>NW_028073511.1:18567784-19862784 GCF_014824575.4 Sturnira hondurensis | reverse complement strand
TGAAATGTAACAATATCGATATAATACGGATACCAGAAGGAGAAGAAGAAAAGCAAGGAATAGAAAACCTGTTTGAAAAAGTAATGATGAAGAACTTCCCTAATTGGATGAGAGAAAAAGTCACACAAACTCAGGAAACACAGAGAGTCCCGATCAAGAGGAACCCAAAGAGGCCCACTTCAAGACACATCATCATTAAAATGGCAAAATTTTAAGTCAAAGAAAATCTTAAAGGCAGCAAAGGAGAAACAAGAACAGGAAGTAACATACAAGGGAGCCCTGATAAGGCCAGCAGCTGACTTCTCAATGGAAACATCCCAAGCCAGAAGAGAATGGAAAGAAATATTCCAAGTAATGACAACCACAGGCCTGCAACCAAGACTACTTTATCCAGCAAGGCTCGTTCCATTTTATCCTTAAAATGGAAGGGCAAATAAGAAGCTTCCCAGAAAAAGAAGCCTCAAAAAGTACACCTCCTCCAAACCAGCTCTGCAAGAGATGCTGAAGGGACTGCTTTAAGAAAAAGAAAGAAAAATGTGACAGAAAGAGGAACACAGGTATAAAAATGGCAATGAATAAGTACCTATCAATAATAACCTTAAGTGTAAATGAATTAAATGCTTCAATTAAAAGACACAAAATAGTTGAATGGATAAGAAAACATGACCCTCACATATACTGCCTACAAGAAACCCACCTCAGAACAAAAGACCTACACAGACTGAAAGTGAAGGGCTGAAAACAAATATCCAAAGCAAATGAATAGGAAATAAATAAATAGGGGTACCAATACTCATATTGGACAAAATAGACTTCAAAGAAAGAGCCATAAAAAGAGACCCAGAAGGTCACTTCATAATACTCAAGGGAAGTGAAATCCATCGAGAAGAAAAAAAACATTGTAGATATATATGCACCCAACATAGAACCACCCAAATAAATAAAGAAAATCTTGGAGGATTTCAGGAAAGATATTGATAGCAACACAATTATAGTGAGGGATTTCAACACCCCACTTTCAAAAATGGATAGATCTTCCAAACAAAATATCAACAAAGATATTGTGGCATTGAAAAATGTCATAGATCAAATGAACTTAACTGATTATATATATAAAGCCTTTCATCCCAAAGTAGCAAAATACACATGGCACATTTTTAAAGAGAGACCACATGATAGGACACAAAACAAGACTTGACAAATTCAAGAAAATTGAAACCATATCAAGCCTTTTCTCTGACCACAAGGGACTGAAACTAGAAACTAACCTCAAGAAACAAACTCAAAAACCTTCAAACTCATGGAGATTGAATAGCATGCTATCAAACAATGAATGCATCAAAAATGAGATCAAGGAGGACATCAAAATGTTTCTGGAAACAAATGAAAATGAACTCACAACGGTCCAAAACTTACGGGACACAGAGAAGGCAGTTCTGAGAGGAAAGTTCATAGCAACACAGGCCTACCTAAAGAAGACAGAAAAAAATCTCAAATAAACAACCTAACCTTACACCTACAAAAACTCAAAGAACAACAACAGAAACAGCCCAGAGAAAATAGAAGGAAGGAAATAAGCAAGATCAGAGCAGAATTAAATGACATAGAGACTAAAAGTACAATTCTAAGGCTCAATGAATCCAGGAGCTGGTTCTTTGAAAAGATAAACAAAATCAACAAACCTTTACACAGGCTCATCAAGAAAAAAAGAGAAAGGACCCAAATAAACACAATCAGAAATGAAAGAGGAGAGATTACAACTGATACCACAGAAGTAGAAGGGATTGTGAGAAATTACTACAAAGAACTATATGCCAAGAAATTTGAAAACATAGATGAAATGGACAAATATCTAGAAAATATTATCTTCCACAACTCAGTGAAGAAGAAGCAGAAAGCCTGAACAGACCAATAACAGCTGAAGAAGTTGAAGGAGTAATCAAAAATCTCCTGACACGCAAAAGCTCAGGACCAGAATTTCACAGGAGAATTTTACAAAGCATTTAAGGGAGAGCTAACCCCTATTCTTCACAGACTATTCCAAAAAGTCCAAGAAGATGGAAGACTCCCAAACTCTTTTTGTACCAAATCCAGATGAACACAAAACAAAGAAATAAAATTTCAGGCCCATATTGCTGATGAACATAGATGCTAAAATTCTCAACAAAACATTGGCAAACCACATCCAGAAATACATTAAAAAGATCATATACCATGACCAAGTAAAATTCATCCCAGGGATGCAAGGATGGCACAATATTCACAAGTCAATAAACATCATACATCACATAAACAAAAGCAAAGACAAAAATCATGTGATCATATCAATAGATGTGGAAAAAACACCTGATAAAGTACAACACTCATTTATGATAAAAACACTCATCAAAGTGGGAATAGAGGGAACATTCCTCAGCATAATAAAGACTATATATAGGAGACCTACAGCCGACATCATACTCAATGGGCATAAACTAAAAACTTTCCTGCTAAGATCAGAAACAAGATAAGATTGTCCACTTTCATCACTTCTATTCAACATAATATTGTAAGTCCTAGCCACAGCAATCAGACAAGAAAAGGAAATAAAAGGTATTCAAATTGAAAAAAAAAAACCAAAACTGTCATTGTTTGCAGAGGACATGTTATTGTACATAGAAAATCTTATGGACTCCACCAAAAAACTGTTCAAACTAATAAATGAATTTGGCAAAACAGCAGGATACAAAGTCAATATCTAGAAATAAAAGGCATTTTTGTATACCAACAATGAAATATCAGAAACAGAAATCAGGAAGAAAATGCCATTTGATGCAGCAACAAGAAAAATAAAATAGCTAGTAATAAACCTAACCAAGGAAGTAAAAGGCCTGTACTTAGAAAACTATACAACACTGAAGAAAGAAATTAAGGAAGACACAAACAAATAGAAATGTATACCATGTTCACAGATCAGAAGAATTAACATAATCAAAATATCCATTCTACCCAAAGCAATTTATAGATTCAATTTAATACCTATTTAAGAACCAATGGCATATTTCACAGATATAGAACAAACACTTCAAAAATTCATATGGAACCATAAATAACCCCAAATACTGGCTGCAATTTTGAGAAAGAAGAGCACAGTAAGAGGGATCACAATATCTGGTATCAAACTACATTACAAGGAAACTGTAATCAAAACAGCCTGGTACTGGCATAAGAGCAGACACATGGACCAGTGGAACAGAATAGAGAGCATGGAAATGAACCCAAGTCTCTATGGTCAATTAATATTCATCAAAGGGGGAAGCAGCATATAATGGAGTGAAAATAGCCTCTTCAAGAAATGGTGTTGGGCCCTGGCTGGTGTAGCTCAGTGGATTGAGCAAGGGCCTGTGAAGCAAAGGGTTGCTTGTTCAGTTCCCAGTCAGGGCACATGCCTGGGTTGCAGGCCAGGCCCCCAGTAGGGGACACATGAGAGGCAACCACACATTGATGTTTCTCTCCCACTCTTTCTCCTTTTCTTCCCCTCTCTCTAAAAATAAATAAAATAAAATAAGAAATGGTGTTGGGCGAGCTGGACAGCTACATGCAAAACAAAACAAAACAAAACAAAGCAAAACAAAAAAACCCCCAGAAACTTGGTCACCAACTTACACCATACACAAAAATAAAACCAAGGTGGATAAAAGATATAAATATAAGTTATGACACCTTTAAAGTCCTAGAGGAGAACATAGGTAGGAAAATCTTAGACATTCCATGTAGCAATATTTTCACTGATATGTCCCCTAGAGCAAAGGACATAAAGGAAAGAATAAACAAATGGGATCTCATCAAAGTAAAAAGCCTCTGCATGGCTAAAGAAAACAGCATTAAAATGAAAAAAGAACCAATCAGGTGTGAAAACATATTTGACAATGATACCTCAGACAAGGATTTAATCTCCAAAATATATTTAAAAAACTCCCACAACTCCACTCTAAGAAGACAAGCAACACAATTTTAAAAATGGGCAAAGGACTTGAACAAACACTTCTCTAAGAAGGACATACAGAGGGTCCAGAGACATATAAAAAGATGCTCAGCATCACTAGCCATCAGAGAGATGCAAATTAAAGCCACAATGAGACACTACTTCACACTGGTCAGAATGGCCATCATAAACAAAGCAACAAACAAGTGTTGGAGAGGTTGTGGAGAAAAGGGAATCCCAGTGCACTGTTGGTGGGATTGCAGACTGGTGCAACCACTATGGAAAACAGTATGGAATTTCCTCAGAAAACTAAAAATGAACATGCCTTTTAACCCAGCAATTCCACTGCTAGGAATATATCCTAAGAACCCTGAAACACCAATCCAAAAGAACCTATGCACCCCAATGTTCATTGCAGCACAATTTACAATAGTCAAGTGCTGGAAGCAACATAAGCACCCATCAGTAAATGAATGGATCAGAAAACTATGGTACATTTACACAATGGAATTTTATGTAGCAGAAAGAAAGAAGGAGCTCCTACCCTTTGCAACAGCATGGATGGAACTGGAGAGCATTATTCGAAGTGAAATAAGCCAGGCGGTGAAAGACAAATACCATAAAATCTCACCTTTAACAGGAACCTAATCAGCAAAGTGAACAAGCAAGCAAAGTATAGCCAAAGACATTGAAATTGAGAACAGGCCGACAGTGACCAGAGGGAAGTGGGGAGAGCATAATGGGGTAAAAGGGTAAAGGGTTTACAGGGAAAATTATAAGGAACACATGGACAATATCAAGGGAGGGAGGTGAAAACAGGTAAGGGAAGTGGGAAAAGGCAGAAAAGTGAACTTGAAAAATAATTAAAAATTAAAACTAAGTAAATAAATAAATAAATAACACTGTCAAAATAAATTTGAAATTACATAATTTAATAGTTCATTACCTTCAAAAGGCGTAGTATGCGAAGAATTTGAATAAATTTTAAAAAGGCTCCTAATGGATCCAAATTAAAAGTATCACTAATAGCTTGTGTCTGAAATAATATAACCTCTAGGATTTCGGCTAATGTAATGGCTAATTCGATTAGGTTCCAGGTCTGTAAATAATACTCCTTCTTCATTGCTGCTATCTGTTGATTTCAAAAAGAAACTATAGTATATTATTTGTGCTTTTACTATACCATTTTCCATAATAACTAAAACATCACTAGTTAGGTTTTTCTCTGATTACCTTAAGACTCTACTTGTCTGAAATAGTAGTAAGTGATCATATTTTAAACTAAATATGATTAAAAATTGAAATTAAATGGTTAAAACACTGAAGTATCTATTCCAAAAGAGAAAAATATTCAAAATACCTAGAATTTTATGAGTTTATTTAATTCATTCTTTTTATCTCAAAATGTTCATTAAAAACCTACTCTACCTAAGTGGGAGGCATCAAAAATAGTGTGGATTTGAGACCGGGAAATTGGGTTTCCTATGGGATTTTTTTAAAAAAACAGTAGGTTTGGAGAAAATATGTTTATTTTGAATATGCTGTTTTAGATGTCTGCACAGTATTTGGGTGGAGGCATCCAATCAGCTATTATCCATGTAGACCAAGCCCCTAGACAAAATCTGAGCTGGAGACAGCTCATGGTATACTCATTTATACCATGAGTATAGGTGCCATTGGAGTATGAATGGTAGTTGATGCCAGGGAGATGAGGAGATAGCACGGTGTGCTGGCTGGTGTAGCTAAGTGGATTGAGTGTGGGCCTGCGAACCAAAGGATTGAAGTTCAATTCCCAGTCAAGGCACGTGCCTGGGTTGCAGGCCAGTTCCCAGCAGGGGACATATGAGAGGCAACCATACATTGATCCTTCTCTTCCTCTCTCCTTCCCTTCCCCTCTAAAAATAAAGTAAATAAAATCTTTTAAAAAAATAAAAAGNCCAGGGAGATGAGGAGATAGCACGGTGTGCTGGCTGGTGTAGCTAAGTGGATTGAGTGTGGGCCTGCGAACCAAAGGATTGAAGTTCAATTCCCAGTCAAGGCACGTGCCTGGGTTGCAGGCCAGTTCCCAGCAGGGGACATATGAGAGGCAACCATACATTGATCTTCTCTTCCTCTCTCCTTCCCTTCCCCTCTAAAAATAAAGTAAATAAAATCTTTTTAAAAAATAAAAAGATATAGTATGGCCTATGAGGCCCTTTACTATTTAATTCATGGCTCTGTCTCCTGTCTCATTTTCTTTATCTTCCACACAAAGTTAACATATCTCCAAGATCCACCTTGACCAACTCATCCCTAAGCTTGAGCCATTGGGAATTATGTTCCTTGTGTGTGTCACAATGTTGACTCTGTTGTTCCTTGTTCTTGTTGTCAATTATGCTAAGTACACATGGTCCACATTCTGTACTTTGACCCTTAGTCACTATTCAAAATTCAACTCAAGCATCTACTACCCTGGAAAGCCTTTTTTTCCTGACCCTATTATTCTGTGTAAGAAACTCCCATTTCTCCCCACACAGAACCTGTGTAGTCCCTTATTATACTACTTGAGATACTGATTTGTAATTTTGATTACTTTGTCTTCTTTTAACAGCCTGATCCCCCTACTCATCATGATTCAAAGAAAGTGTAGGAGGTAGACTTATTCAAGGCCCAGGAAAAGCATATGCTCTATTATAAATTAAGAAACTGCTGTGCATACTTATAAACAGGCTCCTATGTGTTTAGTGGTAGAGTCATTTTCCATGAGTCTGCTCACATTTAGCCAGGCTGAGAAAATTCATTGTCTGACTCTAGAAAGCACAAGATCAGATCCTAGTCTTGTGAAGCCCTGCTCACACCACCATTTAGCCTCTGTAGAGATCTAATTTCTTTCTTATTGAAACAGGTATAGGTTGGGCAATTCTCTTAGGAACTTAAAAGGACTGGTGTAAAGAATAAGATTTTATCCAAACACTATGTATTCAGAAGTATGAAGGAGCTATCTCGAGGTTGTCACTAGAATACAGCTGCAAGAGAGGAAGAGCTTTCTTTGAAAGGGTGGTATGGGCTTCAAAGAAATAGAGGTTTACTTAATGTAAGTTTTTCAAAGAATGGAAGTTTAGGTAATGCCACCTCTGGCTCTCAGATGAAGAACAGTGATTACCCTTCCTCTGAGAGTTTCAAAAGGCCCATTCAGCCAATAGGTTGAAGAGTGTTTGGGGAAATGCTGAAAATACAGGGAGGAAATTTTAAGGCAACATTGTTTATTAGAAAGAATGACAACTTTGAGGGGTTGGATCCCAATTCTATTATTCATTAGCTATGCAACTTTAGACAAGTTACACAATTTATCAGAGACTCAGGTCTCTCGTCTGCAAAATGCAAGGCATGATATATAGCTATCTTAAAGTGTTAATTTAAGGATTTGAAATGTTATAATCAAAATCACTGGCACTTTATAGGTGATGATGTTTTATTATTGTCATAAAATATAATGGATACTTTAAAAGCTCTGTATGAGAAACAGAATTGAACTAGACAGAAAAGAGGGTGGATGAAATGGCAAATAAAGGCAAGTTGGAAAATTGGGCATTGAAGATGAATCTTGAGGTGAGTAAGAGGGAGACAAAACAGGGTTGCGCAGTGGGGAGTATCCTCTCAGCTGTGTCTGTACAGTAGTCTTGCCATCATGACTGGGCCTGACTGAAGAGAGCTAAGGCTTCGTGGGGCTATGACAGTACCTTAAACATGGCAGAGTACAAAGAATAATAGAGCTAGAGGAATTTTTATTGTTTAATTTGGCCAACTTTGACTTTTTATAGAAGAAAAAAAACCAAAGTTGGGAGAAGTTCAGTGACCTTGTGAACAGTGTGTCAGAAAGAACCAAAGCCAGAGCCAAATTTGCTGAATTACAGCTCTGCTCTTTCTACAGATCATGGTATAGTACAAAATATTACATATTTTAGGGAACTCTTCACTTCCATCCTCACCCTATAACTAACCCTCATTAATGAATTAATTGCTTTATTTTTTCTTAAACATATGAAATATCCTATGGTCATTCTAACTAACTTGGAATTTATTTCATACAATATAATTAGTTGTGACTCCATTCTGCCCCAACATCATGGCTCTGCAATAGCATTTAAAGTTTTCACTAAAAATTCGAGACATTTATTTTGTCCAAACATCAGGTATAATTCTATTAAAATTTTCCAGCTTAAATAGTTTATATTGTCCATATGACACAATACTGTTGTCAATTTGTGGGTGCATATTTCCACTATTTAATAACTACCTTATAGTGGATTTAAAATCAGATTATGGTATCTTTTTTAGTATAAATGAGTATCTATAAACCTACTTACCTATTTATTTACCTATTTGGTGTAAAAATACATAACAAACCAACATCCAAGTGCTCACTACCCTGCGGAATTTAAGAATACTGCCAATACCTGTATCGGGTGCCTTTGGGTCCCTTTGACACACACTATTTTTAAACTTTAAATTTACAAATACAAAATCAGTTCTTAGAGTGTGAATATATTCTATTGAGTCACCCTAAATATCACCTTTCCAACTAAAGTTTATTTGTTTGAGAAGTAAAAGAAAATTTCATACACTCCTTTAGAAAACTGTAGCTGGTGTTAAAAAATGAAATTAAGAAATCCCCTTCTTGGATAACACACACACACACACACTTTAGATACCTTAAGTAGGGTCTCCAGGATGTACAATGCAAGAAAAAAGTAGTCACAATATTCTATTTCATTATCATAGATATATCCTAATGTGGGTACCAAAGAGATTATAACAGTGTACATATTCATTAGTATCACAAGGTATCCAATATACTCAAACTCATCAGTAAATGCTATTTTCTGGGACAAACGAAGCAAATAATGTCTGTGAAGAAAAAGAGAGAGTTTTATTTGATAAAAGAATCCCATCAAATTATTTTCGCTACATATTCAGTTCCATTCCAATCATCAATAGCTACAGAGCCCTGCTTAGTTCTAGAAGGTGGCCATCACTACCCAACACTTCCTGGCATCCTACCTCAAATATTGTCCTTTTAGTTTCCTCGCCTGTTACATGACTTGATGCTGGCTCTCCTTCTTTATTTCTTATCCCCCCCTCTCTTCTCCTTCGTTTTTTACTGCACTTTTAATAGAAATACTTTTGCTTATAAGACAGGGATAATTTAAACTGGAAATATTAAAAAATGAAGGACATTTCTTCCACCTTCCAATAATTCCACCTTTCAGAGATAACTTCTATTAATACTTTGAATATTGTTTCAATTCTTTTGTTTATATAATCATTATCTATAAACACAAAAGGAATTATCATGCACATTGTCTGTAACCAGCTTCCCCCCTACCCCTTTTAACAATGTATTATGAAAGCCTTTCCTAGTCAAGGCATAAAATCAAGAACAAATCCCAGGATGCATGTGATGAAACAGTATGGCTTCACATTTTATCAAAAAATTTAAAGTAACATATACACTGTGGAAAATAGTTTCCATACCAAGTATGCTAGAAAATGGAATTGTGAATGAGGATTTGCTTTATTTACTTTAAATTTTATTTTAAAATATTTAAATGGTATGATAATGTATTTTTATTATTAAAACTCAAATAAAATGATTAATTAATTACTAACTGAAGATTGGTTAAAGTACTAGATTACTTCCCCATTCTCAGAAGTCAACCTGTGTTACACAGGACCTGAAACTTTTATAGTTTGGAGCCTTATTTAAGAAAAGAACATAAAGTTATGAACACATATAGAATTCTGTTATTAAATTGGTGGGACCCCCTAAGGCCTCAGGCAGTGACACTACTTTTCTTGCTTTCTTCCAGCAATAAAATAATATCTGGTACTTCAAGCATTGCACTTGAAGTTACCTTTTGCCCAAGTTTATAACCAACTAAAATCTGACTTGTTTATGCCATGTAGATGAATCGAAAAGGATATCATGGGAATAACTCACAATTCCTTTAAATCTTTAATGTTGATGTTAATTTCTTAAGCTTTGAATGCTATGCTGCATCTTATTACTATTTTAGCCAGGGTTCCACTTGGCTACTTGGCCCTTCCTGCCATAATGAGTCTTGTTCTGTAGGTCAGTTAGACCATGTGAGTGCATGACTAGATACTAAGTATGTTCATCCAGTTATATACCTCAGGACTCAGAGAAATAACCCCATTGTGGACCTGCTGGGCTTCTATTAGACAGACTGAGTCAGAAACTTTATATAGCATCTAGCCTAAAAGCTCCCGTTTTTAACTTGAAGACCATGAGAGCATTTTAAGCTTTTGGTATCAATATGATTTTAAGTGCCACATCCCAAAAGTGCTAAAGTCTGGGTGTTCACTGTTTTTCCAAGGCACAGTAACTCTGGTAAAGTGACTAAAAATCCATTAGAAAAAAATTTTGAGAGAATATTTTTTATCCTTTACACTTGTGGAATTGTTGCTATCCTTTCTCAAGGGCTCTGGACCTGAGATCTGACTTAGATATAGAAAAAAAGTGAGGGATCATGATTTTCCTTTGCAGTAGGTGATATCATCCCTTCGCCTACCAGGTCTCTCTCTCTCTCTAATTAGAAAAGTCAAGTAACACTGAGTTAACTATTTGTCTATATTGCCCTCTCACATAATATAGTATTTGCTAACCATTCCTAGGTTTGCTTTTCACAAAATAAAGCGTGCCCACCTTTCCTCTGACATTTAAGTACTATTTCTCTTCTGCCATTCCGAAATCCTTTTGCTATGAGAGACTAATTTTGTTGCAGTTTCGATTATTGTCATTGTCACCCATGTCCTGCAGAAGACATCTACTGTCAACTTTATCATTATTGCCTTGGAGGAGGGAAATGTCCCTCAAGTCTTCCCAAAGAATGAGGTTGTGTGGTTGGTTCTGCATTCTCACATAATTAATCTAGTTAAATATTGTAATTTTTAGCATTTGCACCTCATTTACTATAGGCTTTTGGCTTGATCAAGCTTCACAAAACCATCCCAGGAGGGTAACAGTACCAACTTCAAGTGTCCTTGACAGAATGTTGAGCTCTGAATCATCATGGATAAGAACATCATGCCAGTAAATTCTTCACAATCAGGCCTTATGTTTCAATCTTCTCAAGACCCATTCCCTTAGGTTCTACTAATGTTCTCTGGTATCAGGTCCTGCAACTAATTTAGTTGGTAATTTGTAGCATCCTGAAATAGGCACTATATTTCACCCTCTAGCTGTGTTGATATCTGACCTGGGTAATTACCTTGGAAGCAATGAAATATGGTAGAGACTAACTTTGAAACATTGACAAGCTTCTCTGCAACATCTTAAGGTGCTGGGAGGCAGCAGGGTAGAGGCACCTGCTTCTTCCAAGTAAGAGTGTTTATGACAATGTGGGGTTCAAGATCATCAGGTATGTGCACCCAAGTGTTACCACTTTAGATTTCAGAGTCTTGATATATTTCTATCAGAGGCATGACATTTATACAAGAGCTCTGCCAATGATATGCACTTCTCCGATTTGCTCAGCTTTATCTGCAGCTCTCAAAATGAGTTATATCACATTGATTCTTTTTATTCAGTTCTGAATAATTTAAGTTGAATTTTTAACTTTAAGAATTATAGGTATTTTTCGACTTTTCTATTCAGTTTCTTTTGGTGATTGATTTGTTCATATTTGTGAGTCCATCACCTATCAATTTCAACATTTTAGTAATACTTATGGCCACATAGAATAATTCTAATAACTGGAATTCAAGGGATATAAATCCACTCTTATTTCTTCTGTTGATTGTCTTTCATGACAAAGGTTATGTCTTTCATAACCATTGTCTTTCATGGTTATTTGTTTCCTTGTGTGTTTGTTGATCTTTGATAGTGACAACTTTATCATTGGCTAGAGAACTCAATTTTGAACAGAATGTTTTCCAGCACTTAGTAATAAATGTGAACATTTCTGAAGTGCTTACCCAGGGCTAGTCCCTATACTAAAGGCTTCTACACATACTATGTAATCTTTACAGCAATCCCATAAAGTAGATAAAGAAGAACCAAACTTGCATATTTTAGTGTCTACTATATGTCAGTTACTTTCCCAGATGCTTTACATAAATCAGCCTCTAGAATATTAGATATTATTATATCTACTTTCAAATGAGGAAACTGAGACCTAAAAACCTCATTCATCTAATAAATGATGGAGATAGGAATTCTAAGACAAGCAAGAAACTCCAGGATCTGTATTCCTCACTTTGAGATGAATGGAATTTTAGAGATAGTTTAATCAATTCTAGTTTTTCATATTTTTCTTTCTCTAAGTTACATCAACAGAAATAATTACTCAGAAAGTTGTATCTTAATTTAATGTTAAAGTCTTTAAAATAACTGTAGTATAAAATTTTCCACTTGGTATTTATTGAATGTGGTAGTTTAAAGACAGACAATCTTTGATGCTCCTATTAGAAGAGGGGTCTATATTCTTCCCCTTGAATTGAAGATAGGAAATAAAAGCCATCCAAATTGGAAAGAAATAAGTAAAATTATCTCTATTTATGGATGATATGGTCTTATATACAGAAAATCCTAGAGAATTCCCCCAACACTGAGCACTGGTAAATGAATTCAGCAAAGCTTCAGGATATAAGATGGATATATAAAAATTGTTGTATTTCTATACACCAGGAATGAACAACCCAAAAATTAAATCAAGAAAAAATTAATCTCTGATAACATAAAAAAGAAAAAATACTTGGATTAAATTTAACCGAGAACTTGTACACTAAAAATGATAAGACATTCCTGAAAGAAATTAAAGATCTTAATAAATAAAAAGACATTCTATGTTTACAAATTGGAAAGCTTAATATTGTTAAGATGGCAATACTACCCTTAGCCCATGCAATCTCTATGAAAATATCAACGGAAATTTTTCCAGAAATAGCCTAATTCAAAAATTGGTATACAATTTCAAGCAACCCCAAATAGCTTTGATGATCTTGAAAGGAAAAGGAGATGTTGATGGACTTATACTTTCTGATTTCAAAATAGTCTAGAAATTGTGAGAAACAATTTGGTGGCTGCTCAAGAAACTAAACATAAAATCATCATATGATTCAGCAATTTTACTTCTAGCTGTATACCCCAAAGATGGAAAGCAGTTATTCAAACAAATACTTGTACATGAATATTCACAGCAACACTGTCCACCATAGCCAGCAGGTAGAAATAACCCAAATGTCTATCAATTGATGACTGGGTAAACAAATGGGTACATTCCTACAGTGGACTGTTATTCATGGTAAAAAGAAACAAAGTATTTATACATGTTATGATATGGATGAAAACATTATGCTGAGTGGAAAAAATGCCGGAAACAAAAGGCTACACACTGTATAATTCTATTTATACGAAACATTCAGAATAGGTAAATTCACAGAGCCAGAAAGAATACTAGTGCTATCTAGGTGCTGGAGAAAAAGGGAACTGAAGTGACAGCTTAGTGGTTACTGGGGTGATGAAAATGTGAGATTTGTTAGAGGTAATGGTTATCTAACATGGTGCACTTACTAAATAACACTAAATGGTCCACAAAAATGGTTAATAGTTAATCTTGTTATATAAAATTCACTAAAAAATAAAGTTACTATATCATCTCTTTTTATTTTAAGTGACTTTTTACTATTTACTTATGTACAATATATAAGTAATATTTTGGAATGTATTCAGAATATAAAATTTTAACAGATAATAGAAAGAATTTCAAATGAATACAATAGCATTTCTAGTAAGGTTCAGAAGCACTTACCTTGATGGGACCCCTTTTTCCTTTTTAGTATTGTACAACCAATTGATCAATATTTTTCTAACAAAGGTAATCATTTTTTTGCTTTCAGAAAAACTCTTTATTGTTTCAGGACTCATATATCTAAAAAAAGAAAGAAATGTTTAAACATACTCTTAAAATTTTGGGATAAGTTTAATGTAGTAGTGTCAGAAAGCAAAAAGACTATTTTGCCCAGTGATGACTGGAAATGAAACATTTTTATGGGCATATGTTCAAGTCACAAAGTTGTAGATACAGTAGGCATATAGTTATGAAGTTATATTGTGAGATTCTCTCATTAAAGATGGACTATAAAAAACTGGACATAGATGGTATAAAATTATAGATAGGTCAAGGTTCAGTGATAGCAAGCATTCCATGATTCAAATATTTGAGATTCAAATACATATGGATTCTCATGTTGGATCTCCACTATCTGGTGTGACAATGAAGAAACTATCTCATTAACTTGTTTGCTCTGTAACATAGAGGTAAAAATACCTAAGCCAGGCTGAAATAATGAAATGAGAAAGTATGTATGAAACACCCAGCCCATCTTACATATGCTCCCATCTCTTTTCTTCTGCCATCTGGTCAAGAAGGTAGGCATTTATGGGGGAAATACAAGTGGTAGATTAAGAGTTAAAATAGTTCCTTGGAGCAGTCATTGGTAACAAAACCTCCAAAGACATTTTGGTGGCACTTGTCCCAAGTTGTATGTAGTTTTCTGCTGACTTTTCTATCGAGACAGCTTACATCTGTGTGCTATGATTTGGCCTTGCTTAGGCAATGCCCTTGGATTTCATGAGGAACTTACCTGCTGCTGACCAGATAGTTTCATTGTCTTCATCAGAAGGAGGATAGAGTTCTGTCCTTGGGTCTGAGGTTGTACCTTAAAAAGTGGCTTAATTGGAAGGTCATTGGTGACTTAAGTTCAAAGGTGGACCTTATCCTTTCTATTGATAGGATAAGGACAATTATCCTGAAACGTGGGCAATTTCTCTGCTACAGGGAAACTAATGTAATTGAAAAAAATCATTCAATTCTCTGGTATTCAGTATAATAATGTGGTAATTACATAGAAAATCACTAATGTGTATGTGACTTGATTCATTCCTAATTTTTGAAATATTTGTTGGTCATCTATTATGCTTGCTAAGTGCTTGGGACAAAGCATATACAAAAATACTGGTTCCTGCCATCAAGGATTTAGCACACTACTGGAGTAAAACATGCAAATAGCAACTGCAGTTGCTAATATATAAATAAGTGTAATAAATTTTGCTGTGGAGATAATAAAGAAGACATAGTAAACCCACAGAAGGGAACACAAATAATACAGTCTTTTTAAATTTTAATATTTATTGTATTTTTCCACTACCCTTTAGTCTCGTTATAACCCCCTACCCCCAGCAATCACCATACTGTTGTCCATGCCCATGAGGCCTTTTTCGTTTTTCCTCAGTCCTGCCATACCTGTCCTTCCACTCCTAACCTCCCTCCCCCACTTTAAATCAACTTTAAAGTACCTTAAAGTACTTTAAACTTCTTATCACATGTATCAACAAATATGTTTTCCCATTCTGTGGGTCGTCTTTTTATTTTGTTGATAATTTTGCAAAAGCTTTCTAGTTGGATGTAGTCCCATTTGTTTATTTTTTCTTTTGTTTATCTTGCCTGGAGAGATGCATCTAATAAAAAATTGCTATGACCAATATTTAAAATTTTTCATGCTGTTAAATATCCTTATAATCATTATTCTAAACTGTCTGAGAAATTTCTTCCGTCCATTTCTTCTGTTTCTTTGGAGAATTCTCTTGTTCTTTCATTTGGCGTCTGTTTGCTTGTCTTCTCATTTTGGTTGCTTCTTATATTTTCCACTTTATTTGTTAAACTAATTGGTTGTTAAGCTAATCTAGCTGTAATCATCAGCTTGGCTTAAGGTCCACAGGGTGGGGCAGAATAATTCCAGGCTGATGCCACTTGGAAGGGAATGCTCTGCCTGAGAAAGATGGCTCCTGCAGTGTGGGTGATGACTCAGCACGGGGATCCTGGTAGCTGTTCCCTCAGTTCTCTCCCCAGAGACACCGACCCCATACTCTTCTCAACCATCTGTAGTCCACTCTGTTCTCCCTTTGCTGGGGCCCAGGATAAATGGCTGTAAATGAAAGTTTGAGTCTTGACCCTTTAAGAGGCTCTCTGCGTCTCCAGCCTTCTCTCCCTGACAGACAGAAATCCTGCTCCTTTTCACAAGTGGATGTTATCTAGGTTCTTTTCTGGCTCTGGTTCTGTAGGATGGGGAGCCCAGCTTGGGGCTTAGACTGCACACTTCTCCAGGGGAATCCCCGCAGCTGCTAAAGTACCCCCTGCCGAGCTTCAGCTACTGCCTGTGGGAGCCCAGCAAGTCCTCTTGTGCCTCCTCTGCACTCCCTACCAGTCTTGTTGGGTGAAGGGGTTTCTTCAGTCTGTCCTTGGTTATCAGGCTTCTTTCCAGCTAGTGTTCATTGGGTTATTCAGGATGATTTCTCTACAATTTAGTTGGAATTCCAGACTGGCTCTGGGAGGAGATTAGTGTAGTTTTCACTTATTCCTCTAACACCTTGGATCTCTGAATACCATCTTGGACAATCAGGAAACCTCTCTGAAGGAATTAATTTCTAAGGTATGATCATTTCACAAGTTCCTATGAATCCTAAAGTTCTGGGATATCAATAAGTGTATGATATTTTACAGCTCCAATTACTAAGTAATGCATATTCTTGAATTGCTGTTTTGTAACAGCATGTTCACTGTTTAGAACTGTATTAAGGAAAGAGTATGGTCTTTTTAACTGGATAGTAAGGCAGCTTAGCTTCAAATCCAAGCTCTGTAATTAATTAGACAAATGACCTTGGATAAATTATTTAATCTCTCTGTGCCTTACTTTCCTCATCTGCAAAAATGAAGATAATAGTAGCATTTATCTGATAGGATTTTTAGACATAAAATTGGTAACATATGTCAAATGTTTAAGACTGTTTCTGACACAAGACTAAATAAATAAAAAATCTCTATCCAAAGTATTATTTCTTAGGTGATCACACAGGCACTTAGCTAAGGTGCTACCAACATTCTTTCCTTAGGTGTTTTTTCTTGTCACCCCAATGTATGGGGCTACTAAGAGAAATCATTAACAAATGGCAAAATTAATGCCAGGGCAGCCCAGCAAAGAGGCAAGTACTCAATAGAAGTGTGATTAATAGAAAGCTCCCTGGGGACTGGAACACCATCTCACTTATCTTGACATTTCTCACAGTACCTGGCATATATCTTTGTGCATATTGGTATTCAATATTTATCCTTACATGTGTGAATAAAATGTAATTTATTCCAAAATTTGCCATCACTATCCTCTATAAATCATTTCCACCCTTTAACCCCCTTACCCCACTGTTGACCTCCTTTTTGTGTCCATTATTCATAGGCATATGTTGTTCCTGCCTTCTCAGAGATATAAAGAGGAAAACTCAAGGCAGTGAGTTTAACTGCTTTGTGCTTTTTAAAAAACATTAACGCTCCTTAATGTAATGGTAATGATTTTCAGCAAGTCATTTATTCATTCTTTGAACAGTATACATTACATTGTCACTCAGGTCCCCTAGTCATTTGAAGAGCTTGAAGCAAGAAGGCAAATGGAGACCCTTGTACTATATATGAAATATTTAAACATTATTTGCCTAGAGACCACAATGTCAAGCAAGATATTTTATCTTCCTATCTTGACAAATGTAGTGTCTTAATGATTTGCATGGCTAGGCTTAAAATTAAAACTCATAGACTCTGAAAATCTGTACTTAACCTTTAATGAGAACATGTTCCAGTGTCTGGCTGGTTCTTGTCCCACACATGGCTTTATCTCTCACTGTAGCACAAGCCAGTGCATGTGAGTGGACACCAGGTTGACACATCTTTCAGGTTTTGGAGTGTGTACATTAAAGGCCCAGTTTACTTGTAAGATGATGCTCCATGGGAAAAGGTCCAAGAAGAAACCACAAGTGAAATTGGATTCATTTGAACAAGGAACCTTGGTATCCTTCATACCAGGAGTATGGGCCTGAACAGTAAGGAATGTCAAAGTTTTTGTAGTCCTCATCTTTCCACAGGGGATAATCTGAGGGTAATCCCTAAAACTCTGACATTGAGGAATTCACTGCTTACTGTGGAGACTTACATAGAAACAAATCATTACAAGTGCATGCTGAATATTCAGACAAGATATGTTATGGGAAGATGTGCCTGGAAGGATTAAGAAAGTCTTTGATTTAGTGAGAAATTTGAGTAGTACCCCCCAGGCCTTCCTCTCAGAAAAAAAAAAAAAAGAGTGTTTACCACAATTCAGATTAGGAGGAAAAAGGGAGAAAGGGCAGACTGTTTATATGCACAGAGGCCTGAATGAGGACAGCAAATTAGGAAAACTGAATGCAGGTGACTTGGCCTGACTGTGGCTTGTAGAACAGATGGTGGCTTGGGCACGTGATACTGGATGATTCCAAATTACCAGACAAAAGCAAGAAAAGTAACTTGCATGATATCCTAAATGCGATGGTTTACCAAGATGGAAGTTTTCTATTGACAATGTACTTACCCTCCCTTCTCACCAAAGCTTCCTGCTGCACCTACCAGCATCTGGACTGCATTCTGGGACAGAGTCTCATTTCTATATTGTCTCTGGTAGCTTGCCTAAAAGAATGTTATATCAAATCATTATACAGCATGAATAAGAGAGCAACTTATATTTCTTTTCATGGAGAAACAATCTGTGAGTAAGAAGTTGGAATCCCCAAATAATCAAGTATCTTTATAAAAAGAATCTCTCTATGGAGTCCAGACTACGATATCAGTATAGAGGATAAATCTGGCCTGTGGGTGGAACCCAACTGGTTCTGTAGGAAATTAGGATCCTCCTTTTATTTTATTTTATTTTATTTTATTTTATTTTATTTTATTTTATTTTATTTTATTATTGTTCAAGTACAGTTTTCTGTCTTTTTACTCCCATCACAGCCCACCCCCCAAGTGCTCCCCACCTCCCTCCCATTTCCACCTCCCTTAGTTTTTGTCCATGTGTCCTTTATATTTGTTCCTGTAAATCCTTCCCCTTTCCCCCTGAAATTCCCTCCCCTCTGGTCCCTATCAGCTTGTTCTCTATCTCAGTGTCTTTGGTTATATTTTGCTTGCTTATTTGTTTTGCTGTTTAGGTTCCTGTTAAAGGTGAGATCATATGGTATTTGTCTTTCACCACCTAGCTTATTTCACTTAGCACAATGCTTTCCAGTTCCATCCATGCTGTTGCAAAGGGTAGAAGCTCCTTTTTTTTCTGCTGGATAGAATTTCATTGTGTAAATGTACCATAGTTTTTTGATCCATTCATTTACTGATGGGCACCTAGGTTGCTTCCAGCTCTTGGCTATTATAAATTGTGCTGCTATGAACTTTGGTGTGCATAGGTTCTTTTGGATTGGTGTTTTCAGGGTTCTTAGGATATATTCCTAACAGTGGAATTGCTGGGTCAAAAGGCATATTCATTTTTAGTTTTCTTAGAAAATTCCATGCTGTTTTCCATAGTGGTTGTACCAGTCTGCAATCCCACCAATGGGATCCTTCTTGATATTAATTACATTTTCCAAAATAAGTGTAATTTGATGGCCACATAAATATGGGAACTATGAAAAACTGTATTTCCATCTTAAAAGTTCATAATGGATATTAGATTATGAAAATCTCTGATAAATTCTATAGGAAATGGCATGAAATGAACTGGTACTATTGTGTAGAACACAGTCATCCATTCATTCAGACCTTATATTGAGAGCCTACTCAACTTTAGGTTCATGCTGGGGAAACCACTCTCTGATATTGCCTCCAGACTTAGTATGCTGAACACTCCTGAAAATCATTTTAAGGACCAACTTTCAAAATTGGAATGTATGGTATAACTAAAGATGCCTGGGTTCCACAGAAGATATACTATCTGCACAATCAGTTACAGATATTAAAATATAGTTTTGATCCTGGTAGATAGATACTAGAAAGAGAACTGAATTTAAAGATGAGGAATTCAATAGTGTAGAATTTTTCTTCTCAAACTTAATTAAAATACTTATAAAATTATGTGAGAATTAAATATGTTCCCTATTCTCAAAGATAAGCAGTGCATCTTGTGGAAAAATAACAAGCTGAAAATAATATGGAACCCATGAATAAAGGCTGAAAAAATATGTCCTGAGTCATACATCATAATAACATAATAACAATAAGCAAGACTCAAAATGGAGTCTCCTGCATGGTTTTAAGGGTTCTTGAATACTATAGTTTCCTGAAATCAACTGGAAATCTTGAAGTGCCTCAAAGACATGATCTCCTAAAATCTGCTGGTGAAATAACGCACCATATGGGCGTAAGTTCATCCTTAATGCATTACCTCCATTGCTTAAAAAAATCATATAAGTCCTTGGAGAAGCTGCTTTTGAGACTCAACTTGCCTGCACCCTATAGATCTTTTATTTCCTAAGTTAGACTAAGCAAGTAGAATGCTTGGAGTCCTGTATGGTTGCAATAGCTGAGGAATGCATGACAATTCCATTCACACTGAGAAAGGCCCAATACAAACATTTTAAGAGGATGAGTCATGGCAACTAGTCAATATTCTAGCCTGTACAGATGATAAATAGGCTCTTAGCAGTTCCCCACCAGGTCCTGTATGCTGCTGTGTTACAGAATTTCTCCCCAAAATATTATATAAAAACATACCATCCTATACTTGCAGTTAATTTTGAACTTGAAAAACTGGCCTGGGTCCAGAGAAGGCAGAGTCATGAAAGTGGCCGCACAACGCATCTGAAGGATGAGCTCAACTCTATTTCCTGCCACTGGGACCCATTTCCTCATAATAAAACACCTTTTATTTAAGCTAATTTAAGTGGACTCTATTTCATCTTCTGCAGTCAAGCAGATCCCTAAAACAGGGGCAAACTTCCCTTTGCATTCGTAAACAATCTATTAAGCTATGCAGATTAACATAATCAAGATGCCTTCAAGCAATGAAGAGAGTTTTTAGTATGATTTTCGGTCAAAAATCATTTTAAAGTGGATAATAAAGTACTAACTATTTGTGCAGACAAGAGACGCCTGTTGGCCAGCTCCATTGCTTCAATGTTAAGGGTCTCATCTATTTCCTTGTTACAGTTTGGACAGGTCACCTTCTGATGTTCTGTTCTTTCTCCTTGGCTCAGCTAAATTAAAACCAAACAAAATAATACACAGATGTTAATATATTCTTTAGCATAAACCTCAAGCAATTTATATACCAATTTGTTTTGAAAAATTATAGAAAATCTGCCAGATATGGAAAATCAGATGAGTTTCCTCACTACTTACTTGCACAGCTATTTAGAACATAAAATGATTGCCAGTCTGAGGAGAAGGAGTTATAGCATATCTGTATCTTTATCTTTATCCTTATCTTTATCTTTATCTTTACTTGCCATTGTTAACAGTTTATAAAAAATCTTGCACATATAATCACACTTTAAACCAATGTTTCTGAAAGTGTGTTAGCATCACCAACACCTGGGAATCCCTCCACATCCCTCCACAGAACTACTGAATCAGAAACTCTGGGGAACAGGCAGAACAATGCTTCTCCTTCTGAATTTGCAACATATATTTTGTGTCTACTCCAAGATGGTATTGCTTCTAGTTTGCCCCTCAGTGATCACAAAATTCCCTAAAATCCCCTCCTTCTCATTGTAGTAGATAAGAAGTTACCAATACAATATCTCTGTCAATTCTACATATCAGAGATTATGAATTAATACTTACAACATTTATACTTATTTAAGGGCAACCATACCTACTTTGAAAGGATAAATTAAAGATATTACTTGCTTACTGCATATGGGTTTTCAAATGTAATTGCTTTTTCAACCATGCTCCAATCTGCATTTGCAAGATCTTTGTCAAATTTGAGTTCGGAGGCTGCAGATTTAGTTATCTCTTGAAAGTGTTGAAATGTATAATAAAGCGATTTATATTTTGTTGATGTAACATCATGAAGACCTTTGATACAAATAACACATTTTATAAATAGTGGGAACATCACAATTTTTATCTGAATTATAAAGCTCCCTTTTGTTATTTTATGTACTAAGTATTTTTTTAAGTTAAAGGCTCAATTAACATAAATTGTTTAATAAGAGGAACACTAACAATTTCAAAATTTTCTACTTTAATACTCCTCACAATAGCTGAGGTACACAGTAATAATAGCTGATGTTTACTGAGTGCTTGCCATGTGCTGAGGGGACCAACTTTGAATATATTAAGGTTTTTGATCAGCTTGACCACCTTTTGAGGTGAGTCCCTTTTCTCAGTTTGGTTGATGAGGAGACAGAGGATTAAATTGGTAGACTGAGTGAAGCAGATCACCTTTCTCAATGTGGGTGGTCCTCATTCACTTTGTTGAAGGCCTGAATACAACAAAAGGCTGAGCAAAATAAACTTCACTCTCCCTGACTAACGGTCTTCTAAGGTGGGGTACTGATTCTCCCCTGCCTTCAGATTTGGGCTGGAACTTACATCGTCTTTCCTGGTTCTCAGGCCTTCAGACTGCACGTGCATCTTCTGTTCATAGGAATGCCATATAGGTATAGGTGTAGATACAGATATATATATACATATATATGTATAATGTATACACATACAAACACACAGAGTATATGTACATACATATACTACTTACATGTAAAATCGTATATATAAGGATGTGATACATATATCTATAAACACACACATATTTATATATGCCCAGATTTCATTAAGTTTTGAAAGACTCTTACTATCAGTCACCAATTCTTTTTTTTTTTTTTTAGCCATAGAAGATTGTTTGGAAAGCAATAATATTTCAGGAGCAAATGTTCACTGCCCTCAGTGCAAGTAAACAGATGCTCCACACTAAGAAATTTAGGTTTGCCCTGACCAGGTGACTCAGTTTGTTGGAGTGTTGTCCCATACACCAAAAGGTGGCGGGTTCAATTCCCCTGCCTGGGTCGCAGGTTCTAGGTTGGGGAGTACACGGGAGGCGACTGGTCAATGTCTCTCTCTCACATTGATGTTTCTCTCTCTCTCTGTCTCTCTCTCTCTCCCTACCTCTCTCCCTAAAATCAGTAAACATATGCTAGAGTGAGGGTTAAAAAATTTAGATTTATTTAGCTACTAAGTAGAACATCTAATACTCTTTTTAAAAATATTTTATTTATTTATTCTTAGAGACAGGAGAAGGGAAGGAGAAAGTGGGAGAGAAACATCAATGTGTGGTTGCCTCTCACATATCCCCTACTGGGGACTTGGCCTGCAACCCAGGCATGTGCCCTGACTGGGAATCGAACCAGTGACCCTTTGCTTCACAGGCCCGCGCTCAATCCACTGAGCTACACCAGCCAGGGCCTAATACTCTTCAAAACTTTCTCTGTTCTTCCCATTTTACTATGCTAAA
Source organism: Sturnira hondurensis (assembly GCF_014824575.4). NCBI lineage: Eukaryota > Metazoa > Chordata > Mammalia > Chiroptera > Phyllostomidae > Sturnira > Sturnira hondurensis. The sequence goes on along the minus strand of NW_028073511.1, from coordinate 19,839,458 downwards.
GCTCACAGAATTTAGAAGAAAAAAGAAAAGGAAAAAGATTTTTTTGGAAATATGAGGAAGGAATGAAGATTGAGTGGTATAATATTTCCATAAAGATGAAATTTCAGATTCATAGCATTAGAGTGAAAATTCTGCATGTAATTAAAAGGGTAGTAGAGCAGTTAAGAATATAATGAATTAAAAGCATCAAGGCAACATGTTCCTACTTCTTAACTACCATTACTTAATTGTGTGACCTTGGGCAGTGACTGTTAACTCTCTAAATCTCAATTTCTCAGTTGTTGAAAAGTGTGGGATTAAATAGGCGTGTTGCGTTATATAGGCATCCTCCTAAAACTGCTATTCTGCTTTGACTCTCCTCATCCCCTGGTTCCTAATCAGTTATCCACAGAACTAGAGTGGTCTCTTGAGACCTTAATCATATACTAATTACACATATAGCTTCCTCAGTAATCTACCACGTTGTGTTTTCTAATTTATTTATATGTGATTGTTTATATTGATGCACACATGACTTTCTGATGTTCCCTTATTTGACTTCTTTTCTGACTGTTTACCTATCTTCACTGTAAGTTCTATCAACTCAGAAATCTGCTCTGCTTTCATAATACATCGCCATCAGTTAAAATAGTGCCTGGCATATAGGAGGTTTTTAATAATAGTTTGCCAAATAATTGAATACACTCATTGTACTATGTTTTTTAAGCTGGAAATGTAAATTATCTTTTAAAATAAGTAAGCTTATTAGGGGAATAGGGGAGGAGGAAGAAGGTATGGGGGAAAGTAATAATGGAAAAATTCAATAAAAATGAACAAACAAGCCCTGGCTGGTGTGGCTCAGTGGATTGAGCGCTGGCCTAAGAACCAAAGGGTCACCAGTTTGATTCCCATTCAAGGCACATGCCTGGGTTGTAGGCCAGGTCCCCAGTAGCAGGTGCTCAAGAGGCAACCACACATTAATGTTTCTCTCCCTGTCTCTTTCTCCTTCCCTTTCCCTCTCAAATAAAATCTTTAAAAAAATGAACAAACAAGAAGCTTACCATTGTAAACCTTTCATATAACTTTACATAGAGATCCAATTTTCTTTCCAATTAGACGTTTTTGATTTGCATTTATATAACTTTTTCCTTCACATTTACCATTTTTTTACATATTTACAATACTTCTCTCTTCACTCAGAATAGTAATTAGTAGGCTTACCTAGTTTACTAATTACAATTGGCAAGATGACTTTATTGACAACCAGAGTAATCATGCATACTGACACTCCATGAAATAATATCTAGAATTGAAAAAAAGTACAAAGTATTGGTGACAGTTTCATGTAATTATCTTTTATATTTACCAATGTAAATTAAGCTAGTTTGTACTATGCCAATAGATGCTCATGGAGGGGAGAATTTGGATGCCAGATACGATGAAAATACTCTGGGGATTCTCTATCTTCCTGCACACATTTCATACATGCTTTGGGAGCCAAACCAAACATCAAGACATAGTTTGACAAGTAAACATATACAGACTGGGGAAAAAATACTAACACCTGTCTTTAAATCCCATTGCTGGATTTCTTGGGCACTGGGAATATGCCTGTACTTTATCAATTCTTATGCACAATACACACTTCTGGGTGCATAGCCGCACAGTTCTTTGCTCACCATTACCAGTACATCTGTATCAGAAAATTCTTCTCACCCATGAAAAGAGAACAACTCAGAGGTACTCCACCCAATACTGTGTCTTTCTGATACCCCTTCAATGTCATCAAGGAGGAATATTTTTGATACTCCTTGTTTTCTTTTTTATTCCAAGTTGGTCTTCATAGACAAGTGGTGCAACACTTGTCAATCTGAAACTATTCACTTCGGTTGATTTATGCAACCTGACTTTCAGAACTTAGGTTAAACCCCTAGTCAGTTCTCTGTCCTTTGGCCACAGATGGAGGTTAGGAACAGAGCATGAAACTATACCAGAGGCTCTCAAGGTTGCACATTACAATCACTTGAGAAAATTAAAAATATTGGTGCCCAGGATGCTCTCACTGAATATTCTGATGTGATTATTTTTTTTAAAATATTTTATTTATTTATTTTTAGAGAGAGGGGAAAGAAAGGAGAAAGAGTGGGAGAGAAACATCAATGTGTTGTTGTCTCTCATGTGTCCTCTACTGGAGACCTGGCCTGCAACCCAGGATGTGCCCTGACTGGGAATTGAACCGGCAACCCTTTGCTTCACAGGCCTGTGCTCAATCCACTGAGCTACACCAGCCAGGGCTGATGTGATTCTTTAAGGGTGCAGTGCAAGTGTTGGTAATTAGAAAAACAAAGGTATAACCTACCTACTTTAAAATGCACTTGTGTACCATTTGATAAGTTTTGACAGTGCATGCACCCATATAAGCCTCAAGCCTGTCACGATGTAGAGTGTTCTCATATGGCCCCAACGATCTCCAGTGCTCCTTCCCAATCAATTCCCACCCCATGAGAGGCAACTACTGTTTTAATTTCTACATAGATAAAAACTGTCAATTTAAAATCCTTCACATAATTGAATATTGGGTTTCTCATTGTAGTTTTCATTTGCATTTCCTTGTTGAACATGTTTAATGTGCTTAGTAGTATACATTTTGGTTTTTGAAGTGTCTGTTCAATTCTTTGTCCTAGTTTAAAGATTAACTTGTTTTTTTCTATTATAAAACTGTAGAAATTTTGAAAAATATATTTTAGATAGACATGCATTGTTATGTATATGTGTTATGGATATCTTCTCTCAGTTAGTGACTCACCTGTCCACTTCTATACAACTTTCATTTGATCAGCAATTCTTTAAAAATGTTGATGATGTCCAATTATTGTTTTATATGTACTAAGAACCCTTTGTCTATCTCTAGGTCACAAAGTCATTTTCTTATTTTTTTAGAACTTTTAGAGCTTTTGTTTTCATATTCAAGTCTATGATCCATCTCAAATCAGTGTAACATATCAGGGGAGGTAAATATAGATATTTTCTTTTCTTTTTTTTTCTGAATGAACATCCAGTTGTTTAGCACCATTTGACAAAAAGACTATCCTTGAAACCACTGAACTGCTCTGGCATCTTTGTCAAATATTAATTGACTGTATAAATGTGAGCCCTTTTTGGAGTCTTTATTATGTTCCATTTCTCACCAACTTAATTATTGTATCCTTATAGTAAGTCTTTATGTCAGGTAATATAAATCCTCCAACTTTGTTTTTCTTCTCCAAAATTGTTATAGCTAACTTAGCCCTTTTATATTTTTGTATAATTTTAGAATTGGCTTTTTGTTTCTAAAATAAAGTGGCTAGGATTGGATTGTGTTGAATATAGTGACATCCTAAAAATCTAAAGTCTTCCAATCCATGAATATACTATAGCTCTCCATTTATTTGGGTTTCTAAAATTTCTTTCAACAATGTCTTGTAGTTTTCAGTGCAAAACTTCTACAAATTGTGAAAAGAAGCCTCCAAGACATCTACTTCTTGATATTCAGGTCTTATGTGTAATCACCTCCTCTTAAATGTAGACTGAACTTATTGACTCATTTCTAATCTTTCTAATGAGTATTAAATATGTCATAAGTAATGGGAATTTCAAATTAGCTTATGAAAAGACTGTGGCTTCTGTCTTGGGTGTTTGTTCTTTCTCACTTGCTTGTTCATTCTTAGAGAAGTCAGCTAGCACAGTGTGAGCTGACTAATGGAGAAACCCAAATGACAAGGGACTGAGGGAGACTTCTGGTCAAGAGCCAGCAAAAAAATTGCCAACTACCTGCAAAGAAGTGAATCCTGTCAACAATCATGCAACTGAGCTTAGAAGCAGGTGCTCATGCTTTAGTTGAGCTTTTTGATGGCTATACCTTCAGTTTATGCCTCAATAAAAGTTTATGAGAACCCTGACTGACGTGGCTCAATTGATGGAGTATCGTCCTGAAAAGCCAAAAAGGTTGCTGGTTTGATTCCTGGTCAGGGCACATGCCTCAGTTGCAGACCAGTCCTGGGTTAGAGTGTGTGTGAGTGCCAAATGACTGAAGTTTCTCTCATACATCCATGTTTCTCTCTCCCTCCTTTTTTCTTCCTCCCCCTCTCCAAAGATAAATAAAAAATTTTAAAAGCATATGAGAGAAACTGGATCAGAGGTACAAGCTAATCTGCATCCAGATTTCTGGGAAAAAATGATTACCACAAGAAATTTAGTTAACATCCATTCTCTCACAGAGCTTCAAATTTTTATTTCTTGTGATAAGGTCTTTTAAGACATCATCTCTTAACAACTTTCAAATATACAATACAGTATTGTTAACTATAGTCACCATATTGTACTTTACATTTTCAGAACTTACTTATCTTATAATTAGAAGTTTGTAACTTTTGACCACCTCCATCCATTTCCTCTACTCCTCACCCTCCACCTCAGCAACCACTGACGCGTTCTCTGTTTCTATGAATTTTTAAGGTTATGCATAGGCTTTTTAAATGTTAAACTATATTTTGGACACATTTTGTATATAACCTAATTGATCATAATGTTTTATACTTTTATATATTTTTTAATTTATTGGCTAAGTATTTTTTAAATTGCATCATGCGTAATCAGTCATTTTGGGGGGTATGTCTTTGTTGGTGTTTGGTGTCAGAGTGGGCTAGCCAAATAAAATAAGGAAGTGTTGCTCTGGCTGGTGTAGCTCAGTAGATTGAGCGTGGGGCCTGCGAATCAAAGGATTGTAGTTCGATTCCTAGTCAGGGCACATGCCTGAGTTGCAGGCCAGTTCCCAGCAGGGGACGTATGAGAGGCAACCATACATTGATATTTCTCTCCCTCTCTCCTTTCCTTCCCCTCTAAAGATAAATAAATAAAATCCTTAAAAAATAAAATAAAATAGAGAACTGTTGCATCCTTTTCTCATTTGTGTAAGAGTTTGTATAAACTTGGTATTACTTATTCTTTAAATGTTTGGTAGAATTTGCCAGTGAAGCCATTTGAGATCTTAGTTTTCTCTGAGAGAAAATTTTAATTTATATATCTAATTTTTTTAACACATATAGGGGTATTCAGGTTTTTAAATTCTCTTGTGCCAGTTTGGGTAAGTTGTGTTTTTTGAGGAATTTAATCATTTTATATAGGAAGTTTTAAAAATGTATGAAGTTACACATAGCTTCTATTTACTATTCATTTAATGACTGTATAATTTGCAGTCATGTTTTTCTTTTCTGTTACTGATATTGGTGATTTGTTTCCCATCTCTTGTTTCTTGGTCTCTCTCTCTCTCTCACTCTTTTTTTAATTTAACATTTTGAGATAATTGTAGACTAACATTCAGGTTGAAGATATAGTACAGAGAGATCCTCTGTAATATTTACCCAGTCGTCCCTAATGGTAACATTTTCCAAAGCTATGGAAGCATATGACAACCAGGAAATTGATATTGACATAGTCAAGACATAGTACAGTTCCATTATGTTAATAACAAATCATGTTGACTTTTATAGATAATTCATTTCCTTCTTGTCCCCACCCCTCTTTATTACTGGCAACCACTAATCTGTTCAATTCGATAATTCTGTCACTTAAAAATGTCATATATTTGGAATTATATAGTATGTGGGATTTTTTTTTGAGGGTAGATTTTGCATTTAGCATAGTTCTTTGGAGATTCATTAAGGTTGTTGCTTTTATCTATAGTTTGTCCTTTTTATTGTTGAGTAGCATTCCATAGTGTAGTTGTATAACAAAGTATTTAAATATTTCCTGTTAAAGGACATCTGAGCTTTTTCTGGTTTTTAGTTATTATAAATAAAGTTACTATAGTGGCTGGCAAGATGATGGCGGAGTAGGAGAATATATCATGCACCGCCTCCCAGAACCAGACTGGTAATACAATTTAAAAGGAGAACAATCACCCGAGTTAAATCAAAGGATACCTGAAAAAGAAATTTTCAACCAAAAGTTGCCAAAAAACATCAAAACCCACCCCTAGACCAATAGGAAGGGCAGGGACATCTAAAAGGGGTCAGCCCCATACACATGGGCAGCAGGCCGAGGCTGCAGCACGGCTGTGGGAGCTTCCCCTTGAGAAGAATGAAGCCAGGACTGTAGACCAGGCTCCCAAGCACAGAGAGCCAGTGCCCAGATGGCCCACCACATAGCATCCTGGGGTGAAAGGCTGAGGGGCTCTCTCTCAGCCTTTGGAGACAAACCCACCACCTTTTTTTTTCCTTAAAGAGGCAAAGCACAGGTTTTTTTGTTTGTGGCTACTTACCTTGGGCCCCAGCAAGGGGAAGGCAGTGAGGACTGGAGTCATGTGAGGGCATGCTAGAGTGGGAGGCACTGGGGAAAGTCTTGGGGAAGCAGCTGTGAGCTTTTCACAGTTGGAATAGACCTGGGCTCCACAGCTGCCATCTTCCTTTAGAAGCTAGTCCCTCCCAGGGCAAAATCAATGACCTTATCCTGTGGGATATGGTTCCTCTCACCCTCTGGAAATCTGCTTGCTACACCATATGAAATCCTGTTCACTCCACCCTACACCTTTTTGTTTGGGGTTTTTTTTTTTTCAGTTTTCTCTGTTTGGGTCTTTTGTTTTGTTTTTTACACCTCTCCTCCTATTTTCCCTCCCATCCTACATCTTAACCATTGCTGAGAAGATAGCACATAAATAGACTCAGGTGTTGCCAGAAACTGGCTTTAGGGTGCATCCAACCCATACACTTTCCTGGGAAACATACTGGTGCTTTCCCCTTATGGGAGAGCCATGGAAACACACTCCTGGCATTTGGCAGACCTCAAATCTGGGCTCTGGAGGCCTACCAGGGGCCCTGCCCTGCTGAGTACAGGGTAATCTCAGATGGACTCGGACTAGTGGCTCTAGGTACAGGGAACACACCCACCATCTTCCCTGAAGTGTGAAAGGCACTTGCCATGGGAGATCCAGGACTCACAGCCCCTTCTTTCCACCAGAAGCACCCTCAGAAATAGTTGAATCTGTGACTAGTCTAAGACTGACATCAGGCCAGCAGGCAGAGACAGACAGGGGCAGATCCTGTGGTGACTTGGGATATTTGCTGACACACCCTTGTACCCAGTGCTGACAAAAGTCAGCTTTGCAGAGCAGCTTAGCCAACCCTTGGAGCAGCCAAGCCTTGAGGAATGAACCACAAATGGTGGATTGCCTATACTTTCAAAAAAAGCTGCTGAGTGCCAGATGTGGACAGCACCGGACATTAGCTTACACAAGACTCAGACATCAGAGTGATGTCCAAAGGGAAGAACAGACAGAACTAAACTCTGCTGAGACAAATCCACTTAGTTCTTGTTTTCACTATTTTCTCTATTTTTCTTTTTCATAGTCCTTTTATTATTTTTATGTATTTTTCTTTCTTGGTGCTCTAATTTTTTTTTCACATCTCCTAATTTACTTTTATCTTTGACTACTCCATTGTTCCCTTCTTCTCTTCTTTTATCAGTTCTGTTATTTTTATGTGTTCCTTTTCCCCATTTTCTTCTTTCATTCATTACTAGTATTAACTCTCTTCCAATTTTTCCTCTTGTAATCAGTTTTCTTTCCTTTGGTCTTCTCATATTCTTTTTTCTTTCCTTCTTTTCTGCTATTCAATTTCTCTTTCTGCTTTTATTATTTTTTGCTCTCTTGCCATTTATATTGCTGTTGTGGTTTGGGGGGAGTTCCTTGTTTTGGTATTGTTTTTGTGTTGTTTTGCTTTATTCTACCAGCACCTTTACAACAGCATACAAGTGTGGTACCTATTTAGCCTACTAGTCAGCAAGCTGGAGGGGAATTCCCAACCAGTGAATGGGACAATAACAAGCAGGACCCAAACACAACAGGAGAGTCAACATGATCCACAAAAAGACATTCCTAGAATATCCATATCAGGAGATCAAGGAGTCTGCACACTTATTCCCACAGGACTCCTAACACACAACCCCACACCACAAGACAGAGAGTCAAAGCAGGTCAATCTAACACATAAAAACAAACACAAAGCAACAAGTAAAATAGGGAGACAAAGAAACAACCTCCAAATGAAAGAAAAAGGAGGAATCTCCAGAAAGAGCTAAATGAAATTGAGGCAACCAATTTATCAGACATGGAGTTCAAAATGATGGTTATAAGGATGCTTCTAGTGAGAAATGCAAGGACTTAGTCAGAAATACAAGGACTTAGTGGTAACTACATCAACATAAAAAATATAGAGAAATCTTGAATAAGAACCAGTTGAACATAAAGAATGCAATATCTGAAGTAAAGAATACACTAGAAAGAATTAAAAGCAGGCTAGACAAAACATAGCACAGAACCAGTGAGTTGGAAGACAAGATAGAAAATAATGCCCAGACAGAGAAGCAAAATGAAAAATGACTCTAGGAGAATAAAGATAGTTTAAGGGAGCTTTAGGACAATATAAATGTAACAATATTTATATCATATGAATACCAGGAAAAGAATAAAGGTAGTAAGGGATAGAAAACTTATTTGAAAAAAATCATAACAGAAAAATTTCCCAGCTTGGTGATGGAGAAATTCAAGCAGGTTCAGGAAGAGGAAGCACAGAAAGTCCAAATCAAGATGAACCTAAACAGGCCCACACCAAGACACATGACCATTAAAATGGCAAAATTTAAAAACACAGTATCTGAAAGGCAGCAAGAGAGAAATAGCTAGTTACCTAAGAAGGATCCCTGATAAGGCTATCAGCTTATTTCTCAACAGAAACACTATAGGCCAGAAGGAATTGCCATGAAATATTCCAAGTAATGAAAAGCAAAGACCTTCAACCAAGATTACTCTATCCAGCAAGGCTCTGATATAAAATGAAAGGTGAAATAAAGAGTTTCCCAGATTTAAGAAAGGGCTAAACAAAAACATTTTCACCAAACCAGCATGGTAAGAGAAGCTAAAGGAACTTCTTTAAGATGAAGAAGAAATAGAGAGGGAGAAGAACACAGGTACAAATGGGAAAAGTGGCAATGAATAAGAACCTATCAATAATAACTTTAAATGTTAATGAATTAAATGCTCCAATCAAAAGATATAGGGTAACTGATTAGATAAGAAAATATGACCCACACATATGCTGTCTACAAAAGACTCACATCAAAACAAAAAGATTTACACAGGTTGAAAATGAAGGGATGGAAAAAATATTCCATGAAAATGGACATGAAAAAGAAAGCTGGAATAGCAATACCTATATTAGACAAAACTGACTTGAAAACTAAGGCCTTAACAAGAGACAAAGAAAGTCTCTGCATAATATTAAAGGGAGTAGTCCAACAAGAGGATATAACCCATATAAACATATGCATCCAATATAGGAGCACTGAAATATAAAAGAAAATCTTGGAGGACTTTAAGAAAGAGACCAACAGTGATATAGTAATAATAAAGGATTTTTAGTATGCCAATGTAAACAATGGACAGATCTCCCAGACCAAAAAATCAACAAGGATATATTGGCACCAAAAACACAGTAGATCCAATGGATTTCATTGCTATTTATAGAATATGTCACCTAAAGAAGCAAAATATACATTCTTCTCAAATGCACATGGATCATTTTCAAAGATAGACCAAGTGGTAGGACACAAAATAAGCTTTATCAAATTCAACAAAATTAAAATTATATCAAGCATTTTTTTTCATTTCACAATGGCCTTGAAACTAGAAATCAACCTTGAGACAAAAACTCAAAACATTTTTTTTCACAATGACTTTGCTGCCAGAACACAGTTGTCAAGAAAACTACCATTAAATCAAAGCCAAAATGGAAAAGGAAAAGACTCACATCAACATTGTGGTTATTGGACACATAGACTCCAGCAAGTCTACCACTACGGGCCATCTGATCTACAAATGTGGTGGGATCGACAAAAGAACCATCGAAAAATTTGAGAAGGAGGATCCTGGGTTGGGAAAGGGCTCCTTCAAGTATACCTGGGTCTCAGATAAACTGAAAGATGAACATTAGCGTGCTATCACCATTGCTATCTCCCTGTGGAAATTTGAAACCAGCAAGTATTATGTGACCAGGACACTGACCCTTTATCAAGAACATGATTACAGGGTCATCTCAGGTTGACTGTGCTGTCCTGATTGTTTCTGCTGGTGAGTTTGAAGCAGGTATCTCCAAGAATGGGCAGACCCGTGAGCATGCCCTTCTGGCTTACACACTGGGTGTAAAACAGCTGATTGCTGGTGTTAAGAAAATGAATCCCACTGAGCTGCCCTACAACCAGAAGAGATACGAGGAAACTGTTAAAGAAGTCAGCACCTACATTAAGAGAATTGGCTACAACCCTGACACAGTAGCATTTGTGTCAATTTCTGGTTGGAATGGTAAAAACGTGCTGGAGCCAAGTGCAAATATGTCTTGGTTCAAGGGATGAAGAGTCACACGTGAAAACGGCAGTGCCAGTGGAACCACGCTGCTTGAAGCTCTGGATTGCATCCTGCCACCAACTCGTCCAACTGACAAGCCCCTGCGTCTGTCTCTCCAGGATGTCTACAAAATTGGTGGCATGGGTACTGTCCCTGTGGGCAAGTGGAGATTGGTGTTCTCAAATCTGGCATGGTAGTCACCTTGGCTCCAGTCAGTGTTACAACTGAAGTAAAGTCTGTTGAAATGCACCATGAAGCTTTGAGTGAAGTTCTTCCTGGGAACAATGTAGGCTTTAATGTCAAGAATGTGTCTGTCAAAGATGTTCATCATGGCAATGTGGCTGGTGACAGCAAAAATGACCCACCAATGGAAGCCACTGGCTTCAGAGCTCAGGTGATTATCCTCAACCATCCAGGCCAAATCAGTGCTGGGTATGCACCTGTGCTAGGTTGTCACACAGCTCATATTGCTTGCAAATTTGCTGAGCTGAAGGAGAAAGTTGATTTTCTCTCTAAGAAAAAGCTGGAAGATGGCCCAAAGTTTTTGAAATCTGGTGATGCTGCCACTGTTGATTTGGTTCCTGGCCACCCCATGTACATTGAGAGCTTTTCTGACTATCCTCCTTTGGGCTGCTTTGCTGTTTGTGATATGAGACAGACAGGTGCTGTGGGTGTCATCAAAGCAGTAAACAAGAAGGCAGCTGGAGCTGGCAAAGTCACTCAGTCTGCTCAGAAAGCTCAGAGGGCTTAATGAACATTATCCCCAACACCTGCCATCCCAGTCTTAATCAGTGGTGGAGGAATGGTCTCAGAACTGTTTGTCTCAATTGGCCACTTCGGTTTAATAGTGAAGGACTGGTTAATGATTGCAATGCATTGTAAAACCTTCAGAAGGAAAGGAGAATGTTTTGTGGACCACTTGGTGTTTTTTTGCATGTGTGGCAGTTTTTAAGTCCTTAGTTTTTAAAATCAGTACTTTTTAATAGAAACATCTTGACCAAAATCTGTCACAGAATTTTGAGACCCATTAAAACAAAGTTTAATAAGAAAAAAACCTCAAAATACTTAAATACATGGAGGGTGAATAACATGACATTAAATAACAAATGGGTTAACAATGAGATCAAGGAAAAAGTAAAAATGTACAAGGAAACAAGTGAAAATGAAACACAACATCCCAAAACCTATGAGACACAGTGAAAGTAGTCCTGAGAGGGAAGTCTGTAGCATTACAGGCCTACCTGAAGAAGAAAGAAAGATCTCAAATAAGCAACCTAATTCTTTACCTAAGAGAATGAGAAAAACAACAAATAAAGCACGGAGTGAGTAGAAGGAAGGAAATAATCAAGATTAGAACTATAAATGACATAGAGACTAAAAAGACAATTCAAAGATGCAATGAATCCAGGGGCTGGTTCTTTGAAAGATAAATAAAATTGACAAAACTTTAATAAGACTCATGTAGAAAAAAAAGAGAGTACCCAAATAAATAAAATAAAAAATAAATTAGTACTCTGGCCAAGATGGAGGCATAGGTAGATACACTTTGCTCTTTCTACACAACCAAAAGAAGGGAAACAACAAATTTAAAAACAAAAACCAACCAGAACTACCAGAGAATCAAACTGGATGGAAGTCTGACAACCAAGAAGTTAAAGAAGAAACATTCATCCAGACTGGTAGGAGGGATGGAGTTGGGCGGCTGGGGTGGAGAGGACTCACAGTAAGGTAGTGGCTGGAGGACCAGGGCAGGTGAGGCAGTGGCTGACAGACTGAGCAGTCCCACATTTGCATGCAGATAAACCAGGAGGAACAACTGGGGAGCAAGACAGACTGCACAACTCAGGGTTTCAGTAGGGGGACACAAAACTTCAAAACCTCTGACTGAAAAAACCTGTGGGGTTTGAGAAAGTGGAAGGAACTCCCAGCCTCACAGGAGTATTCACTGGAGAGACCCACATGCTCTTAGAAAGTACACAAAACCACACACCTGGGAATCAGCACCAGAAGGGCCCAATTTGTTTGTAGGCAATAGAGGCAGGGACTGAAAGCTGGCAGAGAGCTGAGCAGGTGGCATCGTTCCCTTTTGGACCCTTCCCCCACACACAGTGCCACAACGCAGCCACATGAGTTGCCCTGCCCTGGCAAATACATAAGTTTCTTCCCCTAACTACATAACAGGCATGCCAAGACAAAAAAAATATGGCCAAATGAAAGAACAAATTGAAGCTCCAGAAAAAATACAACTAAGTGATAAAGAAATAGCTAACCTATCAGATGCACAGTTCAAAACATTGGTAACCAGGATGCTCACAGAATTAGTTGAGTATGCTTGCAAATTAGATGAAAAAATGAAGGCTAAGCTAAGTGAAATAAAGGAAAGTGTATAGGGAACCAATAGTGATGGGAAGGAAACTGGGACTCAAATCACTGGTGTGGACCAGAAGGAAGAAAGAAATATGCAACCAGAACAGAATGAAGAAAGAAGAATTCAAAAAAAATGAGGAGAGGCTTAGGAACCTCCAGGACATCTTTAAACGTTCCAACATCTGAATTATAGGCGTGCCAGAAGGAGAATAGGAGGAGCAAGATGTTGAAAACTTATTTGAAAAAATAATGAAGATTCTTCACCACACTGGCAAAGGAAATAGACTTCTAGGAAGTCAGGAAGCTCAGAGAGTCCCAAAGAAGTTGGACCCAAGGAAGCACACACCAAGGCACATCATAATTACATTACCCAAGATGAAAGATAAGGAGAGCCTCTTAAAAGCAGCAAGAGAAAAGGAGACAGTTACCTGTTGGAGACTGCTCTGCCTGGAAATTCCTGCCTGGTTTCAGGAATTGCAACCGTTTAAGGCTGAGTGTGTGACCTCTGGAATGCGAACCACTGAGGAGACAAGGCTTGTTTCTGGCAGCAGATGCTGCCCCTGATTCATCCTCCTGCCCCCAAAGCATGATGGGAAGTCAGTGACAGGTAAGACCCCCTCTCCCCCCAGGGGGGCAACCTGAGCCAGACTCAATCACTTAGGAGGCCATTCATGACAGGACTTGGGGGTGGGGGAGCTGTGAAAAGGAGGGAGTGATAGGCCCTCACCACCCCCCTGGCTATGCTAACATAGCCCAGTCCCTATGTCCTCTAGAGAAGTGCTTCCTGGCTCTAATCCACTTAAGCCTGAATACCTGTGACAGGGAAGATGGTGACACCTTTCACCATCTAGCACAGGGCCGGGTAATCTGGCAAGGTAAAGAATTCTTAACAAACCCATGAGATCTGCTCTGCTAAGAATGCTTTTAGTTAAATGTTTTTATTTTCCCATAGTTTTATAGCCTTTTAGTTGATAGACCTTGATTTAAGGACAAGCCCTAGTGGTGTTTTTTTTTGTATACTATCTGCTGTTTACTGTCTACCCATGATTAATAAACTTATACTTGAATGCCTGCATTAAAAAAAAAAAACAATAAAAGCCTGTCTAGGCAAAAGGTACAGGGCACTCTCCCCTAGAGAGAGTGTCCTGCCCTTTTTCTCCACAGGATTCAATAGTTTGTGTGACTTTGTCTCGATCATCCATAACTATGCAGGCACTGCTTGTTAGTGCATGCATCAGTTATCTACAAAGGAGTCCCAGAAGATCAAAAATACAGACAGTAAAATGACAACAAACTCATATCTATCAACAACCAAACCTAAAAAAAGAAAAACAAAATGAACTAGGCAAACAACTAGAACAAGAACACATTCACAGAATTGGAGATCACATGGAGGGTCATCAGCAGAGAAAGGGAGTGGGGAGAATGGGGGAAAAGGTACAGGAAGTAAGAAGCATAAATGGTAGGTACAATATAGACAGAGGGAGGTTAAGAATAGTATGGGGAATGGAGAAGCCAAAGAACCTGTATGTATGACCCATGGATATGAACTAAGGTGTGGGAATGCTGGTAGGAGGGGAGGTACAGAGTGTAGCAGAATAAAGGGGAGGAAAACGGGACAACTGTAATAGCAAAAATGGTAAAATATATTAAAAAATTAAATAAAATAAAAATATTCCCCACCTTAAAAAAATGAAAGTAGAGAAGTAAAAACTGATACCACAGAAATACTCAGGATTGTAAGAAATTACTATGAACTATTACTTGGTAAATAATTTTACAACCTTGGTAAAATGGACAAATTTCTAGAAACATGTAATCTTCCAAAGTTGAATCACAAAGAAACAGAAAACCTGAATAGACCAATAACAACTAGTGATATTGAAGCAATAATCAAAAAACTCCTACAGCACAAAAGCCCTGGACAAGATAGCTTCCTAAGCAAATTTTGCCAAACATTCAATTAAAAACTAACCCCTATCCTTCTCAAACTATTCCAAAAAATCCAAGAAGAGGCTAGACTCCTAAACTCTTTTTCACAAGGCCAGTATTATCCAAATCCCCAAACCAGGTAAAGACATAGAAAGAAAGAAAATTACAAGCCAATATCTCTGATGAACACAGATGCCAAAGTCCTTAATAAAATATTCACAATCCAGATCCAGCAATACATTAAAAAGGTTATACATGGCGATCAAGTCGGATTTATTCCAGAGATGCAAAGATGGTACAATATGTGCAAATAAATAAGTGTAATACATTACATAAGTAAAAGAAAAAAATCACATGATCATATCAATAGATGCAGAAAAAGCGTTGATAAAATCCAGTACCCATTTATGATAATAAAACTCTCAGCAGAGTGGGAATAGAGGAAGCATACTTTAACATAATAAAGGCTATATGCATAAAACCAACTGCCAACTTCATACTCAATGAGCAAAAAACTAAAAGCATTTCCCTTAAGATCAGGAACAAGACAAGTGTGTCTGCTTTTCAACATAATACTGAAAGTTAGACACAGCAATAAGACAAGAAGAAATAAAAGGCATACAATTGGAAAGGAGGAATTAAACTGTCATTATTCATAGGTACTATGATAGTGTACATAGAAAGTCCTGTAGGCTCCACCAAAACACTACTTAACCTAATAAGTGAATTTGGCAAAGTAGTGTGATAAAATATTAATATTCAGAAATTGATGGCATTTTTGTACACCAACAATGAACTATTAGAAAGAGAAATTAAGATCCCATTTACTATAGCAGTGAACAAAAAATAAATAACTAAAGTACCTAGAAATAAATTTAACCAGTGAGGTAAAACGTCTGTACTTGGAAAACTATAGAACATTGAAGAGATAAATTGAGGAAGATACAAATAAATGGAAGCACATAACATAACATGTTCATGGGTTGGAAAAATTAACATCCTTAAAATGCCCATGCTAAAAGCAGTTTATAAATTCAACATAATTCCAATTAAAATATCAATCACATATTTCAGAGTTCTAGAATAAATATTCCAAAAATTTATATAGAACCAAAAGACCCCAATTTGCCCCAGCAATCTTGTGAAAGAACAAAAAACTTGGAGGAATCACTCTTCCTTACATCAAAGTATACTACAATACCACTGTAGATAAAAGAATCTGATACTGGCATAGGAACAGACACACAGATCAATGGAACAGAATAGAGAGCTCAGAAACAAATGCATGTTTTATGGTCAATTAATATTTCACAGAGGGAGACATGTGCATACAATGGAATAAAGACAGTATCTTCAATAAATGGTGCTGGGAGAACTGGGCTGGTACGTACAAAAAAAAATGGAAACTAGAACACCAACTTACACCATACACCAGAATAAACTCAAATGGTTAAAAGACAAATACAACTTGTGATAACATAAAAATTTTAGCAAAAAACACAGGCACTAAAATTTCAGGTATCTCACATAGCAATATTTTTGTCAATATATCTCCTAGGGCAAGGGAAATAAAGGGAAAAATAAACAAATTGGGCTATATTACATTAAAAAGCTTCTCCATAGCTAAAGAAACCATCATCAAAATGAAAAGGGGAACAACTGAATGGGAGGACGTATTTGCCATCAATACATTGGACAAGGGTTTAATCCCCCAAATATGGAAAGAACTCATACTACTCAACACCAGGAAGACAAACAATCCAATTTAAAATATGGGTGAAGGATCTGAATAGACAATTCTCCAAGGAGAATATACAGAGAGCCCATAGACATATGGAAAGATGCTCAATATCATGAGTCATCAGAAGGATTCAAATGAAATCACAGTGAGATATCACCTCATACCTGTCAAAATGGCTGTCATTAATACGTCAACAAACAAGTGCTGGTGTGGATGTGGAGAAAATGGAACCCTAGTGCACTGTTGGTGGGAATGCAGACTGGTACATCTATGGTGGAAAACAGTGTGGAGTTTCCTAAAAAAATTTAAAATGGGGCTGCCTTTTGAACTAGTGATTCCCCTGCTGGAAATATAACCTAAGAATCCTGAAACACCAATTCAAAAGAATGTATGCATCCTCATGTTCATGGAAGTGCTATTTACAATAGCCAAGAGTTGGAAACAGCCTAAGTGCCCACCAGTAGATGAGTGGATAAAAAAACTGTGGTATATTTACATAATGGAATACTATGCAGCAGAAAAAAGAAGAAATTTCTGTCTTTTGCAATACCATGGATGTAACTGGAGACTATTATGCTATGTGAAATAAGCCAGCCAGTGAAAGATAAATACCATATGACTTCACTTATAAGAGAAATCTACTGAACAAAATAAACTAATGAACAAAATAAAAGGAGAGACATGGAATCATGGAACACAGAGATAGCTGTAACAGGGGATGGGAGAAGTGGGAACTGACTGAAAGAAAGTAAAGTGCTTAGTGAAAGAATGTACATGAAGAACCCATGGACACGGACAATGGTGTGGGGATTGACTATGGAAGTCAGGGTGGGGGGCAGGCTGGGTGGAGCGGGGCAAAGAGGAGGAAATCAGACAAGTGTAATAGCATAAACAACAAAACATTAAAAACATAGTAACTATAAAAACTTATATATGGTTTTGTGTAGACATAAGTTTTATTTCTCTAGAATAAATCCTCAGGAGAGCAATTGCTGGACTGTATGGTCATCACATGTATAATTTTTGAAAAGTGAGTGACAAATTTTTTTCTTGAGTGACTGATTATTTTAAATAGTGATATATGATGGTATACATTCTCTGCACTCTCAACAATAATTGATGTTACTCTATTTCTTTGTGGTGTTAATTTGCCTGTCCCTAATAGCTAATGTTGTTGACCATCTTTTCATGCTTATTTATCATCTGTATATCCTCTTTAGTGAGGTGTCTCTTAATGTATTTTATAGTTTAGACCATTTTCTTCTTTTATTGTGTAATTTTGAGAGTTTTTTATACATTTTAAATATGAAACTTTGTTCGATGTAAGATTTGTAAATATTATTTTTCAGATTGAAGTTTGTCTTTAATTTTCTTAACTGGGTTTTCTATAGAGTAAGAGTTTTTTTATTTTATAAAAACAATTTTTTTATGGATTGCGCTCTTGGTGTCAAATCTAAGGACTCTGCCCAATACTATACATTCCCCAGATTTTATCCCAAGTTGTTTTTTAGTTTTATATTTTATATTTAATATTATGATCCATTCTGAATTAATTTTTGTGAAAGATGTGAGACTTAGGTCAAGGTTATTATTATTTTTTCTTGCCTATGAATGTCCAATTCTTCAGCACCATTTGTTAATAAGAATATTCATCATCTACTGAACTGCCTTTGTATCTTTATCAGAAATCAGTTGGGGATTTTTGTGTGGATGTATTTCTACATTCTTTATTCTGTTCCATGTGTCTTTCTCTATGCAAATACTATGCAATCTCTATTTTTATAAATGTAATAATGTCTTAAAATCAATACTGACCCCTCCAACTTTATTCTGCTCTTTAAAAATTGTTTTTGTTATTGTAATTCTCTTGCATTTTTATTTTCTTGAACAATTGTACAAGATATTGTATCTTTAATTTGTTCCCTTGCATTCATTGTGAGTATATAAAAATACATTTGATTTTTTAATGCTTATCTTATATTCTAAGATTTTCATGAATGCACTAACTGGTTTCAGAAAGTTTTTATTTTTCTTCTTCTTTTTTTAAATTCTTGGAATTTTCTATATGGATACTCATACAATCTGCCAAAAGAGATCGTTTAACGTCTTTTCAAGATTCATGCATTTTTTTGTTTGTTTTATGGTATAGGCAAGAACTTCCACTGTGACAGTCAATAAGAGAAGTGAGAGTAGATATTTTTGCACTGTTCCCAATCTTAGGGAGAAAACAATCTTTTACTACTAGTTATAATATTATCTATAGTTCTTTAAGATGTTCTTTACTGACAATAGGAGGTTCCCTTCTATTTCTATTTTTGAAAAATTTTATCATGATGGGTGCTGAAATTTTGTTGAATGTTTTTCTTATATCAATATTATTTTGTAAATGTAAACTATATCCTATTGATTGATGATGTTGTTTATTTCTTCCATATCCTCAATGAATGCCGTTCTATAATTTGTTGAACAAATTACAGGGAGGAGTGTTAAAGTCTCCAAATAAAATTTGTCTATTTCTCCTTTTAGTTTTTGCTTCACACAATTTCCCACTCTTGTTTGGAACATATTAATTTTTTAAATTTATTTAATTATTGTTCAAGTACAGTTTTCTGTCTTTTACTCCCATCACAGCCCCCCCAATGCTCCGCACCTCCCTCCCATTTCCACCTCCTTTAGTTTTTGTCCATGTGTCCTTTATACTTGTTCCTGTAAACCCTTCCCCTTTTCCCCTGAAATTTCCTCCCCTCTTCCCTCTAGTCCCTGTCAGCCTGCTCTCTATTTCAGTGTCTTTGGTTATATTTTGCTTGCTTGTTTGCTTTGTTGTTTAGGTTCCTGTTAAAGGTGAGATCATATGGTATTCGTCTTTCACCACCTAGCTTATTTCACTCAGCATAATACTTTCCAGTTCCATCCATGCTGTTCCAAAGGGTAGGAGCTCCTTCTTTCTTTCTGCTGGATAGAATTTCATTGTGTAAATGTATCATAGGTTTTTGATCCATTCATTTACTGATGGGCACCTAGGTTACTTCCAACTCTTGGCTATTGTAAATTGTGCTGCTATGAACATTGGGGTGCATAGGTTCTTTTGGATTGGTGTTCCAGGGTTCTTAGGATATATTCCTAGCAGTGGAATTGCTGGGTCAAAAGGCATATTCATTTTTAGTTTTGTTAGACAATTCCATACTGTTTTCCACAGTGATTGTACCAGTCTGCAATCCCACAAACAGTGAACTAAGGTACCCTTTTCCCCACAACCTCTCCAACACTTGTTTGTTACTTTGTTTATGATGGCCATTCTGACCGGTGTAAAGTGGTATCTCATTGTGGTTTTAATTTGCATGTCTCTGATAGCCAGCGTTATTTATCATCTTTTCATGTGTCTCTGGATCCTCTGTATGTCCTCCTTGGTGAAGTGTCTATTCAAGTCCTTTGCCCACTTTTTAATTGGGTTGCTTGTCTTCTTAGAGTGGAGTCCTGTAAGTTCTTTGTATATTTTGGAGATTAAACTCTTGTCTGAGGTATCATTGGCAAATATGTTTTCCCATGCTGTTGGTTCTCTTTTTATTTTAATACTGTTTTCTTTAGCCATGCAGTAGCTTTTTATTTTGATGAGATCCCATTTGTTTATTCTTTCCTTTATGTCCCTTGCCATAGGGGACATATCAGTGAAAATGTTGCTGGGTGAAATATCCGAGATTTTTCTGCCTATGTTCTCCTCTAGGACTTTAATGGTGTCATGGCTTATATTTAAGTCTTTTATCCACCTTGAATTTATTTTGGTGTATGGTGTAAGTTGGTGCTCAAGTTTCATATTTTTTTTGCATGTAGCTGTCCAGTTCTCCCAACACCATATGTTGAAAAGGCTATTTTTACTCCATTTCATGTTACTGCTCCCTTTGTCGAGTATTAATTGTCTGCAGACACCTGGGTTTATTTCTGGGCTCTCTGTTCTGTTTCATTGGTCTATGTGCCTGTTTTTATGCCAGTACCAGGCTGTTTTGATTACAGTGGCCTTGTAATACAGTTGATGTCAGGTATTGTGATCCCTCCTACTTTGTTCTTCTTTCTCAAAATTGCGGCTGCTATTCAGGGTCTTTTATGGTTCCATATAAATTTTTGAAGTGTTTGTTCTATGTCTGTGAAATATACCATTGGTACTTTAATAGATATTGCATTGAATCTGTGAATTGCTTTGAGTAGCATGGACATTTTGAAGATGTTAATTCTTCCAATCCATGAACACCGTATATGTTTCCATTTGTTTGTGTCTTCCTTGATTTCTTTCTTCAGTGTTGTGTAGTTTTCTGCAGACAGGTCTTTTACCTCCTTGGTTAGATTTATTCCCAGATACTTTATTTTTGTTTTTGCTATATTGAATGGGATTTTTTCTTGATTTCTGCTTCTGTTAGTTCATTGTTAGTATACAAAAATGCTTTTGATTTCTGGATATTGACTTTGTATCCCGCTGTTTTGCCAAATTCATTTATTCGCAGTTTTTGGGTAGAGTCTACAGAATTTTCCACGTACACTATCATGTCATCTGCAAACAATAACAGTTTTGTTTCCTCCTTTCCGATTTGGATGCCTTTTATTTCCTTTTCTTGTCTGATTGCTGTGGCTAAAACTTCCAGTACTATATTGAATAGAAGTGGTGAAAGTGGACCACCTTATCTTGTTCCTAATCTTAGTGGAAAAGATTTTAGTTTTTGCCCATTGAGTATGATGTTGGCTGTAGGTCTCTCATATATGGCCTTTATTATATTGAGGAATGCTCCCTCTATTCCCACTTTGCTGAGTGTTTTTATCATAAATGGATGTTCTACCTTATCAAAAGCTTTTTCTGCATCTATTGATATGGTCGTGTGATTTTTGTCTTTGCTTTTGTTTATGTGATGTATTACGTTTACTGATTTGCAAATTTTGAACCATCCTTGCAACCCTGGGATGAATCCCACATGGTCATGGTGTATGATCTTTTTTATGTATTGTTGGATAGGATTTGCCAATATTTTGTTGAGGATTTTAGCATCTATGTTCATCAGCGATATTGGCCTGAAGTTTTCTTTCTTTGTTGTGTCTTTATCCGGTTTTGGAATTAGAGTGATGCTGGCTTCAAAAAAAGAGTTTGGGAGTCTCCCATTATTTTATGTTTTTTGGAATAGTCTGTGAAGAATAGGGGTTAGCTCTTCCTTAAATTCTTTGTAGAATTCTCCTATGAAACCATCTGGTCCAGGACTTTTGTGTGGTGGGAGTTTTTTGATTATTGCTTCAATTTCATCTGCCATTATTGGTCTGCTCAGGCTTTCTGCTTCTTCTTCATTGAGTTTTGGAAGATTGTATTTTTCTAGAACTTTGTCCATTTCACCTAGGTTTTCAAATTTCATAGCATACAGTTCTTCATAGTAATTTCTTACAATGCTTTCTATTTCTGTGGTGTCAGTTGTAAACTCTCCTCTTTCATTTCTGATTGTGTTTAGTTGGGTCCTCTCTCTTCTTTTCTTGATGAGCCTACTTAAAGGCTTGTCGATTTTGTTTATCTTTTCATAAATCCAGCTCCTAGATTCATTGAATCTTAGAATAGTGCTTTTAGTCTCTATGTCATTTAATTCTGCTCCGACCTTGATTATTTCCTTTCTTCTACTTGCTCTGGGCTGTCTTTGTTGTTGTTCCTCGAATTCTTGCAGGCATTGGGTTAGGTTGTTTGTTTGAAATGTTTCTATCTTTTTTAGGTAGGCCTGTATTGCTATGAACTTCCCTCTCAGGATTGCCTTTGCTGTGTCCCATAAGTTTTAGGTTGTCATGAGTTCATTTTCCTTTGTTTCCAGAAACTTTTTGATTTCTTCCATAATTTCATTCTTGACCCATTTGTTGTTTAATACCATGCTATTCAATCTCCATTATTTGGGGTGTTTTGGGTTTTTCCCTTTGGGATTGGTTTTCATTTTCAGTCCCTTGTGGTCAGAGATAATGCTTGGTATGATTTCAGTTTTCTTGAATTTGTTGAGGCTTGTTTTGTGTTGGAACATATTTATTTAAGATTCTTTATTTTTACCCTCTGCAGTTCAATTTATTATTAGCACATAAACAAAATTCTTTATTTCAGATAATATATTTTTCAAGTATACAATTTCTCTTTGGTTCTTTTTAGTTTATTTTTCTTTCCACCGAAATATTCAATGTTCACATTTCTTATGTCCACCTTTTTTAAAGTTCTTGAATGAATGTGTGATAGTGCTGCTAGTTTCAACACCTGTGTCATCTCTGGGTTTGTTTCTCTTTTTTTTATTGTTGTTCAAGTGCAGTTGTCTGCTTTTCTCCCCCTCCACTTGCCCCAATACCTCCTCCCTCCCCTGATCTCAGTCCCCCTTGGTTTTGTCCATGTGTCCTTTATAACTGTTCCTCAAAAGCCTTCCCCTCCCCCCGCACTATCCTCTCCTACCCTCTCCTCTGGTTGCTGTCAGTTTCAGTTGAATGATTTTCTCTTAATTATAAGTCGCATTTTTTGTGTGCTCACATGTATTAGTAATATTTTATTTTAGGTTGGACAGTATGGATTATACATTCTTGAGAGTATTGATTGTTGTTTTCCTTTAAAGAGTTTGGAGTTTTCTTGTGTCAGTCAGTTCATGGCCTGGAAGATCACATCATCCTGACAAGGCATGGCTTTAGTCTTTCTTAGACTGGGTGTAGCCTCTGCCTTACTGTAGGGCATAATTCTCATTTCTGAGACATGATCTTTCTGGGGTCACAACTTAATGTGAGTGGTGTTTATGATGTTTGTATTACACGTCATCAGAACTGTATATCTGTCAGTTCTGTGTGGCCTCCAGAATGCCCAGAGCTTCCTACTAATTCTCTTCTGCCATAGCTCCCCTAATTCTCTGCTTGCACAGATTACTATTAGACTAATGATCCCAGGGAATCCTCATGCAGATTTCTTGTGCTCTTTCTCTTTACACATCTTCCCTCCCTGGCTCTCTGCCTCACAAATTCAAACTGCTTTAGTAGCTCTAACTCTATTTTTTACACTTAGTGAGACAACTCTTCTCCAGCTTCTACTCTTTGTGCCACAATTTGGAAAAAAGCCAGAGTGAATGTGAATTTACCTAATATGTTTATCCTTCTCTCAAGTATCTAACCATGTGATGTTTTTGTCCAATACTTAAAATCAGTCGCTTTCTATATTTTGACCAATTCTATAGTTATTTACTATGGGAAATAAGTCTGATATCCATTATTCATCACAGCCAGGGCCAGAATTCCACAGGTATTGGTATACTTTTAAAGTTCCCGAAGCATTCTAAAATGTATTCAAGGTTGAGGACACTGAGTTAGTTAAATATGATTGAATAGTATTAAGAGCTAATGTTTATATAGTAAGCATATTATATAATATATCAGGCTTATTTAACTCTCAGTACAATCTCATGAAGTAAACACCAATATGGTCTAATTATACAGATGGGAAATTGAAGCACTATCACTTACTAAAGGTCATTTAACTTGTGGATAGCAGAGAGGGGATTTAGTTAATATTTTTAACCTTTTATTGTACTGCAGTATCTCTTCAGGAGTATTAATAAGTCAGCTGTTTCCTTCTAGCCAAAATAAAGTAAGGAGGGAGGGTTACTTTCTTGTCAACTAGTTACTACTAGTAAGGACATTTTATTAAATGATTTTACAGTGGTACCTCGGTACTTGTTGGCTTCAGAACTCATCAAACCTGGTATTCATCACATTTTGATTAGAAAAAAATGTTTAGCATTTGGTGCTTGCTCTCCACTCATTGCATTTCCTAGAACTTGTATGAGTCACAACGCCATCCCCCCCCAAAAAATGCTTCATCAATCATTGCTTGCCATTCTTTGGAACAAACTAACGATGAGTATGATGTACCACTCACTGTATCTACTAAGTTTTTATTTCAAAGAAAGTCTACGTGGTATCATTATCATCATCATAATCATCATCGCCATCATAGCTTATATTTATTGTGTATTTACTATATGTTAAATATGTTCATTTTATGTATACTTTAATGTATATTTATGTATATTATATAATAATTATGTATTTTTTATAATAACCTTTTGAGATAGTGGTGTGCTAGAGCTAACTTATAGTTTGTGAGACTTCATTATTAAATTTTCAGGAAATTTATGAGCTAATTGATGTACTGTTGGTGAGAGTGATCACACAATAGATATTGATAAATTCTACACATTAGGGCTCCCCCCACCCCAAGAAAGTTGGTTTTAAACAATTACTAGCAAACCACTGGTACTATTAGTAAGTCTATTTTAGAATGAGGAAACAGACACATGGGATGGGGGTGGGAATTAAATAACTTTCTTCAGGCCACACAGCAAATAACAGCTAACTGAAAATTTCAGAATCTAGATCTGTGTGCAGTGTCCACCATTATACTAATAAATATGATAATGACACTGATTTTGATTACTCAGGCTGGTTGAGATAGCTTAAAAAGAAGGGGGAGGCCACATAATACTAGATAATTTTGGTTGTAAAGGCAGTGTTTGAATATTTAGCTTTTGAATGTTTAGATTATTACTTTAATTAATCACAAAATAATTACCTTGTTGTTATTCCCATTATTCTTGGAATCGATTTCAAAAACCACAGTGGAAGTATTAGATGCATTATTATGTCTGTATTAAAAAAAAATTCCTTACACAGATCTTACCCTGAGATCAAGTAGAGGGAGAGTCGTGCCCATTGTGTTCTCTTAGGGAGAGTTTAGGGGTCCTATCTTGAATATAACTTCGCTTGACAATCACAATGTTTTGGCTACTGAATGCAGACTCACAAAGTTACAAAAGGCAATAGAGCCAGTCATAACTAGGTTTCTGCTTTTTCTTGAGTGGGTTGTAGGAGTAAATAAACATAAAAGCATTTATGGAGTGCATACAGTATATCAAATACTATTTTAAATGATTTATAAGTTTTAGTGCCTTCAGCCTCCATAATAAACTATTTTTAGGTGTGAGAGGAAGGGATTTAGGGACTCCAAAGCTAGAACAGGGCAGAGGAAAGTTGCCAGTTTTTCTTCCTTTGCCCAATCTTGCCATCATAGCTAAGTCACTCCCATAGTCTAAGTGGAGTTGAGCTACTTCACTACAAAAGCACATTTTAATGCAGCAACAGTTTTGATTAAATATTCAAATTTTAAAAAAATGATGTGTCTTTACTTGCAATTTTTCCTTCTCGGTTCCAGAAGGAAGGTCAGAGTAGGCGAACAGAAGGGCCATGTTTATATTAGGCATCCCTTTCATTTCACTCCAGACCATTATGAATGCCCAGCGCCAGCTGAATCCATCAGCAAGTCGAGACAGAAGAGGGCTCAAAAATAGAAAGACCAGAAGTCTAAAAGGCAAAACAAATCTTAAAAAGTTATTCTTGCTATAGAAGTCTCTTTGCATTTCATCTTACTCTGTTCCTTCTAATCTATTCTTTGTAGAATTGCCAACTCGCAGAGAAACGAGCCTTCTTCCACCCACCGTTGGCATAGCATCAGAGGAAGGCGGTGGCCATCCCATAGAGAGACATGCCAAGAAAGCCATGAAATCTTCTTTGCCTCTTCCTGTTGGGTGAGTAGTAGGAAAAGTCCACATCACCTTCGTGTGGTATTTCTTTAGGCAAAAAAGAAAATGTCAGAGATGTTTTATAGATATACATTTTATTCTGGGATCCCCAAAAGAAATTTAAAAAAATCTAATGAATAAGAAGTAAGAAAAAAGTTCTCCCTTTCTTTTTCTTTGTAGACTTAAATCTTACTAAGTCTGTACAATATTGATCAACTCATTTCCATTTCTTCTTTCAGTTACATATTATTTCTATATTTTATACTAACAGTATCTGATAATTTGGGACTAATTTTTATGTACGTGGCACTAGCTGACTTGATGTTGACTCCCAACATCAGGAAAATCATTCCTAGAAGGAAGTATAAAATGTTAACAGTTTGAGTGATGGGGATGAAAGAAATGTGAGATTTCAGTTTGGTGGGTTTTTTTTTTTCTCTCTGTGTTGTCTCCTTTTCACATACATGGACAGGCTCTTTCCTGCCTCTTTACATTGGAAAAGGGACTACAAAAATTATTTGAGCAAAAAAAGGCATGTACAAAGAGGACTTCCTTATGATTTTAAAAGGTATTTCCAACCATGATTAGTAGAAAATTATGTGTTACACAATATTAAACAAACAAGGCAAGATTGTTTTTAAAAATTGATGATAGGTTTAACTATCATCAATAGTGATAGGTTTGGTGTTTAACTTCATGAGCCTTTGTAGATAAAGAAAAGCCACTGGATGAAGTGCACCAAGTGTTCATAGCACTTGCCTCTAGGTAATAGTTTTGTAAGAATTTTTTCCCTTTTTTCTAATTTTCAAAAATTTTACAAAGGTCTTGCATTGCTTTGAGATGTTGTTAATAACTAAAAAGAAATAAAACAAACAAACAAACAAACAAACAAACACTTTAGCACTAATTTGCTGATGATTTCTTGGAAAGTTTAAGAGTCAAGTTTTCATTCTAAGAATGAAACATTTTTATTATTTAAAAGAATATCTTCAGCTTTCTTCAGCATTTTATGAATAAAAAACTTTAAATGACATTCTTACCTGAAAACAATAAGTGTGAAGTAGATATTTAGTGAATAGTATATATCTGAAAATGATATATATAAATAAGTATGTGCAGGAATTAGAAGTCCAATACAAGTAAACACCATAAGAAAAGCCACAAATGATAGACAATTCCAGAATCTGCATTTTCAGAAAAAATAATAAATATAGTTAATTATGGTTAATTAATGTATTTATTGCAAGGCTCACGTATGAGTGAGACATTGTGTTAGGCACTACCAAGAAAATAAAGACAATAAAGTGTTTATCAACACTCAAGGGGCTTAAAATTTCAGCAGGGAGAAAGGAGCACTAAGGTAAGTAAACGAACAATTCCAAAGCAAGTTTTGCACTGTACATCAGTGTTTTTCATTTTGGATTGCCTTTGAAAGGCAGATTTAGGTTACAGTTATGCTATTTTGGCAACACTCCTTCAGGCATCACAATTTACACAGCCCCAAAATATTGACTGCGAAATCTTTGTATCAATAGGAAGAAGTAAAATCTTTGATCTTGAAAAGGAATGTTGAACTGCTAGTCTGATTTACATTACAGTGAGAGAATGAAGCCTTTGCCTAAAATTTAGAAAGCACTTAGAAGATATGAATGACTCTTTTATTCTCATGAATGCCCCTTGTAGATTCTCCATTTGGGATCTTTGAGCCTGTGTTTATTCAAGTGCTCCAAAGCCCAGGAAAACTCTTGTCATTCCCAAAGCTAATGTTCTCATCAGCTGCGTGCAGAGCAGTTGAAAAAGCACACTCAACGAAGGCAGCTGGACCAGCGTTCAGTTATGAAGGAAGCCTTCAGAATCCCTTCTCATAGATACAGTTGAATGTTAGTGTGACATTTTAAATTATTTCTACAACCATGGCCCAGTTAGTTCTGCATAATTGCTAGTATAATGGGCTTCCATCGTATTTGATGTGAAATTTAGTGAAGTGCTCCAGAATCTTGTAAGATCTATCCTTTCAAGCTTCTGACTTCTGCATTTGTTCTATCTTCTATAACTCCAAAAATGTTCTTCCAAACTCCAAAAATTATTGATTATGTTCAGGACCTCTGTTAACACATACATTGCCATTGTGCTATTTTGGCCAAGTTAGAGCATTACAGAAAACACCCTTATTTTAGGATGACATAGATTTTGTACATCCCTTAGGTTGGGGTCCTTGAGCACACTGATACCTCTACTAAAGGTAAGTCTTGCTTTTAGTTTGGCAATACTTTCTTTTGTAATGAGACTTACAATTAGCTTGGCCATATTTTCTTTTATACCACTGCTAGTCCTCTTCAAACACCCTAGCTTGACCTTTTCATTGCTTTGCATGGCATCTCTTTATGGTCTTAAAGTATTGGCCTTCCACTCTAGTATCAGTGCCATGCTTAGCCTTATCAGAGCCTGAGGCAAAAGGACTATCAGTAATATTGATCTTATCTTAATTTTTTGTACATTTTCAGCATGGATTTTTGGGGCATTACTTTCCCCCAAAACATTGCATTAAAACATTATTTATCTTGATTATTGTGTTTTTTGGCATCCTTTAAATTGCATGCCTGAAGTGAGTGCCTCACTTGCCTTAGCTTAGTCCTTGCTTTGTGTAGTGGATTAGACTGGAGATTACTGAGTATCTGGTGAAGGGATTCAGTGGGGAATAGACCCAACATGAACCCAAGGTGAACTTACAGTTTTGCCTAAAGTTAGAGGAGTAGGAGACACAAGCAAGAAAGTTTTTAGGAAGTGTTTTCAGTTGGGTAGTCCAATCAGTATCTTACTTTGACCATGTAGGTGTAGTTACTATTACAATATTATGGCTTCTAATGTATGAAATAAAGTGAAAATATGCCAGCAACTCACTCAAGAAGTAGTGCTTCAACTTCTGGTTTAAAACTCGTAGAATTTAAAAAAAGTCCCATAATAGCCAGTGTAAAGATTCCAGACATTCCAATTTGTTTACCTATTTTTAAAAATAAATAAAGTTTTCATTTTACCAGGGATGAAAATATCTTGATAGTACAGACAGGCTACCCAACTTGGTTTCAACTGGATAATATTGCAAATTACAACCACCATCCGTCATCTTTCTTTCTCCTTACACTCACTTGTGTAGTAAAGTCTATACAGGACATCCTTACATTGTTTTGGCTTCAGATCATTGACAACAATATGGAGCTCACAACACTCTTCATGGGATTCAGTGAGGCTAGAGCATCCTCTACAGGTCTAATTTTTTCAGAGGGGCTCTGGGTGAATGAAAAGGAAGTGAGCTGATGAGTTCTTTATAGACTAGCCTACTTCATATGCTTTCTCCTTGGGAGACAGTAGGAGATACAAATAGTTTGACTCTGTGACAGGTCTAAGGGAGTTGCGTCAGTAGAAACCCAATATGAATCTACTTCCCCAGTTTAATTTTGCTTTGGTGAAAAATTAAATGTGGGGGACTGAAAAACCTAAAGTACTGGGGCATATTCTTATATATCCATACAGGTAGATAGGAAATCTCATAGCATGGTGAACTACATACTGTAATTTACCCTGTGACCTCTTCTTGCCCCCGTCTTCAGTAGAATTTACTAAGAACCAGAAATTCTGGTGTACTTAGGAAGAGGTTGAAGAGACCACAAAGAAGGGAACTCCAGAAATTTTTAGAAATCATAAGGAGATCTTTGGGGGTTTATAGGCTAAAATTGGGGATTTAATATAATTGGATCAAGATCAACATAAAAAATTACTATGGCATTATACAGTAACACAGTTCTGTAATGGGCTTCATCTTTCAACTTAATGTTTAGCAGCATTGTCTTAATGTTAATAAAAATATCAATTTTTGTTTTAATACTGAAGAATACTGTGGCTCTGCCACTTCTACCACACTGCCACACTTATCAAATTGCCACATTTATCAAATGGCCACATTTATCAAATTGCCACATGTGTGCTTTCTGCTCCTTTGATTTACTTAGTATTCCTTTGTTATAACAGTTGATTTTAATTACTGTAGCTTATTAAATGTTTAGTTCTTATGTAGTAGGGAAAGTTCTCCACTTAAAAACATTGTTTTGCCTATTCTCACAATTAATATTTCTAAGTAGACTTTTAAAATTATTTTGTAAAATTTCAAAACCAGAACTACTTTTGTCATTGCTTAATTCAGATTGTTTAATACTGATTAATCAATACTGATTAGATCAGTATTATTATTAATTTTAGAGATGAAAAATTATAAGTTTTACATTCTTTATTTTAGTTCTGACTAGAAATGGTACCTAGCCCAGGAATTAACAGCCATAAAAGAAGCAGGAATTGTGGAGATATGTACTGTAAGTCATTAACTCATTAATGACGAATTAAGTTAACTAGTCATTGTAACTTGATAGGTAATGGTAAAATTTGGGAAGTATTTATGGTACCTACCCTTGAAGATACTAGAAATATAAATATTTACCCAGGACAGAGTGAAAGTCCTTTTACATTAGAGTTATATTCACTCTGTATCTTGTTTTCATAAATTTTTGTCCCATAAGTTTTCTTTCTAAAATGTTTTTTTGAGATATTTTGACTTAAAGTGTATTGTTTCCTTGGGTATAAGTCCTAATATTGAGGTCATGTTTGCTTACTAAATGATGTTAGAGGAATTTTGGAATATATTTTGCTGGAATT
Source organism: Sturnira hondurensis (assembly GCF_014824575.4). Taxonomy (NCBI): domain Eukaryota; kingdom Metazoa; phylum Chordata; class Mammalia; order Chiroptera; family Phyllostomidae; genus Sturnira; species Sturnira hondurensis. The sequence goes on along the minus strand of NW_028073511.1, from coordinate 19,808,701 downwards.
ATATTTTGTTTGCTGGAATGTATTTTTATAGGAAGTATGTATGCACAATCAGAATAGTGTATGATAAAGTACTTGTACTGACTGATCATTTTCTGTCTATTCAGTTATTAACTTGATCCTATAACCTCAGTAGATTACAATTGGCTTTAACTCGCTGATTAATTAGGAAACATCAAGATCCTACATTCTGCATTTTTTTTCCTCAGACTTAAAGGAAAGAATTCTATTATGTTAGCACTCGTAAAAATAGCTTTTTAGTCTGTCACAACTTATGCAAATTTTATACCTCTCTGTAAAATTTTTTCTAGTTAGGTATAAACTTCTTGACAAGTTTATTCCATGATATTTTATAACTTTTTGCCAATGTAAAGAGAATCAAATTTTTATTATATTTTCTAAATAATTACTGCTGACTTATAAGGATACCCCTGATTTTTTTATATTAACTCTATATCAAGCCATTAAAAAGCATTGCTGGCTGAGTTTATTAATTATCTTGATATTTCTATGTAATCTAAAATGTTACTAATGTAACCATTTCTCTTTCAAAATATGTATAAACTTTGTTCTTCTTCTTTTTTCTTATTGTATTAGCTAGAACTTCCAGAACTCCTTTAAATCTTGGATATGAGAATAAGCAACGTTGTCTTATTCTTAAGTGTAATGAAAATACATAACGTAAATTGTTAATGAGGTTTGAACACATATGCCAACTTCAAGTCATTTGCAGAGCTGTCTGCAGAGCTAGGTTGAACGTGATTCTGCGGCTGCATCAGGAAACAGTGACATGGCTCCTTGTTAATTATCTGCCTCACTTCCATGAAGAGGAAGTCGTGCTAAATGGATGAGTAACATATTCTAGCATGTAGCCTTACTTGATCTGTAACTTCTATTTTCTTTTCTTTTTGATCTTAGAGTTAGTTACCAAGAAAAGCATATTTAATTTCAGGCAGTTAGAATGACTGTTTTTTGAGACCTTCCTTCTGTAGTCAGTATTTACTCGCATTGTGGTTGAGCGATGTTTAAAATTTTATTGAAATGTTTTTTGAAGTATGGCTTATTTCTGTAAAAGGTCTACAGGTACATGTAAAGGATATGCATTATATTTTAGAAAGAAAAATTCTTTACATATCTTATAAACTATACATTTAAGTTTCTGTTTGAATCTCTTCATAGCATAATAATTTTTGTACAATTAGTTATCAAATTATCTTGGAAAGTTATGCCAAAATATCTCACATTTAGGATTTTATCAAAATCTTTTGCCTTTAATAATGGCATTTTGTTTATACATTTTGGCATATTGTTTTCTGTTGTATAGATACAAATATTTTATCTCTTTTGATAGTTTATTCTAACCAAAAGATTACTTTCAGACTGGTTATTTCTTTAAACTACCATATTTGCCATGTATAATGAGCAGTTCTTTACCCAAATTTTTGAGGGAAAAATAAGGGTGTGTATTCTACGTGGGTAGTACCTGAAATACCTTGCATCTGTTTTTGTGTTTTGTAATTATTATTTGTTACCTAAAATTTCTTGTACCATAATATGTTCAAAAATAAATGTTAAAATTCCTTTATAATATGAAAAAAACCAAATAGCTAAATATGAATAAATAAAAATTGAATTAAAAATTAAAGTGAAAGATTTTTTTCCCTAAAAGTTTGGGCCAAAAATATGGGTGCACATTATATGTGGCAAAATACATACCTTTTGCTGGGTGTTTTATTTTCCATTTTTTTCTTTGATATCTTTATTTTGAATTTTTCTGACATGTAATTTTAAGAATAAATCTCTCACTTACACATAAAAAAGATGAGGTACAGGATTGAAAAGCTGAGACTTATATGATTAATATCATCACCAAAAACAGTAGACATCCACAGCTGAATCACTTTTGAACTTATAATTCCAACCAAGAAACTTGCTCCATAATATGACAAGATTTGATCTGTCATGCTATGCACTGCAAGAAAGGGGAGGAATTAAAAAAAAGAATTAATAGAACTGAATTTTAAGTGATGTTCTGAGTCAACTTTTTCTCATTATCTTTTAAAAATATCTAATTCACATCCTTTGGGGGTAGATGTAGGGTATTTTCATATTCTTAAAATAAAATTTTCCTTTCAAATTCTGAAAGCCACACTTGAGTTTATAAAATTCAGTCTGTTTAGTGTAAGAGCTTCTTACAGAACCTGTAGGGTGAATGAAGGCAGTCTGGCTTCCTCGCCCAGGTGTCTGGGGAACTAAGGGAAGCAGTTTTTCTATAACCTTGAATGGGCCTGAGAAATAGTGTCCTCACAGCCTTGAGACTGGGTCCGATAAACAGTTCCCATAACGTGAAGTGGGCTCACTTGCGCAGACTCGTGGTAATTTATATATTTTTTGGCTTTTTACTGGCTTTGTTTGTCTTTAGTACTTACGTAGGTAGGAACTTCTCAATAGAGAGATGTGCAGCTTACAGTGTGTGTGGCTGGCCCAACCCTGAATAAGGGCATGTCAAGCATCCACACAGCTCCAAGCATTTTCTTCTATCTTCCCAAATCTAGAATGGACCTGCCAGGCCTTGACCAGCTGTAACGCAGTCCCCATTAAGGAACATATATTGATTCAGTGCCAAAAAGTATAATCAATTTTGGAGATAAAGTAATGAACAATAAGGAGAAAGTCTCTAAATTCATGTCACTTATATTCCAGATCTCACATAAGACATAGAGGATATACCGAAAAAGGGAGTGACTCTCCTGTATTTTCCTGGCCTGCCCACCAACTGGTTTCTTTTTGTAGAGCATTTTATATTTTCCAATTTTTCCCCTGATAAATAATGCTGCAGTATATATTTCTGTACATAAGTTTTGTACATCTCTGATTATTTCGTTAGTTTCCAGGAGTGGAATTATGCACTAGGACAGTTGTTTCTTTGATATGGTTATATTTTGCCAAATTGCTTTCTGTAGTCATTATGGTGCCCTTCCGTGGAAAACAGGAAGCCTGAGTCTTTGATAGCCTCTTTTGCTGGAATCAGGTGTGCCAGTGGGTGAGAAAGTCCTCCCTACCTTTACAGTGTGAGGAACAGAGGGACAGAGTTTGAATCACAGACAAGAGTGTGTCCTGGGGTCAGGAAAGCCTGAAGGGTTAACTCCAACAGAACAGGAGGAGAGCAAAACCAAAACAAAGAGCATTCAAAATGAAGAATGGCCAGCATAAAACAACAGCGACCATGACAAAAAACAAGGCTAAAATTGGAGGTAAATTCTAGAACTGTTCTCAGAGTTGACAAAATGAAGGAGAAAGAATCCTTCTATGTATCCTTATCTATAAACATCCACTACTGGAGAGGGCACTATTAAGAGTACAGAGGCAATTAGAGTCCTTCTTGCCTAACATCATTCCATGGCTAAAAAGGAGCCCTGGTTTCTACATTTGCCAAGCAGAAAGATTTAACATCTGTAGGGATAGTGTGACCGTGGGAGGAGAGTTTCATGAATGGCCCTCTAGGTCACATCTATTCTAGGCAGGAATTTAGCCAGGTTGATAATTTGGGGAATCTGGCACCTCCTGTAACTGAAACATGGAAGGCTGACTCATTTCACAAGGATGTAGGGAATTGGAGTTAGAAGACCCAGTGTGAAAATTGTTTTCTCCTTTAAGAAAGGAAAATAGCTTTTAATTAGTAAAATGTTTGCTGGATGGATTTATTGTATTAGGCCAGGAAAAGCCTCAAAGCATATTTATTATTTCTTACAATATCCTTAAATTTTTAATACTCAAGTTGCAAAAGGTAAAAATTCCAGGTGCAATAACTTTTCTTAATTTTCCCTTTTATGAAATGTGCCAATTTTAAACATAAAGCAACTGTTCAAATAAGTTGTAAAAATGATTATCATGAAAATCATTAGTTCACAATTGTGTCAATAGATAACAATGAAATATAAACAAAATTTGAGTAAAGTTTAGCAAGTGTTTTTTCTTTCCTAAGGAAAATTTTCTTTCAAAATTATTAAAAGTTCAGAGAAAGTCCTAAAGGCTTGAATAAAGGCTAAGAAAATAAGTTCACTAGTCATTATAGCAGAGTTTTAATTATTAGAGTTCTTACTATTATATTTTTAACAGGAAGGTTGTTTACAATTTTTATTTCTCTGAAACTTAAACACAGAATCATGTTTCATTGATTATTATGAAAAGTATGAGGAAAGCTATGTGAAAGCTACTATGTGAAAACATATTCAGCTATTATGTTCATGGCTGAATCACCAAGGTTTAGAATAGGGACTATCACATAGTCTGTATCAATAAGTAATTGTTAGATTAATGATAAATGAATTTTCACATCAATACCTTCCTTTCATTTTAATTTTTTCCTTTGCAATGAATATAATATCAAGAAATTTCTCTTGATTAGACTGTAAAGGTCATCTGCGATATGGTTCCCTGAAATTCTGTGGTCAATATTTACTATCTTAAATGAGGCCTGGTAGAATACTGAAGCAGGTTTACAGGCCGGGCATATATCCTTCTGACTATTATGCAAAACTGTACTTCTTTGCATTTTCCCAGACTGGTCAATGAGCTTTTAAGATGCCTCTGAATTTAGATATCTCTTTGTTAATCAAATTAGTTATATTCAGAAAGGCATTATCTGCAGGAAGTTTTATGGTGAAAACCCCTCCTGATTACTATATTTTGTTGCCTTCCTTTTCACTTGAATTTTGGAAGAGGTTATATGTGTGTGGTGGTTTAGTTTTCTCACACACCACAGAAAATATACATGGAGCATTTAAAGACTATGTACCTGCCCGTGCTAAATCGGGGTTCTAGGCTCACCACAGATGTTCCAAGTTGCTATGGCCTGGGTAAACGTATTGGACACAGAGCTAAGCTAAAGATGAATACTTCTTATGCTCCAGTAGGATAATTGTCCACCATCTGGACCAGCTCCTTTGAGAGAGCACTGATTATGAATATATAAGGCATGATAAGCCAAAATAGAGAAAACTAGGGTCACTTGCTGCCCAACAATAAAGCACTTTCCAGGAACAGGGAAAATAATGATGGCTAAAACTTTTTCTTGAGTGTTTGGAAAAACGTTTCGGCTTATACTTGATTGTTGGGGATGGGGGTAGTAGAAAGATTTTACTTCAATGTAATAGATTAGCTGACACTGTACAGATGTCCCAATGTACTAGAATGTGGTCTGGAGGCACCAACTAAACACTCTTTTTTCAGGGGTTAGGAGGTAGAATGAGATGATGCAGAAGGCCTTAGACACAGAAGACATCCAGTGAGTGGAATGGCTATACCTCAGCAATTTTCTCCAGAAGAATATAATCATTGCTTTTCNAAGATTTTACTTCAACGTAATAGATTAGCTGACACTGTACAGATGTCCCAATGTACTAGAATGTGGTCTGGAGGCACCAACTAAACACTCTTTTTTCAGGGGTTAGGAGGTAGAATGAGATGATACAGAAGGCCTTAGACACAGAAGACATCCAGTGAGTGGAATGGCTATACCTCAGCAATTTTCTCCAGAAGAATATAATCATTGTTTTTCCAACATCAGTGCAAAGGGCAACACAGTAAGCAAGGTAAATAACTTCTCAGTTGTGTTATGAAAATATTTTACTTTATGTACACTCTTAAAGGGTCCTATGGACTCCCTCCCCTCCCAGACACTACACTCGAAAACCACCGTTCTAGGAGAAGAGGAGGGGGTTTTGATCAGAGAGGCACATAAGATACTTTTGGAGGTGCTGGTAATGCACCTGGTAATGTCATATTTCTTACCCTGAGTGGCAATTAAACACATGTATCATTTTATACATATACATATACACAAGACAAAGGAGAAAAATACTTGTGGCTCAGAGCTGTATGAATGTGGTAAATGAGTTCATGGGCACCTTGCAATTTCTTTGCTTATGAGTACTGCTTTTGGGCCTTGTAGATGGCCACATGACTCACACTTCCTCCTCGGGCTGACAGCTTTTCAGGGTGCCCACAGGGAGATAGTCCCAGAGGAAAAGGAAGGGAAGCTGCCTCTCTCATGGTTGGTGAATGTATTTTCTGCCTGGATTACCTTCTGATTTCATCTTCAACACATCAACATCTCTCCTTCTTGTTGTCAAATATAATGATTCAGCCTAGGCCTGTGGAGCAATGCTGCTTTTATAAGCATCTTCATGAAAGTCCTAACTCATACTCATAACAATATCACAACTGATGTTAAATAAGAGATGTGTTTTGCAAACACAGGTATTGATTTTTAAAAAGTAAATTACTAATACTCACAATTGTGCTTATACAACTATAACTTGTGGTAAGATATTACAAAATCAGTGTTGCTTTTTAGAAAAAAGAAGATTCTTTTAAGAAATTATGAGGAACAATTAGGTCCTTACCTAAGGATTGGTTCATATATTTCTGACTGAAGTTAATATCCACAATAATTTTAAACATAGTAAAAGACATTATAGAGGTCATCAGACTTTCTCCCTTAATTAAATTGATTAGACCTCTAGAAAAACCTGTAGAAGGGAAAATATTTTAGGTGAAAAAAATCTTCACTAATATTAAAGAATAAAATTTTATTAGCAAGTAGAATATTCCTAGCTATGGATGTATATCACATACTTTTCCTACATACTTCAATAAAGTCATATTTGAAAATGCACTTCAAGAAAAATTTAATTATATATTAAATGTATATTAAGTCTAGAAAGTGTAATAAGGTACAAAATTAACTGGACTTGATTATGGTTTCCATAACTGAGATAATAAACTAGAGATTTCATTCTTTGTTTCAAAGCAGATTGAAACATAAAATGTATTACATTTTTAATTTAGTAATTTGGCTTACATAAATATATACATAATGTATTTATGACACGATCAAAAACAATGAAAGGATAAATGAATTTATAAACCAAGACTTTATAACTCTGTACCTAAGTGAAGGATTAAAGCAATTGTGCAGATACTATCTCTATCATAGAAATTATCTTATTTTCCCATATATTCTTTTTAATGATTTTAGAAATCAAGCTTCATGAATAAAGAACACCCTGATATTACCTACTTTGATACTGATTTTCTTTCATTTATGACAATATTCTAAGTTTAGATAGCCATTATCATTTTTATTTGTTATTACATAGGCCTGTGAAAGCAAAACTATAACTTGAAGCCTCTTCGATGATTTTCCAAATTCCCATAGGGAGGAAATGTTAGTGCATGGTAAAAACCTCTTGGGAACTTTACACTCTATAGCTGTGACCACAACCTAGTGCAGTAAGTGTACTTTTGGAAGAGAAGAAAAACAAGGCAGTCTGTTCTTGTGGGAGCTCATCTGGCTTGGTGGTGCACTTCTTCAACTATCCCTGCACCTATGCCCTTTGCTGTAGGACTTCACAGTTTCTCTCACTGAAGAGATCAGTGTATTTTATTATGAAAGTCGATGCAAACAGAGACTCCTGCCACCATCATGGCAACCTTTCCTGACTACCTTACTAGAGAAATGAAGCAGCACGGATCCTCCTAGTTGAGGACACCCTAAGATCACCTAGTGTCCACATGGCCCTCCAGACAACTGTGGATTTCTTAGTGAGCCTACCCAAGATCAGCAGAGCCCAGTCTATATCATAAGAACTGCCAGATTTGTGAGAAATAATACATTATTGTTGTTTTAAGCCACTGTGTGTTGGCCCTGACTGGTGTGGCTCAGGGGGTTGGACATCATCCTGTAAAGCAAAAAGTTGCTGCTTCGATTCCTGGTCGGGGTGCATCCCTGGGTTGTGGGCCCGGTCCCAGGTTGGGAACTTGCAAGAGGCAGCCTGTTAATGTTTCTCTCACACACTGACCTTTCTCTCCCTCCCTTTTTCTCCCTTCCCCTCTTTCTAAAAACAAATAAAGTAAAATCTTTAAAAAAAACCCCACTGTGTTTTGGAGTTCTTACTCAGATGCTATTTATAATTACTTCATTTTAGAAAATAAATCTATAATAAAGTGTGAATATTTGGAAATAAATAATAGGGTTGGGGGCATAAGAGGATTCAATAAACCATAAAAAGTTCAAGACAATGTAAATGTACTCTCCTCACAGGTCTAGGCCAATTTTCTTTCTTCTTTTTTGAGAACAAAGTTAAAAAACATAAAAACCTTGCTTTGAAAATTCAGGCAAAAATATTTCCACAAGAAAAATACTTTCTTTTTAAAAAATACAAAGTAAGGAGAAAAACAAAGATCCAAAAGTAATGACGAGAGGGCCAAAATTTATACGAATAACCTTGCAAATTACCCCAAAGAAATTATTTAAATTCAAGAAGTGCAGCCCAGAAAGCAGTGGAAGACTAACTAGATTACCAGGTGGTAACGTTAAGGGCAGTAGGGAACGTTCACAGGCCGTGTGGAACTCCTCCAAATCTGAGCAGAAAAGAGGCTGCACTGACAGAGTCCCAGGGAGGCAAGGTTAGGTGATAGATGCTGGTACTTTCTTCTTCCAAACTTACCTCACAGTTCTAATCTTCTCATTCTGAAGACTTGGTTCTCCTTTATTCACAGGGATATACTTGATGTTTCTCTCCTACTCTATTTCTACCCATGTACATACATGTGTGTGTATGTCTGCCTACACACATACATGTGTGTGCCATATAAAAATTCTATTTTAAGACAAGTGTCCTAATTCTCATTATTAAAAAGTGACTGGGGAAAACAAATTAGGTTATTATTTTGCTTGAATGGGGCTTTCAGATTTTCAACTGGTTGTGTTGATTCGGCATTTTATTTTTAAACATGTATATTCTTCTAAAATAGTACACACTGAAAGACTCACGATTAGTGGTTTTTATTGTTTTGTACTTTTCAGGCTTTTGGTTCGAAGGGTGACCCAACTCCAAAGGCATTTTAATCTTTTTTCTTTTTTGTTGGCAAATGGCATTATCTGAAGACAATGTTTTCAAAGGGAAAGAGGAATTGGGCAGCAAAAATGTCACCACAATGTATGCGCCATATTGTAAAGCCCCAGAACTACTCTGCTGGTTTGAAGTAGAAGCATGTCGAACGTCAAGGATTTCAAATAGTCCCCTGCTCTATTCCATAACAACGCAAGACTTTAAAACATATATACTAAGTAAACCCATCAATCACTGGCATTTCTTTCTGTTCAAATCATCACCACCCAAATTTCTATGCTCAGTCCCGGTGTCCCAGTACCCCACTTCACATTGTGAAAAGCTACAGTGAACAAAAGATCTTAAAAATAGAAAAGTTAAATATAGAATATGATATTTTAAATTTAGGAAAAAAGAAAATATACCTACCGAGGTCTCTTACAGCAGCTACAGTCAGCATGGGATCTGAACTCACAAGGATAACAGAAAATAATAACCATGGGATGGTTTTCAGATTTAATTTATCCACAGATGCCAGATGCCACAGAATTAAGATATAATTGATAAAAAATCCAGGAATTGTAATTAAAAGTATCTGTAAAGGATTTTTATAGTGAGAAAAATTAGATTGACTTTGTATTTAATTTTAAAAAGCAGTTAATCAGGATTACTGGAGATATATAATCACAATCAATTCATCAAGGGAAATTTTAAGTTATCTTATTTAGCAGCTATGTGCTTGCAACTCTGGAAATAAAGGGCATGTATTGCAGTGAGATCCCTAGGACTTGGTAAGTATCATATTATAATTAAAAAATAATTTTTTAATTTTCTTGATAAGGCTATTAAATATAGATATGTATTGTCAGGTATATACATATATACCATTTATATACATACAGATATACATATATATACACATTTGACTATGCATAAAAACTGAGACATAGCTTATGACATAAAAAATACACAAATATAAAAAGAAGTGACAAAAAAGAAAAAGAAAGAAAAAATATGATAACAGAAAGAATGTAGGGAAATAACAGAGGCCTGTAGAAAAGATGGGCAGAAAAGTCTGATAATTTTAGGACTGAAACCCTTCCTACCTCTGCCTTCCCATCACTACCTTCTACATTCTCTGATTCTACCTGTGGTGGCTATTTAGCAATTTTATTCTCAAATGGACTTAGGAAAATATGGTGATTGAGCCTAAAATTATGTATAAAAATTTAGAACTGCACTCACATGCTCACTGAAGTATCATTTATAATACCCAAGACATGGAAGTATCCATCCATCAGTGGATGAATGGATAAAGAAAATGGGACACACACACACACACACACACACACACAATGCAATATTATTTAGTGTTAAAAAATACCTTGCCATTTGCAACAATATGGATAGACCTTTAGGTCATTATGCTAAGTGAAATAAATCAGACAAAGGACGACAAATACCACATGAACTAGTATGTGGAATCTAAAAGGAAAAAAACAAACCCTTGAACTCATAGATAAAGGGAACAGATTGACGATTGTCAGAGGCTGAGGCTGGGGGTTGAGTGAAAAAGGTGAGGTGGCCAAAAGGTACAAACTTCCAGTTTTAAAATAAATAAACCATTGACATGTAATATACAGCATGGTGGCTATAGTTAACACTGCCATGTTGTATATTTGAATGTTAATTAGATTTATTTCAATGGTCTTTTAAAAATATATACAAATATCAAATAATTATGTTGTATACCTAAAACTAATATAATGTTACATGTCAATTATCTCAATTAAAAATAATAAAATAAAAAAGAGTAATTGTAAGACTTTCATAATAATCTTGGAAAATGCCCGTATTGCCTTCTGACTATTTAGCGGTTTCACCCATACAGACACACTCATACAAAACGAACTGGGGAATGAGCACTGGACTAATTCAGAAGGCCCGGGTGCAGGTGCTAGTGCTGGGTGATTTTGGTTAAGTCACTTGATTACACATCACTAACCCAGTCTTAGAAGTAGCAGAACCATAATAGAGTGCTTATGTGGTGTTACTGAGAGGGGGTCTCCTGTGGATAAAGCTTCATGACAGCACCAGGATGGTGAAAGAAAATCAAGGCCCTATAGATCAGATACTTCTACTTCTGTAGATCAGGGTGCATGAGTTCTCATTTTGAAGGTTTTGGTGGTCAGGACTATTTTATTACTGACTCCTATTTGAAGAAACAAACTAAAATGAGGCTCTGTGACAAGAAAATCGCAAGTCAGGAGGCCCAAATCCTTGTTCTTCCACCATGTAGCTGTTGTTGATACCTCAGTAAATCACATGGTTTATTGGCTGCAAAAGCGGCTGTAGTAATTCTGCTTCCTGAAGTCACACCATTGGGTTGTTATACCCCACTCTGACTTTGGGTCAGTCACTCTGACTAAAAGCAGTAAGAGCAAACATGATGCAAAGAGAAGCTTAGAAAACACTGGCAGATTTGAGCTTTCCCTCTCCTGCTGTTGTTTGAGACTGTATTACCAAGTGAAGAAGCCCGAAATAACCTATCCAAGGTGTACAACCAGCAGGCTGCCAGTAGCCCAGGATGGCTGTGAATGTGGCCCAACACAAAATCATAAATTTACTTAAAACATTATGAGATGTTTTTTTGTGATTCTGTTGTGCAGTGTATTTAATGTGTGGCCCAAGACAACTCTTCTTTCAGTGTGGTGGAGAGCTGCCAAAAGGTTGGACACCTTTGTTAGATGATGAGGTATATGTGTCCCAGTGACCCTATTGCCTAAAGCTAACATTAACAGTACCAACCAGCAGACACAGGAGCTGGGCCTTCTAGCCATCTAGCTCAGCCTGCTGCTTCAGCTGACCTCCAGAGGTGAAGAGACTCAGGATACAGCTTGGCAGAGATCACCAGAACCAGCTCAAACTACTTTTATATCTCTATTCTTTTCAATTACATTATTTGGTCATTTGTCTAACCTCCATTTTTCTGGACTCTGTTCAAGTGTATTGTACATTTTTTTAACAGTTTCACTTCTGATGTTTTGCTTACTTTGAAAGTAATTCACCTCTGCTTAAGATCTGAAGTATTTTTCCTGGAGGTGTTTATTTGATGAGGTCAAAATCTCACATGATTAGAAAAAATCATATTATTTTATAAATGAGAGTTATAGTTGTTTCTGTAAATATTCTTCTCTGTATTTCCCTTCCACATGTGGGTGTGGGAAGTTTTAGAAGGTGAGTATTCAAAATGAACTTTATAAATAATTTTTTGTAATGGACCCAATATATTTTATAACAGCTCACTTATAGCATGTCAGAGTTAAGATTATAACTGAAATTAAGTTCTACCACTCATATTTTCAGAATTACTTTTTTCCTGCAAAACTTTTCCCTGAGTCTTCAATATACTAGACATACGCCAAGATATGGTTTATTCACTAAAATATAAAGTTGAATTACTTTTCCCACACCTCATACTTATTTTCATCTTCTTTATTTTCTAATTTGAGCAAAATCTTAAAAAATGTCAACATGGATAAAATGTAGTGGTTCATGAGTGAATGGTATTATTGAAAAAGAATACTTTTTACCTGCCAAAATAGCTTGTGGAGCATGTAAACATCCATATCAAATGCAACATTAAAAATAATTACTGGCGTAAATAAATCAAAATAAAGATTTTGATCCATCCATTGTATGGTATCTGAATATTTTTGGACCTAATGATATAAAAATATGTCATTTTCTCATTTATCCATACTTGTATTAGCATAAAGCACATGCTAGACACTCTTACCTGTAGCAAAAGAGAAAAGTATCATCATAACATAGTAAGTGCTAACCGTTTTAACTCTGACTTTTATAATTTTCCATCAAATTATCACCACATACAGTAGAAAGATAATGTATATATCTACATTCATTTTATTTTTTAACAAAAATACAAAATAAATAGGAAGTATATCACATGGGCACTGGAGAATATCTAGGAGATTTTCCGGCATAGAAGAGCTGATTCTATGCATATAGGAGCTGATTCTCCATGGTCTCTTGTGCTCCCTGTCTTGTGAGTAGAGGCACTGATTACTTTTCTTCCAGACTACCTTTTCAAAAACACTTGAATGACTAACAATTTTTTGTTGATTTATTTTTTTTAGAAAGAATATTTTACCTTTTGTGTATGGTGAAGTTGGTGATCAAGTTTCATTTTTTTGCACATAGCTGTCCAGATCTCTCAACACCATTTGTTGAAGAGGCCTTTTTTACTCCATTTTATGCTTCTTCCCATTTTGTCAAATATTGATGATAGACTTGAGCTTATTTCTGGGCTCTCTAATCTATTCCATTGGTGTAGATGACTGTTCTTATGCCACTACCAGGCTTTTTGATTACAGTGGCCTTGTAATACAGTTTGATATCAGGTATTGTGATCCCTTCTACTTTGTTCCTTCTCAAAATTACTGCAGCTATTCAGGGTCATTTATGGTTCCATATAAATTTCTGAAATGTTTGTTCTATATCTGTGAAATATGTCGTCGATACTTTACCAGGGACTGTGTTGAATCTATAAATTGTTTCAGTATCCATCAGAGACATGCAAGGGAAAACCACAATGAGATACCACTTCACACCAGTCAGAATGGCCATCATAAACACAGCAACAAACAAGTGTGGAGAGGTTGTGAAGAAAAGGGAACCCCAGTGCACTGTTGGTGGGATTGCAGACTGGTGCAACCACTGTGGAAAACAGTATGGAATTTCCTCAGAAAACTAAAGATGGATCTGTCTTTTGACCTGGCAATTCCTCTGCTGAGATTATATCCTAAAAAACCCTGAAACACCAATCTGAAAGAACCTATGCACCCCAGCGTTCATAGTAGCACAATTTACAATAGCCAAGTGCTGGAAGCAACCTGAGTGCCCAGAAGTAAATGAATGGATCAAAAATCTATGGTATATTTACATAATAGAATTCTATGCTGCAGAAAGAAAAACAGAGCTCCTATCCTTTGCAACAGCATGGATGGAATTGGAGAGCATTATATTAAATGAAATAAGCTAGGCAGTGAGGGACAAATACCATATAATCTCATTTTTAAGTGGTACCTGATCAAGAAAAACAAACAAGCAAGCAAAATAGAACCAGAGATATTGAAATTAAGAGCAATCTGACAGTAACCAGAAGGGATATGTGAGGGGATAATGGGGAGGGAAGGGGAGATGGGTTTTCAGGAACAACTATAAAGGACACATGGACAAAACCAAGGGGGGGTGGAAGCAGGGGAGGGAGGTGGCGATGCCTTAGGTGTGTGTGGGGGGAGTGGAGGGGGAATGCAGACAACTGTACTTAAACAATAAAATAATTTTTTTTAAAAAAGAATATTTTACCTGATATAGACATGTATATTTTGATTACAAAACTATAAGTGTACACAGTGAGAAATTTGTAAAATATGGAAAAATACAAAGCAGGAANGATGGGTTTTCAGGAACAACTATAAAGGACACATGGACAAAACCAAGGGGGGGTGGAAGCAGGGGAGGGAGGTGGCGATGCCTTAGGTGTGTGTGGGGGGAGTGGAGGGGGAATGCAGACAACTGTACTTAAACAATAAAATAATTTTTTTAAAAAAAGAATATTTTACCTGATATAGACATGTATATTTTGATTACAAAACTATAAGTGTACACAGTGAGAAATTTGTAAGATATGGAAAAATACAAAGTAGGAAATAAAAATGATCCCATAAGCAAAAATTACCACCATGTTTTTCATTTTCTTCTGTTTATATATATACATTCAGAAACTTGTCTATAATAAATGCAAAATTAGTATAATAATATTCTTTATTTTAAAATTATATTTGTGATTTTCAATTATACCTTATTGTTTATACTATTATGGTCGTCCCAATTATTTCCTCTTTGCCCCCATCCACTCAAACCCTCCCCACACCCTCAGGCAATCCCCACACTGTTGTCTATGTCCAGAGGTCAAGCACTTATGTTCTATGGCTACTCTATTTCTTGTGCTGTACTTTATTTCCCCGTGACTATTTTGAAACTACCAATTTCTACTTCTTAATTCCTTTACCTTTTTCACCCATCCTCCACTATCCCTCTTTCCTTCAACAATCATCAAAATGTTCTCTGTATCCTTCTTTTCCAATTCTGCTTGTTTATTTTGTTTTTTAGATTCAAAAGTTGATAAGTATGTATTTGTTGCCGTTTTACTGTACATAGTTTTTATCTTCTTTTTCTCCTTCTTAAAAAAGATCCTTTAACATTTCATATAATATTGGTTTGGTGGTGATGAACTCCCTTTGCTTTTTCTTGTCTGGGGAGCTCTTTATCTGTCCTTTGATTCTAAATAACAGCTTTGCTGGGTAATCTTGGTTGTTGGGCCTTTCTTTTCATCACTGAATATTTCTTGCCAATTCTTTCTAGCCTACAATGATTCTTTTGAGCAATTAGCTGATAGTCTTATGGGAGCTCCCTTGTAGGTAACTAACTGCTTTTCTCTTGCTACTTTTAAGATTATCTCTTTGTATTAGCCTTTTAATTATGATATGTCTTGGAGTGGACCTCTTTGGGTTCATCTTGTTTGAAACTCTCTGTACTTCCTGGACTTGTATATCTATTGTCTTCACCAAGTCAGGGAAGTTTTCTGTCATTCTTTTTCAAATAGATTTCCAATTTCTAACTCTTTCTCTTCTGCTTCTGGCATTCCCATGATGCAAATGTTGGTATGCTTGAAGTTGTCCCAGAGGCTGCTTACACTATGAAGATAGTTTTTTGCTTATGTTCCAAATCACTGATTTGATTCTCAGCTTCATCCAATCTACTGTTGACTCCCTGCCAATTATTCTTTGTTTCAATTAGTGTATCCTTCATTTCTGACTGGATCTTTTTTATGCTGTTGATGTCCTCATTAAGTTCCTTGAGCATCCGTATAACCAGTGTTTTAAACTCTGCATCTGATAGATTGCTTATCTGTATTTTGTTTAGTTCTTTTTCTGGAGTTTTGAACTGATTTTTCATTTAGGCCATGATTCATTGACTTCTCATTTTGGAATGCTCCCTGTGATTGTTTCTNGCTTATGTTCCAAATCACTGATTTGATTCTCAGCTTCATCCAATCTACTGTTGACTCCCTGCCAATTATTCTTTGTTTCAATTAGTGTATCCTTCATTTCTGACTGGATCTTTTTTATGTTGTTGATGTCCTCACTAAGTTCCTTGAGCATCCGTATAACCAGTGTTTTAAACTCTGCATCTGATAGATTGCTTATCTGTATTTTGTTTAGTTCTTTTTCTGGAGTTTTGATCTGATTTTTCATTTAGGCCATGATTCATTGACTTCTCATTTTGGCAGGCTCCCTGTGATTGTTTCTATGTGTTAGGTAGAGCTACTACATCTCCCAAGCTTGGTAGAGTGGCTTGATGTAGTAGGTGTTCTGTAGGGTTCAGTGGCATAGCTTCCCATATCACCCAAGCTGGGTACTCCAGGTGCACCCACTGTGGACTGTATACACCCTCTCATTGTACCTGAGTCTTAATTGCTGTTGGCATATCCAAGGTCAGCAACCACCTGTGTTCTGTCCTGGGTCACACAACAGAAGATACAAAATGATCTGCAGATAACTGCAACTTGTGCTTGGCTTTGATGTGCCCAGGTGAGGCCAAACTGTGAAACAAGGTCAGCTGCTGCTAGTGCCAGGCCTCATGCCACTTAGCAAGGGGGTTCACTGAAGCCAGATGCTTCTTGTCTGAATTTAGGAAAATCTGAAGCATGCACCAAGATAAGCCATTTGTGTGTAAAAGCCACCAGAAACAGCTTGAGTGGGCCTGAAAGTTCATTGCAGCAGGGCCTCAGGAAATCATTATGGTGGGACCAACAGTGTGAGCCAGGTTGATGCAGTCTCAGATATGGTACCTTCCTGCCAGTTCTGTGGGGGAAGGGCTGAGAAAAGAAACAATGGACTCTGCTAGCACTTATGTCTGGGAGAAAGCTGACCCCCAGTTCTCACCCTGGTGCCAAACAACTCAGTTCTTCCTCATATATCTCTGATGCCTTTTAACCTGCTTTCCTGGCACTGGAGCCCACAGCTATCAAGTCTGAGTAAGTCCGTTCACGGGCTCTTTAAAAGAAACTGCCTGGGATTCTAGCAGTTTCTGTCTTCCACAGTCTCAATCCCTGCTGGTTTTTACAGCCAGAGGTTATGAAGACTTCTCCTCCTGCCACTGGAAACATGGGCTGAGGGGCCTGGTGTGTGGTGGGACCCCTCACTCCTGAAATATCCTTTTCGATTTTTACCTACCACACATGGGTGTGGGACCAGCTCATTCCATGTGTCCACCCCTCCTTCCAGTCTTGATGTTGTTTCTTATTTAATTCTGTAGTTGTAAGACTTCCATTCAGCTCAGTTTCTGACAGTCCTGAATGATGGTTGTTCTATAGTTTAGTTGTAATTTTTATGTGGCTGTGCAAGGAGGTGCGCCGTGTTTACATAAGTCGCCATCTTGACTGGAAGTCAAATGACTAACAACTTTAGAAGATGGAGCAAGCGTTTCTTTCTAGTACAAGGGGCATATTTACTATGTAGTCCATTGTGGTAAAGATGACATCTCCCTCCCTCTCCCTGGACAAGCAGGCAGATGAGTTAACTGTGCATCATAAAATATTCAAGTTCTCTAAGCTCATGTTTCATCTCCTGTAATCCAATCCATTGTGCATGCAGGTTTTGTCTGGCCCTCTTAGCTTCTCTTTGTGGGAACTGGGACTCACTGAACAAGCACAAGAAAATGCTGATACTCTGGCTTCTATTTTTGTGATGAGTGATAAAGTCCTTTTTAACTGGCCCAGGAGTTGCATGGATTTTGTCAAGACCATGAAACTGTGGCAGGCTAGAGTATTAGCTTGCACTTAGAGTAAAACTGTAGACCCTTCACAATTTTTGACACATGGTTCCTTTCCTTAAAGAATTATTGACAAATAGTAAAGTTTATAGAAGTATTTAGAACTGAATTCAATCCATAGTGAAAGCAGAGAGCAGAGCCCAGAGAGTCCTGCTCAGCCCCACTGCCAGCCTAGTGACCATCACACCTCAAGAGGAGCCTCAGCTGCTGGCAGCCAGCCACAGTCACCATCAGGGCAACCATAAGCAGTGAGATTGAGACCCAGCAGCAGCATGATCCCCCCTCCACCTCCTCCTGCAACCTCAGTACTGAGACACCAAGCCCAGAACTACGGACAGCAGCAGCCCAGTCTGGGCAGTGGAAACAAGAAGGTCATCACAATGGAGGTTTTGGGAACAGTAAAGTGGTTCGATGTAAGAAACAGATGTCTTCACCAACAGGAATGGCACTAAGGAAGATGTATTTGTACGCCAGACTGCCATAAAGAAGAATAACCCTAAGAAGTACCTTCACAGTGTAAGAGATGGAGAGACTGTGGAGTTTGATGTTGTTGAAGGAAAAAAGGGCACAGAGGCAGAAAATGTCACAGGCCCCAGTGGAGTTCCAGTGCGAGGCAGTAAATATGCAACTGACTATAACCCTGACAGGCACTGTCCATATTGCAGGGGTCCTCCACGCACTTGCCAGCAGAATTACCAGAATGGTGAGAGTGGGGGAAAGAAGGAGGGAGTGGAGAGTGCTCCCAAAAGCCAGGCCCAGCAGCACTGTTCCTACTGCAGGTGATGGTTCCCACTTTACCACATTCAGAGACCCTTTGGGTGTAGACCACAATATTCCTGTAATGGGGAATGAACACACCATACTTATATACAGCTACCCATATTAATGTAACTAAATATTAAACCCAGCTTGTTACTCTAACCTGATTTTTCTCTCAAAGCTAGTTTTATATGTTAAAAGTTTCTAAGTATACGTTACTAGAAGCAACAGGTTCAGCTCCTGAGTGAACCTAAGAAACAGTCTGACCTCAGAGTCCCTCCAACTCAAAAGGACGCTGACCATACAGATCCATATTGGGACCAACAAGGATACTGCTCGCATGTCCACAACTCCACCCCCTGCTGCTTTCCCTCTCTTCCCTTCTCTTAAAAACCTCTGCCTACGCCAAGATATTAAATTGTAAATCTCCCAGCTAGTAATCAAAGTTATATCAACCCAGATTTCAGTTCTCTTTCAAGCTTTAAGATATGCTGGCCAGGTACCACAAGTGCCCCCTGGAGGGAGGAATGCTAACGCACATAGACAGAGAAACCAGATGAAGGGAGTGGGCTGGGCAAGAAGCTACTTGAATCCCCTTTCAGTGTCCCCTCTCCTCACTCCCAAGGGAAACAGCATGCCCACATTCCCCCTGGGAAGTCTCCCCGCTCTTGAACTCTCACCAACTCCCTATAAGAATCACCGGCTTGACCAGAGAGGTGATATGGGTGTTTGAGCACAAGTCCTCCATCTTACAAATTGTCAGCAATTGGAATAGACTTCTTTCCTTCTCTTCAGCACCTGTCTCCCAAATTTGGCTTTCAAGGTGACAGGCAGTCCAGATCTGGGTACAAGTCAGTTTCCCAGGTTCATTCTAACCTTCCTGTGCAAGGCGAAGTGATAGAGGGTTTTGCCAGGACCATGAAACTGTGGCCATGAAATTTCTCCTGCACAACCAGAGTGAAGGAGAACGAGGCAGACCAGTGAGACAGAACATATGTCGAGGCTACAGACCATGATTCCCCAGGAGCCTTCCTCACCAAAGAAAGCCCAGGACATAAATGAAAAAATGAGGAAAATCAAGTGGATGAGACCCAAAGTTAGCAGCCACCTCCACAGTCTGTATTACTATAACTTCAGCTGATACAGGTGCCCAGAAAACCCCAAACCACAAATGGCAAAGAAGCAAAAACAGCCCATCCACCAGCTAAGAATCCTTCCCTTTGGAGGCTGAACAGGGTGGGGCTGAGTAAACAAATGGCTGGCTTACCATCTCTACCATCATCTGCTTTAGTCATCTACTACAAGGAAATGATATGAAATTTCAGCAATAAGAAACAAACAAAAGGTTAGAGATGAAATCCTTAAGTGCTTGCTTTTTGTCTGTTGACCAGATAACTAGAACTATCTGCATTACCTCTGCAGCATGGGTTTTTTATTATTTTTACCTAAAACTGTCACTTTTTGATAATGACAAAGATGTTTTTTCACCACTTCTTAATTTTATTGTATTTTTCCCAACACCATTTATGCCCCCATGCCCTCTTCCACCTCCACCCAATACCCTGCCCCCTGCAATCACCACACTGTTTGTTGTCCATGAGTTTTCTCTTTTTTCCTTTTTTTTTTGATCCTTCCACTCCATCCCCCCCACCCCCTAAAACTTGATTTTTCTCAGTACACTCTTACAGGTTTTTTAATTGCTTCATATCAGATCTGGCCAAGTTGAGATTTTAAGAACCTCATTTTTAATTTATAATCAAAGTTTACAACTTGATTGTTTCAAAAAAGTCAACAAACTGTAAGCACCTTTTAAAAGCTTTAGATCTTTGTCAAAAATAATTTTCATTGTTTTTGTACCAAAATCATATAGTTATAAAACCTGTTCATGACAAATAAAGTAGTAATCTGCTTTTGTTCTTACATATCTATATATATACATATATATGTGTATGTGTGCACATATATATATATATATATATATATATATATATATATAAACCCATTTATATCACTGGTTAAGTTTGGGAAAGCCAATCATTTTCACACACATTCTTATTCATATTCTGGCTGACTGGAGTAGGTGTGGGCAGAATATGACCCCCCTGAGCCAAATCTGGCTCAGTGCCTGTTTTTGTACATAAAGTCTTATTGGAACACGGTCATTGCCAATTAACTTATATATTGCCTATGGCTGCTTTTAAACTACCGTAGCAGGGTTCAGTAATTGTGACTGACATTGGGTGGCTTACATAATCTAAAATATTTACTATATTTACTTTTACAGAAAAAAATTTGCCACCAACCCTGGGGTTAGAGGACTATTGTATCAGTACTGCATTCTCTATCCCTTATAGTAAATACATTCCCTCTCCTCTACCTGTCTCCACCTCTTCCCATCTATTTAGTAATACTAGAACTGCCTTGATTATCACCATAGTTTGCCTTGCTCCTCACTTCCAATGCCAGATACAAGATTCAGTTGATATTTTTTGATATATTCTAAGTCAGACACACGTACAGACTAACCTCTATTCTAATTGGAACCCCATGAAACATTCCCAACTGCAGCAATAGATTGGTTCAATGTCAGAATTCTCTTGCTACCAGAGTCTTGTGCCAGCAGTTCTAAGCCTTTCTGGACTTTGATCTCGTGAACAAATTCTTGTCTAAGCTTTGAATTCTGCTAAAATCACTCATTAGCCACTCATACTCTCAGTAGCTGCATGTGTACTCATTCTGAATTGCCCACCTAGATTCAGACCTAGGCTTTGCTGTTCGACTGTGTTTAGCTGGATTTCAGCTCTTTCACACATGATTCCTTTTTATACCCACATCTGATATCATCCAGATCCTAAACATCTGTCAAATGGCAGAACAGTGAAGAAGCAAGTATTTTTACAAATTTTAAAGCCATGTTTGTATTTATATGAATCTTAGCTATAGTACAAAATATTCATATTTACTATACACACCTTGTATGATGTAAAACTCAATACTTCAAAACTACATCCAATTAGAAATAATATCACAGGGAGTGGAATTGGAAAGTCTTTCAAGTGTAGGTTCAAAAATGCTGCAAAAAATGTCTTTATTAAAAAGCAGTGAAATGGTACATTTTAAGAACTTTAATTTGATATGATTTCTTAATACTGAGGAAATACTGTCCCACTACTCACTTCCTATAAATCCTGTATTCGAAACCCTCCTTCACAGTTAAGCATATACGTCAATGTAATTGTTAATCCACTAGATTCCTGCTTGACTTGTTTGTTCTATAAAGTATCTCTTTAGAATTGTTAATAAATTTGCTAGCAATCACTGGTTCTTGGGTTACTACTAAAATATTTATAGCAGTTTTGCACATGCTATAAGTTGAGTACTTTGTTTAGCAATCCTGCAGGGAGAAGTTAATAAGTAAACTTTAATAAAATCTCCTGGCTGATGCCCAAGGTAACAATGAGGAACTAGCTACAATAATTTTCCCAATGAGAAAAACCAGCTACCTATTACTAGTTAGCTAATACACATAAGAAAACCTGAATATTTAACTTTGTCTAGTGCAATAGACAATATCAATACATTTTCTTCAGCTTAATGTTTTCTGCTTCTTTTTAATACAATTACTAGACAGGTGAAAAAAATGAAAAAAACATGCCTTCTTTTTGTTTCTACAGTGTACTTTTCTTCTCATAAGAGCTGGGAATAATTTATGTTTTGTACAAAACCAATGAGACAACCTGTCAAGTGGTTAAAAAACGACTGAACCATTCAGAAGGCCGGTCACTTTGAAAATTCCTTGTCCAAGGGGAGAAAGTGGTGGGACAGCTGACTTTAAAATGCAAATGAAACTGTAGTTTATGGTAATGCTGATAACAAAAAAAATCTCCCAACCCTTCCTGCTTATCTGTTTCAATTCTTCCCTTCATTTACATTTTTCCATAACCTAGCAAGTTAGAAGGTATGAATATTTTGAACCTAGTAGAGGTAAAGAATATGAATTAGATTTTACATGTTTCTTCTCAGAGGTCAGATTATTGTTGGATTCATTTAATTGAAAGTCTTGGAATAAAAGTATGAATTTAGGAACAAAATTCTAATTTCTTATTATTGCTACTTAGAGAAAATCAGTATGGTGACACCTTCAAAGTAAATCCATAGAATAAGCTAAAATAAAGAGTTACACCTACCTCCAATAGTGCAGATCAAAGGTATTATTAAGATGATTTCAGGGAGGTCGTCAGGATACTGAATAAACTTATTCCTGAGAAATTCCACCCATGTGCCAGCAAATCCTTTGTTAGCATAAGTGAAATTGTAAATATTGGAATCCAAAGTCATTCTGCTGTTTCTTATAAACCACCTGAATCCAACTCTTAGGACGTTCTGAAAAATGCACCTAAGATCAAAGGAAAGTAAGACTTGCCTACTTGGTGGTCTTCTAATGCTATTATTTAAAAAGGAAAAGAAAAGCCGTATTTCGCCTTAATTATTTCTAGTAATATCTTAGGATCTTCAAAATCAAGGGTGCCTCCCCTTCCTATGATGCTTTCAACTTAAATAAGGTGGGAAAATACAACCCCAAGTGACAGGGACTAGCTGCAGGTTAGATGGAAAAGCTTTTCAGACGGTTGGATAGAGGCCGGGTGCATAATGCTGAGTGAACACAGGGTGGCAGGGGCGCTTGACTATCTCAATAATCTCTATAGGGAGGGCAGACTAGAACTAATTGTAATGGGAACAGATGCAGCCATCACCCATTTTAGCAGAGAGGGGATGTTTGATATTATATGGGTTGCACAGTAACTTTGTTTTATCTCACTTTATTATGGTCTCAGAACGACTTCATTGGATGTCAATATTCTGTGGGATGATTATGGCCAACAAGAGAGTAACATAGACTAGTTGTAAATATTGGACTGAGTCTTAGTAACAGTGAAGGAGACCTAGCTCTGAGTGTCAGACTGGCTTCCTCATGTCAGGAGCTGCTTTTTCTGTTTGCTTGATTTTTGTTTTGCCTTAAAGAAATTTTAAGTTCCTAAACCTCACTTTAACATGTCAAGAGCTGGAGGTAAACCAAGGGACCTTGATAATAATATAAGTGATAGAGCAGAACAAGCTCAGTTATCCTTGTGAAAGAGAAATTCTTAACCTTAACTACACATTGGAACCACTTAGAGGGTTTTAAAGACATAGGTGCCTGGGTACACCCTTTAGAGGTTAATTTAATTGGTCTGAGGTCTGGGTATTAAGAACTTTAAAAGCTTCCTGGTGGTTCTAAGGAGGAGCCATATTTAGAGACACTGCACTAGGAGAATTCCATGCGATTGTGATCTACTGGTGATAATTGTTCTTGGTTAATAATAACTACTGAGGTCACATTAACTTATTCACTGTTACTCCAGGACTAAATCTCCTGGGCTTGACCGAAAAAAAATACTTATTTTGTGAATTATGGTTTTACATTTCTACATGCTTTCAGAATTTAATACACTTAAGTAGTGTATTGCTTTTTCAAACTAAAAGTGATGATTCATATTCCCATAAGCACTTTTTTCATTTCTAAAATTGTTTATTTGAAAGCTTTAATGAGTTGACACATTCAATCCTAATAGATTCCTTGAAATCTAATATATATATATATATATATATATATATATATATAATCTCTATCTTGGCTGTGAATATGTGGCAAATACTCAGCTTGGCTTCTTTAACCTCTACTTCAAATTTTCCTAACAAACCTTTCACCCAAGAAATAATCTTGCCTTAAGTTAACGTAAATGCTGATATTGTTCTAGTTTAATAGCTTAAAAGGTATGGGTGAAGAACAAACAGTGAGAATAAACAGACTTTCGATGTAATTAAAACTCTTCTTTAGCTTAAATTGACTTTTGACAATTTGTGAGCCTGTGTCTCAATAAGAAAAAAAATCTGATTGGTCTTGCAATTATCACACAAGTTTCCTATGTTAATTTACTGATAAATTAGATAATGGCTAGATTCTCTTTGTGTGTGGATTTTATTAATGACTGCCCTCTCAAAAATGGCGTGTTGATTTGTCCTCAACAGTCAGCCTTCCAAAATTCTCTTTCCCATGGAGAAGTCCTATTAATTCACCCTGTCCTGAAAATGGTTAAGTATTTTTTCCTCTTGATCTGTACATTTTACAAGATTCAGGTGACAAAAGTTTCCTGAAGAGGGCACTGTGGGATCCCAGGATTCTTCACAGGCTGCCAAGCTCTTGTTTAACGTTTTATAACAGACAAACAACTGGGATTGTCTGATCTACCAATTAACACAACACAACACTACACAACACAACACAACAGCCGGCTTACCTACCCACTGGAGGTGGGTGGTCTGTTGCCTTCCTAATCCACCTTCAGTGACAATGAGCCTTTCCTCCCTCTGAGCTGTGGCTCAGCTCCAGGCACAGCATCAGTATGATTTCCTCTCAGTACCTCATTAAAACAGAAGGAACAAATACCAGCCAGGAGAATAGTTAGAAAAGTTGACACATGAAGCTACTGGAGAAGGGGCAGAGGGTAAGGAACAGACATTTCAACTGAGAGACTGATTGATCTTTGGGTAAAACCTTGATTAGCTAGCTGCCAGCTGCCCCACGAAAAGTGGAAACTCCGAACGCTAACGGGTTGGCCAAATCTGTGGCTGGAATACATTTGTTCCTCTCAGTGGAGAGGCTGGAGGAGAAAGTACCAGAGTGGAAGGGTAACTTCCGAAAGGAGGAAACTAGGGAGGGCTCACCATCCAAAGCCTCAGGAGGAGTATCCTGTGGTCTGTAAGAGAGAAGTGAAGGCTGGCTATTCGGTTCGCCCCAGAACAGTCAAAACCAACTGTAAAACCTCATGACAGTTACTTGCTCCAAGCCCCGCCACTGGTCCACACTCATTGGCTTTGAGTTTATAACCGCCGATTTGATTGGCTGATGAAGTACAGTCCTCCAAGGGGCTACACAGCATCGTTTCCCTTGCACATCTAAGGCAGCCTTCAAAGACTTAAGGTGGATTCATATTTTTTTAAATAAACAACAGTGAAAAGGAATCTTCAGAAATTTTATTGCTATGTTAATTTAGAGCTTTGGTACAGTGAATTTCTGACAAAGAGCGTATGGACACTCATTTCCCCAAATTATAGTGGCAGTGAGTTTCCTGGATAAAAAAAGAGAATTATAGAGATTTTTGAAATGTGATGATGCAGGTTGCTGGGTTAAGGGGGGGAAAATGAATAGCTATTTTGAGCATATGGGAGAATAGAATCAGGACAGACAGGCAAGGTGAAATTTTTAGAAAGAATGATATATGCATTTCTGTTTTCTAGGTATAGTATGTAAATGATATTTTAATTAAAATAACTTACTGACATTATCATTGAGTCAGTTTTTTTCATGTATTTTAATTGTTCAAGTACAGTTTTCTGTCTTTTACTCCCATCACAGCCCCCCTCTCCATGCTTCCCACCTCCCTCCCATTTCCATCCCCCTTAGTTTTTGTCCATCTGTCCTTTATACTTGACCCTGTAAAGCCTTCCCCTTCTCCCCTGAAATTCCCTCCCCTCTCCCCTCTGGTCACTGTCAGCCTGTTCTGTATTTCAGTGTCTTTGGTTATATTTTGCTTGCTTGTTTGTTTTGTTGTGTAGGTTCCTGTTAAAGGTGAGATCATATGGTATTTGTCTTTCACTGCCTGGCTTATTTCACTCAGCATAATGCTTTCCAGTTCCACCCATGCTGTTGCAAAGGGCAGGAGCTTCTTCTTTTTTGTTTTTTGGGGGGTTTTTGAGTTTTCATATTCCCACTCTCATCATAAAATATTTTGGAAGAAATTTTGCAATGATTTTGAAATGTAGATACTTCCTTGGCTTGTGCAATACCTTATTATAATTTTATTCACTCAAAGCCTTTGTGAAACTATTCTGAGCCCTAAGAAAAAAAATGTGCAGAGGAAAGAGGTCAAAGGAGGGGAAAGGGAAAGCAAACCCACCAAACACAGAGTAAATGCAAAACAATCTTTGATTAAATTATCCTCCTGGCTCACAAAGAAGTACTCACAGCTTTCGAAAAGTGGTCTCCTTTGAATATTCCTTGTGGCCAGCCACAAAGCAAGATACTTTGCTGAAGAAAATTCTCTTCACAAAGTTAAAAATGTAAATCCATTTTAGGAATGGTCAGTCAAGAAAACTAGGGAGGCTTTTAAAATTGATAATATGCACATAATATTTTAATAAAATAAAAGTTGAGAATGCTGATGAGTAACTTATTTAGATGGTAATATAAGGATCATATACAAGATCTCTTCTATTAGATCTAGATTTAGATTAGCAATGAAGCAATCACTATATACACTTGTGAGAACATATTGATATTTATTTTAAAGTTATTTTATTTTCTCTGTATTTCATTTATTTCTCTACCCTACTTAATTCTACCCCAATAAACATATTTTTATGTAATTTATCTGGGTGAAATTTAGTGGGAAATAGTCATGGTTTATTTCTATAATATGTACTATGATTTCCTCTCATTCATTATTTGCTTCTTAAATTTTTGATTGTGCTTTTTAAAAATTTCACCATTAAATTTATTTTTGTAATTATATTTTATTGATTATGCTATTATAGTTGTCTCAATATTTTCCCCTTTGCCCCCCCCCTACACCCAGCACCCCTGTATTCCCTCCACTAATCCCCATGGCTTTGTTCATGTCCATAAGTTCTTTGGCTACTCCATTTCCTATACTCTACTTTATATCCTCATGGTTATTCTTGTGCAATACCTTATTATAATTTTATTTACTCAAAGCCTTTGTGAAACTATTCTGAGCCCTAAGAAAAAAATGTGCAGAGGAAAGAGGTCAAAGGAGGAGAAAGGGAAAGCAAACCCACCAAACACAGAGGTAAATGCAAAACAATCTTTGATTAAATTATCCTCCAAGAAGTACTACCTATTTGTACTTCTTCGTCCCCTCACCTCTTTTTTTAAAATATTTTTATTTATTTATCTTTAGAGGGAAAGGGAAGGAGAGAAGGAGAGAAATATCAATGTATGGTTGCCTCTTGTGAGTCCCCTGCTGGGAACTGGCCTGCAACCCAGGCATGTGCCCTGACTGGGAATCGAACCTCCAACCTTTGGTTCACAGGACCGTGCTCAATCCACTGAGCCACACCAACGAGAGCCCCTCACCTCTTTATCCATTCTTCCACAAACCCCTTTCAACTGGCAACCATCAAAATGATCTCCATATCTGTGATTCTGTCTCTGTTCTTGCTGTTTGCTTAGTTTGTTTTTTAGATTCATTTGTTAATAGATATGTATTTATTGCCATTTTACTGTTCATAGTTTTTATCTTTTTCTTAAATAAATCCCTTTAATATTTCATGTAATAAGGGTTGGGTGATGATGAACCCCTTTATTTTTTTCTTGTCTGGGAAGCTCTTTACCTTGCCCTTTGATTCTAAATGATATCTTTGCTGGGCAGAGCAATCTTGGCTGTAGGTTCCTGCTTTTAATGACTTTGAATATTTCTTGCCAGTCCTTTCTGGCCTGAAAAGTTTCTTTTGAGAAATCAGCTGAAATTCTTATGGGAACTCCCTTGTAAGTATATAACTGCTGTATTCTCTTGCTGCTTTTAAGATTCTTTTTTTAAAATTTAACTTCTTGTGTTTTAATTAGGATGTGTCCTAGACTGGGCCTCTTTGCATCCATCTTCTCTGGGACTCTCAGTACTTCCTGGACTTGCACATCTATCTTCTTCACCAAGTTAGGGAACTTTTCTGTATTTTCATTAGGGAACTTCTTAGGGAAGTTTCATTATTTTTTCAAACAGATTTCCAAATTCTTGCTCTTTCTCTTATCTTTCTGGCACACCTATGATGTGGATGTTGGAATGCTTGAAGTTGTCCCCGAAGCCTCTTAGACTTTCCTCATTTTTTTGAATTCTTTTTTCTTCTTGTTTTAATTGGTTGTTTTTTGCTTTCTTATGTTCCAAATCACTTATTTGATTCTCAGCTTCATCCACTCAACTGTTGTTTCCCTGTTGTTTATTTATTTCAATTAGTGTATCTTCCACTTCTGACTGGATCTTTTTTATGCTGTTGATGTCCTCACTAAGTTCCTTGAGCATCCTTATAACCAGTGTTTTGAACTCTGCATCTGATAGATTGCTTATCTCGATTTTGTTTAGTTCTGTTTCTGGAGCTTTGATCTGCTTTTTCATTTGGACCATGATTCATTGACTTCTCATTTTGGCAGGCTTCCAAAATGTGATTGTTTCTATGTATTAGGTAGAGGTGCCATGACTCCTGGGCTTGGTAGCATGGTCTAATGTAGTAGGCGTCCTGCAGGTTCAAGTGGCACAGCCTCCCTTATCACCCAAGCTGGGTACTCGAGATGCACCCTTCATGTGGCTGAGTACACCTTCCTTTTGTAGTTGAGCTTTAATTGCTATTGCCAGATCAGTGGGAGAAATTTACCCATGTTAGTCAGAAGTAAGGACTGGTTATGACCACCAACCACTGCCTTCTGTGGAGTTTCAGCTGTGTAGGGTTAGGGTAGTAGTGTTCCAACATGGTCTGTAGCTGTTTACTGGGTGCACTAGCTCCGGGGTTTCCTGGATGGTAGAGTGGGTGGTCCCCCAAACTGTGTTCTGCCCAGGGCCACCCTGCCTGATCTATAATGTACTACTTGTGTTGGGCTTGGAGATTCCCAGGCAAAGCCAAGCTGTGAATCTTGTCTGGCTGTCACAGGTGGGCACAGGTAACCAGGTTCTTGGTGATCGGGACAAAGAATTGAACTGAACACCCAGAGTTTATAGCAGAGAACATGGGAGCAGGCCGACTCCAAACAGAGATTGACCTCAGGGACTGGAGGGACTCTATTCTCATAGGGCAGATCCTTCCTGGCGAGTTTTGGCAGGTTTTTACTGCACATGTACAAGTAGTTGTATTACTTTAAAGCTATTGCACATGTGGTCTCCCATGATTTCCCCTGATTGGCCAGGGAAAAGGGTCCCACAATGTTACCAAATTGACTCCTCCTTCTCCTGGGTCCCCTTGTACTAGGTTTGCCTTTCCAATCGCCAGAGAATTATAGGTCTCCATGTTAGAGATTGGTGTAAAGGAAAGGAATTATTTATTCAAGCTATACAGATTTAAGAGTAATGACTTAATGTCTTCATCGAAATCCCAAAGTCCCTTAAAACACCCACAAACACACAATCCTTCCTTCCCCGCTTTGCCCGGTCTAGGGTACTGTGTCTCAGGAAAATAAATGGAAAGCTGCATGGTGGTTCTCTGCTAAAGCCAAGTGGTGATTCTCCTCACATGGCTCCAGGGGTCCCCACTCTGGCCAAAGCCGCGTGGTTCTCTTTTCAGTGGTTTCCGGGTCTGGGTTTAAATCCCCACACCAATCTTCCTCTGCAGCCTCATTTCTGTCTCCTCCCACAATTGGCTACACTTGCCAGCACTCCCATACCCTTCCAGCTGTACTGGGCTGCCATAGCGAGTCTGGGCAGGTGTGGCCCCATGACATGGAGCCAATCATCTCCAAGCTCTCACGCAGGCACTGTAACCAGGGGGAGTTGCCTCCCAATTACGCCTTGGGTGGAAATCACTTTCTTATCCCTGGCTCAGAGCACGGCCACAGCTATTTAGCATACCTATGAAACCAGTTAGAGGTTATAGATACGTTAAATGACCATTCTAGAAGTTATCTACAAAACTGTTGCTATGCAAAACAACTCAATGGCCCTACTGCACATATCCCATTCCCCAGCTCAGACTTGTAGGGGTGAAAATATTCCATATTTTTAATATTTCCTGGACACCCTGAGTTATGGACCCCATTACAAATTCTTCTTTTGGGGACCCCCTGGCTGCACCCTCCTACATGGTATTTGGTCCCGGCTAGTGCCAGGCCTAGGGGCAAGCGGTACAGGGGCTAGGTGCTCACTGAGGTGGGCTGTTGATAGTTTGAGAAGATATAGGAAGTTTTGAAGCATGAGCCACAGCCAGCCACTTGTATGGAAAAGTCATGGTTAACAGATTGGGCCTGTAAGTTGAATGGGACTGAGTCTCAAGAGATCTCCAGGCTGATGTTGTTGCAAACCCTAGCTTGTGCGGTCCATGACATTGTGGATGGGGAAGAGACATTCACACGGACTATCAAGTACTGTGGAGGAAAAGGGTGAGCATGGCTTTTTCTCTCAAGGGGAGCAAAAGCCACAGCCCTTGCGGTGATGGGC
Organism: Sturnira hondurensis; assembly: GCF_014824575.4. Taxonomy (NCBI): domain Eukaryota; kingdom Metazoa; phylum Chordata; class Mammalia; order Chiroptera; family Phyllostomidae; genus Sturnira; species Sturnira hondurensis. Next base: position 19,777,872 of record NW_028073511.1, on the reverse strand, counting down.
CTTTATTGGTTTTCTCAGCACATTACAGGATGGCCCTCATTTACTATGCCCAGGTTCACTTTAGGTGGTTATCTTTTACAGAAAACAAAGGAGCCAATGCCACTAATCACATCAGAGAGAAGGGATATTTGCAAATGAAAAGGGAAAAGTAGTTGAACTGGTTATACTGTATACTAGGGAGTTTTAGCATGGATTCTAGGAAATCACTCTGCAGTAAATACTTGCTGCAAATCAGGATGAGGAAGTTTTTAGAGAAAGCAAGACTCAAAGTGGCCTAGGCACATTACAAATCTGATTCCTCACAGGAGAACCTATCCATGGGTGTGTGTCCTGTAAATCTCCGAGTGGGAGCTGGGTCCATGCCACACAGAATGGTCTCCTACATTAGGTAAACAAATTAGCCAGGTTGATGGAATCTCAGATAGGTCTCCTGCCTGTGGACTTTGAAGCTCTCTTGGAGAAGGGCTAGAAGGACAACGGCCTCTGCATGCCTTTCTGTCTAGTACAAAGCTGTCCCACAGCTCCCACCTTGGTGTCAGATACATTTCCTCTCCATATACCACTGAGTGCCTTTTAAGCTGCTACCTTGGTGCTGGAGGTCAGAGGGAATAAGTCTGAGTAAGTCTGTGTATGGGCTTTTTAAGGGGAAGTGCTTGGGACTCCAGAAGTTTCTTCTAGTGACTCAATCTCTACTGGTTATTGCAGCCAGAAATTATGGGGACTTATCTTCCTTGCACTGGAACCCTGCACTGCGGGACCTGGTGTGGGGCTGGGACTCCTCACTCCGGAGAAACCCCTCCTGAATTTTTGTCCACCACATGTGGATGTGGGACCAGCCCATTACACATCTCCACCCCTCCTACCAGCCTGGATGGATGTAGTTTCTTTAATTTGGTTGTTGTCAAACTTCCAATTCAACTCGATTCCTAATGGTCATGAGTCATGGTTGCTGTGCATTTTTAGTTGTAATTTTGATGTGGTTGTGTGAGGAGGTGAGCTGTGTGTACCTATGCCGCCATCTTACTGGAAGTCCACCATTATTAAATTTAAAATTTTAATAGACAAAAACCCATTGATGCTGTTACAGAAAACAACTCAGCCACTTTTGGGTGTACGGAGTGGAAATTGATTTCACCCATGCGGACCCAGAGGAGTCAGTTTCCAAATTCTGGGCCCCGATCAGGGGGGAACAATTGCTTATATAGGGGTGAGGGGGGCGGTCTGCCACTCAGACCGTTACTTCTGGCGCGAAAGCAAGAAATCGGAACTGCTGATAGGAGTTAATAGGAATTTCTTTGTTCTTACTTCCTAGTTACTTAGTTACTTGTTCTCCCTGATCTTGTTGACCCAACTTTGAGCTCCTGCCCTGGGCAGGCCATTAGCCATTACATTTATCTTATTGATTCACCGGCTAGCTCCCTGCCTGGGCAGGCCACTCCAATGCTTTTTCTCTGTGGTTTCCTTTTTAATTTTTAAGTGAATTCTACTCTTTATTGTTAAGAAGTTTAATGTATATTAAAACCTATTTACTTTTAATTTTCAGTAAATTTTTTAGAAAAATGATTTTAGTCATATTTCTTCAGAATTACTTTGGTACACAGTAAATGCTACGAGAGTGACTTAGCCCATGTAATATAATCATTCAGGAGACACAGAGTCATGATTGCTTTTTGCTGAGGCAATTGATGAAGGTTCTTGAGAGGAATCAGGATTTGAGTCTTTTAAGACAGAAAGGAACTGGTTGACTAGATTAGGATAGGGAAGAAATGAGGGTATTTGGGAAAATAATAATCACCTTATCTGTATTATTTCTCTCTCTCTCTCTCTCTCTCTCTCTCTCTCTCTCTCTATATATATATATATATATATATATATATATATATATATGAATCCTGCAGGGATACAGAGATAAGTGATAAGTAACTTCTTCCCCAAAGCAGCTTACTTGTCTGTGAACAGGTACCAATAATGTATGTATAATAATAAAAGCAGTTATGTTCATTATTGTTGGAGAAGGTCATGGAGAGGATGTGACTGCAGGTTGTCCTAACAACTGGACCCAGAGAATCAGAGGCTCCTCACTCCCTCCTCTGTCCTTGTAACATATGTTTGGCCCGCCATTCCCACAATGAGAGCCATATTCAAAGGCAGAACCTTGAGAGAGCAATGTGTTGTTGAGACCATCTGAACGGTATATGAGGCTGAACATAGGTAAGGTCGGTCTCTATATAAACTTTTAAGATTTTTGCAGGTGTGTGAGGAGATCTGCATGTCTTGCAGCCACCTAAGATAAGGCTTATTAAGTATTGTAAGTTTCTTTGCTTGTTAAAGCTGCCACGTACCAATCTGGAGTGGTCTGCCACTTTCTTCAAGCTCTGCTTATATGGGGGGCTTGTGAAATGCTATAATGTGTTTAGAATATTATCCATAGGTTCACCATAGCAAGGCACTGAAACAATAGTATCAGTCTTGACAGACAGGTAGAAGACTAAGGAAACTGAAGAGTAAACATGTATAATGGGAAATAAGATAGAAACAGTGGGTAATTGAGGAAAGTGTGGTTGAATAATAGATCTCAAAAGTTAAGAAGTTAAACAGAAGAAAAAACAAAAAATTTTTTGAACATACGCACATACAAAATTAAGTTTCCAACTCAATTAATTTATCTATATATGAACCCATAAAAAAGACACAGGGTATTTTAAGCAACCCAGAATATCTCCTATATCTCTTTCCAGTTAATATACCTTCCCCAGAATTACTATTATTTGGATATCCATTACTTTTAATATTTTGCTTATTCTTGCATTTTACACAAATGGGTCCAAACCGTATGTACTTTTCGTGCCTGACTTCTCTCACTTTTTATTTTGTGACATTAATTCACAACACATTTTTTTCTTTCTTTTTTATTGCTTTGTTGTATTTAATTTTATGAATATTACTACAATTTATTTATCTATTCTAGGGTCAATAGACATTAAAGTATTTTTAGTTTGGTTACCAGAAATAAGGCTCCTATAACATTTTTGTTATGTCTTCTGGTGGGGATATTTCTTTCTCTTAGGTGTGTATCTAAGCATTAATTAATGGGTCATAGTGCATGTAAAATACAATTATGATAGATACTACCAAAATGATTACACCAATTTTAAACTCCCACCAATCTTGCCAATACTTGGCATTGACAATATTTTTTTAATTTTAGTTTTTCTTTTGGATATTATTGTAATGGCAGATTTAATTTTCATTTAACTGACGAATAATTGTGGGGGCAACTTTGCCCGCAAGTTCCCCTGTCTGCCATGGGCGAAAATGAAACTACCAAGACATAATCTGCTTGGGGAGGAAAGTGGTCAGTCCCTCACAGAAGGATCAAGAACCTCTTCTTCAATGACTTTTATTCAGTTCAGAACATATAGGAATACAGGTAAATCTCATCAATTAATGTCAGGCAGCATGGTACTGGCATAAAAACAGACACATAGGTCAATGGAACAGAATGGGGAGCCCAGAAATAAACACGTGCATTTATAGTCAATTAATATGTGATAGAGGAAGCAAGCACATAGAATGGGCTAAAGATAGTTTATTCAATAAATGGTGTTGGGGAAATTGGACAGATATGTGCAAAAAAATGAAACTAGATCACCTTCTTACACCATACACAAGAATGAATTCAAAATGGATCAAAGACTTAAATGTAGGCCCCAAACCATAAAAATCCTAAAAGAAAACATTGGCAGTAAAATCTTGGACATTGCTTGTAGCAATATTTTATTTGACATATCTCTTTAATCCAAGGAAACAAAAGAAAAAACAAATGGAACTACATCAAGCTAAAAAGGTTTTTTCACAGCAAAGGAAACTATCAACAAATAAAAAGGAAACTCAGGGAATGGGTGAATATATTCATCTGATAAGGGATTAATATTCACACTTCATAAAGAACTTATAAAATTCAACACAAAAATAACAAACAATCTAATTTAAAAATGGTCAAAGGACCTGAAGAGACACCTCTCTAAAGAAGACATAAAAATGGCCAATAGACCTGGCTGGTGTAGCTCAGTGGATTGAGCGCGGGCCTGCGACTCAGATGATCACGGTTCGATTCTCAGTAGGGGCACATGCCTGGGTTGCAGGCCAGTTCCCTGCAGGCCAACTCCCAGCAGGGGATGCACGAAAGGCAACCATACATTGATGTTTCTCTCCCTCTCTCCTTCCCTTCCCCTCTAAAGATAAATAAATAAAATCTTTTTAAAAAAAGGCCAATAGACATATGAAAAGATCCCCAACATCACTAATCATCAGAAGAAGGCAAATTAAAACCACAATGAGATAATACCTCACACTGGTCAAAATGGCTATCATCAATAAATCAACAAACAACAAGTGTTGACAAGTTTGTGGAGAAGGGGAAACACTTTTCCACTGTTGGTAGGAATGCAGATTGGTGCAACTACTGTGGAAAGCAGTATCGAGATACCTCAAAAAGTTAAAAAATATATGTGCCTTTGACCCAGCAATCCCACTTCTGGGAATATATCTGAAGAAACCTAAAACACTATTTTGAAAGAACATAGGCACCACTATGTTCATTTCAACATTATTTACAATTGCCAATATTTGGAAGCAGCCTACATCTCCATGAATAGATGAGTGGATCTGACAACTATGGGACATTTACACAATGGAATACTACTCAGCTGTATAAATGAAGAAAATTGTACTCTTTGCAACTGCATGGATGGACATGGAAAACACTATACTAGGCTTAAATAAGCCAGTCAGAGAAAGACAGATACCCTGTGATCTCACCCGTATGTGGAATCTAGTGAACAAACTGAACTAACAAGCAAAATAGAGACAGACTCATAGAGAGCAGGCTGATAGCTCTGGGATAGGTGTTAGGGGTGGAGGGATTGAGCAAAAAGGGAAAAGCACTCATGGACATGGGCAACAGTTTGGTAATTGCAGTATGGAGGGGCACAAGGGGAATAAATGGTAATGGTAGAAATAAATTTTTTTTAAAACAGCAAAAGAAAATTATACAGCATGATCAAGAGGTCATCTTGGGGATGTAAAGTTGGGGGTACAATATTCACAAATTAATAAATATGATACATCATGTAAACAAAATGAAAGATAAAAATCATAAAAAGAGTTTGATGAAATGTTTTGCCCATTTATAATAAAAACTTTCAGTAAGGTGGGTATAGAGAGATCATACCTTAACACAATAAAGGCCATATATAAAAAAACCTATAATCAACATTATATTCAACAGGAAAAAAACTAATTTTTTTTCCCTTAAAATCAAGAACAAGACAGGGATTTCTACTTTCACCACTCTCATTTAACATAGTATTGGAAGTTCTAGCCATAGAGATTAGACAAGAATAAGAAATAAAAGGCATCCAAATTGGAAAGAAAGAAGTAAAACTGTCATTTGCAGATGACATGATATTATGCATGGAAAACACTACAGACTCCACCAAAAAACTACTAGACCTGATAAATGAATTTGGCAAAAGAGCAGGATACAAAATCAATACTGAGAAATCAATGGCATTTTTACACACCAATAATGAACTATCAGAAAGACAACTAAGAAACAATCTCATTTACTATTGCAACAGAAAAAAAAATAAGGTACTCAGGAATAAACTTAACCAAGAAAGTAAAAGAGCTGTACTAGAAAAACTACAGGACTCTGAAGGAAGAAATTGGGAAGATATGAAAAAATAGGAACATATACCATGTTCATGGATTAGAATTAACATCGTTAAAATGTCCATACTATCCAATGCAACCTATAGATTCTATGTATTTCTTACTAAAATGCCAAAGGCATTTATGTCAAAAATCTAGGACAGGTATTGCAAAAATGTATATGGAACCAAGAAGGACCCAAACTAGCTTCAGCTACCTTGTAAAAGAAAAACAAAGCTAGGGGTATCCAAATACCTGATATCAAACTATACTACAAGACCACTGTAATCAAAACGGCCTGGCACTGGCATAAGAACAGGTATAAAGATCAATGGTGAAGAACAGAAAGCCCAGAAATAAACCATATCTTTTTGGTTAATTAATATTTAACAAAGGAGGTGTTAGCATACAATGGAGTAAAGACAGTCTATTGAATAAATGGCTTCAGAGAACTGGACTAATACATACAAAAATAAATGAAACTTGACCACCAACTTACACTATGTACAAGAATAAATCAAAATAGGTAATGACTTACACGCAATTGCAAATCCATAAAAAATCCTAGAAGAAAACACAGGCAGTAAAATTTATATATTTCACATAGCAATATTTTTGCAGATATATCTCCTAGGGCAAAGGAAACAAAGGAGAGAATAAACAAATGGGACTACATCAAATTAAAAATCTACCCAGCTAAAGAAACCATCATCAAAATGAAAAGGGAACCAACTGTTTGACAGAACAAGTTTTTCAATGAAGGGTTTAAGTTCCAAAGTATGTAAAAACTTATATGACTCAACACCAGGAAAGCAAACAATCCAACTAAAAAATGGGTAAAGGATCTGAATAGACACTTCTCCAAAGAGAACATACAGGTGGCCAATAGACATATGAAAAGATGGTCAATAGACATATGAAAAGATGCTCAATATCACTAGTCATCAGAGAAATGCATATTAAAACCATAATGCAAATTAAAACCAGATATCACCTCACACCTGTCAGAATGATAGTCATCAATAAATCAACAAACAACAAGTGCTGGCAAGGTTGTGGAGAAAAGGGAACTTCACCACACTGTGTGTAGGAATGCAGACTGGTCCAGCCACTGTGGAAAATAGTATGGAGTTTCCTCAAAATATTAAAAGTGGAACTTCCTTTTGACCCAGCAATTCCACTTCTGGGAATATATCCTAAGAATCCTTACACACCAATTCAAAAGAATGTATGCATCCCTATATTCATAGCAGCATTATTTACAATAGCCAAGATATGGAAACAGCCTAAGTGCACATCAGTAGAAGAGTGTGTAAAAAACTGTGGACATCCAGCCAAGATGGAGGCATAGGTGAAAACACTGTGCTTCCTTGCACAACCAAATTTAGGGACAACAAAGATTTAGAAACAAAAACACAACCAGAACAGACAGAAAATTGAACTGTACAGAAGTCAGACAACAAACCATTCATCCAGACTGGTAAGAAGGTCAAAGTAAGCAGCCAGGTGGAAAGGGGTTGCAGCAAGAAAAAGCAGTGGCTGGCAGACCCAAGCATGGGGAGGAAATGAGCAGACCCAACCCAGTGTGGCACACAAGGCAGTTGGCTGACTGCTGATACACATTCACGCACAGATAAAACAGGCAAAAATGGGCAGTGAAACAGACCTCGAAACCCAGAGAAAAATGGGAAATAAAGCCTAAAAGCACCGACTGAAAAAACTTGCAGGGGTTGAGGTGCTGGGAGAGACTCCCAGCCTCACAGGAGAGTTCATTAGAGAGACCCGCAAGTGTCCTAGAATGTACACAAGTCTACCCACCTGGGAACCAGCACCAGAGGGGCCCAATTTGCTTGTGGGAAGCAGCAAAGAGGATTGAAATCCAAGAGAGAGCAGAGCAAGCACCATTGTTCCCTCTTGGGCCCAGCCCCCACATACAGGATCACAACCCAGTGACTGGGTAACCCTGTCTGAGTGAACACCTAAGGTTCTGCCCCTCACTACATAACAGGAACAACCAACCAAAAAAAGGGCTCAAACAGAAGAACAAATGAAAGCCCCAGAGTCAATACTTTTAAGCCACAAAGAGATAGCCAGTCTATCAGATGCACAGTTCAAAATACTGGTGATCAGGATGCTCACAGAACTGGTTGATTTTGGTCACAAATTAGATGAAAAAATGAAGGCTACACTAAGTGAAATGGAGAAAAATGCACAGGGAACCAATAGTGATGAAAAGAAAACTGGGACTCAAGTCAATGGCATGGACCAGAAGGAAAAAAGAAACAGCCAAATAGAAAAAAAGAAACAGGAATTCAAAAAAAATGAGGAGAAGCTTAGGAACCTCCAGGGCATCTTTAAATGTTCCAACATTCGAATTATAGGTGTATCAGAAGAGGAAGAGCAACAAGTGGAAAAGCTATTTGAACAGATAATAAAGGAGAACTTCCCCAGTCTGGCAAAGGAAATAGACTTCCAGGAAATCCAGGAAGCTCAGAGAGTCCCAAAGAAAGTGGACCCAAGAAGGAACACACCAAGGCACATCATAATTACATTACCCAAGGTTAAAATAAAGGAGAGAATCCTAGAAGCAGCAAGAGATAAGGGGACAGTCACCTACAAAGGAGTTCCCATCAGACTGTCAGTGGATTTCTCAAAAGAGACCTTACAGACAAGAAGGGGCTGGAAAGAAGTATTCCAAGTCATGAAAGGCAAGGACCTACATCCAAGATTGCTCTATCCAGCAAAGCTTTCATTTAGAATGGAAGGACAGATTAAGTGCTTCTCAGATAAGGTCAAGTTCAAGGAGTTCATCATCACCAAGCCCTTATTATATGAAATGTTAAAGGGACTTATCTAAGAAAAAGAAGATGAAAAATATGAACAGTGAAAGGAAAGCAAACTCACAGTTATTAACAACCACACCTAAAACAAAAGAAAACCAAGAGGACAGCTAGATCAGGAGTGGAGCCACAAAAATGGAGATCACATGGAGGGTTAGCAACAGGGGAGTGGGAGGAGGAGAAGGGGGGAGAAGGTACAGAGAAAAAGTATCATAGACAGTGGAGAAAAAACAGATAGGGGAAGGGCAAGAGTAGTGTGGGAAATGTAGAAGCTAAAGAACTTAGGACACATGGACATGAACTAAAGGGCAGAATGTGGGGGGAAGTGGGTGTGCAGGGTGGTGAGGAACGAAAGGGGGAAATGGGACAACTATAATGGCATTATCAATAAAACATATTTTAAAAGAAAGGGGGAAAACTGTGGTACATTTACATAATGGAATACTACACAACAGTAAAAAAGAAGGAACTCTTACTATTAGTGACAGAGTGAATAAACCTGGAGAACATTATGCTACGTGAAATAAGCCAGTCCATGATCAAAACAAATACCCTATGATCTCACTTTTGTATGGAATCTAATGAACAAAACTGATGAGCAAAATATTGGGGTAGAAACAAAGACATCCATACATGGAAGAGACTTAAAGCTATTAGAGGGAAAGGGTAGGGAGAGACTGGATGAGAGAAAGTGAAAGAATTAGCCAAAGAACACATATGCATGATCCATGGACATAGACAATGGTGTGGAGATTGGAATGGGGAGTGGGTGGAGGTTATTAAAGGGGGAAGAAGTGAGAACAACTGTAATAGCATAAATAATAAAGTATAATTCAAAAAAAGAATCTATAGTTTTGAGATGAGAAAGAAAATTAGTGTGTTTCATGATGAAAGACTAGCTTTAACTTTATTCTAGGTTTCAATATTTACCATTTATAAATGAACAATAATGCATATTCCTCCAGTGGTGTGCTGTTACCTAAACCCATTGTCTTCTTATATTCATATATCATAGCATTATATTCATGGATGTGCCAATCATGCAGCTTAGAGAGGTTTGGTATGTTTCAAGATTCGCATATATATTTTAAATAATTTTAAAGATTTCTGAATCTTTATAAAAAAGAATTTATTGTTTTTCAACACAGCAGCAGTGCTGCTCATTGGTTCAGAAGTGAGGCATCTACTCCTGTTACCTCTTTATTCACAGCACACCCTTGCTCTGTCTCAGCGATGGCTTCCAGCACTAGAGGTGGTAGATCCATAGAATCAGTTTTCTTTCCCTTTGGGAACTGAGTTTTCTCTGCTTCATTACCCAGGGTGTTAGCTCTCCTATGGGTGGTAAGCTTAGAGCCTGAAATTTAAATAGAAGGAAGATTTGCCTTAAGAGAGTACAGGGAGGAAAGACTACCAACATCTAGAACCACAGGAATCCTGGTGTGGTTGGGGGATGGAGCTGCAACCACCAGTGCCAATGGAGGATTTTGTTTCCTCTGAAGCAGAGGCTGAGGAGAAGTTGTGAGAGGGGAAGGTAATTTTATAGGCATTTATTAGTGACAAAAGGGAAAAGAGAAGGCTATTGCCCAAAATGTGTTCTGTGTGTGCGCACATGGGGTGTGTGTGTGTGTGTGTGTGTGTGTGTGTAGCAGACATTTGTGTAGGTGTATGTGAAATGGAGACTGGTTAATGATTTTACTCCAGGAGAGGTAAGCCCAGCTGTGTGTCTCTGAGGAAAGTATTTGTACCAAGTCAATGCCTCACCCTGGTCTGTTAGGCTGACTGTAATTCTCAGATAAATTCTCTGGATAAAGATCACTGCCCTAACTTGTTAAGAAAGAACATAAGACACTGTCCAAAGATACTAATCATTAAACTGCCAATAGCAGAAGTGCAGGAGAAATAACAATTTCACTTTCAAATGGATTGTTCATGTTAAAATATGCTGTCAACTTGTAGTGAATGGGCACTGCTTTCCAGGATCTCAGCAGGAGGAAGACATCCTGGCAAAGCTGGTGTGATGCCAATAGGTACATGGCTGGGTTGGAATTCAAAGGAGAGAACTAGAAATCAAAAACACCAAGCAAGGAGGGCTTTCTCTTCATTTAAAGTAGTATGCACAGAGAGGAGTTTATAAGGTGAAAGTAATTGTAACTGGAAAGAATACCAGTGTTCTGTCTGCCTGTCACTACCAAATCCAATAAGCAATGACAGCGATTGAATCTTTTATGGGCGCTTCATTCAGATGGCCGGCTATCCAAGAAGATGGCAAGTTCATACCCTAACAAACCATCTGCCCTTTTCTTTCCTGGCCAGACCTTTTATAAGGGGTGGGGGAGGACAAACAAGATGCGGTGAGGGCTTTGAGATTCAGAAGCTGCAACATTCCTGTCCTCTGCATTTAGCTATTCCCAAGGGGGGTTGTCATCTGCTCGTCTGGAACACAAAAGGCCCAGATGCCTCCCCCTTGTCCCCAGACAGCAATCTCTAGCAGTGCCCCAGGAGGTCAGCTGTTCTCCCAGGACCCAGGATGGGCCTCACCTGTAGTTTCTGAAACAATAGCTTTCACGTACACATTACTTGCTACACTTACAACTTTTTACCTTAAGCTAACATTTTTAAGTCTTGAGTCCTCTATCATAATCTGTCTGTTATTTTTTTAATTTTCACCTTAACGTGTAAATAGCATTGAATTTGTAATTTTAATGATACTACTTAGTATCATTTTAAATTTCTACTTGAGTTTTTAGGAGGCAGATAATAAGGATTCAGATGCCAAAAGAAAAAATTTTTTAGAAACTTAGCCTAACTCTGTGTAGAGCAGTCTTTTCACTTAATCTTACTCATTGTAGATAAACTAGTTTCACATCTATTATATACATAAATAACAGGACATAAAAGACTGGGAATGGTTAGTAACACGCCCAAAAGAAAAGTTAATTAAAATTTCTTTCAAGTGAGGAGGTAAAGTTTCAGAGCTTATGTGTGAATGATTTGACAGCTACAGAATAGGAAGCAGATATATTTAGGAAAACTATGTGATGTGTAGACCTAAGGTTAGATAGACAAGGAAGTTCAAAATTAATTTTGAAATTTTTAACCAACTTTCAGAGCAAGTGGTTAATGAGTAAGATTTTGGCAGACCTGAAAATTTTCATTTCAGCACTAGCTCAGTTAGAATATAAAATATTCCAAGTGTCAGTGAAAATTTTATCATCAAATTTCATGGGCTTTCCACTTTGTCCTATTCTCTAGCTCCTCATGCTTCCGATCTCAATATGAGGTAACTTATTCATTTTTTTTCTCTCAAATGCATTAGGCTGTGAATCAATGGTGGATAAATACTAGGTTGTAGTCTTTTTACTTTTGTAAAGTTAGGTGACTGGAATATTATTTTTTACTCTGCATGTCAATTATATAGGTATCCAAATTCTTTGGTATCCAGAGATTTGTGAAAAGGAAAGGAAGTGTTTATTTAAAGCTATACAGATTCAAAGTAGTGACTTAATGTCTTCATTAAAATATTAAAGTCCTTTAGGATACCCATAGATGCACATAGTCCTTCCTTCTGCCTCTGCCCTTATCTGGGTACCATATCTCAGGAAAGGTAGAAGTCTGTGATTCAGGCTCCCAGCACCATCAGCTGTGTTCCCACCAGGGTTTCCAGTTAATCTGAAGTCATGTGGCACCTTCTCATGGCCCACCACCATGAGTCTTTTCACCCCTTTTCTTCCAGGCAAAGTCTCTCCTGCTTCCTAAGGCACGTGGCCAAAGGGAGCACCCCAAAGCCACATGGTCCTCACTCTCATCAGTCACAGGGGTCTCCATCCTGGCAAAAACCCTATGGTTCTCTCCTACCAAAGCTGTGGGGGTCCCCACTTTGGCAAAACCATGTGGTTCTCTCACCCCATGGCTGCTGTGGGTTTAGATCCCCACACCAACCTTCCTCTGGACCCCGTTTGTGACTTCTCTTACAATCAGTTATACCTGCCAGCATTCTTGTATTAATCCAAGTTTACTGGGCTGCCACTGTGAGTCTGGGCAGGTGTGGCCCCATGTCATGGAGCCAATCTTCTCCAAGAAGATTGTAGGCGCTGTAACCAGGGGGAGCTGCCCCCCAGTTACATCTTGGGTGGAAGTCCCTTCAAGCCCCCTTCAATCCTTCAAGACGAGGCCACAGCTATTTAACATATCTATGAAACCAGTTAAAGGTTATAGATATGTTAAGTGACCATGCCAGAGGTTAGCTGCAAAGCTGTTGATGTACAAAACAGCTCTGCATGTTCCTGCTCCATGTGTCCCTTCCTCCAACTCACATCTGTGGGGGAAGGGAGAGGACATCCTATATATCTTTATATTTCCTGGACACCTTGAGTTCTGGACTCCATTCCAAATCCCTATTTGGGGCCCCTCTCTGGGCTGCACCCTGTTATAATAGAGGACTCAAAAGTGGGAAGATTTTAGTTTAAATAGTTATAAGCCTAGTATGTAATTCATATGTTAAAGCTTTTGTTTCAGAAACTACAGATAAGGCCCATCCTGGCTCCTGGGAGAAACAGCCAACCTCCTGGGGCACTGCTAGAGATTGCTGTCTGAGGATAAGTGGAGGCATCCAGCCCATTGTGTTCCAGGAAGAGACAGATGACCACCCACCCTGGGAACAGCTAACTGCCCAGGGTGAGGATACTGCAGTTTTTTATCTAATTTTCCCTGAATTTCAAAACACCTGACTGTGCTTTGTTCTCTGTTATAAAAGTCTGGCCTGGAAAGAAAATATAAGATGATCTATTACGGTATGAACCTGCCATCTTCTCAGTTCACCGGCCATCTGGATAAAGCACCCATAAAGATTCAATCTTGGTCTCTGCTTATTGGGTTTGTAGTGACAGGCAGCCTGAACGCAGATGTCTTTTCCACTTTTGTATTTTTGTCTTCAGTAAGGCCACAGTGAAGGCCACTGCCCAGAGTTTGTGCTTTACACCAAAGTACAGTCTGTCCAGCACCCAGCTAGTTTAGCATGTGTTTCCAGGGTACCACTCGAGTGCATATCATGAGCAAGAGAGACAGCTTCTTTGCTTCCCTGGGTTATAACAAGGAGTTTGGATTTGGGTCAGAACAAGCGTCTTTTCCAAAATGACCAATGAACTTCCCAAACTTCTGTGGGCTTCAAATGGGTCCACCTCCCAACCAATACCTTCTTTCCCCAGGCTGGACTGACGGGCCATTTGGTCAAGTAACTCCCTTTGTGCCATTTTAACTTCTATTGCATATGTGCCTACCTTTCCCTGCTCCCACCTGGTAATCTGGTACCAGTGTGTGTGGGTTGGGGGTGGGGGCAGGGTGGATAGAAGTTCATCCTCTTGGCAGAGAAATGCTATAATCCCTTGGAGTGTAGAAATGCAACTTCCTAGCTAGCAAGCAAACAGGTTTATGCTTCCCAGTTTATTAAACTCAACATCTAGGTCTTTCTTGCTCTCCTTCCTCAGTCTCTAGCTAATCACCAATACTAAGTTACTTTACCCTATCCTTACCAAAGATATGAGGTGATTTTTTCCTTGGCTCTTTACAGTGAGAATCTGGTGGGGTTCCTGTTGATGAAACCTATGGAATTCTGGCTTCTCCCTAAGACTGGAGCCCTCAGAGTTTGTTACCTTCAAGCTAGTTCACACTTAGCTTTCAGAAATCAATCAAGTTTAGCATTACTTATGATTATTAATTTATGTTTCAATTAAAATTTTTTATTGTTGTTCAATTAAAGTTGTCCCCATTTTTCCCCCATTACTCTCCGCTGACCTACCCACCCCGCCACCTGTCACTTTCAATCCTCCTCCCACCACCCATCGTCATTGTCTGCGGGTCCTTTATACATGTTCATCGACTTGATGCTTCCCCTCGTTTTCCCAGTTTTACTCCCCAACCCCCACCTCTGGTCAATGTCAGTGTGTTCTTTATCCATATCTCTGGTTATCTTTTGCTTGGTTGTTTGTTTTGTTGATTAGGTTCCACTTATAGGTGAGATCATGTGGTTTTTGTCTTTCACTGCCTGGCTTATTTTACTTAGCATAATGCTCTCCAGTTCCATCCATACTGTTGCAAAGGGCAGGAAGGAGTTCCTCCTTTCTTTCTGCTGCATAGAATTCCACTGTGTAAATGTACCACAGGTTTTTGATCCACTCATTTGCTGATGGGCAATTAGGCTATTTCCAGTACTTGGTAATTGTAAACGGTGCTCCTATGAACTCTGGAGTGTATAGGTTCTTTTGAATTGGTGTTTCGGGATTATTAGGGTATAATCCAAGTAATGGAGCTGCTGGGTCAAAAGGCAGTTGCATTTTTAGTTTTTTTGAGGAAATTCCATACTGTTTTCCACAGTGGCTGCACCAGTCTGCATTCCATCAACAACTTACTAAAGTTCTGTTTTCTCTACAACCTCATCAGCACTTGTTTCTTGATTTGTTTATGATGACCATTCTTAGCAGTGTGAAGTGGTATCTCATTGTGGTTTTAATTTGCACCTCTCTGATGGCTAGTGATGGTGTGCATCCTTTCATATGTCTCTGGGCCCTCTGTATTCACACTCAATAAATATTTACTGATTAGGTAGTATCTGCCAGAAACACTTTTAGAAACTATGTGTCAGTAGTGAAGAAGATATAGAGTTCATTTTTAAGTGGTAAAAACAGGCAAGTAAAAAGATAATTATAAAACAGTTACATGCTGTTATAAATCTAAGGTAGTATAAAGGCACATTTCTCTTAGTTCACACTGGGTTTTATTTTCAGATTCTCCACACAGGATAAAACACAAAAACAAGGAGACAGCTGTATTAGCAGAAAATGTGACAATTTTCTGCAATTTAAAAACCCCAGCAGATGGTGCACAAATAACCTGATAAAAGATCCAAAATTCTAGTAACATTTTCACTGATACATCCCCTAGAGTAAGGGACATAAAGGAAAGAAAAAAACACATGGGACTTCATCAAATTAAAAATCATCTGCATGGCTAAAGAAAACATCAGCAAAATGAAAAGGGAACCAACCGAATGGGAAGATATATTTGGAAATGATACTTTGCACAAGGGTTTGATCTCCAAAATATATAAAGAACTCACACTACTCCATTCCAGGAAGACAAACAATACGATTAAAAAAATGGGCAAAAGCCCTAATCAACAAAACAAACAAGCAAGCAAAATATAACCAGAGACATGGAAATTAAGAACAAACTGACAGTAACCAGAGGAGAGGCGGAAGGGGATAATGGTGGGGGGGAGGGAAAAGGGTCATCAGGAACATGTATAAAGGACACGTGGAAAAAACCAAAGGGGCGTGGGATTGAGGGTGGGAGGTTGGGGGGAGTGGAGGGGGGCAAATGGAGACAACTGTACTTGAACAACAATAAATAAAAGAGAGAGAAGAAAAGTTCCAAGATTTTTTGCCACCGAATATTGGCACGTATAGCAGTAAATACAGAGAGAAGATTCTTCTACCATTCATAGGTCAACTGCACTGCAAGGTCACCGAGCCCAATATCTCATTCATAACTATCTGGGAAGTGACATTTGAAAATGAAGCCTACTACAAATATCTATGCAACATGTTCCCACTTGGCAGCTGTGAAGGACAAGTCTGCCTTTACATTATAAATATAAAAATTTTTTTAGATTTTTAATTGAATTTATTGGGGTGACACTGGTTAACAAAATTATACAGGTTTCAGGTGTATAATTCTACAACACATCTTCCATACACTGGATTGTGTGTTCATCACCCAAGTCAAGTCTCCTTCCATCACCATTTAACCTCCTTACACCATCCTCCAGCTCTCCCTAGCCCCCTACCTCAGCAATCAACACACTGTTGTCTGTGTCCATGAATTTCTTTGTTTTGCTCAATCCCTCCACCTCAACCTTCCTGCAGAACCAGAGCTGTCAGCCTGCCCTCTACCTATGAGCCTGTCTATACTTTCCTTGTTTAGTTTGTTCATTAGATTCTCCATATGAGTGAAACTACATGGCATTTGTCTTTCTCTGACGGGCTCATTTCACTTAGCATAATGCTCTCTAGGGCTACCCATGCTGTTGCAAAGGGTAAGATTTGCAAAAGGGTAATATTTCCTTCTCTTTATTATTTGCATATCAGAAATGCATTTTTATTTTTTGAAAACAACTTGCATTTTTAGACAAATGATTTTAGTATATAAATTTGATTTTGTTTTTACACAGAATATAAAGATTTGCCTCATTGATTTTCCATGTGAAAGGTATCACAAGCCTGCAGGGAGATACTTTCTGCATACAAGTGTGTCTCTTAATGTGTAGGATGCTGGCAACCAATGGTGCAGTGCTCCCACATATAAATTAGGTCAAGTGACATCACATATTAAAAAGGGAATAAGAGAAATATTCTAGTTTATCAGACTCAAGAAGCAAACGTTACACAAAAACTGCAGATAAAACAGGGTCAGTAGCTTTAGTTAGGACATGAGATTACGCTGGAATAACAATTTCGTGAGGCTATAAAGTACACCACATTAAAACAGCAAGGAAGAGTCATTATGTGGAAAGGCTGGAGTGAGGGATTTCCACTAAAGCAAATTAATTTGTCAACTGTCCAAACAAAACAAAGCAGAGCATACGGGTGTCAGTATACTGAAGGCGTGATATACTAGTTTCTGTGCAGCCTGCTAAAAGCTAGAATCTCTTCACTGGTGCATCTGAATCATTAACAGTCACAAAACGGTTCCTTTTTTTTCTTTTTTTCGCCTCCTCTCATTTAATTTCATGCCTGTTTTATTTTAGATGGAGTGTAGCTTTTATCTTTTAGTTCATCCCGCAAAAACGAGTGAAGGCAACATTCATTCTGTGCCAGAGGATGACCAGCGGCCTTGTTTATAAACTGCTCCAGCCCTTGCTTCCTTTCTTCAATCGAGTTGCCAACTATTCCATCATCTCCTCTAAAAGGAAGCTGGCGCAAAAATGCTTTTCCAGGGAGTGGGGGAAGTACAACCTTGCTCTCTCTTTCTAATTCACTTCGAGGCCATTCAAAGTTAGTGTATTTTCTCTAACAGCAGATTCCTTCAGCTTGAAAACAGGCAGATTTGTCTGTACTCTGATTTCGTAGGTGGTGAAGCTGCCCCGGCTGACCCCCGTCATCTGAGGGCTGCTCCCCTCGGTCTCAAGGAAAGTTGCTGAGCAGCCCGTAGGCGTTTTTCAGGTTCTGCGGTTTGGTGATGAGCTACCTAGTGTTCCCCACTATCTCTGACATTTCACAGTTGCAGCCCCTGTCCCCTGTGGGCTCCCCGCTGCCTCCCCAGGCTCCCCTGCTGTCCACAGAAGCTCCCCCAGACTCTGTGGGTTAATGCTCTTCGTCATTTTTGGAATATTCTTGGCAGTTATCTTTTCCAGTATTGCTCCTGTCCCATTCCTTCTCCTCTTTTTCTGAGACTCTAATTACAAATATATTGGATGTATAAAATAAGTAAATTAGATGTATTTTAAACTATATATCTGAGAATTCCAATACTTGGATCTTTTCTGTGTCTTTTTCTATTACCTGTTTTTCTATCATAGTTTCCAGCCAGTGATGACTTTTTACTTATAGTTATTTTTGACTGCATGCTAGATTTTGTATTTGAAATATTGCAGAGATAATTGAAGCTTTGAAAGTCTTTGTAGCTTTATTGAGATACAATTCATATAATGTACAATTCACACATTTAAAATGTGTAATTCAGTGGCTTTTTTGTATATTCACATAGTTTATGAAGCCATCGGCAAATCAGAAGTGTAACCAATAGTCATGCTTAATTCTCTTGGCTTCTGACTTTTATTGGATCTTAGTCCTTTTACTGGATCTTAGCTCTTTAATGTCTTCAAAACTTTTTAACAATAACTTGCTCAATTTTTTTATTTTCTCAGAAACTACCTTATCATTGCTAGAATTGAACCCTTCTCTTATTATCCAATTTTATACTATCACCTTTTCACTTCTTACAGCTATATTTCCATAGCTTTTCTGTCAATAAGAGTCTTGTCACCAATATCCTGAAATTAATGTGCTTTGACCCCAGTTTCCAGAAGTACAGGAAAGCACAGTTTCCCACCCTCACCACATAGCCACAGATATTTCCTATAAAAATAGGGACGTGATCCTGGCTTATCTACTAACTAGAGTTTCTATCTCTTCTTCCAGAAGATATAGTCCTCCTGATGAAAGGTAGAAATTTTGTTCCCATTCTAGTGTTTTTCCACATTTTCTTGATCCCTTGATATTTGCATAATTACTACAGAATAAGCTTTGCATGTCAGTGGTGGCAGGGCAATGCTGCTTATCTCCTAACTTTTGATAACACATTATCTATAATTATATAACACAATCTATAATTGCATCACAGATCATGGTATAAGTTGTCCAATGGCATTAGTTATATGTCAATAATCTATTGTTTCAGTCTGTTATTTATTTCACAAGCTTATTGCCTTTTACCCAGTTTAATTAGTCTCAAGGCTCAGCACTTTGTGACATTAGTTTTTCTGTTTTGAAACTAACAAAAATAGTTGTCACTGAACATGGCACTGTCACTAATTCAGAGAGTGATCCCTGAAACCTATCATTGGGAGTTTTTTCAATAGCTATGCCTATAATAATATTAGGTTAAACCATATGATGTGGATAACATTCAATCACTTTTATCTATAAAATAAATAACTTTATAAAGTTTAACCTAACACCAATATACTAGATTAAACCTAATATAAGTAAGGAAATGTCATTTGAACATTATCAGAGCCAGACTAACAAAGCTTCCAATCATGAATTTTCAATTCATAAGAGGTTTTTCTCTTGCTTGACTATGTAACAAATATTTGTGGCATAAATTTCTGTTTTGGCTGAAATCTTGAATAGAGCTTTATTTGAATATGTTTTGTTGTGATTGACTTTAGGACTGTGTTCACATTTTAGTGCCAAAGTCTTCCCATTCAGCCTCCTCCACACATTTTGAATGAGCTCTGTAGTATCAAGTTAGAAAAAAAAGACAGTTAAAACTAAAAACTGAGATAAAGTGATGGCTGAACAGTAAAACATAAATGGCAAAAATCCCTCAACTAAAATATATGGACTTTCTAAGAGTATCTCAGGGAAGAAGAAATTGCTAATAAGAATTTGTCTTTTTCTTCAATGGTAATTAAAAATTCAAACCAGCAAATTGAAAAGGAATGAGAGGTTGCAATGAACAGAGAACTGGCATCAGTCTGACATTCAGAAAGAGGACCAAAAAAAAAACTATCATGAGCAGAACTAAGGATGCAAAATAATTCATGCCATTAATGTAAGCACAAATTTCCTTAAGGTTAGTCCATAGTGAATAGGTTAGTTTTTACATCGAAGAACTGTGATTGGTATTCATAATGATGGCCTTCTGCTAGACTTAAATTGCAGTGAAACATGTAAATTATATTCATAAGGCTATACAGAAAGAAGTAGAGTTTGTATGGTAGTTCCTCTTATTCATGGGGTATACATTCTCAGAACTGCAGTGGATGCCTGAAACCAGGAATAGTATTGAACCCTATGTATATAATGTGTTTTATATATACATATCTATAATAAAGTTTACCTTATAAATTAGGCATAGACCTGGCTGGTGTAGCTCAGTGGATTGAACAGCGGATTGGGCCTGCGAACCAGAGGATCGAGGTTCGATTCCCAATCAGAGCACTTTCCTGGGTTGCAGGCCAGTTCCAGGCAGGGGATGCACGAGAGGCAAACATACATTGATATTTCTCTCCCTCTCTCCTTCCTTTCCCCTCTACAGATGAATAAAAATTTTTTAAAAGTTAGGCATAGAAAAAGATTAACAACAATAACATATTAAAATAAAAAATTAAACATGTACTGTAATAAAAGTTATATGAATGTGATTACTTCTCAAAATTCCTGAGTTCTTAGCACACACTATGCCTATAACCTATAACTGTTACAGTTTGAGACGCGACAACAAAACCAGCACAAATTTCTTTTTTTTCTTTACAATTTTACAAATAGAAGATCTTGCCAATCTCAGCGTATGATATTTTTCTTTCCTTCTTAAGTTGGGAAGCTACATTTTTACTTAAAGGAAGCACCTTATAGTTTTCCTTTGACATATTCAAATTGCCAACTTCACTACTCTTGTGCTTCGGGGCCATTATTAAGTAAAATAAGGGTTACCTGAACACAAACACTGGTACCTTGACAGTGGACCTGATAACTGAGATGGCTGCTATGCGACTAGTGGGTGGGGAGGCAGCACCCAGAGCGTGGATATACTGGGCAAAGGGCTGATTTAAATCTCTGGCAGGACAAAATGTGATGAAGCAAAACAGTGTGAAACTTTTCCTAAGAGCGCATGCTGTAGAGTCAGACAGAACTGAATTTGTTTTCAGATCTGCCACCTAACATTTTGCACCTTAGGGCAAGTTTTTAAATCTCCTTAGAGCTTCCATTTTCCCATTTGTATGTGATAACCAAACTCTCCTAGTTGATGCAAATAATCCTTATAAAATGCTTATTACATTGCCTAGAACCTTACTCTTAAATACTAATAATTATTATTATAAATTCATTTTCAGAGGATATTAAAGCATCTTTAGAAAGTTCATTTTAGTAATTGGGTAGTATTTCATCAAGTTACTATATTATATTTTGCTTAATCATTTTTAGTTATATCTAGGTGACTATTCAGGTGGTTATATCTTTTTTGTTCTTGAGACTGACAGGAAATATTAAATATTATCTGTCTTCAATTTGAATGTGCATTAGTATATTATTTTATAAAATGGAATATGGTAAATAATCTCAACACATCTATTTGGATGTCAGCAAAGTAAACACGTATCAAAATAGCATAGGAGGGCAACAGTGCTGAAACAGCAGCACATTGTATAGGAAAGAATTATGGTCAAAAAGAATTACAGTGAAAAAGAATTATGTATAGGAAAGAATTATGTTTCTGGTTTGTGTTTTTCAGGTACTTCTGTTTCTTCTTATATTTG
This sequence comes from Sturnira hondurensis, assembly GCF_014824575.4. Classification (NCBI taxonomy): domain Eukaryota; kingdom Metazoa; phylum Chordata; class Mammalia; order Chiroptera; family Phyllostomidae; genus Sturnira; species Sturnira hondurensis. The sequence goes on along the minus strand of NW_028073511.1, from coordinate 19,756,281 downwards.
GCTGTATACAGTTGTTGTATTTATAAGTATTCTACTTATTCTTGGTGTTGTTCTGAGAGAGGAAAAGTAAGTTGTATCACTGGTTCTCTGTAATAGAGAAGAACTAAAAGAAGATGCTGCTGAATTTGGACCTGAAACCTATAGAGCTTATCCTGTAGCATCAACTGATCAGGCAAATTCATGTCAAGATCTCTTTTTGAACACATCACGAGAATATGCACAGATTTTGCAGAAAAATATATGATCTGAAATATAAATAGTACTTAATATATTGGACTCTTTACATATATTTTAATTATTTTTCACTAAATCCCTTGATATGTGAAATCTTTATTAAAGAAAAATATTTGGGGATCATAAAAAACCCTGTAATAGACAGATAGGTAAAATATGGCTAGTTTCAAAGCTAAAAAAAGTAAAACATTCCAAGGGTTCTAGCAAAATTTGTCATGGAAAGAATCATCATTGAACACTTTTTTCAACGTGCTTCATAATCCTTGCAGTCAAAGATTTATCCTTGTTGGATGATATCCTAACTGGGATTGTTGTAAGGGTCAGCTGTTAGCAATCACTTATGCTTATGGTAAATTGAGTTTAAGATTCTTTCTTGAGGGCAGATTTTTGACAGGAGAGAGCATATGAACTTCAGACAACTGGTGGGAGTGGGGTACTGGGTTGTGAAAAAGTCTGAGACTGGAAGCTTGAGATAAAGCTGCCAAAAAAAGCCACAGAAAGATGAAAGTGGTGTAACCTTACAGGACAAATACAATAAATTATCAACTCATTTACTCAAAAAATACTTCTAGAGTGCCTATACATTGTTATTCATTGTTCTCAGTGTGGGAGCCAGCGACAGTTGAAACAGACATGTTCCTCACCTTCCGAAATGTACATCTCAGAGGGGATAGTCAGTGAAAAGATACAAATGAACAAACCCCAAGAATATATTGAGTAAGTGATAAGGACTATTTAGAAAATGAGGTAAAATGATATCATTGAAAAACAAACAAACAAAAAAGAAGTTCTGAGTGAAATTTCTTGGTGAAAAGTGTTCCAGACAAACAAGGAAGTATTAGTGTAGAGCCCAAGGTGGGAACGAGTGCAGTATGTTTCTCCCCCAGCAAAAAAAAGAGAATGTCAATGTGGCTAAAACAATGACTTACAAATAGAGATCGGGGCCAGAGCAGGTAAGGCCCACTGACTTGGAAATACTGTCTGCAATATCAGCCCACTGGAGTATTTAAGACAAGGGAGTAGAATGATCAAATGTATGCATTAATAAGATCTCTCTAGCAGGAATGTGGACAAAGTTTCTTGGATGTCAAGAATGAAAAGAAGCAGGTTTTAAAGAGATGATTGCTGTGGTCAAGATGGGAATCAATAGTGGTCTGGACCAGAATGGTAGCAGTGGGAACCGAGGGATTAAGGATATGTTTGTGATGACAGGATTTGCTGATGAATAAGATGTGCAAAAAGAGCAAAAGAAAAATTATCCTGATGATTCTAAGCTTTTTACCATGGATAAAGGAACCTTTTATAAATATGAAAAAAAGTTGGAGGAAGAACAAACTTTGGAGAGAGGATCAAGAGTTCTATTTTGAAGAAAACTATACTTGAAAAATAATTAAATAAAAAAATTGAAAAAAAAAGAGTTCTATTTTGAACTTGTCCATATTTAAATGACTATTTGACATCCAAGGAAATCTATCAATTTTCTATGTATATGAATCAGAAAGTTGCCGAGCAGATAAGGACAAGAGGTATAGATTTGGGAGGTATAGAGGATATGTTCTCTAAAGGAAAAATCCTAAGTTACGAATTCCACTATTATAGAGTAGAAATAACATGCAAATTCTCTATTAGTGTATTTATATGCTGAACTAAGCATTGAAAAGATATTTTGATCAATCTCTCAACAGAATTTGAATCTGAATCTCCCACTTCTTTATTCATAGCAGTAATAATGTGCTGCAATGTACTGCACTGGTCATAAGGGGGAGTGCTTGCATTGTATTCATCAATGTCGTCGTGTCTCTAGGTGGGAGAGTGCACAGCCGGCTGAGCCATCCTGACGGGAAGACCCTTTATCAGCTTCACAGGTCATTGGCATGTGTATTGATTGTTGTTGTCATTGTGTATACTTTACATTTAAGACTTAACCTTCCACATTAAATCATCCATTTGGCAGGAGCAATTATCATTTTTAAAATAAATGGAAGCAAATGTTTGTTTATGATAAGGGGTTTCATGAACTTGTCATTTTAAATGGAGTGATACTAATGTTAATGTCTTTGAATCTATCTATTAATTCCCTGAATCCGGAACCCTCCCACCATCACCAAATCAATGGCTGCTTTGGTTTGTAGGGTTTTTTTCCTAATTATTAGTCTGAGTATGTCTTCACATATTCGTTAGCCTTTAGGTTTTCTCTTCTGTGAAGTTCTTATGTATATCTTCATGTGATATTTGGTTGGTCTATATTTTCAGAAATTCTTTACCCTAGTTTCTTTACATGTTATTAATAGATCCTGATTATTTCTCTCTATATAGCATTGCTCTATGAAATTTCTCAATTACATAATTAAAAATAACAGAAATCTTTAGTGCTTTAGTCTTGTTAAATCCACCAGTTTTTCACCTAATAGTTTGAGGTCTTATTTAAGAAGTCCTCATCCACTTTTGTTCCCAAAAGTATAATCATATTTGTTAACTTAATATTTTCTAGTTCTATTTAGGTCTTTAGACCTTTGTACATAATGAAGAATTGATATGTAGTGTTATATTTTATTATATAATGTGCTAGGTCTCCTAACACCAACTATTGTGAAGTTTGTTCTTTGCTTACTGATGGGTTCTATTTTCCGCTCTCAGAGGTGCAACTTTTGTTTCATTTTTTACTTCTTTGTTTCTTCATAATTGCATATAGTTTTTATTACTGTGGTCTTTTATTATGTGTTAAAAATGTGTTAGGGAGAGATTCCCCTGGTTTGGGTTTTTTTATTTTTTATAACAATATCAATTCAGAGATGCACACAAATGTACGCATTAAATAAATTTAAGTTCTTAAAAATTACAGCTGAAAAATTTTACTATATTTCATCCAGTGTCATTTATTCTCTTTATATCCCCCCCTCACCCCCTGTAGTCACCATACTGTAGTCCATGTCATGAGTCCTTTTTCCTTTCCGTTCAATACTTTACCTACTAAATTCACTTGTAGCTATCATCCTACTCTCTAGCCATGAGTCTGTCTCTATTTTGCTTGTTATTTCAGTTTATTCATTAGATTCCACATATGAGTGAAATCACATGGCATTTTTCTTTATCTGACTGGCTTATTTCACTTAACATAATATTCTTCAGGCCACCCATACTCTTGCAGCATAAATTTGCTACTTTTATATGGCTGAGTAATATTCCATTGTGTAAATATTCCATAATCATTAGATCCCAATCATGGGGTATCCAAGTGTCCCTCCAGTGATGAACACTTGGGCTGCATCTACTTCTCAGTGACTGTAAATAACACTGACATGAACACAGAGATGCTTACGTTCTTTGGAATTAGTGTTTTGGGTTTCTTTGGATATATGCATATTCCCAGAAGCAGGATCACTGGGTCAAAAGGCAGGTCCATTTTTAGTTTTTTGAGGTATCTCCATACTACTTTCCACAGTGGCTGCACCAGTCTGCATTCCCACCAACAGTGCAAAAGGGTTCTCCTTTCTCCCCGTCCTCACCAGCACTTGTTGTTTGTTGACTTATTGATAATAGTCATTCTGACTGGTGTGAGGTGATAGCTCATTATGGTTTTAATTTTCGTGTCTCTGATGATTAGTGATGAGCATCTTTTCATATGTCTATTGCCCATCTGTATGTCCTCTTTGGAAAATTATCTATTCAGATCCTTTGCCCATATTTTAATTGGATTGTTTATTTTTTTGATGTTGAGTTTTATAAGTTCTTCATAAACTTTGGATATTAACCCCTTATCAGATGTGTCAGCAAATATGTTCTCCAATTCTGTGGGCTATCTTTTTATTTTGTTGATAGATCCCTTTGCTGTGCAAAAAGTTTTGGTCACATCAATAGATGCAGAAAAAGCATTCAATAAGATCCAGCAAAATGGGAACAGAGGAAACATACCTAAATGTAATAAAGACGACATACGACAAATCCACTGCCAGCATCATACTCAATGGGCTACAACTGTAAGTGCTCCCCTTAAGGTCAGGAAAAAGATGGGGATGTCTGGGTTTCACCTCTTATTCAGTATAGGACTAGAAGTCCTAGCCATAGCATTCACACAAGAAAAAGACATAAAGGCATCCAAATTAAACAGTAAGAAGTAAAAGTGTCTTTATTTGCAGATGACATGATACTGTACCTAGAGAACCCTAAAGATTCCACCAGGAAACTGCCAGAACTGATAAATGAATTCAGTAAAGTAGCAGGATACAAAATTAATATCCAGAAATCAGGTGCATTTTTATATGCCAATAATTAACTATAAGAAAGAGAAATTAAAGAAAAACACTATCCCATTCATGATTGCTTCAAAAAGAATGAAATACCTAGGAATAAACCTGACCAAGGATGTAAAAGATCTGTATTTAGAAATTATAAGACACTGGAAAAAATAGAAGAAGATACAAATAAGTGGAAATATCTAGAAATGAACTGATCATGGATGTAAAACACTCATATTCAGAAAAATATAAGACACTGAAAAAAGAAATAGAAGAAGATACAAAGCAGTGCAAGTATATACCATGCTCACGGAGAGGAAGAATTAACATCATTGAAATGTCCATACTACCCAAAGCAATCTATAGGTTCAATGCAATCTATATCAAGATCACAATGATGTATCTCACAGAACTAGAACAAATATTTCAAAAATTTATATGGAAACACAAAGGGCCCCATATAGCAATAGCAACCCTGAGAACAAAGAACAAAGTTGGAGGAATCACACTACCTAATATCAAACTATACTATCAGGCCATAGTGATCAGAACAGCATGGTACTGGCATAAAAACAGACACATAGATTAATGGGAGAGAAAAGAGAACCCAGAAATAAACCCACAGCTTTATAGTCAATTAATATTTGGCAGAGGGAGCAAGCACATACAATAGGCTAAACATAATTTATTCAATAAATGGTGTTGGGAAAATAAGACAGACAAGGCCGAAAAAAATAAAAAGAAACTGGACCACCTTTTTACACCACATACAGGGACAAATTCAGGTGGATTAAAGACTTAAATGTCTAACCATAAAAATCCTAGAAGAAAATATAAGCACTGAAATCTCTAACATTGTTCCTAGCAATATTTTATCTGATGTATCTCCTCAAGCAAGGGAAATACAAAAAAAATAAACAAATGGGACTACATCAAACTGCTAAAGTGTTGAGTAGTCGTATATTAAATTCACAGATTAATTTAATTTGAAGAGTATTGATATCTTTTTGGAGTAATTTGCTCCACCCATATATATGTTCTCTGTTTAGTCAAGTCTTTCTGAATGTCATTTAGGAAAGTTTTAAAACGTTCTTTATGTAGGTTTTATATAATGTTTACAAAGTTAAGTCCTTAATAATTTTAATTTGTTTCATATGGACTTTTCTTTTGTTAATAAAAATTTCCAGCTGATTACTAATGGTTTAGGAAGAGTTCTGAATCTTGTAAGTTAACCTGTATTTGGAAACTTTGCTAAACTCTATTAATTCAGAGTTCTTCTGTTGATCTAATAGTTTTCCATGTGAATGAACATTTCTCTCTTGCACATAATGACATTTTTTGCTTCTTTCCAATTTTTATACCTTTGTACAATATAAAATATCAACAACAACAGTTATATTTGCCTTGTTTCTGACTCACAGACCATCTCTAGAATTCTTCTCAGTATGATATTTGGCTAATTATGCACATTATCAAGTTTAGAAAATGTTTTATTATTTCTATTTCCTATTGGTTTATCATATTTAGGTTTTTGAACCTAAATAATTTTTTCTACTTATTGAGATAGTCATATGAATTTTCTATAGCAATCCACTAATAAGATAAATTAGATTGGCAGATTTTCTAGTGTCAACCATTCCAGAAAACGTATTTATAAGTTAAACAGAAATATAATTATTTTTTGAATTATTTTTTCCTGGCTTTGAAGTAAAGATTTTCAATAAAGTGTTTGAAATCAACACTAGCCACAAAGGAAGAGTTTACTCATTTAATATTTCTCCTTTTAGAAACATGTATAAGATAGAGATTTCTATTCCTTCACAGCCATCTGGGTCTATGGGTTTTTTTGCAAGGAACTCTTTAAAATGTAAATTAGTTGCCTTCAAATCTACTGACTTTTCAATTTAAAATTTTTTGTGCTGACTTTTATAATTTTATGTTTAATCAAAATTTTATTATTTTATTACGGCAAAAATTTTACATGAGATCTACACTTTTAATAGATTTTTAGGCATAAAATATAGTGTTATAGATTATAAATATAATGTTGTGCAGCAGATCCAGAAGGTACTCATGGTGCCTAACTTATGCTTATTTATCAATAATTCCTCATTCTTCCCTCTCCCCAGCCTCTGGCAGCAACCACTGAACTGCTTGGTTGTATGAATTTGAATATTTTAGATACCTTACATAAGTGGAATCATGCATCACTTTACTTTCTGTGGCTAGTTATTTCACTTAGCATGATGCCCTTGAAGTTCATCTAAGCTGTCACATTTGGCAGTTATCTTTTTTTCAAGGCTGAGTAGTGTTCTAGTGTGTGCCTATACTGCATTTTTAATCCATTCATTTTCAGATGGATGGTTTCCTTGGCTATTGTGCGTAGTTCTGCAATAAGCATGGAAGTGCTACTATTTCTTTGAGGTCCTGATTTCAATTCTTTTGACTGAACACCCAAAAGTCAGATTAGATCCTATATAATTCTAAATTTAAGTTTTTGAGAGACTTTCATACCATTTTCCCAAGTTTCTGTAGCATTTTGCACTCCCACAAATAGTGAGCAAGGATTCCAATTTCTTCACATCCTCACAAACACTTGTCTTTTGTGTGTGTATGTGTGTGTGTGGGGCGGTTTATAATAGACATTCTGTCAGATGTCAGGTGATATTTGATTATGGTACTGATTTAAACTTCTCTAATAGTTAGTAAAATTGAATTCCTTTATACACCTGTTCAAACCCTTATCCTATTTTTTAGTTACTAGCTTTCTTTTTTACTATTTAGTGTAGGAATTCTTTATATATTTTGAAGATTAACCTCTCATCAGACATAGGGTTTGAAAATACCCTTTTTCTAGGGGTCATGTTATCTTTTATTATTAGCTCTGATGAATTTAAAAACAATTGAAACATGCCCTAAAACTATGTACCTAAATTTTTACAAACTCATTAGACCAGATAAAGTGACTGTAATTGGAAGAAATAAGATGCAGAGACTTTAGACAGTACCATCTGGGGCTGAGGCAAGACCTCCAAAATTCAGATGGAGGAGAAACCCAGAGAGCTACCAAATATCATTGCCTACTTAGAATTACATGTCAGTGTATCTGAGCAATTGCTTACTATTCCATAGATAGAATATACATAGATAGATTACAGTCTTAAATATAACAGTCAGAAACCAACATTTACCTGCTTGTGATGGGTTTTATGACTCTTGAGGACTCCTGAAAATATTTTCTCCCACTCTGTAGGCTGCTCTCTCACTTTATTAGCTGTTTCCTTCATTGTGCAGAGGCCTTTCAGCTTGATAGAATCTCACTTGTTTATTTTTGTTTTTGTTACCAGTGCTTTGGGTGTCACATCCATGGAATCATTGCCAAGACCAATGCCATGAAGCTATTCCTCCATGTGTTCTTCTAGGAGTTTTATAATTTCAGGTCTTGTGTTTAAGTCTCTAATCCATTTGAGTTGATTTTTTATAGTAAAATACTATTTCATTCTTTTGCATGTGGACATCCAATGCCTCCAACATCATTTGTTCAATAGATTATCCTTTATTGTGTATTCCTCACACTCTTGTCAAAGATAAATTGACAATACATGTGTGGATTCATTTCTGAGCTCTCTATTCTATTCCATTGGTCTAACTGTCTGTTTTTATGCCAGTTCCATACTGTGTTGATTATGGTAGATTTGTACTATGTTTTGAAATCCAAGTATAATGCCTCCAACTGCATTCTTTTTTTGTCAAAATTGATTTGGCTATTCATGGTCTTTTGTGTTTCATATGAACTGTAGAATTGTATTTTCTATTTCAGTTAAAAATGTTTTTAGGGATTTTGATAGAGTTGCATAAAAACCTAACTTTAGTCTTTAAGGAGGTAGGAAAAGAAAAAAACCCCCAAAGTTAGCAGAAGGAAGAAAGCAACAAAGATTAGAGCAGAAATAAAGTAGAAAACAGAAAAACAATAGAAAAAAGTTAGCAAAACTTAGATTTTTGGAAAAGATAAATAACATTGACAAACCATTAGCTAGAGTAAGGAAAAAAGAGAAGACCCAAATAAATAAAATAAAAAATGAAAAAAAAATGTTATGACTGATAGTACAGAAGTAAAAACAATCATAAGAGGCTACTATAACAATTATATGCCAACAAATTGGATACCCTAGAAGAAATGGATAAATTCCTAGAAACATGGACCCTACTAAGTAACACTAAATCATGAAAAGGTAGAAAGCCTGACTATCCATAGAAACCCAATCACCAATCAAAGGAAAATACGCATCCCTGTGTTCACGGCAACATTATAATAGCCAACATACGGAAGCAATGCAATTGACCATCAGCAGTCAAGTGGGTAAAAACTTGGTGCTACATGCACACCTATTACTTGACCAGGAGAAGAAGGAAGTCTTGCCATTTGTGATAGTGTGGAGGGACCTAGCAGGTATTATGGTCACTGAAGTAAGTCAGACAACAAAAGACAAATACCATATGATTTCACTTATATCTGGAATTTAAAGAACAAAATAAATGAACAAACAAAATTGAAACCAACTCATAGATCCATGGAACAGTTTGATGGTTGCCAGAATGGAGGGGGTTGAGAGACTGGGTGGAAAAGGTGAAGGGATTAAGAAGTACAAGTTGGCAGGTACAAAATAGTCACAGGGATATAAAATACAGCATCAGGAACATAGACAATAATATCATAACAACTATATATGGTGCTAGGTGGGTACTAGATTTATAGAGGGGGTCATTTCATAAGGTTTATAAATGTATAACCACTATGCTGACACCTGAAACTAATATGACATTCAAAGTCAACTGTCACTGAAAATGAAAAAAAAAGAAAATATACCCATGTAGCCATATTTATAAAAGACAAAGTGGAACTCAATGTTTTTTCCCCAACACTTCAAAAATTAACTCATGGTCTTCTTGCATACAGAACTGCCTTGTGACCTTCAATGTCACTTTGGTTCTCTTTCTTTTTTGCCTCTCCCTTTTCATTTTTGAAGCTTTTAGATTTTTTTTTTGATTCTTTGAATTCAGTCTTTTAAATTTTATTATGTCTGTAAGTTGGCTTTCTGTTAAGCATCCTGTTTGGCACTCCATGAGTCTTTTAATATGTATATTTAATGTTTCTGATTTTCTGAAAATATTTGGTCATGGTCTTATTATTTATAGTCTCCAGATTCACCGCCCACTGGGTCCTTAAGTAAAAGCTCTTTCCCAGCACCTTTTCAGAGGTTGGTGGTAGGAAAACAGAAAAAAAACTTTAGATGAACATTTTATTGATCTGCTTTTTTTCTTTTTCTTTTCCTTTTCTTTTTTTAAGAGCCAAGAACTCTGGAACTTGTTTAAAATAAGAAGAATCCTCATCATCGATGCAAATGGAAGGAAATTCCTCACAGTAAAGAAAGAATTCACAGAGAAATGAAAAAAGGGCTTATTACAGGATTTATTGCTTGAATATATTCTTTGATCCAGAGTAAAAATAAATGTACATTTGTTTTTTAAAATGTTTATTGGTCAAAATTGGCTTCAAAACATTTTTCATTTTTATAGGCAAATTTGGAGAGACCGAGTACTATTTTTCCAAAACCTTGATTTCCTGCACGAGTGCTGAACACTGCAGACCGCCATTCCCCCAAATGCTAAGGCAGTTAATTCATATCTCTCCCCTTCCTCCATTTTCTTTCTCTCTGTTAAAAATTAAAATGGACAAAAGTGCGTTTTTTAGACACTAAAATTGCAAATGTTATGAAGATAAGAAAGGGGGACTCATAGAGGCTTTGACAGCTACACTGAAGCCACCTGCCCCTCAACTCCTCTGCGCGTTTCTGCGCGCTGCAAGACCGAGGTGGGGGCGGGGGGGGGGGGAGGAGTGAGGCGGGGGCTGGGAAGAAGAGGTGGGCATCCGAGTGCGTAGTGCTGGAGCCACTAGCGGTCCAGCGTTAGTCGGCAGACCTCGAGGTGCACTGCCTGGGCCGGCGTGAGATCCTCTGGACTTTCCAGCTGAGGCTGGCTACCCTGCTCGGCCAGGAGCGAGGATGGAAAGGCGGGTGAGCGAAGCTGAGTGAGGGAAGAAGGGCGCGGGGTGGGCGATGTCGTACCGGTGGTCTCGGGTGGCGGCTGGCTGAGTGCGCCTGGCTGATTCTGCTCGGAAACTGGGTTTTCTACCAGCGATTTCTTCTCAGCGCTTAGCCTGGCTGAAAAGCTCATTTTGTTTCCCCAAGGCCTCTCGCCCTCCTGACATTCTGGTTCTCTGATTCAATGCCTTGAAAAAAAGGATGCCGCCAGCCGTGGTCTTCAAAGGTCCTTCTCTCCATCCAGATCACTGTCATCCGGGGAGTGGAACCGGACCGGGAGGCGCGGGTTTCTGGGCAGGCTGCCGCCAGGAGGCTCACTCGCCCTGGCTGGGAGGCTGACTCGCTCTGGATGAAGGCTAGGAGAAAGCAGGCTGTGTTTTAAACCGTCCCAACTCGGAGATAGCTGGTGCCTTTGGCTCCGCGTGGACACAGCTGGTTGGGGCTGCCGAATTCAGGGCTTGAGGAGACGCTGTTCCGTCTGGACCCTCTGGCCTCTTTCTCCACCCTCTGGGCCTGTGCTTGGGAAACAATAAAGGATCAGATAAATCAAGTTTAAACCCTGACATCTGGGTATCTAGGAGAGACAGACATCTTGTGTATTCAGGATCTGTTACCATGACATGAAATGAAGGGAAAGATTTTCATTTACATTGGCATAATTGGTTAAACGTAAAATAACAATTAAGAAAAATAAAATCCTATTGTAAGTAATGCCTCAAGATAATTTTTTTCGTGTATAGTTTATTGGCAAGACCACACAGCCAATAATTCCACACAGCCAGTTATTTCAATGTCTTTCTTAACAAAGGAGAATGGTGGCCATTGAGCTCATGTTTACTGCGTGCGGGACGCTCTTAATCTTAACAACTATCCTTCAAAGGAAGAATTATTACCTGGTTTTAGAAGTAAAGAAATAGGCAGAGAGGTTGATTTTTCCAAGTTCATGTGACTATTTGGGGTGGGATCAGGATTTGGACTGAGACTTTTCAGGAGAAAAGGTATGAACGGAGGTGATGGTAGCTGGCAAGTGTGCAGTGTCAGGTAAAACCTAGGCTTCTGTGAAACCTGGCCCTCTTGGCAAGAGGTAGAAGTGGACTTTCTTCATGACAATTGTTGTGTATATGATTTCAATAATAAATTTAGCTACCGAAACATATTAGCATTTATTGTGTCTTAAGCACCATGTTATGTGCCTTAAATGCTTAATTCTTATGGTAACCCAGTGAGATAACAGCATTTATTTATTTTTTACCCTCCTCAATATTAGGTACTGTATTTTTTTAATTACAGCTGATATTCAATATTATTTTATATTAGTTTCATGTGTATAGTTAGACATTTATATATCTTATGAAGTGATCCCCTTGATAAATCTAGTACCCATCTGGCACCATACATAGTTATTAAATAATATCGACTGTATTCACTATGCTGTACTTTACATCCCCATTACTCTTTTGTAACTGCTAATTTGTACTTCAAATTCCTTCACCTTTTTTACCCAGTCCCTTAACCTTCTCCCCTCTGGCAACCATCAATCTTGTTCTATGTGTGTATCAGTTTGTTTCTATTTTTTGTTCATATTTATTTATTCATTTAGTCATTTATTGAGAAAGGAGAGAGGGAGAGAAACATCTGTGTGTGGTTGCCTCTCGCACACCCCCTACTGGGGATCTGGCCAGCAACTCAGGCGTGGGAATTCCTGATTGGGAATTGAACTGGTGACCCTTTGGTTTGCAGGCTGGCATTCAATCCACTAAGCCACACCAGCAGGGGCTATTTGGTCCTTTAGATTCCACATACAAGTGAAATTATATGGTATTTGTCTTTCTTTGTCTGACTTCACTTAGCATAATACCTACTAGGTCCATCTACGCTATTGTGAATGGTTAAGATTTCATTCTTTTCCTGGTTGAGTAATATGTGTGTATATATATATATATATATATATATAGCACCATATTTTTATCCATTTGACTATTGATGGTCACTTGGGTTGCTTCCATATTTTGACTATTGTAAATAATGTTATAATGAACATAGGGGTGTGTGTATTCTTTCAAATTATATATTATATATAAAATCCAAGTGTGTGTGTATATATATAGAAGTGAATATACAGAACTGTATTTGCTGGGTCATAAGGCTGTTCTGTTTTTATTTTTTAACAGAAACTCCATACTGTTTTCCATAGTGTCTTCACCAATCTGCATTTTCACCAACAGTGCCTAAAGTTTCCCTTTCTTCCACATCTATACCAAACACTTGTTTGTAGGTTTATTAATGGTAGCCATTCTGACATGTGTGAGGTAATATAACATTGTGGCTTAATTTGCATCTCTCTGACAGTAAGTGACGTTGAGCATCTTTTCATATGGGTATCTGTATATCCTCTTTGGGGAAGTGACTTTCAGGTCCTCTGCCCACTTTTGAATTGGATCATTTGGGTTTTTTTGGTGTTAAGTTGAATGAGTTCTTTATAAATTTGGGGTATTAACCTCTTACTGTTGAATCATTGGTGAATATGTTCTCCCAATCAGTACACTGTCTTTTGATTTTGTTGATGGTTTCTTTTACAGAAACTTGTTAATTTGATGTAGTGCCATTTATTTTTTTCCTGTGTTTCTCTTGCCTAAAGAGATATATCAGAAAAAAATACTACGGAGAGCAGTGTCAGACAGTTTCATGCCTATGTGCCTTAAATGCTCAATTCTCATATGCTTAATTCTCTTAATGTTTAATTCTATGTTTTCTTCTAGGGGTTTTATAGTTTTAACTCTTATATTTAAGTCTCTAATCTATTTTGAGTTTATTCTTGTGTATGGTACAAGGAAGTGGTCTAGTTTTACTTTTTTGCATGCATTTATTTAACTTCCCCAACATCATTTGTTGAACAAACTGTCTTTACCCTATTGTTTATTCTTGCCTTCTTTGTCAACATATTAATTGACCATAAAGATGTGGGTTTATTTCTGGGCTCTCTGTTCTTATGCCAGTGCCATGATGTTTTGATTACTCTAGCCTTGTAGTATATTAATACCAGGTAGCATGATGTCTCTAACTTTGTTCTTTCTCATAATTGCTATAGCTATTTGGGGTCATTTGCAGTTCCACATAAATTTTTGGATTATTTGTTCAGTACTGTGAAATGCCATTGGTATTTTATAGGAATTGTGATGAATCTATAGATTACTTTGGGTACTGTGGACATTTTAACAAAGTTGATTCTTCCCATCCATGAACATGGTATATGCTTCCATTTATTTGTTCTTCAGTTTCTTTCTTCAATGTCTTAAAATTTTCTTAGTACGGGTCTTTAACTTCCTTGGTTAATTTATTCCTAGGTTTTTTCCAATGCAATTGTAAATGGGATTATTTTCTTAATTTCCCTTTCTAATAGTTCATTACTGAGTCAAAAAAGTACAACTGATTTCTTCATATTAATTTTGTATTCTGCTTCTGTACTGAATTCATTTATTGGTTCTAGTTGTCTTTTGGTGGAATCTTTAGAGATCTCTATATAATAGTATTATGTTGACAAATAAGGACAGATTTACTTCTTTCCAATTTGGATGCCTTTTATTTATTTTTCTTGTCTGATTGTTGTGGCTAGGTCTTCCAATGTCATGTTGAATAAAACTGGTGAAAGTGGACTACTTTGTTTTGATCCTAATATTAAATAATTTATAAAATTTTAATTTTATAAATTAAAGTGTAAGAAAAGTATAAGAAAATTTCCAGTTATTATTTCTTTAAATAGGTTCTCAATTCCATGGTCTCTTTTTATTCTGGTATCCATATAGTACAAATATTGTTGTGCCTGATATTGTCCCAGGAGGCCCTTAAACTATCTGTACTTTTTTAAATTACTTTTTCTTTTTGCTGGTCTGACTGAGTATTTTTTGTTATCTTTTCTTCCAAATCACTAACTTAGTCCTTATGGGAGGAGCTCCTTCCAACAGAATCCTCCTGTCTTCGTGGGTAAGAAATAAGTCACCCTGGACACAATCTTGCTGTTCCGGCGGAAAAGGGGATGATAATTCCCTCTAGAAGAGAAAGCCCTAAGCCCTTCTCCCAGATGGCTTTTGTTGGGAATGGTATGTGTAGGTGTATACATGGATAGTTCATCAATCAACGTCAGAAGGCTGTAGTCGCACAAAAACAGGTATTATCTATAGATAACAATTGAAGGAACACAGGGATTTGTCACAGGTCAGGGTCTGTTAGTCATGCTGATGCCAGAGGGTCTTTAAGACGTGTTCCATGAAATAAGTTTATTCCTTATGCCTTGAACTTAAACATCTAGCTTATATCACCAGGTCTATACAAAACAAAGCAGAGCAATCTTCAAAGGATACAATGTATTTATCAGGCCTGGTTCCCCAGGTCTGGTTAGAGTCAGGTCACGTTTGCCACATGTTTTTCCAGGGAGACTTACTCGCCCCTTTCAGGGCTTGTTCTCGTGGGGCTACAGTCTTGGAAACCACACAGAGTGGTCCCCAACAAGTCCTCTGCTTCATCTAATCTGCAATTCATCTTTCCAATGTATTCTTCATTTCGGTTACTGTATTATTCATTTCAGTGGTTCTTTTTTATGGTTTCTATGTCCTTTTTTTTAATACTTACTACATTCATGTTGAAATTCTTAAGCAATTCCTCGAGCACACTTACAACCAGGTGTTTTGAATTCTGCATCTAGTAATTTATTTGCCTCCATTTCATTCAGTTCTTTTTCTAAGAACTTCTCCTGTTCTTTTATCTGAGACGTGTTTTTTGTTTCCACATTTTGGCTGCTTTTCTGCGTTTGCTGGTATGTGTTAGGTAGGTCTGTTATATCTCCCATTCTCGGCAGGGTGAACTTATATAGTTGGTGTCCTGTGGGGTTCAGTGTTGCAGTTTTCTTAATCACCTGAGACTGGTGCTCCAGAAGTACCCCTTCTGTGGGTTGTGTGTGCCCCTTTGTAGTTGAGCCTTGATTGCTGTTGGTACATCAGTGTGTGTGATTGACCCTCAGGCTGATTGTCCATGAGGACTGGCCACCAGCACAGCATGTAAGATGGAGCAGGATGTGCCCCGGTAGGGTTTGGTGCCTGACAAAACTACCCTCTGGGCGTGCCACTTATGAAGCTAATTGAGTAGTGCCACGTTGTGGTCTGAAGCCAGTCACAGGCTGTGTTGGTTCTGGGGTGTCTCGAGGAACTGCGCTCTGGTTCCGGTCAATGTCAGACTCTGCTGAGACCAGCCGAGTTACCTGTTTTGAGCTATAAAACAATCTCCACTTGGTAGCTGTCTGCACCGAGTCTGAATGTGTGTGGGAGAGGCCATGCTGTGAACTTAGGCTGCCACTAGTACTGAGCAAAAGGTGCAAGGCAGCCTAAGACCTGCTACCATCCACCTTTTGCCCTAAGGCTCAGCCTCTAAAAGAGCCTTAGGTGGTATGCAAATTGCATGAGGTAGGGTCTCAGGGAGTCACCAGGGTGGTGTAAGTGGTGTTCGTCAGGTCAAGACAGATTCAGATTCGGTGACAGTGCTGAGCCTGAGGTTACACAATGAAGTCAACACCTGTGTGGGGCCTGCAAACCTTTGCAGTGGGGCGGGGTCTCAGAGAGTTGTCAGAATGGAGCGAGTGGAGTTCACCAGGCCAATACAGAATCAGGTTTGGTCATGTGAAGGAAGGGCTCGACACCTGGAAAGTGGCAGTCATCCCCCCAACCCTCACCGTGAAGCCACCCAACTCACTTTCTCCCTGTAGTTCTCTGGCATTTCCCAAGCTTGACCAGACCTGGAAAGTTTTTTTAAAAAGAGTGAAATTCAGACCCAGGATGGTTGCACCAAAACAGCCTCCAATGATGGGTGATGTGTGAATTGGGTGGGGTGGGGTATGAGTTAGTCATCAGTGTGAAGCCAGTGGAGTTTACTAAGCCAATGCAGAATGAGGTTTGGCTATATGGGGTGGGAGAGGGCTCAATACAAGAAAGATAGAGCCTATTGGCCCTGTAGGAGGAGTGCTCAACATAGACAGTGGTTGGTGTCTCCTCAGACCTCATTCTGAAGCCACATAACTCAGTTTCTCTCTATACGTCTCTCACACCATCCAGCCTTCCAACCCCCTAGCCACTGTCCCTTTGCTGGAGTCCACGGTGAGTGCCTGTGAGTGAGACTTTGTATGCAGGCCCTGTAAGAGGATGGCCTAGGTTTCTAGCAGCCTTCTCACCCAGATGGAAGGAATCTCTGCTGATTTTCATAACCAGACATTGTATGGCCTCCCCTTCTTGACTTTGGTGTTTGGGACTGAGACCGCTTGCACCTCAGGGGGACCTCTGCAGCTGGTATATCCCTCTGGAGTCTTAACCACCACACGTGGATGGGGTCCAGCCTGTTTTTCATTAGTGCCTCTCCTGCCAGTCTCCATATGGCTTCTTCTCTATATCCTTAATTTTATCATTTCTGTTCAGCTAGTTTTCAGATGGTTGTCCAGGTTGACTGTTCTATAATTTAGTGGTAATTTTGGTGTGATCCTGTAAGGAGGCAGGTATAGCATCCTCCTACTCTGCCATCTTCACCGGATCCTCAACATCAGTACTTATTTAGGAATTATTTGTGTCTGTTACTATTCTAGGAGTTCTAAATATACTACCTCATGTAATCTTTTATTGTTATTTTTTTTGCATTTTATACAGTTAAAAGCATTTTTCCTAATTCATACATCTAGTATTTCTGCTAGCCTCAAGTCAAATCAGCAGGAGTAAATATGCATAGATTTAATAACAAGGCTTTCCTTCTAATTTCCTTTGCCTCCATTACTGTGTCTTTGTTTTTTAAACATTGCTGGCTCCCACTTTACACATTATGTGTTTTGGTGTGTGTCTGCTTTCTCTCTTGTCCTAAAACACAGATTTCACTATGAAAGTCAACCCACTCTGCACTTCTCATCACAGCCTTTGCTAAAATTTGAATTTCCACATGCAAGAGAGTGATGACTTTTTTTTGAAAAAAATGATGGGGAATTAAAATGTCAACGAACTTTTAGTTTCAGGCACCAAAGTTATAGCAAGAACCTAAGCATTTGAGTTTTTAAAAGCCCAAGAACATGTTTATTCCAGAAAGAGTTGATGCGAAGAATGGAGGCTGATAGAAGCACTGGCTTTTCTGACCTTAGAGGAAATAAATATCTTTTAGTCTGGGAGAGCAAAGAGGGACTGACTAATGTCTAGACTCAGACAGCAGTTCGTGTCCTGAAAATGAGGCCCTGTGCCCATCCCCCTGGAGTGGGGAATTCAGGAGGATGATAAATAGAATTTACAGAAAGGTGTTGAAATCTAAAAACAGAAAGCACCTGTGCCTTGCTTTCCTGGTGCGGGGGTGGGGTCGGGGGGTGGGGGAGGAATGGGTAGGAAACAGTGGGAGAGACTTGCCTATCCATCATGGCAAAGAAACAGTAAAACAGAGGTGGCTAGATACATAGGCACCTAGGCAGAGGGGCTGGTCAAACTTCTCGTTGCCCAGCACAGGAAGAATCCAGGAGCACGGAATCAGGAGAACGTGTGACAGAACAAGAGAGAACACCTTGTAAACACAAGATTTAATTGCACAGATGGATGATGCTGATAACTTTAGGGCAACACAACAGCCTTGGGGATTGACAGCATAGGCAGATATTTGTTACCAAGGATGAGAAGCCCCCAGGAATATAGATGTGATGCCAGAGACTAGGCCAAAAGTGAGGTGTTGGGTTTGCAGACACTGAGTTGACAGATAGTGCGACATTGACTGAAACTACCTCTGCCTGTAATTGGAAAGGCAACATGAAGTTCAGTTAAAGAAAAATGCGTATTTCTTACTTTTATTATAGAAAAATCTAGGAATAGCAAAAATATGAGGAAAAGTTACATTTCTCACCCATATTCCTTATAATGAGCACATACATGTAGACCAAGTGAAAAGATCCATGGGGCTGCTGCATGGAGAAATTAATCTCCCTACAATCTACCGACACTTTATAGCAAAGTGACACCCAGAATAACATTCCCTTAAATACCAACACGATTTGCAGAAAAGTCAAGGATTTATGCCCAGACACAGGAAAATAAAGCAACGAAGAAAAAAATACAGCATTACTGGTCTTTCAAAGGTACAATTGATATAAAATTTGCAGTCACTTATTACTGACAAGTTATTCCACTAAGTTACATTAGTAATACTAACAGATGTGGGTTATTTTGCAAGTGGGTAGTCTCTGACATTATCATCTCCATGTCTGTACGGCAGTTTGTTTTTCCCAGAGACCCTGTGCCTTTGGGATTTTGCTCTTCACGATGGTGGCTTTAGGAGAAGGCCTCAAATTGCTAGGGATTGACGTGATGAAGGAGCCACAACGTTGCCTTTCCCTTTCCGTATCCTGACCACACTCTGTTATTTCTTTCATTTATGGTTTCTGGTTCTGCTTCCTCAACACCAAAGTCCGCTGGTAGTTAAAAGTGTAGCTACGACGTTCTCTGGGATAGTGATAAGACTAAAGCTTCCTTGGCTTTGTCCACATCCACATGCCCACATTTGTACTTTGCTCTCTGCCTTCAGGTGTTCGGGAGGTCCTTCTGTCATCTGTCTACCTACAGACTCGTTTGGTTCTTGGCAGCAGTGATGCTATGCAGGGCACAAGGTAAAGATCCTCGAATCCCCTGTGTGGAGTCCAGGAAACCTGATTTCCAGAGGGGAGACATTGTGGCCACTGTTGTTTCTGCTGTGCTGGTTCATTCGTCCGTATAAATGACTGGAACGTCTAATTTGATTGGACGGATGGGAGTGGTTCTTTCTGCTTTCCAAAACATTTCTGTCCTCAAAGTGAAAGAACACTTTGCTATTTAGACACTGTGTCTGTAGCTAAAACTAGGCATGAAAAAGTCTAAATTAAGATATTTTTTATATATTGAATCAAATAACTTTTGACACAATAATTACCGATGTTTGTAAAGAAATGGGAATGCTTGGGGGAGTATTAATGAATTCCACCTTTTGGGGAGATAATATGGCAGTAAGTCTTAAAACTGGGTGTGCCCCTCTTTTACAGAAAAATATAGAAAATAATGAAATTTAAATGTTCTATACGTTCACGTAGTCTATGATAAAAAGCATGCCTGTGCTGTTTTCCAGTTGTGCCACACTTTTGTCCTTTGTTCCATTGGAGGTCACCCACCCCTCGCTTTGCTGCTGGTCTTTTATCACCTGTGTGACACTGAGCTCCTTAGGCTTCATAGGTGAAGGAAGGACAGACTTCATACCACCTGCAAAACAGGATTTACTGACTGCGGGAAAATCCTATATAAGCAGTAAAGAATTACAAACATTATGCTAAATGGTTTCTCTATAAATAAAGAGAAAAATCACCCAAGAAGTTAAAACTCTAGCTTTGATCCCTTTCTACTCTCCATTCTGAAAACAGCAATTTCTTCAAATCCCTGATTTGCAGAATCTCAACAAACTTTTAGGCAACCCCAATCCCAACAAGTGTTATCCTCAGAACTTTTCACATCTACCAAAAGAGCACATCACACAAAAACTAGACTCCAACGACGCTCAGGGGTTCCAATTGTATTTGTTGCTATGTCCATCTCTTTATGCCTGATACGGTTGAGGGGTTGTTGAGCGACTATTGTTTGTTTGCACTGATTTCTTTTTTCTAATAACACTAGCCAATTTTTTATCTATATTATTAGTCTTAAAACAAAAGATTATAGTGTTTTTTATTGTCTTCATTTTGTGTGCTATTCCATTAATTGGTTATTTTGCCTTTATTAATGAACTATTTTTACTTTTTTTTAAATTTTGGGTTAAAGGTGGAGGATGTCAGGAATTCTGTGTGTATTCATTTTTCAATCTTTCTTTTTTTCCCAATAAATGAAGTAAGGATTAAATATTGCTCTCTAAGATCTGGTTTATCAATTTCAACAGACTTTAAGATATTATATTCTCAATGTCATTTATAGTAATTTATCATTTTTGCTGTGACTCCTAGGGTAATTAGTTAAAAGAAGCATGTCAATTTTTTATTTTATTGTGTTGTGCCTAGGGTTCAAGGTTATAAGATAGCACATATTTTTGTGTACTATTTCAAATTCAATTTGGGGGAATATTTCATGTGTCTTGGAAAAGATTGTATATTCTCTTTTAGGTAAAAGGTTATAAATGCTTACATATATAATTTAAATATAATATTTGTTTTTCAAATCTATGTTTTTATATCTGACTTTTTTGCTTTGCTTTCTTTTTTAATATATGAAAGTAAAAATTCTGAGAGAACTATGGAAACTGTCCCATTATGATTGTGAATTTATAATTTTTTGTAGTTCTATTAGCTTTTTACATTTTTGAGGTTTTTTAGATGTATAGAGATGTATGATTAATATATCTGATTTTAGATTGTTCCTTTTATTATTTTGAAATATACATATATTTCAGTGTTTTTGCTTTCCAGTCTCCCTTTTCTCTTCAATAAGACTTTTAAAAGTCTTATTGAACTGATGTTGAAACATTTCAGGTCTTAGAGATTTTCTTTAATTCCTTCCATATCTTAATTTGTTTGTGCTGCATTCTGGGAGAATTCCATGACCTGGTTTTTCTACATACTCACTTACTCTTCAGTGATATCCATTCTGCTCAATTCAGCCAATCTGTTTAGATTTTACGTATCTTATTCTCTACATCTCTAATTTTTACGATTTACAATGCTGGCTTCTTTTTACACTTAAGATATCACATTTATTCTCGTCCGAGTATTTATTTATTTATTTATTTATGAAATCTTTCTGTGTTAGATATGAATTTTTGAACTTGTAAAGTTTACTGCTCCTTTTACACTGTGCTAACTTTCACAAATGTTTGGCTATTTGTTATTATATTGAGATTCCCATGGAATAATCTCTTGTCAATAAGAGTAGCCAGCACTGGAAAGGGAAGACATGGCTGCCATGCCTTACATTCTGCACTGCATTCAGTAAAGCTGGGATGATGCGTAGACCAGCCTTTGTTGTAGAAGCTCTGTGCTACTGTCAGCCTCCTGGAACCGCGTCTGAGTTATGTCGCTATCTTCACTCCGGCTTCCTGGAGGCAGACACCTTCCTTCGCAGGGTGTGGGTGTGGCATGTGTATGGCTGTTACGTCTTTATTCAAACCGATCGCTCTGCCTGTTGTCCATCAGCTCTTTCCTGCCCCTGGCTTCTACCTCTCCGAGCACAAACTCACTTGGTACTGCTTCTGTCTTTTCCGACAGTTTCTACCTTCAGCCTTTTCAGCCTTATTCCACTCCTTTCCAACATATAGAGATTCTTCACATAATTTCTGTCACTGAGAAGTTAACTTCTCATTTGTCTACTCTGCTACTTTTAAGGATGGAAAAAAATGTATTTGAAATTGTATTAACTTAGCAACATCATAAATGTAGATGCACGTTTTCTTTGCATTTTCTTTATCTTTTCTATATTTGACTTTGGTCATGTATTGTTTTTAGTCAGAAAAGCATGTATTTATATATGTATTAAATTTTAAAACATACCTTTTTTTTTATGATTCCATGATGGAAGTACTGACCCAAAACAAAAGAGAGAAGATGAACACACCTGCTTCCTTACAGTGCTATCTGGAATCTTCCCAGGAAGTCTTGATTGTGACATGGCAGAAAGTCAAGGCTGTAAGTCCAGAAAACATGGTCACCTTCAGCAATGAACATGGAGTTGTGGTCCAGCCTGCTTATAGGAATAAGATGAACATAACTGAGCTGGGACTTCGGAACACAACCATTACCTTCTGGAATACCACTCTGGAGGATGAGGGGTGTTACCGGTGCCTCTTCAATACCTTCGGGGCTGGGAAGATTGTGGGAGAACCTTGCCTCTTTCTCTTTGGTGAGAATCTCTGAGAATACTTTTTCTATGACTAGAAATGTTATTTTTCAAGAACGTTTGGAACATGGTGGTAGTACCTCATTTTTCGGGGTACCTAACCCCAGAAGTGCTTATTGGAAGATGCTTAGCCTTTCATGTCCGTTGTAACTGTGACTATGTTACTGGAGAGTCCGTGGGGCGACACTGAATTTCTGCCTGGAGTTATCTTTGCTTTGAGGAATCCCATTGTCAGTAGGAATAAATTAAGGGTCATGGTAAAGACAAGTTCTCCATAAGCAGTGATAGGATGCAGACTGGGCTTCGATGTTAGCAGTCATGTGACCATAGAAGAGTCCGGTCCACTCTTTGCACCAAAGTTAGTTTCTCCACAGGAAGTGTGACAGAGATGAACTGTGCTGTCTCTAGTAGCGTTAACACTCCTGGGTGTACGATCAGAGCCAGAGTGGGCTAACCTGGGGCCCGTTGTGGTGGGCCCTTTCATTTTGTTTCAGCACAGCTCTCTTAGGGTTGATAAGGAGACCTTGTAGCACAGGTTCTTCATACCCGATGTAACTAGAAAATTAATTGGATAATACAAATATTTTTAAAAGTCTAAGGCTTAGTTACACAAGATTCCTTTCCTCTTAACTGCCACATAGCTGAGATAAAGAATTGAGAAGTAGGAATGAGAGGTAACTGTGGAGCATGGCACCCTTAGTGGTGGTTTTAGGAGGAAAGAGACCAGCTTAGACAGGGTTATTAGGAATGTTCATGTCGGAGTTTTAGCACACCAAATATATCGGTTACAGGGCGAGAGAAGGCTAAGTAGATAAAAATGCCACAGAGGGATGACAAGAATGCAAGGGAGGAAATCTTTCACTTATTTGACTATAATGAATCCTCTCTTCAGGATCTCACGTCAGGCCTTCTTCATACCTGCTTTCTTTCCATCCGTCTTTCTCAATCTCTCTCTTGCTTCCCTCTCTTTCCAACCCTCCCTCCCTCTGTCGTTCCATTCATTCCTTCCTCTCCTCCTCCCTCCCTCCACCCTTTCTTTCCTCCCTTCCTTCCTCCTATCTCATTTTTCTTCTCCTTCCTTCCTGTGTCATACGTTTCTCATTTCCATTCCTTTTCCAGTTTCCTTTTCTCATCTTTCTCTTTTTCTGCTATTCCCCCTCCTTTGCTCATAATCTTTTTCATTTCTTTTTGCCTGAAAATCAGACTCTTCTGAGTCTTCCAGCTAGTGATATTATTGTTCTTTTCTACACTGAACTTTTCCAGACCCGCTGAGCTTTTATCTGTCATTCTTTGAGTCATCCAGTTTGGCCATGTCAGCCATAATCTCTCTTTCCCAGTACTTGTTGGTGTTAGTCATAGTCATCTCGGCCTTCTTGGGACAGAGCCACAGGCCTTACAGGCCTATTTCCTCCAGCCCACTGCCACTCATCCTCCTCTTTAACTTGTAAATACAGACCACTTTTTAATTTAGAACTGCCCTCTAATTATCTTGTGAGCTACAAAGCCAACCACAGGAAGATAGGTCTGTATTTTGTTCAGCAGAAATAAACTGTATTCTAATGAAAATGAACCCATTAGTCAAGTGACGTTAAAAAGAGGAACAGGGTAAAGCTGGCCTAAAAATAATGTCCTATTTCTGTAAGCTAGTTATGTTTTCTTAATTTATAAGGTGATCTCAAAGGTTCTTCAATTGTCATTCTGTGATTTTCTGGTTATTGGCTATGAATTTCCAATTTGCATTTTGTGTAGATGTGCACCCAGTGATTTTCTAGGTTCTTCTGTACAACTTATTTCTTTGTTCAGTCCCAAAAATAAAACTGCTGTCACTAAGCAGCAGTCCCTCAGTGGGCTCTGTGCTCTGAAACTGCCCTGGTGCTTCTGAGTTGTGCAGGCTCCTTATATGGAGGTGCTCACTGGTGGTCATTGTCAAACTATTCGTGAGTGATACCCAGAGAAGGGGAGAGAGGCTGCATTGCTCATGAAAAAAGGAAAACAGAATAATTGGGCTCTGGGCTATCTGAGAGGGAAGATATCTTCGCCCATTCAGCTAATTCACCTACAAACTACGGAGAGGATGTTTGGTCACAGGGTTGTATTGGGCCAGTCCCATCTCGCAGATGAGAGAATCACACACGGGGAGAACTTAGAAGGCCTCACTCAGTCAGTATGGACATGCTACTTTATCTTTCTAGGCCCCATTCTATCATTTTTCTTGGGAGGGTACCAAACTCAAGCAAGGTAACTAACTGACGGCAGACGATCTTTTTTTTTTTTTTTGTCCCAGTACAGCCCACAGTATTCCTTCACACTAAATTCTTTGAAGGCCACCTAAATGTCACTTGTTCTGCCAATGCTCGCCCAGCCCCTGTGATCTCCTGGAAGGTCTCTGGGTCAGGAATGGACAACAGTACTGAGACTATCTCACATCCCAATGGGACCACATCTGTCATCAGCGTCCTCCAGGTCAAAGACCCCAAGAATCAAGTGGGGAATGAGGTGATCTGCCAGGTGCAGCACCTGGGCACCCTGACTGACTTCAGGCAGGCTCTAAACAACGGTAAGAGAACATGGGCAAAGATGGCTATGGTCACACTTATGTACTCACACCTGGAAAGTGGAGAAAGTTCTGCAGAACTTCTCAGCTTCTTAGCAAAGGAGCTAGTGAGAAGAAAATGGATTAAGTAGGGAAAGAAAAACAGAGTTGAGGAAGCCAATGAAGCCAATGTTATTTTAGTAAATGTGGCATGGCTCCCACACACCAAATGCTGAGATCCATTCACTCTTTTATTTTCCATGCTAATGTATTACCAAGTGAGTATCTGTTGTATGCCAGGCTTTGTAATAGTGAGCAAGACTCAGAGAGCATCTAGTCTAATTGGAAAATATTGAGGTGGCTGAGCAATTGACAAAACTGCATGTTAAATGCTTTCATAAGAGAGGTGTAGTGCAGCCCTGGCCAGGTAGCTCAGTTGGGTAGAGCATTGTCTCAATACCCCAAAGCTGTGGGTTTGATTCCTGGTGAGGATGCATACAGGAAGTAACCAGTGAATGCATTCATAAGTGGAACAACAAATTGATGTTTCTTGTCTTTTTCCCTCTTCCTCTCTCTCTAAAATCAATAAACAAAAATTTTTCAAAAGTTATAGTGCAGCAATATTCCTGAAAAACAATAATCTGAAAAAGAATGTGTTTCCTTTTCAAATAATGCCAAAAGTAAATGCCATATTACCATTAAAGTAATATGTTTCTTGAGGAAGTTCTAGAAAATACAGAGAATATAAAGGAAAAAACATTATAAATGTTATAAACATGAAGCTCAAAGCTTCAAATGTTATAAACATTTATAATGTCTTTTCCTTTATATTCTCTGTATTTTCTAGAACTTCCTCAAGAAACATATTACTTTAATGGTCAGATATGGCAAAGAGACCTCTAAACAAGCCATAGTTCTACCACTTATTATGCTGATTTTAGGTTTAATTTCTTTGAGCTTCAGGGTTACTTTTTTAATATTAGATAATAATGATAATACCTAATTTGTGGGCAATTTTGAGGATTAAATGAGATAATACATTCAAAGCTCTTATTACATAGTAATTACATGAAACATGTTAGCTATAATTATCTAAATGTTTTTTTAATAATATGTCATGAATACAGACATCAATATATATACACTTAATAATTTTTGTTGAAAGCTTAACTCTAGTAAAAACTCACAACTATTGCTTTACTTTTTTTCTCAAAAGCTTCCTTTTATGAATTTGTTTTCCTCTTTTTCCTTCCAATATCTGCAGGTCTTTGGTTTTCAGTTCCACTACTGTTAAGTATTGTTTCCCTGGTAATTCTTCTGATCTTAATCTCAATCTTACTATACTGGAAACGTCGCCGGACCCAAGACCGAGGTGAGCTGTTACAGGAAGTACAAAGAAGGAAACATGATTTTTTAATGTTAATTTGGTAGTCATATGAAGATACAAATAAGGGAATGACAACAGGTGCTTTGTTTATTGTTTCCAAATTACATACATGTTCATAATATTTTAAAACCACGTTTCAGTATCATTTTCTTGCAATTGGACATTAAACTGGATGTTTCTGCTTTAATTTGTGGAGATTGTTTAAAGGCTAATTGTTTTGTACATTGAGAGTAAGGGCTGATGAGAAGAAATGTGGGAAATGTTTTCTGATGACTGTGGAATCATATGATGACAAAACCGGAGAAAGGAGTTTGCCACTCATGCTGTGTTCTTTCTATCCATTAATGGGTGGGGGGAACTCTTCTCTTTTTGTAGCATCCCACAGCTGGCCTATGGGAGACTATGAAATAGTCTTAAATAGTCTCTTCTATTTAAGAGACTATGAAATTGTCCAATATGAACATTAATTAAGTGGTAGTTTCTGTGTTACACTCTGACTATGTCTCAAACATTATAAGCAACGTACAGGTGACCCACACTTACATAACTGTGTCATCTCATTCTGCCCTCAAAGACTATAAATTCCTCTCTGTTCCCTCCAGCATCTATCACAGTGTCTTATGGTATACCAGATGTTCAATAAACATTCACTAAAACAGTAAATAAATGAGTTAATGAATAGAAGGGCAGATTTAAAACTGATTTTTTAAATTTCGCTTTTCTTATTAAAAATTCAGTACCTTGTAAATGCCAAGTCTAAAACATGGTGAGACATTATAAAACCAGAGATGCTATAAAACAGGAGGAGTCAGCTAGATGCTATAGAGTCAGCTAGAGAGAGAGAGTTACATTTCTTTGGTTTCTGAAGACAGACATAATTTATTAAAGCCAATGCAAAACTGCTGTTTATATTGGGTGTGATGGGAATTTCCTAGGGTGAAAGGGTGATACGGGAGCTTTCTCCATCTAAGATGACTGAAAATTAGGAAAGAAAAAACAATATTGGCTTTGAGTGTTATTTTAAATGTTCGTTAAAAATCTCATTCAAAGGCAACCTTTTTTTTTTTTCCTTTTCATTTTATGTCCCATAGACTAATATCTTTCAGGTTCTAGGTTTGTTGAGCACTTAATTTTGTGTTAAACTTTTACAAATAACAGATTAATGCTTGTGGGTTTATAAGAAAAGCAACAAATCTTGCATGTCAGTCACCCCTTGGCAGAGTAGGTAAGTATATTTGTTCTGTCAAGGAGAGGACATTGTGACCAGCTGATGTTATTGCACATAAATATAATACCTCATGAGCAATTTGCAGAATGTCACATGCAGGAGGCTGACTCTGCTTTATCTGAACATTTTACTTTTCCAGTTAGGAACTGAAGCCCACAGAGGAAAGTGGACATTCACCCCTCAGGTCACACAGTTAGTAGTTCACAACAGGCTTCGGCCTCCCTGACCTCTGCCAGGATGTTCTTCCAGTCAGGATGCCCTGGACTCCTGATTTGAAAGGCACTGCTGTTTTCAGTCATGCTTACTTCACGCTGTGCATGCTGTCACTGTTGTGTTCTTTGGAAAGTTTAAGCAGAAAAGTACACAGCGTTCAAATTCATTTTTAAAAGTCCCTTTTGGACAAGAATCATAATACAATCTATTCAAGCCCCAGGTGAATTCCACTAGAAAGGGGCCTTTGGAAAACAGTATCTTCTGTTCATTCAGTCAGTCTTGGATTTCTGGGAAATATAATTAATTGTTCAGTGCCTTTTCCAGTTCCTGAAACAGAAAGAGTCCGCTTATCTCTGCACCCAGGTTTTTTTCTCATTTGTGGAATGTAGTAGTTGCCCCTTATCGAAGGGAAATATGTTCCAAGGCATCCAGTGGATGTGGGAAACCGTACATAGTACCAAATTCTACAGATATCATGTTTTCTCCTGTACATTCATACCTATGATAAGGTTTACTTTATAAATGAAGCACAGTAAGAGATTAACAACAACATCTAATGATAAAGTAGGACAGTGGTAACAGTATACTGTAATAAAGTTATGTGACGGGGCATTATTACATAAAGTAAGGGTTATTTGAATAGAAGCACAGCAGATACCTATGGCTCCAGTTGATCTGATAACCTAGATGGCTACTAAGTGACTAATGGGCTGGAAGGATACACAGCGTGGATTTGCTGGGCAAAGGGATGATTCACGTGCCCCTGGGATGGAGTATAGCCATGTAAGATTTCATTATGCAATTCAGAACAGTGAAAAATTTAAGTAATAAAGGGTAAAAGGCATCAAATATACGGGGGGCGGGGGCCAGAAATGGAATTGACTTATAAAACTTGTGTATTTATTCTACCATGCTTAAACCTCAGTCACTTTCAAAGTACTCTCCATTTGGTGTCTCCATACACCTGTGGATACATATTTTCCACCCCTGAAAACAGTTTTTGAACTCATCAATTTGGATGCCTTTTAGTGCTTCTGCCATGTTGCATTTCACCTCTTCCACATCAGTTTTTCTTTGAGGACTTTTTTCAGCCAGGGAAACAAAAAATAAGTCACTAGGGACAAGATCAGGTGAATAGGGAGGGTGGGGTGTGAGGACCATGTTGTGTTCGGTCAGAAACTGGTGAACACTCAGCGCAGTGTGGGCAGGTGAGCCTATAAATCACCTGTCGTGAAATGGGCAAATGCATTGAAAGAATCTTCAAAAAAAAATTCACTCAGTCCCTGTGCAGCCTCTCACAACAGCTCCAGCTGCTACATGATACCAGTGGGTTCTCAGAACACTAACCTGGTTGGGGAAGCCTGTACTCCAACGGGCCCACCTTCCAGAAGATAACTCTGGCTTTTGGGGAGGTTCCCCCTCTTATGGTGATGAAAGGAACTTTGACTTAGGGTAGTAAACACAATGCAGCACATAGGTGATGAATTATAGAATTGTATGCTTGAAACCTAGTTTATTAACCAGTTTCGACCCAATAAGTTAATTTAAACACCTGGGAATTGTTTATTTCTGCAATGTTTGGTGTTATATTTTAGACTGCAGTTGACTGCAGGTGACTGAAATGCTGGAAGGCAGAACTGTGAATAAAAGGGAACTGCCATAAACAACCAAACCTGTATCGAATCTTGTAAGTGCTGGGATTGCCGTTCACTGAGGAGGTCTTCTTCACATACGGTCAACTCAATTAATTAACACTCGTGTTTTGAGTGACTGGATTTTTTGGCTGGTTTCAAAAATTTTAGCAGCCAGATCACTTGATCACATATATTTAAATAGCTAGTAAAACCAGTTGTTTATGGAGACTTACATGTTTAAGGCTAGGGAAATACTGGTTTAAAACCAAAATTTAAGTGGCACAAATTTGGAAGAAGGGGAAGAAAATCATTTTTATTTCTTCAAGTGACAAATTCTGATTGTCAGTCTGTGAAAAAAATGAATAGTCCTACTGCCTTTGCTTTCTATCTTTCCTTGTACTTTTGGTAACTTTTTTCTCTCTTTTTTTTTTCATTTGTTGAAAACTGAGAACTTTCGGAAGGGCAGGGAAAATGTCTCCAAGATTCCTGACTTGACTTGAAAATGGTGACGTAACTAGAAACAGAGGGGAACTGAGTGTATATGTGGGTGAGCATGCGTGCACTTGGCGTGTGGGAAGAAGAGGGGAGAGAAGAGGTGAATTAGTTCTTGAACTCCCTGAATGTGAGTAGACAGAGAGTAATCTTCATGAGCTGCTCAGTAGGGGAGATAACACCTGGTAGGTAAGGAAAATTTGTGAAGTAAGTTTCAACTCTTTGTTAGTTAAATGACCAACAAACGCTTATTTCAGATCAAAATCACTTATTGGCTGCTCACAAAAGCATAAACACATTAATAGTTTTTAGACAGAGGCATAATCTGTAATAACTACATTGTTTTTATAAAGATCGACTCTGTTTACTTTTCTTGTGGTTTTGTATAATGCCAGAGAGTGAGATTTTGATTTTTCTCCACAGTTAAACTGCCTAGCAAAGGAAGGTATGATGAGTTAGAGGCAATTTCTCTTTGTACCATTCCTGAAGGGATCATTATAGTTACTTCTCATGAGACTGAAACAGTAAGATAATATGTTAATAGGTTTTCAAAGAACTTTTTTTCTTTTATGAATCAATCTCTTTATTACTGAAATAGAACATGAGAAAAAATTAAAATTTCCCAGGGAAATTTTCTACCATTCTCTAACAGTTACTTCTTTTTTTATTATTGTTGTTTAGTTACAGTTGTCCCACCTTTTTCCCCATTGCTCTCCCCTGCCCCGCCCCCTCCACAGTCAACCCCCACCCCATTGTCTGTGCCCATTAAAACCAAATCGATGTAATAAATCTGTCCTTTCCACATCTATAATCCAGTTAATCTGGGTTTGAGAATAATCTTTTATTACTCATTAGTCAACCCCAAAGGGATTACATGCTTCTCAGAAACAACACTTCACGGCAGATCAGCATAGACTATCACTTAATTTTCAAAAATTTTTATTTTGAGTAGCAGTTTCCTTTTGCTTCATTGACATAAGGCTGAACTAGAAAGCAATAGAAAATGTAGACATTCATATGAAATACATGTTCCAAACTTCACTTTTTCTTTAAGAGTATATCTATGTCATGTAGGAGTGTTTGGGGTTTTACCCACATTATCTGTGTTATTACCTTGACTTCTTTCACTTCACTTCATAATAACCTAACTTAGCAGTGGGCTCTTTGCAATGACAACCATGGCAGGGTAAGTAAAACTACATTCTGCGTTGAATCAAGCTACTTTCTCCTATTTTAAACTTAGCACTCTGTCAAATTACAGAGATGATCAATAAACAATTTGTAATGGTGAAACTGGTGATTAGTTGGAAGGACAATACAAAAAAATTTGTTTCCAAAAATAATATAAGAATCTTTGCTTTGCTAAATAATTATATTTATGCTTTCCAGATGAAAGTTGGATGAGTGGTAATTCTCACTCTTACCCCAATTTCCTCATAGTTCCAGGAAGAAAGAATGTAATGCTTTATGTGAGAAAAGTGTTAAGCAACCTTTACTGAAATCCTAGGTCAGAATTGCTATGATAAATCTTGCATCTCAAAGTCTATTTTTCTACAAAATTTTACCCTTGAAAGAGTGCAAATGCCACCCATCATATAAAAATTTTGTGATATAATCTGGTCATGAAGTTACTGGTTAACAGACCTTTGACCCTGGGCATTCTTACCTGAGCTGTTATGTGTCTTTTGCCACAGACAGCTCACATTAGAAATACTGGCAATGTTCAAACATGTAGATCTTTCCAGGGTTTTGTAAGAAACACTTAAGATTACAGAGTGAGAAGTGGCACTGAGACAAAATTCCAGGTCTTTTGTTTCTCTCCACATGCTGTAGGGAGGCCCAGGTCCTCCCACTTCCGGTGCTTAACAAGCTGATAGCCCTGGAAAGTGTCCCCATTTGTCTTCTCTGTGACCATTCCTAAGCTTATGCCCAGTGAGTCGGCTTCTACGGGAAACAAAGCTCAAGATCTTATAAATAGAATACACATAGATCATTTGGAATTCTTGAACATGTTCTTTTACCTCTAGTCTTCAGTGATTCTGCAAACCTTTATTTCCTACAATTATGTATCTTTTAAAGAGAGCCACACTCTCTTCACATCACATTTCATTAAGCTTGTCTAATTCCTTATCTGTGCTCATGAAATTTGCATGAGGATAATTCTACATCTATTGACCTGTCTGTTAT
Source organism: Sturnira hondurensis (assembly GCF_014824575.4). Classification (NCBI taxonomy): domain Eukaryota; kingdom Metazoa; phylum Chordata; class Mammalia; order Chiroptera; family Phyllostomidae; genus Sturnira; species Sturnira hondurensis. The sequence continues at coordinate 19,724,143 of NW_028073511.1, read as the reverse complement.
TTATCTTCTTAAAATCTATTAGCACAGAAATTGTAAATGTGCAAAGTTAAAATCTTGGTCTTTCTTTTATTCAGAGCCTTAGAAGAGTCACAGAACCCTGAACATTCATCACTGGTCTACTTGAAGCTGATGCAGGAAGAAAGCAGGAGAAAAAGGGTCATCTCCAGGGACCTATGAGAGCAAAAGAGGTGGAAATAAAAGGCCTAAGAATTTCAAGACTTCCTACTGCCATCTAAGCTCCCAGTACCTGTGTGAGTTCCCAGAGGAAGTCATTCGACCTCTCAGGTCTGTTGTAGGAAGTGATTTTGTAAAGCAGTGCAGTGTTGTGCTACTGAACGGATGCCGGACTCAGAATCAGCGGCCACAGCCTGAGGCTGACTTTGCCTGAGACTGGCAACAACCCTGTTCATCACATTATTCAGTGCATTTCCATGATGGCATCCAGAAAATTACGGAGTTGGGCCAAATCATTTGCCATTCTGCTCTAAAAAAAAAAATGAAGAAATCCTGGAAAAAGGGAAAAGATATGAAAAAGAGAGAAAAAAAAATTGGGAAGGTTAAGGACCAAAGAACTTTTTCTGAGATTACCTTTTGCTTTTCTGTGGCGGTTCCCTCTCTTCTTCCCTGTTCTTAGGTTCACGAGTCTGTTTCCGTATCCCTTGCTCTCTAGTCCACTGCCTGCTTCCTGCTTTGTAGCTGCTCTCTCTCAAACCCTTGGATTCACTGCTGTTCTTCATGAAGTGCTGTGACATGTACCACCATGAAAATGGGATTGAATCTATTGTAGAATAGCATTGGTGACTTCAACTTTACTTACCTATTTTTATAGCAGAATAAATATTGTTAGTCTTAGATAGCAGCTCACACTTGTTTTAAAAACAAACGAAAAAAACAACAAAAAAGCATGCATTCTTTGTCCATTTGTCTCATCATATGCCCTGGCCCTATTTTAGTCATCCTGCATTCAGACTAGTATAATGAAAATATATTATACAAGCAAGCATTGAGGGAGTTTCCCAAATAGCAATTGGCCAGTTCGGATGCTTTGTTTCTCCTACCTTCCCTCCCATGGGTTCTCTTTTCCCAGTAGTAGAGGAAGCATGTATGGGCGTGCAATTCCCTTTGTCCTAACTATATTGTTTTAAATAATAGGACAATTTTTGAACTCTTTAATAATCCTAAAACCAAATTAGTGATTTTTTTCAGTATCTTTTCCTTTCTTCATCCAGTGACCTAAAAATGAAAGCTTAAGTTGTTTTCTTGGGTATTTATATATTTAGTAACCTTTTCAGGTGTTATTTAATTATGTATTATTTCTTACGTTTGTATAAAATATTGAATTAAAAGTTTCAACTCCACATATTTGTTTCTCTGTATTCTCTTGGGGCATGTGGGGAACATAGATATTAATGATGATGCTTGTAGTTTCCCTCCATGTGTAAAACTCTCCCCTCCACGCTCTCTCACCTTCTAAAGGCACCCTTGACATTCCTGACCATCCACAGCGTCACAAATCAGATGTCTCCAATGTCCCTGGTTACCTCAGACAGTTTTGGATTCAGTAAGAACTACCACCCTGCCTCTGGTTTTGCAATATTTCTCGTATCTCAGCTACCACATCAGGCAGGATATTTGAAGCAGCAATTGTCAAATATTTAGGTCTTGAGACCACTTGACATGCTTAAAGACATTTTTAAAGACCCTAGAGAGTTTTTGTGAAGTGAATTGTGTCTGTTGATATTTACCATATCTGAAATTAAAACTGATAAATTTTAAAAATGAAAATGTACAAGCCCACATTCTGTGAGCCATCAGAGTGATGTCAACATGACGGGTCACGAAGCCCCTTAGAAAACCCCACAGCACGCATGTGACAGAGTAAAAGTGAAACCTGGTCAGAAGAGAAACCCAAGGCCCACCCCAAGGAGATCAGTTCCTCATCCCCTGGGCACTTGGTTGCCCTTTGTGTACCCTCCAGGCCCCAGGAAGATGCTCCAGAGACTAGAGGTGGCCTTGGGGAACTGGGCTAGAAGGGCCGGAGCAAGTGGGCCCCTACCCAGCACCCCAGGGGTGAAGCCAGCGGGAGTTACGGTGGGAGATGGTTGAAGATGGATTCAACTCCCCAGCCACAGCAAGGGAGTTGTCAGATGCCACCCTAAAGAAGATTCCCAACCTTGGACAGGACTGGACACTGAGGGCGGGTCCCAGAGAAGGCCCAGGAAGAGGGTGGGGTTATCCAGGATAGGGCATGCTTGGATGGCCACTGCCAGGGAGGACCAGGAGCACCTGCCAACAGCAACTACCCCCTCCAGGGAGTTCACACTGAAGGTCGGGCTGGAGCTACCTTGGACCCTGCAGGAAGATGAGGATCATGGCAGGCCAAGTGGGCCATGAGGACTCCCGAGGACAGAGCCCTGGCCCCAAGCAGCCTTGGCTCCTGATGCTGCTCCGCCTGGCCGTGGCCACCCATGGCCTGCTGCCCCTGACAGCAACATTTCCGAGTAGCGTGCCAGGACCCCGGGTCCCAGCAGGAGCAGCCTTTGGAGCCTGAGGGACTATAGGTTCCTATTGGCCTCTTGGGGATGGGTCCCAGGTGCTGGCCTGATGGGTTTTAGTCTGGGCCTAACTCAGTGTGGTGTGTCCTCTGGGGCAGGACTCAGCTCCTCATCCTAGGTCAGCCCAAGTTTGTACCCTTGGTCACTCGGTTTCTGCCCTCCCCTGAGGAACTCAACAACAAGGCCACACTCGTGTGTCTCATTAGTGACTTCTACAATGGCAGCGTGATAGTGGCCAGGAAGGCAAATGGCAGTCTCATCACCCAGTCTGTGGACACCACCAAGCTTCAAAACAGAACAAAAACAACTACGTGGGCAGCAGCTACCTGAGCCTGATGTCTGACAAGTGGAAATCAAGCCTCAGCTACAGCTGCCACATCACCCCTGAAGGGAGCGCTACGAGGACAGTGGTCCCCACACAGTGTTCTTAGGACCCTGAGTCCCCCACCATTGGGGTCCCTCCTCAGCCAGACACTCCTTTGTCTAGCTCCCCACTGCCCCACTGAAACCCTTACCCAGGTCAGTTCAAACTGGTCAGGTCCCCCTCTCTCCCTGTTTCTGCTTCTCCTTAATAAAGATGTAATCATTTATTCAAAAAAAATTACTGAAGACAGCCCACTTACAGTATAGACAAAGACAGAGACCACTTTATGAGAAAGAAGACTTCATGAGTCTTTTTCGAAGGAAGCACTTACTAAACAGCTATCTGTAGTCATCATGCCTAAGCAGTCTAATAATTTCCTTTCTAGGAGTTCCCCTTAAAATGCTGAGAGCCCTAGGACTAATCCTTCTTTAATCACTAACAATTGTATTTAAATTGGCTTATTAAATAGATTATCAGTTACCTTGCAAGATATTGAGAGCTTTGGACTTAGAATAGGTAGGTTCTGACAGACAAGACTGGGGAGGGTCAGAGAGAAAGAAGAGAAGAGGAGGAAGGGAGGTCCTTGCCTTGTCACAGCCCTGGGACAGGCTGCCACAGCCCTGGGACAGGCTCACTCTCCACACTCAGCTTGAAGTGCTGCTTCTGAATTTGTGAATTAGAAAGAAGCAGCTTGAGTTTTCTATATTTAAACCACATTGAGAAAGTTGTAAACATCTGAGTCACTTAGAGTAACTCAATCACATAATTTTTTTCTCAGTAAAAACTTAGAAAAATTCCAGGGTGAGGGTAACTTACTGTTAGACAGAAAAAAAAAGTGGGGGTGGGAATCCCTTTGTGCTTAATTAAAACTAAAACTAAAAGTGAGGATTTAGAAGAAGGAGGGGGTATGAATTTATGAATTACCAACCAGGTAACATTATGTAAACTCAGGTTTAAAGAGAACAAAATCTGTAAGGCTTTGGTAAAAATACTTTTCTGGGACAAACTTTCCTGTAATGTCATTCTTAGATCATCAAGAAAGAGGTTTTTGAAAATAAAGCCTCCTCAACTAATTCCTGAAAACTGTAATGTTGTTTCCAAAAGATTCTAGATTTGACTTCAATCTCACCACCACAGTCGCTCAGACCAATGACGGCGCACAAGGAAATACACAGCTGTTAATCAATTCTAAGCAAGCTAACTTTTGCAAAGACATTACATTCCTTAGAGCTTTGTGAAATTCGGAAGGTATTTTAGCGCATATTTGTAAGTATGAAAAATGAGGTTTTTCAGAGACTTTCCTGTGAATGTGAATGTGAGATGGGGCTGAAACTCCAACTGAGACCCCCAGGCTTCCTGCTCAGCTCCCTCTCTGTCCCCTTTATTCATCCTGTGTTTCATCCCACACCCTATTTGTCAGTATATCCCGTTTGCTCTATTGATATACTAGGAATCCTACTCCTACTCCCAATCTTTCCACCTGGCCTAAATCATCATTATTTTTCTCCTGGATTGTTGCCGCAGCTTGCTTTCTTTTTCTTCTTCTTCTTCTTCTTACTTACTTCCTTCCTCTTCTTTTTTGGAGATTTTATTTATTTATTTTTAGAGAGAGGGGAAAGGAGGAAGAGAGGGAGAGAAACACTGATTGGTTTCCTCTCACATGCCCCAGCCAGGGACCTGACCAGCAACCCAGATATGTGCCCGGACTTGGAATGGAAGCAGTGACCTTTTCTTTTGTGGGACAATGCCCAACCCACTGAACCACACCAGCCAGGGCAAGTGGTTGCTGTAACTTTCTAATCAGTCTCCCTGCTTCTGCTTTCTGCTTCTTTTAATCTATTTTCAAATTTTTTTAAATATACGTCAAGAAAAATCATGTCATTCTTCTGCACAAAATTTCCAAGTAATTCTCATCTTATGTAGAGTAGAAACCAAAGTGACTCTGTGTATGTGATTGGGCTCTGAAATCATCTCTCACTATTCTTACCCCGATCTTGCTTTGCCAGCCACACAGGTCTCCTTCCTGTTTCACCAACACCCAGACATGTTTCCATCACATGGCCTTGGCGCTGGCTCTTTTCTCTGCCTGGAGTGTTTTTGTCATTGTTTTCCTAACAAAAAATATTTTAATGTAGGAATCCATAGGAGAACATTACATTTAGGGGCTAAAAGTCAGTTATAAATATAAGATAAATATCAAATAACATCATGCTTCTGGTTTAATGGAAAACACAACAGCTGTTACAGTCATGCTTAATACTTCGGTTAAGTCTAAAAAGAGAATGGGCAAAAGTGTCAAAGATGTATGCAAAGATTTAACAGTTCACGTAATCCTTAGCGCTTCTGAGAAACTTTGCATAGGGAATATGTGACAAATATCCGTAATAGGCGGATTCAGTTCGTCAGGGATCATTGTGTTCACGCATTTTGAGCACTAAAAACTAGATTCAAAGTCTTCTCAATGAGTTAATAATACTATGAATCCCTTATATTAAAAATGTAGTTTACATTTACAAAGTTCAAGATAAAGCATACTTGCTTTCATAATTACTTTTAGACATAATTGAGATGATGCCACTGCACACAACCAGGTGTCCTACTGTGCACCGTTACCATATTTTGTATTTGTATCATGCATCAACTGCACAAAAGAAATGTATCATGCATCTTATGCCCCAAAAGAAATCTGTCAATTCAGAAAAATATTTACATTTAGTTTCTTTCAAAGGTGAATAAACCAAAGAATAGGCTTTTCTTGATATCTCATTTTCAAATGATTGATACAAACTTACAAAAAGAAATACCATATTTTGCCATGTATAATTTGTACTTTCTTGTCCAAATTTTGGAGGGAAAAATAAGGATGTACATTACACATGGGTGGTGCCTGAAATACCTTGTATCTGCTCTTGTGCTTTGTAATTATTTGTTACATAAAATTTCTTGTACCATAGTGCATTGAAAAAGATGCTAAAATTACCTCATAATACAAAAATAAGTATCTAAATATAAATAAATAAAAATTAAATTAAAAATTAAAACAAAAGATTTTGTTCCTGAAAATTTGGGCCAAAAACATGGCTGTACAATATACATGGCAAATACAGTAATTATATATTTTTCCCAACATTGACTAACCAGAAAGTTTCCAAGATAGCCACATTTTTTGTTCAATTTACAAAAATAAAGAAAGGCTTTCTAACTGATAGCATTTACATTCCTAGCTCTCTAAAGCAAACATTAAAAAACAAAGTACAAAAAAAAGATTTTTCAGCTTCTGACTAGATCACTTAGTTACATAAAGTATTTTTTGTGCCAACGTTTTCTCAAATTCAAAAGATATTTACTGAGGACTTGGCAAAGTCTTCATTTCGAACTATTCATTCTGTTTCCATGGCAACACTGCAGGATTCCTTGGCTACCATTAGTTTTATCAGTTGACTATGGAATTTCTCAATCTTTACATCTTGAGCTTGGTCTGCTCTACATAGCAAACGAAGTAAATTATGTTACTTTAATACACAAACCCCAATCAGAATGCCCGTACTTGAGAACCTTACATGCCTTCATAAAGTCAGTGAGGCAAAGTTTCTCCACAACGGGGGACTGAAGTCCTCCCAGGTCTTGTATTGCAGCTTTGTGAGCCTGGGGCTGAACACCAAAGGGAGGCTGGGCGGATGCTTTTTTTTTTTTTTTCCATTAGCACATAAGCCCCACCCACAGCAAACAGTTCCTATTTCTCCTGCTTCATTTCCCTCTACTGCACTCATAATCATTATACCATGAAACGTACTTTACACGTTTACTTTATCTGTCTCCTTCTGTTAGATTGTAAGCTTCATCAGGGCAGAGGTGTTTTTTTAATCCGTTCGCTTGCTTGCTTGCTTTTCCTGAGCATGTAGTACAAGCAATCAATATGTATTTCTTGAAAAAATTAATTTTATGATAATACATTATGAGAGGGAGGAGTAGTTCAAACACCTTTGCTTTGGAACATCTTTCCTGCCCATGGGAGAGTGAGATTGTATTGCAGAGGAGGAGAAGGACTTTTAGAAACTGTGGGTCCTGAGGTCTAGAAAAACACAATAAATTTAGAACCAAAAGGGGGGATTTAAGTTCCATCCCTGACATTCAGCAATGTGTGATCAGTCACTTAATCTCTCTGAATTTGCATTTCCTCCATTACAAATTTCATGTGCACCAAGTCTGTTTTACTGAGTGGCTGTAAGGCTCAGGTGCGAGTTTATATAACCACACCCTCCACTAAAACTGCATAGGACTCAAGTTCGTAGTTGCCTTCCAGTTCCTTCTCACCCTCAAAGTCATCCCCACCCTTGTCCAGAAGTGGACACTGGATGTCGGGTTGAAGAGGGGGAAGGAGCGCTGGCAGTGGGAGCTGCCCTTTGGCTCAGCAGAGAGAAAAACATCTGCTGGGGTCGGCTTCAACAGAAACAGATACCCCGGCACACCATCCAGAATGACTTGGCCTTTCCTTGTGCTGAGGATAAGGCAAAAAAGAGTGAAACACAAAAATTAACTGTCATGCTATTGAGCATTTGGTTTTCTCAATACTTTTTGCCATCTTGCTCTGGAGTATTAACAGCCACAACCTGCCACCAGAGATGGCAGAGAGCCCTCCGGAACATTTGAGGGGATGCCAAAATTGATATTCTTTAGAATTATCTCCTTAGAGTCATCTTGTTTTACCAGATCTGATCATTTGTCATGATAAAAAAATCTTGCCAGAACCTGAAAGGTTCCAGGAAAAGTCAACAGATACTTTGATACGTGTAACTAAAATCACATCAGTTTGGATCATGGAAAATTCGACTCCAAGCGTTGGATCTCGGAAAAGGAGATGTTTTTCTGGACATAGCTTGTACTTCCTAGTCCAAATGCAGGAAGGCACTGAAGCCCAGCTGCCCGGATGCTGCACTTCAAATATTTCATGATTCTGTATCTTGTGTTTAGTCTGCATGTAGTAATTTCCTCAGCGTGTACACGTGTACACATGTTGGTTCCTCTTCTTATAAATCCAAGACAATATTCTAAACATCTCATGGAAAGGTAAGTCAGGTGTCGGCTTTCCTTGCTCTTAAGTCATGTATTAATTAATAAGCCCAGTGGCTCTTAAATAAGAAATATCAGGAAACACTAAAATTTTAGTGACAGTGAGCAGCCTGATGAAAGCACCTTGATTCTGTTGCATGGACAGGACTGGACTAGACCAGTGTGTGTGAAAACAGCCTAATAATATCCTAGGATTTTATTATCCTTTCTCCTTTGTCCCAGTGAATTTCTACAAGTCCAAGTTCGTTCTGCAGCTGCCCAGACATGGTTGGAACCCCCTGGGTAAAGGAAATGCTTCTCCCTACTTTGTCTCCAGCTAACTTTAACTTACAAATCCCTTGGACACAGAGGCTGCATTCCTAGTGGGAACTTCAGGCCCATTAACTTGCATTTGATATGACTGGGTTTTATCGCCAAGTGTCATCCAAAGCCACTATCTCGTATAAACCTAGGTCTCCAGAGTTGACTGACATTAGTGCCCCAGGGAAGCTGGAACTTCCAACAGCGTAGTGTCACGTGAGTTTCCATGGAAGAGACTGTGTGAGAATCATAAAAAGTCAGAGTTAGGAGGGATTTTAGAGATGAGGAGACTAAGGCCTAGAAATGTCAAGTGACTCACTGAAAGCACACAAGTCTCACTCCTTTGCTATAATAGATGAGAGGACCAGAGGGCAGAAATTCCCAATATGGCCACAAAGACCCTTTTGTGGCCTGACAAAACTGGTTAGGGGTACTGACTCAGCAGAGAAAAGACATTTTCTACATTTAAATATGGTTTCAGGACCTCAGAACTTACTGGAACCCAGAATTTTCCTGGATGGCTTCCCTCTGTATGACATCTGAAGCAATTTGCATCATTGGTTTTTGACATACCTCCAGCTTCTTTGGCAGTGAACAGGCAAACATCCGGTTCAATAGACAATATGGGTAGTTCTGATCTTATGCTTAAACTCTTTTCTTTGACTAGAATAATTTTTATTGTTTTCTGAAAAGCTATTTTTTGCTTGTATCTTGATGTGGGTGTGTGAGAGAGAAACACACTTTTTGAGTAAGGAGGGGAAATTTCCCAGATGCATCAAGTTAACAACAAAGAGAACAAAAAACCCCAAAAACTGCTCGTGAAGCTAACACATATGAAGCTACACTTGAATGAATTTCTATTCACTCTCATCAAAAGCTAAACATGTTAGAGAAAATATTTTAATAGTGGCAGAAAGTTAAAAAGAAAGAAAACAAATGACTTTACAAGCCTGGCACCCATGTTTGGCTCGGCTTATTGGACAGAGAGATGGAATAAAGGTGGTGATGCTATTAAATGAAGTTTGTGATCATTGGATTTTTTACCTATTGAGTAAGTAATTTTCTGACCATACAGTTGTTAGTAACATTTAATTTCTCTTTACTGTTTTCTACATGTGTCTCTGCTAGTTGCGTTAGTGGCTGTCAGAACAGCAGTGAGCAGCATTTACTGAGGACTATTTTAGCCATCCCACTCCTGGGTCCTGAGGGAGAGCTGCACAGGGAGGCACTAATCAAACCCTTTCTCTGGAGAAATTTAACACTCAGTGATAGACGAAATAAACTTACCTGTGTATATTTAAAAAAAACAAACTTGTGAACATTCATAAAATAATGTCATAAATGGAAAATAAAGTTTAGAAATGGATCTATTATCATTCAATTTATACTTTGATGGCACATAATTATAATGTAATGATATGATGTCTTGGATATGGATGAGAGGGAAGATTGTTTATATATTGATCACTATTGAAACTGAGGTTCATTATACTCTTCTTCCCACTTCTGCATATGTCTGAAAAATCTCATAATCCCAAGCTTAAAAAAAAGAATAAGATTTCAACCTTCTTACTGACTGACTGACTGCCTGAGAGTGGCCTTTCGTCTAAGCAAGAACACCGTAATCTCAATTTTCACAATCTATTTAGTATCATTGCCACTTTTTCCCCTGGTTTCCAAACAAAATTTTTCCTCAGTCGACAACCTGGAATTCGATTCCTCATGACCTTTATCAATAAAAACATAATGCCAAATGCTCTGTGCTCAATCTTTCATCAAAACTCGGGTGTTAAAATGATTATACAACCACTCTTGACAAAGGTCATAGCAGTGAAGTAGTCAGACAGGATACACTTTGGGATCCAAAGAAAATGACCTCGATCAGGATACACAGCAGGGAGCTTTGCAGTAGTTTCCTTTACCAGATGGGGCGATGCTCTTTGCCTCCAGTGCTTTATCAAAGAGTACACAGTTGCAGATGGCAAAGCAGGAGTGATGTTTACTTTACACCTTCTGGGAGTACCACGGTCATTCTCTACGACTAGAGCACCCCTGCTTTTAGTTTAAAGTGGATACAGAAAAACAAAAATGAGGAAAGGAGAGAAAACTAACTCAGCATCCAGAAAACACAGTTAACATTTTGTAAGATCAAAATATGACACACAATTGGTGGAATCGAATTTACCATTTCGTTGATATGAGCACTCAGCTTTTGCTTGGTTCTGGTTTTCCCAATTTACTACATGTTTGGTACACATATCTTAAAACTGCTTTAAGTCACTATAGGGAAGAGGAAGGGCAAATGAACCTTAATGCTTAAACTAATATTGTGGAACTATTAGGCAACTCTCGATAAGTCTAGATCTCCTGATGTAATGTCTAGCCAACTGTGAGATTGTGGGGATTAAGTCAGGTAAGTCACTGGTTATACATTGAAAACTTCAAGGTACTATAAAGTAATGATAATTTAAAAAGCTAATATTTATTGAGTGCTTTGTACTTTTACCAGGCATAATGCTGATTGCTGTTTATATAGTATGTCATTTGATATTCACCACAACCCTATAAAAGCATACCATTATTCCATTTTGCAACCACAACAAAAAAAAATACTACAATAATAACAAGTGCAACAAAAATCCTGGAGACTAGGGAAGGCTGAGTAGTATTTTCAGCTATGAATTGGCAAAAGATTTTGGAGAATTTCTCCAGGAAGAAACACCTAAAACCCAGCCTTTGACGCTTTAGTGCTTTGATGCCTTTATTTTATCAGAGTTACGTATTTTTCACTATAGTTTTCTGGAATTACTTCTCAGGAATCCCTAGATTTTCCTTACATTATTATGAATTGTTTTTGGTTGGGTTAAGAATAACACAGTTAGGTCAAAACAGGAAGATTAGTTTCCAGGACAGGAAGAAGCCAATGTTGACCCTGCCTGGAAAATAGGTCAGGGATACCTGGCAGAGCTTCATATCTGTGCAGCCATCTCCCTGAAGCTGATTAATCTGATGCTTTCTACACTTACAGAGGAACGAGTCTCCTACTGGCAAATAAAGAAGCAGCCTTCTTAATGTTAGTATAGCCTCTTTATCCAAGCCTACCTGGGGACTCATTACAAACGCTTGCGTAATCGTAGTTGAACTTAAAGTCAGTTAAATAATTTCTTTTCCCTTTGAGAGGGTAAAGAATTAATACTTTGGATCCAGTTAGCTTATCTATCCAATTAGACGATTTTTAGGAAGCCATAGGTAGGGTGTCTTAACAAGGGCTTCTCTTCCTTGAAACTCTCTCCCATTATTATCTATGACCCTATGTGCACTCAATTTTTCTCTTATCTTTCTGGCCCATCCTCCTGTACCTAACATATACATTTTGCAGTTCTTAAGGCTTGGATATAAAATCTCTCATTTTCTCACTTTGTACTTTTTCGCTGTGTGATCTCATCTCTATTTAACATCCCCCACCAACTCGATCTTCCTTTACAGTCTCTACAGTTTTGTCTTTTACAGAATGTCATATACTTGGGATCATATGGTATGTAGTCTTTCCAGATTGTCTTCTTTCAGTTAGTGAAATGCGTTTAAGCTTCCTCCATATCTTGATAGGTTTTGTTTTTTTGGTACTGCATGCATTTTATTATCTGATGGATCACAGTTTAATTATCCATTCACCAAGGACATCATGGTTGCTTCCAAGTTTAGACAATTACAAATCAAACTACTATAAACATTTCTGTGTAAGTTTTGATGTAAACTTTTTAACTCATTTGGGTTGATATCAAGGACTGTGAATGCTGGATCACATGGTAAAAGCATGTGACTCTGGTAGGAATCCACCACACTGTCTTCCAAAGAGGCTGTACCATTTTGTGTTTCAACCCAAAATAAATGAGTGTTCCTGTTGTGAATCATAGGTGTGCAGTGGTGTCTCTTTAATGTGGAACATCTTTTCATATGCTTATGTGCAATCTGTGTAACTTCTTTGGTGAGGTCTCTGTTAAGATCTTTGGCCCATTTTTCAATTGAGTTTTTTGGGGTTTTTTATTGTTTAGTTGTAAACATTGTTTGTCCATTTTGGATAAGAGTTCTTCATCAGATATATATCTTAGCTTTTTCCAGTGCTGGGTTACTAGAGAAAAAAAAGAATGTAACCAATACCTACCTTCTCGTTCTTGTCTAATAACCTTCCAATTAGCTGCCACTGAGTTGAGAAAGAAATGGTGAGGAATGGCGGTAGAGAAGGAAAGAAGGAAGGCAGGCTGGAAAACTATATCTAGAAAAGAGTATTGGATGTTTTCTGGACACACAAATCACTGGAAGAAGGTACCATGGAAGGCTTATAAGTTCCTGAGGAAATTTCATTGCAAAAGAAATCCCAAGACATAACTAAAAAGCACTTGATTGCTGGCGATTTTGAAAAGACAACGTGGCTCCTTTTGAAGAAGCAGATGATGTACATACTCTGCGACGCCCCTTTCAGGGCTCAGCCCTGTGGGGGCATTGGTGCTAAAGCAGTGTTCCTTCCCTCCCGTACTGTATATCCACCCGTAATGATGGTTCCGTTTTTTGTTTCTAAGTATTAGATCCCTAGAGCTAGGAATAGTTTCTTATACCTCTGTTTTGGGGCTTCCTCGCTGACAGGGGCTGCAGGTACTTGGTGGCAGGTAAAGCCCAAGATAGTATTGTATTTGGAGAAGAAAATCAAATCTCCTACTTATCATGGCATAACTACTGAGACACTTATTTTCCATGAAGATATACTGCTTCCCTTTTCCAATGGATTCATCTGATTCTCTCAAGGGACATAGGATGGGCCTGGAAATGACAGCATACATTTACAAGTTATTCACAATAAAGATTCCCTTCATTTTTAACCCTTTGAATACTCATTTTGCACCCAGGAAACTCTTCAGGTCTTTTATTACAACTAAAAGTCAGAGTTCATGGTCTGAGTAGTGTTAATGAAGACTACAGGCAGAATGTTTTTAAAGGATGTGTCAGCAAAGACAGGCAGCACCCACATGTGCTTTGTCTCTCTGTGAATTTCTCTGTGAATTTTTGCTTTGTGCCTTGGTTCTGGTGAAATGCACACATTTTTCCCTGAGTGTCAGAAGTTCCTGGAAGTTTACTTACTACACAGTGGTAGTAACGCTTGCCTCTATTCTCTCCAAATCCTGGTGCACCCAGTTTATTCTTTCATTTAAGAAATGAAAAACAAACAAACAAACAAAAAACCTAAACCAAAGAGGGGAGAGAAAGAAGGAAGATAAGAAAGGGAAGAGGGAGAGAGAAAGGAAGGTACTGTACTTGACCTTTCCTTGGGTCTCCCACTGGGCTTCTTCTGAATGGGGAAGCCTGCCCACATGCTCCACATTGCCCTCCTCCCCAACCCTTCCTTTCCTCAGCCCTTCACCTCACCTCCTGTTCCCATTACATCCTTTGCTCTTTACCCACATTTAGAGGGAGATAGAGATCCTGGAGACTCATGACCAGAAACTGTGTTTGTGAGATAACAATAGTTTCTAAATTAAAAGAAGAAGAAGAAGAAGAAGAAGAAGAAGAAGAAGAAGAAGAAGAAGAAGAAGAAAAATAATATTAATTTATCACTGACCCAAGATAATAGTCAGGGCAGACCCTTGCTAGATATCACCCTTTCCCCTGCTCTGTTAAGAAGGTAAAAGCCCTCCCTGCCCTGGCTGGTGTAGCTCAGTGGATTGAGCGCGGGCCTGCGAACCACACTATCGAGGTTCGATTCCCAGTCAGGGCACATGCCTGGGTTGCAGGCCAGTTCCTGGTTCCTGGCGGGGGACACACGAGAGGCAACCATACATTGATATTTCTCTCTCTCTCTCTCTCTCTCTCTCTTCTTCCCTTCCCCTCTAAGATAAATAAACAAAAATATTAAAAAAAAAAGAAGGTAAAAGCCCAAAAAAGGGACAGTACTTCTCCTGGAGCCTCTGACTCTGTTTTGTCTTTCTCCTTTTGAGTGTTTCATTCTACATTTATTTACTCAAAGACTCCAGAGACTTTATCCCATTATAAAAACCATTGTTTTTTTCTAAGATGCTGAAAGGGTTTTTCCAGGTACTTAACCCATAAGAGAGACTTAGAAAGCACTAGTGCCTTTACTTTGGTTAAGGAGAAAGTGACCTAATGTACTAACTCACAATAAGGTGTTACAGTTACTTCCAATAAGGAGATTTGCTTTTTAAAAAATATGCAATTCTGGAAGAGGTGTATTAGCTGAACAGAGATCAAATATTGGCCACATATCCCCTCGTCTTTTAGCAGATGTGCTTTGTTGGGCCTACAATGTATTTTAACAAAATGGAAAAATATTCTATAAAAGTAGTCTTAGTTTAAAAATATATTAGATATTCTTATGCAGGTCTCCTCATGCACAAATACAATGCTTGTTTTAGATTGGCCAGGACTCTTGTTTTGCCACAGACCCCAATGCATCTCGTCTTATGCCCAGACGGCTTCGTTCATGTTGGCTACCTGCTTGACCCCCTGATGGACCTTGTATTTCCCATTTCTGATCAAAATTAACATACCTCTAGAGCTCATGTGCCCGACTCCCCCGGGAAGCTTCCCCCAAGTCCCACCCCACCCTTCCCTAGGCTAAATGTCCTCATCCTCTGGCTTCACTCACTACTGCCCATCTTCCTCTGTAATTTCCCTGTCCTTCTGCCCTGCAAACTGCAAGAATCTTGGGTGTGGAGAGTTTTGATGTTCTCTGTGGCCCCAGCACTGTCGCCTGGCAGGGTGATAAGGTCTCACCAGCTCATTGTGTGATTCTCTCGGCATATCCTGTAAAGACACAGTAGTCTTCCTTTATCTGTGGTTTCGCTTCCTTGGTTTCAGTTACTTGCCATCAAACCATGGTCCAAAAATATTAAGTGGAAAATTCCAGAAATAAACAACTCACAAGTTTTAAATTGCACGCTGTTCTGAGTAGCGTCATGAAATCTCTCACTAGCCAGCTTCATTTTGCCCAGGATGTGAATCATCCCTTTGTCCAGTGTCTCTGCTGTATACATTGCTGCCCATTAATCTCTTTGTAGCTGCCTCAGTTTTATTTTTAAATCAGATTGACTGTTGTGGTATCACAGCGCGTGGGTTCAAGTATCCCTTACTTAATTTAATAATGCAACATAAATTTTATTTATTTTTTATTTTGTTGTTTATGCTATTACAGTTGACCCTGCTTTTTCTCCCTTTGTTTACCTCTACTTAGCCCCCCTCCCTCCCCTCCCTCAGTCAATCCCTATGGGTCCTGCATATATGTTCGTTGGCACATCCCTTCACCATGTTCGTCCAGTCCCACAGACCTCCCTTCAGACAGCTGTCGGTCTGTTCCATGTATCTGTGCTTCTGCTTCTATTTTGTTAGTTTATCTAGTTTACTGGATTATACATATTAGTGAGATCATATGGTACTTGTCTTTCACTGACTGGCTTATTTCACTTAGCATAATATTCTCCAGGTCTATCCATACTGTTGCTAAAGATAACAGTTCCTTCTGTTGTGCTGTTGTGGAAGTTTCCATTGTGTAGATGTACCGCAGCTTTTTTCATTCACTTATATGTTGCTAGGCACTTAGGAGGTTTCCAGGTCTTGTTTATTGTAAATAATGCTGCTATGAATATAGAGGTGCATATATTTTTGTAGTGTTTCAGGATTCTTAGAATATAGCTCCTAAAACTTTTATTATCTTCTGCAGGGCCAGCCCATTGTAGTACAGGGTTCCCCCCTCTGAGTGAGTATTCTGGAATCCTATCTGTGTCAGTGTACCAGCTGGCAGTATTGTGAGAGGCTGCATCCTGCTTCAGTGAATTTTTTGGAAGATTCAATGTGTTTGCCCATTTCATGATGGGTGATTTAAAAACATATCTGCCCACACTGTACTGAGTGTTCAGGAGTCTTTGACCAAAAACTGCATGACCCTCATGACCCACACAGCCTATTCACCTAATCTTACCCTGAGAATTTTTTTGTTTGTTTTCCTGGATGGAAAAAAATGCTTAAAGGAAAACACTTTGCCAATGTGGAAGAGGTGAAACAAAAAACAGCAAAAGCACTAAAAGACATCCAAATCGTTGAGTTCAAAAACTGTTCTGAGCAGTGAGAAAAATGTCTTGATAGGTGTATTTGCATCAAATGGAGAATACTTTGAAGGTGACTGAAGTTTAAACATGTAAGAATAAATACAAAATTTTTATAGATAATTTCCATTTTGGGGGGGCTCTCCCTCCTGTTTTCAGAAGTGTAACTGCTGGGTCAAAAAGGAGTTCCATTTCTAATTTTTTGAGGATACTCCATACTGTTTTCCACAGTGGCTGCACCTGTTTGCATTCTCGCTAGCAATGCACTAGGGTTCCCTTCACTCCAAATCCTCCCCGATACTTGCTGTTGACTTATTGATGGTAGCCTTTCTGATAGATGTGAGGTGATATCTCATTGAGGTATTAATTTGCGTCTCCCTGATGATTAATGATATTGACCATTTTTTCATGTGTCTATGGGCCTTCTGTATGTCCTCCTTGGAGAAGTGCCTATTCAGTCCTTTGTCCATTTTTTTTATTGGAATATTTGTCTTCCTGGTGTTGACTTGTAATTAGTTCTTTGTATATTTTGGAAATTAAGCCCTAATCAGATGTATCATTGGCAACTATGTTCTCCCAAACATGGGTTCCCTTTTCATTTTGATGATGGTTTCTTTAGCTGTGAAGAAGCTTTTTAACTTGATGCAGTACAATTTGTTTATTTTCTGATTTGTTTCCCTTGTCCTAGGACAGGGGTCCCCAACCCCTGGGCTGTGGACTGGTACTGGTCCATGGCCTATTAGGAACCAGCCTCAAGCAAAGTTGGCCTGATGCCTGAGCTCTGCCTCCTGTCTCCCTGCAACAATCCAGAGCAGAAGAGCTAGCGAAGCTCACCTGAGCTTTTCCTACCTGCCCCTTCCCTTCCACCGTGTTCCAGGAAACTAGTCCCTGGTGCCAAAATTTTGCAAACCACTGTCTAGGAGGTGTACATGCAAAAATATTGCTATGCGTGATTATGTGTGATATCTGAGATTTTGCTGGCTATGTTTTCTTCCAGAATTTTTATGGTTTTAGGACTTACATTTAAGCTTTTTATCCATTTTGAGTTTATTCTTCTGTATAGTGAGTTGGTGGCCTAGTTTCATTCTTTGCATGTACCCATCCAGTTCTTTCAACACCATTTATTGAAGAGACTGTCTTTATTCATTGTGTGCTCTTGCCACCTTTGTCAAATATCAATTGACCATGAAAACACAGGCTTATTTCTGGGTTCTCTGAAGTCACATCTCTTCCTTAGAAGGAGAGCTGGGGTACAGGCCCGGGCGAGTCAGATTCCAAAGCCCTAGTTCTTTTTTCTCTATCTTACTGACAGAAACTATTGCCCTGAGAAGCAGAAGCTTCCCTCAAGAAAGAGCTGCCATTCAAGGTCTTCTGAGAAATGACCCTGAAAAATCCATCATGGGAGACTATGAGGGAGTCCCAAAATTTTGCATGCTGTTGGCAAGACTCCTCTTCCCACGACTTTCAAATGCACCATCTTTGTCAACATAACCCATGTGTTAATCCCTTTCTGTGTCAGTCACTGCAAGAAGCTCAGGGTTGACCCCTAGGAAAGCACTCATTCCTCCAGACACTAATCTTTACAAGGCCCTGTGAATCCTATTTCCTGGAATCTACCAACCCCCAGCTTTTGAAATTCTTCAACTCTGCTCCTTAGAACTAATAACCAATGATCAGCAGATGGCTCTCTGTTCTCAACATTTAAAAAAAAATTATTTAGTTATTATTCAAGTACAGTTTTCTGTCCTCAACTTTTTTTCCTGAAGATTCGCTCTTATCTCTACACCAACTGAACCTGGTTCCCCTTGAGAACGGTGTTCCCCTACAGACCGCTGTAGTGGTTTTGCTTTCTCTGGATCACTGGCTCAGGTTATGGCATTGGGAGGTGTCTTTTTTGCCTCTCAGTGCCACTTCTAGTCCTCTTTCCTTTATGACTCCATGAAAAGCCCCTCCTTTGAATTGCAAAACATCAGTTTATGAGTCCCTACTCTTTCTTTTAGTCATCTACCTCCCTTAGGTCTTTTTTCTTTATTCCTGGAAGATTTTACTTCCTGGTTGACTGTCATTGTCTCCTAAACTACTTCAGTCCTAATCATTGGTTATAACAGTATGTATATCAATGATTGTTTCCATTTCCTGACCTCTTTCTCTCTGGTAACCTAGTCCTCACCTTACCTCAAGCACTCACTTCTATGCTTATATCCTAAGATTTGTTAATATAGAAATTGCTTCTCCTTCATGACTTCATTTTCATGCTTACCAGTGCCCTAAGACAACCTCCTATTTACTTCCTCAAATACTCCAACTCCAGTTATCATTTATCTGTGGTTTTACTTATCCTTTTTCTGTTGTTCTCAACTGAGGACACTTTTAACACATATACCCCAACCCCCACTCCCCTATCCCCAGAAGATACTTGGAAATGTCTGGAGACATTTATGGTTGTCACGACTGGATGCTAAGAGAATGCTGCTGGAATCTAGAAGGGAGAGGCCAGGGATGCTGCCTAATATCTTTAATGCATGAGACAGCCCCAGAGCAAAGAGTTATGCAGCCCAAACTGTCAGTAGTGCCAGGTTGAGAAAGTCTACTTCATATGACCAGGATCTACAGTTCATTGATTCTACCATGGTGTTATAGATTGAATTGTGTCCTCCCCCAAAAATACTGTGAAGCCCTCACCTTTGATTCTTTGGAATGTGAACTTATTTGGAGATAAGGTCAATGCAGATATAATTAGGTAAGCTATGATAGGGTCATGCTGGAGTAGACTAGACCTCTAATCCAATGAGACTGGTGTCCTCATTAAAAGAATGCCATGTGAAAGGAGAGACACAGGGAAAACTCCATGTGAAGTATGAAGATTGGAGTGATATATCTACAAGTCATGGAAAGATTGACTTGTAGATACCAGCAAACCAACAGAAGCTAAAAAGAGGCGAGGGGGGGAATGTTCCCTACATGTGTCAGAAAGAACATGGCCCTATGACACCTTAATTTCAGACTTCTAACCTCCAGAACTGTGAGACAATAAGCAACTCATTTTGTGGTACTTGGTTATCACAGTTCTAGGAAGCTAAGGCACCTGGTTTCACTAGACTTACTTGATTTATGTCTTATTTCCTGCTTTAACTAGCTTAAATGATGGTGGTTGCTAAAGTAATGAAATCTATAATCCTGCACAACACCTAGTTTTTCCAATCAAGAAGCAAAGAGATTAAAATCTGGGTGTACTACAGTTTCTCCTATCCAAATCAAGTGATATAATGTTGTTAGTATATATGATAAAGTTTGAGTAAGGTGAAACTGGAGAAAGGGTGAGGACTTATGTATTATACTAAACTGATATGCCAGTGGGTTCTCCACTGATATAGCAGAACCCCTGAAAAGGGACTTACCCTATAAACCTGAGCTAAATCTTCTTGAGCTACGTAGTGTATTGGTTCACATGTTCCAGGCTTTAATTCCTTGACCAATGACCAATAGCCCCAAATCCACAGCACTTATCAGATCTCTGAGTGAAGACTCTTTACAATCTCAGCTACTATGGCGGGCCTGAAACAATGATTCTGTTCTACTTAGGTCAAAGACTTGGCAAGCCTGAGTCTGTACACAAAAATAAAGATATAGATGAAGAAAAAATAAATATGATGTTATTGTTTTTGCATACATTTATTTTACACAAATATAATGCTTTTACTGCTTTGTTTATGCTTTGTATTAAAGATATTTAAAAGTGACTAACATATTGGGCAAAGGGGTTTTACCCATTTATGTTTGCAGTTAATTTTCAATAGTTAAGATCATCTGATTTATTAAATTTATGAGAACCCTGAAACACCAATCCAAAAGAACCTATGCACCCCAATGTTCATAGCAGCACAATTTACAACAGCCAAGTGCTGGAGGCAACCTAGGTGCCCATCAGTAAATGAATGGATCAAAAAACTATGGTACATTTACACAATGGAATTCTATGCAGCAGAAAGAAAGAAGAAGCTCCTACCCTTTGCAACAGCACGGATGGAACTGGAAAGCATTATGCTAAATAAAATAAGCCAGGTAGTGAAAGACAAATATTATATGATCTCACCTTTAACAGGTTTAAAGTGTTTTTTTAAGATTTAATTTATTTACTTTTAGAGAGAAAGAGAGAGAAAAATGTGCGAGAGAAACACTGATCTATTGCCTCTCACACATCCCCAACTGGGGACATGACCCTCAATCCAGACATGTGCACTGGCCAGGAATCGTACCTGCAACATTCCTGTTTGCAGACCAGGGCTCAATCCACTGAGCTGCACCAGCCAGGGCTAGATTTTAGATTTATATATGCTTTGTATTAAAAATGTTTAAAAGTGGCTAACATATTAGGCAAAGGGGGGTTTACCCATTGCCATTTGCAGTTAATTTTCAATAGTTAAGATAATCTGATTTACCAAATTTATGAGAACCCTGAAGCACCAATCCAAAAGAATCTATGCACCCTAAGAGAACCATATGTGAATTTATAAGTTTTATTATTAGCTTTATTATAGTTGTTTGTGTGTTTTAAATGGTTTAGTTTATGACATTTGTATGTCTGCTTTCTTAGGGACTTAAGGTTCTTGAGGAAATTCATTATATGATATGTGAACTGTAGGTGGAAATATTGATAGAAATGTAAATTACCAGGTCTGTAAAATGTATTCATGTGTATAAGAACATTTGAATTATTGAGTTTATGCATTCATTTGTTGAATTATATTTATTTAAAATATAAAATAATTAATTTTATGTATAGTATCTAAAGAATTATGCACATTTTGTTTGTGAAATGTATAAACTAACTTAACAATTAGCAAGTAAACAGTGTGCTTAATTTCATTCTAAAAATTCTTAAAGTACTAGATTTTTGCAACTGTACTTAAAAATTTAAAGGAAAGCAAGGCATGTAATTTAGAACTATGATAACACTGGCTACTATAATTATTGTTTTCTTACACAAAAACCTCTATGAGAGTTTAAAAAAATACCCTCAACTGATGTCAGCCTGAGATGGATCCAAAATTTTTTTCTGATGAAAGTGACTGAGGCTGGAGAGAAGAAATCTGAGTTAGCTACAGTAGAAAAGGCCCGAGCAGGAGTGAGGAATGACAGTGTGCAGGGAATCGCGGAACTTCAGTTTTGTTGGATCATAAAAGATGGAACACAATTCCTTCAGAAAGTGGATGCCAAAATCCTTAATTGGAAAACTGTTCAAGAGGCAGCTGAAAAAAACAAAAGCAAAACCAAAAAACCTCTCCAAAATGCCTCCCACTTCTAAAGCACACATGCATATTGAACATGGTAAAAATGAACCTGACTGCTTTCCCCAGAGCTCTTTTCCCAGAAGAGGCCTTCGTGGGCGGTGCCACTTAGGAAACAAGGCTCTGTTTTGTGCTTCCTTCAGCAGAGCCTGGTGCCAGTTCTGTGGCTCAGGAAACAGAGCTCAATTGTCTCTCTCTTCTCCCCCTTTTTTCTAATCTAATAAATTTCCCTACAGGCCATAAAACCACAGGAGGCATACTTCCCTTCTAGCCAGAAGGTCTCCATCTACCTTGAGGTCAACACATGGATGTGAGGAATCCATATAGAAGATCATGAGAGAACATGTTTGGATTGTATAAAACACAAACCAGGCTGGGCTCTGCCCTGTTGCTGGCACTCCCAGATACTTCAGATCCCTCTTCCTTTTGACCACATCTCCTACACAGCCTTCTCCCAAATTCACTAGGTTCAACTACAAGGATCTTCCTCACTTCACACACATCCAGGCCTTTCTTTGCATTTGCTATTTCTTTTACCTCAAGACCTTCTCTGTCTCGTCTACTCCTATACTTCCAGTGCTTCCAGAACAGTATCTTTACATAATAGCCACTCAGATAACATGTGTGGATACCTGAAGGGAGAACAAGAACTGTGAGGACCTCTTTCAACAGCCTGTTCAGCATTTACCACGTTAGTTTACCCAAGGGGTAGAGCAGACCCTACTGGACAGCACCAGACCTGCTTTCTGTACGGGAGAGTTCTTGCCAGCATCCTTCAGGCAGCTTTTTGAAAGTCCACAAAACAAGGTCTTTTAAAAGCACAGATAGGTTCTGTGCATTTAATTCATTTTTCTCATACGTGGTGTCCTTAGGTCTACCCAGCCCCACAGAATAAGAAACCAGAATAAATGAGTGCCAAACTGAGTGCCAGTTTGGCATACAAGAGTCCTAGATTGAGACTGTCTTTCTTATTTCCTATTTATTATTGTTTCTATTTTCTTCGTGACTTGGAGAAACTCACTGATGTCTGTATATTTCTTTCCTTAAGTGTAAAAATCTTTAAAAACAATATTTGTCTCATAAGGAGCAGAGAGTAACAAAAAAGATATTTATAAAGATTTACTAAAGCCCTCAAGAGATATATGCTCAAACTATGTTGACTCTATTTGGATACCCAATGATGTTGTTATTAGTTATGAAATTAAAGAATGTTTCACTTGGTGGGTTTTAAACTGTATTTCAGATGACTGAAGCTTTTGTGGGGGAGCATTCAGTTCTACAAATGTTTGATTTTGTTGTTTTTTTTCCATTGTTTTTTTTCTCGGGTTCTGTTCTGCTTGTTCATCTATCTGTTTTTTTAGATTCAGTTATGATAGTTATGTATTTATTGTCATTTTATTGTTTATATTTTTTATTATTTTTTTCTTCTTAAAGAAGACCCTTTAACATTTTATGTAATACTAGTTTGGTGGTGATGAACTCCTTTAACTTTTACTTGTCAGAGAAGCTTTTTATCTGTCCTGCACTTCTAAATAATAGTTTTTCTGAATAGAATAATCTAGGTTGTAGGCCCTTTCTTTTCACCACTTTGAATATTTCTTGCCACGTCCTTCTTGCCTGCAAAGTTTCTGTTGAGAAGTCAATTGACTGTCTTATGGGAGCTCCATTCTAGGTATCTAAATGCTTTTGTCTTACTGCTTTTAAGATTCTTTCTTCATCTTTAACCTTTGGCATTTTAATTATGCTGTGCCTTGGTGTGACCTCTTTGGGCCCAACTTGTTTGAGACACTCTGTGCTTCCTGGACTTGCATGTCTACTTCCTTTATCAGGGTAGGAAAGTTTTCCACTATTTTTTCTCACATATGTTTTCAATTTCTTGCTCTCTCTCTATTTCTGGCATCCCCATGATGCGAATGTTGTGTGTTTGAATTTGTCCAGAGGCTCCTTACACTATCCTTTTTCTTGTTGTTGTTCTTTTTTCTTCTGGTTGTTCTTATTGGGGGTTTTTTTCTTCCTTATATTCCAAATCACTGATTCGATTCTTGGCTTCATCTGTTCTACTATTGATTCCCTGTAAAGTATTTTTCATTTCAGTTCGTGTATTCTTCATTTCTGCCTGGTCCTTTTTTATGCTGCTGAGGTTCTCACCATGTTCATTGAGCATCCTTATAACCAGTGTTTTGAACTCTGCTTCTAGCAGATTGCTTATCTCCATATTGTTTAGTTCTTTTTCAGGACTTCTGTTCTTTTATTTGGGATACGTTTCTTTGTCTCCTCATTTTGGCAGCCTCCCTCTGTTTTCTTCTATGTATTATGTTGAGCTGCTACATGTCCCAGGCCTGGTAACATTGCCTGACATAGTATGTGTTGGTGTCCATAGTTGGTGTCCTATCAGATTCATGGCACAGCTTCCCTGATAACTCAAGCTGGGCACTTAAGGTGTGCCCACTGTGTGGGCTGTGTACACCCTTCTCTTGTCTTTGAACCTTGACTGGGGCTGGCACATCAACAAGAGAGATTTAACCCCAGGCCAATGAGTTGCAAGGATTGTCTGTGGCCACCAACCACTGACCTCTGACCATCCGAAGGGTCAGCTGTGTATCGGGGTTCACCCAATAAAGCAGAACTTACTTCTGCAGGCTCTGGTGCCTGCTGAGTCTACCCCTTAAGTGTGTCCATTGTGGAGGTAGTTGAATGGTGATGTCTGAGGATGTTTACTGGGTGCATTGGCTCTGGGGCGTCTCAGGAGGTATAGACCAAAGTTAGCTGCCACCTGTGTCCTTCCCAAGGCCACTTTGCATAAACTACAAATTGATCTGCAGATGGCTGACACTTTTGATTGGCTTAGAGGTGCTCATGTGAGGCCCAGCTGCAAACTGAGGCTGGCTGTTGTTTGTGTCAGGCCTGGGGCCACTTAGTGAGAGGTACAAAGCATGCTGAGGCTGGATGCTGCTTGTTTGAGAGATTTTAGGAAAACTTGAAGCATGAGCCAAGTAATGCCATTCATATGGAAAAACCACTTGAAACAGCTTGTGTGGGCTTGAAAGTTGGTTGTGGTGGGGCCTCAGGGAATCACTAGCATGGGGCAAATAGTGTGAGCCAGGTTGATGGAGACCTGCTGGCTCTGTGGAGGGAAGGCTCATCAAAGGAATAATGGTCTCTGCCAACACTACTCTCTGGAAGAAAACTGTTCCTAGCTCTTATACTGATGCCAGACAGTTCAGTATCTTCTCATAGGTTTCTGGTGCCTGTCAAGTTGCTGCTCCAGCACTGAAACTCACAGAGGATGGGTTTGAGTAAGTTCATGGGTGGGCCCTTGAAGAGGAACTACCTTGGATTCCAGTATCCTCCATCTCCCTCAACCTCAATCCCTGCTGGTGTTCACAGCCAGAATTTTAGGGGAATTCTATTCCTGGCAGTAGAACCCTGGGCTGGGTGGCCTGGTATGGGGCTGGAACTCAGCTTCTGAAAGAGGACCTCTGTAGTTGAGAGATCCCTCCTGATTTTCATCTGCTACACATGGGTGTGGGACCAGCCTGTTCCATGTTTCCACCCCTTCTACCAGCTTTTTTTTTTTTGAACATTTTTCAGGATTTTATTTTTTTAAATATATTTTATTGATTATACCATTACAGTTGTTCTATTCCCCCTTTCATTCCCTTCCCCCCCGCACACTCCCTCCCCCACCATTCTCCGCCGCCTTAGTTTATAACCACGTGTCTCAAGTTCTTTAGATTCTACATTTCCCCCACTATTCTCGCCCTCCCCCCTATCTATTTTCTACCTACCATCTATGCTATTTTCTGTACCTTCTCCCCACTTCTCCTCCTCCCTCTCCCGTTGCTAACCCTCCATGTGTTCTTCATTTCTATGGTTCCACTCCTGATCTAGCTGTTCTCTTGGTTTGCTTTTGTTTTAGGTGTGGTTGTTAGTAACTGTGAGTTTGCTGTCCTTTCACTGTTCATATTTTTCATCTTCTTTTTCTTATATAAGACCCTGTAGGATTTCATATAATAAGGGCTTGGTGATGATGAACTCCTTGAACTTGACCTTATCTGAGAAGCACTTTATCTGCCCTTCCATTCTAAATGAAAGCTTTGCTGGATAAAGCAATCTTGGCTGTAGGTCTTTGGATTTCATGACTTGGAATACTTCTTTCCAGCCCCTTCTTGCCTGTAAGGTCTCTTTTGAGAAATCTGCTGACAGTCTGATGGGAAGTCCTTTGTAGGTGACTGTCCCCTTATCTCTTGATGCTTCTAGGATTCTCTCCTTCATTTTAATCTTGGCTAGTGTAATTATGATGTGCCTTGGTGTGTTCCTTCTTGGGTCCAGCTTCTTTGGGACTCTCTGAGCTTCCTGGATTTCCTGGAAGTCTATTTCTTTTGCCAGACTGGGGAAGTTCTCCTTTATTATTTGTTCAAATATGTTTTCCACTCGTGGCTGTTTCTTTCCCCCTTCTGGTACCCCTATAATTCAGATATTGGAATGTTTAAAGATGTCCTGGAGGTTCCTAAGCCTCTCCTCATTTTTTTGAATTCTCATTTCTTCATTCCTTTCTGGTTGGATGTTTCATTCTTCTTTCTGGTGCATTCCATTGATTTGAGTCCCAGTTTCCTTTCCCTCACTATTTGTTTCCTGGACATCTCCCTTCATTTCAATTAGTTTAGCTTTCATATGTTCCTCTAATTTGTGACTATAATCAACCAGTTCTGTGAGCATCCTAATAAACAGTGTCTTGAACTGTGCTTCTGAGAGGCTGGCAATCTCTTGGTCACTTAGAGTTATCGGCTCTGGGACTTTGAGTTCTTCTTGCGCCATCTTTTGGACTGTTCGTGCCTGTTACATAGCAGGATCGGAGCCCTAAAGTGTTCACCAGAGCAGGGCAACTCAGTCTCTGGGTTGTGACGCTGTATGTGGGGGCGGAGTCAAAGAGGAACAATGGCATTCCGTCTGCCGCCTCCTGCTGTGGCCCCCACAGGAGGCCAGTGCCGCAGCTGCCACTGTCACCTGGGCCCGCGCGCTTCGTCCCACTGCACGCGAGTGCGCCACCACCGTTAGCCCTCCACTGGGTTCGTCCCCTGGGGCCTGTGTGGTCCATCTCACTGTGCGCGAATGTGAGACCGTGGTCAGTCTGCCCCACACCCTGACTGGGTCCGGGCTACTTACGAGCCTAGATCGGGGGATCTGTCCTGCCTGACCCTGCTCGCTGCTGGCTCCGCCTCTCTTACCGTCCCCGTTGAACGGTTCGTAGTTGTCGGACTTCCGTATAATTCAATTTTCTGTTCTTTGGCTGTGTCTTTGTTCTCCAAACCTTTGTTGTATTCAAACTTGGTTGTGGGAGAAGGCACAGTGTTTCCACCTATGCCTCCATCTTGGCGGAAGTCCCCTTCTACCAGCTTTGATGTGGCTTTTTATTTAATTCTCTAGTCGTAGGACTTCCATTCAGCCAGATTTTGAGTGGTTCTGAATGTCAATTGTTCTGTAGTTTAATTGTAATTTTGATGTGGTTGTAGGAGGAAGTGAGTACCAGTTTAATTTTTTAATAGACATTTGTTTGTTTAATAGACTGTAGTTTTAAGTTCACAGAAAAATTGAGAAGGTATGAAGTTTCTCACATACACCTTGTCCACTCCCTCTTAGACAACCTTCCATACTATCAACTGTGGGGGTGACTTCTCTCACAAGCCCCCCCAGGTGCCACTGACGAAAGTGAATAATGACTGAGACATGATGGATCTGCTTGGGGAGGAGAAGTGAGCTGTGGCCAGTTTCTCAGGGGAGACAAAGGCCAGCTGCGGCCAGTTTCTCCGAGGGGAAAAATGCCCTGAGCCCCCTGCTCCATAGCCTTTTATTGGCTTCTAATACACAAGAATACAGGGCGGCAAGGATCAAACAGCAGATAACATTTCAAAGAAATCTGAGGGCTTCAGAGTCTGAGTCAGTGTCTGTCAGGAAGAGAGTTGCAGAAACTTTGGGAGACATACTCATTTCCTCATAGACCCTTATCATATGAATGAAAGCACTCTTATCAGAGAAGATTTCACAGGTTTATCAGCAAGTCTTTGTGATGCCAGATTTTTCCCCAGGACACGCTCTAGCAAGGCAAGGAGCTGCACCTCTCCCCATCAGGTATTCAGGCTTAAGGGGATTACAGCCAGGAAGGGCTTCTCCCAGAGAACATGGGGACTCGGCTTTGACAAAGCTGGGGGGCAAGTCCATTGCTCCCTCTTTGTTGCAGCCCCTGAGTCCTTCCATGATGGCCTCCCAAGTGATTGAGTCTGGCTTAGGTTGCCCTGCACTGTGAGGGGTCTTGCCTGTCATTGACTTCCGACCAAGCTTTGGGGGCAGAGAAACTGAGGCAGCATTTGCTATCAGAGACAAGCTTTGTCTCCTTTGGCTTGCATTCCAAAGGTCGTCCCTTGCCCTTAGCTACAAGAGGTACAGATATAATTCCTAAAACCAGGCAGAGCGGTCTACAACAATCAACAACTTTCACCAGAGTAATATATTTGTCACAATCAATCAACTTACATTGACATTTCATTATTACCCAAAGTCTATACTATACATTAGGGTTTACTCTTGCTATTGTACATTCTACAGTTTTCTACATATGTACAGGCACACCTCAGAGATAGTGTAGGTTCAGTTCCAGAAGACTACTACAAAGTCATACACATTTTTGGTTTCCTAGTACATATAAAAATATGTTTATACTATCCTATAGCTTATTAAGTGTGAAATGGCATTATTTCTATTAAAAATGTGCCTACCTTAATTAAAAATGCCTTGTTGTTTATGCTGACCATCTTCTGAACTTTCAGCCAGTTGTCATCAAGTCTTGCCTTGATATGGAGTTGCTGACTGAGGGAGGGCAGGGCCTCGATGTTGATTGCAGCTGACTGAACAGTGTGGTAATTGCTGAAAGTTGGGGTGGATGTGGAAACTTCTTCAAATAAGACAACCATGAGTTTGCTGCACTGACTGACTCTTCCTTCTATGAAAAATTCCTCTGTTGCCTACGATGCTATTTAATAGTATTTTACCCACAGTCGAACTTCTTTCAAAATTGGAGTTGTTATTGTAGACAGAGAGCTCTGGGGAGTCTCCTCATTGACCAGATGGTTCAGGGGGACGTGCTTGCCCTGAGTGTGCCAATAGCCAGAGGGGTGAATGGATAGGGCCTGAGCAGGCCAAAGCTAGCAGGACGATTGGACAGAGAAAGAAAGCCCTTTTCTTCCTATCCATATAAGAACTGCTGACTCCAGCAGGCAGAAGAGATGGCTTTTGAGACAGGAGTCCACCATTCTTCCATGTCTCAGCACCTGAATAAAAATCTCTTTCCTTTTGTACCTGTCTCATGAACTTGGATTTTTGCTGCCACAGGTAGCTGAACATCCTTGGTCGGTTTCAGAGTCAGTCTTCTCAAGCTTTGCTGCTGCTTTATCAACTAAGTTCATGTAATAACCTAAAAGCTTTGTTGTCATTTCAACCATCTTCATAGCATTTCCACCAGTATTAGATTTTCTCTCAAAAGACCACATTCTCTGTTCATCCATAACAAAGCGTCTCCTCATGCTTTAAAGTTTCATCATGAGACTGCACAAAGTTACATCTTCAGGCTTTAATAATAATAATAATAATAACATCCCCAACAATTCCAATAACAACATTAAATATCACAGAGCACAGATCACTACTACAACAAATATAATTATAATAATAATGATAAAATGTGAAACATTGTGAGAAGGCCGTGGCTATGGGCACCTGGTGATTGGCAGCTCCATCACAACATCCTTGCTCATACATCACGTCTTGTGTAGTTTTTGGAGAAACATCAAATCGCCCAGGTGACTCAACCCCTCACAGCCCGGATTGGGTGCCCTGCAACTTCTGGCTTTTCCCAAAACTAAAATCATCTCTGAAAGGGAAGAGATGTCAGGCTGTCTAGGAGATTCATAAAAATATGACAGGGCAGCTTGACTCGGATCCCAGCTCCTGGGGTCTGCAGCATTATGCATGAAATGAGGCAAATTCACATGGACTACTGAGTCCTGTGGAGGAAAAGGGACGGCATGGTTTCTTTCTTAAGAGGAGAGAGCCTTGGAGCACCTCAGCCACTCTCTCAAGAAGAGCGTGCCTCAACACTTGCCTTGATAGACTTTTATTTGGTTCAGTTTGCACAGGAATACAGGGTATATGTGTAAAGCTCATCAATCATTGTCAGGTAGAAATGATTAAACAATAGATAATATTCAAAGAACTCTGAGGGTTTATTCTGAGTCAGGGTCAGCTAGTTAAAGGGCCATAAAACTTTAAGGAACAAACTCACTTCCTGCTTGGACCCTTATCATTTAAATGGAGGATATTAGCAAAGTAGGTTTCACAGGATTTTATGCATTCTTTCTTAAGCCTGATTGCCCCAGGGAACCTGCCCTTTTCAGCACAGGGCTGCACCCACCTCCAGCATTGTTTCAGGTTTAAGGCATTGTTTCAGGCTTCAGTCAGGCAAGGGAAGTAAGGTAGCCAAGAGATTAGGATATTTCAGACAGAATGAGGTCTCAGGCTATGTCAAAGTTGAGGGGCAAGGGTCCATCACCCCCTTTTACTATAGCCCCCCAAGTCCTTCCCTGAGGGCACCATCAAGACTGTGTCTGTCTTAGATCACCCCTCTTTTGAGGAATCGTACCCGTCATTGGCTAACCAGTCATCCACCTGGGGCCAAGCAGGGTGAAGAGAAAGCGGGCAGAGGTGAAGCCTGTACAAGGAAGATGAGCTTTGTCTCCTAAATGGCTTCTGGTCCCAAGGTTCTTTACTCAGCCTTAGCCATGGGGTACTATAGCTTCTGAAACCAAGCAGGGCAGTTCCCAACAGCAGCTGATGGTGATTAGGAGAACTGTGTGAGGTCCCAAGGTGCCTATTTTGAAGAAGACTGAAGTGTCACTGTCCTATGTACAATCTTTCTTTTATTTTGTGTCTTCTTCAATAAATGTCTCTATGTTTTATATTACATGGCTGGATACCTTCTGGACATACCTCGTACATGTATAACATATAGAAAAAGATAACATCATGGTGATGGCCTGAGAGAATGGAGAAAAGGGCTGGGTACATTTGGGCAAAACAGGAAAAATGGGGACAACTGTAATAGAGTAAACAATAAAAATAAAGTTAAAAAAGAGTATGTTTAGGTTTATAAGGAATTGCTAAACTATCTTTCCAAGTGGCTGTAATATCTTAGATTCCCACCAGAAGTTAATGAGAGTTTCTTTTATTCTATATCCTTACCAGCATTTGGTGTTGTGTTTTGAACTTTGGCCATTCTAATAGTTGTCCGTTTCCCCCTAGCTCTCCCCTGTTCCTCCCACTCCCCTCTGCCACTCACCTCTCCCATGATCTATCCCCACCCTGTTGTCCATGTCCATGGGTCATTTATACTTGTTCTTTAACTAGACCCTTCCCCTTCTTTCCTCCCTTATCCCCCATCCCCATACCCTCTGGTCCCTGTCAGTTTGTTCCTCGTTTCCATGCCTCTGGTTCTATGTTGTTCATTTGCTTGTTTTGTTCATTAGGTTCCTGTTATAGATGAGAACATATTGTATTTGTTTTTAACCTCCTGGCTTACTTCACTTACCATAACGCTCTCCAGTTCCACCCATGCTGTCATGATAGGTTGGAGTTCCTTCTTTCATTTTGCTGCATAGTATTCCATTGTGTAAATGTTCCACAGTTTTTTTATCCATTCATTTACTGATGAGCACTTAAGCTGTTTCTAGCACTTGGCTATTATAAATTTCATTGTATGAACATTGAGGTGCACAGGTTCTTTTGAATTGGTGTTTCACCATTCTTAGGGTATAATCCCAGGGGTGGAATCACTGGGTCAAAAGGCAGTCTGATTTTTAGTTTTTGATGAAAATCCATGGTATTTTCCACAGTGGCTGAACCAGTCTGTATTTCCATCAACAGTGCACTAAAGTTCTCTTTTCTCCACATCCTCATCAGCACTTGTTTGTTAATTTGTTGAGCATCCTTTCATACACTTGTGGACCCTCTGTATATCGTCCTTGGAGAAATGTCTATTCAGGTCCTTTACCGATTTTTTTATTGGATTGTTCGTTTTCCTGGTGTTGAGTCATATGAGTTCTTTACATATTTTGAAGATCAAACCCTTGTCCAAGGTATCATTGGCAAATATGTTTTCCTATATATTTGCTTCCCTTTACATTTTGATAATGTTTTCTTTAGCCATGCAAAAGCTTTTCAATTTGATATAATCCAATTTGTTTATTCCTTCCTTTATTTCTCTTGTCCTAGAGGATGTATCGGCAAAAATACTGTTGTGTGGCATACCTGAAATTTTACTGCCTATATTTTCCTCTAGGACTTTCATAGGGTTGTGGCTCATGTTTAAGTCCTTTATCCATTTTGAGTTTATTCTGCTGTATAGTATAAATTGATGGTCTAGTTTCATTTTCTTTTTGCATGTACCATTCAGACACCCAGCACCATCAGTGGTAGGTTATTTTTACACCATTTTATGCTTCTTCCCTTTTTGTCAAATATTGATTGACCATAGAGACATGGGTTTATTTCTCAGCTTTCTATTCTGTCCCACTGATCTATGTGTTTGTTTTTATGCCAATAACAGACTGTTTTGATTACAGTGGTCTTTGTAGATAGTTTGATATCAGGCATTGTGATTTCTCCTACTTTGTTCTTCTGTCTTAAAATTGCTATGGCTATTCAGGGTCATTTACAGCTCCACATAAATTTTTGAAATATTTGTTATGATTCTGTGAAATATATCATTGGTATTTTAAAAGGGATTGTGTTGAATCTATAGATTGCTTTGGGTAGTATAGACATTATAATGATGTTGATTCTTTCAATCCATGAACACAGTACATGCTTCCATTTGTTTGTATCTTCTTTACTTTCTTTCTTCAGTGTTCTGTAGTTTTCTGAGAATAGGTCTTTTACCTCCTTGGTTAAGTTTATTCATAGATACATTATTTTTCTTGCTGCTATAGCAAATGGAATCTTTTTCCTAGTTTCTGTTTCTTATATTTCACTATTGATGTACAGAAATGCCTTTGCTTTCTGAATATTAACTTTGTATCCCACTGTTTTATCAAATTCACTTATTAGGTTGATTAGCTTTAGGTGGAGTCTATAGGGTTTTCTATGCACACAGTCACGTCATCTGCAAATAATGATGGTTTTACTTCCTCCTTTACAATTTGGATGACTTTTATTTCTTCTTCTTCTCTGGTCACTGTGGCTAAACATCCAATACTATATGGAAGGAAAGTGGTGAAAGCAGACATCCTTGTCTTGTCCCTGACCTTAGGGGGAAAGCTTTTATTTATTGCCCATTGAGTATGATGTTGGCTATAGGTCTCTCATATATGGCCTTTATTATGTTGAGTTATGCTCCCTCTATTCCCACTTTGCTGAGTGTTTTTATTACAAATGAGTGTTGTACTTCATCAAAACTTTGTAGTGTTTGTTAATATGATCATGTGATTTTTGCCTTTCATTTTCTTTGTGTGGTATATTATGTTTATTTTTTTGCAAATATTATACCATCCTTGCATCCCTGGGATGAATCCCATTTGATCATGGTGTATAATATTTTCAATGAATTGCTGGATCTGGTTTGCCAATATTTTGTGAGGATTTTAAGCATCTATATTCATCAGCAATATTGGCCTACACTTTTCTTTCTTTGTTGTGTCTTTGCCTGGTTTTGGAATTAGGATGATACTGGCCTCATGAAAAGAGTTTGGGAGTCTTCCCCTGTCTTAAATTTTATGAAATAGTTTGAGAACAGGAGTTAGTTTTTCCATAAAAGGTAAAATTCTCCTGTGAAGACTTCCCATCCAGGGCTTTTGTATGCCTGGAGTTTTTATTGTTTCAATTTCACCAGCTGTTATTGATCTGTTCAGGCTTTCTGCTTCTTATTGATTCAGTTTGGGAAAATTATATGTTTCTAGAATTTGTCCATTTCACCCAGCTTGTCAAATTTCTTGGCATGTAATTGTTTGTAGTCATTTCTTACAATCCGTAGTATTTCTGTGGTAATGGTTATAATTTCTCCTCTTTTTTATTTTATTTATTTGGGTCCTCTCTCTCTTTTTTTGGATGAGTCTTGTTGAAGACTTGTTCATTTTATCTTTTCAAAGAACCAGCTCCTGGATTTATTGATCCTTTGAATTGTTCTTTTAGTCTCTATGTCATTTAATTCTGCTCTGATCTTGATTATTTCTTTCCTTCTACTCACCCTGGCCCTTGTTTATTGTTGTTCTTCTAGTTCTTGTGGATTCAGGGTTAGGTTGTGTATTTGAAATGTTTCTATCTTTTTTAGATAAGCCTGTATTCCTATGCATCTCCTTCTCAGGACTGCCTTCACTGTGTCCCATAGGTTTGGGGCTGTTGTGTGTTCATTTTTATTTGTTTCCAGAAACTTTTTTATTTCTTCCTTGATCTCATTTTTAACCCATTCATTATTTAATGGCATGTTATTCAGTCTTCATAAATTTGAATATTTTTGAGCTTTTCCTTGAGGTTGGTTTCTAATTTCAAGCCATTGTGATCTGAGAAGATGCTTGATATGATTTCAATTTTCTTGAGCTTGTTGACGCTTGTTTTGTGACCTACCATATGGTCTATCTTTGAGAATGTTCCATGTGCATTTGAAAACAATGTATATTTTGCTCCTTTAGGGTGAAAGTTTATGTGCATATCAATTAAGTCTATTTGATCTAGAGTGTTGTTCAATGCCACAATATCTTTGTTTTTCTTTGCTTGGAAGATCTACCTATTGTTGACAATGGGGTATTAATATCCCCTACTATGGGTGTGCTATTGTCAATATCTTTCTTGAAGTCCCACAAGGTTTTCCTTGTATATTTAGGTTCTATGTTGGGTGCATATATGCTTACTAGAGTTATATGTTCTTAATGATTTTTCCCTTCAATGTTATATAGTGTCCTCCTCTGTCTGTTTTCATGGCTTTCATTGTGAAATCTATTTTGTCTAACATAAGTATTGCTACCCCAGCTTTTATTTTCATGTTTGTTTGCTTGGATAATTTTATTCCATCCCTTTGCTTTCAGTCTGTGTAGATCTTTTGTTCTGAGGTGAGTCTCTTGTAAGCAGCATATATGAAGGTCATGTTTTCTTACCATTCAGCTATCCTATGTTTTTTGATTGGAGCATATAATCCATTTACATTTAAGGTTATTATTAATAGGTAGGGTTTTGGGTCTTTTTTTTTTGCATTTTTCCCTTTGTACCTGTGTTTCTCTCTCTCTTTCTTTTTCTTCATCTTCTTTAGCATCTCTTACAATGCTGATTTAGTGGAGACTTTTTGTTTTTGTTTTTTTTGTGTTGTCTTTGTCTGGGAAGCTCCTTATTTCAGCTTCCATTTTAAATGAGAGTCTTGTTGGTAAAGTAGGCTTGGTTGCAGGCCTTCGCTTTTCATTACTTGGAATATTTCTTGCCACTCCCTTCTGGCTTTTAATGTTTCTATTGCATAATATGCTTGTACGTTTATCAAGCTCCCCTTGTACATTACTAGTTGTTTCTCTCTTGCTGACTTAATAGTCTCTCTTTGTCTTTAGATGTTGCCATTTTTATTAAATGGTGTGCCTTGTAGTAAGCCTCTTTGGGTTCATCTGCATTGAGACCATTCATCTGTGGTTCCTAGACGTGTGTGACTTTTTCTGTCATTAAGTGAAGGAAGTTTTCTGTCATTACTTTTTCAAACAGGTTTTCTATGCCTTGCTCCTCTTCTTCTGGTGTTCCTATGGTTTGCATATTATTATGTGTCACCTTGTCCTGCTGCTCCCTTAAACTCAATTATTTATTTAGCTAATCATTCTTTTGATGTTGTGAAAAAAGCCATCACCATAATCAAATCTCCAGATTTTTCTCCTATGTTATCTGCTTGGATTTTTATAGTTTTGCATTTTATATTTAGATTTATGATCAATTTTTAATTAATTTTTGTAAAGGGTGTAATACCTCTCCCTAAATATCATAATTTTTTTGAAGTTCAAATTTTTTATTTTTAAAATTGTGTTTTATTAATCCTATTACTACAGCTGTCCCAATTTTTCCCCATCTGCTGTTCCTCTACCTTGCACCCACCATTCTCACAGGCAATCCCCACACCTTTATTCATATTCATTGGTCATGCATATAAGTTCTTTGGCTACTCCTTTTTCTACACTATACTTTATATCCCTATCGCTATTCTGTAGCTACCTATTTGTACTCCTCCCCGCCACCTGCATTCTGCCCAAGGCCACCATGCATGAGCTATAAAGCATTCTGAGCTGGTTGCTATTTGTGCTGGGCTTGGAGATTCCCAGGTGGAGCCAAGCTCTGAATCTAGTCTGGCTGCTGCTAGTGCTGGGCCTGGGACCACTTAGCAAGTGATATGGAGGCTGAGGGCTCACTGAGGCCAGCTGCTGATTCTTTGATAGGATTCAGGAAGTGTAGCAGCATGAGCCAAGACCAGCTATTCATATGCAAAAGTCACTGCTAATAGTTTTGGTGGGCCCATAATTTGAGTGGGATGGAGCCTCAGTGGTTCTCCAGGATGTGGCAAACAGTGTTAGCCTGGTTTACAGAGTCTCAGATATGGTACTGTCCTGCTCTTTGTGGGAGTGAGCTCGGAAAAGGGACAATGGCCTCTTCTCATGTTTATGTCTGGGGCAATACTGTCCTCCAGCTCCCACCTTGATGCCACACACTTCAGTTTTTCCCTGAGTGCCACTGGTGCCTTTCAAGCTGCTAGCCGAGTGATGGGGCTCAGAGAGAGTGAGTCTGAGTAAGTGTATGTGTGGGTTTTTTAAGGGAACTGCTTCAATTCAAAGAATTGTCTCTGAATTCAAAACCAGATGTAAGCCAGATTAAAATGGCTCCATGACTTTTCCATAGAGTTATATTAGTGCCTTGGATCCTAAGAGACATTTTTAAAAAGTACTTTATCATATATTCAAACTTTTTACAAAATTCATTATAGGTAGAAAGGCAGAGAAATGAGCTGGCTTTTAAAATTATTGTAAGGCCCAGCAGAATGGATGCTGTAATTCCCCTATACCTTCCACACAGAAGGGTTTCCGGAGGTTTGTCTACCCACTCTTCAGATTCAAGTTCAGCTTCAATTTCTCCTCCGACCCTATAGATTGTCAAGAGATAAAGTAATGAGTTTCTTCAACTCATAAAATTTGGTTGTGTTTATTTACACCAGTTTATTAAAAAAGGCTTTATAAGGAATAATTCTTTCAATAAGGCAAGCATACATTATATTCCAAATATAACAAACCAAAGCGTTTAAATAAGCAAGCCAGGTGTTACATAATATACTTTCATACCCTCAAGCAAAGTGATTTTATGTTTGCCAAAGTTACAAAGGGAAAAGAAAAAAGCTCTGTATAGTTTTCTTTTAAAAAATTACAATAATTTCTAAACTTGATCTCCTAACTTATAGTTTTTGATGCACATGTGAAAATTAACCAGGTACTGCTTCCTGAGATTATTTATGTTGTACTGTTTACTGTCTTTAGAGTCGTTTAGTAATTCACTGAACAAAGTAAATTCCCCAGGAATCTTGGAAGAAAGAAAATAATTACTTTGTAGTTGATTGAAATTTTGGGTACTGGAATTGAGATTCCTCAGTGAAAAGGAAAGGAATGGGAACGAAGTTTATGTCTCTGGAGTGGGGGCTACAGTCTCAGATGCCTAAGGGAGACAAGGGAGGTAAATTAAAATAAATGACTTAACAAAAATGGGGTAGCATCTGTATCAAACTTGAACTCAAGCATTAAGTAGTACAAAAATAGAGTGAGTAGAAAGGTCAGGAATTGCCCTGTAACACTGGGATATCAGTTTGTGGTTGATGAAAATGAACATTTTGAAGTATGATTTGTTGGTAGTATTCAAATGTCTCAAAAAGTTTTTTGATTGAGCCCAGGGTAATTTTCCCCAAGTTTCTCAATGGACTATTCAGCTTGGCTTGAAACTCTTGAGAGCTCCATTCCCTCTATCCCACTTGGAATTGAGACTCTCAAGTGAAGAATAACATCATTGGAACAAAGATGGTGCCACTGGACTTTTTTAAAAAAGGTCTTTTCTCTACCTAGGGCACTTCAGCTAAAACTCCTCATGCTCTGTCCATGTAGGTACTTCTAGGATAGCTTCAGCCTTGCTCCTCACTTTGGTCTTGGCCTCTTGGCCTTGGAGCTGGTTTTCTCCCATGACTTACCCCAACACCCTGTGAATAAATTCTTTACTTGGACTACTTGATTTTAACTTAACTTTTCCTCAAGATTTTATCTTGTTTCCCCTTTGCCCTATAATCTATTCTTTCATGAAGCTTCATGTTATCAAATTCAGTGCCAGTTCTCAGAACCCTAGCCAAGAGCAAAGCACTGATATCCATACTTGCAAAGGCAAAGGATTTGGACATGGATAATTTTACAAGAAAACTAAGAAAATTGAGAGAAAAGGCAGAACAATGGGTCCTCTATGAGTAGATGAGTTGACAGAGAGCCTTTTCCAGTTTGGCAATGATAGCACCCAGTAGGACTGGTTTGTGCAACACAGGCTCTTAAAGTAGCAGTAAAGTTTCTGTATCCACATGGCACATAGTTTGATTATGCTTGAACCTCTCGTAGAATAAGGTCATAAGGAGGGAAGAGGAGCTGCATATCTCCACGACAAGAAAGCTCAAATACTTGCCACAGTGAATGTAAACTAGTCTGGACCCTCATAGAGAATAGAAAGGGAGTGGGGGAGGGGCAACTCATACAGCAGTTAGTGGGAGAAAACCACTATTAAAGACCAGTAAGAAAGCATTTGTGTTTTTCTGTTGTTCTTTTCCACATGATCTGTCTTCAGGAAGAAAAGCTACAGATGTTTCCTCAGTAAAACACTTTGAACATAACAGAATAATGCAGCTATTCTGGACTTGAGCCAGAAGACCCTGGTTCACATTTGATCTCAACAGTCACCACGCCATCTCCCACAAGTCAGTTACCTCTCTTAATCTTGTCCTTCCATTTTTAAAATAGGTGATGTAAGAATACTTAGCTCACACTTTTGTTGAGATATATAAAGAGGTAATGTGTGTAAAAAAACTTTCAAAAACTAAAGTTTCTTATTAATTTGAAGTTGCATTATAACCTTTTAGTGTCCTAGCACTGGTGATGTTCCTAATAAGTGTTTGTGATTTAAATAATACAGGTTAGAGAGAAAATATGAATTTTTAGTCCAAGAAAGTGTAAGTATTAAAAGAGACCTCCCACAGGACAGAAAGAAGTCAGATTTTGGAGTCAGGCCTCCGTGCAAATGGAAGGTTTGCAACATACTAAGCACTGCTAACTACATTACTACAGATAAGCCCTCTACATGCCCATACATCTTCTTTGCATTGTTTTCAGGATTAAGTAAGAAAGCATAACAGGGTATAATGTTAGTGTTTTTCTATCCTTCTTTCTGTTTCTTGACATCCTTCTCAGTCTCCCAAGCTCACTGAAACCTGAGAAAGGAAATTTATTTTATGGGGTACAATCTTGGGAATACCCTGAAGCCCACTGGAGAATAAATGATTCTTTCATGGCACACCATGTTAGATGGACTCTTTATTAGCTTTTGTACCTGTAGTCTGGTATCATTTGTATTCTCATAAACCTTTAATATTTTTGTTAAAAAAATCGGGAGTGATGCAAGATTGACCTGGGTGTAGACAGTTGTCATTATGAAGAGAGACAAAGGGCTACACTGGAAAATTATGTGTCATGGGTGTCACTCTGACCTCATAAATGTGTTTTTTCCTGAGCTGACATTCACAAAGATGTACCTCCTAAACTAATAGCTCATAATTTGAGAAATGTATTATCAAGTCAGCTAGTTGTCTTTTTGCTTATTTATGATTATGGGGCCTAATGTATGAGTCTGTGGTATAAGTAATTAAGCTTCTTTCAGTGGTATAGTAAGCTGTGAGGATAAAAAGATGACACACTTCCCTAACAAATAAAAATGTATATGATATTTTTTTTACATATGACATAGTGGGAGGATGACTGGGAAGGCAGAACTTAGCATGTGTTTAGTTCACACAGTTGTTTCGAGTAAGACAGGTTCCTTAATGCCAAGCCTATTTTGTTATGTAAAACTCATTACTGGCTTAACTCTCCCAGGGAAGCAGGGTGAGTTACTTCATTTTACTTCTACCCTACATCTTGAGAAACCACTACAGCAAGAAACAATGAATGCAACTGTCTGGCTCCGTGGGAGTGGTATGCTGAGGCTCCTCATTTCCCCCTTAGGAAATTTTTGGCGTCAGGGCTGACACTTGGAAATAAATTAATACAAACTGTTTGACAGGTAGCAAGGATAACAACAATCCAGTGTTCTTCACAGTCTGAGAGGCTTTTCTTAAGATTTCTCAGATAAGTATCAGTGTTAGGAGGAAAATGAAACCAACCTCAAGTATCTTCTGTACATAACCAGGGTCTTTGCATAGCAAAGTAGTTGCTAATAGTTGCCCAATAGTTGGGCAGTATTAGTGAGGGGAGAATTTGCTGGGAAATGGCTTTCTCTTTATACCATGAAGCGTGCTCCTAAATAGTGAGTTTCTGTAGACAGTTTGACATACTCTGGCTGAAACCAAGAGTTCTTAAGACTTTGATTAACTTTAGTTTTAAATCCTAGCTCTAAAAATCATCTCTCTCTGTCTCTCCACAACCCAGCTCCAGCCACAGCAGAGACCTAGCCTTTCTCCCAGATAATCGTCAGTCCCCGAAGCAGCTGACAGCAGCCTGAACCTGACTAATAGTTACATGGTCCAGACCACTGGCTGGCTAAAGATAACATCTTGATGTAAGTTATGTTTCAGCTCCTGAGCCCTAATGTGGAATCACCCCACACCTGCTTTTCCACCAAAGCAGACAGCGGCACATAGGAAAAGACCCTAGAGCTGTTCAAGACCTGAAGAAATGAGTCATTACCTTTATCTCACCTCCTGTAGCACAGGAACCCCAAACCCAACCCAGGGAGCTGCTTAAGTGTTTGTGATAGTCCAAAAGAAACCCGTCGGTGGACTCGCCAAAGGGGACATGCCATTTATTACCCACGTTACAGGGGAGTGCACTGATGGTTGTGGGTGGGTATGAGAGAGACTGCCCCTCCTCCAGGCTGAAGCTCATTATGAGACAGAAGATTTTCAGGAAGAGAAAACTCCAGAGGCGCCCCAGGACCAAGGCAAAGGACATTGATAGAGAACAGAGACCCTGTTCTAAGACCAGTTGTCCCCACTTTCCGGAAGAGTGCCAAACCATGATGAATCATGATGGCACCTGCACAGAAAATGCTACATGACCCCTACTTCACTATAATAACATTATAATAAATTAGTATTATGGGACCCCCTCCGCTGGTGGACAAAGAAAATTATGGGAGACCACATGGCAGCAACTTAAAAGTAATATAATGACTTGCACATCATGGTAAAAGCTCAGAAACTAGCCAGGAAACACCTGCCCTATCAGAATAGAATCCCTCCAGCCACGGAGGGTCAGTCTCTGCTCAGAATTGGCCTGCTCCCATGTTCTGTGGGGTGCACTATTGTCACAGGTGGGCACAGGTAACCAGGTTCTTGGTGATCGGGACAAAGAATTGAACTGAACACCCAGAGTTTATAGCAGAGAACATGGGAGCAGGCCAACTCCAAGCAGAGATGGACCTCATGGGCTGGGGGGACTCTACTCTTATAGGACGGATCCTTCCTGGCTAGTTTTGGCAGGTTTTTACTGTGCATGTACAAGTAGTTGTATTACTTTAAAGCTATTACACATGCAGTCTCCCAAGGTTTTCCCGGATTGGCCGCCAGGGAAGAAGATCCCACAATGTTACCTTGTTGACCCCCCCTTTTCCTGGGGTCCTCCTGTACTAGGTTCGCCTTTCCCTTAGCCAGAGAATTAGAGCTCTCCATGTTAGAGATTGGTGAAAAGGAAAGGAATCATTTATTCAAGTTATACAGACTTAAGAGTAATGACTTAATGTCTTCATCAAAATCCCAAAGTCCCTTAAAACACCCACAAACACACACAGTCCTTTCCCCCTTTGCCCAGTCCACGGTACCGTATCTCAGGAAAAAAAATAGAAAGCCGTGTGGCGGTTCTCTGCTAAAGCTGCACGATGATTCTTCTCATGGCTGCGAGAGTCCTCATTCTGGCCAAAAGCACGGGGTTCTCTCTTCAATGGCTGCCATTTCTGCCTTTTAAATCCCAGTGCCAATCTTCCTCTGCAGTCCCATTTCCGACTTTTCCCACAATCAGCTACATCTGCCAGGGCTCCCACATCCTCCCAGCTTTACTGGGCTGCCATAGTGAATCGGGCAGGCCTGGCCCCTTGGCACGGAGCCAATCATCTCCAAGCTCTCGCGCAGGCACTGTGATGGGGGCTGGGGAGTTGCCTCCCAGTTACATCTTGGGTGGAAGTCACTCCCTTCTCCCTGGCTCAAAGCATGGCCACAGCTATTTAACATATCTATGAAACCAGTTAAAGGGTATAGATATGTTAAATGGCCAGTCTAGAGGTTATCTGCGAAACTGTTGCTGTGCAAAACGCCTCAATGGCCCTGTTCCATGCGTCCCATCCCCCAGCTCAGACTTGCGGGGAGTAAGGACATGTCATATTTTTAATATTTCCTGGACACCCTGAGTTTTGGACCCCATTACAAATCCTTCTTTGGGGGGCCCCCTGGATGCACCCTCCTA
Organism: Sturnira hondurensis; assembly: GCF_014824575.4. NCBI lineage: Eukaryota > Metazoa > Chordata > Mammalia > Chiroptera > Phyllostomidae > Sturnira > Sturnira hondurensis. Next base: position 19,681,660 of record NW_028073511.1, on the reverse strand, counting down.
CACTATCACTTAACAAATTTGCTCTCTCTTAACTGTTATAAACTCTCTGTGTGTTCAGTTCAATTCATTGTTCATAATCACTAAGTATTAGGTGGTTGGTTCCCTGTGCCTATCTGCGACAATTATAAGAGGTCCCAGACAAAGGCAACATGGGTCCAGGTTGCACAAACCTACGAGTGGCCCAAAACTACATTACCTCAGTGTGTGCATGCAGCAAGAAGCAGTCACGAGACAAGAAACTATTCCCAGAAGGAAATAAGGAGGGAGTTACAATCCATTCCCAAAACAATACACATTCTTTCTGTCCAGAGACCCTCTGACTAGCCCTCAGTCATGGGAAGAGAAAGGGCCATGTATTGGCCCCATACCCCCAACCAGTCATGTCCCAGCATGAGCCTGAACACACAAACCACAGCGTCTTATGATTTTGCCCTATATAATCAATCTGTAACTTACATACCATTGGGAGTTTGCGCTTTTGAACATTAGTCTCCCATTCTCCTGAATCGTGCCATTCATAATAAAATAGCCAATGTTCTTCTATTGCAATTCTCAGTGTTGAGTATTTGGCTCTTCTAGCTCCGGGTGGACAAACTCTTTTCTCTTTGGTAACACATTTTCAAGATGAGGTGTTTTCCTTTGTGAATATGATGAATGTCTGTACAGCATCTGGGCACTTGGGATGCATATGAAGAAGGTGACTAAATAGGAGGAGGGAAAGTTAGTATCGGGAATGGCTGGTTTTGATTTGAATAATAAAATAACATGACGTTACCTTTTCCCTTATCTGAAGTATGTTCAACTGTTGCTGGTCTAGGCATGATTTAAAATGCAGTGAGAACTATCAGCTCAGATTTGCAAAAGATATCACATTTATTTTATTAAAAACCAACTTATCCACTTTTCTCACCTGCTTCCAAATAAAAAAAATTACTTTATTTCACATAAACAGAATTTCTCTTTGTGGGATGAAGATTGAACTTGAATCTTCTCGAACTCTAAAAAAATAAGATTATAATTCTACCAAAAAAAAAAAAAAACACCACACATATCTAAGTCACAGATACTCTTTTCATTCTAAGTATTAGCCTTTGATAACAATATGGAGGGTTGGACACAAGTGAGGGAAGTAACCATAGTGTTTAGGCTACTATTTGAGCAATGAAAAATGTTGTTTGAGTTCATTAGTGGTGACATGACAGGAAGATTGCAAAAACTTGACAAGAAAAATAGATACTGTAAAAGTTACAACAACAACTAAGAGAAAACCAAAGTAGGAAAATAAATGTTATCAATTCAGCAGTTAGAATAGTTTCAGCTATGTTTTAGTATTTCTTAGAAAACTGGGACTCGGAATGTTTTGGCAAAGATACAGGACATTCATTCATGAGAAGTCTTGGGTTCTAACAGTTTAATAGTAAACACTCTTGAGGAGGCCCTTGGTAGAGCAGTACAAGTCACTCAAGTTGTAGAGCAGGAATAATGAATCACAAAAAGGAGACAATTTGCAAATTAAATGTGGTATCTGTATTGCGAAAGAAGAGGAAATAATTGCGTTTCCTGATGGGAATCTTTAATGGTACTGAAATCAATACTCTAGAAAGTGGTTTTTAAAATTAATCCAGAGAACTATTTCTAATTACTATTGTGAGAGAAGAAACAAGCACAAATTTCTTAGGAAAAATCTGTATGACAGAAATTTCTATTGTCTTTTATATCATGGAGCACCACAAGTATTTCAGCAAATAATATAGGATTGTCACTTTGAACTGCTGGTGCCTAGTAACTCACATATAGTGGTTTTCAATTAATATTTATCATATGAAGGGACAAATTAATGAATGAATAAACAAAGGAATCTTTAAAAGGGAAGAAAAAATTTAGAACTTCCTATTTCGAGTTGGTTTATTCTCAGCCTTGGATTTAATCATTCTATTTCTTCTTGATAGATCTTACACAAGAATAGTTCTAGTCTTTTGAATTGCTGCATAAATCTGCAAGGCTTAGATTCCCTTAAAAATGTAGTAAAAAAGTAGATAAAATGTAAAGAATAAGAAATAAATTTTAATCCACATTGTTACAGACTTCCTTTATTAAATTAGCAAATCTCTCAACTCAGAGTTTTTTATTATGAAATTAATAATACAATACTGAACCACATTATTTTTGTTTTATTATGGAGAACCAGAAAACCCAAAATGTGTAAACAAGGTATGCACATATACCAGCTGGCTGTGGTGACTGGTCAAAGAAATATATACATATATATTATCAAGTTTGTTAATTAAATATGTGTCTGTGGTTGTTACACATCTCATTATACTTGTCTTAAGTTTGTTACTCTTGAAGGAATAAATAGAATTAAAATAAGAGTTTTCTTAGAGAAAAGGAGTTTGAATGACTAGAGGGAGCAATCCTTCTATGCATAGATGAGAAGCAGTAACTGAGAAGTTCTGACTGGCCAGAGATGAAGAAAAAGGAAGCTGAGGAGATAGAAATTGTTCAGTTTCTCTCTCCCTTGACCTTCTTCTTTTGTGCATGTCTCTTTGCTTTCTTTCTCCTAAGCTCCAGGGTCCCTTCTATTGTATCTGTAACTTATTTCCTGAGCCCACACAACCCAGGGGTCCACTTCATCCATGGATCACTTCTTTTACCTCTGTGACTTAAAAAAAAAAAGGTTATCCTTTACAGTTGTTCCTATTATTTCACACTTCACTCCCTCTGCCCACCCCCCCCAATTTCCATAGTCAATCCCCACCCTGTTTCCATTAACATGGGTCCTTCATATATGTGCTTTGACTAATTCCTTCACTTTATTTCTAACAGTCCCTTCCTCCCTCTTCCCCTCTTCCCACTATCAGTCTATTCCATGTTTCTATGCCTGCGATTTCATTTTGCTCATGAGTTTATTTTGTTCATTAGATTCCTCTTTGAGTGAGATCATATGGTATTTGTCTTTCACCAACTGGCTTATTTTATTTAGCATGATAATCTCCAGTTCCATCCATACTGTTGCAAAATTCTTTCTTTCTTTCTGCCACATAGTATTCCGTAGTGTAAAGTACCACTGTTTTTTAATCCACTTATCTACTGATCAGCACTTAGGCTGCTTCCAACTCTTGGCTGTTGTAAATAGAGCTGCTATGAACATAGGGGTGCATAAGTTCTTTTAAACTGATGTTTCAGGATTCCTAGGATATAATCCCAGCAGTGGAATCAGTGGGTAAAAAGGTAGTTCCATTTTTAACTTTTTGAGAAATTCCAGACCGTTTTCCACAGTGGCTGCACCAATCTGCATTCCTACCAACAGTGCATTAAGGGTTCCCTTTTCTCCGCATCCTTGTCAACACTTGTTGTTTGTAGATTTATTAATGATAGGCATTCTGATAGGTGTGAGGTGATATCTCTTGTAGTTTTAATTTGCATCATTCTGATGGCTAATGATATTGAGCATATATTTTCATTGCCTATCCTTAGAGAAGTGTCTGTTCAGGTCACTTGCCCATTTTTTAATTGGATTGTCTTCCTGGTGTTGAATTGTATGAGTTCTCTATACATTTGGAGATTAAACCCTTGTCCAGTGTATCATTGGTAAATATGTTCTACCATACAATTGGTTTCCTTTTCATTTCGATGATGGTTTCTTTAGGCATGCAGAAGCTCTTTAATTTGATGTAGTCCATTTGTTTATTTTTTCCTTTAATTCCCTTGCCCTAGAGATAAATTGGCAAAAATATTTTTGTGTGACATATCTGAAATTTTACTGCCTATGTTTTCTGCTAGGATTTTTTGTGTGTCATGATGTATATTTAAGTCTTTTATCCATTTTGAGTTTATTCTGGTGTATGGAGTGAGTTGGTGGTCTAGTTTCTTTCTTTTTTTTTGGCATGTACCAGTCCAGTTCTCCCAACACCATTTATTGAAGAGACTATTTTTACTTCGTTGTATGCCCATGTCCCTTTTGTTAAATACTAATTGACCCTAGAGACATGAGTTTATTTCTGGGTTCTTTACTCTGTTCCAATGATCTATGTGTCTGCTCTTATGCCAGTACCAGACTGTTTTGATCACAGTGGCCTTGTAGTATAGTTCGATATCAGGTATTGTGATCACTCTAATTTTGTCCTTCTTTCTCAAGATTGCTGAGGCTATTTGGGGTCTTTTTTGTTCTTTATAAATTTTTGTAGTATTTGTTCTAGATCTGTGAAATATGTCATTGGTATTTTGATGGGAATTGTGTTGAATCTACAGATTGCTTTGGGTAGTATGGACATTTTAATGATGTTAATTCTTCTAATCCATGAAGAGAGTATACGCTTCCATTTATTTGTATGTTCCTCAATTTCTTTCTTCAGTGTTCTATAGTTTTCTGAGTACAGGTCTTTTACCTCTTTGGTTAGGCTTATTCCTATGACTGATCATGCTGTAATAAGCATAGGTCTGTTAGTAAGATGTTCAGCATTTTGTTTTTCAGTTTAATGTTATTACTTAAGACTGTGAGTTAAGTTACTCCTCTCTGAAAACTAAGGCTAAGTGAGTAATTATTCTTAGTCATGGTCTCCTTAGGTTATGAAGTATGTAAGAAATAATCACATAATGAAACTGAATATAATCATGTAGTGAAACTGGCAAAGAATTTATTTTAAAATTATAATTTATTCAAGGTTATCTCTCTACCAGGAGTTCTCAAACTTGAGAATCACTGCAAATCACCCGGAGGACTTCTTAAATGACAAATTTGGGGCCCCACTCCCCAGTTTCTGCTTCATTATATCTGGGCTGGGCTTGATAATTAACATTCTGACAAGTTTCAAGGTTATGCCCTACGCCATGGTTTCCAAACTTCAGCATCATTGATATTTTGAGAGGAGTAAGTCTTTGTTGTGGAGGCTTTGCTATGCGTTGTAGGGTATTTAGCAATATCTCTGGCCTCTTCCCATTAAATGCCAGTAGCATTCCCACCTCTTATAGTTGTGTATGAGAACTCATTTTAGAGACTCAATATGGCTCCGGCAACAAAGGCATATGGGAGATGTTGAGCTCTCTGTGACTGTAAACTCTTTGTGACTGTTGAACTCTTGACTCACTGATAACCTCACGCTTGACTCACTGATCAGAAACCTGGAATGCTACCCAAAAGCAAACGTCATGCCCCAGGAAATAAACATATAGAGTGTAGAAACTGCCTGATGTTATCTTTTAACTTTTTTTTAAAATTTGGTGATAGGTTGTTCTCTCAGGGAGATTCACACAACAATGTGCTATCTGTTTTTGCTATTAACCCCTTTAAAAGGGGACTCTGTCCTGAGGGGGGGTGTGGATTTTTCTTGGCCACCACCACCAAGAGCAAGTTCCTCCTATTGGAACTCTTACAAACTTAAATGAGGCTATATGTAAATTCTTCAGAATGGATACTGAATTTAGATTTTTGGGCTTTCCCCACAACAAAACTGTGATGACTGAAAATGTCTACAGACTATGACACATGTTCCCTGAAGACAAATCCACCCTCAACTGAGAACAATTGTCCTATGTTGCCATCCTCATTAATATACTTTTAATATACTTGCATTTTAATATACTCTGTTAAGTGGAAAACAAAGGAGGTGCCAACTCTGGTGGAAAGGCAAGTCTGTGTGGTCAGTGTGCACTACATTTCCCAGGAGTTTCCATCAAGGAACTGCTTGACAACTGTTGGGCTAAGCACGGGTGGCAAACACAAGGCTGGGGGGTGGGGCGGCTAATCTGGCCCCGCACCTTGTTTCTACCTGGCAGCAGCACTGAGCTCCTTGCCCCTAGTGAAGGAGTAGTTATATTTATACAGGCCTAATGGCCCTTTGAAGGCAACTGCAAGACAGATGTGGCCCCTGGTGAAAATGAGTTTGACACCCCTGATTCAAAGGAGCCAAGGAATGTAGATGATTGTAGTCTCAGGAATGTAGAGACTGAAACTGTTCTTGAGGAATTATCCGACAACAGACCAAAAGCCCCATACCTCCTCAAACACGTCTTTTAGAACCTTTCTTTAGCTATGCTCTGTTTCTACAGCATACACATCTTTCTCCAGTTTCTCTCCCGTTCTCACTCCAAAGATGGTCTAGGCCATACAGTCACCACAGGGAAATTGTTGCTATTACCAGTGACTAGAATATGGAGTACTTGATCTTTCTCCAAAATGCATGAACATGTTCCTAGAATCTGACATTAAAACTTGGAGTGGCCCTGGCTGGTGTAGCTCAGTGGATTGAGCACGGGCCTGCGAACCAGACGATCGCAGTTCGATTCCCATTCGGGGCACATGCCTGGGTTGCAGGCCAGTTCCCATCAGGGGACACACCAGAGGCAACCATACATTGATATTTCTCTCCCTCTCTCCTTCCCTTCCCTTCTAAAGATTAAAAAAAACCAACAACTTTGAGTGTAGTTTTTATTCAATGCCATAATCACACTGACTGCTAAGTTGCTGCTATTGCAGAACTTCGGGCATGCTAAAAGTTTAATAGGTTATTACCACTGCTTGAGGATGTTAGTAACATTGTATGAGGATCTACACAAAAGAACACAAACAGACATTCGGAACATGATCCATTCTTATGCATAAATCTCAAGTGTGTTGTTGAAAAAGCACATGTGATCTTACATATACCTATCCCCTTCTCTCTCTGTCTCTCCACCTCTTCCTTGCTCTCTGCCTCTCTCTCACTGAACTTTCCCCATGTTTAGACACTATTTATAAATTCTTCCTTCAGCTCTTACATTAAAATTTTACCTTTGTATCAGGAGGTATTATACAATCCTCATGTCTTCATTAGGATTGTGTATTCCCTTCATTTAATTCATTAAGTTAGTTTTCTAGAGAAAATGTTACAAAAGATTTATGGAAAACCCAAAGAATAATAATGTTATTGATATCAATAAAGGGTAATTTTTTCCTGTTAAAGTTGAGCTCTCACACTGACCCAGAATTTTTTTAAGAAAAATTTCTCAAAGTATATTTTGTTTATTTACTGAAAGAAGTCCACTGACATTGGATTTAGATTTCCATTAAAACAGGAAAAAGAAACTTTAATTTAGAAACTGTGATCCAAAGACAAAAAATGAAGTATAGAAATCTCAAATAGTGAAGATTTTAAAAAGGCTGCAGAAAAAAAGAAGGTGGATTCTCTTCAGATAAATCCTCTCTCTTCCTCTGGTCCCATTCCCTAAACCCTTCCTGCTGAAGCTGAGGGTTCTTATGACTTTGATTAAATTTAGTTTTCAGTTCCAGCTCTAAAAATCACTTCTCTTTCTTTCTTTCTTTCTGTCTGTCTGTCTATACACCTCAGAGACCTAGTATTTCTCTTGATAATCGGCAACCCCCGAGGCAGCAGAAGACAGAAGTCTGGACCTGACTAATAATCACAAGACTGACTGGCAGGCTAAAGATAACATCTTGATGTAAGTCATGTTTCGGCTTCTGAGCCCTAAGGTAGATTTGTCCCATTCTCCTTTCCGGGCAGATGCACACAGGAAGAGACCTCAGAGCCGTCCTCAAGACCTAAAGAAATGATTCATCACCTTTACCTCACCTTCAACCAACCCACTCCCAGCCTAGGCCTGAACCCATGGTGTCTTACGATTTTGCCCTACATAATCAATCTGTTATCTACACACCATCGGGAGTTTGTTTTCTTGAGCATTACTTCCTGTTCTCCTCTATGGTGCCATTCATAATAAAATAGGTAATTATTTGGCTCTGCTAGCATTGGGTGGATGAGCTCTTTCCATTCGGTAACACTATAAGCCCGTTTGTCAACACAGACTCAGCCTCCCCTGGCACCCTCCTCTGTCTTTCTTGTTTGCTCTCCCCACCCCATTCCCATCAAAGGAACAAGACTGGGTGAGGGCTAGGAAGCCGTCTGAAGTGGGAGGATGCCTTGCCTACAGAAGGGGAGGTTTCAAACTCTTGGCAAGACAAGACTGAGAGGAGGTAGCAATTCTCACAATACAGGGCAAAAAAGAGCCTGGGAGCTGAGCAAAGGATGAGAATGCTGTGCTCAGTGGGACCAGCTCCATCAGAAACAAAGCTCAGAAACAACTCTGGGGCTAAAGGCTTTGATGGTACCAAAAGCAGCATGGACAGCAAGACTAATAATTTACATTAGAATGGTAAGGCAGAATATAATAGTATTAGAATGGTAAGGTAAACTTATAATTAACACTTATAAATTTATATTTTATTTGATATTTTGTTATACATATATATTTTTTTACATTTGAAATGCATATTTAGTTATATGGGTTTTTTATTTTTATAAATTTTATGAGGTTTTTAAATAAACTGTGAAATGTGGGAATACTAAAACAAATTCCTAACAACTGTGTGAAAAATAATATAAGTGGACCCACCTCAAAACAGAGTTGGAGCTGCAACCCCAGAGACACTACCTTACAGGTCTTATTCTTTAAAGCGTGGAATGTTAAAACTGGGCAAACAAACACACAGCAAACAGAAACACTGGACAAAACAACCTTCCGACTGAACCTAAAGCAGCATTGTAATCTAACTAATTGTTTGCAAGATAATAGGAAAGCAGACATTCTGACCACCTGGACTGAAAATTAAAGACATTCTTTACAATTAGCGCCACTATCTTATAACTTTTTTGCACCTATAGAAATTTCTTACTTAGCTTAACACTAATAGAAATTTCTTCTATTTGTAATTATTCCCTTATATCTCCTAATCAGAATTCTATTTGTGTTTCTGCCTAAATCAGTGCTTCCTGAACAGTCATTCCTTTGAATCTCGAATAAATACTTATTGCCTCTTATTTGGCTTTTTATTTTTAGGTTAACAATTGGCATTGTAATTTTTCTCCAGTATTCTGCTCATTTATTCAATATGTTTAAAAGCTGAAGTGATATTGGCCCCCTGAATACTTCCTGTCCATCAGAATCTCCGATAGAAGAAATTACCACTCCTTCCTGGGCATTGAAACCCTGGGCATTATAACCAATGCCTCCTGCTCACTTGTGACCCCTTGTGACCCTGATTTTATTTTGGGGAGTCACCTTTTCCCTGCCCTTCTGTTCATGTGTAGAAGAGAGGGAAATTGACTTTACCCTTGGATCCAGGGGTGCACTTGTGGCCAAATCTTAATCCAGACAACACATTTTTTGCATCTCAATTTGGTTCGGTCACAATTTTATCTAAGAGTGGACACAGGATCTAGGTCTACAAAATAAGAATATATGGACTTCACTTCTGAGGCTTCTCTTTGAGTTTCCCGAGACAAGAAAAGGAGACTCCCCCTTTCTGATGGACTTGGAGTTTCAAAGATATGTGTTGGAGCTACTATAAGGGCAGAGACTGCGAATGGTTTGAAAACACAGGCAAGGAGAACCGGAAGGCAGACAAAAATAAACAAGATCCTTAATGTTGATATAAGGTTCTCACTAGGCTATTCCAGAAATGAGATATGCTAGGTTTTTTCGTTATAGGGGCTCATAAATATACTAATTAATGAATCAATTTACCATAATAAACATACCCTTCAAACTTGGTGAAAATGTGTCCAGCTGTTTTCAGGTATAAAATGATGAGAGTGATGAGCATAAACAGATGAGAGACAGAAAACAAATTTTATTTACATAGATTGAAAGGGATGATAAGTGGCCAGGTACTGAGATATGTGCTTATTATGGGGGAGCTTTAGAGTTAGAAAATTTAAGTTTTAGGTAATAGTTAAGCTTGACATGAATGAATGTGAAAAATTATTGTTTCAGGGACTGAAGATATGACCCACTGTGACTCCAGGAGACCAAAAACAATTTGACCTTTGTGTCCCAAAGGGACTGTATGCAATCACGATAGTGTCTGAGCCATTAAGCTCCAGGGAGAGACCTCAGCAAAGCTCAGGACACAGGTAAAGAGTAACCTGAACAGATAAAAGAATGCTAAGGAACAGCCAGACTTCAGCTTTTATCTGATTAACCTTTTTCCTGAATCCCAAAGCCCCTTCCCACACTTTTTTTCCCTGAATTCTGATCTCCTTACCTACACTTAATTTTCCTTATAAAAAAAAGACTGGCTTGAAATGAAATGTAAGATGGTACATAACTCATTGTCTTCTCAAATCGCCAGCTCGCTGAATAAAGCACCCATAAAGATTCAATCCCTGGCTCTACTTATTGGTTCTGGTGGTGACAGGCAGCATGAACATCAACTTATATTAGTCATTAGAGTCTGTGATGCAGCCTTTGAAACAATTTACAGAGAAGAAAGTGTAGAGAATAAAATTTTTATTCACTCTCCAAGAAAGGAGAAGGGCATGATGTAGAGAGATATACCAGCATTGAGGAGTGGGGGCTTTGAGCTTTTATTGGATTATAATTGGATTTAAAATGGGCGGGGGGTTGGGGATGGCCGTTGTGTGGCCCCTGGGCTGTTGGGTACATTGTAACAGGAGGCTGCAGTTTGTTCCAATGTTACCTTCTGCCTGTGGCTGTTAATTCTGTTCTTGCTTCCAGTAATTTCCAGTCCTGGGGACAAGTCGGAAGAGTAAAATGGCAGTCGTGTTTAACAAGGTCATAAGCCTGCTAGACAAGGGATGCTACCGTAGCAAAGGGGACTGGCTTCATCCTTTCATTAGTCACTTGTTTCCTACTTAAAATAGGTTTGCAACATTTGATATGGTAAAGGTATTAAAATATAGATGCTCATAAAGTCTGCAATCAGGGTAATACAATAGTTAAGATGACATAACAATAGAGTAAAACATCTTTCCATAGATTATGGACACTTTTATAAAACAAACCCCTCTTAAGTTTAGTTGGAGGTCTTAAGACTAATTAACACACACAATGTTGAATAAAACGTATCTTAGTCTTTTCAGGCTGCTGTAACAAAAATACAGTAGACTGGGCAGCTTAAACAGCAAACCTTTATTTCTCACATTTCTGGAGGCGTGGAAGTCTAAAGTTCAAAATGCCTGCAGATTTGGGGTCTGGCTTCCTGGTTCATACATGGCTCTCTTCTCACTCTGTCTTCCCATCCTGAGAAAAGTGAGGGATCTGTCTTTTTCAAGGGTGCCAAACCTATTTCAGAAGGGCTGCACACTCTGATTTAATCACCATCCAAAGGTTTCCATCTCTCTCTTTTTTTAATCTTCACCAGAGGATATTTATTGATTTTAGAGAGAGAAGAAGGGAGACTGAGAGAGAAACATTAATGTGAGAAAGACATATCAATCAATTGCCTCTTGTATGTTGCAACTGGGTATCAAATCTGAAACCTGGGTACGTTCCCTGGCCTGGAATGGGACCCATGACCTTTTGGTGCCTGGAATGATGCTCCAGTCAACTGAACCACCTGGCCACAGCAAGGCCCCACCTCTTAATATCATCACACTGGAGATCAGGTTTCAACATATGAATGGGAGGGCGGCAAAATCATTCAATTTATAGCAACATGGGTATGTATTTGTCAAGGAGATGCCCAGTACATACAAAGTATTATTTAGGTTATTTAAAAGGTAGAAGACTGAAAGAGATACAGGGAAACAGGAAGAGAGGAAAGGAAAAAAAGGGAAGGGGAGGGGAGAGGGAGGGGAGGGGAGGGGAAGGGAGGGGAGGGGAGGCGAGGGGAGGGAAGGGAAGGGAAGGGAAGGGAGGGGAAGGGAAGGGAAGGGAAGGGAAGGGAAGGGGAAACACAAGAACGTTTCTCTCTCTCTCCCCCTCACTTCCTGGCTCTAAAATCAGTGAGCATGTTCTTGGGTGAGGATAAAAAAAAAAAAACATCTCTATACATAGTAGGTTCAGTTAGTAAAACTCATATGTATGTAGCAGTTATTGCAAGAACTGAGAAGCAGAGAAAATGAAACCTGACTAGAAACAACTCCACAGAGCAGGTGTTATTCAAACCGGGTGCTAACTATTGAGTAGGAGTTTCTGAAGCGGAGAATGTGCCAGCTGTCACCAGCACAGTATACAAATGGGTCCCCATGTGGGGCAGATGGTTTCCATCAAAGCAGAAACAAGAACTCCCTGAGGGAGAGAAAGCAATAAGAAACCCTGAAAGGTGTCATCTCCACCAAGTCCCTAAGTCCTGTTTCTTTTCTGAAACTTTACTAGTCAGATCAGACTTGCCTACTTGAGGAGTGTCAGAGGCCAAAAACTTAAGCAAAGGTAATTTTTTAATGTCCTCTTTGAACTTTAAACTTAATGATTAAGCCTATGGGCAACCTGGGGTGTGGCATTCCTCTGGAGAGATCAGAAATTTATAAGGACAATCTTGTTCCTACCTTCATGAGGACGCTACCCTCAAATACTAGCCACACTTTAAAATGAGGAAAAATAAATAGGTAGTTAAGTATTAGCGAGGTCTTTATGGCCATGCTCACTGCCAGGCAACATTTGCCAATCCAAGCATTTATTAATTAAAAACTATCCTTTTTCACTTATCTGTCCAAATCTTTCTATATCTCAATTGGATCCAGAATTGAGAGTTTTAATAAAAAGTACTATTTATTATCTCCCTAAAATTCCAATAGGAGTGTTTTAAATAGGAAATTGACTTAAGGTAAGTTATGTTTTCTTAAAGATTGTTTTGGCTACTGGGTGAAGACTGGGTCTTAGGTGGTCAAGGGTAAGGTAGAAAGGCTGACAAAGTTCTGCCTTAACAAGAGAAATTACAGTGATTTTGAATCGGTTGCTATTAAAGGGAACAGTGAGGAGTCGGCAGAATAAGGACACATTTTTTGAGGAATCACCAGCAGGTAGAAAGAAAAACCAGAAAGGTGACCAATGATTCCTAGGTTTTGGACATATCTAGATGGATGGGGTGTTATGTACTTGAAAAGAAAGACAGCAGAAGAAGGCTTGGGAGTAGAAGTAAATTAAGAGTTTTGCCATAGACACATCAAGTATGAGATTTATCAGAGACCTAAGGGAAAATATCAAGTATAAAGTTAAATCTATGAGTCTGGAGTTCAGATAAGGGCCAGAGCTATAAGCTGGGGCATCGTTGGCACATAAAAGGTATGCCTTTAGAGAGACAACTCATAAACGATGAATGTAATTCTGAAAATGTAGCAATAATGTGTACATTCCACATTTGAAGTCATTTGATGTAAAGCAACAATGATAAAAAGATATTTTAAGAAAAGCTAGCTGTCTCTCTCTCTCTAAATTTGCTATTAACGGCATTTTTTGACAATGTAATGACACCATGAGGAGTTCTTGAGCACTGCAGTTTGGACGACATGAGGAACATGAGCACACTGACCATTTTGACAGGAGTAAACACACACACACCTGTGTATGGTGTGCACATGGGCTCCGTGGTATATTCAGTGATACGCATCTCTTCTTCGTGCAGAGAGCACACATGGCCCCCACCTGAGATAGCATCTCTTAATGAAAACGGAACATCTTTAAATCTCACACATGAAAGTCACATGAGCTGTGCTGGGTGTCAGTTTTTTGATTTAGGATTTGAACCTCTATCACTAAATGCTGAAGCTATTAAGAATTATTTTTATTTTTAAAATAAACATAAAAATGACATGCTGAAATGCCTGCATGTAGGTCCTCTGATATCATGACCCTGTGGGTAGAAATAAGGTAACATTAACATTCATAATGCAGTTTGACCACTCATTGTTCATCTCTTTGTGTGATATGGGCCAGGCCCTGCGCTTTTGTCCCTGCTGTCAAAACCATTCTCAGTTTTTTCTGAAGTGTTTCTAGGAAGTTTCTCAGATGTGCTCAAGAGCACAATATTCTGATACCTGATGGCTGAGCCTCACTTGTGAGGGGCACTTCCCATGACAACTTTCTTTTTCTTTTTCTTTTTTTTACATTTTTAGAAACTGAATTTATTGAAGTGTACCCCCTCAAAATAAAGGCCATACACCACAGAACTACTCTACCATCATATTTAAGAGTGAAACACTGAAAACTCTTCCTCTAAGATCAGAAATAAGACAAGGGTTCTCACTCTCATTAACTTTTATTCAACATAACAATGGAAGTTTTAGCTAGAGCCATTAGGCAAGACAAAGAAGTAAAAGACATCAATATTTAAAAAAAATAAAATTGTCATTATTTGCAGATGATATATTATATGTACAAAATCCTAAAGACTCAACCAAAACTCTACCAGAATCAACCAGCAAATTTAGTAAAGTTTCAGGATATAAAATCAACATACAGAAATCAGTTCATATATATTAACAAGAATGTATCTAAAAAAGGAAAAAAAACTATTTCATTTTAAATAGCCCCCAAACAATAAAATACTTAGGAATAAATTTAACCAAGGAAGTAAAAGGTCTATGCAATGAAAACTATAAGACTTTGATGAAAGAAGTTGAAAACAAAAGTAAATTGAAAGATATTCCATGTTCATGGATCAGAATTAATATTGTTAAAATGTTCATACTACTTAAATCTATAGATTTAATGCAATTCCTATCAAAACATCATTGGAATTTTGCACAGAAATAGAAAAATATTGTAAAACATTTATGGACCTATAAAAAGTCCTCACGTAGCCAAAGCAGTCCTGAGAGAAAGAACAAAGCTGGAAGCAGCACATTTTCTGATTTTAAACTATGCTACAAAGCTATAGTAATTAAAACAATATGGTACTGGCATAACAATAGACATATTGGACCAATGGAATAGAACAAAAAGCCCAGAAGTAAGCCCCTGTATGCATGGCCAACTCATATTTGACAAAGGAGCCAAGAACACTCAAGGGGAAAGGATAGTTTCTTCAACAAATGGTGCTGGGAAAACTAGGTAATCACATGCAGAAAAAATGAAACTGGACCGCTATCTTACACCACTAACAAAAAATAACTTGAATCAGATTAAAAACTTAAAGACAAAACCACAACACAAAACTGCTTAAAGAAAACATAGAAAAGAATTTCCTTGAAGTTGGTAGAAGTTGGGCAATGATTTTTTTTTTCTGGATATAAAACCCAAAGCATAAGCAATGAAAGCAAAAGTCAACAAGTGAGACTACATTAACTAACATGCTTCTATGCAGTAAAATAAACAACCAAATAAAAAGGCAACCTATAGAATAGGAGAAAACACTTGCAAACCACATATTGGGTAAAGGGTTAATATCCAAATATATAAAGAATTCACACATCTTAAAACAAAAAAATCCATTAAAAATGGGCAGAGAAGCTGAACAGACATTTTTCTAAGGAAGACATACAAATAGCCAACAGGTATATAAAAATATCGACATCATTAATCATCAGGGAAATGCAAACCAAAATCACATATTACCTCACACCTGTTAAAAAGGTTATCATCAAAAATAGAAGAGATAAAAAGTGTTGACAAAGATATTGGGAAAAGGGAAGACTTATACACTGCTGGTAAGAATGCAAATTGCTGGTAAGAATGCAAATCTATAGTATAGGAAATACTATAGAGGTTACTAAAAAATTAATATTTCTGTGCAACTATTTATCAACCTAAAGAGAACTACCATATGATCTAGCAATTCCACTTCTGGGTATACCAGTATACCCAAAAGAAGTAAAAACTGAATATTAAAAAGATATCTGCACTCCTATGTTTACTGTGACATTATTTAAAATAGAATAATATATATATGCATCTCACATCTTCATAATCTCCATATCATATCTCTATATAATATTATAATGTAGAATATATATTATATAATTATGATATTCATAATATAACATCTATATAATATTATTCAGCCACAAGAAAGAAGGAGATCCTGCCATTTATGACAATACAGATGGACAGTGAGAGCATTATGCTTTGTGAGATGAGCCAGACAAAGACAAATATTGTACGATATCATTTGTAGATAGAGTTTAAAAGCTGCACTCATAGAAACAGAGTGGAATAGTGGTTACCAGGGACTTGGAGATGGGGAATTGGGGAGATGCTGTTGAAGGGTACACATTTACAGTGACCAGATGAATCAATTTCAAGGATCTAATATATGGAATAGTGACTATAGTGAACAACATTGTTCACTATACTTAAAATTGCTAAAAGGCTAGATCTTAAAACTTTTCATTACAGAAAATGATAATTATATGACCTGATAGGGCTATTATCTAAGGCTAATGTGGTGATCATATTGCAGTATATAAATGTGTCACATCAACATGTTCTACACCTTAAACTTACACAATGTTATCTGTAAATTATATCTCAACTAAAACTATGTGTTAAACATATTTAATTTTATATAAACTAATTCCAAATAAAATTTACTAAAGCAATTATTTGAAACACTAACTGCTACATAAAATAAATTTATTTATGAAAAATATTTAAATATTATTTGATCATCATGTCAATGGATTTTATGCCAACCACACATAGTGGGTTCTTTGCAAAAAATTTTCAAGGTGTTTTAAGCTTTTTTTTCTTCTATACTATTTGGGGGAAATTATGAAGAGATATTTATAAGTAATCCCTAAATATTTTTTTGTGGCTTATTCATCTTTTAAGTTATTCTACCTCTTGCTTGAGAAGTTTGAGATCTTTTCAAAAGCATTTATTTACTTATTTATTTTAGTGATTGTATTTGGAGTAAGACATAGTGTTTTTCATTATTTTTAGAGAAAATGGTTTGGTCTTTTTTTTATTTTCATAGAAATTGATCAATATCTGTATTAATTTTAATATTGTCATGTTAATATTCCTCTTGTTTAGAAAGTGAACTACAGTAAGAATTGTGTCCATAATAAAATTTGTATTATCAACTGATTTTCTCATTTTTGTTTATGAAAATTTTGAAAGTATAGAAGTATATTTTTAGTCAATAAAATATGTCTAAGTAAACATTTCAGTGCAGTGTATGAATATGAGTACATATAAAGAGTTAATGATGCATGATTTTCTAAAATCTAAATAATTTTACACAAAAAAAATTCTTGTTATCTAAATACACCACAGTCTCCCAGAATATTGAAAACCAATACTGTGACCCAAATTTCTTCTTCAGAATTGCTGAGATAAGTCACAATCAGACCATCTGGAACTGTTACTCCAATCTCCTCCTCTCTAGGGGAATGCAGTGGAAATTCTTTCCTTTTTATGGAAAAGTTAAGTGTTATGCAGTGTCCTACTCTAACCCCTTCTTGTTGCTCTTATAACAAAACACAAGTGCTTTACTCTGTTCTGCAAGAACCTACAAGTGCAGGTTCCTGGTCACATCTGCATTACTTAATACCACTCATCTCCTAGTCATGATACTTCAGCCATACTGGTCTTCAGTCTGGTTCCTGAACTGCTAGGCTCCTTTCGACCTCTGGGCCTTTGGGTCAACCCCTAGGCTGATCTCTTTTGCCAGAAATGTTCTTCCTCCACCGCTCTGAGAGCTGGCTTATTCTTGCCATTCATGGGGCAGCTGAAATTCCTATTCCCCAGAGAAGCTGGTCACTCTCTGTCCCATTGCCCAACATACTGATTCATTGTTTCAGTTTCAGGACTTTTTTTCTTTTTTTCTTTATTAATTTATTTTATAATTTATGCCTCTCCTGCCACCTCCCTGCCTGCTCCAACAAATGAACAGTGAAAAGAAATTTTGACTGTCTTGTTTCATACTATGTCCTCAGTGCCTAGAACAATGCCTGGAACATAGTCGACACTCAGTAAATATTTGTTATATAAGTACGTGAATGAAAGAATGAATAATTCTCTCACATCATTTGTGACAGGTAGGAATCACATTCGTTCTTCTCACATCCTTGTTTCCCAGGATCATTTACATTTCCCACCTCTGAGGACATCTACCTGTCATTGGGTCTGAATAACATTTGCCTGGAATCATTCAGTCATTTTATTCTTTACCTATCAAATCCTACTCTCAGAAAAAAATCACATTCACAAGTATAGCATTAATGATTAATAATAGATTGAATTGTTGTTAACCTGTGAGTCTTCATATTATTTTTTCACTCTTTTAGTGGTTTCTTTTGAAACTTAATCTTAATACAACCAACTATATTAAGGTGTTTGTGGTTAGACTTTTATGTGTCTTCACACAGAATATTTGAAACATTTCAAGCTATAGCAAGATTCTCTTATATTTACCTCTAAAACTCATATTGTTTTACCTCTTGCATGAAAATACTTAATAATTCCAAATGTTTCTTCTGAGATAGATGCAAGTTGGTAAACACTTTTTTCCATGTGAATATCAAACCGACCCATCATTTCTCACTGTACTGCAATGTTCCATTTTTCCTAAATCAGGTGAGTCTGTTTCTGAACTCTGCTCAGTACCAGTGGTCAGTTATCTAAGTTTGGGCCAAGAGCACAATGTCTCAGTTACTATAGTTAATTATATGATATAATTGCATTATATCATATTCAAATATATAATTAATTATAAAGATTAAGATACAATTATTTAATTACAGTTTTTAGCAGATCTTGTTATCCAGGGCCAGTTTCATATTTTTCATCTTTTTCAGGATTTCCTTGGCCATTCCTAACCTTATGCATGTCGATAAAAATTTTAGATTCAATTTATCAATTTCTGCAAAAATTAAACAAAGAGAAAACTAGGAGTATTTGATTGAGATTTATAGGAAATGACATGGGAGAAACCAACTTGCAGATTTGTAATGCTAAACAGCATAGAAAAAAAGAGTTCCTTATATTGATAGATTACATATTTAGTGAAATATTTATATCTTAGTGGTAAATTAATACATTAAAAAAATTTTCATTAAGCAGGTGTCTCAAAGCCTAATACTTTACCCATCCCTTGAAAGCCACTGATAGATTTCTGCAGTTTTCATGGATCATTGAATATTATACAAGTATTTTCCAAATGTTGTAGACTCAGGGAATTTTAATGACAGACTTCTATATCATGATGAAAGACTTACCACACATACTTGTCTCTTCTATCCTCTAAAAGTCCCGCTGAAATGATAATAAAATTGCTTAAACCATGCTAAATATGCAACCAAAGAAAAGGAGAAAAGGTGAGCACGTGTATAAAGCCAGTAGATTTTAATAAAGTAATCAAAGATGAAAACTGAATACACAGCAGATGATGAAGCAGTGTGGAGAAAAGGGGGCCTAGAAGAGGGACAGCTTCAGAAAAAAGGAATGCAATGAACCCTCAGGCAGAGCTCTGAAGAGGCTTATAATTCAGATGTAAAAGTTGTCTCCCTGGGACTCTAAATTCAGGTTAATTGACCTTATACTATGTTCTCTGATCTCCCTAGCCACATGCAGACACATAGACAAGCTAGTTATTTACATCCCACCTAAAAAAAAGAATCAAAGGGTTCTTCCATGAAGGAATTAAATAAATTGTCTGAGATTACCCAAAGCAGAGTATGTGGACCTCAGTTTCTCCTGCTCCACATGTGGGCATCAGGGGATCCTGAAACATAACTGGCCTGCTCTCTTCTTCTTCCCAAAAGCAACACTATCAGTTAATAAGCCCCACCTATGGTTCCCACAGCAGCAAGTCAGGATCACTGCCAACTATTTGAGAAAGTTTGGCATACGAATGAAAGATCAAGTTAAAAACAAAAATAACTCTTAGTCATTTAACTTTAAAAAGGAGAGATAATTTCGGAAACAATTAAAAATAGACAAAATTTTAGTATCTGTGCAGAGATCTGAGAGGTTGAGGGTTGCATAAAATAAGCATAGGAGCTTAAAATAAGGGGGGGGGCAGTTATCCTGAAAAACCTCTTATAAGTGAAAAATATGATTAACCAACAAACAAGTCAAAACCAAGAATTGATGAAAGGATTGGAAGGTAAAACCTTTGAAGTCTCTGGAAAGAAGCAGAAAAAAAAAGAGATGTACAATCTTGGCTTGGCTGGTGTAGCTCAGTGGATTTAGTGTGGGCCTGCAAACCAAAGGGTTGCTGGTTTGATGCCCAGTCAGGGCACATGCCCAGGTTATGGGCCAGATCCCCAGTAGGGGGCGTGAAAGAGCCAACCACACACTGATGTTTCTCTCCCTCTCTCCTTCCCTTCCCCTCTCTATAAAAAGAAAAATAAATAAAATTTAAAAAATAATAAAATAAAATAAAATCGGAGTGAAACATGAGACAAATACAGTATGAACACAGGAGGTCCAACAGACTAAAAGTGGTTTTAAACATAATGAAATGACAGAGAGAAATTATCACAGACCAAAATCATTAAAAAACATGGGAGATCATTTTCCACACATGAAGGATGATAGTGAAAGGTACCACTGAAATCAAGAACAATCAATGAATTAAAAACCTATGCATATTCCCTTGGAAATTAGGGATACCAGAGACAGAGGGGGAAAATAAAATCAATGAACAAGAATAGGAGGACATCATATTTCTCATGAATCTGCAGGATTTTTGAAGCACTTCAAAGATAAGATGATGCTGGAGTTCCAGACACAATGCAGTTATAGCTGAAGGGAAAGAAGATAAATAAATTAATAAATTTAAAAAACACAATACAGAAATAAGTCATATAAAATATCATGAAGTCAATGACAGCAATTCCTAAATTTTTTACATTAAGCTAAAATATATTACATGTAGCACATTTATTTAAAATTTCTTTTTGTAGCCCTGGCTGGTGTAGCTCAGTGGATTGAGCGTGGGCCTGTGAATCAAAGGATCACAGTTCGATTCCCAGTCAGGGCGCATGCCTGGGTTTCAGGCCAGTTCCCATCAGGGAACATATGAGAGGCAACCATACACTAATATTTCTCTCCCTCTCTCCTTCCCTTCCCCTCTAAAGATGAACAAATAAAATCTTTTTAAAAATCTTCAAAATTTATTTTTATATATTTGCAGATGATTCTAAGTTGAACTTCTGTGTCCTGACAAAATCTTAGCATAGAAAGACAGTTAAATTTCCATTTTTCACTAAACTCTCATAATTTTGAGATTGTAAAAACAAATAAAGAAAACAGATAGTGTAGGGGAAACTACTACATCATTTTTACCTTTTAAAATGTGCGTTAAACAGAATAAATGTATTTTTCTCCTGTTGGTTTTTTCTCCTTCCCATTCTCTGAATTTTCTTTCTTAATCCTTGAAAAAGTCATTAAAGTCCCTTTGTGATTCTTACCCACATTAATAAGATGTCTACTGTAAAAAAGGTATTATACTATATGAAAGAGATATATCTGTTTCTTTAGTGGTCACTGTGACTCTTAACCATGGCTGCCCTTGGTGTTCTTGTCTGTGGCATGAGAAGCATGTACTAAATAAGTCCACTTGGTATTCCAGCTTTAATATTCCTACTCTATATGCAATCTCTAAAAGGTCAAGATGCAATCTCTGGGCCACCAAGTGTACCAACATTTGCAACATAGGTGTACCACAAGGAGGCAAGATTAAGCAAGCAACTGAGTACCTATTGGAGAAAGAATGATGAAAAACTTTCCTAACTTGTGAAGGAAATAAACATACAAGTCCAAGAAGTACGGAGTCCCAAGCAAAATGAACCCAAAGACACCCACAATAAGACACATCAAAATTAAACTGTCAAAGGTTAAAGAAAAAAGAGACTATTTCTTTGTTTTGTTTTATGGGTTTTTTTTTTCTTATTTTATTCATTATGCTATTACAGTTGTCCCAATTTTTCCCACTTTGCCCTGCTCTGTCCAGCACTCTCCACTCCCTCAGGCAATCCCCACACCATCATTCATATCGATGGGTCACATTGATGAGTCAAGTTCTTTGGCTACTCCATTTCCTATACTGTACTTTACATCCCCATGGCTATTCTGTAACTACCTGTTTGTACTTCTTAATCCCCTAATTTCTTCATCCCTTTCCTCACACACCCTTTCATCTGGCAAAAATCAAAATGTTTTTCATATCCACAATGCTTTCTCTGTTCTTCTTGTTTGCTTAGTTTGTTTTTCAGATTCAATTGTTCATAGATGTGCATTTATTGCTATTTTATTGTTCATAGTTTTTATCTTTTCTTTTTCTTAAATAAGTCCCCTTAACATTTCATATAATAGTGGTTGGGTGATGAAAAACTCCTTTAGTGTTTTCTTGTCTGGGAAACTCTTTATCTGCCCTATGATTCTAAATGATGTCTTTGCTGGGTAGAACAATCCTGGCTGTAGGTCCCTGTTTTTCATGACTTTGAATATTTCTTACCAATCTCTTCTAGATAGCAAAGTTTATTTTGTGAAATCAGCCAACAGTGTCATGAAAACTCCTTTGTAGGAAATTATCTGCTTTTCTCTCACTTCTTTTAAGATTTTTTTCTTTATCTTTAACCCTTGGCATTTTAATTATGATGTGTCTTGGAGTGGACCTCTTTGCATCCATCTTGTTTAGGACTCTGTGGTTACTAGACTTGCATGTCTATTGCCTTCACCAAATTAGGAACGTTTCATTAATTTTCAAATAGATTTCCAATTTCTTGCTCTTTCTCTTTTCCTTCTGTCACCCCTATGGTGTAAATGTTGAAAGACTTGAAGTTGTTCCAGAGGCTGCTTATACTAACCTCATTATTTTGGATTCTTTTTTCTTGTTGTTCTGATTGGTTGTTTTGCTTCCTTGTGTTCCAAATCATTGATTTGATTCTCTGCTTTATTCACTCTGCTATTGTTTCTCTGTAAATTGTTCTTTATTTAAATTAGTGTAGCCATTGTTTTTTTCTGAATCTTCTTCATGTTGTTGAGGTCCTCACTAAGTTCCCTGAGCATTCTTAGGGAATGAACACTGGTTCATTGAACACTGGTTCAAAACCAGTGTTTTGAACTCTGCAGCTGATAGATTGCTTATCTCCATTTTGTTTAGCTCTTTTTCTGGAGTTTTTATCTGTTTTTTCATTTGGGCCATGTTTCATTATCTCCTCATTTTTGGCAGCCTCCCTGTGTTTGTTTCTGTGTATTAGGTAGAGTTACTATGACTCCCTGTCTTGGTAGTATAGCCTAACGCAGTAGGTGTCCTGTAGGGTCCAGTGGCACAGCCTCCCCTATCACCCAAGCTGGGTCCTTAGTGTGGGATGGTTCACCCTCCTCTTGTGGTTGAGCCTTACTTGCTATTGGCAGATCAATGAGAGGGATTTACCCAGGCCAGTCAGCTGCAGTCAGTCTAAGTATGGTTGAAGTATTTAGTTATCCTGTACATTTTTCTAATAAATGCATCATTTTTCCCTTAGAGTCTGTTCTCCTGCCAGAATATTCGTCTACTGACCTGGTCAAATTACAGAAAAGGGTGATATTCTCTCCCAGCATAAATGGAAAAATCTAAAAGTAAAATCCTTAATAAGCAGGGTGCTACATATTACTACCACTTTCTGGACTTAGCCAAGTTCTAGCACTTACTGTTGTATTTTAAAACACTCTTAAAAATGTGTTTGCATGTGCTTATGCACACTTATATGTACACTTATATTGTCTATCATAAATTATCTTTTCCTTGGTCTCTTTTCTAGGGTTGCCAGATAAAATACAGGACTGTCGGTTAAATTTGAACTTCAGATCAATAACAGAAGAAAAGTTTTTAACATATTCCAAAGTCTACATGAACATACTTATAGTTACTAAACATATATCTACCTGACATTCGAATTTAACTGAGTACCCTATTTACCTTGCTAAACCTGCCAGCCCTACTCTGCCCACGTAAACAAAACCCTTAAGGGAAGGGCCTGTATCTTATTTACTTCTTTGCCTACAGTCTTAGCACAGTGTCTTCACGTAGTAGGTAGTCAATTTTCACTGAATTAATTAATGAAAATACAAACTAAATAAATATAAGACAGGCCATATTTTTAATTTTGTAGTTCAGAGGTGAAAATGAGACATTCAACTGAGCTAAAGTCAGTCTTTAGTTAGAGCAGACTTGGTCGTAGGATGACCACACACACGTTGAGTGCATGTGAAAAACTGTCTCATGTCCAGTTAAACTGTTTGTGAGCCCCTCAACTTTTGAGGAAGTGTTTAGGCTAAAAGTGGCTCCAACATACTACTACTACGTAGCATACTACTTCTGCAAGAGTAGAAATACTGACTGCCACTAGTGGGACCATTATGGAAACTCAATTGAACTGAGAATTTTCACTCCCTTTAGTAATATTTTCCCTTGACACCATGGATTGTGCTAGTCAAGGACACACTGTGTTAACATATTTAAAAAAACAAAACATATTTCCACCGGAAATTTTAAATTACAAAAAAATTTCCATTCAGTAAAAATGAAAAATTTTGGAAAGATTTGACCATGAAGTTCATATAATCAGATATATATGTAAAATCAAAACAAAATAAATCTAAAATTGCCTCTATGTGTCATGCTTGGTTTTGTTCATTTTTATTTTCTTATTTCTATTCTTTTTTCTGACTCTCATTTTAAGTTGAGGAAATATGGTCTTTAACATTGTAATGAACATCTACTGACTATCTGCTCTAGATGGCTGTTTTAAGGACTATGAAAGTATATTTACAGCTTCTTATAGAAAATGACACACTCAGTTTGTCACCAAGACTTAGGCTCACCTTCTGCTTTCATGTGTATTCGTGTATACTTGTACAAGAATATGCTCTTATACTAGTCCCCTCTGAGCCTGTCTACTCAACTGCAAGAGAGCAGGATTCCCATCTCACATGGTCGTAGTAACAATCCAATGAGAACATGTAAATAAAAACATAACTACTAAACACTACAATATATTGGTTTCTGTGCATTATCAATGTGGTCCTTTGTCGGGGCCTAAAGATGGCGGATGCAATCTATCAAGAAGATCGCACCAGAAGGGCTTGGCTGAGGCAACCCAAACAGGATATTGCAGCCGAGCCAGGTGGCCCCACCCTTGGGGGCATCCCTTGATCACGAGTACTAACTACCAATCAAGATGCTGATCACGCACCCACCCACCAACCGTCACTAANCTAAACACTACAATATATTGGTTTCTGTGCATTATCAATGTGGTCCTTTGTCGGGGCCTAAAGATGGCGGATGCAATCTATCAAGAAGATCGCACCAGAAGGGCTTGGCTGAGGCAACCCAAACAGGATATTGCAGCCGAGCCAGGTGGCCCCACCCTTGGGGGCATCCCTTGATCACGAGTACTAACTACCAATCAAGATGCTGATCATGCACCCACCCACCAACCGTCGCTAAGAGCATGCAGTGAGCATGCACAGGACAACCTATCAGAACCACTTCCCCTTTTTCCCTGCCCCTATATAACAGCCCCGCTCAAAATAAAATTTGCAGCTTGATCAGAATCCTTTGTCTTGCTGCCATTCTTCTCGCCTCTTGTTCCCATCCCTATTCATCCGTTTCAGGTAGACTCGGGACCCCTGTTGACTGTTCCGCGGGACGGAACAGTCCTTAGTTGGGAAGACCAAAGATAGACATGTGGACAGCAAAGAGAAAATTACTTGGATTTAACTTGGTAACTATCACGAGACCATTTGTCTTATAAATATCCTAATGTCTTGTGACAAAGAATAACTGACCTACTCAATTACATTTTATCTAAACCTACAACCATCTTTTGAGTACCTACTATGGTAGAAAGTAGAAATAATGAGATAAAAGGGATGTGGTTCTTTTCCCCAAAGAATCCCTCACCATTCTCCTTGGAGCTTTGCAAGTATTCACTTGCTTTATTCCTCCAATAACTGTTTGTTGAATGTGTTGAGTAAACAGAGCCTGTGTTAAGTACTGTGACTCCAAAAAAGAACAGGACATTCTTCCTTGACAATCTGTGTATACCAAAACAAAACAAAGTACTTTTAAAGATGCTTTCTCATTTATGAAAAACAAAACAAAACAAGCAAAACAGAAAATTCTGATGGCCTAATCTTCACCAGCCATTTGTTTTTCAGTTGCTTTTGATTAGATGTGTACGTCTCTAAAAATACTATTAAAAAGTGTGTAAAATGCTACCATGCAATTAAATGCCTCATTTGTGTTTCAAAAAAAAATAAAATGAAAAGTGTGTTTGTGTGTGCTTTTTTAGACTTATATAAATATACCACATTTAGTCTTGTTGCACACCACATTGTTTATAAATGCAAAAAAACTGTTAAAAATTATTTGAAGACTTTGCCAAAGATTGATGTTAGCAGCACAACTTTCATGTGTGCTTTGGACTCCTGCCCTTTTCAAGATAATTTATTTCCTCTTTCCTTTCTGCTTGCCAGAAGAATAAGCTACTCTTTCCCTCTCCCACACAATCTATTGTGTACTAATTAGCCTAAGATGCTGCTGGGATTCTTAAGAGTTTGGAACTTCCACAATATGAATTCTTGCTAAGGTAACTGAAAAAAAAATATGGTCTGGATTTATTAATTTTATTATACCTTTCAAGTAGTGTTAAAGTTAACACGTTCAATGCCTTATTGTTTAATATAAATTAATTAATTATCTTCATGGACAAAGCATGCGTGTGCAGTGGTAGTCTAAAAATGGCCCCAAAGATATCAGTTACAAACCCCTGGAATCTATAAATATTACCTTATTTGGAAAAATGATCTTTGTACCTGTGATAAGTTAAGGATTTTGAGGTGGGGAAATTATCCTGGATTGTCCAGGTGGACTGTAAATGCAATGGCGTGTATTCTTATAAAACAGAGGCAAAAATGAGATTTGGCACAGACACAAGAGGAGGCAATGCAACAATGGGAGCGGAGATTGGAGTAATGCAGTCACAAACCAAGGATTGCTGGGACCCAACAGAAGCTGGGAGAGGCCAGGATCAGATGGCCCCTAGAGCCTCCAAAGGGAGCAGAACCTTTCTGCAAACTTGGTGTTGGTTAGTAAAGTTGATTTCAGACTTCTGACCTCCAGAACTGTGAGTGAATACATTTTTGGTGTTTTGAGTCACCAAGTTTATGATCACTGGTTACAGCAGCAATGGGAAATAAATACTCATGCACACACACACACCGTTTATGTATAAGTGTAAGAGCAAAATTGTCCCTTGATAACAAATGGATGTAAAGGATATAGAGGGGCTTAGAAAGGGAGCAGAGATTTTTAAATGTACCAATTTTCTTGTCTTGTTCAATTGAAGGATATAGTTACTAATTAGGCTTAGACATTGCTTGTTAGAAAAGATATACATTCAATTACATGGGCCACAAAATTGACCTTTAGAAGATAGAATGAGAATATAAAGTATATAAATAAGTTGAGGGGGAATGGAAAAAGAGACAGGAAATGTGACAAACAAGCAAAGCAAGCTAAATGTAAAATATGGAAGAAGAGGTAAAGAATAAGTTCAATGGAATCAATGAACACATCAAAAGCAGATGTTATATTACTCCATTTAAACAGAATCTCAGTTTTTAAAATCCAGGTATACATTATTTAATAATATCTATGGTGAAAATTTTTTATTAAATGTTTTTAGTAATATTTATGGTATCTCTGGGAGATGGGCATATTGACTGGGGGGCTCACATGAAGGAACTGTCTGAGGTGATAGTAACGCTCCATATTTTGATAGGAATTTGAGTTACCCAGGTGCATGCATTTTTCAAAATTCAGCAAATGTACATATGAGATTTATAAACTTTATTGTATGCAAATTTTACATTAAAAAAACTAAGCAAATATTGACATCTTGTTAATGATATGCAAATATCAGCATTTAGTTGGAAATGCACTGATATCTGAAATTTATCTTGAAATATATCGGTAAAATAAATAGATTATTGGATGAATAGATACGTGATGATAAGGATAGTAAAAAGCGTGCAGGTAACAAATGTTTATAGCAGTTATTTTCACAGGAAGCATCTTTGCCATAATCATCTCTGCCATAAGCATTTTTGCCACAAATATTTTCGCCACACAACTAATTGGCCATAACACAATTTCCCATAAAAGATAAAATAACTGGATGACAATCTGGTTTACGCTTAGCAGACTTACTGTATTTAAGCTAGGTCTCAGTTTGGCTTCATTTCTACATTGACAAAGTTCTCATAGTGCTCCCATTTTTATGTTGTATGAATCTTAGCCTTCAAAATCATCAATATGGTGACAAGTATGTGGTGGTCTGAAAATGGTGGATGACAGCAACTACATCTAAAGCCTGATTGCAAAGCTGTATGTAAAGCCAGACTGCACACTATGCTAGAAAATGATACGTACCAGTTTGCAAGTCCTTCAGAGAGCAGTCATTCCTCTCACCCATCAAAACCAAAATTTTACCAAGCTATGGCAAATATGAAAGAGGAGCCTACTAATTCACAACAGTCTCCAAGAGCATTAGTTGCTCTTGATGAAGAAATCGTAGCAAAAAAGAAAAAGGGTAGTGTTGAATCATGGAAATGAATCAAGTAAAAAAAAGTGTAATACTATGAACAAAAGACTTCAAAGACAGTATACCTTGATTATTTGCAATAAAGTCTTAATTTCATTAATGTTCTTGCTTTATTGTGTCCTTTTTAATCTCTCTCTCTCTCTTTTGTACTCTTGTCTTTTATAGCAAAATCTCCTTATGGCGAATAAGGTATACTGTGAAAATGTTTGCAGGAAAAATACTTATTGCAAAGATGTTTATGGCAAAGATGCTTAGTGTCAAAACACCCAGGGCTGCCTTATTCATATAGCCAAAAAGTGGAAACAAATTGCCACAGTCAATGTCTGTGTCTTCCTCCAAATAAGTGTATTGAACTCTTACCTCCCCAGGTGATGGTATTAGGAGGTAGAACCTATGGGAAGTGATTAGGTCATGAAAGTGGAGCCCTTATAAATGGGAGTAATGCACATGAAAGAAACCCCAGAGAGTCCTCTCTCCTTCCTGGGTGTAAAGACCAGGAAACGGAAACCAGTTCTGCTGTGCTTTGGTCTTGAACTTACCAGATTCCAGAATTCTGAGAAATAAATGTTTGTCGTTTAAGTCACCCAGTCTGTGGTATTTTTGTTATAGCAGCAGGAGCTAAGACACAACCCTAATGTCCATCAACTGATGAATGAACAAACAAAATGTGTTGTGTGTCTGTATGTATAAGCGTCCAACATAAATAAGCAATCCTGGACACCAGCGAGGTGTCTGGGAATTCAACCCAATTCTGACACTGTCGACCTGGAGATAGAATCGGATTCCACAGGTGAAGTTTTCAGTTCCACAGACGTTCTCAGTTCTCCATTACAGATGTCAGTCGAAAGCCCAGGCTGTTATCCATGCTTCTGACTGACTGGCTGTAAATCAGAAGTTCTCATGTACTCCTGCTTTGGTTTGATTAATTTGCTAGAACAACTCACGGAACTTAGGAAAACCCATTTACTCACTAGATTATCAATTGATTACAAAGGATATTAAAGAATGTGAATCGACAGTCGGATGAAGAGATATACAGGATGAGGTCTGGAACAAAAGAGCCTCTGTCCTCCTAGAACTTTGGAGCTAATGGGGAGGCCCATGGGGCATTTGATTCCTAATGAGGAAGCTTTTCAAAACTGGGGCAGACCAGCTCTCCCTCTGGGCTTTTACAGAGAGGCTTAATCACACTAGACTTAATCATTAACCGTCAGTGATTGATTCAACCTCAAGTCTCTCTCCCCTCCCTGAAAATCACAGGATGGGACTGAAAGCTCCCATCTTTAGGTGCTTTCCAAAAGTCAATTAATATAACAAAGGACACCTTGGTCACTCTCAACACTTGGAAAATCCTAAGGATTTAGGGAGCTCTGTACCAGAAACAGGGATGAAGATCAAATAAATATTTCTTATCATAAATCACAATGCCCCACCATACAACGTAATACTACTCAGCCATAAAAAGGAATAAAGTATTGACACATGTTACAACATGGTTAAACCTTACAAACAACATTATGCTGAGTGGAAGAAGCCAAGTATAAAAGGCCCCATATTGTATGGTTTTATTTATATAAAATATACAAAACAGGCAAATAAATGCAGATAGAAAAATAAACTAGTGGTTTCAAGGAGCTGGAGATTGACTGCTGATGGGTATGGACTTTCCATTTTGGAGCGATAAAAATATTCTAGGATTAGATAATGGTGTTGGATGCACAGCTTTGTGAATGTATTAAAAGCCACTTAATGGTGAATTTTAGGTTATGTGAATTATATCTTGCTAAAATGACCAAAAAAGTAAATCTTAAGGTGTTCATAATAGAATCTAGGTAGTGGGTATTTGACTGCTAATGTTAAAATCTTGTCCGGTCTTATGTATAACTAAAAATCTAAAAATGTTGTTAAAAATTAGGGGCCACCTGGCTGGTGTAGCTCAGTGGATTGAGTGTGGGCCTGAGAACCACACGAGTGCAGTTCGATTCCCAGTCAGGGCACAGCCTGGGTTGCAGGCCAGTTCCCAGCAGGGGACACATGAGAAGCAACCATACATTGATATTTCTCTCCTTCCCTTCCCTTCTAAAGATAAATAAATAAAATTTAAAAAAATTAGGGGCCAGGATTTCTTGATATTAATCCCTTCTCTTTCATGGCCTGGATTTTGACGGACCTTCTTGCTGAGCAGAGCTTTGAACCTGACAGCACCATGACTCTCATAATTCCCTTTATGAAGCACTCAGGCGGACGTGTGATGGAGAAATAAATAGGGCATATAAACTGCTCTTAAAAAATACCAAGCACCTTCCACAGCCCCAGCACCAAGACCACAAGAAATGGAAACCCCCTCAAGCCCAGTACTCTGAACCAGAGGGTGGCAAAAAGCAGGAAGAGATGAAAGTAGCTCAGGGCCCATCAACCCTGAGAAATTTGATTCTGAGCCAAACCTTGGCCTCACTCTAGGATTTTAACATTGTTCCTAGGGAAACAGACCTGATTTGCCAAATGGGATTGGCCTAGCACCTGGAGAAAAGTGAGACCCTGTAACTGGAAAGTGGGAGCAGAGGGAGAAGGAATGCCTTGTGCCCATCAATTCTGTTCCCTTGTGAAACAAAAACTTGCTGGGGCAGCAGTGTCCTGTGAGTCTCCACCATGATGTGAGCCTCTGAGTCAACACAGACGACTTGCCATGGTTAGGATACATTAATATAAAATTCGTGTGTTTTGTTTAGACATGATGTACTTACTGAGACCCCACACAGACACCGCTAACAGCAGGAAGCTGACAATACCCAGAAGTGGAATGTGAACTATTTCCTCAGTCAGTTTTCAGTCCCATCAATGACAACAGCGTTCTCTATATTTAGTATTGAGTGAAAACTCTTATTAGAAGCTCCCAGGAAACAGAAAAGAGGGAAATATGAGAAAGACGAAACATACTTGTATTTGAAGCTAGTTATTGGGTAAGGTGTTGAGAGTCTTCACTGGAGGTGATTTTAGTGGACAGAGCTGGGATCTGGTGCTCTCTATAGATAATCTGCTCTCTTTCCCTATTTATATGGCCAGTTAATTAGACCCATAGCTAGACTGATGAAGACCAAAATATCAGCATATTAGAACCAAAAGCTGGAGTGGGGCATGCAGCTTAAATATGTAACAACAGTGAGTTTCTTAACATTTCACTGAAGTTGTGAGCTGACCCTCCCACATACCAAGCTCCCTCACAGAGGCCACACTGCTCCACCAGCCCCAGGAGCTAAGTGAGCAGCCTACAGGGAGCCTGTCTGCAGCCGGGCTGATCTAATGTGAGAGCAAACCCGGAGTTCCATTTTGTCTCACTAATTCACTGCTTATGCATACCATTCCTCTTCTCATAGGAAATTGTGAGGGAGGGGTAGAGAATTATGTGTTTTGTACATAATGTTCCCTGTTTAATGAAGCAAATATTTATTTTCATTTTCATAAATACAAGAATCAGAGGTTGTGTTTCTCCCCATTAGTTATCAACCTATCCAAAATGATTTCTTGTAACAGTGTGCATGTGCATGGTGTCTTGCAGTTTATAAAGGATCTTCTCATAATGATCTCACTGGGCTCTTCGAACAAGGTTCTTCTGGAATGTAGCAAGCTGGAGCCTTGAAACAGGAATTCTGTAAGTCACTATGAGATTTGGAATGCTGAAAGGATGAAGAATAAGTAGAATTAGATAGGTACAAAAGACAAATGAGTCATCTTCATCCTCCACATTCTACTCACCTGGTTATAACCTGTGTTGTTCCTCCTTCCTCCAAATCCCCCCTGTCTAGTGACCAAGTTCTGACAAGCATACCTCCATTTTATCGCTCACACATGACCTCCTCCTCAATGCCTACCACCACAGGTTTAGTGTCAGCCTCATCCCTCTCCTCTCGCAACAGCCTGCTAACTGATTTCCCTAGCTCCAGAATTTGCCTTTTTTGGTCCATCTTTTACTTTACAGATACAATGATATTTCAAAAATACAAATCTGATCACCACCCCTCCCAACACAAGCCAGTGCCAGCTCTGCCAGTTATTCTTCTCTTATTCTGCGGGACTTCTGGGTCTCTGTGGCCCAGGGTTGTGCTTCAGCCTCACTATTGGGAATTTCCCTGCCTGGTTTCAGGAGCTGTAACCACCCCCATGGCTAAGGCTGAGTGAGCGGCCTTGGGACCATAAGCCACTAAGGAGACAAAGCTTATCTCCCTCACATGGGCATTGCCTCTGCTCCTTTTACTTCACCCTGCCTGGCCCCCAATGCTTGATCAGTTAGCCAATGACAGGTAAGATTCCTGAAGGGAAGGATGACCTAAGACAGGCATGATCATGGAGGGCCCCCAGGGAAGGACTTGGGGGGCTACAGAAAAAGGGGGTGATGGACCCTTGCCCCTCAGCTTTGACAAAGCCTGAGTCTTTATTCTGTCTGCAAGAAGTCTCCTAATCTCTTGGCTGCCTTATTTCCCCTGCCTGACTTAAGCCTGAAACAACACTTTCAGCCTGAAGCAATGCCGGAGGTGGGTGCAGCCCTGATCTCGAAAGGGCGGATTCCCTAGGGCAATTAGGCTTAAGAAAGAATGCATAAAATTCTGTGAAACCTACTTTGCTAATACCCTCGATTTAAGTAATAAGGGACCAAGCAAGAAGTGAGTTTCTTCCTTAAAGTTTTATGGCCCTTTAACTTTCTGACCCTGACTCAGAATAAGCCCTCAGAGTTCTTTGAATGTTATCTATTGTTTAATCATTTCTGCCTGACAATGATTGATAAGCTTTATTTCTGGGCAAATTGAACCCAATAAAGCCTTTTCAAGGCAAGTGTCAGGTCACTGTCTCCTCAAGAGAGTGGCCTGGGGACTCCAAGGCTTTTTCTCCTCTTGAGAAAGAAGCCATGCCACGCCCTTTCCTCCGCAGGACTCCCGTAGTCTGTGTGAATTTGTCTTGTGTCTCATTCACAATGTCTTGAACCCTACCAGCCGGGGTCCACATCACCTCACCCCTGGGATTCTGGAATTTTCTCAATGGTATATTATCTATGGATAGTTGTTAGTTGGTCTTCTTGTGAGAGGAACTGCAGTTGGGCATAAGCTATGTCACCCACCAACTTCACAATGTCTGTTCCAGATATCACAGTATTTGGAAGGGAAAGGAATATAAGACTCTTACTGCTGCTTGGAAATGCAATCATATTCACAGTTAAACCAAATGTGGTTACATAGGGTAAAGTTATGACTTAGCCAAAAGTACTTTTGGAAATACGCATTGCCAAAATTGACAGCAAGACTAGTGTATGTTGTGTTACATCACCTTTCTTGGGCACTAGTAATTTTAAACCCAAGCCTGGTCACCAGGTCAGCAATATAGAAAAAAATTATGTGAGATGGGAAATTTATAAAGCACTGTAATTGCATTCTCCCCACCCATTATTCCCATCTCTAGACCTTAGAAATAGCTTCAGTGTATCTCTCACTTCACTTCATAACCAATCATTTGAATAACTAAATTCAACCATTATTTTTTCTATAAACAGCTTTTGAAGAACAAGAGTTTCAAATTCCATTTCAATATTTCAGCGAAGCCACTGTTACAAGTGAAAAAGAATGTGGAATAGCCACGCAATACTATTTCTTTGTTTCTGTACAGTGGTAGAAGGAAAACGTATCTTATTCAGAAGAAATATATCCAATTGAGCCAAACTGATGGATAATTAGCTTTTCCAGACCTTTACTTGTATTCCCCAAGGTTGCCTCTGTTACAGGATGAGTGAACCCATTAAAGTGTAGTCTCAATCCCAATTAAAACCCACTTATATCCTCCTGAAACCACTAGTAATGGTAGAATACCATCATTTTCCAGGTAGGCACAGGCCTTTGCCCTCAAGCAATCTTACACAAGCCATTTCAAGGCATTTCTTTCTTTTAGACAATGTTTCTTTTCACATTAGTCAGTAGATACAGAGAGGGTATATCATCTGTAAGCCCATTAGTTCATGAGTTAAGTTTCTTCATGCTTATTCGATTTTAGGAATCCAGGTAGCTTCTCTGTTGGGAACCACCCTGCCTGGTTTCAGGAACTGTAACCCCCCATGGCTAAGGCTGAGTGAGCGACCTTCAGACCATAAGTCATGAAGGAGACAAGGCTTATCTCCCTGGCAGGAGCGCCGCTTCTGCTCCATTTTTCATAACTGGCCTCCAGTGCTTAGTCGGTTAGCCAATGACAGGTAAAGTTCCTCAAGGGAGGATTGACCTAAGACAGGCTTGATCACATGGAGGCCCCAGGGAAGGACTTGGGGGGCTGTGAAGAAAGGGGGTGGTGGACCCTAACCCCCCGGCTTTGATGAAGCCTGACTTCCCTGAGTCCGAGAGAAGTCTCCAAAAATTCCTTGGCTATTTGCCTCCTCTGCCTGACTTAAGCCAGAAACAATGACAGAGGGTGGTATAGCCCTGTGCTGGGAATGGCGGGCTCCCCTTGTTAGTAGGCCTGAGAAAGGATATGTATAATCCTGTGAAGGCTGCTTTGCTAAGGATGCTCTTAGTTAAATGATAAAGGCCTGGGCAGAAAATGAGTTTGTTTTCCCCAAGTTTTATTGCCTTTTAGCTGATAGACCCTGACTTAGGAGAAGCCCTAATAGTTCTTTGTATATTATCTACTGTTTACTGCCTGACAATGATTAATAAGTTGTACCTGAACTCCTGCACACACACAAAAAAAAAAAACAATAAAAGCCTTTCTAGGCAACGGTCAGCACACTCTCCCCCTGAGAGGGTGGCCAGGCCATTCTGAGGTGCTCCCCCCTTGAGGGAGTAGCTGTGCCATTTCTTTTCCTCCACAGGACTCAGTAGTCCATGTGAATTTGTCTTGATGTTTCATCCATAATGCTGTGGGCACTGCAGGCCAGTGCATGTGTCACTTCTCCATAAAGATATAACGAAGACAAACACCTCAGCCTTCTACTCTCTTTCTGAGCCAGCAACTAAGGTTTTCTTTGATGTGCATGAGTCGCTTTAATTTCCCCCCTAAGTTTCTACAGGGAGTTATAAAATTGATTTCCTTATACACAGATGCTCTTTATAGTCAGTCATCTAGATCTTATCTGCCTGACTATATGGCATGGCCACTGGCTGCAGCCACAGTGTTTGTAAGTATTATCCAAATGACCACTTGAAAGTAGGGTGGGTATGTCTCTTCCCATGGTACAAATTTGTGTTGAGTTCTTTTTTTAAAGCTTATTCTCTTCTGGGTGCTGTTGATCACCACACAGCAACATGGTCTTCCATCTAGGACTTTCAATCAGTAAAGAAAGCCAGAGAACCAGGCCTTGCCTCAGCTGGGAGAAAAATCACAACGTTCAGACCGTGACAGAGCACGGAAGATCCTCAGAGGCTTCTATCACTGTCCGTGTAGGCAGTAAATCAACTTGCTCCTAAAGGGGGTGTCCCAGACACCCCCCTTTGGCATACTCAGGAGCATGCCACATCTACTTTAGGAAACAGTCTGCTGGGCTAGCTCTTCCCTACGGGGCAGCCTCCCTGGCATCACCCAAGACTTGATCTGTATTTCCAGCCTCAGATTAGATGGTGCTTTTTCCATGGTAAGGGCAGTTTTTGACCAAGGCCAAGTAACAAGATAGCAATCGTTTCTCAAACAGACAGTTTTTCAGTTTAAAACTTGGGGGGTATCTATTGAGTAATGTATTTGATGTCTGTCAAAAGCTGAAACATGCTTATCATGTGGCTGTGGACACTTCTCTACTATCTGAGCAGTTGGTTCATAAGAAAAGAATGCAACTCCCTGTGCCACTGCCCTTCCTACATTTATCAACACTTGCTTCTGCTCAGGAACTCATTAAAATGTAGACTTCGGTTGGTGGTTTGTGAATTAGTTCCAGTAAGGTTTCCAGATGGAGAATATCGTATTTGCTCAAATCTGGCCAGCCCTTCCTCCCTGCTCTGCTATTCTTATTTATTGGCAGCATCCCTGAGAGAGAATTTACTTATCACAGTGTGAGGAATGTTGTTAGTTGCTCCTACCTCTGTAGTTTCCAAATTGGAACTGGGTCAAACATCAACTGCAGTTCACTGTCAGGAGTTACTTATTACAAGGGTGGCCGCAAGCCCTGAGGGCTGTCTGAGCATCCTCAGGACATCTGGAGTGTGGTGCTCTAACCTACTCTTACTGGTTATCAAGTCAAATCCCATTAAAGTATGACAATATGTTAGTAAATTCAAATATTTTTATGTCAAAACATACCAGTTTT
The DNA here is from genome assembly GCF_014824575.4 of Sturnira hondurensis. NCBI lineage: Eukaryota > Metazoa > Chordata > Mammalia > Chiroptera > Phyllostomidae > Sturnira > Sturnira hondurensis. Next base: position 19,645,114 of record NW_028073511.1, on the reverse strand, counting down.
ATTCCCTCAGAATGCCACTATCCGCGTCTAAACTCAAAAATTGAGATTGACAAGAAATTATTAGTAAGGCCTAAAATGGCATGCCAATCCCCTTTAGCCTTTTTGCATGGTCTTTACCGTGTCAAATGTTACTAAAGATATCAAAAACACCAGTTTGTTTTGATGGGCCAAGATGGAGGCATAGGTGGAAATACTGTACCTCCTGGCACAACCAAAATTAAGGACAACAAAGATTTAGAAACAAAAACACAACCAAAACAGATAGAAAACTGAACTGTACCGAAGTCTGACAACAACAAAGCATTCATTCGGACCAGTAAGCGGGGCGGAGTCGGCAGCCAGCAGAGAGGGGTTGCGCCAGGAAAAAACAGCGGCTGCTGGACCAACTCAGGAGTGCAAGGGGCAGTTGGCAGATCCCAGGCGTGGGGTGGCAATGGGCAGACCTAGTGAGGGTGTGAGGTGGCTGGCTGACTGCAGTCACACATTCACGCACAGATAAATCAGGTGAAAAAACAGACAGTGAGACAGACTGCTCAATGCAGGACCCCAGGCTGGGAAATAAAGCCTAAAAGCATGGATTGAAAAAACGTTCAGGGGTTGAGTTGCTGTCAGAGGCTCCCAGCCTCACAGGAGAGTTCATTGGAGAGATCCACAGGGTCCTAGAATGTACACAAGCCCACACACCCAGGAACCAGTACCAGAAGGGCCCAATTTGCTTGTAGGAAGCAGCAGAGGGGACGGAAATCTGAGAGAGAGCAGAACAAATACCATCACTTCCTCTCTAACCCCACCCCTAGTCACAGCCCAGCGACTGAGTTGACCTGCCCCAGTGAACACCTAAGCTTTCACCCCTCATACGTAACAGGCACGAACAGACCAAAACATTATGGCTCAAGCAGAAGAACAAATCAAAGCCCCAGAACCAATACTTCTAAATGACAAAGAGATAGCCAACCTATCAGATGCACAGTTCAAAATACTGATGATCAGGATGCTCACTGAACGGGTTGATTTTAGTTGAAAATTAGATGAAATGAAAGCTACACTAAATGAAATGAAACAAAATGCACAGGGAACCAATAGTGATGGAAAGAAAACTGGGGCTCAAATCAATGGTGTAGACCAGAAGGAAGAAAGAAACAACCAAACTGAAAAGAATGAAGAAACAAGAATTCAAAAAAATGAGGAGAGGCTTAGAAACTTCCAGGACATCTTTAAACGTTCCAACATCCTAATTATAGGGATACCAGAAGGAGAAGAGGAAGAGCAACAAGTGGAAAACTTATTTGAACAAATAATAAAGGAGAACTTCCTCAATCTGGAAAAGGAAATAGACTTCCGGGAAGTCCGGGAATCTCAGAGAGTCCCAAAGAAGTTGGGCCCAAGGAAGCACACACCAAAGCATATCAAAATTACATTAGCCAAGATTAAAATGAAGGAGAGAATTCTAAAAGCAGCAAGAGATAAAGATAGAGTCACCTACAAAGGAGTTCCCATCAGACTGTCGCTGATTTCCCAAAAGAGACCTTACTGGCAAGAAGGGACTGGAAAGAAGTATTCGAAGTCATGAAAGGCAAGGACCTATATCCAAGATTGCTCTATCCAGCAAAGCTTTAATTTAGAATGGAAGGGCAGATAAAGTGCTTCTCAGATAAGGTCAAGTTTAAGGAGTTCATCATCACCAAGTTCTTATTATATGAAATGTTAAAGGGACTTATCTAAGAAAAAGAAGATAAAAAATATGAACAGTAAAAAGACAGCAAACTCACAGTTACACACCTAAACAACCACAACCACACCTAAAACAAGAACAAACTAAGCAGACAGCTAAATCAGGAGCAGAACCATAGAAATGGAGATCACACAGAGGGTTAGCAACAGGGGAGTGGGAGGAGGAGAGGCGGGGAGAAAGTACAGAGAATAAGTAGCGTAGACGGTAGGTAGAAAATAGACAGGGGGGAGGGCAAGAATAGTAGGGGAAGCGTAGAAGCTAAAGAACTTGTGACACATGGACATGAACGAAAGGGGAGTGTGGGGGAGGGGGTGTGCAGGGTGGAGGGAAATAAAGGGAGGAAATGGGACAACTATAATGGCATAATCAATAAAATATATTTTAAAAAAGAAAAACCAGGTTTTTTTAATCCTGCAGTTTGCTATCAACCTCCAGACCCCAATCAGCCTTAAGGGTTGGAGCCAGACAGGACTGCTAAGGGAGCTGGTAGTGTTACTGGATAGGCGCCTGGCCAGCTGTAGCGCATGGGTTCTTGATTTCCTGTAGGAAAGATTTCACAACACAAGTCCAGCGGACTATGAGGATCTATTTGTGAAAGTTGGGGATGGTGAAACAAGGACAGGCTTATCATAGAGGAAGCAACAGGAGAGCCTAGGCTGGGCGGCCTTAGCTCACTGGGAAGTCAGAGAAAAGTGCTTTGGGGACAGGTTCAGGGGATTAGCCTGGGACAAGCTGCCCACTGCCTTAGAGTGTAGGAGACTCATGCCTGTGGGGAAAGAAGTGGAGGAAGAAGAGGGGGAAGGGATTGACCAGGGCTGCTCCTCAGAGGGAGAGCATGTGCTGGGTCCTTTGTCTTGAGGCTTTTCTCTTTCTTGCAGGTGGGACCCTTAGAGGAGGTCTCAGGGGAGGCTTTCAGCAGCATATTCATCAGTTCTCCAGGTGTGTCCTTTCAGGGTCATGGTCTCCACTGATTGGTCAGTGGCAGGACAAAAGGTCTTTAGTCATTGCAGTTGGTCCTGGCATTGCTCACCTGGTTTCGCTGCTTCTCTGGGCCTTGAGATGAAACACACTTGAGACCTAGATGTTATCTCCAGGGAGAAAAGGCCAGAGGAAGAGAGATTACCCTGGCTGGGAGGTGCTTGTTTTCCCGGTTTCGCCACTGCCAGGCACTGGGGTCTTCCGGCCTGGTGACGCTCTATCTGAACCTGGCTGTATATTTCTCAGCCCCTGTGTATACTGAACTGTCTTGGTTTCCCTATTCCATTTGCCAAGGAAATTTCCTAGCTTTTCACTAGCCTGTCTCAGCAGGAATCAACACTTCTCCCTCAATTGTTTGCTTTATTAGAGCAGTTATCTCTTAATGCTTTCTGGAATTATGGGCTGCTTAATGTTTAAGGAAGAGTAAGATAATTCCAAAGGTTTCCCACCAGGCATGGGCAATTAAAATTAAGGAAAGAATGAGTGCACAAAGCCTAATTCATGCATAATATCATCCCAGCTATATGCTAAGATTAAGGTGACAACTATCAGATAATCTCTCAAGTGGCACTTCTCAGTGTGCCAGCTTCCACCTACCTTGGTCCCTACATTCGCAGCATCTTCATTCCCTCCCAGTTTTCTCCTCAGGCCTTCCAGGGCCCCTTCTCTGTCTCCCATGTTTGTCAGGGGATTTGTCTTGCCTACCTTCTTTCTTACCTGGGAGTTCACCAGTAAATGAAGAATATGGATTATAGGTCCACTGATTAATTATCTCCTACCCAAGCAGCAAATAATCACGTGCTACTCCTTGTCCTCAGCCTGCTTCTCTATAAAGCAGACAAGAACACAACCTTCAGTTATGAGATTAACTGGGTTAGGTTAGATTTCCTAGGAATAGAGCCTAAGAAAGGAGAGCCTAAGAAGCTACAAGGAACTTACTGTGAACTACATCAGCATGAATGAAGACATGGAAACTATCAATAAAAGCCAAGAGGAAATGAGAAAAAATGAAGAATACAATTTCTGAATTGAAGAACACAGTAGAAAGGGTTTTGTATGCACAAGATTTATTTAGGGAGTGCTGTTCAAAGGAACCTCTGAAGAACCCTTAAGAGAGGGTTTATTTATTTATTTGTTTGTTTGTTTATCTTTAGAGGGGAAGGGAAGGAGAGAGGAAGAGAAACATCAATGTATGGTTGCTTCTCGTGCATCCCCTGCTGGGAACTGGCCCCTGCTGGGAACTGGCCTGCAACCCAGGCATGTACCCTGACTGGGAATCAAACCGCGATCTTCTGGTTCGCAGGCCCACGCTCAATCCACTGAGCTACACCAGCCAGGGCAAGAAAGGGTCTTGTATGCACAAGATTTATTTAGGGAGTGCTGTTCAGAGGAACCTCTAGAATGTGAAGCAGAAGAGGGAGGTGGAAAGAGGTGAACAGGATGTTACTTCAAGCAGAATACCCTTGGACCCTGGGGAGGAGGGGGTAGGTCGCACTGGAGCACAAATTACTCTACACAGTTTTTCCCCTTAGGTGCGGCGTTGATCTATCATATCTAGTGTCAGTCATTGGCAGTAGACTATGGTGTGAGATTTGATAATATCTCCGAAAAGTGACTGGCGTCATCTCAGGGCAGTTATCCCAGGAAGCGGGCAAGTAGGCAGCTGTGAGCTATTAGCAGTCCACAGTTAAAACAGGTGGAGGATGTTTGTGGCTGCTGGTAAAGGCAATTAGGGAGGGATAGTAACACTAGATGGTATGTGTACCATCTAGTACACATACTCTCTTCTGTCTACTTCTCAAACACATCATTATTTTGAGAATTCTAAATATGTATTAAAGAGGAAGTGAAACATAGTTTAGAACTGTCATTGGTGAAGCAATGGGTGTATAATATGAAGGAAGTTAATGGTGTGCTTTGTAAAATGAAATAGACTACATTCTGGGTGTCCTCAGACAAAGGGATGCACATAGATTGAGTAAGGGCAGGCACACTGATAAATCGGGGAACCTCCATTTAGAGCAGAATTTTAAAAAATTATGGTGGCAAAAAAAGTGTTACAAGGAATGTGTAGAATTTTAACTTTTTAGTAGTCATTCCTTTTAAATAATTATTACCAGGGCCCAATGAGAGGTGATTGTGGAATGAAATCTGGAGTCAGCATTTCTTTGTTATTATTATATATGTGAAAATTGATCTCCAGTGTATACATATTATTATTCATACTTCCAACATTACACCTCTAATATTCTTGTACTAATTTGTTGATACATCTCTCCTCTCTTGGACGCCAACCTTCTTAAATGTTGGGACACGTCTTATACATCTTTCTACATTATTCCCAGTTGAAAGTTTGTATACTTTAATTGCATAAATGGAGAAACAAATGAACTACTGAAGAAATGTCCTAAGAATTCACAGTTCCACTGACAAAAGAATCATCATTACTGTGGAGATCATGTGTAGGACCCTAGATTTCTCAGGAAGTGATTACTCCTATTCCAGAAAATATCCATCAAATTCATGGGAGCAGTTTCAGTTTTCAAGTTTGTTTGGCTTGCCCCATTTTCATCCCTGAGGATTATTAGGGCAGATTGAGTCCTCATATGGTTTGATTCTCAAACACAAAGGAAAAAGGGTAAAGCCAGGAAATAAACAATGAGATGTTCTAACTCTGGGAAGAATAAATTTTTCGGAAAAAAATAATCCTTAGTTTTCTCTTTGACTGAAAGAATGAGAAACTAAAGTAAACCTATGTATATAATTGACAGAATAGTTTTTAAGGTTATTGACACTGTACTATAGTTATAACAGGGATTTTCATTTTCAGCTTCAGAAATAAAGTAGCAATATGGAGTGTTTCTTTAAAAAATAAATTACGTTAAAATGCCTCAGTGATTTGTTTTTGGAAATTTGCTTATAGTAATCAGAATTCTCCATAGAAACAGATGCAATAAGATATATACATGTCTCTACATATGTTGCAGGGGAGAGAGACATCTTAAGTAACTGGCTTACTGGATTGTGGGGGCTGGCAAGTCTAAAATCTTCAGGGTGGGCTGAAAGGCAGGAGATTCAGGGAAGAGCTGATGTTGCAGTTCTAATCCAAAAGTCATCTGATAGCGGACTTCCTCTTATTCTGTGGACGTCAGTCTTTTTCCCTTAAGGCCTTCAACTGATCAGATGAGGCCCACCCTCAAATAATGGAGGGCAATCTACGTAAGTCAAAGTCTACTGATGTAAATGTTAAATTCACCTACAAAATACTTTTGAAGTATTTTTAGAATAATGTCTGCCCAAATATATGGGTGTCATGGCCTAGAAAAATTGGCACATAAGAGATCCAAGATGGTAGAGAAGTGAGTGGAAATTACACTAACCTCCTCCCAGGACCAATCTGGAATTACAACTAAATTGTGGAGAAATCATCTGGAATAAACAACTGAACAACAGCAGGAGAGAAGCCTTATAACCATAGAGGGAAGAAACAGCTTCACCACAACGTGACTGTTACCGAGTGCAGAGGAGACAGGAGAGGACTGGCTGGGCTCCCACAGGCGGCAGCTGCAGTGCCAGAGGGATATTTCAGCGGCTGGCAGAATCCCACTGAGTGGGGTCTAAACCCCAAGCTGGGCTAACTAGCCTATACCACTAGAGCCTGAAAACTTCACAAACAACACCCAGCTGTGAAAAGCAAAAGGTTTTTCTCTGCCAGAGATGGATAACTAGAGACAGAGAGGCATTTTAAGGGCAAATGCATAAATTTTTCATATGTAGTCATGTACCCTGGCCTCTGGCAAAGGGGAGGGAGGCAGAGTGGAGTGGACTAGAGATGCTTGAAGAGAGGCTGGGGATGGTGGCTTTGTGGAGAGAACTCAGAGAGCAGCTGTCAGGATCAGGTTCTGAGTCATCCTCCATAGGGCAGCAGCCATTCTGCTCAGACAGACCACCCCCGCTACAGATGGCATCAGCCTCGGGGCAAGGAATAGCCCCATCCCCAGGAGTTACACTGCCCCACCCTGTGGTACTTAAGCCTGACTGCTGACTACAGAGTGACTAGATTAACGACTACTAAAAGAGTCAGCCAGAGACCGTAGATCTCCGGTAGCCTCAAACAGGCTGACTAAGCCTTTTCTAGCATCTGATACAATCTGACACCACCAGAGGTGGATCCAGAAACAGAAAACAGTGGTAAATGCTAAATGCTACTGAGACAAAAATCTGTATTGGTCTTCTCCATGATTTGTGGTATATTTTTTTCCTGCATAGTTTTTTTTTTTAACATTCATTTCTTGTCCTTCAAGTTTGTGCATATCAAGTCACTAGATTTTATAGTATAGTTTATTTTAATTTTCATATTTTTTCTCCCTTCTCTTACCCCACTTTACCTTCTTCTTTCCTCTTATTAATTTTGTTTTAAATTTTGTTTTCTCTGTTGCTACAATTGTTTCCATTCCACACTATTTCTCCCCCATCCAGCCTCTCAAAACCAACTTTCTTTTCAATGGTCATCTCACATTCTTTTTTCTGCTCTTATAATATCCGAGTTCTCTCTCCACCTTTAGCAATCTTTGCTCATTGGTTATGGATAGGGTAGTTGTTGTTGCATTTTTTCAATTTTATCTCTAGATCTTCATTATTATTTTATTTCAAATCTCAAATGTTACCATTCCCCTCTCTTACTCCATTCTGCCTTCATCTTGCTCTTGCCTTCATCTTGCTCATTCTTTTTTTCATCTCAAATTTTAACTTTTCCCTGTCTTAGCCAGGGAAAACTCTTAGTGTTTCTACACTCTTAGTGTTCCCTCCCTGTCTATCGTCTCAAAGTCATTTCCCTTTCCTCTAGACATCCTTCCGGCTAGTCTTTCTTTCTTTTCCCTCTATTCCCCATCCTACTTATATTAATCTTAGCTCATTTGTTGTTGATAGTGCAGTGGTGTATCTTTTTCTCCAACTTGGTTCCTATTTATTTTTATTATTTATTTACTTATTTTTCTTTCTCTGTCTCACTCTATTTTTTAAAAATCACTGTTTAAACCTAATGCTATACATTTCCCTTGTTTTATGCCATTCTGCCATCTTCATTCCCTTTTTTATTTATGATGTAAATTTTACTTGCTTTGCATCACTCTGATTCTTTACTCTTTTTAAAATATATTTTATTGATTATACCATTACAATTGTTCTATTCCCCCCATTCCTCTCCACCCTACACACCCCTCCCCCACCATCCCCCCCTTTAGTTTATGACCACCTGTCTCGAGTTCTTTAGATTCTATATTTCCCCTACTATTCTTGCCCTGCCCTCTGTCTATTTTCTACCTACTGTCTATGCTACTTATTCTCTGTACCTTCTTCCCCCTCTCTCCTCCTCCCACTCCCCTTTTGCTAACTCTCCATGTGTTCTTCATTTCTATGGTTCCGCTCCTGATCTAGCTGTCCTCTTGGTTTGCTTTTGTTTTAGGTGTGGTTGGTAATAACTGTGAGTTTGCTGTCCTTTCACCATTCATATTTTTTATCTTCTTTTTCTTAGATAAGTCCCTTTAACATTTCATATAATAAGGGCTTGGTGATGATGAACTCCTTGAATTTGACCTTATCTGAGAAGCACTTAATCTGTCCTTCCATTCTAAATGAAAGCTTTGCTGGATAGAGCAATGTTGGATGTAGGTCTTTGGATTTCATGACTTGGAATACTTCTTTCCAGCTCCTTTTTGCCTGTAAGGTCTCTTTTGAGAAATCAGCTGACAGTCTGATGGGAACTCCTTTGTAGGTGACTGTCCCCATATCTCTTGCTGCTTCTAGGATTCTCTCCTTCATTTTAGTCTTGGTAATGTAAGTATGGTGTGCCTTGGTGTGTTCCTCCTTGGGTCCAACTTCTTTGGGACTCTCTGAGCTTCCCGGATTTCCTGGAAGTCTATTTCCTTTGCCAGATTGGGGAAGTTCTCCTTTATTATTTGTTCAAATAAGTTTTCCACTTGTGGCTGTTCCTCTTCCCCTCTGATACCTCTATAATTCAGATGTTGGAATGTTTAAAGATGTCCTGGAGGTTCCTAAGCCTTTCCTCATTATTTTGAATTCTTGTTTCTTCCTTCTTTTCTGTTTGGTTGTTTCTTTCTTCTTTCTGGTCCACTCCCTTGATTTGAGTCCCAGTTTCCTTTCCATCACTATTGGTTCCCTGTGCATTTCCCTTCATTTCAATTAGTTTAGCCTTCATATGTTCCTCTAATTTGTGACTAAAATCAGCCAGTTCTGTGAGCATCCTGATCACCAGTATTTTGAACTGTGTATCTGAGAAGTTTGCCATTTCTCGGTCATTTTCTTTCACTTAGTCATCTCGTCCACTTCTCCTTTTTAATAATAGTCTTAATATCTTTACAGCCTTGATATGACTGGTTCATTTGCTGTTGATAGTTGGACTGTGGGTGGGAGTTATTTTTGTGGGTGTGGGCTTGTCTCCTGGGCTGTGTGGCTTTGTTCTAGCAGCACCTGCACAACAGCGCACAAGACATGGCAGCCAGAGTGATCCTCAGTCAGCTAGCTGTAGGGTAGGACCCACCAAAAAATGACCCAACAATAATCAAAACCCAATAACATCCAGAGAGATGACATAAATGACATAAAGGGCTTCCCAAGAGCATCAAGTTCAGGAGATTAAGGAGATTGCACCACTGAGTCCTACATGTCTCCTACCATAGAAGTTCACACCACAAACACAGGGAGTGAATGCAGATCAATTTGAGAAGCAGAAAAAAAGCCAAGAAGAGTCTCCCCCAGAATGGGAAGACAAAGAATGCCCAATCAAAAGGAAAGGAGGATTCTCCAGAAAGAATGCTGAAGGAAATAGAGGCAAGTCAACTATCAGATACTCAGTTCAAAACAATGGTTATAATGAAGCTCAACGAGTTCACTGAAAATTACAAAGAACTATAGGGAAGCTACAAGGAACTTACTGTGAACTACATCAGCATGAACAAAGACATGGAAACTATCAATAAAAGCCAAGAGGAAATGAGGAAATGAAGAATACAATTTCTGAATTGAAGAACACAGTAGAAGGAACCAAAAGCAGGCTAGATGAAGCAGAGGATTGAATTAGTGAGTTGGAGGACAAGATAGAAAATAATTCCCAGAAACAGCAAGAAAAGGAAAAATGACTCAAAAAGAACAAAGAGGGGTTAAGGGAACTACCAGTCAACATGAAATGTAATAATATCCATATAATAGGGATACCAGAAGGAAGAGAAGAAGAGCAAGGGATAGAAAACCTATTTGAAAAAGTAATGATGAAGAACTTCCCTAATTTGGTGAGAGGAAAAGTTATAGAAGTCCAGGAAGCACAGAGGATCCCAATCAAGACGAACACAAAGAGGCCTATTCCAAGACATATAATAATTAAAATGGAAAAATTGAAATACAAAGAGAATTTTAAATACACCAAGGGCCAAACAGGAAGTAATATACTAGGGAGCCCCATAAGACTAGCAGTTGACTTCTCAATGGAAACACTACAAGCCAGAAGGGAATGGCAAGAAACATTCCAAGTAATAAAAACCAAGGGCCTGCACCCAAGACAACTCTATCCAGCAAGGCTCTCAATTAAAATGAAAAGCCAAATAAGAAGTTTCCCAGACAAAAGAAGGCTAAAAGAATACACTTCCTCCAAACCACCATTGCAAGACATGCTAAAGGGACTGACTGCTTTAAGAGGATGAAGAGAGTGAGAGAGAAAGGAACACAGGCAAAAAAAAAGTGAGGGGTGAAAATGGCAATGAATAAGTACTTATCAATAATAACATAAATGTAAATGGATAAATGCTCCAATCAAAAGAGATAAAGTCACTGAGTGCATGATAAAACATGTCCCTCACATATGCTGCCTATAAGAGGCCCACCTCATAACGAAAGACCTCCACAGTCTGAGAGTGAAGGGTTGAAAAAAAATATTACAAGCAAATGGATAGGGAAAAAAGGCCAGGATAGCAATACTATATCAGACAAAATAGATTTCAAGACAAAGGCCATAAAAAGAGAAAGAGAAGGACACTTATAATACTCAAGGGTAGAGTTTATAAAGAAGATAGAAACATTGAAAAAACATATATACACCCAACATAGGATGCCCAAATATATAAGGAAAATCTTGGAGGACTTCAGGAAAGATATACACAACAACACACTTATACTAGGAGACTTTAACATCCAGTTTTCAACAATGAATACATCATCTAAACAAAGAAAAAACAAGGATGTTGTGGCATTGAATAATACACTAGATCAAATGAACATAATTAATATATACAGAACCTTTCCCCCCAAAGAAGCAAAATACAAACTCTTTTCAAATGCACATAGAAAATTTTCAAAGTAGACTACATGATACATTACCAAAAAGCCTCAACAAACTCAAGAAAATTGAAATCATATGAAAACCAACCTCAAGGGAAAAACTCTGAAACAGTCAAATTCATGAAGATTGAATATCATGTTATTAAATAATGAATGGATTAAAAATCAGATCAAGGAAGAAATCAAAAAGTTTCTGAAAACAAATGAAAATGAACACACAAGATCTCAAAACCTAGGGCACACAGTGAATGCAGTTCTGAGAGGGAAGTTCATGGCAATATAGCCCTGCCTATAAAAGATGGAAACATTTCAAGTAAACAACCTAACCCTACATCTACAAAAACTAGGGGAACAACAGCAAACAAAGCTCAGAGCTAGTAGGAAAAAAGGAAATAATTGAGATCAGAACAGAATTAAATGACATAGACACTAAAAGAACAATTCAAAGGAGCAATAAATCCAGAAGCTTGTTCTTTGAAAAGAAAAACAAAATCGACAAGTCTTTAACCAGACTCATCAAGAAAAAAGGTGAAAGGACCCCAGTAAATAAAACGAGGAAGAGGAGAAATTGCTACTGATACCACAGAAATTGAAAGGATTGTAAGAAATTACTATAAACAACTATATGCCAAGGAACTTGACAATCTGGGTGAAATAGACAAATAACAAGAAACATATAATCTTCCAAAACTGAATCAAGAAGAAGCAGAAAGCCTGAACAGACTGATAACAGGTGAAATTAAAGCAATAATCAAAAAAGTTCCAGCACACAAAAAGCCCTGGACTGCATGGTTTCACAGGATGATTTTATAAAACATTTAAGAAAGCACTAACTCCTAGTCTTCTCAAACTATTCCAAAAAATACAGGAAGAGAGAATGCTCCCAAAGTATTTTTAAGAGGCCACCATCATCCTAATCCTAAAACCAGATAATGACACAACAAAGAAAGAAAAATACAGGCTAATATTGCTGATGAACACATAACACTAAAATCCTCACAAAATATTGGCAAGCCAAGCCATGCAATACATTAAAAAGATCATACACCCTGATCAAGTGGAACTCATCCCAGGGGTGCAAGCATGGTACAATATTCATACATCAGTAAATGTAATACATCACATAAACAAAAAGAAAGACAAATATCACATGATCACATATCAATAGATGCAGAAAAAGCATTTCTTTTTTAAAGATTTTATTTATTTATCTTTAGAGAGGAAGGGACGGAGAGAGGGAGAGAAATATCAGTGTATGGTTGTCTCTTGTGTGTCCCCTGCTGGGAACTGGCCCACAACCCAGGCATGTGCCCTGACTGGGAATCTAACCTCAATCGTGTGGTTCGAAGGCCTGTGCTCAATCCACTGAGCTACACCAGCCAGGGCAGAAAAAGCATTTCAAAAGGTACAGCACCCATTTATAATAAAACACTCAGCAAAGTGGGAGTAGACATAGCATATACCTCAACATTATAAAGGTCGTATATGAGAAACCTATAGTCAACATCATACTAAATGAAAGATAACTAAAAGCTTTTGCCCTAAAATCAGGAACAAGATAAGCGTATCTGCTTTCACCACTTTTATTCGATATAGTATAGAAAGTTCTAGTCACAGTGATCAAACAAGAAAAGAAAATAAAAGCATTCAGACTGGAAAGAAGGAAGTAAAACTGTCATTGTTTGCAGATAACATGATAGTGTGCATAGAAAATCCTATTGTCTTCACCAAAGAAACTGCTTGACATAATAGGTGAATTTGGCAAAACAGCAGAATACAAAGTCAATATCCAGAAATTGAAGGCATTTTTGTACACAATAAAATATCAGAAACGGAAAGTAGGAAAAAATTGCATTTACTACAGCAACAAGAAAAATAAAGTATGTATGTAGGAATAAACCTAATCAAGGAGGTAAAAGATCTGTACTTGGAAAATTACACAACACTGAAGAAATTAAGGCAGACACAAACAAATGGAAACACATGCTGTTTTGATGGATTGGAAGAACCAACATCATCAAAATGTCCATAGTACCCAAAGCAATTTATAGACTTATCACAATCCTTATGAAAATACCAATGACATATTTCACAGATATAGAACATTTTAAAAATTTATATGGAATCATAAATGACCCTGAATGGTCTCAATAATTTTGAGAAAGAAAAACAAAGTGGGAAGAATCATGATACCTAGTATCAAACTATATTACAAGGTTGCTGTAATCAAAACAGTCTGGTGCTGGGATAAAAACAGACACCTAGATTAATGGAACAGAATAGAGAGAACAGAAATAAACCGTGTCTGTATAGTCAATTAATGTTTGACAAAGAGGGCAGAAGCATAAAATGGAGTAAAAATAGCCTCTTCAACAAATGGTGTTGGGAACTCTGGACTGGTACATGAAAAAATAAATAAATAAAACTAGACCACCAACTTACACTATACACAAAAAGAAACTCAAAGTGGATAAGAGAGTTAAATATAAGTCTCAACACCATGAAAGTCCTAGAGGAGAACATAGGCAGGAAAATTTCAGGTATTCCACACAGCAATTTTTTCATTGATATGTTCCCTAGAATAAGGCATATAAAAGAAAGAATAATGAAATGGGACTAAATCAAATTAAAAAGCTTCTGCACAGCTAAATAAAACATTAGCAAGATGGAAAGGGAACCTTTTCCATGTGGGAAAATATATTTGCCAATGATACCTCAGACAAGGATTTGATCCCCCAAATATACAAAGAGCTCACATGACTCCACACCAGGTAGACAAACAATCCAATTAAAAAATGAGCAAAGGACTCAAGCATATACTTCTCCAAGGAGGACATACAGAGGGCCCAGAGACATATGAAAGGATGCTCTGCATCACTAACCATCAGAAAGATACAAATTAAAACCACAATGAGATATCAGTTCACACTGGTCAGAATGGCCATCATCAATCAACAAATCAACAAACAACAAGACCTGATGAGGTTGTGGGAGCCAAAGGAACCCTACCTAGTACATTGTTGGTGGGAATGCAGACTGGTGCAGCCACTGTGGAAAAAAGTATGAAATTTACTCAGAAAACTAAAAGTAGAACTGCCTTTGGACCCAGCAATTCCAGCGCTGGGATTGTACCCTAAGAATCCTAAAACACCAATTCAAAAGAACTTATGCACCCCAATGTTCATAGCAGCACAATTCACAATAAGCAAGTACAGGAAGCAACCTAAGTGCTCATCATTAAATGAGTAGATCAAAAAAACTGTGGCACATTTTCATAATGGAATACTACACAGCAGAAAGAAAGAAGGAACTCCTACCCTTTGCAACTGCATGGATGGATCTGGAGAGCATTATGCTAAGGGAAATAAGCCAGGTGGTGAAAGACAAATACCATATGATGTAACTTATAAGTGGAACCTAATCAACAAAACAAACAAGTGAGCAAAATAGAACCAGAGACATTGAAATAAAGAACAAACTCACAGTGACCTCTCTGGTACAGGAGAGGGGAATAATGGTAGAAATAAAGGGGTCAAGTCAAGTAACATATATAAAGAACCCATGAACAAAGACAACTGGGGTGATGGAATTGAATGTGGAGAGAGGTGTTAGGCAGGCCAAGGGCAAGCTATTGGGGAAAAATAAGGACAACTGTAATTGAACGACATTAATAATAAGTAAATAAATAAATAAACAAATGGAGTAACAGCAGGACAAAGACTCTGGTTTTATGACTCAATCTCATTTTTCTTTCTGCAAATGTAAATGTAGAAAAAGCAAACAGTTGAGATGTTAAAGTTCCTGTTGCCCAGTACCTGCTGGACGTTGACATCAACAATGTTGGATAGATATGTAGATATGTTATCCTGCTTTTCAGATGAGGAACTTGCCCATCAGAAAGTCGGGTGACTGAGCCAGCGCCTGTGTCTGGTTGGAGCAGAGGCAGGTTGGAAAGCCTGGGGCTGCAGAAGCCAGGATCTTCCTCTCCCCACGGAAGCTTGTATGTAACATGACCTGACATCAACAAATAAACCAAAAGTAAATCTCATCCCAAAGCAAAAAAAAAATGATAATAAAAATAAAAATTGACACATGAAATTAATCATCACACTGTTCTAATCCTTTACAATTCTGTCAAGTATTTTACTCCTATTTTCTCTAATATTTGTATAATTTCTCCTATTTTGAGCTTTGTGCATTTATTCACCTTTTAATTCCTGTTCTTAAATCTTCCTGTTTTTTCAGAGTACTTCACATATTAATTACATCTTGCCTCTGAATTAGTTGAAAAGTAACATTTCAGTACTTTTCCCCTCGCCTATAGTCGAAGCATAGTTATGTGGAAAATTTTATATCAAGAATGCAGAAGTTAAGATCATAGTAAAGAAAAATGAAAATGAATGAGCCGTCATTTTTTTATCTGACATTGCAAGTAAATGGTTCACAGGATAAAACTTACACCACAGGTTACCAAACACTACTAATCAAGGGAACTGCTCAGAAATTTCTTTTGTATGTCATTTCGTGTTTTCCCTATCTCAAGAGTTTGATCTGAGTGGGTTGCATTGAGTTAGGTATCTGGGAGCCTTTTTTAAAGCCATAATATACAAATAATAAAAGATGTCCAGTTCCAGTCTGAGTGTGAAGACCTGATAAACAGATGCACCAAAGGTATAGTTCTAGTGCAAAGACCAGCAGGCTTGAGACTCAGAAAAAGCCAGTTTACCAGTTTGCGTCTGAAAGCAGGAAGAAAGCCAATGTTGAGCCTGAAGACCATCAGGGAGAACTCCTTACTCAATGGAAAATAACCCTTTTAATCATGTCCAGGGCCACCGCTGATCAGATGAGGCACACTGCAAGTGAGAGGTGAATCTGCTTTACTCAGTCTACCAATTTAAATGTTAGTCTAATTCAAAAAACACCCTCATAGAAACACGTAGACTAACACTTGACCAAATAGCTACATACTCTGTGGCCTAGTGAGGCTGACACATAAAATTAACTGACAATATCATAGCTCTACTAAACTAAAAGAATACAGTCTCAATAATAGAATGATACACATACAAAATGTACAAAATATCAATATTAGAAAGCAGCTTCCAATCCAAATGGGATATATAAAACAGGATATATATAGGAAGTCTGTTTATCTAGAAAGTATCCAGCCATGTAATATGAAAAATAGAGACATTTATTGAAGAAGATACAAGACAAAAGAAACATTGTACATAGGACAGTGACACCTCAGTCCCCTTCAACGCAGGCACCTTGGGATCTCACACAGTTCTCCCAGTCATCTTCAGCTACCCTGTCATATTTTCCTGAATCTCATTGACTGTCTGAAATCTCTTCCCTCTCAAAGGTGATTTTAGTTTTGGAAAAAGCCAGAAGTCACGGGGCACCAAATCTGGGCTGTAGGGGGCTGAGTCACCTGGGTGATTTGATGTTTTGCCAAAAAACCCTGAACAAGACATGATGTGTGAGAGGGTGCATTGTTGTGATGAAGATGCCAGTCGCTAGTTCCCTATTGCTGTAGCCTTCTGAATCATCGGAAGAGTTTCTGCAGGAGAACGTTCAAGCTTAAAGCAAAATTTGATACAGTTTCGTTTCTCTACTTGCTCAGTCATTTTGAATGTGGTGGCCACACAGTACACATGCTCACTCAACAGAGTCTACCACCCCCACTGACAGTGAGGCCGTTATTGTCCACACATGTACGTTCCAGTCCACTCTCCTTGGCTGCCAGTTTACATCGACGGGCTTTTTCTGGACAGAATATATATATATTTCATATATGAATATAAATTTTAATTATAGTATATTATTTTAACTATGATTTAATTATCTTTAATATTTAAGGATACGTTCAAAATACTATTCTTGTTGTTTATAAACCACAAAACCCAATCTCTCAAAAAATGTTGAGCCATGCATACCACTGGGAATTGTGGTGTGGTGCTTTCAGTATTTATAGAGTAGTAGCAACATTATATAAAGCTCTACGAGAGCAATGACAATAATTAATGTCTCTTCATTACCCATATATTGCAAATATAGTGATTGATATCCTTAGTATTAGTGGATATGAACAATTAATAAAAATTTATCCTATGATTCTAGTAGCCTAAAATTTACCAAGTCCTTATTTGATAAAACTTGGTTGAACTTCCATTTATTTCCTAATATGCATCCCTGCAGTACTCTGGGGATGTGGCTGAGCAGAATGTGAAGACCACTTCAAAGAGAGCACGAGGTCAGCTCTATTTGGCCTTTTGTAAATCCAAGCATATTTTTAAAAGATGGACACTAAAAAGTTATAACATTCTTTAAAAATTTTTTTTATTATTGACACTATTACAGATGCTTCCCATTTCCCCCCACCTTTTTCTCCTGCTCCAGCAAGCCCTGCCACCCCACCTCCAGCCTGCGGCACGTGGCTGTCTTTGTCCACGGCCTAGGCATGCATATGTATACATGCTCTCTGGCTAATTTCTTCCAGTCCCCTCCACCCCCTCCTCTCTGAGACCTGTCTTAAATGTATGCATGCCTCGGGTATTGTTTGTCAGTTTATTTTGTCCTTTAGATGCCCTATGTGAATGAAATTATATGGTAATTGTCTTTCTCCAGTGGCCTTATTTCACTTAGCATAATATTCTCCAGATCTAATAAAAGAGTCAGAGCCAAGCTTCTACATTTATAGGTATAAAAGAACATACTCAGCACCTAGCTTCAGGTTAAGCAATATTGTCACATTTTTAATTATGGAAAAGTCCCTTTCATGGACTTTTAGGGCTTTAAGCATTATGGCAACATTGGCAGAATAAAAAATTTAGTCTATATATGTTTAAAAGTGTTTTGGGGTAAAAATTACAATGTATTAAATTAGAAAAATTCGGTGATGAAATTTGAATACTTGCCATAGAAAAGAAGTATTATATTAAGTACTTACAACCTGGGTTGGCCAAAAAGTTCATTCGGGTTTTTTCCTGTACAATGGCTCCAGTAGCACCAAGTTGTCTTTAAATGCATTCAAAACAATTTTCTTAGATTGTATTGTGACAGGTGTCATAACAGCATGCATTAAGAAAACTTATAAAAATTGATGAGTTTTTGCGCAGCCATTTTAATATTGAAGATGGAAGAAGACATGCAACATTTTCAGCATACTCTGCTTTATTACATCCAAAGGCAAAAACGTAACTGAAAGGCAAACAAAAAGATTTGTGCAGTGTAGGGGGAAGGTGCTGTGGCTGATCACATGTGTCAAAAGTGGTGTGCGAGGTTTCCTGCTGGAGATGTCTAGCTGGATGTTGCTCTATGGCTCCGCAGACCAGTTGAAACTCAGAGTGGTCCAATCAAGACATTGAGAACAATCAATATTCCACCACGTAGGAGAGAGCCGACATATTCAAAATATCCATGTCAATAAATCCACTGAAGAAAGTGAAAAATGCGTGTTTTATTTTGTGGAAAAAACTAAACAGACTTTTGGGCCAACCTAATAACTCCCTGAGATTCAGTGCTAGCAAGCAGTTCTCATATTTGGGATGTTAATTTTATTATTAGAATGCCAGAAAAGTATGTCTTATCATGTCTTTTAGTTTTAATGTGAATGCTATCTTAAACTAAAGATTTGACAGGATGAAAAATATCCAGGTAAAGATAAATACATTTTAAATATTAATGTATATTAAAAATATACAAATATTTCTATTTTAATTTTATGCTTATTTCTTATTAAATGTGGATATATATTTATGAGTATATGTGTGTATCATATATATATTTGAGTATATATGTGTTACATATATACATGTAGATATAATACTCAGCAATATTTTATATTCAAAATTGCTATTGTGTATGTGTTTACATATATATGTGTATTACATATGTATATAAATAGTGGTTTGTGTGCCTGTGTATCACTGGATGAGACATATAAAACTCTTGTGTCCATCAGACATTAATTAAATAACATCTTACAGTAAATACTACTGGTAAAAAATGTTTAATTGAAGTCTGGCTATAAATGTTTAACTGTGACACTGATGGCTGATACTATCCACATTATTTGAAATGCTATATCACATGAAAGCCACTACAGTTAAGTGTGATCCTCTACTGATTGTCATTAGTTCATAGTTGTAGAGTAAGTGGAGGCAGTCTGGCTTCCTCACCCAGGTGTCTGAGTAGCTAAGGGAAGCAGTGTTCCCATAGCCCAAGTCTGGGTCCAATAAACTGTTCCCATAACATGAAGTTGGCTAACATGCGCAGAGTTATGCTATGTTATATAACTTTCTGGCTGGAAGCCGGCTTTTTTCACCTCTAGTACTTAAGGTAATTACAGGCTTCTCACTAGAGAGACACACAGCTTGCAGCATGCGTAGCTTGCCCACCTGTGAATGAAGAAGGCGTGTCAAGCACCCCCACAGCTTCACGCATTTTCTCCCATCTCCCCGAAGCTACACTGGACCTGCCAGGTCTTGACAGGCTACAACACAACAGTCATGCCATACATAGTTAAGGAGGAAAAATGGAAAATTTAAAATGAGAAGTTCCTGAAGAAAGGGTTACTTTTTCTCAACTATAGATTGAGGGAAAGTGTCTTATGTGAAAGTGTCTCATGTCTTTAATGAGTTAAACCACATTATACCTAAATTTTAAAACTATCAATTTAATGAAAATTATTGATTAAATGGATTCCTATGTATAACGTTTACTTAAAACAAATGTTCGTTGTATTTCTGGCACATGCCAGACACTGTTTTGGAAATGGGTACCTATAGATGAGGTATATAACCGATACCCTTAAGATGTGGTTGGAAGAATGTGGTCAGGATACCTTCAGAACACAAATATATAGTTATATCTAAAATTCTGAGGAAATGCAGAATGGGGTATAAATAATTCTTCTGTAGAACCTATGGAAGGACTTACTAAGAAAGTGAGAATGGGAATTATCCAGGTTCAAAATGGTGCAAAGTGACCTGGCCAAGTAGCTCAGCTTGTTAGAACATTGTTCTGATACAGGTTCGATCCCCAGTCAGGGCACATTCAGGAATCAACCAACGAATTTGTAAATAAGTGGAACAAACTGATGTTTCTAGAAAGCACGAGGTGAACGACAGTCACTGAATTTTCAAGGCTACAGAGGTAACCA
Source organism: Sturnira hondurensis (assembly GCF_014824575.4). NCBI lineage: Eukaryota > Metazoa > Chordata > Mammalia > Chiroptera > Phyllostomidae > Sturnira > Sturnira hondurensis. The sequence continues at coordinate 19,624,889 of NW_028073511.1, read as the reverse complement.
CCCTTACAAGATACAGAATATTTCCACAAGGTGGAATATCCCCTGGCAACCCTTCCTAGCCAATTCCTTAATACAGGCACCCACCACAGGCAACTGATTTTTTTCTTCAAGGATTCATTTTCCCTGTTCTAGAACTTCATATAAATGAAATTACAGTCTTTTTAATCTGACATTTCACCCGATACAATGTGCTTGAGTTGCTTCCGTATCGTTTTGTGTAATAGCAGTCCATTCTTTTTTCATTGCTGCGCGATATTCTATTGTGTAAATATACCACAGTTTTCTTGTCCATTCTCTTGTTGGTGGACACTGTATAGTATGAATAAAGCTGCTAAGAACTTCCTCATACAAACCCTTGTACAAGTTTTTATATCTCTTAGGTAAATACTGTCTAGAAGTGGAATCGTTAAATATGGGACAGGTGTGTGTTTGTAAGGAAATGACAAACTCTTGTTCATTGCACAATCTTATCAGCAACACACGAGTCCCAGTGGCGCTGCACCCTCACCAACATTTAGTGTTATCACTATATTTGGTTTTATCTGTTTACCCATTATACTGGATATGTAGTGATATTTCATTGTGATTTTAACGTTAATTTCCTTAGTGATTCATGCTTTTCTGTAATTTTTCACATGCTTATTGATTTGTATATCTTGTATGTGAAGTGTTTGTTCAAGTATTTTACCACTTTTTAAATTGGGTTGTTCTTTAAATAGTCTAGATACAGAATATTTATCAGATATTTGTAACAAAAATGTTTTCTTTTAGTCTTTGGCCTGCCCAAGTATTTTCTTAACAATATCTTTCAATGGTCAGAAATTAAAAATTTTGATGAAGTCTAATTTATTTTTTCTTTTGTGATTAGTGCTTTTAGTGATACCTAAGGATTCTTGGTCATAAAGAAGTTATATTTTTAGAAGCTTTATAGTTTTAGCTTTTACTTCTAGGTCTTGTTTCATCTTGAATTACTTTTTATTTGTGGTGTGGGGTAGGGATTGAGGTTTATTTTTTCTATTTGCATATCCAGTTTTCTGGCATCATTTATTAAAAACATTTCTTTCTCTTGAGCACGGGCCTGCGAACCACACAATCGCGGTTCGATTCCCAGTCAGGGCACATGCCTGGGTTTCGGGCCAGTTCCCAGCAGGGGACTCACAAGAGGCAACCGTACATTGATATTTCTCTCCCTCTCTCCTTCCCTTCCCCTCTAAAGATAAATAAATAAAGTATTTTTTTAAAAGATTAAAAAATACATTTCTTTCTCCATTCAACAGCTTTGGCATTTCATAAATTTTTTTTCATTAATATGTGAGTCTACTCATGGCTCTCCCTTTTGGTTCCATTCATCTATTGTCTGTTCTAGGGGTTCACACTGCGGCCTTGTCTATTGCTCCCCTCACATGTCTCAGTTTCTATTTTATTTATTTTGAAGCTCTGTTATTAAATTGATATGTATTTAGAATTGCCATTTTTGGGAAGATTGATTCTTGCATTACTGTGAAATGTCTTTTAGCTCTTATAATAGACACACTTGTCTTGAGTTCTGCATTCAATATCAATATAGCCTTTTCAGCTTTTTGGTGATTGATATTTGTGTGATATATTTTCTGCCTTTTTACCTTTAACCTCTCTATATTTATTTAAAGTGCATGTTTATAAACTGCATGTAGTACAGTCTTGCCTTTTTTCAATCTGACAATTTCTGACTATTAATTAGAATCTATACTTTGTTTACATTTAGTGGAATTATTTATATGGCTGGAGTTTAGTTTACTTAAGATTTAGTTTATTTTCTCCATATGTTTTCTGTCTATTTGCCTTCTCTATTGGTTTCTATTGAGTATTTAATATTCTATTTTTATCTCATTTTTTACTCTTTAGCTATAAATATATTTTAAATTAGTGATCGCTGTAGGGATTTCAGTTTGTATCCTTAATTAACTACAATCTACCCTGTTGCATTATTATACTTTCATTTAGCACCCTTTCATTCTTTGGGCTATTACTGCCATATATTTTACTTCTACTTATTCCATAGCATGTATATTTCATTGTTTTTTAATCAGTCAGTTATCTTTTAGATAAAAATTGGATTTCAAATATGTTTTATATTTCTGCACATATTTCCTATTTCTGACACTTTCATTGTTTTGTGTAACCAGGTTTCCATCTAGTATTGTTTTCTTTTAGCCCGAAGACGGTTCTTCAACGTTTTGCTGGTGCCTTTTCTTTAGTGACAAATTCTTTCCAATTTTGTTTATCTGAATCTTTATTTTGGAAGAGTATGTTCTCTGGACACAGAATTCTGAGTCAACTTCTTTTTTTCCAGTATTTAAAAAATTACATTCTGGTCCTTTCAGTAAGTAGTATCAAGCTGTTTTTGTTGACCCCTTGCCTGCAACATGGACTTTTTACTCTGGCTGCTTCCAAGCTTTTCTTCTTAAATTTGGTTTTCAGCAATTTGACCACGATATGCATAAGTGTAGTTTTCTTTTTGTTTATTCTGCTTTGGGTTTGAAAGGTTATTAAACATATGGGTTGTTATGTATCATCAAATTTAGAAACAGATTAATGATCATTTTTTCAAATATGTCTTTTCTACCCTAGTCTCACTGTCTTCTTCTGAGACTGCAATTACACATGTCTGACCGCCTGGTATTGTCCCCGAGGTCCCCAAAGCTCATCTTCATGTTCAACTTTTCTGTCTGTAAACTTTCTGTACATTCAGCTCAGTGATTTTCGATCTTTTTCATCACATACCACACATAAACTAATTACTAAAATTCTTCAGCATACCAAAAATATATATTTTGTTGATTTGACAATAAACATAAGTCTAATTTTGTTTTATTTACACCAGATGGCTATTGTTGTGTTGATTAAGTCATTTTTAAAAATTTGATAATTTAAGGAAAAAGAGGTCAGTGCCCCTGACTAAAGAATCAGGTATTGCATGTTTTAAAAATTCTTGCAACACACTGGTTGAAAATTGCTAATTCAGCTCATAGCTTTCCAGTATTTGTCTTTGACCTGACCTGATCTAATATGATGTAAGTTTTTTCATCATGGCTTGAGGCAGAAGTCCCTCAACAGTGTTTTTAATGTGTTTTTTTATTTGTCTGTTTTTTCTATACATTTCCTAATACATATGTACCTGGATATTTTACTTATGGGGGGACCCCCAAATTGGAATTTGCTTATTAAAATTATGTTTTTATTCTTACATCTATAAACTTCAGTCACCTTCATAGTACTATCCATTTGATGTAATACACCTATTGAGATGTATTTTCCACTGCTCAAGACTGTTTTTGTCTTTTAGTGTTTGTGCCATTTTTTGTTTCGCCTCTTCCACAACTGGCAAAACATTTCCCTTTGAGGATATTTTTCATCTAGGGAAACAAACAAACAAACGAAAGTCTCTTGGAGCAAGATGGAGTCAGAGAGGGTGGAGAACAGGGGTCATGCCATTTTGGTTAAAAACTGCTGACCACTCCATGGGGTGTGGACAGTGGACAGGTGTGGTCATTATTCACCCATCATGAAATGGGCAAACATGTTAAAAGACAAATGCCATATGACCTCACCTGTAAGTGGAATCTAAAGAACAAAATAGAACCACAGGTATGGAAACGTGCAACAGACTGACAGGGACCAAAGAGTATGGGGAGAGTGGAATAATGGAAATAAGGGGAAGAGACTAGTTAAAGAGCATGTAGGAATGATCCATGGACGTGGACATCAGTGTGGGAATTGACTGTGGGAGTGGGGGGCATGAGATGAGTGAAGGAGGGCAAAGGAGGAAAAGTGAGGGCAACTATAGTAAAATAACAATAAAAAGGGAGTCTTCAAAAAAAAGTAACTGAAGCTGAATGTAGCCTCTCACAACAACCAGCTAGTTCACTGATACGGATGGGCTCCTAGAACACTTGTAAGGGACCCACCCTCCAGAAGACAATTTCAGGATTATTTTGGGGCGTCCCCCCTTGTATATATTTACTACTAAGAAGTGGATCTGTATTAAATTTTATGTTTTTATTGGTTTATAACAGATAGAAATTGGCAAACCATAGAGCAAATCTGGTTTGCTGGTATGGTCTAGTTGGCTTTGCAAGCAACCTAAGTGCCCATCAGTAAATGAGGGGATCAAAACACAGGCACCAGGGAATGTCGTGCAGCAGGAAGAAAGGAGCTCCTGCCCTTGGAGACAGCATGGATGGGACTGCAGGGCTTTCGCAATTTCAGAAAACACTTTTTAAGATTTAAAAATTAGGCGATTCTACATGGGAGTGGCATTTATTTCTTCTCTTGACAACTTGGAAAAATAGACAATATAAAATGCCTATTTTTGCGTAGTCATTTAGATTATTGCGTAATCTAGAATAATCTAGAGCCATCCGACTTAGACAGAGCCTTTGTTAATTCAGCTTGCTGCGGTTGTCTGTCTGGTCTGCTCTACTCACTTGCGTAACCTATTTGACCCTTGGTATTTGAGAAGCTACTACTCAATATTTATGGTTCCTGCAGTGTACAAATAAAGTTATTTTTGTATACTTTATTCAAAAAATAATGTTAATAATTTATTTTTTTCTAATAAATCTTCAGTTGATTACTGGGGTTTATCAGGCTAACAATTATATAATCTATGGATATCTATAATTTTGCTTCTTTTAATTTGTTTTGCTTTGGTAGTCAGAATTAAAAATAGTTTTCAGTAGGAAAAATCATGAGTTTACGTTTATACTTCCAATTTGAAACTTGGGTTGCAGCATTCTTAACATTTTAAATTTTATAGCTGACTTAAGTTTTGTTATGCAAGAAAGCTTTATTTCTAAATGTACTAATAATTACACATTTGCATTATCTTATACCATCCACATTTTATTTTAAAATAAATAATAGCAGTATAACTATGAAAAATACCAAGTAGAGATTAAAATATCTTTATAGTTCTTTTTGTTGTTGTGTCACTATGTGGATGTATCATTAAAACACAGATTAGAGTCACTTAATATAATTATTCTATATGTGTGGTTATTACCCTGATGGACAGTTAAACTTGTTTTAGCTTGTTTTCAATTTGAGAGGATTCCTTCTTTTATAAATTATTATTAATTATGCAAATAATTTCCATGATTCCAGTTAAAACTCTATATACCAAGATACATTCTCTAAAGTTTCACTTCCATCTTGACTTTTCCACATTGTTCTTTTCGCTCACCAAGACGTAGCCATTTTAATTAAATTAATGAATAATAAAGTTAAATAAATTAACTTTAGATTTTATTTTTAACTAAGATGATAGGTATATATAAATTTGTATTTACATGTCTGTGTATATGTATGTGTGTATATATGTTATATCTACTAGTAGTACCATTTTAAGGTGTCTCAGGACCACAAATTCGAATTAATTATACATAACATGGCCCCTACAGGCAAAGACATACAGTTATGGTGTTTCCATCACACTTGGCACCCATCTCCGTGATAAAACAAATTATGAGATTGTAGTTTTTGCTTAGTTTCTACCTCTTCAACTATTCTGTAAGCAGTGATATGCAGGAGCGGAATCTGAATCAACCCTGTCACATCGTGCCCCAGCAAAACGGTAGGTGCCTAGTGTGTGGTCTTAGATAGTGTGCAGACGAAGCGATTCCCGTGAAAGGTTTCCCCTGACTCACTTCAAGCCCCGTTTAAAGGTCAATGCCCAGAACTTGCTTCTGAGCCTGTATCTTGATTTCTAGCCTGGGATTTTCAGTCCTGTTTCCTCAGGTTCAGTACAAACATTTTGTGAACTACTTATGTTTTCTTTCTTACTATTTTTACTTTCTGCGCTGGGTTGTGAAACCCTTCCTGTTGCTGCTTAAAATAGAACTTTCCAAATGAGTGACTTGGCTTCCTGCCACTCCTAACTCCCTCTGGGGAGGGGTAGGTTCATACAGAGTAAGTAGATCACAGCTTACCAATCACGGAGGAGATCTTGTGAAAACGCAGGTTTTTATTTAGTAGATAATGCCTGAGATTCTACCTTTCTAAACACTGCCACGGGATGCCAGTGCTGCTGATTTGAGGGCCATCTTTCGAGTAGCACAGGAGTAGATGACTCACTTCACAAACTCATTCATTCTCTAAACATTATTTAATTTTACTAGGTGCAAAGCACTGGGCTAAGAAACTAAAGAGGACTGTGACATAACCATTACCCACAAGAAGCCCACAGTCTAATTACAGTCTAGTGTGTCAGCAAACGCAATAAGAAATAACTACCATAACTAATATGAGCATTAACATGATGAGAAGACAAGCCACAGACTGAGGGAAAATATATGCAAAAAATGTATTTGATAAAAGTTTGGTATCCAAACTATACAAAGAACTCTTGAAACTCAACTATTCAAAAGCAAACAACCATATTAAAAATTAGGCCAAAGACCTTAACAGATACCTTGCCAAGTATATATACAGATATCTAATAAGCATGAAGAGATGTCAACATCACATATCCCCAGGAAATTTCAAATTAAGACAATGAGAAACCACTGTACCTGTTAGAATGGACAAAACCCAAAACACTGCCATCAAATGCTGGTGAGGATGTGGAGCAACGGGAAGCCTTCGTGTATTTCCCTTTGATGGGAAAGTAAGATGATGCAGCCAGTTTGGAAGGCAGTTTAGCAGTTTCTTAGAAAATTAAACATGCTCTTATCAGACAATCAAACAATCAGCTTTCTTGGCATTTGCTCAAATGCGTTGAAACTTATGTCTATAGAAAAACCTGCTCACAGGTGATTGTAGCAGCTTTATTCACAATTGCCCACATTTGGAACAGCCAAGATGTGATTCAATCGGTGACTGGAAACATAAACTGTAGCACATCCAGACAATGGAATAGTTTTCAGTGCTAAAAATAATATCAGAAGACTGTATACAGTGTGCTTTGCCAGTTACGTGACATTCTGGAAATGGCAAAACTATGGAGACAGTAAAAGGATCAGTGGTTGCCAAGTGTTTGGGGGGAGGAAAGGATGAACAGGTGGGGCACAGAAGATTTTCTTGGCAGTGAAACTTTCTGTACATTATTATAATAAAAGGTGCATGTCACTATACACTCGTCAAAACCCATAGAATACAGCAAGAGTACATCTTACTGTAAACCGTGGACATGGGATCGTAATGATGTACCAACATGGTTTACTGATTGGGACAAATGTACCGCAGTGGCCCAGAATGTTGATGATGGGGGAAGCTGTGTATGTGTGGGGTCAGGGGGTATATGGAAATTCTATGTATTTTCTGTTCAGCAAACCTGAACCTAAAACTGCTTTTTAAAAAAGTGTACATATACAGATGGATAGATATTATCAGGCCAGAGGATCAATTCTGGGACCTGGAAAGTATTTATTGTTGGACAAAACAGATTATTTCACACACACACAATATCTATCTCTATCTCTATATCTATATCTATATCTATCTATCTATCCTTTTTAAAAAGGTGTTTGGGTGTAAGGACAAGCAGTTGTCTGGATGGTCAGTCCAACTCTGGAAGAAACCTCCCCCTCTGGAGGTCAGGACCCTCCCCCACGACTAATAAGTGCTAGTGGGAGACAGTGAGCAGTAGTGAGCAACAGGGGGCCCCCTTCTGAGGCTCTCCATACTCTTCCCTCCAAAAAGTCCTTTGTTGGAGCCACTGCTGTCGGTAGGGTTCTGCATTGGCGGCATCTCGCTCTTGTCTCCTGTCCATACTGAACGAGCCTCTGCACTGAGAAACCTGTATTCAAATTGTCTGGGGTGCCTTTTGATGGCGAGGGTCATGGAGCCACATGCTGAATCTCCTGACTCACAGTTTCAGAGTGCTGGGAGCTGGTCATCTGCAACTTACCCAGTTTCTCAAGTTATTTTTATGGGCCATAAGTTTTGAGAATCACTCTTCTATTTCATGCCCATGCACTTTTTTTGGCATAAAAGTCAACATCAAATTGATTCAAAATGAGTTTTAATGCCTTTACCTTCTTATTGGAATCAACAAGCTAAAAATTCATGGAAAATCATTAAATTACATAATCTTTGTCTCATATTTTATTAATGAACTAAGCCATGTAAATAATACAGAAATAGATTTACTTGTAAAATACATATATAACTGATCATTTTAAGAGGAAATAAAAACATAAATGGTTTGTGATTTTGGAAGCATCATACAAATATAAGTATAAATCCTTAACAGATGAAATCATTATCAACATTACAGTAATACATGCTCAGAATATTGTCAAGAGTAAACAGAATATTGTCAAGAGTATTTATGATATATATATATAATAAATTTACTTTAAAGGAACTGTTCAACTTTGCATATTTATCTGGCAAGGACAGCTACATGTATCCTCCCATACTTCCTGTTTCTATTTTTAAGAATACCATGGGCAGTTCATTTATCTCTTGTACATTAAGTTTTCCATAAATGCAGCTTGGCTGAAAAAACCTACCTAAAACTGGTTGCCTGAAATCCTAGGAGTAAGGATGTCATGCTGGGTAGATAATAACGACTCTGAAACAACACTCGCCACCCCGATCCAGGGGTCAAAATCTTATTGTCAGTGTTACATTGTCAGTGTTACAATGTTCAGTCACAAAATCTGTTTTGTCTTTTTGGGACAAAAACTTATATGGGATGTCTTACTCCAATTCCCATAATTTCATACATTATTTTAATAAATTTTCTTTAATGACTCACTTGCTCTGGTGTTTTGAGCTTCTTTAGCAAACTGAAATGGTATGTTGATTTTGTCAGTTTCTCTTTTTACCATTTCTGTAAGTCCCCACCCTTCGTCCTGGATGCTGACACACACACACACACACACGTGCGTTCACACACACATGCATTCACACACATGCCCCTTCACATTCATATGTACAGCAGCTCATGTATTTGTTAAAATGGATTCTAGCCTCTGCTATCCATGTTGCATAAGAACCATTGCATTACTCAGTAGCAGCACCTGACAATCCTAATAGCCTCAAACTGTTGAATAAAGTTGCGGGCTATTTTTGAAATAATTAGACTCAAGTACTCTGAAAAACTGAAATCATATTCTTGCTTTACTTTTAAGTGGGTACAACCTCAATATTTAAAACAAATGGTTATCAAATTGTACTACTTCACTATGTATGATGTGCCCCGATTCCTTAGTAAAGAAAACAGCAAGATATAGATGTTGTGAGTGAAAATATGTTGAACCGTACTGGCCAACTAAATATTCTGTACTCTCCTCCATTCCATCCATTGTGCTTTTCATTTGACATCAGGTCATCCAAGAAGCAGTTTAAGCCACCAATATGCACCTGCCTGATGATAACTATTCTCACTGACGTTTACGTTTATTCAGACACCTACAAGTATAGTAGTTCAGCAGCATTATGTCATCCATATACATTAGTCTCTGTAACCCAAACACTGAGTCCCCACGTTGTTTATAAACGCATCATACACTAATTGCTCCAATACTGCAGATATTTGCTTTGTGGTCTAACTGGTAGATAGAAACATTTGCTTCTCAGGTATGGAGAACATCTACCTCAATTTTGTTGGTATATTCCACATGTCTATTGCACGATTTATTCTTTCCACTCTTTTCTTATGTTTGCAAGTCTAAAGTTATTCCTCTTTACAGTTAAGAAACCCCAACATTACATCGTTAGAGAGAATTTTTTATTATCAAAGATTAACTGGAAATAAACATATTATTACCATATTTATGGTTACTTGGTTAGATTGGTTCATTCTTTTTCAAGAATATACTGAAGTCATCCAGATGGCACACATCTCTCTTCCCTACATGCCTTTCTGATAGTTCCAAAGAAAGTATTGACTTCATACGTTGGGTGAAATGTAGCTAAGTTTAAATGCTCTACCACCCTGCTATTCATGATACCACTCAGTTTGGGAGAGGAGATTTTGTTGTTCGCGGCAATACCATAAAATGTTGCAAAAAATTTTTCTGGGAGAAATTTTAGTTATTTGTTCTAAGGGCCCTTAAGACCCAAGCACCAACACGAATGTCCTTGAAGTGAAGCTTCGCGGGTCCAGGAACATGATCTGACATTCTGTGGGTCTCAGGGAATGGTACCCATGCCCAGATCGTCCAGGGATTGCTGGTGTGAGGTCAGGACTAGGTTTAACTCCGCACACATATGGCTGCATATTCTGTAGGTGCTTCTTCCACATTTCTGGCCTGTCTTGGGTTCATTTTAATGATGGAGTGGTTCAGCGAAGCATACACAATGCTCTGTTTGTTTTCCTCCAGACATGGGTTAGCATGAACCCCGGGCTCCTCCTGGACCCCAGACCAGGGACCATTATCATAAACTTCAGTCTCTAATGGCAGGTTTTGGGAATTCTGCCTGGTGCCCACTTCAGTTTGCTCGCTCTCAGAGGGCTGAGGAACATCAGCCTGTAAGAAAAAGAAAATTGTTTTAATTATCATTTAAAGATGTGATGGTGCATACTTATTAGCATACTATGAATACAGGCTAAATGGAGTCCTTATACATGGAGAATTAATCGACTTTTCCTCATATATGCTGTTGATATCTTCTCTTTTTCTTAGCAAATTTTCACTTATTAAAGGATGAAAGGCTTAAGGACCACTATGTCCCTCCAAAATAGTTATTTTGTGCTTTATTATTAGTCACTTTGAGGTCATAGAACACTTTTAAATCCCTCTTCAGGGTGAAAAGCACAGCCCAAATTTATGAGGAAAGCGCAAATATTCCACAAGCGCAAATATTCCACTTATATTTGTATGATGCTTCCCAAATCACATCCTGCAACCCCAGGTACCCTGCAACATAGTAAATAGTGTTAACACATTTTAGAGTGAAAGCGTTAAAGATAAAAGCAGAACAGATACCCTCTCGGGGAGCAGAAAGAATAAATTATATGAGTTACCAAAGATATAGTATTATGATTTGAGACCTGGAATTAGAAAATTGCCATTGTGTTTGAGGGGGAGCAAAGCTTAGAGAAAGTTTTAAAATATTTCAACAGTTATTTCCATCACAAGAAAATTGTTACACTTCCAAATTGAGTCAAATATTGTCAAGCTTCTATAAAAGAGATGAAATTATGGAAACTGAAAGTAAAATGGTCCTGAAGTTTCTCACTCTTTTCAGTTATGTTTGTCATTCCCACTTATTTAAGGGGACTCACCTGGTAAAAATAAAGGTGATATTTCAAGTTTTTAAATTGCAATTTTGCCAAATTATGCTCTTGAAGTTTGGCCTAACTGCTTTTAGATACCAGGTGCACAGCCTTGGATAGCCCACCCGCCTCATCTGGCCCTTGGCTGTTCTCACGGTAGTGCGTGCAGCGGGGCGTCCACGTCTCCTGAGCAGGTTCTACCACACAGGCGTACCTGGGCCTATCCCGAGAAGCTAGGTATTAACTGCCGAGTACACTCCCTCCTGAGGAGGCATCTTCCCTGGAAATAAGGCTAAGACTGGATGACTGAGGGAGTTGGAGATTGCTTTAAACGTCCCCCTCTTGGCTCAGATAGAAAGTGTTCCAGCCGCCACTCAGACGAGCCTGGATAAAGCCTCTGGAGGAGCGATGAAGCAGACTGTCATGTGACCTAGTAAACAGTCATAAATCCTTGATATGTCGACAAAGTCTCTGTTGTGTTTTTCAATCTGTATCTGTCAACCCACTTAACCTGGCTTCTTCCCCAAAGATGGCTCACTTCCACGGAAAACTGTTACAATGAATGGGGTGAAACTAACATGGTGCTCTGCGGCTGCACTTGTCCTGGGGGCGCCTCATCAAAGTGGGTGGGCGACACAAGGCAGGTGCACGGCCTGTGGCAGGTGGAGGTGGCAAAGGCCGAGGCAGCTCTTCTCCTCCACACTTGGCTGGCACCTTCCAGTTTACAACACACTTTTAAAAACGTGTTGAGATGTCATTCATGTACAGGGTACACTTCAGTGGTTTTTAGTATACAAGCACGTTTTAACCCTCAAAGGACCCTTCTGGGATAAAATGAGAAGTTTGGCATTTACATGTAGCTACCATCTTTTTTTACCACTTCCCTTTTCTACTTCGGGTTTCCAGTTCATGGCTCCCATACAAGTTCCTTCAGACAAAATTTTTGCTCAGTCTCAAAGATCTAATGTGGCATCATTTCTGTGTTTTTTGAAATGTTTGACAATGCAAACGGGGCAAAACTGTGAATTCCTGGGACAGACACGAACACCTTAAAGCAAAATCCCCAAATAGTTGCACACACACAAAACCCCCTCTTGAATTCAAGTTCACATCATAAACAATTTGTCCAGCTTATGCAGGAAGAAATATGACCACATTTTGACCAACCTGGGCTTTACCTCTAGGATAAATTATTTAGGTGATTTTTAAAAAAGGTTTCATAGTTCTCAACACTGACTGTAACAGAATGTGGTTTGTTGCTGTTGTTGTTCACTATCGAAAGAAAGGAGACAGTATTTGAGAAAATTTCCCTACTTGACCAAACAAAACCTTAGCATCCATCACAATGACGTCCTGGTGCTTACTAAAAAGTTAATACAAGTTTTTAAAGTTAACTGCATTTGGTTTGATTTAAAATTAGGCAACTGGTGGGGAATGCTGAGTGCCATTTAATACTGTACGTAGAATTATTGGCTACATCTATCTGCCTCTGACATTTCCGGAACTTCCAAGAAGGCCGCTGCATCGTTCTGTCTGCCTTGGTTTACTGAAATGCACACACACAGACACACACCAGCTTCCTCTGCCGTACCTCATTCATGGCTGTAGTATTTGTTTGTAACTAAGGAACTCCGTAAGTTTTTTTCAGGAATGTATTACCTCATCTTGCATTCTTTTCTGAGTTTCAATATTTACACAGTGCTGAACCCAAAAGAAAGACCTGAGCTTATATTCCAAGAACCTGTAGACAAATTTGGCTCTGCCTCCAACACACCCTTCCCTTTGCCTGGAAGTTCTCTTCCTTGATGAGCCCACACACATTATGAGACACTGTTGCATCACAGCTCGGTCTGTGGTCACACTTTGTTATCTGCTGGGGTGATTTATGAAGAACTCATAACTCACTTAATGAGGCTATGAATGGTTAATTATTTCATTACCTTACAAGTTAACTTTGTGGGAATAAATGAATAGCCTGAAGTCATATAACAGGCCAAGAGCAGGGCCAAGGTTTACAGCTCAGTCTCAGAATTTTCTGCTTTGAGTCAACACTGCCACCCATGCTCTCCCCAAAACCTGCTCATTTCGAGACTTGTTGATCCTGAAGAACCTCTGCTGCAAGTGATGGTGGATGTCAAACAAACACGTTTTTAAAGTAAGTCAACATATGTAACACTCAGAACAGTGACTGGCACATGGTAAGTATTACAAAGCCTCAAATGTAAAACTATATGTATATAGTAACATGATTGCATTTGCTTTAACAGATAGAGTGAACATACCACATGCATTCCCCTTTCTGCTGTCTCAGAAGGCTTCTTTTGTTCCCCTGGAATTCAAAACAAAAAATGAGAAACCAAAAGGAGTAAAGGACAACACAATTCTTCCCCAAGTCCCTGTAAATTAGCGTCGTGGTAAGAATACGGGTTGGAATCAGATTGCTAAATTGAAACCCAGGCCCTAGGGAAAACATGGAATGCTCCCCCCACACCAGTGCCCACCCACCTGAATGCCAGCGAGGGTGTTATTATTACTTTGGCTTGTGTAGTTGTTGTGACTAGCATGGCACATACAACTCAGATTTTGTGCATCCATGCTGCCCCATTTTCTTCACTGGTTCTTTTCTTCTTACCCCACAGAGCCCTCCAGCATGTTCTGGGGGACGCTGGGCGGGTCTCATACATCACTTTTAAAAGGCTGGAAGTCTTTGTTTAGGGACACGCTGCCAGATGGGCCAGATGCACTGCTGCCCTGTCATGTGCATGGCCGGGACCTCCTACGGCCTAATTCCCTTTGGATGTGGCAAACAAAAGGATGTACCCTTGACTTTCTCCCTGGAGTTCTGAGAGAAGTTCCAGCGGCCCCAGAATAGGTGGTAAAACCTCAAGAAGGACCCTAGAAAGACCCTTGAAGTTGCAAATGCAGACTTGGGGCCACAGAAGATTCCCTCAGGATTCTGGGGAGCTTCTGGGCCGCACAAGTCCTCACCACAAAGTCCTCACCAGGCACTTTTGACCAGACAAAGATTTCTCACAGCAGAAATAAGGGTTTCTTTGTCTAGCATAGTTTCTGTAGCTACACTGTGGTTGTTGTGGGAAAACGGATGGGAGGAGATGGCAGAGAGGAAAAAAAGAAGGAGAGTGAGAACGGAAGTGGCTCAGACCAGAGCTAGATCAGAATTCCCCACACATCCGTCTCTTAGGTGTTTAAGCGTTCCCTCATGCCATTAAGGGAATTCTTTACAAAGCAGAAAAAAACTGTTTTTTAAAATATCATATCTCCTCTTTTATGCAAAACCCACAGTTTTTATTGTTATTGTTGGGTGAGGGTTCAGTTCAAGCATGTGTTTGTAATGGCAACAGAAAGTGCAAACATGTGAATTTCCACTGAGGACAGTGGGTCTTCATCTGGACAAGCACACTTGTGACTGGAATGCTGTGGTGTGGCTGTGAAAAGAGAGCAAGACAGACCAACTCACATCCGACCCCTTGAGAGATTATTTCAACCTGCCTTTCAACCTCCCGAAAATTTAGAAGAGCTTCTCACACAAGCCAAAGACTGAGGCAAGTAGAGTGAGCAAATTCCAGCAATGTTCCCTCTTCACCACCGCCCTTGGCTAGAGCACCGTGCTGTGGACAGCATGCCTCACCGAGACTAGAGAACACCTGAATTAATTCATTTTGGTGGACGCTGTCCCCCAGGAAATCATGATCTATGGTTTATTACAAAATATTAGAAAACAACAAAATGACCAAGCAAGCAAAACATAACCAGAGACATTGAAATTAAGAACAAATGGACAGTAAACAGAGGGGAGGTGGGAAGGGATAACAGGGGTAAAGGGGGGAGGGTTTTCAGGGGACATCTATAAAGGACACATGGACAAAACCTAAGCGGGGTAGGATCAAGGGTGGGAAGTGGGGATGGCTGGGGTGCGGGGAGGGGTGGGGATAGAATAGAGACAACTGAACTTGAACAACAATAAAAGAAGAGAGAGAAAACAGAAACCAACAGGAACCAACTAAAAACATATGAGTCCTGGCCACAGAGCACACATTTCTGGGAAGATGGAACCCACCTCGGTGCCTTCTCAGGCAGCAGAATAGGCAGAAACCAGTAATGAGCAGAGGCAATCCTCCCAAAGGAATCAAATTATAAAGGATCAATTGTCTGTCCTCTGTCTTGTTTTTGGAGGGTGGTCCTGAAGCACTGGTTGTATCTGAAATGTTAGTCAATGCTAAAGACAGTTAGGAAATCTGAAATATTGGCAACACCCTCTATTAACATTGGCAACACCCTCTGCATTGACAGAACTCGAGTGAAGAAGACGCCACCCTTTGCCTTCCAGTAAGCCTTCCCCAGGGACCCCAAGCCTCAGCACTCTCACCCACCTCTTGCTTTATTGCAACTATTTTTTTTCTGCCAGGGTGAATCCCCTGTAAAACAGTATCCATATAGTTCTCAGAAAACACTTCACCACGGCCTGTCATTTACAGTGTCTTACTTACTTTCATTTGTCACTTCAGAGAAGTAAGGAGGCTATTATTTTTATCAAGTCCAGTGACTTGAGAAGAGTATTATTGCTTTAAGACTCACCCCAGGTCAGCCAGCTACTGAGAGCCACTTGGGACTCAAGCCAACATCTTTCTGAACTAAGTTCAAGTTCCTTTAACACAATGCCTTGTCATTGTCTCATAACTCTTAGGTATCTCCACATACCAAATACTTTTGGTATCTCCAGATATCTATGATGTTTTTGAACATGGTTTGCTGGGCACACAGCCGGCACTTGTTACTTTTGATCAATGTTAACATGCATGAAGGCCCTGTTTGTCCATGAGAGACTGCAACTTATTTGTGGGTCATGAAATAACTTAATAGATTACAAACTACATTAAAAAAAAACCACAACCAGGCTGCTGTGGCTGAGTAGCTGAGTCCCCTGAATGAAAAAGTCGCCGGTCTGATTCCCAGTCAGGGCACATGCCTGGGTTGCAGGCCAGGTTGCCAGTGGGGGGTGCACAAGAGGCAACCATACATTGATGTTCTTCTCCCTCTCTTTCTTTCTCCTTTCCCCTCTCTAAATAAATAAATAAGTAAATAAAATCTTTAAAAAATTTTAAAAACACAATGAATAGAAAATATCAGAATGCATCACACATCTTTAATTTTGTACTTGTGTTAATATTTATGCAAGAGAGCTTTCTTTCTAAATGTATTAATGTAATTATATATTAACTTCTCCACATGCTTGGTTTTGGGGTATAGTTTGTTGGGAGCTACTGGAACTGGGTATATGTGATTTGGAAATTCAGAGCAGTAACAAATGTTGCCTTATTCATGCAGCTGCCGCTGTTTAGGTTGAGTGAGCAGCTAAGTCACTGCCAAGGGTGACAGACACAGCTCTCTGGGGGAGGAGTGTGGGGAGGAATAAAACTCAGGTTCTCACAAACAAATCCATTCAATTAAGAAGACCCAAATTTTATTACTTCTCCAACCATTAAACAATCTAGTTTCCTTAATTTTATTTAACTAGATTGATACTTACTGATTAGAGGATGTTCTGAACTATTCTGAGTTTGTTCTGAAATAAAAGAAAAACAAGGTAAGTATTGAATTTGGTTGTAAAAACAATTCATCTGTGTATCACAGATATCCAAAATTAGAGCTAGTGTGTGAGACGACACCTGCATGTGCCCACTGCGAAGCCGGTGATCCAGCGACAGGCAGTTTGCGTAACTTTTAGATAACTTTGAGATCGCGGACACAAATTAATTTCTGGGTTCATTTTGAGGCTCAAAGAGAGACTGAATAAATACAACACAAGCTTCCTGTGTCTGCTTTGCTTCTCTCTTCCCCTTTCCTTAAGGACACAATCAGCCTGTGGGGCATCTTCTGGTACCAAAAATAATAGTATGTCCATTCTGTAGGTGTTCCAAGTGAGTGTGAAAGGCCACAAGGAAAGAATGCTTTTGATGACGTGCTGGACACTCATTCTGAGACAAAGATTGTGTCTCACTTCCTGCCTACTCATACTACCCTCTCATTCCTGCTAAGACAATTACCACTTGTCTTTGCCGAATTCCTAATTGAGGACTGACCCAGGGCAGATTGGGGAGGGTGGAGCTGCAGGCTATTGTGTGTTGCAGCGACTATTCCCCAGCTCTGTCAACTTTTCCTCTGAGACTTTGCTCCTCAAAGTGCATTTGTTTATTCTGGAGGAGCATTGCTTTCATGGAAGTGTGCAAACCCTTACTTTACCGCATCCCTGTTCTTACATAAATCAGTTCTTCATTTAAGCTTTTGCAAACAAGAATCAATAAATCAACAAACAACAAGTGTTGGCAAGATTGCGGAGAAAAGGGAACCCTCATGCACTGCTGGAAAGTCAGTCTGGGCAGCCACTGTGGAACACAGTATGGGGTTACCTAAAAAAATTGACATGGGTCTGCCTTATGAACCAGGGACTCCACTTCTGGGGCTATATCTGAAAACATCTGAAACACTAACTCAAAAGAACAGATGCACCCCTATGTCCACTCCAGCATTTTTTATGATAGCCAAGATCTAGAACCCAGTGTCCATCCATCCATGAGCAGATATAAAGCTTTGGTAAATTTACAAAAGAGAACACTACTTGACTGTAAAACAAAAAAAGAAATCTTACCTTTTACAATTGTAGGGGCAAACCTGGAAAGTATTATGCTAAGTGAAATAAGCCAGTCAGAGAAAGACAACACACCGTGTGACTTCACTTATGTATGGAATCTAATGAACAAAATAAAGAAAACGTAAACAGACTCACAGATACAGAGAACAGACTGACAGCTGTCAGAGGAGAGGGGGCCTTACTAGATGACCAAGGTGAAGGGATTAAGCAAAAACAACAACCACGATGGTAGACACAGACAACACTATGGAGATTACCAGAGGGAAAAAGGTGTGAGGGAGGTAGGCGAGGGTAAAGTGGGATAAATGGCGATGGAAGGAGGCTTGGCTTGGGGTGGTGAACTCACAACACAACATGCAGAAGATATATTATAGAATTGTACACCTGAAACCTATATAACTTTATTAACCAGTGTCATTCCAATAAATGTAAGTTTTTTTAAAAGCAAATGACAGTCAAATGGAAAAATAGGAAAATTCTCAATACTTCCTGAGAAAGATATTTCAAGGGGAGAAAATGAAATATTTTTTATTATACCTCTAAAATGTGTTTACAAACAGCATGATTCTTAAACATAATTTCAGAGTACATTTTTCTCTTCACCTTATATTTAGTTCACTGACTACTTCCAGGTAGAGGAGAAAAGGAATTTTTCTTGGACCTTTTCTCTGTTGTTTGTTTTTACCACTTCATGGAAGGAAAATTCCATCCAGTTAAAGCCAATTCTTAAATAATTTATTTAACTTTTGAAAGGAGCAGAGATGACCCAGAGGACTATGACACAGTGCCTGCTTCTCAGGACAGTATAATTCTTGAGGGGATGAAAGACATATCCACACTTTATTCCAGGACAAAGAAATGTGTGATAATTGCGAGGCACACACCTTTTGTTTAAGTTCTATGTTTTGGTATTTTTTAATATTTTAAATTTATTTTTAGAGAGGGGAGGGAGGGAGAAAGACAAGGAGAGAAACATCAATGTGTGCTTGCAACACTCCCAACTGGGGACCTGGCCTGCAACCCAGGCATGTGCCCTAGACTGGGAATTGAACCAGCGACAGGCTGGTTTGCAGGCTAGCACTCAATCGAATGAGCTATACCAACCAGGGCACAGATGTTGAATAGTATAAAAATGGCTAGAAAAGAGAAATCACTTCTCCAAGGGTAGACATGAAAGTCTTCCTTAAGAGCTTGGGATATGAGCTGGGCTTGACAGGACAGGTGGCATAGGACAGATGAGTGGGTGGGTGCTCCACGTGTGGTGACAGCAGCCTGGGAAGGATCATGGTGAAGACGTGCCAATGCGGTTGAGAGTCTTTGTGTGGAACTCAGAAACAATCCAGAAAGGGAGGTGGGGGTGGACGGTGGAAGGCCTGGAACACTGGTTAACAAACTTGAGCCCAGTATTGTGAGTTGCTCGGTATCAGGAAGATTTTTGGCTGAACTGGGCAAAAATGAGGAAACACTGAGGACAAGGAGCCCATACAATGGACTGAAATCATTGAGAAGGAAGGTAAGGAAGGTCTGAGATGATCATAGAAGCTGTAGGATGAACATGCCACAGAGTGGGAGGTTGTTGACAGACAAGAGTAGAAGGCCAAAGAAACATCCTGGGGGATCTCAGTGGGAGTCAGGAGCATTAACAGACAGAATGATAAGAAAGGAAGGAGAAAAGGAAATTAGGAAAGTAGAAATGTAAATGAGAATTTAAAAGGTCCTCAATGTTTTTAGCTTAGCTCTTAGACCTTCCTTCAGCCCTCTTCACCATTTATGCTCTTTGTCCCAGTGGGGGCCTAATAAGCACACCTTCTCAAGGCACAGGGTTTTAGAGGGACTGCCACCCCTGATCTCCACAAGGGAGACATATTATTAATCCTAATTTTAGCCTCAACTTGGCTCCATAGAACAGACACTTTACCGACTGTACAAACATCTGGAGTGGTCAAGGGATGACTCAAATGTGGGATAAACACTTGGCTAAATTTCTCTCTTGTAAGGAAGTGACTTGGTCCCCACAATGTAAGAATAAATGACACAAGAAGATTTTCTTCCAAGGAAGTTGGACTCTGTCACTACATTTAATTTTGTAATGCATTATATTAAAATGTTATACAAATTACTTAGTAGTAGTTAATTATTTTATATTTAATACTATAATTCATATTGGCCTGGAAGGAACATTTTTGCAAATGTTGCTTATTTTTAACATTTATTTTGCTGGTTAAAAATGCATTACTTCTTTAAAATTTCAGTACTTTATAATATCTCATTAAGTGAATTAATAGCACAATTCTTTCCAGGAAGCATTCTTTCCAAACATCCTCAATATAGGCTTCTCCAGGTAGTCAAAGGCGATTTTTTTCACTTAGCATATATTAAGTTATTTAACTCATTTACAAATAAATCTTTATTGAACACCCATTATGTATCAGACACTATGCTCTCTCTTCCTGGAAAAGCAAAGATATTTGAGATACAAGATCAATTCTAAACAGGTTTATAAACCAGTGTGTGGATAGTCACAGGTAATTAGCATTGGGTTTGACCCAAAATCTATTTCTGCCGTAAATGTATTCTACAATTCTGTGCTTCATAGCAGAGGGTTGCAGCTAGCATGAGAATATTGTGCATCCCCTCATTGGCCTGCTTTAAAAATTTTAAAGTGATTGAAAATTTTTAATGTCATTTAAGTGGATTCTTTCATTGGGCTGCTTTAAGAGAATTTAAAGACTCTCTCCAAAGTGTGCATCTAAAGTAATAAGTTAATTAAAATCACACACACAAAATGTGAACAGTTGAGTGAATGGCATCCGTACAAGAAGTAACCGTGTGAGACTATGTGTAGATTTCAGACATGCTACCACTGTGCCATACCTTTATCAAATTTCTCTTTTGCAATAACCTTCAGGGTCACCTTCTGCTTACAAAAGAAAGTCCATCTCATTTCTTATAATTAAAGGGTGATCTTCGTTGATGCTAATATATTTTATGCAGTAATGTAAAAATTACCATTTTAGTCACTGAAAGCATATAATTCAGTGGCATTTAAAATAGTCGGTGTTGTGCAATCACCACCACTATCAAGGCTTTAGCACATTTTCATCACCCCAGAGAGAAGCCCAACCCCATTAAATTATCACTGCCCGCTCTCCCTTTCTCCCAGTCCCTGGAAACTATCCATCATGATTTGCACATTCTGGGTGGTTTATGTGAACAAGATCATACAATATGTAATCTTTTGTAACTGATTTCTTTTACTTAGCATAATGTTTTTGAGGCTCACCTATGTTGTACAATGTGTCCGTGCATCCTTCTTTTATGGTTGAATAATATGCCATTATATGATTTACCACATTTCCTTTATTTGTTTATCCACTGACGAACATGTAGGTTGTTTCCATTTTGGGGTGTGAATAGTGCTGCTATGAACATTCATGTACGAGTTTTTTGTGGACATGCATTTCCATTTCACTTCGGTATTTACCTAAGAATGGAATGGTTGGGTCTGTGGCAACTATGTTTAACCTTTTGAAGAACTGCTGGACTATTTTTAAAGCAGCTGCACCATTTTACGTTCCCACTAGCAATGTATAAGGGTTTGGTTTTTCCACATCCTTGCCAGCACCTACTTTTCTTTCTTTTTTGTTCTTTTTTTAATTCTAGTCACCCTAGTAGCTATAGAGTGATATCATTATATTTTTTATTTGCAATTCCCTGATGACTACCAATGTTGAGCATTTTTCATGTGATTATTGGTCATTTACAAATCTGTGAATAAAATTTATTCAAATTATTTGCCCATTATTTTCATTAACTGTTTTTTTAATTTGTTAAGTTTTAAGAATTTTGTATATATTCTGGGTACAAGTTTCTTGGGTGTATGATTTGCAAATATTTTATCACATTCTGTATGTTGTCTTTTCTGTCTCGATAGTGTCATTTGAAGCAGAAAAGTTTTTAATTTTGATGAAGTACAAGTTATCTACTTTTCCTTTTGTTGCTTATGCTTTTAATATCTTATCCAAGAAATTCAAGATCATGAAGATTAGTTCCCATGTGGTCTTCTAAAAAAATCATAGTTTTCCTGGCTGGTGTAGCTCAGTGGATTGAGCACGGGCCTGTGAACCAGAGGATCTCGGTTCGATTCCCAGTCAGGGCACATTCCTGGGTTGCAGGCCAGTTCCCAGCAGGGGACACACAATACATTGTATGTCCTCAGCAGAGGCAACCATACATTGATATTTCTCTCCCTCTCTCCTTCCCTTCCCCTCTAAAGATAAATAAATAAAATATATTTTAAAAAAATCATAGTTTTATAGTTTTATGTGAATATAGATTTTATAGTTTTAGATCTTATATTTAAATATCAGATCAATTCTTACTTAATTCTTCCTTTTTTGTATATTGTATGAGGTAGAGGTCCAAATTATCTTTTGCAGCTGAATATTGAAAAAAAGTATTCTTTTCCTATTGAATGGCCTCGGCACTCTTGTCAAAAAGCAAGTGACCAAGAATGTATGGATTATTTTGGATTCTCAATTCTATCCCATGATCTACATATTCATCCTCATGCTAGGACAACAATTTTAATTACTGTCATTTTGTAACAAGTTTTGAAATTCGGGAAGTGTTGAGTGCTCCAACATGGTTCTTCTTTCTCAAAAATTTCTGGCCATTCTGGGCTCATTGCTATTCTCTACAACTTTTAAAATCAGCATTTCCATTTCTGCAAATAAAGATTGTTGGGATTTGGTGAGGATCACATTGAATCTGTAGATCACTTTGGGAACTATTGCTGTTTTAACAATATTTAACGTTCCAGTCCTTGAACACAGGGCATCTTTCTATTTATTTACATCTTCAATTTCTTTCAGCTACATTTCATTCAGTGTGTAAGTCTTGTACCCTCTAGGTTACATTTATTCTTAAGTGCTTTATCATTTTGATGTTATTCTAAATGGAGTTTCACTACAAACATAACTTCAAGGAATTATTATTAGTAGTAAAAGTCAAAGACAAAAAAATGGGAAAAAAAATAAAAGAAAACAATGACAGAGAATAAAAAGCTGTCTACTGCTATTGGCATTCAGTTTGAAATTTTCCCCGCATTTCAGTGGTCTACTTTTGGACTTATCAAATAAAGTGTATTCTCTTTTAAAGTAAAACAGTAACTTTTTAATTTGTGTATTGATTTTAGAGGGAGATTAAGGAGGGGAGAGAGAGAGAGAGAAAGAATCTATGTGAGAGAGAAACATCTTGGTTGTCTCCCATATGCACCTCAACTAGAAACTGAACCCTCAACATTTTTGGTTTATGGGACAAGGCTCCAACCAACTGAGCCACATCCTCCAGGGCAAAAATAATACATTTTATTATACTTTCTACTTTTCTCTAATTCACTCACCCCAAAACACACATACACCTAAACATACATATACAATGTGCACTTGACAGTCTGTGAGGGGTGGCAGTGTTCTAATGACTTACGTAAGTTCACTATCTAATATAATTGTTTGAGAACCTGGGTTCTCCTTTTGCTTGAAACATAATGAGAAAACATTAGGTAGTGTATAAGAACTCACCTGTCACATAAAGAGTTATTGAGAAGCTTTCAAGGAGTCCAGACAAAACATTTGCAGAGCAGCGGTATGATCCATTGTCACTAGCCTGTGCTTGATCAAAATACAGAAGATAAACCCTAGTATTTTTCCTTTCATCCCACTTCATTTTTGTATGAGGTGTTTGCACAAGAGGTGGACACTTTTCTCCTTCAATCTTGCACCAGGTTGCATTTTGTACATTAGCACAGATATCCACAGGGCATTCCAGGTGAAATGATTTCCCTCTAAAGGCTTCATACACGGAATCTCTCTCAATATGAATATGTGGATCACATAATTTTTCCCCTGAAAGATGAAAACAAAATTAAAATCAATCTGTTCTAGAAGGACCAGATATTTACCACTTCAACAGTTTTTGCCGAATATTTATCCAGCATGATTCTATAATTTTTTGAGATAATATTTTCCAGCACTTAAGCCTCACTATCAGAGTATATGGCATGTGGTAAGCACATGATAACAATTTGTTAAAAACAAATCATTTCACTTGTTCAATAATATTATAAATTTCCAAAATATTATATAATTCCAAAAATTTGTTATCTAATTATATTTTAGTTTATTTTCACTTACTTTATGATTTTATAGCTACTTTAACAGGTAGTAAATAATAACAGCATCTTTTGTCAATTACTTATTAAATTCTCAGGGCTCTTTGAAATGCCCTGAGTACTTTAAAAAGTACTAGCACAAGTACTTTAATTCATTTAACCCTCACAACAAAAATAATATATGACGGTGATTTTCATAAGAGGCACACTTGTGTGCAGCAATAATTTTAAACACATAACACCTGACTGTTTAATCAAGGGCACTGACTTCCCTTAGGTTGTCAAATTTAAAAATAGACAACATCCAATATTCGATAGCCATTGGTGTGAATGAATCAAAATTATACCTGTTTTTTTCAGATTGGCAAAAATATATATATATTGTGGTGTGCTGCAGAATTTTAGTAATTAGTTTATGTGTGCCATGAGATGAAACAGGTTGAAATTGCTAATATATGTTTTTTATTTATATTTTATTCTTTATGCTATTACAGTTATTCTGATTTCCCCTTCTTCTTCCCCTTCTACCTTGCATCTCCCACTCCCTCAGACAATCCACACACTTTGTTCAGGTCCATCGGTGATGCATTAATAAGTTTTTTGGCTACTCTATTTTTACCTACACTGTACTTAACACCCTCATCACTATTCTGTAACTACCAACTGGTACTTCTTAATCCCCTCACCTCTTCACCTAATCCTTCCCATTCCTCTCCCAATGGGCAACCATCAAAATACTCTCCACATCCATGATTCTGTCTTTTTTCTTATGGATTGCTTAGTTTGCTTATAGATTCAATTGGTGATCGATATGTATTTATTACCATTTTATTGTTCCTAGTTTTCATCTTTTTTAAAAATAAGCCCCTTTAACATTTTCCGTAATAATGGTTTGGTGATGAGTAATGCCTTTAGTGTTTTCTTGTCTGGGAGGCTCTTTATCTACTGTTTGATTCTAAATGATAGCTTTGCTGGGTAGAGCAATCTCAGCTGTAGGTCCCTGCTTTTCATGACTTTGAATATTTCTTGCCAAACCCTTCTAACCTGCAGAGTTTCTTTTGAGAAATTAGCTGATAGTCTTTTGAAAACTCCCCTGGAGGTAACAAGCTGCTTTTGTCTTGCTGCTTTTAAAATTCTCTCTTTATCTTTATCCTTTGGCGTTTTAATTATAATGTGTCTTGGAGAGGGCCTTTTTGCATCCATCTATTTTGGGACTCTCTGTGGAACCTAGACTTGTACATCTATTTCCTTCACCAAATTAAGAAAGTTTTGTTTCATTATTTTTTCAAATAAATTTCCAAATTTTTCTTTTTCCTTTTTCCTTCTAGAACACCTATGATGCCAATGTTGGAATGCTTGACGTTGTCCCAGAGGCTTCCTACACTACCCTAATTTTTTTGGATTCTTTTCCCTTGTTGTTGTGCATGGTTGTTTTTTGCTTCCTTATGTTCCAAATCACTGATTTGAATCTCAGCTTCATTCACTCTACTGTTGTTTCCCTGCAAATTGTTCTTTATTGTAATTAGTGCATCCTTCATTTCTGACTGGGTCACTTTTATGCTGCTGAGGTCCTAAGTTCCTTGACCATCCTTATAACCAGTGTTTTGAACTCTGTATCTGATAGATTTCTTATCTCCATTTTGTTTAGTTCTTTTTCTGGAGTTTTATTCTGTTCTTTTATGTGGGCCATGATTCTTTATCTCCTCATTTTGGCAGCCTTATTGTGTTTGTTTCTAAGTATTATGTACAGTTGCTTTGACTCCATATCTTGGTAGTGTGGCCTAGTATAGTCAGTGTCCTGTAGGGTCCAGTGGCACAGCTTCCCCTATCACCCAAACCGGGTAGTTGAGGTGCACTCTCATGTGGGGTGAGTATATTCTCCTCTTGTAGTTGAGCCTTGATTGTTCTTGGCAGATCGGTGGGAGAGATTTACCCAGGCCAGTCAGCTTCAAAGACTAGCTGTGAACACTGACCACCAACCTCTGCCATCCATGGAGGATCAGCTGTTCAGGGACAGGGTGGTAGTACTATGATGTGGTCTGTAGGTGTGCGTGCTCTGGGGTTTACCTAGTGATGCAGGCCAAGGTTAGCTCCCACCTGTGTTCTGCCCGGAGCCACCCTGCATGAGCTATAAAGCAATCTGAGATGGCTGCTACTTGTGCTGGGCTTAGAGGTTCCCAGGCAAAGCCCAAGTGATCCAAAGCTGGCTGCTGCTAGTGCCAGGTATGAGGCCACTTAGCAAGAAGTACAAGTCGGAGGGCTCCCTGAGGCCAGCTGTTGCTTGTTTGAGAGGATTTAGGAAGTTTTGAAGCATGAACCCAGACCAGACACTCATATGGAAAAGTCATTGTTAAAAGTGTGGGCCTATAAGTTGGGTGGGACTGAGTCTCAGGGAATCTTCAGGGCAGGGTAAACAATGTTAGCCAGGTTGATGGAGTCTCAGGTATGGTGTCTTCCTGTGGGCTCTGTGGCTCTATGGGGGGAGGGCTAGAAGAGGGACAATGGCTTCTGCCCACCGTTTTGCCTGGGAGAAAGCTCTACCCAGCTCTTGCCCTGATACCAGACACTTCAGTTCTTCCCCATATGCCACTGGTGCCTCTTATGCTGCTACCCCAGTGCTGGAGGTCAGAGGTAGTGAGTCTGAATAAGGCTGTGTGAGGGTTTTAAGAGGGACTCTAGAACTTTCTCCCATTGACTCAATCCCTGTTGGTATTTTTCCACCAGAAGTTATGGAGATTTATCTTCCTGGCACTGGAACCCTGGGATGGGGGGGTCTGGTGTGGGTCTGAGACTCCTTGCTCCCAAGATATTTCTCCCAAATTTTTATCCACCACGCATGAACATGGAGCCAGCTCTGCCCCTCTTATCAGTCTGCATGGATGTGGTTTTTTAATTCTGTAGTTGTTGGACTTCCATTCAACTCGATTTCTGATGGCTCTGAGTGATGATTGCTCTTTACTGTAGTTGTAATTTTGATGGAGTTGTGTGAGGCGGTGCACCGTGTTTACCTACACCTCCATCTTGAATGGAAGTCCCCAGTAATATATGTTATTATGGCCGTGCATTGTCCATACTACTTTACCTAGCACAATGTTCCACCTCCTTTCTATCTCCTTGCTGTCATGAATATGCTCATTCTTAGCTATTTCCTAACTAACACCCAATAAACTTCTCATAATTTCTGCTCACATATCCGCAATCCTTGCTTAGAATAAGTATCACCTGATTGAGTTTTCTCTCATCTCAGACTGAGACGAGAGACCTACAGAGACCTCTGAATGTTTATATATTTATCACTACTCTGAGATCTTAAATAAGTTCACTTAAAAACTTCCTAATTCAGTTGCTTCCAAAAATTCAGAATAAAAATGAAAGCAAATTGAAGGTCAAGTTATGAGAATGAGGTTTTAAGAAAATTGAAGAGAAAGGGCAAGATAATTTACCAAAAGGAAGTGCCAAACAATATAACACCTGGATGTGGTTAGACTTATGACAAAAAAGCAAGGAGGCAGAGGCAGAAAGAACAAGTGAAACCTTGTTTCCAGAAGTCCAATGCTCTCCCTAAGGTTATCTCAGCCTCCTAACTTCCCATTTTATTTACTTGGATAAGTTAACCATAGCTTATGAAGCCTATAACCCTGGGAAAATGGCACTATAGTTACAAAGACCTTCTTCTCTCAAGGAACTTACCATTTAATTGGTGTGACAAAATTAACTAACAACGAGGTCTCTCTTCTGAAATAAATTTTGTCTACCATTCTTTTCACTTCAACCTTACCTGGGCTAAAAGCAAGGCTCAGAGGGATCCTGCAGGAATAAACAAAATATGGTTCCTGTCAACATGGGACTTGCCTTCCAGTGGGAAAGACACTAGACCAGTGGAAGAACAGAATAACATGGTAAAGAGGTGCAAACTTTGCATGGGTGTGCAGAGGATTCACTTCAACTAGGGCCGTTGGGGCAAGGCTTAACAGAAAGGTTGTACTTGAGCTGAATTTTTAATGAATGAGTAGATCTTTGATAATTAGAGCAGCGACTGAACATAAGAGAAACTGAGAAAATGGAAGGGCAAAGACAGCAAAGCCAGGAATCTCATGGCAGTTTCATGAATTAAATCCACACTTGGATTATGGTTTTACTGAAATAGTGACATGGAGACCCCTAGTCATTTCAGAATAAATGGAATAAGCACTAGGTGGGAGAAGATTAAATTTTCTTTATCAACGGTGAGAAAATACAGATCACGATTCTTTTGGGATATTTATAAAGGTCATGAGGTAGCTAAAATTTAGAATATTCATTTGAACATGATTTGTCAAATGCTAACACACTGTGTGATATTGAGGTAGCCACCCAGACTCACTGGCACTCCATTTCTTTAAAATAAAATAAAAGGATTGGATAGCAAATAGAAGAAAATTATTACTCACCACCATCTCCTACACAGAAATACATATCCAACCTCACCTCCCTCGGTGTGTGGCCCATGCTACAAAATTACTTCTAAGGCTTACTTTCGGTCAGAATATGTTAGCTTCCCATTTAGCCATCAGGCTGTCACCCAATGCTAGTAGCACAGTTTAACATTTTTTGTAGCTTCGGCATTCTTGGACTGTATGTTAGGGGGGAGTGCATGAAGTGGAAGAGAGTTAGCTGTTCTACCTGACCACATCGCTGATTTGTAATGAAATTATGGAAACATCCCTGCAGTTTCTGTATATTCTTATCAGCAGGATGGGGACCACTGACTGCCACATTACCAGGCACACGGATTTTTCTCGAATGGAGGAATGAATAGATAAATACAGGGAGGCACTACAAGAATACTCCCTATTTATGCAAAGAAGATTTTATATCCTCTATGTCTAATGTTTATAGTGGAGGAATGATACACTGAGCTAAATGGCATGATTCTACCCTTTTTAAAATGATGAATGGTTTATTGCATACTATTTGTTATGTTACTAGAACTCTTTTGTTTATACCTTGACTCCTGGATTCAAATAAACTCAATTCTAGTTTTCCACCTGATAAGATTGTTGGCACTTCTTTTTGCTTGTCCTGAGTTGTGCATATCTATCTCATGATACTCAGGACATCCAAAGCTGTCTCTAAGGAGTTTATGTTGTCAAAACAAAACATTTTCTAAAGAGGGGTGAAGATCACATTTGCTTCTGGCTAGGGTTTATGGACCAATGTTAATTGTAACTGTTTCTGCTATTTTTGCTCCTGCTTTTTTAAAACATTCATATTTAATGGCAGGAAATCCCCAAATGCTAAAAATAACTTAAGTGCATGCAGTACAAAGATGAAGCCCCTATTATGCCCAGGCCATCAAATGATGCAATATCCTTTTTCAAATCCCTACAGATTTAGGAAGCCTCTTATTTTAAAAATTCTCATGAACCCACTAGGATACAATTAATATGTATCAATATATCCCATGACTAGGCTATATCTGGCATATCTGATGCCCAGAGTACATTTTTAACAACCCCCTCTTCTATGTAGGAACATAGTTTCAGAAATAATCATGAAATGAAACAAATAATAAAATGGACAAAAAGACACATATTCAGTGAATATTTTTCACTGAACTTTGTATAGAAAATTATGCAAGGTAAAAGATATTGAAAAATAACATAAGAATTCAAAGAAGTAAAAATGCACAACTATTTACTTAACAGTTTTTATATCTCCCTAAATAGTGTAAATTTTTTCTTTTAAATCTTTACCCAAGGATATGTTTATTTTTAGAGAGAGAGGAAGGGAGAGAGAGAAAGAGAGATGGTGTGAACTTTGATCCTTTAGTTATAGCCCAACTTATTAATTTATATAAATAATTTTCCAGCACCTAATATGTGAATTTTATTAAAACTGAAATTTCACAAAAGATAAAATTTAGGCAATTACTAAATTAGACCACTAATGTAATATTTTTTCATCTTGATTTTTTTTAAAATTTTAAAACAGTTAAGACTTTAGACTTCTGGCCAAGATAGAGGTGTAGGTAGATACACTTTGCCTCCTTGCACAACCAAAGGAAGGTCAACAACAAATTTAAAAACAAAAAAATAACCAGAACTACCAGAAAATCAAACTGTATGGAAGTCCAACAACCAAGGAGCTTAAGGAGAAGCATTCATCCAGACTGGTAGGAGGGGTGGAGGCAGGCAGCCAGGGTGGAGAAGATGAGTGCCAAGGTGGCAACTGGAGGATCAGGGCAGGCAAGGTGGTTGCTGGTGGTCCCATATTTGCATGCAAATAAACCAGGAGGAACAACTGGAGAGCAAGACAGATCATAAAACCCAGAGTCCCAGCACAGGGAAATAAAGCCTCAAAACTCTGGCTGTAAAAATCTGTGGGGATTGAAGCAGCGGGAGAAAGTCCCAGCCTCACAGGAAAGTACACTGGAGAGACCCACAGGGTTCTAGAACACACACAAAATAATACACCCAGGAATTAGCACCAGAAGGGCCCATTTCACTTGCGGGTAGTAGGGGAAGTGACTGAAAGCCAGTCGAGAGCTGAGCAAGTGGCATTTTTCTCTCTCGGACCTCTCCCCCACATACAGTGCCACAATGCAATGACCTGGGTTGCTCCACCCTGGTGATTACCTAAGCCTCCACCTCTTACTATGTAACAGACACATTGAGACAAAAAATATAGCCCAAATGAAAGAACAGATCAAAGCTCCAAAAATAGAAGTGATGAAGAGATCTGAATAGAACTCAGATGCACAGATCAAAACACTGGTAATCAGGATGTTCACAGGAATGGTTGAGTATGGTTTCAAAATAGAGGAGAAAGTGAAGGTTATACAAAATGAAATAAAGGAAAAAGTACAGGGAATCAACAGTGATGGGAAGGAAATCAGGACTCAAATCAATGGTTTGGACCAGAAGGAAGAAATAAACATTCAACCAGAAGAGAATGAAGATAAAAGAATTCCAAAAAAGTGAGGAGAGGCTTAGGAACCTCTGGGAGAACTTTAAATGTTCCAACATTCAAATCATAGTGGTGCCAGAAGGAGAAGACAGAGAGCAAGAAATTGAAAACATATTTGAAAAAATAATAAACATTGTTCCCCAATCTAGCAAAGGAAATAGACTTCCAGGAAGTTCAGGAAGCTCAGAGAGTCCCAAAGAAGTTGAACCTAAGGAAGCACACACCAAGGCACATCATAATTACATCACTCAAGATTTAAGATAAGGACAAAATCTTAAAAGCAGCAAGAGAAGAGGAAACAGTTATCTACAAAGGAGTTCCCATAAGACTATCCACTGATTTCACAAAAGAAGCTTTGCAGACACAAAATGGCTGGAAAAAAAGTATTCCAAATCATAAAAGGCAAGGACCTACACCCAAGATTACACTATCCAGCAAAGCTTTCATTTAGAATGGAAAGGCAGATAACGTGCTTCCCAGATAAGGTCAAGTTAAAGGAGTTCATCATCACCAAGCCCTTATTATATGAAATGTTAAAGGGACTTATCTAAGAAAAAGAAGATGATCAAAAATATGAACAGCAAAATGACAACAAACTCCCAATTATCAACAATGGACCCTAAAAAAAAAAAGCAAACTAAGCAAACAACTACAACAGGAAAAGAATGACAGAAATGGAGATCACATATAGGGTTATCAGTGGGGACTGGGTGGGGGGAGAATAAGAGAATGAGGAAAAATGTACAGGGAGTAAGAAGCATAAATGATAGATACAGAATAGACAGGGGGAGGTAAAGAATAGTGTGGGAAATGAGGAAGCCAAAGAACTTATGTATGACCCATGGAGATGAACTAAGGTGGGAGAACGCTGGTGGGAAGAGGGGTACAGTGTGGAGGGGAATAAAGGGGAGAAAAAATGGGACAACTGTAATAGCATAATCAACAAAATATATTTAAACAATAAAAAGATAATAATTTCAATTGTAAAAATATTAATCAATAAAACATTTCATGTATGAGTGAACTTTAGTTCACATATGAAACTATACCTGACAATATCTACAGTTTTACTGTTTCAAATTTAAACAAATAAATGGCTGCATTCAAAATGGCTGCATAGAATAAAAGAAATGAAACCTCTTAAGGAGAAAAATATTTTACCACCAATATTTTTTAGAACTCCTTGTATGTGGTGACAATTTAAAGTAGACCAACTTTTACTTGTTTTTAAATTCTTTGCTAAGTAAAATAAGCCAGGTGGTGAAAGACAAATACCATATAATCTCGCCTCTAATGGAATCTAATCAATAAAACAAACTAGCAAGCAAAATAGAACCAGAGACACTGAAATAAAGAACAAATTGATAATGATC
This sequence comes from Sturnira hondurensis, assembly GCF_014824575.4. NCBI lineage: Eukaryota > Metazoa > Chordata > Mammalia > Chiroptera > Phyllostomidae > Sturnira > Sturnira hondurensis. The sequence continues at coordinate 19,592,517 of NW_028073511.1, read as the reverse complement.
ATAGGGGAGGGGAGAGGGGGATAACAGGGCAAAGAAGGGGAGGGGTCATCAAAGAACATGTATAAAGGACCATGGACCCATGGACAAACACAAATGGGGGTGAGGATTGAATGTGGGAGGTGGGGGTGGGTAGGGCAGAGGAGAGTAGTGGGGGGAAGTGGAGACAACTATAATAGAACAACAATAAAAAAATCATCTTAAACTATAAATAAATAAATAAATACTGTAAAGACAATGTGATGGTTTCTAGTGAAAAGAGCATGCAGAAAAAGACTTGCATTGCTTCTTAATTTTCCCATTAAATTTTTTAAATTATCTTGATTATATAGTCTCTCAGAGCTTTCAAATCTCCAAGAGGCAGAGCAGCTGGGCCACTTGGAGGAGGAGGTTGAACCCCTCCTGCCCCAAGCTCCACTCTGGGACAACCCGGTCCTCCTCCCATTACCATAGCACGATACCACTATCCCCTTAGCAGCATGGGAGCCATCCCTTATCCCTTTACTGCTCCATTTTATCAGTCACCAAGTTAACTTGGTTCAGCATCTAAATTTGTTTTCACGCCACCATTTTAATTTGGGTCTTATTCTGTTTCATGTGGATTATTGTCACAGCCTACTAACTAGTCTTCTACATTCCAAACTTGGCCTTTGTCCCCTCTCTCTACTTCAATTCAGTCTCCACATTACTGTCACAGTTTGTATTCTAAAAATGAAAATTCAGTCACAAGACTTTTTGCCTAAAACCCTCCAGAGAATCTCTGATGCTCGCAGGAACATGCTCAGATTTCATTAAATGGCATTTTACCCCCTGTCTCCCACCCCACCCTCATACTCCAGCAACCCAAATTTACTTGCTGTCCCCACCCCAGTGAATGTTCCTTGTTATTTTGTGTGACATGCATCACTGTTCTATAATTAAATATGATTTCATGCATCTGTCTTCCTATCTGCTCTACAGCCCTTTTTGGTGCAAGGGTACCTGTCTGCAGGAGGAAGCGGCCTTAGAAAAGGTATGAAGGGGAAATGGCACGAGGTGCCGTCAGATGAAACAGAGGCAGTTTCGTGGAGAGAAATATCCTCTGTCATAGCTCTGACTCATGCTCTCTGTGTGCTGAGGTCACAGAGCAGATACGGCTGAGCCTTTAGAGAGGTCGGCCAAAGGCATCTCAGCATACTCTGCAGTGGTCACGCATAACCATCAAAACTAAACTAGACCTCATAACTATGCAGTGTGGAAAGGCCTGATTTGTGTTCCCTTAGGAGTGATATTAAAAATATTTAATAAGTGACACTCTGTGGTCATCCAGACACCTAGATCAACCAATCAGAAAGCCAGCCACAAACAACTGCCTGGTCTAGTGCCTTCCAGCTGAACAAGTGGAGCTGCAAGTGCAGACGTCGTCGGGAGTCGAAGAGGGTGGTAGGTCACTTGTGAAACTTACTAGCTCTTAAAAAGAAAAGGTTTGTAATTTGAGTCTGATGTGAAATACAATTTTTATTTTAAAAAACTATATGCCTTGATTATAAAAATTACTATGAGGAAAATCCCGACCAAGATTCCATTGAAAAATTCTTCCCATTGAAAATTCTGGCATATTTATGAAAAGTTCAAAATGATTATCTTCACTGAAAGAAATGATTGCCTTTAATAAATGCTGAATGTCTTACCAGAGCTAAGTCAGCATTAGAGTTAAACATAAAAATGTAACCAGATATTTTTTGAAAGACTGAAATGATTATGAAAGGTATAATATCCTAATAATTTTCTGTAACATCAACTAGGATTTCATCTTCTANTGCCCGACCCTGCTCGCTGCTGGCTCCGCCCCTCTTACCGTCCCCGTTGAACAGTTAGATGTAGTCGGACTTCCGTATAATTCAATTTTCTGTCCTTTGGTTGTGTCTTTGTTTCTCCAAACCTTTGTTGTATTCAAACTTGGTTGTGGGAGAAGGCACAGTGTTTCCACCTATGCCTCCATCTTGGCGGAAGTCCCCGGATTTCATCTTCTATCAAAAGATACTATGATAGACAACCAACCAACCAACAGATAAAAACTTCAGACACATGGTGGGGAAGCTATGGAAAGAGAGAATTCTTCAGACTCAGAAGGAAAACAGGCCTTCAGAGGATGCAGGTGGTCTGATCTGCCTAACTGCAGGGAGCTGGAGTAGTGAAGAGGAGAGGACATGTGATGACCACCAAGGAAGAGAGGCCCGTACCTCTTACCTTACAAAATGATGCAGGTTTAGTGATCCCTTGAGGCAGTGGCTTGAGCATAGTCAAGGCCAATTCATGTACAGCAACAGCAGGTGTGTAATCCTACATCAATGATTTTGGAAGAGCACCCACCTGGACGGTCTCAGAGAATTACATGCATAGCAACAGAAAGCCCTCACGACGTTCTCATCATTAGCTAGCTTCCATCAACTCACAGAATCAGAAATGTGGGTCTGCAATGGCAGAGGTAGGGGAGACACCGAAGTGACTTCAGAGACAGAAGGGAGTATGGGGGAATAATCGGGGTGAACCCAGAAGTCATTCCCATTAGGAGCACCATGGTTGCCCTGGCTGGTGTAGCTCAGTGATTGAGTGCGGGCCTGCGAACCACACGGTCGCGGTTCGATTCACAGTCAGGGTTCATTCCTGGGTTGCGGGCCAGTTCCCGGGGGGGTGGGGATGCACCAGAGGCAGCCGTACATTGGTGTTTCTCTCCTTCTCTCCTTCCCTTCCCCTCTGGAGATAAATAAAATCTTAAAAAAAAAGAGTACCATGGACAATTCTACCATCACACAGTATGCCAGCCTCACGCTAGACTTCATCTTAAAGGTCCTGAGCACCGTGCATGAACTTGACCCCCAGAATGACCTCACCTTCCTTCAAACTCACTCCAAGAAAAACAACTCCAAGAAAAACAAAATTATGTTTGCACCAGATAAAGATGATTTCCTGATTGAAATTCTGAATCTGACTGAATAAGTCACTCTCTTGGCTGCGCGTGTCATTCCTTAATTTAATGTGCCCCAAGAATAATAGTGTTAATTATGTCAACTGACTGGCAGGTGAAAATCACCTTAGAGCCTAAGCAGACAAATCAAGTGGCCAAGGTGGGCTGCAGCTCCACAGCGTCCCACCAAAACCACCCCCCTGCTGGCCAGCCACCCCTGAGTTCCCAGGAGGGCCTTCTTTCCTCAAGCCCAGGTTTTGAAGTAAGGGCTTGTACGCGGCCCACGCCCTGCTTCCTTCTGACTTTCAGTTCACTTTGCTGCCCTTGAACAGGCTGTGTTTCTTTAACTAAAAATAACTGAAATTTGAAAAAAGAATAGGCATATGTTAAAATCAGAGCTTCTATTATAAGGGGTGATCATTGTTAGTTTAAGAAAGCCCTATAAATTTATCTTAAGGGGTCTAATAAAAACCTACTGAGTCTCAGTCCCTAGAGTCAGGTGGAAAATATTCACCTACACCTACCTGAGAAGCACCACATAATGCAATATAGACAACAGACATAGAACTAGCATGCAATAACAGTTTTCTTCTCCAGGCATGTTGTCTGATACAGGTCTTTTGAGAGAAATAGGCATCTCTTTCCAGTCTAAACACACACAATAAGCAGGAGGGGGTGGGGCGCTTACCTAAGGTAAAGTTCCTTTGGCAAAAATGGAACTGAAAGTAACTTCACACCAAGAATATACATGTTATAATCCATATATATTCCATTTACTTTTTAAAAAAGACCATGAAACAGGAAAATTGAGAGAACTACTAAAATCACCTTCTATTATTATTTTCTCTTTAAAATCTCCTTATAACGATATGTGAAACCTTCCTTTAAGTTTGCTTTATAAGATATTTATTTAACATACTTTCAAGCAATTTATCCTAGGGCTAGAATTTCTCATCTTTTGATATGACTACTTGGGGGGAATTTAAAGACTATCTTTTCAATGTAGTTGCATTGTACAATTTAAGACTAAGCCATATAACTCTTGGTTTTTATCTCGTTTGGAATTATTCCAAAGTCGTTCTGTTTTAAAACAGTCATTCTAGTATTTGCCATAGTTTTGTCTAAAAGTTAGCAAAGCTTACAAAATACCAAGTGCCGTGTCTCCTCTTGAGATATTAAAGAACACGACAAGTAGAGAGCTTTAGCAATCATTAGGTCAGAGAGCACGTGGGTGGTTTGAGTCACATTTGGCGACTTGCCTCCAGAGTCCCTGCTTTATGTTAATTGCCCCTTGATGGTGAGCACACTGCGCCTGCAGAGTCCAAGTGCTATAGACCCATCCCAGATTCTCCAGACAGAAAAAACACAGATATGTGATGAAAAAAATGTTGAGTTCTTATTATGTTCTACTCACTTTTTGGTTATATATATGTGTAGTTTCATTTGAGCCTCCCAACAATTGTTTATGAGATAGTTGCTATTATTATCTTTAGGTGCGGAAAACCAAGTGTCAGAGAAACTAAGCCACTTGGTCAAGGTAACTACCAGGTGGGAGGCAGAGCCAGGACCCGGCCTCGAACCCAGGCCTGCTAACCCCAAAGCACATGTTCTTCTCTTGCAGGGAACAGTTATTCATGTGAATGAGAGCACATAGGAGGAGTTCCTAGGACTATGCTTGCTCGCAATAAACAATAAATGCCAGGTATTATATTTTTTGTATAAAATGGATTTAGAGAGGTGACACAGAAGTTGAATTACTGTCCAAGGTCACAAGGCATATAGGTGGCAGAGAGAAGAGGGAAACCCAGAAGATCTGGCTCAAGTGCCACTGCTCAGAACAATGATTCTAAACAGCTTTTACAGGCATCGGCGGTGATGGGTAAACACTGGTATGCTCACCAGGCAAACAAATGTAATACAGAAAGGCAGCATATTCCAGAGAAAAGTGTCCTTTTATCTGAGAGATGAAATTGTACAGAAATATACTAACTAGCAAAGCCAGTGTTGGTTGAGTAAAATAATCTTTGATACCTTGGCCGTGCTGCTCAGTTGTTCAGAACGTTGTTCCGTGCACCGAAAAGTTGCCAGTTCAATTCTCGCTCAGGGCACATTCCTAGGTTCTGGGTTTGATCCCCAGTTGGGGTGAGTATGGGAGACAACCAATCAATGTTTCTCTCTCTCTCTAATCAATGAAAACATGCCCTTAGATGAGGATTTTAAAAAGTTGTCTTTGGGTATTTTTCCACGTACATCTCTACCAAGTGACAAATATTCCCTTGTGCTTCTACCCTATTGGTCACTGTTTTTGTCTCTGCACAACAGAAATTCAGAGTCCTGCCCACCCTGTGGGACAAGGATGAGTATGTAGTGGATAATTTCTTAACTGATGTGTAACTATCTTTCTAGCCTAGCAAACATTTTTAGCCAATTTAATGAGCTCTCACGATGATTCACGTTGACAACTTAGAGAATAGTTCTGGCTGGGGAAGACATTGACCACTGGAAACGGGCCTGCCTTTTGGAGGTGATTGGCCCTCCACCTTGGCCACAGTGACATAAGGAAGAAAAGCAGAGCAGAAAAAGCTAAGGGGATGTCATAGAAGCTGTAGACAACAGCATCCAAGACAGACTTCAGAAACCAACGTATTTCTTTTTTTTTTTAAGATTTTATTTATTTATCTTAGAGGGGAAGGGAAGGAGAGAGAGAGAGTGAGAAATATCAATGTATGGTTGCCTCTCATGCGTCCCCTGCCGGGAACCGGGAACTGGTCTGCAACCCAGGCATGTGCCCTGACTGGGAATCGAACTGCGATTGTGTGGTTCGCAGGCCTGCGCTCAATCCACTGAGCTACACCAGCCAGGGCCCAACGTATTTCTAAATACTGCTTTGTGATAAAAGGTCAGTTGTGATGCTCAGAGTAAATGTGATTATGTGTTAGTGGAAAGACATGGCATAAGTTCAATTTCACTTCTTTCCCAGATAGTTCCTGGCCTTTCTAATATTTACATTCTGCTACAGAGATCGCACTGAGATTCACTGGCATTCTCAAAGCCCTGGAAGATACATAACAATATCTATGTGGGCAGAAACTGCCAATCCGCCCTCCCCAATGTTAATTCTCCTCCTCTAATACCATAGAAGAAGATGAAATGGGACCATGGCCACCCAGCTAGAACCTAAATGCCCCAGCCTTTCTTACACCCACTTCTGGACCATGGACTCTTTGTAATGTATTCAAGTTCCAGGTTGTGCTCTGGAGAGATACTATGAGATAAATGTGGCTGTCAGGAAGGAGGAGAGGAGTCAGAGGGCCCTACCAGCTAAGCTTGAAGCCGCCTGCAACTGGCCTAGATGGCCCCTTCAACACTCTCCTGGACTGTGTTCAAAGTGAAGTTCAAAATGCACATGTTTATATTCTGAGCATATTAAAATGATACCCCTGCTTGTGTACACATAGGCACATACACATAGGTAATTTCTTCTACAGGATAAGCCCAGAAATCAGAGTCCAGGAGAGGATACCAGAAAGGTGTATAATACCAAGCTCATTTTGAGGTAAGAGAATGGAGAATGTTAGAAATGTGAAGCCAACTGTTGTGATACAATTCAATAATACAATGTAACTCAAGTCTCATGACTCCCAAACCCTATTATCATTTCTTGGTGACTGGAGATAATAGTAGCTAATGATGTCAAGAGTTATTTACAGATGACTTTTGTAAACCCAAATAAGAGATGATTTTCTAATACTACTTTAGCGAACTCTCAAGATAATTCAATTTTGGACTAAAAGGAAAAACATTATTAACTAATCTTCTAAGTGTTAAAAAGAATTAAGTCACTCAATACTCACAACAACCGGATAAGGTCGGTATCCTTATTGTCCCCATTGTTTACAGGAGGAAACAGAACCAGAGAGCCCGGAACCGGTAAATGGTGGAGACGGGGTAGTAACCCAGGCGTTCCAGCTCTGGGGTCCCACCACTGCCTCTCCACAGAACAAAGCAAAAGGTCAATTTCATTTTTGGACCTGATCACAAATGCCTGTGAACGTTTTCTTTCAACAATTCTGAACTCTAGGCAAAGGTGACAGTCACAAATACTAGAAACCAATTCGGACAGTCCCAGTGAAGTGTGGTAGCACTTGAGTTCAAAAATACATTGACTTCAAATTACGACAGAGGAAATTCTGATGGTGGGGCAGAGGAAGCAACAGTTAATTAAAAAGCTTCTCAGTGCTTGGAAAGTCTCTTCGAGGCTGTTTTCAGCACGGAGATTAACCTTTTCACACCACAATCCAGGAAATCCTGTAGTGCAGAATGTATTCCTAGACGTTCCTATCAAAGGCAGTCGTATTTTGTGGCAGGCATTCTTAGAGCAATACTACCCAGGCATTTGGCAGAAGGCACAGCTCCATCTCCTGTGCCCATTTAAACAGGAACAAATAGCTATCACCGAAGAAATAGGCCTGATACTGACCCTGAAACTGCAAAGAATGAGAAACAGGTGCAGAGCACCTTCTGGGCTAATGTTTATGCCCTGACCCGACCCCACCATTCAGGCTGTTGGTGGTAAAGCAATGCAGTGTGTGTGAGGTGTGGAGTAGGGATCCGTGGTCTGTACTGAAGTACCACACTAGGGGCTAAAAAGGACACGGGCAAGGCTCAGGTGGAGACTTGGCCACAGCCACTGTGTTCTCAAAGGAGCCAAACTATGAGTGTCCACTGGTACTAGACCAGATTCAGACTTTTTTTCCCTCACAATAAGCAGTGATTAATAAAAGATTTTCGACAGCCTTAATTCAGGATCATATACAGTGCCGAGTGGTTGTCAGACATTAACTGCAGGGCTCCTTCCTGCTTGAAGGGGAAATCTCAGGCTGATCCGGGACTGAACAAGTGGCCCAGGCTTCACAGCTGGAGCTGCTCACCGACCACGAGGCAGGTGACTGACAGCTTCTTTAGCCGCAGCCTAGTTCTTGCCAGCATGGTCTGCCCACCTGTCCAGGAAGGGAAGGGGCTGACACTTTGACTCTTACACACTTTCCTCCAGACAGAATTTCTATGCCAGATACTGAGGTGCAGAGTGCCCCACCCCCTGAATTTTTTGTTGAGAAACACAAAAAGCAAGTAAGCATAATTTCATTATAAAGAAGGAAATCTGTAGAGAACATTACATTGTTTCCAACCTTATTCTCAGTGTAGCCTGATTCCTGGGAAGAGGCACACAGATCTCACATTGCTTTGAAGTGAAGGGCAAAAAAATTAAAGATTATTTTTAAAAACTTTGAAACTGTGCCAGTATAAAGAATTCAGTAATTAAAAATGAACTGAATTACAGGAACTTCCCAAGATATAAAGGTTAAAAGTAATATGCTTTTTAAGAAGTAGTCATCAGCTTTGTCTGGGAGAACAAATCCTAGCAAACATTCCTATGTGAACCTGTATCCTAAATTTAATGCAACTAATGCTGTGATTTGTCATCCACTATATAAGATAGCTGGCTAGGACTTAGCCCAAGGCTTTCCATTTCATTTTCCAAGTAATTTGATTCACTATGTTTTGGGTTAAATACATTGTATAGTATCTTTCATTTATTCATTTTATTTTTGCTTTAAAAACTCAACTATTTTAAATAATAACGTTAAAAACTACTTCCATTTTATTGAATTGGGGGGAAGAAAAGAATTGCTTGGTGAAAAGAATATTAGCAAAATTACTATTAAGGTTTTATTGTGTGCATTTATTGTGCCAGGTACTTTATCCATATTACTGCATTTACAGTGTCCACAGTAGGCCCATAATTTACGTACAATTATCTCTAGTTTACAAAGAAGGAAACTAAGGTAAAAAAGGATAAGAAACTTAACCAAAGTCACACAGTAAGTGGCAGAACCAGTAAATGAACCCGATTCTAACACTCCAGTTCTTTTTTGTAAGCATGTTGGGACGGGGAATGGAAATCACACCCCAATCTCAATACAGCACTGAAAAATTAGTTTATTTCATTTTACAGGGAATAATTTATACACTCTTCAAGTTGGTATAAATCCTGCTCCATAAAATTTGACTCCAGTTTTTGCTCTGTGATTGTAGGCATCTGACAGAAAGTGAAAAATGCAATCAAGCACCTAAACCCCTCGTCAACGTAACAAAAGATAACGCACAAGTAAAAACACACAAACATGAAAATACTTAGATGACTAAAGGGAAGATGTATTTTGCCCCTGGTGTGTGCTATCTTGGCACTGTGGAGACAAATGTCGAAGCACCCAGCTCCAGAATGGAAGATAACATTCTATCGGGTTTCAGGGGCTACATTTTCCAATTTAAAACCGCAGCACACAAACCGGTGAGAGTGTGTGTGCGTGTGGGGACCATGAAGTAAGATATTGGAAACCAGACCTGAGAAAATCCAAAACATCCACCAGGTATTTATAGCCCTCCCCTTTACAATAGACAGGCTCCTGTGTCGATGGAAGGGAGCAAGTGAACTCACCAGAAGGAAGAAACTGGTTGCTTGCTTACATAAAATCTTTGCAGAAATGGCCAAACATCATCTATGCAGAACCCAAGCTGTTTTCTATGTGAACTGACACCCAAGTCAGAACCATTTTCAGAGACGCAATGACAAAAAAAAAAACTCCAATCCTATATTTCCCAGCACTGTCTCAATCAGTATTCTCCAGGCACACACCCCACTGATTTTAATTAACGTGTGATTTTAATTAACATTATTCAAGAGAAACCACAAAGTCAGGTATTCAATACCTATCCTACCCCAGTGAACAAAATAACACTCACTCTACCAAGCTTCAGTTTGCAAAGAACACACTACTCACCATCAGTGTGTCATCCAGAGCAGTTTGGCTAGTTGTAGTGATACATTTGTACCTAATTACTTATAACATCTGCCCAGTTCCTTTTTTCTTACTGTCAGAACATGTTTTAAGAAAATCAGCTAAAGTGACAAATACCATTTTCTAATTTGGTTTATGTCCTGCAATGTCTCCAGTGAGCAAATCTAACCACTTGCTTTTGTCTACCATTAACCTTCACATAAATGCCACATCCTACAAGATCAGAAAGGAAAAACATTACCTCCAACACCTCCTGGAAAATGAAACAAAACCCAGTCTAAGTAGTTGCTTTACCGTCAATTCTCCAGATGCCCAGATGTGGGATTAAGAAGAGGACCCAAAACAACTTCCCAATTCCAAGCATGGCAGGCGATGTCTTCATTTCTTGTGCATGTTGGGGTGGGAACACTTCTCAGGCAGAAGGCTCCCCTTCCTCCCCCAAGTTCTTCAGGGTTGGATCAGGTTGACTACCCCAGCGACATCTGTGACCTAAAGAGAGAGGATGTAGGAGCACACAATAGGAAGATTCTGAATAGTTTGAGAAACAAAGTGAACTGCAAGAGTACGTGGTATCCTGTGGTTTTGCTTCTTGTCACACTGAGTGCTCACTTTCAAATGCTCTGATCTGCAGAGTAGCTCAGTCCCTAACTTCTCCTTCCGCTCACCACCCTTTGAGCCTCATGTTGAGGTTTTTCTCATTCAAAGTTCAATGAAATGAACCATTAAACTGTAAAGAAATCTATATTGCTGCAATCTTTAGCCTGAGAATTTAATCAAATCAAGGTCAGGAAATTCATGGTAAAAAGTACCTATGGTTAAGTATACATTTTCCCCCTTTTCATATCTTATAATTATGAAACTTCTTTTATGTGAAAGATTTTAGATTTTTCTTCCAAACATCGTGTCATGGTAAAATCAGAATGCGTATTGTCATTAAACCAGTGAAGATTTGCTTGAGGTTATGGAGAAAATGAGTGGCAGGAAGCACTTCCTCACCAGGTGAGGGAAGGCAACTGTCTTTAATCTGCAGATAAATATCAATGGAACAAGATCATTGTGAGTATTAGCTACATGTTCTCCCTAAATAATAAAGTTCTGAGCGAAATGGCATCTTGAATATCAATGAAAGGAAACTTCCATTTTCAACATTCTTCATGGGGTTATGCCTGGATAGAAAAGAAACAATAAAGGAAGAAATGGAAAAGTTGAAGATCAGATAGCGCACGGGCGATGTGGAGGCATTTTCCCCAAGGCCACTTCTAATAATTAGCTTCTAATCATACCAGCTATTTAAATTCACCCACTTGAGATTCCGAGTGAGAAATCTAGATTTCTGACATCTGTGGTCACTGACAGACGCTGGTTTTGTTCTTTTTTGTTGTTGTTAGTCGGGTTTTTCTCACAGGCTGGTGATTTTCTTTCAAGGCCAAACTTCAATGGTTTTAAGGGCATGAAGTTAAAAAACAGTTTTCATGTACTCACCGACTCAGTCAGACATTGTGCACAAGTTGGAGGCACAAATATGAATGAGTCATTGTTCCTGATTTTAAAGAGCTCAATCAACCAGTACTGTGATTTTCTAATTTAAACCTTTAGTGTTAAAACTTGAATATTCATGCGTTTTGACCACCACAGTGTAACATAAAGCAACTATACACAGCTTCTCAGAACTTCCATGACCCAGTTAACATCCTGCAAAATACTCATGAAGCATTTACACAACTCTCCTTCTGTGCTCAAGGTGAAGTGCAAACTTCTTACGGCAACTGAAGCAAGACTCATGGTCCCTTTTAAATGGTCTCAGAGGTCAAGAGCCACAAGCCATAAGCCAAAAATCTCAGGATACTGTCACAAACCAGAGAGAGGTCGTATCAAATATGTTTATCTCAGCACACAACCTTTATGATTCACTATGTTCTCATACAAAAAAGTCTATGCTAATTAGGTAAAATATGGAAAAAACCTATATGCAACAACTAATGCATTTTTTAAAAGAGATATCTGTTTTATTACATTTATCAGCATGACTGGTCCTTTATCCTTCCATAGCTGGGGACCTGAAAGCCTCGCTGTAGTCAGACCCTCCTTAAGGTTCCTACTTCTTGTCTTAATTTTAGTAAAGAAGAGCTGAAAGAAGTCTGTCTCAGACGTTTGTTAGCTCAGGAACAAGTCAATTTTGCTCTATATTTACATCTTGTCTACTAATAGAGCTTCTATTTTAAATCTGTTCTCATTATAATCACGTACCATTTAATCAGAAAAGTAGATATTTATTTAAAAGTGCAAATTTAAAGAATTTACTACGTCCTTAAAAGTGATTGCATTATATATTATAAACAATTTAAAACATGAACTTATCTCTAATTTTGTGGTGAAAGGCAAAAGGCAAAGTATAATTTGGCATCTTCAAATTCATTTTGCAGGCATTTTAGGAGCTAATTGCAGGGCAAATTCTTCAATTCACTTACAGATTAACTTGCTTTCATGAATAGTAACAGCTGCACTTTCTCTAGCATTTTTACCCCAGGGTGATCAGAGAAACAGCAACCACAAAACAAGAAGCTGAGTCCAGGGGAGGTCTCGCCACTGACATTAGACATTGGCCCAAAGGGATGAATCTTGGTTCTGAATTTCTAACACCCCCAAAACATTGTATAGCTTTTTCCATAAATGGAATCCAGCATTTAAAACCTTTCCCGTTGTTTGGTGTCAATTGTTTCTGTATTTCAGAATAAGCCTGGACACTTTCATAAACTGGGTATGATTCCTGTATCTCATCCACATTCATTGAATCTGAATCTTACAGGATTGAGGCCGAATATCCCTATTTTAAAGAAATCTCCTAAAGTGATTCTGATTCAGTTGGTCTAAATGGATATTTAGAAACTAATTATGAATTAATTAGTTGCATTGACTTCTGAGTCATAAAAGACTTCGTATCATATCTTTGTTGCTTACTAGCTATAGGATCCTATAGATTTCCCAGATTCTTAGAGTCTCGGTAAACACAGAAATGCACTACTCAGATCCCTCTTCAAGGACAGATTTGCTCTTAACTGTGGGGAATGTAGTCAGCTTCAAGGTGTAAACTTCTTCAGGGTCTACTCAACTGAGACTCACCTTGTCCAAGGTCATGCTTTCCCATGAGAGCCTGACTCCAGGAATGGAGCAAAGAAAGTGTATAAAGAGCTGGCCATCTCAGCCTCACATGGTTTGCTGATGCGTAATACTTGCCCCAGAGCTCCCAGTTGAGTGAGCCAAGGTTATGGCAGGCCTACGTTAGAGTTTGATTTCGTTTTCTGTCCAATCTCGTTTATACCCCCTTACTTTCACAGGTGTTGACCCCTAATCTATCTCAGTGTCTGCTTTCAGAGCACCAAATCTACTCCATGTCTCAATTTCCTATTCTCCCCATCTCAATTTTGCTGAACACAGATGGTAGTAATATCTATCTGTTATGTTGGTTAACTGGGGTATGCAAAGCAATTAGTAAATTGCATCTATAATTATTCCTGAATAAAAGATGGGCTTGCATTTGGACAAGATGGATACCAGGAAGCCCTATATTAATAGGCAAAAAATAATAATGACAGTAGAACAAGTCAAAGTCGAAGTGTTTATTTGCTAATGAGAGTCATTGTCACGTAGAGGCTCTGAAGTGTCATAACACAGCTTTGATTAGCAGAGAAATGCAGCATATTATATATATTCTGAATTCCACAAAATCTCACAAGGATGAATGAGCCAGGCAGGGAGGCCCAAGAATTAAATGGCAGAAAGAATGAGAGGCCCAAAGACAAGAGGTCTTCAAAGGGCCCAGCCATTGGTAGTGTCCCTCAGGGAAAGAGCTCTATCTAACCCTCTGAAAGGGTGGAAGGGGTCAAAATAGTCGTGCCGTCAGAGCAAACCTAGAGGAATTAACAGCTAATCAAGGCAGGGACCATTACTGAATCTGGAATACAGAAAAGGACCACAGTCATTGGCACCACACCAGAGTTAGGAAAGGATGCTGATTTGATATCGAGATTTTCCCCTTGACTCCTAAAGAGTCCCTTTGGTGAGAGGATCGGTCTCATGCTATAGAGTGATAGAGTTGATCCAAAAAAATGGCATAAAATACCCTTAGCTGCAAAAGTTAGAAGAATGAAGATGCTTTGGGGAAAAAAATCACTTGCAATAAAAAAATGTATGTACAGAGAACGCCCAAGAATGCCCGTCTCCCCTTATTTCCCTGTTGGCAGACTTGAAATATATTCTGGTTCTATCATTTACTAGATATGCAAACTTAGACAAGTTCCTTAAAATTTTCCCCCAGTGATAAAGCAGATTTTTTTTTTACCTATGGATTTCAGTCAAAAATCAAACATTAATTTATCAGATTTTTTAAATCCAAAAGAATGAAAAAGATTATGTATGTCTGTGGAAGCCCACCAAAGACCACTACGAATACTTTCAAGTTCCAAATATTTTATTCTATTTTTTAAGATTTTAGTTATTTATTTTTAGAGAGGGGAAGGAAGGAAGAGAAGGAGAGAATCATCAGTGTGTGGTTGCCGCCTCTCATGTACCCCCTACTGGGGGACTTGGCCTGCAACCCAGACATATGCCCTTGACCCAGAATCCAACCAGCAACCCTTTGGTTCAGAGGCCAGCACTCAGCCCACTGAGCCACACCAGCCAGAGACAAATATTTTATTTTCTTCGTAACTTTTAATATATGACCTCTTTGAATACCATTACTTCATTTCTAAAGCAGAAATAATAGCACCTACTGGAAGGCTGTTACAAGTATTCGATAAGGGGCAGAAGTAGTACAACATATTTTAAGTTAACATACATGAAAGCACCTACCACGGTGCCTGGCACAAAACTAATTTCGTGATAAATGCATTTTCCTTTCTCTTCTCCCATTCAGACAAAAAAGTATAGACTTCCTATGTCTTATTTAGTTGTACCTTTGAAGCGTGAACAAAAAGAGAGTTGGCTTCTTTTATATTCTATACATCTGTGTGTACTGTTTTTTGTGTGCTTATATTTTTGTGTCATTGTATATGTTTATCTCAATACTTTTCTCATGAAGCCAACTTATAGATGCACTATTGCTTTGCAAATTGTTTTATCTTTTACTTCTGTGGATGTATACATACTTTGATGTGCTTACAGCTTCAGACCTCAGCAAAATGTTAGGGTCTAAAACCATCAGCTTATTCTTCCAGGAGGGACCAGGGGAGGGGGTTACATGAAAAACAAGGGGTGACATACCTTAGAGATTTCCTACCATAAAAGGTGTAGACCAAGATCCCTAAGTCCTGCATTCTGAAATTCATCCTTCCATGAGGCCAGGACTGAGCACAACAGAAACACCAGGTAGGTCAATTTCTGGGAGACCCAGGACTCTTTCAGTGACCACATGAGCTTCAGGACTCCCTCCCCTGCAGTCTTGCTAAGCCTTCCTTGGAGTACAGCAGGCGGCAGTCTAGGATGCTTCTACCCAAATCACTTCCTGCTCTCCTCCTTACTCGGTGCCAAGCTGGTTTTGTGGTTTGGTAGTTCTTCCAGCTCTCCTGCATATTTAAAGCAAAAGTACAAGAAATATGCCATTTTTTTTCTCACAGGCATTTTCTCTAACCTAATCCTTGCATATTTTATCCTATTTTGGAGTCTGTTCTTTGGAGAGCCTAGACTAACACATTAATTTTGCATAGTTATGACAGATTGAATATACAACTTTTATTTTGCTTTCCCTTTATCCTCGTTCAGTGGATAATACTGTCTCATTGGAGAATCTATTTTTAGAAAGTTGGAAGGTGTAAAAGCACGTTGGTAGAAATAGCAGGGATACATCAGTCAATTTAGGAGAAAAATATGAAAACCTGCCAAATCAGTGGGAAAAATGGTTAAAAAATGGCATTATGAAACTGGCAGGAACATGCAAAATTCATATTTTTAACTGTAAAAGTGAAAGTAGCCAAGAATATAGGAGAAGTCAGATCAAATAAAGTGAAAGGTGTTTTCATAGCTGCAGGCCGCATACTCCACTTACATTTGTCTCAGCAGTAGAAGCCTCTCCTTATTTGTACGGCTGCATGAAAGAAACATCAATAAAGCGAAGTCAACAATACATTCCAAGCAAAACTAAATAAAGTTAGCTTTATTTGGGGGGAAGGTCGAAGAAAGAATTTGGGAGAAGTGTGTCCTGATGGACATGGACAGATAGCTGGATGTAGAGGTTTGTACCAGAGCAGGACCTGTCAGGTCCCACACTTGCCCCAGAGCTGGTGCCGCTTCCTGGAGGCCCCAGATGCGCCATTGCAGTTGCTCAACAATGAGAAGATCCAAAGTGAGGGGTAAAAGGCAGGGGCCCAGGAGGCCAGGGAAGCAGGGAATACCTGAGGGCTCAGGGCAGCAACCAGCTGCCATTCGCCAATTAGTTCAGAGATTCAGTATTTCACCTTTCAATATCTGATAGAGCCAAGCCAATGGTAACTGACTGATTTTTGGTGCTATTTATCCCTGAATGCCTACTGGAGTCAGTGTTAATAACCCAAGTAATTATATATCTAAATTGCCAAACCTAATGGATTGAAAGGAAACTCAGAAAGCCCAGACCTGGGGGAGGCATGTTCCTCTGACCTTTGCACAGAGTTTTAGCTGTCTGCTCAGCTGCCTTGTAGAATTGCTCTCCCTGCCCTGCTAGGCATTTCTCCAAGTCATTTAAAAAGAACACTCTCCAGTGACATCTATTTAAATAGTTGAATAATATATTCCAGCTTATAATTATAGCACTATTTATTTAGCCATTTTTCTGTTGTAGGACTTCCAGGTTTTTTCAATTTTTCACATAAAGATGAAAATTTTTGCACTTCTGCATGTTGGATGATTTTTCCAAAAGTGGAATTACTGGGTTGAAAATATGAACATGTTTTTTGAATTCTTGGTAACTAGTGCTAAATAACTTCCCAGCAAGGCCAATGTGTATGCTAGAGGCGAGTTACGAGAGTGTCCAGACATGGCTCACTGCACCCTCAGCACCGGGAACATCACCTCATGATCGTCATAATTTAAAAGTAAAACATTCCATTTGATTTAGATTTTTATGCTTAATAAAGATGGACAGATTTAAGATGTCTATCATTTGTGAATTGTTATTCATGCACAACTAATGGCTTATCAAGAAATGAAAGCCTTAGTGGTTTTCTTTCTATTTTTAAAAAATTAAACATTGTACATTTGGATATGTACAATTTAAATATTGTACATTTGAATATTAAATTCTTGTCACCAGGCCTGTTTTATTTTCAGGAAATAGTGGGAGGGATTACCTTTCAACATTTTGAGAGTAGTTTTTGATTTATAGAAGTTGCTTTGTGTAAAGTACCCATATCTAACCAATTCTGTTATTATTATATTAGGCAAAAAACTGCCCTGGATAATTTCTAATCAGGATGTCTAGGTGAGTGAAGTCTCCCAAACGTGTTTACATCCCAAATCCTGCCAGCCCTGTTACCTGAAATGGCAAAGGACACTTTGACGATTTGGTTAAATTAAGGATCTTGAAATGGAGAAATCATCCTGGCTTAGCTTGGGCTAGGGGTGCCAGGGCGGGGGGTACTGATGTAATACAATGATCCTTGCGAGGGGGACATAGAAGGAGTTAGAGAAAGCAAGGTAACAACAGAAGCAGCTGTTCAAGTCATGTGGCCACAAGTCAAGAATGCCGCCAGCCTGTGGAGGCTGGGAGAGAGGAGGGGCGGACTCTCCCCTGGGAGCCGCTGGAAGGGACCAACTTGGCCGACACTTTGCCCTCAGCCTTGTAAAACTCATTTTGGATTTCCGATCCTTAGAACGGTTCGAGGAGAAGCTTGTGTTGTTTAAAACCACTGAGACTGGTGGTTTGTTGCAGTGGCCGTAGAAAAGTAACGAGGGGTGTTATTTTGCTCCCCATCACACAAATTCCCAGTAGATGTCAACACGTTTAATGTCCAGTAAATATGCCATACTAATACAAGAGGAAACTTGCATCCTTGTAGAACTTTCATGGGATTTCATTTAGAGATAGTGCAGGTAAGGCTGGGCCATACGTCGCTACGAAGTCCTCAGGCCTTGTTAATCTCCTGTGAAGCTCAGTGTGCCTGAGAATTACGGAGCACACCAGCAGCCACCCCCATCCTGCCTTCGGGGCAGTGACTTCAGGCCAAGGGGGTGTTTTAGGATTACATCCCTTAAATTCTGCATCAGTTTGGATTAAGTTCAGCTGTATATAGTGGGAAAATCCCAAAGAGTGATGGATTAAATAAAATTTAACATTGTTTCCTTCACATTCAGAAGTAGATGGGACAGGGAGAATATTGTGACTCCTCATTCACAAGCACCCTGGTCTCCTTCTGTGTTTTTGCTTCACTATCTTACCTGACATCCCTCCTTCGGATCCCAAGTGTAAGGTGGATGACCTCAGCTCCAGTCACAATACCCGAGCTGCAGGTTCTCAGAGCAGCAGGGGGCAAAAGGGATAGGCCTGGGGCATGAGTGAGACCCTTTAGGGAGACTTCTTGGAAATCCAGTACCAAACATGCATCATAGCATATTGACCATGACCTAATCATATGACTATACCTTCCTACAAGGAAGGCTTGGAAATAAAATCTTCTATCCAGGCAGAAAAGCGCCCATCCAAATCTCTACGTTCTATTATTAAGAGAGAAGGGCCAAAGCTGTCTCTAGCACATCCAACACTTTGGCCACCTAAATATTCATGAGGAACATGCTCCCCGCTCCAAAAGGAATAATGACAATATCTCTCCCTGCGAGCTTATCCAAAGTCAAGACATTTGAAGGACACACAACTTTTCCATCAGATTCATATGTATCTTCCCATGGCTCCATCGTCTATAAACTAAAAAGCAAGTCATATGCTCCTGAAATTTCCATGATAGTGCTTTAAAAAAATTTCATAAGCAAGTTTTGATTATTGAATAAAGTTTTTACTTGCTATAATAAGGCATGATTTAAATAAGTCCCACTTTTAGAATTACTGCTCCTCCAAAGAGAAAATAACACATATTCATAGTTCAAATTATTATGTAATAGTATTCAATTCTAAGTGGATAATATTTGGTCTATATTGACCAAGATAACGTAAGTTTATGTATATCCTTTCTAGGTTGTGAAGCATCAATACTCCCTATTACACAGAACTCACCTTAAGCCAAGGGCAAAGATGTTGGAAGGATTTCAGTTTTCAGGAGAAAGAAACACACACACACACACTTCTATTCAGAAAAGGGTATAAAGAAAATGTAGGGGTGACTGGTCAACACCAAGAGTGTCTACTACAACAGTGGACAAGTTCCTTAGTGCATCTCTAACCTTTGTCCTCTGCACTTTCCCCCTCACTTATGAAGATTAAGTTCCCTGGGAAGCAGACACTGAGACAGAAAATAGCATGCATGGAATTTATTAGAGTGGTCCAGATAGACATCAAGTGTAGGAGCAGAGAAGAGAGCAGGATAAAGCAGAGGGAGTCCTTAGACTGTGATGAAATTTCAGCCAAAGCTTTGACCAGCCACAGGGAGCTCTAAAACTGTGTGGCCTCATACAGTGGTTTCTGGTTTGGTTAAGAAGCTTGGGACTTTACATACTCACAACGACCAGCCACCAAGTGTAGGCTCTTTCAAAGAAAGGTGAAGTACTTTTCTTCAGCAAATTCCTAGGTAATACTGACAGCCAGTAACACTACCAGAAGCTGCAGAAATAAGTTCTTCAGTCCTTAAGGGAATCTTGATGGTGCACGATAGCCTCCACTACACTGGTCATTTTTCCTTTATGGCCAGACCTGATGAGGGAATCAGAAAGGATGACTTTGGGGATACACAGCCTTATTATTCTACTTTCTGCTTGTGCAAGTTGGAGTCCAGGTTCAGTGTTTGGTGTTTAATAGTCACAGGCTATTTTAAGCTAGTCTTGAGGTTCCCTCAAAAATCTAGTAAGATGTATTTCTATTATTTTTACTAAGTTTCATACACAAATAACCATAGTTAAGGAACTTGTATAGTTGTGTATTTTTAAGCCAGAAGACTTTCTCACTGGCCACTACACTCTGTTTGTCCCCCAGCTATCCTGAGACTATTTGAAAGAAGAGTGGATAGGAAGATAGTTCTTAATTATCAATGAGATAGCTCTGATCATCAGGCAAAAAACTCTTAAAGAACTCTTTTGAAATACATCTTAAGATCAGAAACATCCCTTTCTGGTCATCACCACACTGTTGTCTGCGTCTATCAGGGTTTAGGTTTGTTTTTGTTTTTTTTTGCTTAATCCCTTCACCTTTTCCACCCAATCCCTCAACTCCCTTCCCAACAGCTACCTGTCAGTCTGTTTTCTGTGCCTATGAGTAGTAGTTCTATTTTGTTTGTTTATTTTGTTCACTGGTTTCCACATATAAATGAAATCATATGGTATTTGTCCTTCTCTGACTGGCTTATATTGCTTAGCATAATACCCTCCAGTTTCATCAATTCTGTTGCAAAAAGTAAGATTTCCTTCTTTACTACTGCTGAGTAGTGTTCCATTGTGTAAAAAGGCACCACAGCTTTTTTATTCACTCCCTTACTGATGGGCACTTAGGCTGCTACCAAATCTTGGCTATTGCAAATAACACTGCAGTGAACATAAGGGTGCATATATTCATAGTGATTACCAGAAGGAAAGGGGGGGCAGAGATGGTAGAAAAGGGTAAAAGGGGGATAAATAGAGACCAAAGGAGGCTTGACTTTGAGTGGTGAACACACAATACAATATACAGATGCTGTATTACAGAACTGTACACCTGAAACCTATATAATTTTATTAACCAATGTCATGCCCATAAATTCAATATAAATTTTTAAAAAACGTCCAAGGTGACAGTTTTAGAGTCATCACTACTAAGATAAGAGGCAGCTAGATTTTGAAAACAGACTTTATTTTTTAGAGTGGTTTTGGGGTTCACAACTCCAAAACTGAGCAGAAAATACAGAGTTCCCACGTATTCCCTTTCCCCGCACAGCGCAGGCCCTCCTATCGTCAAAATCCTCCACCAGAGCAGAACTTTGGTTACAATAGATGGACCAGCACTGACACATCATTATCACACAAAGTCCATTGTCCGCACTGGGCTTCGTTTTTGGTGTTGTATCTTCTCTGGGTTTCAAAAAATGTATGATGACGTTTATTCACCTTTACAGTATCATACACAGTAGTTTTACGGCCCTAAAAATCACTGCGCTCTGCTTTTCCGCACTTCCCTCACTCTCCTCCAACCCCTGGCAAGCTCTGTGGCCAGCATGTCATAGAGCTGAAATCATGCAGTATTTTGCCTTCTCGGATCAGCTTCTTTCACTTAGTAGGATATGCATTTAAGATTTATCCACTCACCTACTGAAGGACATCTTCAGTCAGGGCATCCAGGCTTGGGGAACTGTGACTAAAGCTGCTATTAAACATCTATGTGCAGGTTTTTGTGAGGACATATGTTTTTCACTCATTTGAGTAACTACCAAAGTTGACTTTTTAAAAACTCTTCAAGGTTCCAAATTACTGTGGGCTCAGTCTACTCAGATTACAGGCCCCTGGCCTCTCTCAGCCAAGAGCTATTTTCTTCTACCTCGAGTTTGAGTTGATCTATTTCTTGCGGGACTTTGCTGAAAAGCAGTAAGAGTCAGCACACACACACACACACACACACACACACACTAATATTTTGAATTATTCCTAGCACTTTGGTTAATGTTACAGACTTAGCCAGTATGGGGTTCTACCGTACAAGGATAGTTTGACTTTATATAACTGGGTTTATGAGCTTTCCAGTCTACAAAACCTAAATCTTTTGTATCTTTTTTCCTATTTTCGTCATGAAGACAAAGCCATAATTTAGGCTGTGATGCCCTCTGTACACAGTCCTGGTAAAAACGACTATTTCAGGTAACAGAATTGCCTATAGCTAGTTTGATCAGAAAGGATTCATTTCCAATTTCTCGAAATTCCAGGAAACCCACTTAGGCGCTACATACTGAAGAAAAGTACAGCAAAGAGAAATATCTTGTTATTCAGTAGGATTGTTACAACAAAATCACGTTGCTGCTGCTGCACTCAGGACCAATGAAGGCAGAGAACACACTTTCACCAGGACCACTGTAGAACCAAAACACAACAAATGCCTCCACAACAGTGCCCATCAGAGCAGGTATACGGCGGCTGCCCACAACGCTTACTTACTCCTCGTTCCACACTCACACGCAGAATCTTAAGGGTGAGGGAGTCTGGGGAATTCGGTCTTTAGCATGCCTACCTTCAATGCGCCAGAAGGCAGGATAAAAAAGGAGTTGGATTTATATAGAGTGGCTCTTATCGAAGGGTGTTTGTCCCTTAGAGATACCTGACAATGTCTGGGGACATTTTTGGTTGTCACAACTTGGGTGGGGGTGATAATAGTATCTAGTGGGCAGTGTCCCAGGATGCTGGTAAATATCCTACAGTGTACAGAACAGATCTCACAACAACAACAAAAAATATTCGGCCCAAAATGTCAATGGTGCCAACATCAAAAAAGCTGGTATAGAGTCAGCTGATCTGCGATATCTGCTCAAATTTCATCCTAAAAATTCATAGTCCCCGATGGCCATGGAGGCCCTGTGAATCACTCTGGGAAGCCCACAGTGCAGTCTTATCCTAAGTATTGAAGAATCACACAATGAACATTCCCTTCTTCCCCGCAGAGGGTCTGAAACCGAGATAGGGAGAATGTTTTACAACCAATCTGAGTTTCAGGTTCCCACTTGCTTCTGAAGGCCCCCCGCACCACTGCATCTTTGAACTGAAAAAAATTTATAAAAGTTATAGTTCTCTCTTCTCCTTCAATCCAAAGTTGAAGAATTAGAACAAGTACTTACATCGGTCTCTTTCCAAAGTCACCTCAAGTTCTGTTTTAGATTGGCTTCTCCTTGAAGCAAATCCTGATTCAAAGACTGAAGTGCAAGCAATTTATTTGGAAGTGTTCCCAACACAGTTGGGGAACAAAAAAGAGGAAAGGGAAGGAAGCTAATACATGGTTTGTTTTCGAGCGGTTTGTTTTCTAGCAAGTTACCACTGTGTTTAAGACACTTAACCCCGACTTCTGGGAACTCTGAGAGTCATTCTACTGAAGAAGTGAGGATGCTGGGGCACTTAACCATTTTATTAGTTTCTTATTGCTCATTTAACAAATTTCCAAAAACATGGTGCCTTAAAATAATAGTTATCTGGTGTAGCTCAGTGGATTGAGCACGGGCCTGTGAACCAGAGGATCGTGGTTCGATTCCCAGTCAGGGCACATGCCTGAGTTGCAGGCCAATTCCCAGCAGGGGACTCATGAGAGCCAACCATACATTGATACTTCTCTCCTTCTCTCCTTCCCTTCCCCTCTAAAGATAAATGAATAAAATACTTTAAAAAATAAGTTATCTTACAGTTCTGGAGGTCAGAAGTGCAAACTGTGTCAGACGGAGCTCTAATCAGGGTGGTAGCATGGCTGCACCTGGACGCTCTAGAAGAGAGTTATTCCCTGCCTTTCTCAGCTGCAGGAAGCCACCTGCATTGCTTGGCTGGTGTCCCCTTCCTCTATCTCCAAATCCAGCAGCACAGCACACTCAAACTTCTCTCTGACTGTGACTTCCTTCTTCCATTCGTAAGGACTCTGTGATAGACTGGACCCACCTGTATAATCCAGGATGATACTCTTCCATTTCAAGATCATTAACTTAGTCACATCTGCAGAATTACTTTTGCTGCATCAGGTAACACGTTTGTAAATTTGGGGGATTAGAATGTGGGCATCTTTGAGAGTGCTGATTTTCTGTCTGTCATGTAAGTCATCAGTCATTAGTTAAGCATTACTCCCCAGAGGGGCAACAGCACCTCCTGCCTGCTGCTCGGGTAGACCAAGTAGGCGTGGGGGCTAAGGAAAGCCTGGAAGCAAAGCCGGGAAGAGCCAGCCACTGGGCCGTGTGCAACGAAGTGTGAGGGTGACGGATGCAGCTGGGGCTGAACACCATCTGCTGTAATTCCTCGTGGCTACAAGTCAATAACTGAAAGCACAGATAACCCATTTATTCATCTTTGTTTTGGCTTAATAGAGAAAGGACAAAAGGAAGGGAGTGAGAGAGGATGAAAATGATAGGATATCTATGTAAACATATGACATACACGAAAGGAAACTTTCATAGAAAGGTGGAGGAGGGACACAGAGTTGAAAAAACAAGTCGCCATATTTTGAACATGTGTTGTAGCCTGCCAAGGCTGGGCAGGTTCACTCGGGATTCAGGCCAACTGAAGAAACTGTGCAGCTGTGGGAATTCCAGACATGCCTTTATTCACGGGTGGGCGCTCCACACTCACCGCAAGCTCCGTGTCACACTGGGTGTTGTGCAGTCAGGGAGTCCCAACTCCCTTATATAGTAAATGCACAGCACAGTGTATACAAAATACTGTATAACACAGTGAGACTCTTTTCACATGGGCCAACTCAAGGATATGGGAATGCTGTTTTTCGGGCCCAGTCTCAGGGCTAGGAGGACACTGTTTATCTTCGTTGCCCAGACATCCGGGTGAGGGAGCCAGACTAACTCTGTTTACCCTACAGACCACTGTTTAGAAAGAGAAAACAACTCCAGAGAATCAAAGGAACCTCCTCTTCTTGAAAGAGATTTATTAAGAAAAACAGAATAAATTTTAGAAAATTTTATGTTCTTCACGTGATTCACGAGGTCATTGTTTGGGGTGACTAGGGTAGCAGCAGCATAATTTTTGAATCTCTTTAGATCTCCACATCAAAACAGAGTAACCATATAGCCAGACATTTACAGAAGAATAACCCCCCCCCCCAAAAAAAAACCCTGGTAACAAACTGCCCCACAGACCAGAGATGAGGACAAACTACAACAGCCAAAAGCCTGCACGGTATCAGCTCGGTGCAGGAGAAAGCGGAGGCATGCAACAGGGCATCTGACAGACCTTAGAAGAGCAGAAGCCCCAAACAGCCAGAGGAGCTCACCGGAGCACACAGAGGGCCTGGTGGAAAACAGCAGCAGAAACTGGGAGGGTTGCATCCACGCCTCAGCGGGTCGTGCCCAGGAGATTACTGTAAGAGGGCTGGAAAAATCTAGTCCCTACAAACTTCAACTCTGAGCCACCGTGGCTCCCTCCAGAGCCAGGGACCTGCACCGAGTAGTAGAATAGGACAGGGATGATGTGGACGGAGAGAAGAACATTTTATATGAGAGTAAAGGAGAGAAACAAAGTTCAAGAAGCACACCACAATACTTTTGAGCTCTATGAACAAACCCAGAAAATAGAGCTCTTTAAAGTTAGAAAATCTATCCTGAATCATTCCTCCTTCTAGAAATTTGGAAACACTACTTAAGAAACAGGAAAGTGTTAAGGTCAAATCCCATACAAAGTTATTATAAGAGAACAATGAACAGAATAACTTCCCCACAAACAGTGAAAGCATGCCAGAAAGACATGTTCACAGAGCAGATATAAGAAAAGCTAAAAGATTAAATAACACATGAGACATGAAAGAAAAGCATAATTTAGACCAGATGAAAAACAAAATGAGGTGACAATTGGAAAAGAATTAGAAATAAAGAAACTCATTTCAGAAGCAAAGACTAAACAAGAAGGAACACAAAGGCGGGTTAACACAACAGATAATGAATGCCTTAATAAAATGGAAGGTTAGCCCTGGCTGGTGTGGCTCAATGGACTGAGCGCTGGCCTGCGAGCCAAAGGGTCGCCAATTTGATTCCCAGTCAAGGCACATGCCTGGGTTGCAGGCCAGGTCCCCAGTAGGGAGTGCATGAGAGGCAATCTCATAGTAATGTTTCTTTCCCTCTCTTTCTCTTTCCCTTCTCTGTCTCTAAAAATAAATAAATAACACTTAAAATAAAAAAAATTAAAGGGCAGGTGAAAATGAAACAAGTGTTTAAATTCAAAAGGAATAAATAGGTAGAAAGGATTTGAGAAAAGAAGGCACAGAAGATGGAATATATGGTTACTACAAATTCCTGATTAAGAAAATCAAAGCAAAAAAACACTAAAACATCTAGTTAATTTTTTTTCCTGAAAACAAACATATTGTCATTCTAAGACTATTGTGTGTGAAATGTGGGATAAAGTAAATAAGTAATTATAGGGTAATGTAATTGTACCAATCCCTATGTCTCCGAACACCATGGTCTCTCCGAATAAAGGAGATACGGATGTAGTGCAGAGGCCTATACAGACTCATACAGACTCTGTAGTCTTCTCAAACTTGAACCGGAGGGGTTATTTTACCTAATACATTTACACACGGCAGGTCCCAGTGCTCAGGCTGCCTCATCCTTATAGATCAAATCAATAAAACCAGTTCTGCCAGGTACTGGTGGAGAGGCTAGTTATGGGGAAACCCCAGTTTCTTTTTCCTTTCCAGTTTGTTGGAAGCAATACTTTCGTAAAGTCCATGAAAGTGAATTACTGGAAACATGATCAACTGCTTGGATGTTGCGGCAGTGTCAGACTGCCGTAAAATTTTCTGCAAGCTTACTTTCAATTTCTGTACCTGCACTGCGATGAATGCAAAACAAACACCAAGACCCCTGAGCAGCACTAAGAGGAACAGATACCAGAACAGACACTATTCCTGGCGCTGTCATCAGTATTCTGTGTGACCATCCTCAGCCCTTTAACTTCTCTGGGCTCACATTCTCTTGTTTGTAAAATAAGGGAATTAAACGGGCCCTAAAAGTTTATATTATGTGGTGCTTGACTATCAGTTGCCACTGGCAGGGCCTTGGCTAAATTATCATTCTGCCCGTACTCACCGCCTTACCTAAGCGAAAACTGTTTTCTTCCCCTAATAGTTTTTTTTTTTTTTTTTTTTTTTTGCCATTTCTAGTATTTCGAGGTGTGTTGCTATGTTCTAAGGTTAGTAAGGGAAAAAAGCACGCCTTCAGGAAGCCAGACTTTCTACAAAACTATTCTGAGTTATCTCTAATTATCTCTAATCACAGCACACAAAACCCACAGGAAATCTACAACAAAACATTAACTCTGAGCCACAGACCCAGTTTATATAACAGGATCTATGACTCACCAGCTCACAATTCCCACATTTTACCCAGATTTGAGTGTGCGCTCTGTTTTAGGTGATCAGTGGCATTCGACATACCCTGTTCATTTCCCGTGCCCTGGTGCCCAGCATAATGCTGGCCACACAGTCAATGCCCAAGATCCCTTTCTCAAATAAACGAATGAACAAAAGGACATTTCTTCAAAGCCTTCTGCACCCCAGTCTGACGCTAAGTTTTTCTTTAGTCAGTGTTTCCCTAGCACTTATTCTGTGAAGAAATTACCTGTTTCCTGTCGTTTGCTACAGGAATTGTGATGTCCATCTCTAGAAAATACCAGTTTGCCCTGAATTGTGCACAACCCCCCCACCTCCCCATCCCACCACAAGTTCATACATTAAAGTCCTACGCCCAAGGTGATTGTGTTTGGAGATAGGACCTATTAGGAGCTAATAAAGATTAAGTGAAGGCATCGGGGTGAGGTTTCAACCCAATAGGGCCACAGACCTTTTAAGAAAAGGAGGAGGTTTCTCTCTCTTTCGCTCTCCTTGCCCACCACAGAGGAAAGGCCACTGAGGACAGAGTGACAGGGCAGCCGTCTGCAAGCCAAGGGGAGAGTCACCACCAGAAACAGAATTCGCAGTGTCTCGACTGTGGACTCTGAGAAACTAAATGTCTCTTAGTTAAGTCACCCAGCCTGTGCTGTTAGGGCAACACAAGCAGACGCATATAACGCTCTCACCTCATTTCTCTCATGCACACCTCAGAAAAAAGTGACTGAGCGTCCTTCGAGTAGAAAGTCTGTAACTGCTAAGGGATCAGTGGGTTATACCTCAGACCCACCATGATCATCTTTAACAGCCATAGCGCACCTCTTAGGGACAAAGCTCTTTCCATATACTGCGAAGCAAGCACCCACATGACTTCGACGGTTTTGAACAGTGCTGTAGTCACAGACTCTGAAAACTGGTGGGAGCTCCGTAGCAGCACCAGCCAATGCAACTTCCAGAGATGATGGAAATGCCCACAATATGCGTTATCCCATATGGTAGCTGCTAGCCTAAAGCAGACTATTAGCCTTTGAAATTTACTGAGGAATTGAATTTTAATTTGCTTAATTCATTTAAATTTAAATAGTCACGTGCAGCTAGTGGCTACCATATGGTAACCATAGCTCTATAGTTTCTGGGCTACTAAAAATACACAATGCCCTTACATTCAAAACCTTGCAAACCAGCCAGCGTTGGTGGGGGCAGTCAGGTAATAGCCATGAACAGAAATACGTACTCAGGATCAGGTGACCTACATTAAAAACAAATACCTATGCAAGAATGGGTTTTCTTCAGTGTACAGTTGATGTGTAGTTGGTAATTAATTAAAAGTACACAGTGCAGAGAAAGAGCTTCATTTTATGTAATCTCAAAAATAGCCTGCACTCACTGGGTTTTCAATATAAATATCCAGCCCAACCACTCCGGCTAATGAAAGATGGCTCTGCCCTCCTGTCAGATCCACCCCGACTCCTGTGTGGTGGGGGAGACGGAAGTGGGGCTCCAAAATCCACCGCTTTCAGTGTTTAACAGATCTGAATTCAAATTCCAGTCCCTCCCATTTTAATCCGAATTGCTCAGGCTTTCATACAAGAACAAATAACTTCCAAATCTCAGTGGTTTAACAAGAGTTTATTCCTTCCTTTTCCAGTGTCTGCTTGAAGTCCGGGGACCTAGGGCGACAGTCTTGCAGCAGCGACCCAGCCATCGGGCCTTTCCTGTGCGCAATCCCATCGTCTTGTCTCGGGAGGAGGGGAGACAGCGCCTGAGGCCAGTGCAGCGTCTTTTCACTGCTTCATCTCGCACCTCACTGACCGGAACTACCGCATGGCTTCACCTGTCAGGGAGATGGGAAGCAAGCTTTCCACGTCCAGGAAGAAAAATCATCACACGAAATGTCGAAGAACACAAAGCATCATCGCTGCCATGCTCTCTAACTTTGCACGCGTGACAATTACCGTTTTTTAAAAAAAGTTTTCCCATTTGGAAAAATGGGACGGGCTTGCGGGACTACTGGGCGCTAAGGTGAAGAGATTGAGAAGTACAAACTGGCAGTTGCAGGATAATTACAGCGTGTAAAGTACAGCACAGGGAATGTAGTCAATAATACTGTAATAAGGATGATGGTGTCGGGTGGGGTCTAGATTTATCAGGGGGGCCATTTCAAAGTAATATAATTGTCTGACCCCTTTGCTGAAATCTAAAAGTAATGTAATGTTAAATGTCAATGGTAATCTAAAAATTAAAACAATTTTAATTTAAGGATGGAGGTAATTTTATCCATCTAAAAGGGTTTCTTAAGGAATAAAAATGAACCTTCATGTGTAAAGGTCATTACTTGATGCTTTGCACATAATGGGGCTCAGTGATGATGGGTCTTTTTTCTTCCGTAGAAAAGGGATGCCCAGCAAACCAGCCATGAAACAGCAGAGTCATTGAACAGCAGCAAGTCAAACCGTGCCTCGAATTCCCATCTGATAAAAATTCCTCCTGCTTTGAACTATTTTTCCTCCCACTAAGTCACCAGCAACCCCTTCCCTTTACACACAACACCCTGACACTCAAAATTGTGTCATTTCTATGAGCAGGTACAGGTAACTAACTCTAAGTATCCCAACCATTAGCTCTAATAATTAGTAACTATATAAACATTTATGTAAAATTATAATAAAATCAGAGTTCTAAAAATATCAAACTCACTGACAAAAGGTGCTATTTCCCCTCTTTTCCATACATATCACATAGTCTGAAGTGAATGACATATTTAGGTACTCGCAGTTGTTAAGAAAGACAGATTGGAAGAACACTATCAACCACTTCAACCTCATTGATTTTATAGAACAGTATATTGGCAACTGCAGAATGTATCTTCTTTTCATAACAAGTCTCAATCAATTTAAGAAGACTAAAATCATACACAGTACTTTGACTACAATTGAATTAGAAATCAATAAAATATTTAGAATACTCCCTAAGTTACATATTAAACAACAGAGTTCTCAATAGCTTATAGGTCAAAAAAAGAAAAAAATGAGAGAAATTAAAAACTATTTTGAATAGAATGATAATGAAATATAACATCAAAATTTGTGGATGCAAGTACACCAGTGCTTAGAGGGAAATTTATAGTTTTAAGTGCTTATTTGAAAAAAGAAGAGAGGTAAAGATTAATGGTTCAAGGATACAGCTCAAAAATTAACAAAAGAAAAAGAGCAAAGTAAACCCAAAGTAGAAGAAAGGAAAAAAAAATCCATAGAAATACATGAAATAAAACAAGCAAACACCAGGGGAAGTTAACAAAGCCAGAAGTTAGTTCTTTAAAAAAGATCAACAAAATTGATTAAGTTCTAGCTAGAAAAAACACAAATTTCCAATGTAAAAAATGGGAAAGAAGTTATTCCCACAGAACTCATACACACTCAAAAGATAATAAAGAAAATATAATGAATAACAATATAAACCAATTTGTCATCTTAGATGATGAGCAAATTCTTTAAAAATATAAAAATGCAAAAATAAATTTCAATGGGCCTATATGTTAAAGAAATTATATGTTATCAAAATCTTTCTAGAAAGAAGGCCACAGACCCCAATGGTTGCACGAGTAGATACTACCTATCATATGTTTAAGGGAACAAAAACAAGGCCAAGCTCAGCATACATCATTTCAGAAGACAGCAGAGAAAAAAAGTTTTCCACCTAGCTTCATGAGGTCCGTGTGGCAAGAATATCAAAACCGAACAAAAATATGACGAAACAGAGAAAAGAGAGAGAAAAAAGAGCGAGGTCAGACCAACCCCTCTTGGCCATACGCTGCTGCGTGCGGCAGACTGCGGGGTGAGGCGACCGATGCGGCATGCTTCCCACGCTTCTCTGCACGCCTGCGCCTGGTCGCTGTGCTCCACCAGGCTTCTGCAGCTGCTCCATACTGCTCTGCAGCTCCCCAGAGCTGCTTCCATCAGTATGTAGTTGTTTGGGTTTTGTTGTTTTTTTGCGGGGAAGGCAAGCATTGGCTCCTCCTGCTCTGCCATCCTACTGTCGTGCGGTCTTCATATATTTTGGGAATATACTTAGGGGGTAGGTCTCTCCTCACAACAGAACACAAATTCCTCTCAAGTGCACATGAAGCACATTCCCCCATGGTGAGATCTCATGTTAGGTCACAAAGCAAGTCAACAAATTTAAGTAGATTGAAACCATTCCAAGTATCTTTTACAACCACATGGAAGGAAACTAGACGAGTAATAGCCAGAAAAGTGGAAAACTCACAAATGCATGGGAATTGAACAATACACTCTCGAAATTTTGGGTCACAGAAGAAATCAGAATAAAATTTAAAAATTACCTTGAGACAAACAGTAACAAAAACACAACATAACAAAACCTACAAGATGCAGAAGAAGCAGTAGTAAAAGTTTAGGTAAGATCTTAGATTTTGTCACAAAAAAGGGGGTGCTTTAAAAATGCGAGGTGAGGATATGTGAACTTGATTGTACGAATCCTTTCAGAATGTGTTCACCTATGAAAACCATGTGGTACACTTTAAATGCATTATAATTTGATTAATAAAGCAATAAAGAAATTAGTCCGTCCTCTCATTTTAGAAAAGTCAGTGTGAAGAACAGAAACGATGTTAGAAGACTGTAACTGGAAGTAATTACAAGAAACACTGGGTAAATGGGATGCATCGCTGTCCTTCAATAAATGAAGGAATGAGAATCTCAAATATTATATAAAGGAGGTTTCCCAGGATCATCTGTCTTCTTTCTCCATTGAAATAAAAGTTAGCAGGAGAAAGTAGATGTAATTTTTGGTAACTGACTTCTCCAGGCTGCTGAAGTACTCAAATCTCGTGTTATTCTACTGCCCTCTGCTGGATGTAAGTGATAATTACGAACTCAAAGCTGGTTCAACGTGGTAGCGCAGTATAACCCCGTCTTGTACATTTTAGCAGCAGCGTAAAAGGTCAGGCTCTGCGCTCTTTGTGCAATCCTCCTAACAACTCTAGGGCTAGAAAATGCTATCCTAACTTTGTAGGTGAGGAACCTGGAGGTTCAGAGGCAAGTAAACCGACCAAGATCACACAACCCAAGTAAGGGACCTGAGAATTAAATATTGGCTCTAGAGCCAGCTCTTAGCTATTTCCGGTTAGCTTTCATGCTATCAGCCATATTGGAGAAAAAATCTGGAATGTTATTACCATTTGAGACCCACCGATGCACTGTTAATTAACAATGGTATCACAAAAATGATTTTTATTCTGAAAAGCCCCAAATAAATATCTTCCTCTCATTTTTCCCCCTTGAAAATTCCTGAAAATTTATCTTAGTGTTTCTCCAAGTACGACAGATGAAGTCTCCTACAGCAGAATCACGTGAGTTGCTGTTCCAGTACACAGAATCCCAGGCATCAGGACGCATCATGGAGGACAGGACTTGTTACGGAGAGAGAGAACGTGTTAGTGGGGTCAGGGTGGACAGAATGAGGAATTAAAGATGGCTCCTAAGGTCTGGGGCTCAACTGGGCGGGCAGTAGAGACATTGACTGGGATGGGGAACATTAGACTGTGTTTTTGTTGTTAGTTTAGTTATGGTAGTTGCTAGGTGGCTGTAGTCATAAATTGGGAGTTTTGGTTTAGACATGTTATTTTTGTGATGTCAAATAGATACCCAAATAAAAATGGAAAACGGAGGAAACGACAAAGGAAAGAACTGACACTTTTAAAAAAGATTTTATTTTTTTATATTTAGAGAGAGAGGGAGAGGGAGAAAAGGGAGAGAAACACCAATGTGTGGTTGCCTCTTGTGCGGCCCCTACTGGGGACCTGACCTGCAACCCAGGTATGTGCCCTGACTGGGAATCCAAGTAGCAACCCTTTGGTTCACAGGCCTGTGCTCAATCCACTGAGCTACACCAGCAAGGACTTTCTGATCCAGAACGATGTTAAAAGATCTATCCCTGTTGTTTCATGTGTGTCTTGTTTCTAATTACTGTGTAGTACCTTGTAACCAATGATGAATGCATCCTCCAGCATGTCCCCAGTGAAATTATAATAAACACACGTGCTGGTTTGTGCGTGCCCCTAGTTCCTGACACAAGGCTCCTAAAACCCTTTGTAAATTACTAAGTGATAAGAGCAGGAGTATCCCTCGTTCTCCCAAGGCAGCTCAGTGGGCTCTTGGTTTAAATTGTGTGCCGCACCCCTCATCCTCAGGAGAGGGTAGAGGGGCTAGAAACAAAATTAATTGGTCATGACTATGTGAGGAAACCTCCATAAAATCCAAACAGTTAGGGGCTCAGACAACTTCTGGGCTGGTGCATGCAACACATGTTGCATGTGGCTCAGGGGCTCAGACAACTTCTGCATCACATCCATACCAGGAAGGTGATGCACCCCAATTCTATGCAAACACAAGCTCCTGTGCTCCAGATGCCCCCTACCCCCACCCACCCCTCTCCCCCCAGCCCCAGACCTGTATCTCTTCTTCTGGCTGTTTGTCTATATACTTCATCTTACCCTTTAATAAACTGGTGGACACATGTTCCTGAATTCTGTGACCTGTAAATCTGAGGAGACAGGTCATGAGAGCCTGATCTCCAGCCAAATAGGACTGCCGTTGTGGGTAACACGGGGACCTGCTTCCTGCTGGTGATTAGCATCCGAAGCAGGGTGGGAGTGGTAATGGCTGTGTGAGCCTGCACCCCATCAGTTGTGCAGAGTTGCTCTGTCTTCACACCTCTTTGAATACTTATCATCATCCAACTACAAGTTTCCCAGCTAAATAGGTGTAAAGCAGCACCTTGTTAAGTAACATCTCCCTGACGCTTTTAAGTATCTTAACACACGTAGCAGACTTCTGTGTTTCTTCTAAAAACTGCTTATTCACGTCATCTTCTTTAAAAAATCAGGATTCTGGGCTGTGGTAGTGAGCCTACGAGATGGCCCACACTGATCCTTGCCTCGTGGTACTCACACTTTTCTGTAGTTCCCTATCACACAGGGCAGGACTGATTTGTGAAAAAATTAGTGTACAAATTCTGAGATGAAGTCGTAAGATACCTTGGCTTTTGCCTTGCTCTTAGATGACCTGCTTTTGGAGAAGCCCACTGTCGTGTCTCGAAGACACTCAAGGAGCCTTATCAAGAGATCCACCAGGAGAAACAGCCACCAGCAGCACCAACTTGCCACGTGGCAAGTGCACAGACTTGGATCCTCCAGCTCCAGTCCAGCCTTCGTCTTTCGCAGTCGCGGCCAGTGTGCCGACTGCAACATCATGTTGCCATGACACAGGAGCACACAGCTAGGCCACCCCAAATTCCTCACCTACAGAAACTGAGAGATGAGGAGTGCTTATTATTGTTTTAAGCCTCTACATTTTGAGGTAATTTGTCATGCAGCAACAGATCAACTGATACCCTGATGTTCTTTGTTGCTGATTTATAGAATCTCTTGTATAGTAAAAAAAAAAATGAGACCCGTCAGTTTTACACTTCACTAGTGTCCACTTCAGAACTGTTATTTGTCTATTAAATTTCACTATAGGGTATTTTTGAAAATAAATTCATAATTTTGGTATAACAAAATAAATTTTTGTCTGCATTATGATCCATGCTGGGTGGAGAAGGGCTTTAAAAGCCCTTCTATATATCCTAGATGACAAAATATTTTCCTATGTTTTCTTCTAGAAAGTTTGTAATTCTACCCTTCACAAGAGTTTTTGGCTTACTTCTATATGCTAATCAAAGCAGATTTACCTCACTGCAGGCATACATCATTTTTCATTGCAAGAATATGCGCTCCTTTAAAGCTTTGGAAACAGAAAAAGTACAAGTTATAAATACAAAGTAGTCTCCATTCTGTAGCTTAGTGAGCAATGAGCTTTACCTATGAATTAGCTTATGAGAGCTCATGTGCTTTTTACAGAATTCTTTCTACCAAGCTGCTATTCTTACCTAACATTTTTAGGAGAATCTATCGAACAGATTCTCGATGGGATACCACCTCAGACTGGTCAGTATGGCCATCATAAACAAATCAACAAACAGCAAGTGCTGAGGAGGCTGTGGAGAAAAGGGAACCCTAGTGCACTGTTGGTGGGAATGCAGACTGGCGCAGCCACTATGGACAACAGTATGGGAGTTCCTCAGAAAACTAAAAATTGATCTTGACCCAGAAATACCACTGTTGGGATTATACCCTAAGAATCCTGAAACACCAATTCAAAAGAACCTATGCACCCCCATCTTCATAGCAGCACAGTTTATAATAGCTGTTGGAAGCAACCTAAGTGCCCATCAGTGAATGAGTGGATCAAAAAACTATGGTGCATTTACACAATGGAATTCTACGCAGCAGAGAAAGAATTCCCACCCTTTGAAATAGCATAGATGGAACTAGAAAGCATTATGCTAAGTGAAACAAGCCAGCCGGTCAAAGAGAAATATCATATGATTTCACCTATAAGTGGAACCTAATCAACACAAACAAGCAAGCAAAATACAACTAGAGACAGTGAAATAAAGAACCCTCTGACAGTAGGCAGAAAGGTGCAGGGAGAGGGATGATAAGGGGTCCATCAAAGAACATGTATAAAGGACACGTGGACAAAGCCAAAGGGGGTGGGTTCGAGAGTGGGAGGTGGGGATGAGTCAGTCAGGAGGGACGTGGTGAGGTGAAAATGGAAACAATTGTACTTGAACAAAAATAAAAAAAGAAAAGAAATAGAACATATCATCAACTGAAAAAATAAATATTAACTATTAGCAGACAGGAGTCTTGGGGAGAATGTAAGACAGAAGGAACAAAAAGAGAAAGAAGGGAAGGTAAGTCTAGCATGTAGTATTTTCTAGGTCATGTTCCCACATTATCACACATTTAAATACCTTCTTCATAAATGTGAACCAAAAATACTTTTATCAACCTTCTGTATGAGATACTTCTTCACTTAAAGGGTTGTTATTTAAGAGAAATACTGTATCA
This sequence comes from Sturnira hondurensis, assembly GCF_014824575.4. Classification (NCBI taxonomy): domain Eukaryota; kingdom Metazoa; phylum Chordata; class Mammalia; order Chiroptera; family Phyllostomidae; genus Sturnira; species Sturnira hondurensis. The sequence continues at coordinate 19,556,560 of NW_028073511.1, read as the reverse complement.
CTTTTTGATAAGAAGCCAGAGAAATGATCTCTTTATACTCATTTTTATTAAACAAATAAGGCTGGTAGTAGAACTTTTTTTATTTAATGCATAAACATATAAGTCCCTTTATTAGAGAAATTGTACATATTGGTGAATATGGTCAATGGTCATATCTATGGATTAATTCTTTACAAATCAGAACCAGTAATTAGGATAGACTGCTCTCTTCGTTACATCGTGAAGTGTCTTGTGTAGTCATATTCTATTGTTGGAATGACAGCTTGTACAAATTTCAAGAAAATTAGAAGATACCTAAAGGGCTCTGGTTAAGGAAAACAGATTGGTAAATAGCTCTATCGTTTAAGCTAGCATTGTAATTATCTATTTTATTAAGCAATAATTTCTCAGAAAAAAACACTTAACGTAAAATCTTAAATTAAGTATGTTTCAAAATTTCACTCATGCCAAGTTTGTGTCTATTCCACATGAGGCGCGCTCTGATTTTCCATTCCCATTTAATACTTGAATGTAAAAATTCTTGATGAGTAAGAGTTCACACAAGCCCAAGTATTTTGATATAAAAATAAAGACAAGGTATCCATGTTTAAATGACTAGATAATGGCTCCTTTACTGCCTATAAATTTGCTTGAGTATGCAAGAAAATGAAAGAGGGCAAAGAATATAAAAGCACGTAAGCAGAGAAGAAAAAAACAATTAAGTGGAAACTTTCCCTAAGAACTAATTCTTAGTATTCTTAGTATTTGTACTTACATAGAATCTGCTAAACAAGATTATCTTTAATAAAATCCTGAAATTTTCCCCATGTTCCATTATTATTTGGAAACGTGAAGAGCTTAATTTTTACTGGGGGAACTCATGGCTCAAATTTAAATTATACAGAGAGTCTTCAACGTTGCTACCTAACCTTTGACATAGAGATGAGTGCTCATATTATGCACACTAATAGTTCAGGAATAAATCTGGTTGGGACCAAAAACTCTTGGTTTGTTTCAATATCAGTCAGTTCAGTGCACCTCTGAGGGATGCCTTTTATTTGCAATGTTTAGGTTATCTGTAATTCCAAGACAGGAAGGAACCCTTAGTCTACATCTAACACTGAGGGGCATGAACCACATCTAATATCAATCTGGCACCAAACTGATTCAAGCTATTTTGCATCTAAATCACTGGCTTTGGCTAATTTTGATGAATCCGGGCTATGGATACATGTATCTCAGGATTCAGCAGTTAAACTTATTCATCTTGATAACCCCAGAGAACTGAGTTAACCCCAAAAGACAAACATAATAAGATATGGGAAGGGTGCTCCTCCTATAAAAAAATGAAATAAAAATAAAAACTGGGGGAAAATGAAAATACTGTATTTTTAAGAATATCTAAAATATGTTTAATGTGCTTTCCTTTTTAACCTATTTAACTTGAATTCTTTGCTCAGGCTGCCACAACTCTACTTTTACCCGAAGGGAAAGCACACTTTTGGTAACATGTTAAACTGGAAAGACACTGTGTTATCCTCTAAATTAAGATTACTCATCTTTCACCAATAAATTAAGCCCACTGGATTTCTTTTTACCAAGAGCAATGGTTTTATATTCACACACTCTTGGTCATTGTCCCTTTGATGAACAAAAGCATTTGGCAAACTTGTTTCCGTTCCTGTAACAAGGCAGCACTAACTAGTACACACAGGGACTGTGCTAACTAGCTGAACAAAGCAGAACAATCACGACGTATTCCAAATAATTAGAGTCCTACTAAGACTTCCCAATATGAGAGGCTAAAACAAATTATAAGTACTGTGCCATTAAGATTACACTAACCTCCCCCCGCCCCCAAAAGGAGCAGCCAATCTGCTGCTCATCACGTAACAGGTAAGGATACATGTGAACACCAAGTTCTCCTCCTCCTTCTGCAACAGTCTCAATGATCTTCTTCATCACCTCGGCATGCCTAAAAGCAAAAGTACAAATCTTATTAATACAGATCAATTACAGAACACAAAATAAGAGACATCTTTATAAAGAAATCTACCTTATTTATTGTCATTGAATTAGTTTTAATATATTAACAGTTGCATTGTAAGATATTTTCTTACAAACCAGATTGCTGAGTCATGCAGACAGATTTTTTGGAGGAGGAGTTAATAATTTTAAAAAGCCTTGGTGGTTACAAACACACACAATGGCGCCAGTTAGCTTCATTCTAATGGAAATGGAAAGATGGGGATGGAAAGTGGGGCCCAGGGGAGGGCAGGGGTGAGAAACCCAGAGAAAGGGAATCATGCCAGGGCAGAACTGCAGAGCAAGGGGCCGTCTGCTGAAAAACAAAAAAGTATCAGACCAGGCAAATTCCAAAAAGCTATATGGTGACAGTTAAGAAAAGGAAAGGAAAATATTTATAATGCTGTTGTTTTGACTGCCCAAATATTTAGGTCAGAATAAGCCAAACTGAATTAATGAAAAGCTGATTCATCAGTCAAGAAGTTTGTATTTTTTATTTGTCTTCATTTGTACTATAAAATGTATCTGATTCTATCATAAACACTTTTGGATTTATATAAAGAATGATATTTATCTGAAGTTTCTGTCCTAGCCACAGTTTTTTTCATAGTCAACTGGTGTTTCTCCTGTGCTATATTTAAGAGTGCTATCAAAATAATTGTCTGGGCACATAAACCGAGACAAGGGCAACGTACAAAAGGAATGAATGATCTTTTATCTACACCCCGGCATAAAAAATGCTGCTTCAAATATTATGAATATAACCTTCATGACAGAGGCCTTCAACTTGGAAGACGAGAGTGCAAACACATTCACCCTGGGGCTACGAAGGCATCACCTGAGGTGGCCCACGGCAGGGCCAAACCGATCCCGAAGCCCCGTTCTACAGGCCCCCAGCTTTTTATTTTTGCCACACTTACATCGTAATCCATATACAGTCATTTACTAAAATGTTTAACATTAATTTCCAGTTAAACTGCTTACTTCTTTTACCAACCGAGTAAAATTTACACCTCAGAAAGATACGCATCTCAGTTTAATAAGCACCATCCTAAAGCCTCAAGCTGAAAGAGGAATCAACTAAATAAAACTAAAAAATGAAAACCTTTTAGGTAATTCAAACCTAAAACTCATGACTCTTAAATTACTTTTCACAGCCATATTAACACTTCTTGACATCAATTAGAAAAATGAACTAGACTTTCCATGGGATAAAGTTTGAGAATAAAGAGGTTGTAAAAAATGAGAAGAAAACATTAAACAATTTTTGAAAACTAGAATGTTGCATCAAATTAATCAATAGAATGAATACCAGAGTTCTTATCTGAAAAAATATTTTACAAGAATTTCTCAATGATTTTGTGAAAGTTACCAATTTGAAATAACTAACAAAGAAAATTAGCATGTAACACTTTTTATTCTTTTAAAGGAAACTTCTGAACAAATCACATGCATAGGTTCAGCTTCACTTATTTGGCCCTGTGAAAACACACTGATAAAAATTATAAAACGTACTTAATTTGGTAGGGCTGAAACCTTAACTGAAGAACAGTGTGGTGATTGTGGGGGTGGGTGGGGTGACAGGGGTGGGTGAAGGTGGAAGAGTATGGGGGCAGGACAAATAGTAATGGAAAACATGCAATAAAAAAAGAAAAAAGCTAATTTTAAAAAAGAGTAAAGAAAAATAGAAACTCTGCATATACAATTTCCTTCACCAATCAATAAAAGGAGATAAATAGGTCACCTAAAAACACAAAGTTTAACTGTTTACTCCATATTCACAAAAAGATACACCACAGTTCAGCAAACCACGTCTAAATGAGTATTTTTTAATATAAAAATGATCATACAACTATTCTTGGAGCTAAAAACAGGAGTAAAATCACAAAGATCTAAACCATAACTAAACATACACAAAGAACAAAAAAACATTTTTTTATCCTCACCTGAGGATTTTTTCTTTGCTTTTAGAGAGATGGGAAGGGGGAGAGAGAAACACTGATGCGAAGGAGATGCATCGATGGGTTGCCTCCCGTATGTGCCCCAACTGGGGATGGAACCTGCAACCTAGGTCTGTGCCCTGATTGGGAACTGAACCCGGAACCTTTCTGTGTATGGGGCGACACTCCGACCAAATGAGCCACACTGGCCAGGAATATTGTTAATGAATTAAATTTAAAATAAATTTGTAAAGTTTTTCCTTTTTCTTATATCTTAAACTAAGCATAACAACATTTCTAAAGAAGACTTAAGAAATTTTATTTGCTTATTTAGTAAAATTTTTTTGTTAGGGTACTACATTTATAACTCCCCATGTAATAAATCCATGAATTACACACACACACACACACACACACACGTATATACATACACAGACCTGCATGGGTGAACTGAACACATAGGAGGTGGTGGGAGATGAGGGTGATTTTCAATGGTCACTGTTTTCTTCACATGATCTTGACTGATATCTTCATACATGTGCTCAACTGTTAAAGGCTGCCGTTGCTGAAACCATAAAAAAATGCTTTGAAATTACTGTTTAGAAAATTCTAGGCCTAAACTTCAATGTTTATATTTGTCCCCACCTCATACATTACATGCAATTCAGATTTCTAGACTACTAAGAATTACCAGATTATCCAGGGGAAAACTTATCAAGGAAGGAAGAGGGGAATATGTCTGTCCATCAGGCTATGGGACATCAACCACCACCTAATGTAGTACAGATCCTACATAAAGGCAGTTCATAGTTATCCAAATATTTCATAACTATAACTCATCTTTTAGGCCTATTTTTATTTTCATTTCCCATTACAATCTGTCATTGTAATGACAGATTAAACAAGTTAATTTTATTTTAGTTATCTTTTAATTCAATTAAGTGGATGATCTTTTTAAAAAACTTTTCTGTCTTAAGAAAAAAAAAGCACTCATGTGACATGATCATTCCGTAAACACCTGGATATCTAATATGTATATTCCCAAATTTAATCAACAAACCATGTTCAATATCCCTAACATTTTGAAGAATAAGCTCAGAGACCAAGCAATAAATATGTAACAGATTATTTAGGTTTAATTCTTAGCAGTGATGTTGTCATACTGAATAATTCATAGTTTCTTCAAAATAAAAATCAAGTGCAATATTAAATTGCAAGACAAAAGATTTCTAAAACTTAAAAGGGCACAATACATACCTATAGACCTAATGTAGAAATTAAACTCCACAATTTAAAATATGTACATTAAAATTAAGTTTTTCTTTATTTTTTACCTCATCGTAGCCAAACAACCATAGTCGTGGTGTCTGGTAATATTTATCGTAAGTGATGTAAAGGTCGTAAGTTCTGGTTTGCAGAATAACATCTTCACCTCCAGCATCAGTTTTAGTTTTACAGGCTTCCACCATTTTCCTTGTGTCTAGGGTGGCCTTGCATTAAGGGAGAAAAATTTACAACCATTAAAATCAGTATGAATGTTAACATTTTAGAAAATTTATTTTTCCTACCCTATGTATTTCTTTCTCAAAAGCAGATATAACTTAAAACTCAAAATGTTATATGCTATAACCAATGTATACATATAGATAAAAACTACTTATTTGACAGATCAAGATAGTTAAATGAAAATACTAATCTCCAAGTTTATTCACTAAAAATTAACAAAAGAAAACACAATCTACAAACCTCATCTGTTTCCAACAATCCACTCTCTTCATATTCTGTTATAAAAAGCAACAAAAGGTTAATCAAATTCAAAATAATTTCCTAAACTGAATTATATATTATTTCAGAGTAGCAATGAAAAACTGGGTTTTTGTTTTTGTTTCTAACCAAAGATAATGAATAAATACAAGTGAGCTAATTCTATACATATTTCTAAAGCAGCAGATACTGTACCTGGCAGAGAGCCAGATCAGAGAAAGTTAGCCTACACAGGATCAGTCAGGGCTACAGTCTATTATTAATGCTACTGGCATAATGAAACTGTGAAGTCCTCCGAGACTCCATAGCATATACAAGGCAGTTTATACAACTGCATAAAACATGCTCACTAAAGTCACCAGTCACGTCTACTGTGCTGAATCCAGTGCTAAAGTCCCAGTTCTCATCTTAATTGACCTCCCTCAGCTTTTAAGATACTGTATTTTCTGAGCTTTCCTCCCACCTCAGTAGCTTTTTCTTCACTATTACCCTGTGCTGGTTCCTCTTCATCTTGACCATTTAAAAAACAAAACCAAAAACCAAAAACAACTCCACAATAATGAAGAGCTCAGTTTAAGGACCCTGTACTCTTCCCTTTCCACACTTGCTCCCTTGATGATTTCACTAGTCTCGATAACGTTAAATGCTGATGACTCCCAATCTTATTCCCAGACTATAGACCTGGCTACCTAATTGTTTAACTTAGGGCTCCAGTGGGTGACTAAGGGCATCACAAATATCATATGCCCAAAACCGAGCTCCCAACTTCCCTCCACAGCTACTCAAGTCCTAAAAGTTTCCCCATTTTAGTGAGTGACATTGTTCCACATAGGTCAAAAACCTTGGAGTCACATTGATTATTCTCTCTCTCATGCCACATCCATTCCAGCAGCAAAGTCTTTTGCCCCTACCCTCAAAAATGTCCAAAATTCTGTTTCTCGTCATTTCCAATGTTACCACTTGAGTCCAAGCTACCATCATGTTTTGCCTAGTTATCAAAATCGCCTCCTAACTACTATCCTATCCCTCTTCAGTCTATTCTCAACACTGCAGTCACTGTGGTTCTGTTAAAATGTTAATCTCATGCTAAGTCACTCCTCTGCTTAGAAGAGCCCTCCAATGGCTTCTCATTTCACCATGAATTAAAGCCAGGGCCTTACATGATCTGCCCCCCGGCGGTTACCTCTCTGACTGTATGGCTTACCACCCTCCCCTCACTCCTCCCTGAACATAGGGTTCTCCTCCCAGTATTTTGTAAGCCGCACATGCTCCCGCCTCAGAGCCTCTGCACCCCTCCTCAGATATCCAAATAGCTTGTCCACTCACTTCCTACTAGGCTTCACTCATATGGCATTTTCTCAATAAGGTTTTCTTGACAAATCTATTTAAAAACTACAACACTCATCCCACCCCAAGACTCCCTTTATCCTCCCTTTCTCCCTAAAACTTATGACCATGTCACACAGTAAATGTTTTGCTTCTGCACTTTTTACCACTTTATCTCCGGCTCCTAAGGATCTGATACATAGATACTGTTTTGCTCAATAAATATTTGCTGAATAATGAATGAAATTAACTTATATGAGATACCATCAGAACTTTTAAACAAAATTCCACACACAGAAATTATTTCTTCAACTTTACTTCACGGTAAGTGTAACAAACATACTAAAAGGCTGTCAGATATTTGAGGTGGCCCACAGCCTAGATTCTAAAAACAGTGCTTTACTCATAGGGTCCTTCCTACACCCCACCACAGCTTGGGCAACTATATGCCATTCAGAGACAGATGGAATCCCAAAGAATATTTGTGCAAGAAGGTGGTTCTGACAATCACGAGTCATCCAGGTAGAAATGAAACTAAACAAGATACAGAGTTCAGGAGATCTGGGTTGGAGGTTCAGACATGAAAAGTCATGAGCACAGAGATGGTATCTGACATTGCTGTGAGCAATTCTGGTTACAAGTAATTCATTTATATTTTTTCAGAGAATGGGAGTTAACCATGGAAATAAGAACAAGACTGACTAGAATTTAGGAAAAGATATATGGCTAGGTTTCATGTGACCCAAAGTAATTTAGAAAATAACACTGAGAGGCTGCTCTGTGGCTTAGGCTACGCTGTCAGCTCATCAACAAACACCACTTGCCATTACTGTGCTTCAACTCCACTTGGCACCAGCTTCTACTTCTGCACGCTCCAAAACATCTCCCTCACAATAAATTCCATGTGTTTTGGGGTCCAGCCACCTTACAGTCTCCAAGATGCCTGCCCTCTGTATTTGTTCACATTCTCTTCCTTTTTCTAACTGCTAACACTCTTTGATAAACTCCCAACAGAGAATCTAATGGAATTTATACACCACTTTTCCTGTTGCACAGATTTCCATGCCAGACCTTGTTATGCTATTACAAAAATCAAAAAGTAGATAAAAATTGATCTGTGAGTGTAGGAAAAAAAATGAAACCCCATGAAATAATGACATTTAATAGCTGTGCAGAAGTCAAAGAATCCCAGAACACACAGAAGAAATAGTGAACAGTCAAGGAAGGAAGAGGAAAACCCAGTGTCATAGAAAATAAGGGGGACTTCCAGCCAAGATGGAGGTGTAGGTGGATATACTGTGTCTCCTCCCACAACCAAAAGAAGGACAATAAATTTTAAAACAAAAAAAACCCCCACAGAACTGACACAAAATCAAACTATACGTAACTCAACACCAACAAGTTAAATAATAAACACTCATTCAGACGAGTAGGAGGGGCAGACATGGGCAGCAGGGGCAGAGAGGACTCGTGACAAGGTGGTGGCTGGAGGACTAGGGTGGGCAGCAGCTGGCAGAGGTGTCCCCGCATTTAAGTGCAGATAAATGGGGAGGAACAACTGGGGAGCAAGACAGACCATGTGACCAAGGGCTCCCATGCAAGGAGATAAAGCCTCAAAGACTCTGACTGAAAAAACTGTGGGGGTTGAGGTGGCAGGAGAAACTCCCAGGCTCACAGGGGAGTTTGTTTGGGAGACCCACAGGGTCCTAGAACATACACAAACCCACTAACCTGGGAATCAACACAAGAAGGGCCCAGTTTGCTTGTGGGTAGCAGGGGAAGTGACTGAAAGCTGGCTGAGAGCTAAACAAGCAGCACTGCTCCCTCTCTGATCCCCCCAAGGCCACATGTTGCCCCACCCTGGCAATTACCTAAGGTTCTTCCCCTTACTACTCGTAAAAAGCAGAGACAAAAAATGGTCCAAATGAAAGAACAGATCAAAGCTCCAGAAAAAAATATAACTAAGCAATGAAGAGATAGCCAACCTATCAGATGCATAGTTCAAAACACTGGTAATCAGGATGCTCACAGAAATGGTTCAGTATGGTTTGCAAAACAGAGGAAAAAGTGAAATAAAGGAAAATTCATAGGGAACCAAGAGTGATGAGAAGGAAACCGGGATACAAATCAACAGTTTGGACCAGAAGGAAGAAATAAACATTCAACCAGAACTGAATGAAGAAATAAGAATTTAAAACAATGAGAGGCTTAGGAACCTCTGGGGCAACTTTAAATGTTCCACAACCCAAATCATAGGGGTACTAGAAGGAGGAGGAAGACCAAAAATTTGAAAACTTATTTCAACAAATAATGAAGGAGAACTTCCCCAATCTGGTGAAAGAAATAGACTTCCAGGAAGCTCAGAGAGTCCCAAAGGAACTGCATTCAAAGAAACACACACCAAGAGACATCATAATTAAATCACCAAAAATTAAAGAGAAGGAGAGAATCTTAAAAGCAGCAAGAGAAAAAGAGACTGTTACCTACAAAGGAGTTCCCATAAGACTATCAATCAGCTGATTTCTCAAAAGAAAACTTGCAGGCAAGAAGGGGCTGGAAAGAAGTATTTGAAGTCATGAAAGGCAAAGACTTACATCCAACATTACTCTATCCAGCAAACCTATCATTTAGAATGGAAGGGAAGATAAAGTGCTTCCCAGATAAGGTCAAGTTAAAGGAGTTCATCATCACCAAGCCCTTTATATATGAAATGTTAAAGGGACTTTTCTAAGAAAAAGAAGATGATGAAAAATATGAACAGTAAAATGACAACAAACTCACAACTATCAACAACCAAACCTTAAAAAAAAACAAAAACAAACTAAGCAAACTACAGCAGTAACAGAATCACAGAAATGGAGATCACATGGAGGGTTATCAGTGGGGAGTGGGAGGGGAGGAGAGAATGGGGGGAAAGGTACAGGGAGTAAGAAGTATAAATGGTGGGTACAAAATAGGGGGGAGGTTAAGAATAGTATAAGAAATGGAGAAGTCAAAGAACTTACATGTACGACCCATGGAAACGAACTAAGGTAGGGGAATGCTGGTGGGGAGGTACAGAGTGGAGGGGAATAAAGTGGAGAAAAATAGGACAATTGTAATAACATAACCAATAAAATATACTTAAAAGAAAAAATAAAACCCATTTTCTTATGTAAAAAAACAAGGGAGAAAATGGCTAATAGAATAAAATAATACAGGAGAAAGTGTATAACAAAGACAGATTGAATTTAACAGAGAGGTTGCTCTGGTGACAGCAATTTTTTCATCTATTTTTAAATATCTGAGGTTTCACATGTATTAAAGATTATCATGCTAACAGAATATGAAACTTAGAATAGCTATATATTTTTAGACCTCTATTACTCTGTTCTGTTAGTCCAGAGGGTTTTGATCTCTTGTAACAATGATTCATGAATGCAGTGATTCTCAGCTGGCAACCCTTGGAAGGCATTTCAGAATCTCAGGGAATATTGAGGGGATTCTGTGTAGTTCAAAAGGCCCCCTTGAAAGTCACTATTGTAAGGTTTTTACAGTACGTTATCACAAAAAGAAAAAGAAAATACAAACGCATAACCAAATGTTGTTTGGCTCTGAAAGAGTTTTAAAAGTTAGCTTTAAGAATCTGTATCTTACAGCAATACCCAGTATTAAAGATTTATGACAATATTTATCACAGTAGAAATAATGCTGTCAAGGCTATATGCTCTAAGTAGACGATTCCAAGATCAAAGTAAGTTCTGCACTGATTAAAGTTAAACTAAACAAAATCCTATCTGAGCTATGAAACGTTAAAATTTAACATGAATTACAAATATTCCCAAATCAATATTCTAGTGTGATTAAAGCAAATCTGGAACACAGATACCTTCCATATCTGCAGCTTCTCCTTCCTCTTCCTCTTCCTCCTCCTCACATAATGCTGAATGATCTTGGAGTTTTATACTGTCCTTTGAAATCAATTATATTTAAAGGTCACTTAAATATGTTCATTATTTCAAATACTGAACATCACATGCCAGCAAAGTTCTAATGAAAAAAGTTCTAGTGAAAAAAAGAATGCTAAGACAGTCCTTATGCTCAAGAAACTCCTACTCTAGTGAGATGACAAACCCCAAAAACAATCATTAAAAATTCTGTGACTGAAAAATATAAGTTGCCCTGGTCAGGTGGCTCAGTTGGTTAGAACATGGTCCCCAAATGCCAAGGTTGCAGGATCAATCCCATCAGGGCACATACAAGACAACCAATGAATGCATAAATAAGTGGGACAACAGCGCAAATGGATGTTTTTCTTTCTCTTTCTCTCTCTCCTCCCCGTTCCCTCCCTCCCTCCCTCTCTACTTCCTTCCCTCTCTCACTCTTTCTGCTTCTCTAAAACTAAAATATAAAAAGCGTTATAGAAACACCGATAGTCATCTAAGCTAACCATTTAAAAATAGTAACCAATAAAAGAATATTTTTAGTTAACCAACTCACTGGTATTAAAAAATTAGTTCAAAGTTATATTAAAGGTATATACTTATACATCACAACATACTTACATGTTGACTGTATCACTATAAGTCAAACAATATATCCTAATTTATGAATATACTGGCTGAATTAAGGAATTACAATTCTTACAACACATAAGATTTCAGTTCAATTTCTTAACTATGTTAGCACTAGAATGAAAGAATAATGCTAACCAAAGATAAGCAGACTATATTAATATATTTATTATTTTCACAAAATATTCTAAAAATCTGAAGTCAATGTAGTAAGTCAAAAATTGGATACCTAGTTTCAACAAATTTACAATCGACAATTTTAATTAGGGATAATTTTACTTATCACTAGAAACTTAAATCATATGTGCCACTATTACACCCAAAATATAAAGCAATAGAAGAAAGTATCTGAGTAATTGTTCAATGAGCCAATATCTGACAAACTGATCATAATGGAAATTCTAATCACACTGGATGTTCATACTTGATATAGTAAAATACAGAGGGAAATCAACAACAAAGATTAATACTTGGGGTCTGGATGGCAAGTATTCTAAGCACTAAATGATAAAAAATAATGTAAATTTTATATTAAATAGGAAATGACAGGAAAGATACATTCTAGTTGCAAATTATTCTAAGTATTCATCCTTTAGCAGGACATAAGGATGTTAAGTGGGATACCAGCATCATATTAACCACTGTTGCATTTACTAAAAATTTCTGAAAGAATCCCCCCAAACCTACCAAAATAGTATCATCTAAACTCTACCATTTATCATTCCCAAAACCTGAAACATATACACTAAAAGCTAAACAAAATCTTTTGAAGCAGCAAGGTCATTTAATTTCTCCTTAGTCATTCAAATTCTCCAAAAAGTAGAATTTCAAAAGGATAAATAGTCAGACTGATGAACTGCCTTTAGGGAAGCATAAAGTGAATTTCTAACAAGCATAAAATTGTACACTGGAAAAAAAAAGTTTTAGTTTCTAACATGGTCTGTTAAGCCCAGTTAGAAATCCCAAAAGATCCAAATATCAAAAACAAAGACAAATATCCAAAACTAGTACTTGTTGTGGTTGAATGTTTTGTAAGGAAAAAAGAAACACAATTATTCTGTCTAAATACTCTGTTCTCTAAGAGACTTGACTTAAAATAATTAAGAAAAGATGTGTAAAGACATTTTGTATTATTTTTCACATAATTTCAAAAAACTATGCAAAAATATAAAGACAACTACAATCATTCTCTTTAGAAATGAAAAACTGATATAGTCTGAATTAACTGAAAACTTTCAAGTTGGAAAATTCCACCCAATGATATATTTTACCTTCCCCCTCAAACTGCACAATACAACCTAATTTATTTAGCTTCCACTTATGATTCAAAATGTCATGATTCCTAATGATGCTGAAATTTAGCTTTAAGTTTTCAAAAACAACAAAACTTCATAGTAGCAGCAAATTAAGAAATAAGACGCAATGAGTAAATCACTTAAGAAAATGTTTAAACTACAAAATTTTAACTATATCATTACCATCTACTACTCAGGAAGTAGACAGAACTACTTCAAAAGTCTCCACTTACAGAACATTTGGTACTTAAACATAAAAAGCTATTTCTGTTACGCCAGACTAGAAACCCTCTCAATTAGTAAAAATTAGTAGATTTTATCAGTTACAATCTCAAAAAAAATGTTTTCTTAACCTATGACAGAGAAGGAAAAGAAGAGAAACACTGGGAAACAGAAGTGCTTTGACATGTTGATATACAAAAATGAGAGGGGAAAAAAGCTAGAATATAAAAACACTTGATAACAGGTAATCAGTTTGAGGAAGAATAATATGAGTAATCTTAAAATACACATATGGAAATAACTGGGTCACTGACTTTGGAAACATATCCAGTAAACCAGTACCTTGCTCTCCAGTGTGATCTCCTTGACTGCTTCAGTTATTCCCGTGACACCTGTTTAAAATTGTGCAAAACAGAGTAACTTGAAGTTGTAAACATTCCTTTGATTCAAGCAATATAAAACACGTAAATTTATCTAAATTCTCACAACTGCTCAGAAATGAGGAGGCAATGTTAGCAGCATTTTTACAAATGAACTCTAATAGGATAAATAATCCCAAGGGTATTTCTCAAATTAAAAAAATAAAATACCAATTCGATATTTTACCATGAATTATACTATTCTATCACTTGTCATTTACTTTCCTTGTGAGTCTCTATCAAAATACATATTTATTCTAATAAATAAACAGATTAAGAGACTATAGGAGTCATATTTACATTCTATGTAAACTTTCATGAAAATATTCTCAACAAGGTATTAGTTATAATACACCATTTGCTTCAGAAATCTAGGACGCCCAGAGGTACTAATATTATATCACATTTATGTGGGGCTGTTTTACTGTTTCCACATTTTATTTAATCCTTATAAACATTACCTGTGAGGTAGTTAGGTAATAATTTCTCCCTACAAAAAAAATTAAGTCTCCTGAGAAGTAAAATATCTTGAGTCATAGCCAGTCTGGTGAGATACTGGGATTCAAACCCACATGTTCTGACTATTGGCTCAATGCTCTAAAGCAACTACCTCAGAACTTCCTTGTCTCAATGAAGGCGGCACTGTGCATACAGCAGCACGACAAATCGGCTAGGCAGTATTTCTAATTCAAAATATATGTCAGTGCTGGGATAAAAATACTACAGAAAAGAACCCTACATACAAAATATGCTTTGCTCCTTCGTTAACCTTCTAAAATCTTGATGATCAGTTTTAAAATGAAAAATGCCACAATTCACAACTCTAGCATAAAGCTTTTACTTCATAGTAATTTTTCTAAAATCTACTATACGACAGGTATGATTACTTCATAACACTAAACACCAATTCTTAACATACTGTATCAATATTATAAAACAATTCTCTGAATCCACTATATAGAAACAAAGAAAATAAACCTCTTCAATTTGTCTAAATATGCATTAAACCACACTCTTCTAAAAGTAGTACACACTGGCAAAAAAGGAAGGAAAGAAGGAAGGCAGGAAGGCAGGCAGGCGACAATTTAAATGACTCTAATAAGGGTAACACTTTCAAGGGCTATGATGGTTTATTTTATATCAACTTGGATAGGTTACTGCTTCCAGATATTTGGTCAAACACTAGTCTAGATGTAGCTGTGCAGGTATTTTTTAGGTGTTATTAACATTTACATCAGTATACTTTGAATAAAACAGACTACTGTCCATCACGTGGGTGGGTCTCACCCAATGAAGGCCTTAAGAGAAAAAGACTCGAGTCCTTGGAAAGAAGGAATTCTGCCTTTAGCAGACAGCTGCAGCAACCAACCCTTACCTGGGCCTTCAGCCTGCCGGCAAGCCTGCCCTATAAACCTCAGACTTCCCAAGGTCCCACAATCACACAAGCCAATTCCTCAAAATAAATCTATACCTGTATCTATATCTGCAATCTATTATCCCTATATCTTCATTCTATTCATTACATTTCTCTGGAGGACCATAACTAATACAAGGGCTAAAAGAAATCAAAGGAATCTGAAAGGAGTAAAGCAGAGACGAAGCAACCCCCCCTCCCAAAAAAAAAAAACCCTGAGGTGACAAGGAATCAGGCACATGACCTTGTGAGTCAGTAGAAGAACTGTTTTCATCAAATCAGGATATAATTTAAACCTGAAACTCTAAGGTTATCTCTCACAAACAGTTGTGATTTATTATATCAAATTAACTGCAGTAGAATACTAAGCTGTTTTCCACATATGAAAATGTTACTTGTCCCCATTAACAGGGCAACCATTTGTTTTAGTTGTCAATTTTCTGTGATAGATCTTTGTCAATCCTATCATACTGACACCTACTTATCTGTGTAATGAATGTTTTTATAAATACGCACCTGAATTCTGGGATAGTATGTAATTGTAAAATAAAATACAAGTAGAGTAATTCATTAACTTTACATCAGAAACCTAGTATAATCAAGGGCTCTAGTCATTCAACACAAATTTCCTACAGATGTGCTGCCCAAACTTCTAGTCATGGGAAAACTAAAGCAGAACAGCCAAATGATTTTGGAAATGATGGAAAATAAAAAAGTTAGAGGATGATTTTTTAAATTAGTTTAAAAAGTATTCAATCTGCTATTTTCTTTAGGCCTTGACATGACACTGAACTCATTAAGAACAACAAGTGAGTTTCCCATCAAGGAGACCAAATCCTGAATCTGCACCGCTTATCACCATAAACAAACAGATGACAGCCAGTGTCCCTTACCCAGAGTGGAGGAGAAACTGACATAACAAGGTACTTCTTCCTAAATAAATTACTTAGCCTGTGTGTATCATAGCAGGTCTCAATTAAGGGCACAGATTTTGCCCTTCTTGGAATATTTGGCAATGCCTGAAGGTATTTTTGGTTGTTACAACTGGTAGAATGTACTGACATCCAGTGGGTAGAGCTCAAAGACACTGCTACATATTCTGTATTGTACAGAAAATACTGAAACAAAGAATTACCCAGCCCAAAATGTTAATAGTGCAAAAGTTGAGAAACCCATTTCTACCACTTTTGATATACCTCCTACTTTCTAGTGCTTAGAGGGAGAAAACTTATTTTCAGTATCTTAGATTTAAACTCAAAACATACTTATTCATTAAAACTAAGTAATAAATTATAGTTAACTATAGCAGCACATAATAATATGCATTTACATAGTTAATATATAGTAGCAAAACAGGTTTTTAGGACTTGGAATTTTAAAAAATCATATTCAGAGATCCAACTAACTTATGCAAATATACCCTTATGAATGCCTCAAATTTTGGTAAATCCTTTAACAAAAATTTGTTTAATAACTTCTATATCAGGTACTATGTAGATAATGAGGATTCAACAATGAACCTCTACCTTTATAATCCTTAGAAACTTCTTAGCAGTCATTCAATAAATAATTATTAAGTAATTTTAAATGCCAGCTCTTTGAAAAAGTGAATGAGAGTAGGGTATGGTTCCTGTCCTAAAGCTCATCATCCAACAATTGAATGTGGTAAGAATAAGGGATTCAAAGCAAAGTAGTATGCACATTCTGTGTTTCTAACTGGCTTTCTTCTTTCCTTAGACATAAAGAAAATGACATGTATATTTTCAAGCTGCTACTGAAGTAGCAGTACTGCGGAAATATGGTATACTCCAGGAGTGTTTTTTTCCAATTTGTCCTCCTGCTTCTTTTCTGGTAAGTCTGCTGTGCCTTATGTATGCTCTTTTTGTTTTGTTTTAAATCAAAGCTGTTATAAAAGATTTTAAAATAGTTTAAAACAATTTAAGCCAAATATATGCCATTCTATTCTCCTCTTACCAGTATTATGGTAAGTATCTACCCATCCTCCATCACCATCATCTTCTTCAATGATAGCTTCCAACTCATCTGAATATTCCATCTGCTTGCACC
This sequence comes from Sturnira hondurensis, assembly GCF_014824575.4. NCBI lineage: Eukaryota > Metazoa > Chordata > Mammalia > Chiroptera > Phyllostomidae > Sturnira > Sturnira hondurensis. The sequence continues at coordinate 19,539,556 of NW_028073511.1, read as the reverse complement.
GCTTGTAGCACGGTACTATAAAAAATAGCAAATACAGTTAGCAACAAATAATCTGCTTCCTATAAATCCATTTTTAAGAACAGAAAGCTTATATCATAAAATATATTTTTACCACCAAAATATTAGAGAATATTACAGTTCACTTCTAATAAAAGTGATTAAAGAATTACATGCAGCCCACAGACACAATTATTTGACAATTATCTTTCCCTTAAATAGCTTATTTTTATTTATTTATTTAAATTGTATTTTTAAAAAGATTTTATTTATTTATTTTAGACAGAGGGGAAGGGAGAGAGAGAGAGGGAAACCATCAGTGTGTGGTTGCTTTTTGTGCACCTCTTACTGGGGACCTGACCTGGCCAGCAACCCAGGGATGTGCCCTAACTGGGGACAGAACTAGCGACCCTTTGGTTTGCAGGCCAGAGCTCAATCCACTGGGCCACACCAGCCAGGGCTAAACAGTTTATTTTTAGAAGACAAGCAGAAAGGCTCTACTGGGAGTGTTCTATAAATCCTTTACTCTGATGGTCTGTGAAAACTGCAAGCTGAAGCGAGAGATGACACTGTTCAACTTCAGGCTAATGAATAATACCTATTCTAATAGCTTTACTCTCAGGACATGGAGGCACCGTCTGTTATTCTCAGAGGTGGTAGAGGTGACCTTCAGCTATTCATAATGGACAAACCAGTGTAAAATCCACTGCTAAATTTTATTCTATTAGCCCTGGCTGGTGTAGCTCAGTGGATTGAGCAGTGGATTTGCTTCCCGGTTCAATTCCCAATGCCAGCACATGCCTGGGTTGCAGGCCAGGTCCCCAGTAGGGNGTGAAAACTGCAAGCTGAAGCGAGAGATGACACTGTTCAACTTCAGGCTAATGAATAATACCTATTCTAATAGCTTTACTCTCAGGACATGGAGGCACCGTCTGTTATTCTCAGAGGTGGTAGAGGTGACCTTCAGCTATTCATAATGGACAAACCAGTGTAAAATCCACTGCTAAGTTTTATTCTATTAGCCCTGGCTGGTGTGGCTCAGTGGATTGAGCACAGGCCTATGAAGCAAAAGGTCGCCAGTTCAATTCCCAGTCAGGGCACATGCCTGGGTTGCAGGCCAGGTCCCCAGTAGGGGACACATGAGAGGCAACCACACATTGATGTTTCTCTCCCACTCTTTCTCCTTCCCTCCCTGTCTCTCTAAAAATAAATAAATAAGCCCTGGCTGGTGTAGCTCAGTGGATTGAGCACAGGCCTGCGAACCAGAGGATTGCAGTTCGATTCCCAGTCAGGGCACATGTCTGGGTTGCAGGCCAGTTCCCTGCAGGCCAACTCCCAGCAGGGGATGTACGAGAGGCAACCATACATTGATGTTTCTCTCCCTCTCTCCTTCCCCTCTAAAGATAAAAAATAAATAAAATTTTTAAAAAAAAGATCACTATGATTTAAATAAATAAATAAATAAAAATATTTTTTTTAAATGTATTCTATTACACAATATTGGTATCAGGTTTTTCATATAGCAGATGTGTCAATTAACAGGTATTACTATTCATACAAGCCTAAAACCGAACAGTTATAGTGTAAAAATACTATGATATATGGTCAACAAATTGCTATGAATACCCTAATTTTTTAAAACAAGATATTAATGATTTATATTAACAAAAAACCCAGAAATATTATTTTGTATATATGTTCCTTTTCCTATAATGGGTAAATTAGAACAGAAATCAACATATTGTTACACGATTAGATAGGAACTATAACTTTTTTGTGTTTTCAAATTAGCTTCATAAATGTTCTGTTTCAAAAACATTTTTTAAGCATATAGACAATTTATCAAAGACATATAGATAATAAAATCTTTAGCTTTGAGCTTTTAGATGTCAACGTTAGTGTCAATTTCATTTGCCATGAAAAATTTAAATCTCAAGATAATGAAAATCAAATAGCTAAAAAGATTAAGTCAACTTAAAAAAAATCCTATTGGAAGAAGTCCAACTCTGCTTAGGGGCCCTTTTCTAAAATATCTTAAAACTAGACATTTCTGACAAAAAGAAATCACAAGAAGAAAGGAGATGAATATCAAATAAGAAAATAAAACACCTTAGCAATAGAAAACCTAGAGCTTCATTAAATTTCCAAATTTGTCTGAAAGCAGCTGTAAGTACAGCTTTAAGCACTAATTAAGATCAGTAAGTGCAAATGCTAAGGGTTTTTTAAAAATATCTAATTCTTTGTGCAAAACTAATATATGCAACATAATTCTTACCATTTTTGGTGACCAAAAATTGTTTGCCTGTTGGAAGGTATGCCTTCACTTTCAATTCTTCCCCTGTAGCCCTTTAAAAGAGTCAAAAGCACCAAAATACCAAAGGAAAAAAATTTTAAGGCAAAGATAAAACACATTTCAATCTCAAAACTGCAAATCTACAACCCTGAGTAAACTGTTTTAGGACTGGTTTGTGAATGATGCCATTAAGTGATATATTCCAGGGAATCAAAGAATAAAGCAATATTGTAAGTGAAATGTACTAAGAGATGCAGACAGACCAAAAAGAATTTGGATTAATATTAAACAAAAAATGTAGAATAATACAGAGTGACTATTATATTTGGCTCTAAACAACAACAAAAAAATGCTGTTCTTCAGTGAGTATAATCTCATTTAGATTTTTAATACTATCCCTCCCCCATCCTGAGACCAAGAAGAGGCTGAAAAATAGCTGCATGACATTGCATAACAAAGTAGGTGTTAGCAAGATCTCTGTTCCTACCACTCTTAAATTGGAACTAAAATATAAAAAAAGATGCTTTGAAACACAAGATGTTAACATTGAGAATAAGTGAAAACAAACAAAAAATAATGAGTGCTTTTTAAATATAGGATTTAGATCTCTAACATGTGCTATTTTTATTGAATCTTCAGAACCCTGAGGTGGACACATTAATATCCCCCTTTTTACAGGTAAATAAATGAGAGATTAAAGAAGACTGCCCACAGTCAGAAAGCCAGAAGGTGGAAGAGCCAGGATTATGCCAAATGAGGCCAGGGCCCCTGCTTTTAAACATGACTCCCTCTGATTTTTTCAGTGCTACTCTGAATACCTCATTAATAATTTGTTCAAAGAATCTTCTGTGGGTCACCTACTAGAATGACCAGAACTGGGGTGGAATATGATGTGTCTCAAACACAGGAACATTTGGAGTCCCACTGCCTTCTCAAGGTTAAGTCTAAAGTTCAAATCCTCTACTTGAACACAAAATAAAGCCAGGTAGCCTTCGAGATGTCCTTGAACCTTCCCAAATGTCAAATTCAACAATGTTATGGCAGTGCCTGAAGTTCTCGGGAAAGAAGATATAATAAGGTCCTGGTGGCATGTACAAACAAGAAAGTATAGCATGGAAATATTCTGTTTCAAGCATTGATTTAAAATGAATTGCTCCTTTGGTCTCGGATTCGGCCATAAGTGTGGACACTGGAGGGAGGTATAACTGCGTTCTCAGCCACAATAGAATTATTTCAACCATCATAATTCATAAAGTAGAACCATAAACTACTGCCTGCTAAAAGGTCCTGTCCATATGTATAATCCCTATAAGAATACTACACATTACATACATGATTTAGACAATTAAGGACTATGAAAAATAAATATGAAAAAGAAAATGTGTATCATATTGAAGAAAATCCTAAATTAGCTGTTTACAAAATGAGTATTGTAAATTTTATATACATATTTGACTTAAAATACGTATGAAATATAGACCAGACCTACCTAAATATCGTTTAAACTTAATGCAGTATGGAGAAAAAAGTCAACCACTCTTACTAAATCAGATAGTTTCTATGACTTTAACTCAGTTTTAAATATGGAACAAAAATATGTGTAGCAAAGACAAGGACATAAAAATAAATCTGACATTTTGGCCTTGATACGTAAGAAATAATACTCTTAAAGATACAGAACTGATAATTAGCAATAACAACCGTTTTTGTATATTTGTTAAATATAAACATTAAGGAGGAAAGGCCACAGATGAGAGAGAATTCGAGCTCTGGTTTAAAATATTTTGATTCTTTAAGTTGTTTAGATATTGCAGAAAACATTATCAATTCCAGAAACCCTCCCCCCAAATCAAAACCACGCCTTTCAACTATAATTGAAAAACTGTTGTTGAGGGAAACAAAGGACACAATAAGTTGAACAACTTATATCCAAACAAGATGATAATTCCAAAAAGTTCTAGAACAATTAAAACAGTTCTGCCAGTATAGAGATCACTTTTTCAGCAAATGTCTGGCGGTTTCACTCTAAGTACTTAGAAGTAACAAAACTGTACTTTTTAAATAACATTCTGTTATTACTCAGAACATTTTAAATATATAATGAGATCAGCTAAGTTGCTTAAATTACTTTTATAATTAAAAGAAAAATAAAGCAAATAAAACTTTTTTTTTGAGTCTATTACTGGCAGATTTCCCATGAAGACCTTAAGAGAAAAAAAGTTATCATGAAACTTTTAAACTTTAAACTTTTGAGCTTACTCCTAAAAAGGGAGCATACTGTTGAATTTTAATAAAAAGTTTTACAGTTAAAGAACATAAGACTCTGCAAAATCTCTACATTAATTAACATTATAAAAATATTCACTTAAATACTTGTTAATTTGAGAAAAATGAGCCGATCAAATTTATAATCTCTTGAATGCTATTTTTAAAAAACAATATAAAGAAAGGAATAGTAGTAAAGAAAGTAAAGGCATTTATCTCAAAAATGCCCATCTTTTGTATCAACAGAGCAAAAAACAAAATAGGTGTAATACCCAATTTTTCTTCCTTTGTTTTACTTTGACTATCACTGGAAAACTGCTTAATAGAAAAAATCTACTGAAGAGGATTAGATTGATCTTTCTCATTTGTATGCTTTAACCTATTTTTAAAACTGCCATAATTATGAAGTCATACCTTTTACTAATTTTCTATTCTTCACCCAAGATTACTTACCATTGCCATGTTGGACAGTGGTGGACTAAGTGATCTCCAGCTGCCACAAACTAGTAAGAATTTAGAAGGAATATGAAAAGGTAGAAAGAAAAATTGAACATTACTGAATGTAAGGTGGCAAAATACCAAAAGTGCTCATCTTGTGTACTCTGACACTCAATAATCAGTTTAAATGCAAATAGCACCAAGTCCTCTCCACCAGCTTGAAGATTGTTCATTATTATTAAAACAGCAAAATTTTTAACATCCATAGAAGTTTAAATTAATTTTAGAAGAAAAACATTAAATGCTATTTTAATTCAATTTTTATCTTTGGATTAAATGTCAAAAGCATACCTACACATCATGAAATGTATAAAGTTGACATTACAGGATTTAAGATGTCAAAAATCATTTTATGGATAAATAAAATGTAAAGAGATTCCTGCTAGTGACTGACAACTGAAGAACTTTGGAAAAATTACTAAATAGATACATGGCTGATATAAGAATAGTTCATCACATTACATTTCTTCCTTTTTGAAAAAAATTTAGGTAACAGCCAATTCGAAAGTTTTTTCACACTCTTAAAAGTAATATGACGGTGGCTGAGGGACTTGGAGCATCGACAAGCACAGCAAAACACTGTGGGTTTGATTCCCAGGCAGGGCATCTGCAAGAGGCAACCAGTGGATGTTTCTCTCACACATCAATGCTTCTCTCTCTCCCTCCGCCCCTTCCCTCTCCTCCCTTCCTCCTCCTCCCTTTCTCTCTCTCTAGTGTCATATCCTCTGGAAAGGATTTAAAAAAAAACTGCACCTTCTAACAAACCTTGGACTTTGTGAGCAGATTGAACATTATACAAATTTTTGTTTATTGGGTTTTTTCCCCCGAAAATAAAAAACAGACTGAGAAAGAAATAGTTTAATTTTTTGAGAATTTCCATTATACAGGCACATGAATTCATCTTACTACAAAACAGAAACCCTGCTTATTCTTGAGAGCAGAAAAATCAGTCTGTTAGGTATAACTGCAGTGTCCCAACTCAAGCAATATGCACACACACTTTCCCAATTACTATTTCACAACAGCTCTAACTTAAAATCATGTGCTGTCCATGCGTTATTACACAGGAAAAAATTATAATGCGTTTAATTTTCTATCGTCTTTCTGAGAAAAGCCCATCTACATGTAAAATCCTATTTTACTTTGAGAGAGTAATGCTCTATAAAATAAGATTCTGAGAGTAACTTTCAAAAAAACATTAAACAAGATTTAGCAGTATATTCCGAACAGCAAGTGTTTCTGTTCTCTTATTTCAAGAATCTTTTTTACTATTCAAACTGGTCACATAAAGACAAAAATCAAAATTAAAACAATACTCTCACCCCCAGGTTTTAAGCATTTTGGCTCGTTGTCACCAGATGCTGCCATTAACTCTGTGGTTACCTGGAGCTAATTTATCACCACCAAAAAGTATTAATTTAACAAAATGAAAGCAAAACAATAAAAAATTTGAGAAACTTTTTTAATGATAGTGCCTTGATGTCACAAGACTCTAATATTTTAGCCCATGGTACCTCTGGTGGCATCTATTAAAAAAAAAACACTAGAAGGTAAGGAAAACTATAAAAGAACGTAAAATTGTACAGCTAATTAATACATATGTACATTTGCTTTCACTAGCAATGGCCATTATAACATGCTTCATAACGTCCAAGTAAAATAAAAAGTAAAACAAAAACTCAACTTTCTAAATATTTAGCATTTTTTGCAGTAGCTTTCTCTTAGCAATTAAATATTATATAATAATGAATAACTCCAACAAGACAGAATCAATATTAACATTTTGGTGAGCAACTTTATTTCTGAAGCTACCCTCTATTTCTAGTATTCAATCAAGCCATACACATATTGTACATTTAGTCAGTATTCTTAGTCAAGCTATACCATATTGGATAATGCCTGACACGCTTTTCAAGCACGAGACTGTCACACCTCTCAATGAACACAAAAAAAGATATCTGAAGGCTGACAGCCAGAAGCCTAGAAACAGTAAAACAAAAAGTTCAGTATAGCATTTATCTAAGCAAATTATGTCTTCTCATTTTCCCCCTCTAGACTGATTCTAATCTAACTCAATCTTGTCACTGCACTCTATACCAGCAGTACCCAAAGTTTCTGGCACCAGGGACTGATTTTGTGGAAGACAAACTTTCCACGGACCAGGCGCAGGGGAGTGAGTCTTCACAGCCTGCTACCAGATGCAGCTTGTTACTTGCCACTCACTGATAAGGTCCTGATACAAGTCTGCAAGCAATTGATTTATTATGGTTTCTGTGCAATCACACCTCCTTGCTAATGATAATCTGTAGTTGCAGCGGCTCCCCAGAACAAGCATCATTGCCTCAGCTTCAACTCAGATCATCAGGCATTAGATTCTCATAAGGCACAGGTGGCAAACACAAGGTCCCTAGGCTGAACCCAGCCCTCCACCTTGTTTTATCTGGCCAGGCACCTTGTTTTTACCCAACGTCAGTGCTGAGCTCTTGCTTAACTGTTATAGGCAGTTCTATTTACAAAGTCCCAAAATTACATTCAGCCCTTTGCAGGCAACCATGAGGCTCATGTGGCCCCCCAATAAAAATGAGTTTGACACCCATTCATAAGGAGTGTGCTACCTAGATCCCTCAAGTGCGCAGTTCATGGGAGGGTTCGTGCTCCTGTGTGAATCTAATGCCTCCACTGATCTGACAGGAGGCAGAGCTCAGGTGGTGATGGGAGTGATGGGCAGCACCTGTAAATACAGATGAAACTTTGCCTGCTCTCTGGCAGCTCACCTCCTGCTGTCCCACCTGGTTCCCAACCCCTGCTCTACACCAGTCCAGCATTATGTGGTTGGGATCCAGCTAGGCTAGTTATGCCTTGCATTTTTTTTTAAAGGGGGAACATTTATTACCTACTTCATGATACAATCAACGGTATTCAATTTAGAATTAGTAACTGCTTTAACACAGCTTAGTTCTATCCAATGACCACAGATATGGATCTCTAAATCCATTTATTTATTAGTTGGTCATCTTCAAGTAGAGGAGATAAAAACCAAAGAGTCCAAAAAGAACAGCATACTTTCATCCCTGCTCTTGATTTCAGATACTTAAGTTTCAAGAGCCATGCCTACATTCTACCTTGTTCAACAAGAACATTAAGATTCTCAAGATCAAAACTTAGTTTTATTTGGCATTAAGGTATTAAACTATGATGCCTAAGGTAGAATGGGTCTTTCAGAGAATGTCCAGCCAAAACCCCTCATTTTACAAATGAGGAAGCATGAGGCCTGTGACTAGTTCGCTTAATTAATTTGCCCGAGTCAGAATAGGAGAAACTAGAGAAATGGGTCTAGCAGGCAGACCTCCTAACATTCTTTCCATACCACAATGTGTCTTCGCTAAAAATAAAGACAATTTTATTTTATTTTTTAAAGATTTATTTATGTATTTTTAGAAAAAGGGGACTGGAGTTAGAAAAAGAGGAAGAGAAAATGCATAAAATAAACATCGACTGGCTGACGTTCACATGCACCCCAACCAGGGACCAAACCAGCAACAGGCACGTACCCCGCCTAGGAATAGAAATGGCGGCTTTTCGCTTTGCAAGATGATGCCCAACCAACAAAGCCACACTAGTCAGGGCATAAAAACAATTTTAGATAAAAGATCAGTTCAGCACATCATTATTAGAGTTCATAAGGATTTGGCACTGAAATGATTCCATCACAGTTGAAAACTCAGAGGTCAGTTAATTCTCTGGCATGAGGTCTTGGAATTTACAGCAATAGCTGGATCACAAAAGGTTCATTTCAAAAAGTTTCTTTCAAAACCATGATTAAAGTTCTATTGCCAATGAGTAGTACTTCTAAAGAAGACTTAAAGGTAAAGCTTAAGTTCTGTGCCATGCGTTAATACTACAAAGTCTGATGCAACCATATCTGTTCATAAAGCTGGACTCTAAAAGAACTTTTAGACCAGTAGTCATGACAAAATAACTACCTAAAGGAAAGAGAACACTTTTATATTGATTTGGTGAGCAAGTAAAATGACTCCTTAGAATATTATTCCACATTAAAAGTTCAATAAAACTCAACAGGCCCATGGACTGTGTTGAGTTTTGGGAGGAAAAAGTGAAAAACTCATGAGGAAAAAATATCCATGTTAAATTTGTAGAAATAAAATATTTATGCTAAATACTTAGAAAAATCTTAATATCCAAGCAGTGAACCAAAGTTTCCAAATGGAAAGCCAAGAAAACTTATGTTTGGGAAGATAACAAAGACCGCAGAGTCCACTGCTCAATACAACACAAATATGATTAAAGGGTAAGTTACCATAGGAATCTTTTCCACTCCTTCTCCCACCCTCACTTCTACATAAAGAGGAACTACAGAGAAATATGAGAAGTGGCAAATCAAGAGGGAAGTTACATGCACTATTCTATGGGAAGTACAAATCCCTATTAATATTGTTAATGGCTAACAGAACCTACTTTTACCCAGCTGTAAAGTTAAAATTTTTTTACAGAGCAAAGAAAGCCACCCAGTTCAATATAACTGTAAAATATAATAGCTTCAGAATATCTTCAACACTCACCTCTTCTGGGGTGATAACACCTGTTTCCTTAAACTTTGATTCCTAAAGAGATAAAAAATAACATTATTACACTACTTTCATTTTAATTAAAAAAATTTTGTGGGCAACTATTTGCCTGACACCCTCCTAGGCAATGGAGACCATACAGAAAAAAAAAAGAATATATCACTGCTATCTAAACAAGAGACATACATACCTAATGGAAAAAATGGACATGAAAATAATTACAACACAATGATTTTCTGAAATGACAAATATCTTTATTTTACAGAACAGTAAAAACATCTTCAAGATGTTTAGACATCTCACAATTCAGCCAACATCTCTTTTAAATGGAATATTTGAAACCAAATCTAGAAGTACTAAGTCATTTATTACTTTCCCATCTCCACCAAGATACTAACACAATATTCTCTTCACTAAAGCAATAATGTTATTTACCAAATTTTTCTAAGTTTTTCAGTTACACGTAAGATATTGTGGTACAGTCTGAAGAAAGGCAAAGATTCATTTATGAACATTATTCGTTCAACAAATATTGACCACATAACTATGTGCCAGACACTATTTGAGTTAATGGGGATAAAGGAGTAAACAAAATACGGCAAACTCATCTTTGTCCTCATAAGAACTTTAAACTCTAGTGAAGGGAGAAACGCCAAATGGTAATGAATACCATGAAGAAAAATGAGGCAAAGAGGAAACTGGTCTGGTCAAGGTAAGAGGGAGAGAGATGGCTACATAAAATAGGATGGTCAGCGAACAAAGACTCCACTGACAGATGACTACTGAGCAGAGCTTAGGAAAGGAACCAGCCACAAGTCTGTCTGCGTGAAGGGCATTTCAGGCAAGGGAAAGGGCAAATGCAAGAACTAGAGGCAAGAGAGTGGTTGATGCAGTAACAATTGGGTCACACTGGCTTAAGCAAAAGTGAGCAAGGGATAGAGTAGTACATGATAGTAGATGGCGGCCTCCACCAATAGATTAGAGGCTCCAAGATCACTGTAAAGACACTGGCTTTTACTGTACCTATGTCTCCCAAACCAGGATTTTTCTTAATTTGTGCCTGCTGGGAGAAGTCATTCTTTCTTTCCCAGGGATTTAGTCCTCCTTGCCTTTCCATGCCTGGAAAGAAACTATAAGTGTTCTCTCTGTAAACCAACAGTTTACACAGGGAGGGGCAAGGAGAGGACCATTAATTCTGCTTTCCTTATTACTAAAAATACATACTGACAAGTACATACTGACAAGCTAACACTTTATCAGCTGGTGAACAAGTGAAATGATTTCCTAAAACACAATTCTTTGTTATAAGTTCAATAAAGCACAACTGGCCAAAATAGCAGTTTTATATTTGGGAGGTCTTTTTCTCACAATCTTCCCTGAAACTAAAAACTTGTAAGAATCATGTATTATTGTTATGCCATATACCTATGTAGGCAGTTTTCTGAAAAGATAACATAATATGCAAAAGAATCATTTGATTCAACTGTCAAAGTGATTTTCAGTTTCAAGTTGAACTGTGTTAATTAAGATTATGGGTTTCGCAGTAGACAAATATAAGCATAGCAAGAGTTAAAATTCTCATTTATATACTTTCCTGACTTTTTTTTTAAACTTGATCTAAGAAGGTATCATTTTAAAATCAGTCTCATATAAAATCATCACAGAATGAACATTTCCCTTTGTCATGGAAAAGTAAAATTGTCCACTCTTCTGAGCATACCAGAATAGCTTCTTGAATGAAGAGAACCAACCATTTTCAAGGATATTCATGCCCACACAAAGATTTGTAAAATTTTAGTTGAAAGTTTAAAGCAAACACTAAATAAAAACTAGTTATTCGTTTACTATCATTGCTCACTCTTCAGAAAAGAAAAATTAAGTTGCAACAACAAAAAAACCTTACTCTAAAAGAATTACTTAAAAACTTAAATACGCCTCTAGAAATTTATCTTTGAAAGTAAAAAAACCCTCAGTCACTCCTGTAATAGCGAAGGTGCCACAATTTTCACTTTAAAAATACTGTATTGCCAAATATGTAAAAAGTTACATATTTAACAGGGTCAAGGCACATTAACTAGTTTCGGCTATCTTAAAAACGGGAAAGAAAGGCTTTGCCTGTTAGCTGGGTTCAATGGTACCGATAATGTTGTAAATTTAACCTCGTTCCTCTGAAATCTAACAAGTTGGCAACTGTATCACCACTTACTGTTTCAAACTCCTAATTATAAAAGACTTAGGAGATTTTAAAGAAAAATGGCATGTCGTTTTAGTACCATTGATTTCATTTTTAAAAAATCTTTGTTTAAAAAGTTCAAGACTACCGATGTTAGGATTTAACGTTCTCACATCTACCTAGCTGTGGATCACCTTCCAACCCGACGTACCCAGACGCGCTGAGCTCTGACGGGCGAAGGGCGACACGAGAAAGCAAAGAGCATCGCTCCAAGTTTACCCGGAGAGCCTGGAAAGACCCAGAAAACAGCCGAGTAAGATCACGTCTGGGAGCTGAACCTTTTCCTGTTTCCCACCTTCCTACACCTTTCCAGGCCGAAGAACACCGTGACTCCCCCAGAGCCCGATCCTCGGTCCCTGCAGAGTTGAGCGAGTGTCTGACAGCCCGTGGCAAGCCCAGGCCGGCTTACCTTGAGGATCGGGGTCAGGTACTCAGCCACTTCCAGTGCCTTTCCCTTCACTGTGTTTATCACATTCTGCATCCTGGGGCCGGAATAGCGGCCGGCCCCGCGACGGGGTAGTAAGGACAGCTGGGACACGCGACCAGGAGTCAGAAAATGTCTCCGCTACCGCCGACGTGCATCCGCACCCCGGCGAAGACACCCGACGGGACGTACGGGACAAGGGGGAGGGGCGGCTGGCACCGCGCGCTAAGATAGGGTGCGCGCTCCTCGCGCCCCAGGCAGCGAGCAGCAGACCGGGCCCAGCTGTCAACTGGCCGCGAGGGAGAGTGGCAGGGACCAGGGGTGGGTTTGGGGGGGGGCGGTGCGGGAAGAGCAGGCGCACGCGCACCCCTGACTTTCGGGAACTATTCACCCCCTGGCTCCACTCGCGCCCCTTCCGGCTTCCCCTTCCTTCTCCCACACTCCCGCCGTAGCTCCGCCGCCACTCGGGCCTCACGTGACTTAAGACTCTGGACATGTGACCAGAGAAAGGCCACGCTGGGGCGGGATCAGGCCGCTACTCCCCGCCCTCCGGAAGCGTAATACCGAGCGCGCTTGCGCAATGGGCGCCAGGTCTGCTCTGCGACCGGGATCTTAGTGTGCTTTTTGTTTCGAAATAGGAGGCTCGGTAGCAGAGGATTTTTCGCCTTTCCTTCCCTCCGATAGCTTCCCTACGTATGGACACTAAAAGCTGCTGCTGCTACTGAGCTAGTCAGATACTGATTCAACTTTAGGATGTGAGTTCTTCCACTAGACGCTCTTCAGAGGAACCAAGGTAACCGCGCCCGTCGGCCCAAGGAGTGCGCGTGCGTTGGAGGGGTGGGCGCGCCAGACGCTCTCCCTCTTGCGCAGGTGTGGCAAGATGGCTTTCCCAGGCAGCGGAGAGAAATTTGCTTTCTTACGGTAGAGGGGCCTCTTTGGCTTCTGTACGTTGCGCCCAGTAGAGCTGTCGCTGCTGGCATCACCAATCCGCCAGGCCCTGTGCCATCCCCACACTGGGAAGCTTTATGCAAATACTTTACCCTGCCTAGAAATTAGTGTTCTCAGCATATCAAAAGAGGGTGTTAGAGTCACTGATTTCAAAGTTTTCTACTCAACACTAGTTCAGTATTAGTTAACATCAGTGCAACGGAATTTTTCCAAACGAGCTTTTTCCTCCTCCTAGGGAAGAGGAGTAACGGAGGAGAGAAATAACACATGTGAAATTCTCGTCTGTTACAGCAAAGTTGTTAATAAGAGCGAAAGTTAAACAATTGCTTGTGTGAAGAATTCTGAAGTCCCAAAGTGTTAGACCCACTTACTACCTTTGGCAGCACTTCTAATCTGGTTCTTGCCTAATCTGTCCCTAGAGTTCCTCCACCCATCAGATGTTTACACTACGCATTTACTTCTTCACAGTTTTCTCATGTGCTCCTCAACTTTCTTTTCAGTTTTAATAATAGCCATAGCACAAATCAGTGGCATTTGCATTATCCTTAATCTGCCAACAGAGTTGCTCATTAACTTATTCTTCTCTTTAGGCAATTAGAAAACAGTGGAATGGAAAGCAAGTGCTGTGGTCATCCCATGTTATGCTCCTTGTCAACAATGTATACATTCTTGCTAGGGGCCATATTCATTGCTTTAAGCTCAAGTCGCATCCTATTAGTAAAATATTCAGCCAACGAAGGTAAGTTAGGACTTGGGATATTTACAGAGTGCTTCCAACTAATTACACGTTCTTTCTCCTGATTTGGGTTTTCTTGTGTATAAAATGAGACTAATACCCTCTCAAGTACTCTGCGTCATGTGAATGATGAAGAATGTATAAATTTGACTTTTTTAACCTTTCATTCCTTAGCAAGAAAAATTTTTGATGTTTTGTCAAATTTGGGTCAGTCAAGAACTTGTACAGGACTGATCATAACATATGACTATTGCTTTAATCAACTAGTATTTCTGGGTCTGTAGCAATATGTATAATTATAACTAATTTTGAGATAGGCAAGAGGATATATTTTTGCATTTTTGATGTACTACCTTAATTACTGTATCGGTGGGACAGTGCGGATTATAGCTTTGGTAAATACATGCTCAAGGAATCTTTTATGTAAGAATTTGTATTTAAACAGTTTAATTCCATAAAACTGTACTGAGAACCTTTTATGAGTTATTAAGGACACATAAAATTATGACGCAGTAACATTTAATGGTCTGCTTGGAAAGTCAGATGTGTATATTTCTCTGCTTCAGTTAGTTTATCTGCCAGACCCTAGAATAAGTGTAAGCAGGTTCAAAGTGCAGATGACGTAGACCTAGTTCTCAAGAACTCTGTTTATTAGGAAAGACATCATGTAAATATATTGTGAATATATAATATAATAAATGCAGTTCTATACCAAGGATGAAGAAATAGTTTAGAGTAGAAAGTGGTTTATTCTGTCTGGGAGAGGATGATGTGGAGTGCAAAGGGATAAGGGAACACTTTCTTGAAAAGGTGACAGTTGAGCCACAAGATTACAGAGTGATCAGGGGCATTCCGAACAGAGTCAAGAGACTGTAAAAATGAACAGATGCATAAAAGCAGGATGGATTGTGAGAAGGTGTAGTTCAGAATTACAGACCAAAAACTTTAAGAACTCAGAGGAGAGGGGAAAGGCAGGCTTGGCCAGAGAGAGAAGTGATGATCAGATAGTTGAGGACTTCATATACTATGCTAATGTTCTGGGACTTTGTTCTCTAGACCTGATAGTCTGGGGAGTAAGGAGTGCCTAAAGGATTGTAAACAGAAGGGAAAAGTGAAAAAGACTATTACGGTAGGTGGATGCAGGATGGACAAAAGGGGAAGGGACTGGAAGTGAGTAGCCAATTAGGGGATTATTACAAATTTAAGCCTTAGATGATGGAGACTAACCAAGGCTTTGGAAGAAGGAACAGAATAGAGAAGATAGGGTAGAGAAATACTCTAAACATAGGAAAGACAACTTGGAGAATGTATTGAACATGGAAGTTAAAGGAGATAGAATTCTGGATAGCTCAAAGTTTTGTTGGGAGTGGTAAGTGGGTCATGGATGTTCTCAGCTGAGATGAAGACTATTAAGAAAAAGAACTGGGGGGGGTGGGCTGGGATGAGAGTAAAAGACAGAAAACTGTACTTGAACAGTAATTAAGTAAATTTAAAAAAGAAAAAAAAGATTGGACAGAGTTTAGAGAGAATACAGAGTTTTAGTTCTGTACCTTCATGAAGCCAGTAGCTGTGTATTATTCGTTGCAATAATGGATAAATACAAGGTAGTTATTAATATGCATGTGTTAGTAAGCATTAAATGTTCCAGAATACAGATCTGGAGACATTAATATTAAATTGACATTTAAAATTCTAGAGGCAGGGGGCTCATTCAGAGTAAGCATGCAAAACAGGAAAACAGCCAAAGACAGAGCTCCAAAGAATGCCAACATTTAACAGGCATGGTGACGCTCAGAAAGATGCTAAGAAGGAATCGTTAGCAAGAACTAAATGCACATGACTCAGATGGAAAGGAAAATGTTTGAAGACAGAAGGAGTTGCAACATCATAAGATAAGGATTAAAGCATGCCCTTTGGAATTAGTAATTAGAAGATACTCAGTAATCTCAGGAGAAGGTAGGTTGAATACAGTGGTGGGATGAGAAACAAGAATGCTTGGGGACAAGACCTAAATGGAAAGTGGGCAAAATGGAGATAATGAATGTTGACAGTGTTTTATTGAGAGAAGGAGAAAGTACAGTAGTTGGAGGGGTAGGATCTTACACAGTGTCCTTTTTTTTTTTTTTTTGGATGAGTGGGCTTTAAGCATATTTATAGGCCAAGGGGAGTAAATCAGTTAATAGAAAGATAAAGGGGATATTGAAGCCAGAGGAATTACTTATTGGAGCAAAGTCCGTGATAGGGAAGATTGTAAAGGGCAGAATGGATGCATAGTGGGACCATGGCCCTTTTGGAGGGACTAAAGGGATACCAATAAGGATGGATGTAATGTAGACAAGGTATGTGAGTGTGGCAGAAGGTATGTGCACAAGGTATGTAAGTGGAGGGAGTTGCCACATGATGCTGAGACATAGTTTAGAATCAACCATGAAAGAAATACAAGGGAAAAAAAAGAATAAAAACAAGAGTAAGTTAAAGAGCAGTGACAAGATTTTGAGTTATATTCTGAAGCCTCCACCCTAACCCTGTTCTTGTGTGTGCATGTTTGCTCATGTGTATCAAAATAGAGATCAATGCAGAGTGTTACTGGGGGAAAATAGAGTGTGATTTCAGTCTAGCTTTGAGCTCAGAAGAGGAAGGAGGAGGTCTTTTAACTAGGCGTTGAATGATGTGAAAAAAAGTGTTAACAGGCAAATAACGAAATTCAGGTTAACATTTATTAGTTGCTTTATTATTTTGCACCTTGCTAAGTGCAAAGCAACATTAAGTCCCGGGTATGTAAAGATGGCTGATGTGGTCCTTTTCTCATAAGGAGCTTACATTCTACAGGTAAGACACACACACACACACACAAAATAACTAATACAATGTGATGAGTACTGTTAACAGAGGTTTATAGGAGGAGCTACAGGATCAGAGGTGAATAAAGAATTAATTATGCTTAGGTTGTGAAGGTCAAGGTAAGCCACAGAAAAGAGGAAGAAAGCATATTCTGGGCAGAAAGAGTATTGAATTGGTGTTTTTCCTTTGTACTTGACCAATTTGGGTTTTTAATATGATGAACAAAGTAAAGAAGCAAATGTTTTCAAAAAACGGGAAAATCCATTCCTAAAAATAGTACCTAACAAGGTTTGTGTTTGTTTTGGCCAAAATTATACAGCAAGTTGTTCGTAAGCATTTGGAAATGACAGCGTTAACAGCGAAGACCAAGGCATATTAACCAAACCTCATTTCCTAATTAGATTGACTTGTACATTAGGATGGCTTCCCAACATGGGTTTTGGGGGGGGTGTCAGAGTATTTTCTCTCAGCCCTAGAGTAGCCAGGACTCTGGACCAGGTGCCTCTTGCCTGAGATAGCTTCCTTTTCTCCCAATGTATCATTTGTCCCAGAATGCCAAACAAATGCTGTCTGTGAGTGCCATGATATGAAACAGAGAGGAAAGAAAGCTCTTAGTTAAGGGAATACCATGGAGTGTACCTCGAGCGGGGCACAAGGCTCACAGAGTCACACAGGAGGTACCATGAACTGAGGAATAATTCAGCCAGGTCAATTCCTAGCTGCTGGAGGAGTCGGGCCCTGAGTATGTATGTATTAATGGTAAATTTAGAAGATTGTCTGTAATGCCATGCCACCAAGCTTTTATTGCCTGTAGCCCTGTCCTCCTCAGCATATTTACCTGCAACTTAGATAAAAACATGAGAGGCATATTTATCAGATTCAAGTATAATAAAATGCTCAATGGGGTAGAGATAGATCAAATATCAGGTGAATTAATTTAAAAATCCAAAAGAGCAAAGCCAGTTGGATGTATGTTAATATAACTAGTATAAAAATCTAGCTTTTAAGTTTAAAGACAACTCTTATTAACTGTATATAAGCATTGTATGGAACAAAATTTATAGTTAAAAACATTTTTGTTACATTTCAGAGAACAAATATGATTATCTTCCAACTACTGTGAATGTGTGCTCAGAACTAGTGAAGCTGGTTTTCTGTGTGCTTGTGTCAATCTGGGTTATAAAGAAAGGTGAGTCTTGAAACAATACTGCATGCATGTTAAAAATCAAAATACAGAATCGAAAAGTCTTAGAAGTGACAAGAACATTTACATCATTTAGCCCATTAATTTTACATATGAGGACCTAAAACAAATATAAGTATGATTATCCATGTTTTGAAGTGGAGAAACGGGCTCAAAGAGAGAGCTTATGCAGTTCTGGGTGTCGAGGCAGAGCTGAAACGCCAAGCCGCGTTTTCTAGGGTCCTGTCGATTCATTGCTGTGGTTCGTGGCTTCTTTCTGTAGTGGGTCACACCGTGAGTGAGTTTGTGTTCAAATTCAGGATTTTTTAAATTACTGCTGTCTGGCTTCCTGCGAAGCACATCACAAAGCAGTCCCCATTTCCTGCAGGGGAGGCAGCGTAGTGCATTGGGGTCAGGGAGACTGTATTTTGGGGCAGATTATTTTAACTTTTCTGAGCTCTGGTTTCATCAACTAACAAGGATATTAATCCTCACATGTAAAGTACTTAGCCCTTTGTGGTTCTTAAAGTGTATTAATTCTTCATGCACATTTCCTAATTATTATTGAGCCTTTGCTCTCTACTGTAATGTCTTCCATGTGAGGTAAACAGAATTTATTAAAGGGCTTGTCTGAGGAAGATGTCTTGTGATACTCAAGAGTTTCAGTCTATGCAAAGTTTCTAGTTAGTGAAATATGTTTCTTGATCTCATGAAATTCACGCACTATTTTCAGGGCTTAAATTTAAATTTTCTGTCTTTTTATTTTACATTCTCTCTTACAGTACCTTCCTTTGTTTTTGAAAATCTGGAAGTGGTGCAATAACTCAACACTAGAATTAGTAAAATTTGATTTTCCCTTCTCCTCCAGATAGAAATTTTCACCTACCGTCTCCCTTTCCTGACCCTGCCCCCCCCCCCCCCCCCCCCCCCCANCCGGCCCCCCCCCCCCCCCCCCGCAACACACATAAACACCATGGAGAGAGGGGGCTAGGGAATACCAGCAGGAACTTTCTGAGTTTTTTCCTACTTATTTTAATTTGTGGATTTTTCTCTTTATTTTATGCCCTCAGAGTACTAAGAGAAACCATAAGAGTATCCTGAGTTGCCTTAAGTGATACTTCTATCTGAGGTTAACAAGAATAATGAGAATCAGTAATCTTGAAGTGTTGCCGATTGTCAGTGATGATGCACAGTGATAGGGTGCAGAAGGATAATAATGTAATAAGGAAATTCTGTAGTGTCTGATTTCTTAAGGCTAATAGTCACTTATGGAAGCAAGTTCATAAAGCCCCTTTTAAAGAATTATGCCAAAAATTAGATACAATTTACTGTCTATTAAAAATATGAGCATTTTCATCAAGATCATTTATTTATTGCTGTGTTTCTTTCTTTAGATCATAAAAGTAGAAACTTGAGATGTGCTTCCTGGAGGGAATTCTTCAATTTCATCAAGTGGTCCATTCCAGCCTTTCTTTATTTCCTGGATAATTTGATTGTCTTCTATGTCCTTTCCTATCTTCAACCTGTAAGTAGATGTGACAAAATAGCATTGGGAAAACACAAATAAATGAATTTCAGGGCTAATCCTTTTTTTAAAAAATTATTTTCCTGGGCATGGTTAGTTTCTTTCCCTGGCCTTTCTGAGGTTTGACGAGAATCATCTGAGTACTGATTTACCAATCTGCTTGCCAGATTCACTGGTAAAGTTTGCTGTATAAAACTTTCTGTTTTGTGGGAGTTGCTTCCTGGCCAGTGAATCTGGATCCATGTCTCTTTGTGTAACCTTAATCAATCTGCCTATTTTCTGAGCCACCCTATCTATGATTACCAGCCTCTAATACAAATCTCAATATTTAGGTGCTCCAAGGAGACTTAACTCAAAATTATACACTCGGTGCACTGCTCTTTCTTATACCTGCTTGATAATAGTTTATTTGTATTCTTTTTGTACGATTTTCTTTTTGTTAGTCTTGTCATTTCACTAACAAGTACTTTAAGGGTAGAAATTGTCTTCTCCCAACTCTAAACACTTCTTATATAACCGATACTACTGGAATATTTTAATCTCTTTTGGCATTCTTCATGCAGATTTAGAGAATCATTAGTAATCAGAATTAAAATCGGTCTTCTGCTCTTACCTGTTACTTGGTTTGGGTCATTTGTTTATTTTTTTCTTAATGTTTTATAAAATGAGCATTCTTGTTCCCATTGTTGCCAACATGTGTTACAAGTTCCTTTAAAGCATAAATTCAGGCATTTCTATTATGAATAAGATTTTTATTCATTCTAGTTCTCTGTGTGAAGCCTCTTAAATATAGCCAAATTATTTTGTGAGGAGGGATTCATAGAGAACTCTAGTTGAAAACAGGAGTTTGATCCTGTTGCACAGTGTAGAAGCCATGTAACTAGGCAAGCCCCAAGTACTCTAAGAGTCAGTCGCCCATTTGTAAAAGAAAATAATATTACCATACCTGCTCAAAGGCAGGGACCTGGGCCAGGTGATCACCTAAAGTTCCTTTCAGCTCTGTGATCCATGTTATTGTTAGTAAGTGTCCGTTCACCTAAAATGTGTCCTCCCCTAAATTCATGCTTCTACTATATTTTTCAGATCTGAGAATTCCCATACCTGGTGACACAATTACTCATATTCAATAAGTATATATTTGTTATATTTCATTTGTACTCAACATATTACCGATAGCTCTACATTTATGTTTTTCCTACATTGCCCATTACCAAGGTAGGATTACAATTTCCTGTTTTTCTTTCAACCTATTGCTTTGCACTTCCTTCCTGATTATGTACAACCACAAATATTACAAAGTGAATCACGTGGCTGTGTACTGCTGGAAGGAATGAAATAGACGTACATGGAAGTTTTAGGGCAAAGAGCTCTAGTGTTTTGTGTATTCTGTACTAGTGCATGGAAAGAATTTTCAGAAGTCACCAGGCCCGCCGGAGTGCTCGGTGGGTACACTCGCACGGCCGTGGTTGGGACTGGGCAGAGCCGCCACTTCCCCACTGCCCTTACGTCCTCCTCACCCTTCTACGTAGCAGCTCACAGACACTCATCTACAGAGACGGACACTGAGAACATCTGAAAGTAGCAACCCATAAAAATTCAGTAGAAAAACAACAATGCTGTAGTCCTGGAATTTTTGTTAATCATTATTGGATTTACTGTTACTTCTTTAATTCAGCTGCACGTTGGCCATATGTGCTGGTTATATAAAAGTGTTGATACTCTGGAGTTTAGCCATCTTAAAATGACAGGAAGGAGGGAGGCAGGATGAACTAAATCCAATTTATTTTTAAAAAGTGTTTACATTGTTAGATCCAATTATATAAGGAACAATGATAGAATTTCATACTTTCTAGGCCAAAATGTGTGTGTGTGTTTTCAGTTAATAGTCTCATATGTGAAATATGACTGAATTTACAAAGACAGACCTTTATAAAATTTGACTAACACATTTCTGAGTTTTTAGAACAATGTGAATAAATCCTAAGGACTGTCAAATATGAGTTTGGTAGTGAATCACTGACAGTTCAGCCAGGAAAACTGATTCAGTTCCTACAATAGTAAGGGTACTTAAAAACCTTTATCTCATTTACCTTAATGTATAAATGGGCCTAACAGAACCTACCTACTCTCTAGCCATAGAAACAGTATTGAAAGACTATAAAGCACTTTGAGAGCTCAGAACAGTATTCTTTGGAAGCATGGTAACTGTTATTTCAGACAAACCTTTAACGTTTGTAAGTATTTCCAGATCTGCACATACAGATTATTTACACAGGCATTTGCTGAATTTCAACACATTTTGAAAGCCTGTACAATAATTTGATCATATCTGCATAAATTTAACGAGCAATAAAAATGGAATTTAATCTTCTAGTGAAGTAGCTGCCCTAATAACCCCTCCGGTTTTTGACCAAAAAAGCTTTTCTTGTCAGGTGAACCACCAAGCTGGGAGATTTCTGAGGTCAGTACTGTATTTGGATTGTAACTCTATCTTCCCTTTCTTTCTAGGCCATGGCTGTTATCTTCTCGAATTTTAGTATTATAACAACAGCTCTTCTATTCAGGATAGTGCTGAAGTAAGTAACTTGTTGGGAAAGCACATGTGGTACTTTGGAACGGCGCAGCCTCCTTTCAGATGATATACCCAGAGCACTGAGCCCTCCGAATCCCAAGGCCAGGATTTTATTCCTAATTGGCTTTGTGTGTTGGCAAGGTGCTTAAGCATCTGGAAAGCAGCTCCATGGCTAGCCTGCCTAAATCCTCTGTGAGTCTGTGTTCCAAATGTTTTTTCTTAGCATCCCCCCCAACCCCCAAAAAAGATAATTGATGGTTACGAGTTTAATTTTTAGTGCCAGATTTTTAACAAAGAATTCATGGAGTGGGTTGTCTTTTTTGTTTGTTTGTTTTGTTTTTTTCCAGAATCTCTATTACAGTAATAAGGAACCAAGAAGTTCCTAAGATTAATACACATTTGTTATTTGGAGTTTGGAGATGATAAAAAGTGGCAAAATCTTTGTTAAACTACTTGAGATAAGTACGTGATTTAAGTTCTAACTGGCTGAGGATTTGCATGAAGAATCATGTCACATTAACATTAATAAAAGTGGTAGATTTTTAAACTTCAAAATTCTATCACCAGTCTTTCCTGTCTCTAGGAAGACCTTTGAATAAAATACATATTTTGAACTAAACAGACCTTGCTGCAAAAGCCAGAATGGCTTTTGCCAGAATGTTCTAAGGTGAAGCAGGATCTGGGCACTTAACTCCAGTTTGATCTGTTACTTAATGATGACGATGATAAAAAATAAAGTTAACTTCTTGTTATGTTTGTTGTGATTGTTTTTCTTTAATTTCACATTCACTTTCCCTTTTTCATTTCTTATTTCTCAATACGCTGTGTCGCAGCATGCTCGTTCATTTGTATGTATAGAACAATGCATGGCTCGGTACATAGACACTCAGAAAATGGATGTGGAAGCCATGATGCCTTCAATGTATAAATTACATGGAATTCTTAAAAGATTTTTTTATCTTAAGGAAATATTCTATTTAATGATTGACATAACAGAAAAAATAAACAATTCATTCAGTTTAAATATTGCAGTACACTAAAGTTTTCTTTTGCATCTTATTTTTTATGACATTTTTTCCACTATGAATTGTGACAAGAGTTCAATGAGCATATTAAAGAATGCTATTCCTAAAATGTTTTGGAGTCTTTAAAATCAACATGAAAGTCACTGTGTAGGATTAAAAGTTGGCTTCTGAGAAAATGTATGTAAGCGATACTATTTTTATATTGGTTTCTATGATAAAATTACAGTTGCATTTCCATGAAGTAAAGTTGACTCTGACACTTAATAAAAGACTCACTATTTAGTAAGGAAGCAAAGGTCTCAAAAACATGCTTTTTTTTTTAAGTGAAACTTTTTTTTTCGTCTGAATGATAGTTAATTAGCACACATGGTACTATATTGTATAATATATAATGTGTTATTTCACTGTATTATGTCAAAATTACATCAGTTTAAAGCTAAACTTGCCAAAGAAAAGATACAAAGTACGTAATGCCTGAGTTGAAATTGGCAGTGCTTTGACTCCAGGGCATGAGCCTTGGCTCTGAGGCCAAGGTGAGGGGCCGCTAAGAAAGACCCTGCCTACCCAGAGCAGGTTCAGCTGCTCTGTAGGCAGTGTGGCCAGGGAGCTTCTTGGCCAGGCAGTGATGAGAAAACATTAAGGACTCAGGACCAAGCACTGCTCTGAAGGTCTTTCTACTGTGTTTTGCATCTTACCTTGATCCCATGAGGGAGGTACTGTTATTGTCCCCATTCATCAATAGATTTCGTCTCAAGCTGAGTCTGTTCTTAGAGCCCAGAGTCACTGAGCATTTTGCAGTGTCGGGTGGCTTCCTTTGACCTAGAAGAGAGTGTCAGGGTGGACAAAGCTGGGGAAAGAGGAACCAGCTTAAAGTGAACTGCTTGCCTTCTGGCAGAAAGTGCCACCACCATGGGCAGAGTGGGCCTGTTAAGTTTTTAAGCATTTAACAATTTATATTAACAAAGTTAATTCTTACTGTAACCAAATCCAAAATTAAATGTTTAATAAACTTTAAATGTTTGCTGTAAATACTATTAATTATATTATTGCTAGTTTTAATGAAATTAACTTTGTTATAACTCAAATTTAAGATATTTTTTCACATATTTTACCTCTTAATATTGAGAGCAGTAATTCTCATTCTTAGACATGCATTTGCTTTGTGGTTAATATCTGTGTTTTGATTTCTTGGAAGTTATTTATATTAAAGAAACAATAAAATTACTTCGTTTTTGTTATTTCCACAAGCACTTACTTAGTTCCTAGAGTGGTTCTTAGTTCCCGATTTGCCAATCATTACTGAAGCTACTCTGAATAGTACAACTAATATATAATAGTAATCTAATACTCTTATGGGAATGCTTTTTAAATATTTTCTATTACTATATTTTAATATCAACTCAATTTTGTATTTTGACTATTTTGTTGGTGGTGATTTATGTTGTCTATTTTTCCCTATTATCTATTCCGTGAATCATTTGATGGTCTGCCCTTGGCAATAAAATTTTGACCTAAGAGTAACAGGTTAAGTTCTATCACATATTCTAAAATGGTTTACCATAAATCATCTTTCATTTAGAATACTATAGTTCTCTCATATTTCACTCTAGCAGAGTCATCAAATACCCCCCCACACACACTAATGAAGAATATAAGGCCACATCGGCAGGAAAAAATAAGTCTGGTGACTAATGCAAGAATTAATTGGAAGAATTCAAACTGGGAAAAGAGAAAATATTGCCATCCAAATGTTTTACTGTCTTTTCTAGAAAACCCCATGTGAATATATACTCACTTCTTTGAAGTATAGACATTGCTTCGAAGTAGAAACTGGTGGCAGGCCTCAAAGCCTCAGTGGTTCGCTCCCCACACTTAGTAAAGTTGTATAATCTTGTTTGCTTCGGCTTTAGTAAATAATTTCAACATGAGCTTTGAGATTTGGAGGCAAAAGATAACTAAGATCAGCACTTATTTTCACCTAAGAAGTGCATGTGTTTCTCTAATTTCTTCAAAAAGAAGCTGTGGGGAAAAATACATTTTGAAACATGATGTTGTATCTTAGAAGTTATGGTCAAGTTGGGTTACTCTGAACCAGCAGAAAAATAAAAGCGGAGCTCAGTAGCATTCCTCCAAAATCATTCATTCACTTAGTAAATCTTTTTACAATTTTTCATCATAAATCTGTTCCTGGTCACGTTCTTTGTGGTACTAAAAATATGTTCAGTTTCTTATAAAAATAGTTATAAATGAAAGATTTTCACTTAATTATTTTCATACTCTGCCTTGGTTCACTGCCACCAAATAGGGTAGAGCTGCCCCATCTCACATAATTTGGACCTAATTGTTGAGTTTCCCCTCGATTGATGGGCACCTCAAAGTGAGGAATTATTTTTAAAAAAATACATACTTTTAAACAATTTTATAGATAAAATGCATTACGATAGGTAAACTGCACCCAGTGTATTCTTCATTCTTTTAATGAAAAGCTAAAGGTCTTTGAGTAAGTGTAGGGTTTGCTGATTGGGCTTCTTTGGCTTTTTTCTTGCTGGAACCTACATTTATTACACATTATTTCTGGTTTTAGTTTCTTTAAAGCAGAGCAAGTCCTTAAAAGTACTTTTACAGTAGTTTCTTCTAGATTTTTATTTTCATTTATTATTCATTTTATTAATCATAAAATAAGATCAGCTATACCTAAATCAAGGCAGTTTTTTAATCTTGTGATTTCCCTTTAATTTTCCTAAAGCATTCTTAGTTTTTATAAAGACAGCAATTCTCTTCTATCACTCAAAATTTATCATTTATGTAACCATCAAAATACATTATTTTAATAATGAGGCCACCTGGCAAAAGCACATTTAGTGACAGACTGGGCAGAGGTAGACTGTGACCTCAGGTGCAGTGGCCTGACTGCAAGTGTTCCCCTCTGAGCACCAATCTGGATGTTGTACCGGGGCAGTGGGAGGGGTCAGCTGGGTCTCTGCTGTTGCCTCCACTAACCCGAAGAACAAACTCTCCCCTGCACAGTCCTCATTTATAAGAGTGCAGATTCTCAGGTGACTGCTTACTAAGTTTTATTTCCTTTGCTGGAAATCTGTCTCTAGCCTAATTTTTCTTCATTTTTATCTTCCCAAGAACAACTTTGAGTAATTATTTGCAGTTAAGTGCTGTTTAGCTTGTTTAAGGGTCTGTGTCCGTACGTTCAATTCAGTAATCTGTGGCTGTCAGAATTGAAAACTTCTAAAAGAAATGTAGATCGTTGCCTCATTTGTCTTGATACACAGTAATTGGTTATAATGATTTTTATAAACTGGGCCTTCATTTTCCAACCTGTGTTTTCGGTTTCCGTTTGATTTGCTTTCTACCACTTAATGCCTACCAGCTACACCTTCAGAAGTGTGTGTGACTAGCTCACAGTTTCTGCACTAGCCTGTCACTAAGTCCTAGATCTGGTCATTTGAGACTGTATGCACAAGAAGACATGTTTGTGTGCACAGATGTCCTGCTGTTCGGGCTGGTCAGTGCACTTAGCAGTTGTGGGGCACGAAGCTCTGGAAGCATCAGTGAAACCAGACACTTGTTCCTATTTATGTGTGCATCTTGGGAACTCAGAATTACTGCACTTAAAAGGCGGGTTGGTCTAGAAGGAAGAAATGCGAAACCAAGGCGGAGACCCCTTCCTTTTCATAAGTACATTACTCTAAGGAAGTCAGTTAACCTCTCAGAACGTTGTTTCCTCTAGAACAGGAATTGCTCGAACCACAGTTGGTGCTCAAATGCTCCACAGTTCTTGTAACTTCTAGTTCTTATCTGTTATTTTACACCTTCTGCCTTTGCTTATGTTATTCTCTTTTTCCCCACTCTGGTGTCATCTACTAGTCCATCTTCAAACTTGGACTAGATGCCGTTCCCCCAGAGGCCTCCCTGTCTACCCCAGCCTGAGGCAGCTACTCCTCTTAGTCAACACTGTACGTTCTTGTTGGCTTTGCTTGGACTCTTCCTTCCGCCTGGATACATCTCCAGTTCCCTTTGCACACAGCAAACTCCAGTGTATTGTTCACCTTTCTGCGCACGTGCCCTTTCTTTGAAGCAAGCAATGCCTGGCTCCGTTACAGACCCATGTGTCCCTTCCTCAGTGTACTCCGGTTGTTCTGTGTATCACTTGTCACGCATCATAGTGCCGTCATTTAGTTTCATGGCTCTTTCCCCGTCAAAGTGTAAACTCGAGGATGGACAGCCAGCCCTTGTCTTCCCAGGGTGCCTGGCACATAGAAGCTGCTGACTAAATGTTGAACTGAGTGAATGCACAAAACAGGATCACAATCATGCATGTCTTCTATATCTCACAAGTGTGTTGCTAGGCAAAATAAACAAAGCATTGTTAGGACTTTGTGTAACAATGCTAAAAATATTTTTCCCTTGCCTTATCAAATAGTTTGCTATAAAATGCTTTATGATTAATGGTCACAGATCTGGGAGACAACTTCCTTAAATCTTTTTTGGGTTGTGAATACCTTTGAAATTTGACAGAGCTTTGAAGGGTCCCCTGGGGTTGGGGAGTGGGCTGAGGATTCACCTACATAGAGGATTTGGCACACACTGCAAGGATTCACAAATTCATCACATTCTGGCTTGTGAAAACCAGGTTGAGTGTCTCTGCTATAATTACTTTATAGTAGGATAAAAAAATTGCTCCAAAGGTTCCTTAGTTAGGCCTACAAGCGCAAAGGAAACTTACAACGAGGTGAAATGACTAAACAGTCGTTAAGGGACACTTATTATAAAAGTGAATAAAAATACCAAGTTTAAGAAGCAGAGACACAAGCTTAAATTATGGGGAATCCTAGCAAAAACTGGCTGCGGTTCGTTCAACCAAGTCCTCAAGTGAGTTTTCAGGATAAGCAGTCGCTGTGGGAGGGGAGAAGAACGAGTAGTAAAATCCTGTTTTTCATCTTTGAACAGGAGGCACCTAAACTGGATACAGTGGGCTTCCCTCCTGATTCTGTTTCTGTCTATTGTGGCCCTCACTGCTGGGACTGACACTTCACAGCATAACCTAGCAGGACATGGATTTCATCACGATGCCTTCTTCAGCCCTTCCAATTCCTGCCGCCTTTTCACAAGTGAGTGTTCCAGAAAAGACAATTGCACAGCAAAGGACTGGACTTTTTCTGACTCTAAGTGGAACACCACATTCCGATTTTTCAGTCACATCCGTCTTGGCTTGGGCCACGTTCTTATCATAGTTCAGTGTTTCACTTCTTCAATGGCCAATGTCTATAGTGAAAAGATATTAAAGGAGGGGGACCAGTTCACTGAAAATATCTTCGTACAGAACAGCAAACTCTATTTCTTTGGCATTCTTTTCAATGGGCTAACCCTGGGCCTTCAGAGCAGTAACCGTGATCAGATTAAGAGTTGCGGGTTTTTTTATGGCCACAATGCATTTTCAGTAGCCCTCATTTTTGTAACTGCATTCCAGGGCCTCTCAGTGGCTTTTATTCTGAAGTTTTTGGATAACATGTTCCATGTCTTAATGGCCCAGGTGACCACTGTCATCATCACAACAGTGTCTGTCCTGGTCTTTGACTTCAGACCCTCCCTGGAGTTTTTCTTAGAAGCCCCATCAGTTCTTCTTGCCATATTTATTTATAATGCCAGCAAGTCCCAAGCCCTGGAACATGGACCTAGGCAAGAAAGGATCCGAGAGCCAAGTGGCCGTCTTTGGGAGCGCTCCAGTGGGGTAAGTTTGTAAGTTTGCCTGTTCTTCCTCAATTCAAAGCACGGTTACACAAGAGAATAAATAGATTAGTACTGACTTATCAAAGGATGAATTAGATTTCTGTGATTTTCAAAATTATTCAACAGACATTTGTTGGACTTCTTATGTGTGCAAGAGCTCATGTAACTGCTTTCAGGGTTCCAGAAAAAAATATAAATCACAGTCTGAAGGACCTTAAGCATTGGCTGTAAACCAACATTATAGAATGGGAACTGGAAAGTGCCTCACAGGTTTATCTTGTCCAGTCACCCTAGTTTACAAGAGTGGAAACAGATTCAGAGGGGCTAAATGTGACAGTAAGGGAAAGAACTGGCACTAAACCCGTGAGGTCTGACTCCTACTTCATTACTCTTTCCACTCCACCGTTGTTGGGGAAACAAGCCTCATTCATAAAAAGTTGACCTGGCTCCTAAGCTTTCCCTGCAGTTGTTCATAAACCACAATGCCAGGTAGGCAGGCATTGCTTATCTCACCCACTGAGGTGGTGGTTCTCAAAAGGATCTTACAAGAGAAAAATGTTTTCTAAAAATAAATACTTATGCAGCTATTCTGAATACGCATTATTCTCCCAGGTCCTTATTGTTGTTTTAGGGAATTAATGATCTTTTGGAGATTCAAGTAAGGAGTTAAATATTTGTTATAAATAAAAGATTTAAATGTACAATTTTCATGAACACTAAATATGAAATATTTAAATATTTAACACTAAATACTTATGTTAAATATTTAACACTAAATATTTATGCAATGAACACTTCATTTCCTTTGAAAAAGTAATCTATTTTTCTAGAGTTCTTGGCAGAGCTTTGCTGAACAATGCCTCTGAAATGGTTACACAACAGATTCTTCAGATGGAAAAATTAGACTCTTGGGCATCCCATGCCATGACCTCAGCCAGAGTATAGATTCAGAAGTCCTGTGTTCTTTTCCAATGGTCTGATTACACTGCTTGCTCTATTTTTTTAGGTATAAGAATATCAATTTAGGTGACAAGGCCCACTTTATATCTTTCTCCAATCTTTAGTCATTTCCCCTTAAGACCAGTAGAGGGTGCTGCTTACTTTGCTCATGTTAACTTCAAAATTCAAGTACTATACTCGTTTATTTCAATTTGTCATGATCTCATTATATATATGAAATTAACTCCCCAGGAACGTCAGTGTATATTCAGTTTCATTTGACCAGATTACATCTATAGTGTAATGTAATACCATGATTTGTTTGTGAGTTTCCACCTTGGTAATCATTAAAAACACTACATTTCTAGTATGGTTTTCATTAATCACTGATTTCATGTTTCCTTTTAGGATGGAGAGGAACTGGAAAGACTCACCAAACCCAAGAATGCTACTGAGTCAGATGAAGACACTTTCTAATTGGTAGCCAAATAATTGGCTGATCTTACAACCTTGTTTTCACATTTTCAGCCTGTGTTAATATTCATTTTTTCACTTTGATAAACCAAGAACATTTCCAAAAAAATGCCCTTTGCATATGTAACTACTTCTACACAGTTCTGTCCGAGACTTAGAGTACACAGAGGCTGAAAGGGCTAACATAAGAGTAGTAGCACGGAGACTGCATTGGTGAGCATTGCTGGAGAGAATAACAAGATAGATCCACAAGTTATCTTTCTTGTCATCCAAGGTTCCAAAAACCTTACAGGAACCAGGTTAGCTGTGCCCCATAAATACACAAATACAGATCAGTTTGCCAGATATTAATAATTATGTAGTTCTACTCTGTGCCAAAGTCTTCACTTTTTTATCATTATAAACATCACCTGGGTTGTCCCTTGAATTTTGAGGCCCTGGAGATACACATCTGGCAGTTAAAACGCTACGTGACTCTAAAGAACTCGAAGGACGGTTCCCTTTGGCTGCAACATCGATTTGAAGTTAATGTAGTCCATGTGAAATATTTTGCTGAACATGCACTTTTTCAGAAACAATCTCAAGAGTTTTAATCTATCTGTAGGATTTCAAAGGGAACTTAATTTTTAGTGATTATCTTTGGGTGGCTTTCTGTACAAATAAGCTTCAAGTTAGGTGGAAATTGCTTCCCAGTCACCAGTTATCACTTGTATTTTAGATCACTTAAGCCATGGTGAGTTTTTTCCTCCTCAGGTTGACCTTACTATTCTTGGGTTATTATATTTTGGAGTACTAAGAAGGAGCCATTTCATTGTCTTAGATATTAATTAGAACTTATGATAATTGTATATCCTATCTGGTTCCTAAGATTTGAGACACCAGCTTCAGAGTCATACCAGATTGTCAGTAAGATTAATGCCTATGAGTTCCTTTTAAAAGGGTCACTTTGCAAACAGTGACTTTGCACTGAAGCATGAGTATTATTCTAAAAAAACAGGAAGGCCAATAATAAAGCACTTTATAGTAGTGATATTTTACACTCGAAGTACATGGTATTTTTCAACATGTTTTGCATGTAGCCAGCTGACTCTGAGGTGGAAAAGTCAAGTGACAGGTAATTTTAAAATGAGAAGAAAAGCGACTTGCCATAGTCATGCAGCTGGGTGGTGGCAGGACGAGAGTCAGCTTTAGCTAATAGGCCTGTGTGATTACAAACAGCAGTACACTGTGAATGTGAGCCTTAAGGTGTCATTTTCATGCAGTCCATCTCTTTTCCCTAATTTTCATGCAGATGAACATTAAAAATATTAAATAATCATCCATGACATGCAGAATAATATGACTGGCAAGAGTTAGTGGAAATTTATAAATAAAATAATTACTAAACCTATATCTTGTGTCGCCACTCTGTCATGTGAGGTGGGATGTGGAGTACTTTTAATTTCAAAAAATGGAGTGAGGTGGAAACCCAAATAGCTTTTAAAACTTCTCTTTCAATAGATCTTGACTTGAGAGAATAGCAAAACTGTCTACCTTTTTATAGGCATTCCCATTAGAGTTGTAAAACAAGAAGAATAATATAAAAACATTATTATAACAATTTAAAAAGTAAGGAAAAACATATGTAAGAGGACCTCACTTTTAGGAAATAAAGCATCCAAAACATTTATCTTATACTACAGATAAAATTAGAATATTATTTGCAAAGCTGCTGCCTACAGAATATATTATGTAACAGATTCCACCAGTTCAAGGAGCTTGATTTTCTTATTTTTTTCACTCTCCTTTTCAGAAAGTATTTGTTGCCCAAAGTAAGATTTACTTGTGTTAACTTACCAATTAATCGGGGACAGAGCAAGAACTGGTGCTAAAATAGGAAGTTCTGAGGTGGGTGCACTCGAGTACTTACTGTTTTAAAAGGAGAATAACTGGAAGGTGATTGATTTAGAAACCATATCCTGTGATCTTAGGTGCTTGTGGAGTCAAGAGTCTAATGTAGAGAACAGTTGTCATGTGAAAAAAGTAGGTTTCTTCCCTATTCTAAAGAACGAAACTGGTAGAAGTTACAGGGTGATGGCTGTTCTTTCCTAGATTGAATCCCAGCCCAGGCCATAAGGCCATATTAATCAAAACAGCATGGTACTAGCATAAAAACAAACCTACATCAGTGGGACAGAATAGAGAGCCCAGAAATAAACCGACACCTTTGTAGTCAATTAATATTCATCAGAGGAAGCAAGCACATACAATGAGCTAATAAAGATAGTTTATTCAATGAATGGTATCAGGAAAATTGGACAGGTATGTGCAGAAAAATGAAACTAGGTCACCTCTTACATCGCACACAAGAATAAGTTCAAAAATGGATTAAAGACTTAAATATTAGGCCCCAAACCATAAAAATCCCAGAAAAAAATAGGCAGCAAAATCTTGGGCATTGCTCGTAGCAATATTTTACTGGATATATCTCCCCAGGCAAGGAAACAAGGAAAGCAAGTGGGACTACATCAAACTAAAAAGTGTTTGCACAGCAAAGGAAATCATCAATAAAATAAAAAGATAACCCAGAGAAAGAGAGAACATTCGCCAACACATCTGATAAGTGGTTAATACCCGAAATTTATAAAGAACTTACAAATCTCAACACCAAAAAAAAAAAAAGACACAATTAAAAAATGGGCAAACAATTTGAATAGACACTTCTCCGAAGAAGACATACAGATGGCCAACAGACATGGAAATATGTTAAACATCACTAATCATCAGAGACATGCAAATTAAAACCACAATGAGATGCCATCTCACACCTGTCAGAATGGCCATCATCAATAAATCAACACACAAGTGCTGGAGAGGATGTGGAGAAAGGGGAGCCCTCTTGTACTAATGATGGAAATGCAGTGGTACAGCCACTGTGGAAAGCAGTATGGGGAGCTCAAAAAATTAAAAACTGATCTGACTTTTGGCCCAGTGATCCCACTCCTGGGAATATATCCAAAGGAACCCAAAACATTCATTTGAAAGAACATAAGCACCCCTATGTTCATTGCAGCATTATTTATAATTGCCAAGATATGGAAGCAGCTCAAGTGTCCATCAGTAATGAGTGGATAAAACAACTATGGGACATTTACACAATGGAGTACCACTCATCTGTAAAAAAGAAAATTTTACCCTTTGTGACAGCATGGATGAACCTCGAGAGCATTATGCTAAGTGAAATAAGCCAGTCAGAAGAAGACAAATACCATACGATTTCACTCATATGTGGGATCAAATGAACAGACTAACAAGGAAAATAGAGACCGGCTCCTAAAGAGCAGGATGACAGCTAGTGGGGGAAAGGGGAGGTTAAGGGGTTGGAGGGATTGAGCAGAAAGGAAAAAGTACTCAGGGTCAACAGTTTGGCAACTGCAGGGGGAGATGGGTATAAGGGGACTAAATGGAAATGGAAAAAATACAATAAAATAATAATTAAAAATAAGACCTACAACTAATGTCCTAAATCTGCCCCCTTCATAGTTTCTGAACAGCCTTTGATTGGACCACAAATATGGCCTGCAGTAACCTGGTTCCAGTTCTGTCATTGGTCCTGGAACCAAACCTTTACCCAGCATGGAGCCTAATCCTGAGGGAAAACAGGATGTGGTCACTGCTTACAGTGGGAAAGATGGCGTAGACCCAGAATCCCAAATCCTTGGTCAGCTGCCTCTCGCCATGGGCTTGTTTGTTTTTCAAGCTTCACCCAATGACATGCTTATTGATTTCAGAGCGAGGAGGAGGGAGGGAGAAAGAAAGGGAAATTAACATTGATTCAAGAGAGAAACATCTATTGGTCGCTTCCCATAGGTGCCCAGACCTGGTAATGGAATCCGAAACCTAGGAATGTGCCCTGACAGGAAGTGAACCTGCTACCTTTCAGTTACGTAAGGGACAATGTTCCAGCCAATTGAGCTACACCAGCCAGGGCTACTGCCATCGTTTTCCAAGATCCATGTGCTGTGGAGACACTGGGCAGAAGTACTTTCTTTACAACTCGAAGGTTTTTTGCCTCTGAATCCCCATGTGGAAGCCTTGTTGCTTGTGAGCTGCATTAGACTATGTGGACCTGCAGGGACTCCTTTGGCTCTTGCACAGGCCCAACAGGCTTGACAAACCTGCCCAGGTCCCCCTGGCAGCTCTCCGAGTTGCTTATGCCCTGGTTTCCCTCCTTAAACCTACCATGCTAAGTGTGAAGAAGAAGAGAAAAAAGTCAAACTCTAAAGAAAGAGATGTTTTCTTTCTCAGAAACCTAAGCAGACTTTCTGAAATTGAATTATATATTCTCTTCTTTAAAGGGAAAAGAAATATTCTCACAGATCTCAGTGTTGACCTTTTTCTACTCTACAGTTTTAAATACATACAAACCTAATGTGAAATATAAACTTTTTGCTTATCGCTTTTATATGAGAACCAACACTAATTTACAAGTAAAATACAAGCAAAGCCATAAAACTAAGAACTTTTCAATGTATATATGGATTCAGTGAAGTGATATTTTCCTCAGATAGAATCACAGTAAATCCCCAAACAAACCTGTAGAACTTCTGTTCTTTCTATTTCACGGGCATCAAGCGTTATCCTGTCTGTGCCAAGGTAACGGAAACCTGCTGACCTCGTTAGTTGTTCACTTAATCCTGCTGGGATTTATCAACCCAGCTCCCTGACAATCCCTTACGGATGTGGTACAGGTCAAGCTGCCAACTTCTTTTGGCCTCGGTTCCCTGAAAGATTTTTAAAATGTCAGCTTTATGTGTTCCCTGAAGTTTTGAAAGAACTCTCCAATAAAATTGCCTTGGCTTGGCCCTTTCCTAAGGAGTGCTCCCTCTCCTCCACCCCATCCTCTTCTTGGTTCCCTCTGGGTTATTTATGTTTTGCTAAAAAATTAACCATCCAAGTTGTCAAGTTTATTTGCATGGAAACTTATGAATCATATTCATAATTCTTTTCATTGACTCTTTTAATGTCGTTCCATTTTCTTTCTCATTTTGAATTGTGTGTATGAATAGTTTCTCTGTTTGGGTTTTTGAAGTAGGTTAATGAGCAGTTTCTAATGATCTAAAGTTTGTTTTGTTCTTTTTTCTTCTTATCTATTTCATTTGTTAGTGAACATGCTTATGACTAGTAAAATAATTCTTTGCAGTAAGTACATCTTAGGTCAATCCCCAAAGACTTCAAAATGTAGCATCATTATTATTTTCCAACTATTCTGTTTTGAGTAAAGGGTAGTGTGATTGAGATTTTTATTTATACTTTTGTTAATTTCCAGTTTTTAAACACTTGGTTGGAAAAGAGGTCTATACATTTTCTGTTGTTATTTGCATACTTTTACTAAATTATTAGGTGTAATTTGGATCATCCTTTAGTTTGCAATAGCTTTTATGAAAAAAATTTATATTGTTTTGGTATTTTGATATACTCTGAAAGTTCCTTGTAATATTTAGAATTTATTTCTT
Organism: Sturnira hondurensis; assembly: GCF_014824575.4. NCBI lineage: Eukaryota > Metazoa > Chordata > Mammalia > Chiroptera > Phyllostomidae > Sturnira > Sturnira hondurensis. Next base: position 19,503,780 of record NW_028073511.1, on the reverse strand, counting down.
TTGCATTTCCAATTTGTTTCATGCTTGTTGTTACTTTTACATTTTTAAAAGTAAACTTAAGATCTTATTTCCAAAAGTATCAACCTCAAAAATTAAAACTTAGTCGTTGGCCCCTTTCACTGAAAGATGAGGAACTTAGGATATTGTGTGTCCTCCCAAACCTCAGTTTTTCTTAATGAGCTCTGAGAGTTTTATCCAGCTCTACTCTCACACTCACATGTTTTTACGCTTCCATCTGTGAGACTGGTATGTTTTAAGCAATGGTGTGATAAAATAGCTGCTCCCTCTTGGCAGCAATGATGGACTTGTCTTCCTTTGCACGTGCTGGCATTGGTTTGAGTGAATAAGAACAACTTCTTGATATTTCACCCAACAAACCACTTCAGGGCCATTTGAGGAGGGGATAAGAGTCTTGGTTGTTGTCTGAAAATCTTTCACTGTTACCTCCTGGTAAAGATGGAGAACATGGCAGCATCAGATTTTACGAAGTGCCAATTACTTGGGGAAAAAAACCCTGTAGAACACAGAGAAATTCTCTTAAGAAATGCCGCATCATCACCAGTTCTCTCAGTGGCTCAGAGAACTAGTCTCTGTGAAAAACCTAGGACATCTACCACTGTGCATCAAAAAGTGACTCAAGAAAGCCTGGTGGGGGGGGGATACTCAGTTGTTAGAGCATTGTCCTGACACCGTAAGTTTGTGAGTTCAATCCCCAGTCCAGGCACATATAAGAGTCAACCAATGAATGCATAAATAAGTGGAACAACAGATGGATATTTCTGTCTCTGTCTCTCTCCCTTTCTCTAAAATCAATAATAATAAAAGAAATGATTCAAAAGATTCTGAAATGGGAGGGCATTTTTGAAATAACTTAATCAATTTATTTAACTTATAGTTTACCCTTTTATGTAATCAGGGAATGCTATGATACATCAAAGTCTTTAAAAGAATATAAAAATAAAATTCCAAGTGATAAAAACCAATGAGAGTGTTTTCTTTTAGTGGGACATAAAATAGTGGTACCTCTTCAATTCAATGCTGTCATAGGCATAGATATAGTAAAATTTGGAAGTTCATTTTTCAAAATTTCTGTATTATATACTGTTTCTTTTCAAAATTTATAGCTTGCCCTTTTTAGTTTGCAATCCCAGGGATCACAGCTACTTAAACTTAATTTGTTCATGACATAAATTCCTCATTCATACTTTTTAATGTTAATTTATCTCTCAGCTGGGAGCTGTCTTAAAATAGATTTTTTCTTCTGAAAGCGTTTTTGGCTGAAACACTTTTTGAGGTTTTGTGTATTTCTTTAGTGTCTAACAACTATTTACTAACTGCCAATTTTTGCTAGTCATGTCGCTCAAAGAGGTATTTGCACTTTTTATTGCTTTCTACAGTCATTTAATGTAAATGACAGCTTGTCTGGAAAATTCTCATCACCCTTCTCTTTCCTAGCAGAAATTTCTGTTTTATCATTTAGAGTTGCCAAGAAATTAGATGTTTTCCTGCTATATTATATGTGTATGTATGTGTGCACATGTATGGATCTGTATGGGTATGTGTGCATGTCTATATATAGGTACAGATTTTCCCCCCATGCAGGTGGGCTGTTTTTGAAGCCTAGGTGCGTGAACGCCTTTTGTATAGGTCCTTTCTCTTAAAATTTCTCTGTACTTATTTTTAAACAAATTAAACATTCCAGTTAGGCCCAACGCTTGCCACAAAATGGTGTGAGTAGAATCCCCCTTACCTAATCACTCTTTACCTGGACCCCCGAGTGTCACCTTTGAAGTTCTGCTAAACAGCTGGAAGCCGCTTCGAGGAGGTGGAAGGGAAGCGGGAACCATAGAACATTGTCACGAGGAAACTTCCTAAGTGTGTCCTTTTCCTCTATATTGGTTTGAACTCCTGCTTTGAGGGCCAGATCCATAAAAACAGGGTAATATGCTCTCCTCTTTGTGAAGCAAGAGTTATCACTTCTCTGTTTCAGATTGAGCCCCCTGCTCCAGTAAGAAGTCAGGTGAGGTGAAGTGCCTTGAAAACAGCGTATAAGTGTTCTCTACGGCTGTGAAATTTGCTACTGGAATTTTTATATTGCATACTATCTGTATTTATATATTTATATATCCTTGTGTTAATGTTATATACATTTAATCTATTATATAAAATATTCTAATATTTCTTCTTTTATACCTCTTATATGTAAAATTTACTCACACCACCCTACAAAGATTTCCCAAATCCATATGTTCAAAAAGGCTCACCAGATTCCACAGAGCACCTCACAGAAGACTTTTATTTCGAGGTGAAGGTTACAGTGCAGGAAGGAAAGGAGTGTGCAGACACGTGGACACTGGGGGTCCACAGGAGAGCTGGTGCCTGAGCCCCGCAGGGTCTCCACTTGTCCAACAGATTGTGCTGGCACATTGCCTCCGACTCACACCACCGGATGTTTACGAAGAGTCCCGACACTGGGAGAGCTCAAAGTGGAATTCCCAGAATAGTTATGACTCTCTGGCCATGTAATCAGCCAAGTTAACTTCACTTATCAGGTTAGTTGGGAGCCATGTTTAAAGAAACTGACCTTGGGGATTATCAGGGTCATTTCAAACTTTAAATGGCACATCATAAATCCCACTGCCCTTATCTTGGCCAGGAGTCAAAAACCAGACATCCTCACGTCCATGGAGATAAAGATAGAGCTTTTTCAGTTTAGTTGCAAACCAACTCTGCCTTCCGTATATATAGCCTTACCTCCAAACCTCCTTCTTTCAATTAGGAACCTAGGTGGGCCCAAAGGGGGCTAAAAAGACAGACTGTAGCTGTGTCACCTCACTTTGGCCTCTCGGCCACAGCTCATCTTTGCACAGGCAATAGATTGCAAGTGTATTATGTTTCCTAGGGCCCACTTTTCCCAAGTTGGGGATGGTGAATAAGTACACATTACTCAAAGGTTATGCTATAAGCTTAAGGCTATTTCCTGGTTTCAACCTCAATAAACTTTTATTCTATAAACTCATTACTTATTGTTCATTTTAGTTCATTTCAGGGGGAGGTGATGTTTATGAATGAATTAACACTAGTGCCACCATCTTTTCATGGACATCTTAAATCTGGGAAAGGTAAGAAGTTCCCAGGGGAAGCAGTGCTTGCACTGTGAGTGTCCAAAAGCCTCTGACTGTGGCGACAATGGAGTGACCGTGGGGGACTAGCCCAAATCACGTGGAGCCTGACAGGAAGAACAATGTAATCATTCCAGCCTCCAAAAGATTGAGGAATTAGCATCATTCATCTCTCCCTGTCCCTTCCAGCCACTCCCACTTCCAATAAAGACCCATCATAGATTAGACATATTCTCTTATAATTAACTGTATACATACCTGTTCTCTGCTAGTCTGTACAAGGAAATGTCTTTCTCAGTTCTGATTCCTGGTGTCTAGCTGAGTACATAGAAAATAGTATAAATACAATAAGTGTTTGAATCATCTCATACCTTAAGTCTATTCTGCAAGTTAGTAACTTGGATAAGAAATGAAACGACCAGATGGTTCTCGTCACACATCAAGGCTTTTGGCTATTCTTGAACAGGTCTCGACAAATTCAGGCATATACCTGCCTCTGCCCACCCTATTCTAGTTTGGCCCTTAAGAAGTGTTCATGACAGCCCTGGCTGGTGTAGCTCAGTGGATTGAGCGCGGGCCTGCGAACCACACAATCACGGTTCAATTCCCAGTCAGGGCACATGGCTGGGTTGCAGGCCAGTTCTCAGCAGGGGACTCACGAGAGGCAACCATACACTGATATTTCTCTCCTTCTCTCCTTCCCTTCCTCTCTAAAGATAAATAAATAAAATCTTTTTAAAAAAAGAAGTGTTCATGATAAGCCACAGATGGGGAAGAGGACTGAAGGAGACAAGCAAAGTGACGTGACATCTGCGGGAGAAATTTTCTATAACATTTTGTGGAAAGTAGGTGAGGCTTGCTTCCAAGGATCAGCAATATTCCAGGATGGTTTGCCAAGCTGTTCTGTCCCTCCCTCCCTCAAGTATCTCCTTTTGCATTGTAAATAGTCTTTTCTTTTTGCTTTCTAGAAACAAAAGTAATAATACCTAAGGCCTCTGCAGTCTGCCAGGGATTGCCCTGTTTGTCAAAGCGTCAGGATATTGGATGATACATGTGGTCAACAAATTAGAGTATTATGTTGAAGAACAATAATACACCTGGTTGCAGGGACTCCTGAAATTTCAGGCTGCTCACAGTGAAGGATGCTCACAAGGACATTCACCTGAAGTGCCAGTCTGGCTGTCAGGAGATAATGAGGGTTTCTGTGCCTGAGGGGTGATAATGTGATGCCACCGATTCAGCTGCAGCAGTGCGATCCCTATGCTGGGAAGACTTCAATGAAGTTGTTTAATAACTTTGCCTATCCCCATAAAAATCTGGAACTGAAGTCTGAGCCATGCATTCTGGATTCTCTGAGAATTCAATGTCAATTCAATCACAGGAAACCTATGAGCCTAGCATTCCACTCTCTAAAGGTCAAGAAAGATTCATAAATGTCACAGAGTTAGACAGAAACTTAGATATCTAGTTCTACTCTCTTATTTGGAGATGAGAAACAGTCCCAGAGGCAAGATGACTCATCTCGGGTCATATAGGCAGGTAAGTACATGGCAGGGCAAGGACCAGCAGTTTCCCCGAGTCCAGTGGCTTTTCTGGGACACCCATTGAAAACTGGTGTAGTGTAAGGGCCTGACAATTAGCTTTTGTGACTTGTAACACACATGCTGGACAATAACAGCCTGCCAAGGCATTCATTCAAAGACATCCATCTTGAATAAAAACACTGACAACTACGTAAATAAAGAGTCAGCTGCCCACCCATGAAGTTGCCCTTTCAGAAAGCCCCAAATGACCTGGATGACTGTCCACTTGGGTCATCCTGCTTTTTCCTTTCCACACTTTAATTTCACCAATAAAGAGTGAACCCATGAAACCCTAGACAGCCCATCCCTGATCCCAATAAAGTCAAAACCCCTGGTTCACACTCTCCCTACCTGAGACCTTGTGTGTACCCTCCAGAATCTGGGAGTAAACACCTTGTTTTTTCAAAGTTCCCTGGGGGTTGTTGCTAAAGTGCATCTTGCAAATATGTGTGTAAGAAGGACAAGGCATCACCAGCCCTAACATTGGCTCTGGTCAGGGAAATGTCTGTGGGGGCTGCCACAAATAGTAGGGGCGCAGGTGAGTGCCTCAGGCATCCCTAAGGATAGCATCACTGTCATAGGCCGAGACCAAGACAGAACTCCGTAACCTTGATTCTTGAGCTTATAACAACAAAACTAAGAGCAAGTCTGGCATGGGGCGCCTGGCACCAACTCTGAGGCAACTGAACTTAATTGTGCTTCATCTTGTCTGTAGTTAGGAGTGCTCACCAGCTATACCTCACTCTCTGCACAGCCCAAACTATTAAGTATACAGCAGCCAAGGAGGAGAAAGGAGGGCAGGAAAAACAACCAGCAGGGAAAGGAGAATTTGTGGTGGCATAGCAGTGGACAGAGTTTCTTTTCAAGATGTTTCTCTTTATCTGGAATCTCCATATACTACTGTGTCCTGAGACCATCAGTTGGGGCCTGCTGAGGTCACAGTTCTCCCTGGTCTTGAGCTGTTTTTAAACTCTATGCTCTAGAAGTTGAGAAGACATGAGCTTCATTACTAACTAAACTCCAGAAAATCAGACCATCTGGGTGCTACGGACTCTACTGCATCTGAACAGCCTGTCTCTGTAGTACGGGAAGGATCTCTCTGCTGAATTAATATTCACCTCAGAGTCCTGGGATTTCTCTGGTGAAAACAATTCTTGGAAATTCATGGAAGGGACTTGTGACAACCAGTAACTTTGCCAAGGCCATGTCCTTTTCAGAGTCTTCCAGATTTCCTTAGTTCAACTGGGTGCTTCTCTTTCAAATTATCCTAATTCCACCATTTTTCTCAAAAAACATATTTTTTGTTCCTTTCCATTTTTTGTCGCTATTGTTTTTAAAGGAAATAATTTATAGAAAATAATACCTAGCCCTGGCTGGCATAGCTCAGTGGATTGAATGGGGGCTGCAAACCAAAGGGTCGCAGGTTCGATTCCCAGTTAGGGCACATGCCTGGGTTGCAGGGCAGGTCACCAGTGGGGGCCACACAAGAGGCAACCACACATTGATGTTTCCATACATAAATAAAATAAAAATTAAAAGAAAAGAAAATAATACCTAGATTTCAAACTATCTTACCTATGCCCCAGAAGACAGAGATTCAAGTTACTTATATCTCCAATTCTCTCATTTGCTAAAATGTACCTTGTATTTTACCAGATTATAAAAGCTGAGGACATTTGCTAACCACATCTTCCTTTGAAGGTATTTTGGTTCTCTCACCGATCTATAGCTGATCCTACAGTGCTCCAAGTCTCAGCACACTCATCAGAGAAAGAAGAGTTTAGATGCAGTGCTAATTATTCATCTCAGGAAGAGTGAAACCAGAAGAATGACTGAAAAAATAATCTGAAGTTATAAAAAATGGTTGTCTTTCTTTGGTTGCAGAAGCTAGAAGCTTATTGATATTATTCTAAAAGTAAATTTTCTATATCTATCTAATGAATTTCCTTGGGAGATGAAGCTTCCTCATTATTATATTTCCTAAAACTGAGATTATTTGCACTTCTTACTTAAAAGTTTTCTCTACATCACCCTAGCCAGGCAGCTCAGTGAGTTGGAACATCATCCTGTACATCAGAAAGGTTGTGGATTGGAATCCCCATCATGGCACATTGTGGGAGGCAACTGATCGATATTCCTCTCTCCCTCCCTTGCTCCCTCCCTCCTTCTCTCTCTCCCCCTCACTCTTCCTCCTCTCTTTCCCTCCCTCTCTCCCTCTTTCTCTTTATTTAAAATGAATAAACATATCCTCAGATGAGAATTTTTTAAAAATCTTCCCTATATCATTTCAAAAGCAATGGTATTCTTATTTTGCAGGGAGAGGCAATTTTAAGCTGTGCTTTACCTTGGCATAAATTTAAGAGCAATACACATCTACCTGGCTCTCCCCCATGCACTTGTCTAGCTGCTGGTACAGGCTGTTCTAGAAAGAGGGAGGGGGAAGCTCTCCACCTTGGGAGAGGGATGCGGCAGGAGCAAAATTTATAATAAGAGAACTGTGTTCTAAAGTCACTTGAACTTTCTGGACCTCAGTTTTTTGTATAACAGGAAAGAATGAATGTCCTTCATGAGACTGAGGAGCAAAGCAAGGGATTTCTCAAGTTCATTGAGTCACAGTTTCCACTTATACTATAATTATCAGAAAGTTCAGATGATGTGAGGACAGATTTATGCAAATAGGCACAGATAAATTACCAGCCAATACTCACACATGGTTTGAATGCAGTTATTGATGTCTGTGATCATCAGAGTTAATAACCACTACAAAGATTATTTGAAGAATTAGTTATTATTAATAACAGTGGCCCAAAAATAAGCACCTCATTATATTGACGGAGGCGGGCACTGTAAGATGCTAATGCCTGGGAATCTGACTGACAACCTCAGGGAAGCTCATAGTTATTAGTTGGTAATATTACTTGTTAGTTGTTTGCTAATAAAAGAAAAGGAAGGAAGAAGGAAGGGTGGTAGAGGGGGGAGGGAGGAAGGGAGGGCATTTAGTAAAATGTAAAAAAATGTCCTTTTTCAAAGAAAAGGATTATATTTGGATTATATCTTACACTTTGAACATGCAAAAGAACTCCTAGATATAATCTCCTTCTTTGTAATTTTATTTTACAAGGTCTAGTATGGTAACAGGCCCATCAGCAAGTAAGTACAGGGGTTCAACTGTGAGAGGTCAAGGTTTTCCAGGCCAGGAACTCCATGGTACCTGCTGGAATTCTGTCAGATTCTGCTGGTGATTCAGGGATTCCTTTTTCCTGCTCTATCTCTGGAAAGGCACAGAAGATAACAGAAACCAAGCAGGAAGCGGCTGTGATAGAAAAGCTGGTTTAGGTACTTTCACTGGACTCCTGTGGTATAGAGCTCCATGAAAAAAAAATAACAATATAAAGAAAGGAGAGCCACGTCAATCATTTTAAACTGGTATTTCAAAAAAGGTTTAAAAACCATCTCTTCCAATTGTTCAGACATTTCCTGAAAATATGTGCTGTGATCTTTAATTTTCTTTATCACAGTTTTCACTTACCAGTTAATACTGAAAAAGGAAAAGAGAGACATAAATACGTATTCTACAGACTCTTGTATTCCAAATCATGTCCATCACGTAAGAGAAGAAAAATAGCCATTTTCAGGACCATTATTCAGCACCACATCCCCTCCAGTTAGAGAAACAAACAATTCTTTTACACATCTTTATGTTGTAAGGTTTCAATAACAACTCAGGAGTAGGCAAAGGTTTGCTATTATTTAATCTTGGAAGAACACTGAAAGAAAAAGGAAGAGGACGTGGGCAGTGTGGAACGTAGGCAGAACTTTACAGAGCTGGCCACATGTGGCTTTAACAGCTGGAGGGGAAACTGTCTGGGGCTAGGGTTACAAATTTCTGTTCAGTAAGGATATCCATGATGGTAACTCTCATGATGACGGTAGTCATCCTGGTAACCATCCTGGTATCCTTGGTGGTAACTATGGTAACCATAGCCTGCATACTCATCTTCGGGGCAGCGCATCCCCAGTGACTGCTGAATGGCCATTTCCTGTCTCCGGAGTTGCATCGAATCAATTAAATCGTACACAATCACCATGGACCACATTGGGGAAGGATACCAGGATTTTACATTTCCATCTTTTCCAACTAGAAGCATGGAGAAGTACTCAGGGCTCACTTGAAAATAGTTCCGGATGTCTTTCACCAAATGGGCTGGCACATCTTCTCGCTCAACAACAGAGCTCCCTGGAATAGGATTAGGAAAATATTAGGGGATTAGAGTCAGCACTCAGGAAAACGAAATGAGAAGAGATCACTGAGAGAGTAACGACAGGACTCCTGAGTCTACTCTCTTTGGCTCAAAATCCAATTAAATACATTTGCTGTTTTTTCCTACCAGAAAGTAAATGTCCCTGTTGTTCTGCAACATTATTATTAGTGTCAAACTCTGGGGCACGTGTTCTCTCTTTCATGGGCATGTTACAAGATATAAAACCAGTCCCTTAATTTAATCCTGGCAGGATCAATTTATTTAAAATTTGTCACTAACAAAGATTATATTGTTTATGTGCCTGTTTATTTCCAATTAGCTTAGTTCTTTGCAATTACAATTTTTCTTTTGATGCTGTTGTCTGTATAAAAAGTTTATTCTATTGTCTGTATTTTGAAAAAGCTTATTTTATCGTCAAAGGTGAAAAATACCAATTATGTAAGAGCTGGATAAATGTATTTAAACTATTATGATTAGTGACACTGCCCAGCATTGTGCAAGGATTTTATGCACATTTTCTTGTGTAAAGAGCTTGATAGTGGAAGGAAGGGCTAGATATGCCTTTTGAAACCTTTAGTAGCTAGTCATATTCCTTCAGTTTCTCAGAGCCTTTTAGTACATGTCCATCTGTTGAAAAGGAATCAATAAGATATAACCTATAGGCCTCATAGTACCATTGTGAGAATTAAGAATTAAATAACAGATGAAAATGTTTTGTAAATCATAGAGTCCTCCTATGTAGACAAAAATTGCCAGTTAAGAAAGTGAATATTTTTATCACTTATGAATGATTTTGTAATAGAAACAGTGCTAATTTTTGCACTCCATTTCTCCTTCCTCTCCACTCACACTGTGTGGGCCTGCACGCACACACATACACACACACACATACACACACACATGCACCTCCATGTGTGCAGAGGAGGTGGGTGCCCGTTAGAGAAGGGGTGTCAAGATCATTTTCCCCGGGGGCCACATCAGCCTCGTGGTTGCCTTCAAAAGGCTGAATGTAATCTTAGGACTGGGTAAATGTAACTACTCCTTAACAGTTAAGTGAGAGCTTAGTGCTGCCGCTGGGTAGAAACGAGGTGCCAGACCGGATAAAGCAAGGTGGAGGGCCGGATTCAGCCTGCAGGCTTTGTGTTTGCCAGCTGTGCCTTAGAGGTATATCCACTGCTTGCATATAATTCAATATGATTTAACTGAACCTAACAGTAGTTCACACTGTTATAAAAGACAACACCATACCATTAATCGGGAACAGTTCTAAGACTCCTCCAATTTCCTCTCCAACACCTAAAAGCTTCAGAATGGTTATGTGGCGAAGACCTGAGAGAAAAAAGAAAGCCACAGAATTATGGGAAAGGACTCTACGTCATCTTTTACTTCCAAAGACCAATCAATGTCTTACAATTAAAACCTCTTAGAATATAACCTGATTAGAAAGAATAATCTACTTTTTAATTATTCCATAAGAAAACATTTACCATATTTTTTGGACTATAAGACACACCACCCCCAAATTTGGGAGGAATAATGGTTGTTAATGCTGCTGTCAAGTTCTGTTTACATTTACATTAGTGAAATATTTTGTTATTCATGTTATTAAATATTTTACCACACTTTTTGCTTCAAAATTTTCCCCCTATTTTCCTCCTCTAAAACCAAGGTGCACCTTATGGTCCAAAAAAATACAGTAAATACTTTTAAAACCTTGAAGAAGACCAATTGCAGACTTTAAAATGAACAAAAGGGTCAGATGTTTGTTTGGGGGGGTGTTTTTTTAGGTTAAAATAGAAGAATTTGCTCTTAAACTGTGACAAAACAAAAATAAAGTCATCAGAACATTAACATACCTGAGATGGTCTAACATGATTAGCGTTCTGAAAAAAAGTGACAAACTTACATGGATCACTTTCAGAGGGAGAAAATGAAGATCCCATCCACTGGGATTGTTAAAGAAATAATTCTGGCTTCCTCAAAGTCTGTCGATCAACGGGCAGGTACTTATCACTTATTCAGAGGTTGCAGAGGGGGCAAGTCACTCTTAGGTGAGCATGGCTTGCTTCCCACCCTCAGCTAAAGTTTCAGGAAAGGAGAGAGGTCAGGCCTGGGCAGCTCACTGGGATTCTCCTGAAGACAAAGCGCCCATGAAGGACTCAGGAGAAAGAAACAGGAGGGCGAGGGAACTGTCCATTCATCTGTCAAGATTTCGTGGTTTAGGCAAGATCCCAGCCTAGTGGGGATCGTAACTTGGAACTAATAATCTGAGCACTGATGGTGTGTGTTGTCCTGGAGAGAAAACTGAAAGCCATTTTGGAGGTCTCCTTTAAGGCAAAAGGCTATTTCAAAAAAATAAAAGTTTGTGCTCTTTATTTTTCTCCTAGAAAGTGAAACATTCTGTGCTACATGTTGTTGAATTGTGTTTCCCAAAGGGAAGATTATGAATTTCATTATTCCTGAAAAACATGATTTGATCACATTTCCTGTACCTTGTAAACAAAAGAGTTTGCCTACAGTAATGTGACTTTAGGCTCTGTACGCAGAAATGAAAAACACCACCTAACAGGTGCTGCAGAGATGTCTTTAGAAAGTTAAGCCATGATTTTATTTATATTCTTATTGTGAAGGGTCATTAACTGCTTTAAGAACGTCTGTTTTTCTGGCACCATTGTGGTTATAAATAATTTAAAATATGCTTAAGAACAGTGGTACAATCAAATCTTATATATCTTGATATAAAGTTTTAAATGATTGACCTTGATAACAGGAGTATAAGTAACAACTGAGATGTATTGGTAATCTACAGGTACTGGTCCACAGCAAGAATGCAGATTAGTATTTACAGAACTCAGCCCCTCCCCTTCAATAAATCAAGTACAGCTTTGTAATAACACATGATTCTTCTTCCTAATAGAATCATCAAAATAGTGTTGATTCATCTATGTTGCAATAATGAATTTTTAAAAACTCTGGCCCCTGCTGCTTCCCCACACCCACGACTCTCAAAAATTCTTCCTTTGCACAGTGAGTCTTAAATGAGATTTCGGTTGTGATTTCCCCTTTGGAAATTGCCATTATCTCTGTGGTTTATCACTGAACTCGGTAGTAAGTTTTATGTGCTGTGCATTTTACTTTCTACATATCCACATTCAAAATGATATTAGCTCGAGCAGGCCTCTAGAATAACAACATTCGGTAAAAAAACAAAAAGCACATGTTAGTTTTCAAAACACTGGGCAATTCGCTACAAAAACCAAAAAACAAAACCATTTCTTTTTGACTTGCTTGTCTTAAAAATAATGTTGTTTAACAGATCTTGCAGTCTTCCTGGTGCCTTTTTAAAGGAATAACAATATAGTAAAATGTGTTTCGATTAATATATTAATTTACAAAGCCATTCCTGTTTTACAAAAGACATTTAATTTGTAGAGAAGCACCCAGTGTTGGTACCGAAGAATTATCTAAGTGAATGATAATATCTAGGTTTTATAATCTTGAGAATATTGTGTGTGTGTGTGTGTGTGTGTACACGCATGTGTCTTACACAACACAAATCACTGCAAGTAAAGCAGCGTATTTTCAAACACTGCAATAAAGAATCTGAGAGAGGAGAATATTGAGAAAGAAAAAGACACCAGTTGACTGAGGTGCCAGCCTGAAAGCAACTTTATACTCAATATAACTGACTAAGTGTCTGGGAATCTGCAGTCTGGACTGCGGAGTATTTGAATGATCTAAGCTTCTATGTTTCATTTTAGAGCTGACCAGCAAGAGAGTGGTGTAGGAAAGCCGTGATGACGAGGCTTCCCACTCACCAAAATTGCATGCCTGACCACTGAGGGCCGAGAGCTGCTGTGAATAGGCCCAGTCTTCATCATTAGGAGCTGAGATCACCAGCAACCGCCTCCTCCATCGGAACCTGGGAAAGAAGCAGGAGGCCACAATGAGTACTTGAAATAATATAGGCCAGTGTGAGAAAGCAGAATGATTTTGGCTGCTGGCATTTTCCTATGCCCAGAATGAAAAAACTGACTCTTAGAAATGTCTCATAGCTCCTCAAAGCCATTAAACTGCCTTTCCATACTTCTTGAGCTTTTTCTGTTGTAACTCCACCATCTGCCTACTGTGGTATTTGCAAGTCAGGCATGAGTTTGGCCCCCACGCCTGATGAGGCCACTCAGGAAGAGACACAGCTCTCAGACGCCATGAGGACTGGCCAAAATCGTATGTCATATTGTAGTAGCAGAAATAAGAAATCAGAAGAGAACTGAGGAAAATTCAAGTTCTAGTAGAGATCCCTAGGGCTTCAAGGGGGGAGGGTTAAGAAATAGTTGTATGGATAAGAGCTAGAGTAAGAAAAGAGAGTCGAATTTTAAGTAGGCAACAGGAAGAAGGAAAACAAGAAAGTGGCTCAGAGGGTCGAGGAAGGTTCCTGGACACACAAAACTCTATTCACTTTCCCCAGTAGCTACCAGTTTTTCCAGAGGCAAGCACAAGTTCTGACGTGCACCCGATCATATGAGTAAAAACCAACACTTATAAAGTAACCCTATGAAATAGAATGGGAATAAACCTAGAGCCACAGGACTTTAGAATACACAGTAAACTTGCTTCTGCAATTATAGCTTCAACACGGCATGGTGTTGGAAAGAGTTTTTGTCTTGTAGCCAGGAAACATTTTGTCACTGCTCCTTTTTGGGTTCCTTAAGCATGTCCCTCAATTCATGTAATTCTCAATTTTTCCTTATCTCTGGAATAAAAAACAGCATTTACATCAGAGAGGTGTTACAAGACTTAAACCAAAGCTCACAAATGTAAGGTATCCTTGTCACGACATGCACATAGATGGTGTCTTCATCTGCAGGCTCCTAGGTGTGGAAGTTTGCCCACTAACAGACCTTGCACGTTGTCTGTCTCACTGCCATATGATAACTGACCCAACCCTGGTGTTCGTATCATCTTATAGTTCAATTTCCGCACAGTGTGGCTTTCTCATTACAGCTCAGTGAGCACATGGCATATTGCCTTCATTCTACAGGTGACAAAACGAAGCTTAGAGAAGTGAAGTAACTTGCCTGACTAGCCAACTGAAGAGGCGGTAGCAAACTACAATTCTCTCTGTTTCCCAGGCCATGGTTTCCCTCGTCTACCACCCTCAGCGATCCTGATGCCCGGGCCCCTGAGAGGGGAGGAAAGAGAGAGGGTATGCAGCCAAGGGCAACGGTGTGGTGTTGTCTCATGTTCTGCCTTCACTAGAGAAGGGGTTTTGCTTTCTGCCTTCAGTGTGGGCAACTAGGGGTTGTTAGAGCGCCCGCTGAACTGTTAGCCGGCTGATTTTACTCATGGCTTCTCTCCCTGTGCCCCTTCCAGCCTCCAAGTGAACATGAGCATTTTCAACCCAAAGAAAATGGCCTCTTGGGGGAATAGTGGTTTGGGTGAATGAGAGAAAATGATAGTCTGATGAAATACAACCTCTAAATAGATGCCTGTAGCAAGGCTCGCCAAGAATTGCTTGCTGTGACATTACATTCGCTTCCTCTGCTTGTTTTTCTTCAAAGGGAAAGAAAAACTAAAATCTCCACTGAGGATAGGGAGATGAATGTGTTTGGCACAGAGGAGAGAGGCGCATCTGAGACTGTCCAAGGTTTCCTGGGAAAAGGAACAGTGACGGCTGTCGGATCACAAACATGGCCTCCTGCTCTCTCCCTGCTTCCTTAGGAGACATGCCAGACCAGCACTGCCCGCCCCCCCTCCCGGCCCCCGCCCCCCCAACCTCCAAAGTAGGCCAGCCTACTCGGCCTCACACAGAGCTGTAGGGTGTCCTGGAGGGAGCTATTTTGGGTGAGGTATATTTTGGCTTGTTTACCTGTGTGCACCACTGAACACTGTCCTGATTGCAGAGGATATGAGGGTCTGAGACTCCGTGTCGCAGACACACCAAGAGAAGGTCATTCTTTCCACAGTCCCTTCACATTAAGCTAAAAGCCCCCAGCTTGCAACATTGAAGGAAATAACATCCATAGGATGTAACAAGAGATGTGCGTGTGACACAGATCCCTATTTTGGACAACTTGTTTTTCTGTCATTTAGTTTCTCAGTAAATAAAAGTTCTATGACCTATGGATATGTTTGCTTCTCTTGACCGGCATTCCAAAATTAGTGTGTGTTTGCCCACTTTTGGGGGCTCCTGTGTCACAGAAAGGTAATTATAACCTGAAACAGATGAGTGTCGCTAAAGGTTGGACTGGCTTCAGAGTCTGGTCAGCTGAAACCAGGCTTAATACTCCCACCAACAACTCAGCAAGTTTGAAGGAAAATTCCCATTTGGATACTGGTTTATTTACATAACTTTTATTTTAAAAGATTTCTTTTTCAGTTCTTTTTGCCTGGTTCTCAGTCCTGAGGTGTTTACTCGCCTCTCCCTTGATGACAAAATTCTCTAACTAGGAGCTGACTAACTGGCCCTGAGACTCTTACTAATGGCCCGCATTTACTCATTGCTCACTTTGGGCTCGAGTCTGGGTCATCGTTACCTTCAGTATTAAATTTATCTTTTACAACAATCTAAAGACTAGATATGCTTAGTATCCCTATTTTGCAAAGAAGGAAACTAAAGCCCAAGATCACACAGACAATGAGTGGAGTTAACTCTGGGCTGTCTTACTCAAGCCTTTAAGTAATGTGCTATGGAACTTCAAATGTTATGACCAATGATAATCATTAGCACAGTGATTTGATGAGTTGTGACCACAGTCATGTGTAGCCAGAGACCATCCACAGTATAAGCATATACCATTCTGAATATCCATGAGTTGTATGTTCCTGAAATAGTTATAAATGTAAGAGCCCACATGGGGTCTTAAATTCTAAGGAAAATACAGCGACATAGTGTAGGACCCTCTCCAGTTCAAAAAACTTTAGATTCAAAATGTGGGGACAAGTCTTAAGAATCAAAGATGTGACAAATTCAAGTCAGTGATCAGTGTCCATGAGCACAGCAAGATTGTGAGGGAATAAAACTGAGGGAATAAAACTGAGGGGATGTCAGCTCTTCCATTCAGGTTTAAAACCCATGACACGGTGATTATAAAAGACACGCTGCCTGGCGGTGGTAAGAAGAACCCCTCCTGCTGTGTGTGGTGGAGGCTGCTGTGGCTGATCCAAACCCTTGGTTACAAATAGCATCAATGAACTGGGTGGTAACTGTCTGTTTTAGAGGGGGGGCAACCTGAGTTCACTGGGATGGTTCAGAAGGCATGCATCTTTCAGTCCTGAAAGATTTGGAACTGAAAAGAGAATGTTTTCAAAGAGTTGAAATCATAGTTATAATATACATATACTACTAAGCAGATCCTGCTTTTCTTTATATAATTTATGTTCTGGTGAAACTTTGGCTTAATAAAATGACATCTTTCAAACTCCTAGTTAGAATGCATAATTGAGTATTAGGTGTAAATGTATGGTTTTAAGTTGAAATCTCCCTAAACACACAGTTATTGGAACATATGAGAGAACTTTAGATTCACTGTGTTTATAAGATTAACTTCTTAAATTTATCAGTCGTTTAAGTACTCAGAAATTTTTTCAAGCAATTAAAACATATAAGACATATATATAATGTAAAATGTCTGTTTGAAATAATAAAGTTGTTTAATTACTGAGTTTATAAGCATTATCAAATATTATCAATGCCCCTTAAAATTGATAGCTAAAATTCCCCAAGTAATAAATAGATTTAAAAGTCTAACTTAAATGTTCATGGGAAAACTAAGATCAGAAACAAACTTTCAAAGAATATCTTGTATAAGGAAGGAAAGTAGAATGGAAGGAAAAGGGAAATGAAAAGGAAAGGAAAGGAAAATGATTTTTTAAAATCTTCAAGGACAACAATGAGCTCTTATTATTTATCTTCTAAGTCAATGCCATCTAGAGGGATGACCTTCAATCTGAAGTTGATGTTTCAATGGCCCCGGGACTGAACAAGAAGCCGTCTGCCCAATGGAGTCCCAGAGCCCTTTCTCAGCCATGAGAGAGGCATGAAGACGGAGTTGAGAGTTAGACCCCAGGAGAGGCATGCACCCTCTATCTCCATTCTAGAGACTGGCATTGCACTGAATACATGCATGAAGGGAGAACCTCAGATTCCTTTTAGCTCTGAAATCCTGTGGTTTTACTATTATCTTCTTTTGCTTCAAACTCTGAGCCTCTGGGTCCAAGACTAAAGATAATTCACTTCATATTTTCAACAGCAGTATTAGATAAAAATGTGGGCTCTAGGAGCCAGATTATCTTCGGAGTCACTGAGTCCTAGAGTTGACACTAGCTGAATGATGAAAGTTATTCACTTAATCTCCCTTAGCCTCAGTTGTCTCATCTGTAACATGACAATAGTCACAGTATTTAGATCATGGGATTGTTGTGCAGATTACATCCAGCAAAGAAGATGAAGGGTTTGGCAACATGGGGGAAGGGACGGAGAAGGGAGGACATGGGGAGATTTTTTTAACACTCTTTTCTGTATACATACAATGTTTCCCTACAGTGGTTTGCAATAAACCACACTCCCCAGGGAACCAGGGAGCAGGGTCAAGAGGATCACTCCCTTTGAGGTCCTGGTGGGGCTTTTGTTGTTCTCTGCAGAATTGGAAAGAAGCAGAATTTCAAGCACAGTGTTCCAGATCCTGCTGGAAACCAGGAGCCTAATAAATAATGTAAAATAAAAATGCTGCATACAAGGCCCTCNGGAGAAGGGAGGACATGGGGAGATTTTTTTAACACTCTTTTCTGTATACATACAATGTTTCCCTACAGTGGTTTGCAATAAACCACACTCCCCAGGGAACCAGGGAGCAGGGTCAAGAGGATCACTCCCTTTGAGGTCCTGGTGGGGCTTTTGTTGTTCTCTGCAGAATTGGAAAGAAGCAGAATTTCAAGCACAGTGTTCAGGATCCTGCTGGAAACCAGGAGCCTAATAAATAATGTAAAATAAAAATACTGCATACAAGGCCCTCAAAATTCACTGACTGAATAAAGTAATCTTCACAGATTAGAATTCTGTATTCTATGCTGCACCCACCCCACCCCCCAAAAAAAAGAAGCAGAAAAGATTTATCCAAAGCCACCAAATCAACATTCAAGTTTGGAGCTGACTCCAGCGAGCCTGTGACCAGAGCCACTTCCAACATGGCAAAGACTGAGCCCAGTGGCGGAGGGCTGGGAAGCAGACAGACCTTTCACCAGGGAAGAGCTGTGTGCGTGCTGTGTGTCTTCACCAGCTTACCCAGGATGCATTTCTGCCTGCCCCTCAGAGACTCCAAAGGTGATGTACCTGGATAGGAAGTTCTCCAGTGACTGCTTCTTGTCTTCCTTGCACACAATGCCCTCCTTTTTCTGTTTTTCCATGTCTTTGATTCGGGACTGGAAAGTATCGATCAAATCAAACACAGACTTCATTGCTATAGGCACCTCATAGTATTGCTGTTTAAGAAAGAATAGAAAGTATATAATGTATAAGAATATTACTCCCCTCTTCTCAAGGGAGAGAGTGCCCAGGAGAATTCCGGGGAATTCTGAGAAAAATCAGAGCCTAGAGGGCTCAGTGATTTATAAACTCTCTCCTGTAGCAGTACCTCTGCTGATGTTTTGAACTCCAGAATCCATGAAACAACCGCCACTCACCTTTTATGAGGATTGCTTCTTAACTGCACTCATTTTATTGGAAAGAGTCCGTGCCTTCCTCACCACACATGTCCTGGATTTACTTCCCTACCTCTGGGTCTAAGCTGAGTCCTGCTCACTACACAACTGGAGAGACAGTGAGAAATGCCACATCTAACACAGGGATGGAATAGCATGTTAAAATATCCTACCTGAGCAATAAGACTACTTTTCCACCAGCAAGAGGCCTCTTCTTTGGCCATTAGAAATCTACATAAACTCTTTGTGATTCACAGAGATTATTTTATTGAGTGAGCACCACTTAAAATTAGGTCATGTTTCCTTGTATATCCTCAGAAAAGAGCTGGGATCCAATTAAGGATAATGAAATTCAGTCTCCTGCATCCCACTCATCTGAATTTACAACAGTAACCTGTGATGGATTTGGAGGCTGGCTGAGCATAGAGCACAAGCTGAGGAGGAGCCCGGACAAGGCTACAAGCCCCCAGTGGGACGTTCAGTACACCACTGGATATGAAAGCTGGTAGAAACCTTAGGGATGATACAAGATGAGAGGTCGGGCAGCACAGGTACAGTATGAATTAATGAAAGGACCTCTTTCCAGATTCAGAAAAATACTGCAGGTTGAATCTACTATTTGGACAGGCAGCCCTTTTCCTGATGATTTTCACCTCAGCACAGCATGCTTTCTGTACACTAGAGTGGTTAAGACAGCGACTCTGGGGCCAGTCTGTGTGGATATGAAGTCCAATGTTAACCAGCCAATGGGCAAGGTAGTTAACTACTCTAGGGCTCTATTTCTTCCTCTTAGAAACAAAAATAATTCATGTTATTTGCCTTACATGTTTGAGATAAGGCTTATAAAGAGTTAAGGTGAGTGCCTGTCATAATGAAAGCACTCTGTTAATAGAGTTAGCTGTTTTATTTTATTAATTTTTAAAATCATTTTTCTTAGTTCAGAACCTCTGACCCCAAGCATACAAAGAAAGTAGGTCTAAAACCTTACTGTCTTGTCCATGTTTGATCAGGAGTTAAACTTCTAGGCCCTTCCAAAGTAGGCCTATGTTAAACCTGGTTTTCCTGAAGGCAGAGGCCAAATACTCTACCTTTTATCCCCAGGGCCTGGCACATCGTGGCCATTCAACAAGAGTCCAATGAATGCAAGACATTGATTGGTCTGAATCAAACAGCTGGGTCATAGGAGGTCATCCAACCCAGGCTTTTCCAGAGACCACATTTCTGGACACAAATTCTATAAACCAGCAGGGACTATTTGGACCATTTTAAAACCTTCCTGTTTATAAAATAATTTGTGTTTACTCATATGTCTAAGAGACTCACTGACAAAAATTGAGAGTTGCCGTTCTAAGGAATGGCACCACATTATCCAAAACAGCAAACCATACCTTGACTTTTAGGTCCACGTCTGTGAGTACCATGAAGAAATCGTCATAGGTCATTCCATACTCTTTCCTCAGTTCGCTGATGAGATGCTGGTCTACCAAGTCCTCATCATCCACCACTTGCATGGGTTTCTCATTATCTTAAGGCAAATAAAATGTGAATAAGTATGGGTATGACAAGATAAATATCAGTGGGAATCAGTGGATAGAGACACTGGGCCTCTTCTATCTGGCATTAATTAGAACAGCTTTCATTAGTTGTCTATATTTAATGAATACTTTGTTTAAACAAAAGTCTATAAGGTGAATAAATATAGAAATGAATGAATAAACTCATTTTGAAAGTCATGTTTCTAAAGATGACCAAGCTCCAAAATGTTGCCCATTCTGGTCACAGTAAATCCTGGAGAGCAAAGTGAGAGTAAAGACTGCTGAGTCATCCCTACAAGAAAACTGCCACTTCACCCGGGAGTGAGTCGTCACCCTAACTCATGAGGAAGTGAGACCAGATATTCACTTAGTCAAGTCTAAAATCTGCATGTCCCTCCCTTTTACCACAGAATCACTTTGGGCCTCAGTGAACCATGTCACTGCCACAGAGAAAAATGGAAACTCTATGTTCAAACCTGCTATCAGGTTCATTTTGGCTCCAGAAAAACATTAAGCTATTAATAATACAAATATTGTAAGTGAATACAGCTGTAAGCCATGTTACTGAAAATGGGAAGTGTGAACACGGCAGCGCCTCTGCCTGGAAAGCATTTTGGATACGATAGTACACCTTCATCTACTTCTTCTCCCCATTACAAGTCACAGGGTTTCTCTCAGCTCTACTAGAATGTTCATCTGCAAAATAATCCCCCCTAGTTTTTAAAAATTCAAAAAATTAAAATGAGCAAATATGTGATTGATAGATGCATTAGTGATGAGAACCTGTCAGTTATTATTAACATTGTTACCCAGTGAATTGTAGGGCAGAAGAAACCACCACAGTTTTGCAGATAATGAGGTTATATGGCTTGAGTACCATTGATCGTTATTCTTGCATTGTTGCAGAATGAAATGCATATTATGACTTTGGTCTTTGTTAGAAACAAGACAAAAGACAAAACATCTACATGTCCATATGCCTAGGAAAGGTCAAGCAGGACATACAACTGTTAACAAAGGCTGGAGGAGAAACAGAATTTGTCGCCCCCAAATATGACTTTTTAGGATATTAATTATTTTAAGCTGGTTACTTTTAAGAACCAAGACTCAGGAAAAACCTGTTACCTTCCCCCTAACTGCCTTTAGTATTTAGATATTTCTGTGGTATCAATTGTTGCTTCTCCTTTTTCATTTCTGATTTTATTTACTTGGATCCTCTCTTTTTTTTCTTGATGAGTTTGGTTAAAGTTTTGTCAATTTTGTTTATCTTTTCAAAGAATAAGCTCATGGATTCATTGATCTTTTGAGCTGTTTTTAGTTTCCATGTCATTTATTTCTGCTCTGATCCCGATTACTTCCTTCATTCTACTTGCTCTGAGCTTTGTTTATTGTTCTTTTTCTAGTTCTTCTGGTGTGATGTTAGGTTGTTTATTTGACATTTTTCTATCTTTTTTAGGTAGGCCTTGTAATGCTATGAACTTCCCTCTCAGGACTGTCTTTGCTGTGTCCCATAGGTTTGGGATTGTTGTGAGTTCATTTTCATCTGTTTCTAGGTACTTTTTGATGTCTTACTTGATCTCATTGTTAACCCATGCATTATATAATAACATGCTATTTAACCTCCATGTATTAGAATGACTTTTTTTTTTCTTGAGGTTGACTTCAGTTTCAGGCCATTGTGATCCAAGGGTATCCTTGATATGATTTCAATATTCTTGATTTTGTTAAAGCTTATTTTGTGTCCTACCATGTGGTCTATCTTTGAGTATCATCCCTAGGCATTTGAGAAAATATATTTTGCTTCTTTGGGGTGAAATGTTCTGTAGATGTCAGATAAATCAATTTGATCTAGAGTGCCGTTTAATGCCACTATATCCTTGTTGATTTTTTGTCTGGAAGATCTGTGCATTATTGATAGCGGGGTGTTAAAATATCCTTCTATGATACCACAGAAATACAGAAGATTGTGAAAAATTACTATGAACAACTATATGTCAAGAAACTGGACAACTTGAGTGAAATGGATACATTTCTAGAAAAATACCATCTTCCAAAATGGAATCAGGAAGGAGCAGAAAACCTGAAAAGACTGATAGCAACTGATGAAATTGAAGAAATAATCAGAAAACTCCTAGCACAGAAAAGCCCTGGACTAGACGCCTTTACAGGCAAATTTTATTAATCATTCAAAGACGAACTAACACCTAGGTTTCTCAAACTATTTCAAAAAGTTCAAGAAGAGAAAAGACTTCCAAACTCTTTGGATGAGGCCATCATTGTCCTAGTTCTGAAACAAGGTAAAGACACAACAAAGAAGAAAATTACAGGCCAATATCTCTGATGAACTAGATGCTAAAATCCTCAACAAAATATTAGCAAACCAGACCCAGCAATACATCAAAAAGATCATACATCATGATCAAGTGGGGTTTATTTCAGAGATACAAGGATGGTACAATAGTTGCAAATCAATAACTGTGATACATGAACTTAGCAAAATAAAAGATAAAAATCACAGAATCATATCACAGATGTAGAAAAAACATTGATAACATTCAGCACCAGTTTATGATAAAAACACTCAACAAAATGGGAAAAGAGAGAATATACCTCATCATAATAAAGGCCATATATGAAAAAACTACCACCAACATCATACTCAATGGGCAAAAAGTAAAAGCTTTCCTCCTAAAATCAGGAAGACGTATAAGGGATCCACTTTCACCACTTGTATTTAACATAGTACTGGAAGTCCCAGCCACAGCTATCAGACAGGAAAAAGAGCTAAAGGGCATCCAAATTGGAAAGGAGAAAGTAAAATTGTCATTTTTGCAGATGAGATGATCTTGTACATAGAAAACCCAATAGACTCCATTAAAAAACTATTCAACTTAATAAATGAATTCAGCAAAATAGTGGGATTCAAAGTCAATATTCAGAAATCAATGGTATTTTTGTACAGTAACAATGAACTATCAGAAGAGAAACTAAGAAAAAAATCGCATTTACTATAGCAACAAAGAAAATAAAGTACCTAGGAATAAATTTAATCAGGAGGTAAAAGACCTGTACTCATAAAACTATAGAACACTGAAGAAAGAAATTGAGGAAGGTACAAATAAATGGAAGCATATATTGTGTTCATGAATTGGAAGAATTAACATAATTAAAGTATGCATACCACCCAAAGCAATCTATAGATTCAATGGCATATTTCACAGATATTGAACAAATATTCAAAGATTTATATATATTTCATATAAAAATATATGAAAGATGAAAAAGACCCTAAATAACCTCAGCAATCTTGAGAAAGAAGAACAAAGTCAGAGCAATCACAATACTCAATATGAAACTATCCTACAAGGCTACTATAATAAAAACAGACTGTTATTGGCATAAGAACAGACACATAGATCAATGGAACAGAATAGAGAGCACAGAAATAAACCCACATCTTCATGGTCAATTAATATTTGACAAAAAGGGCAGAAGCATAAAATGGAATAAAAATAGCCTCTTCAACAGATGGTGCTGGGTATCTGGAATGGCACTTGCAAAAAAATGAAACTAGACAGTAGTGGATAAAAGTCTTAAATACAAGTCATGATACTATAAAAATCCCAGAGGAAAATATAGGCAGTAAAGTTTCAGATATTTCAAATAGCAATATACTTGACAACATATCCTGTAGGGTACGGGAGATAAAGGAAAAAATAAGCAAATGGGAGTACATCATAATTAAAAGCTTTGCACACCCAAAGAAACCATTATTAAAATGAAAAGGGCACTGGATGCATGGAAGAACATATTTTCCAATGATACATTAGACAATGATTTAACCTCCAAAATATGTAAAGAGCTTATAAGACTCAACACCAGGAAGACAAACAATCCAATTAAAAAATGGACAAAGGACCTGAATAGACACTTCTCCAAAGAGGACATACAGATGGCCCATAGACACATGAAAAAATACTCAACTCACTGGCCATCAGTGAGATACAAATTAAAACAACAATGAGATACCACTTCACACCTGCCAAAATGGATATCATTAATAAATCAACAAACAACAAATGCTGGCAAGGATGTGGGGAAAAGGGAACCCCACTGCACTGCTGGTGGGTGTGCAGACTAGTGCAGCCACTGTGGAAAACAGTATAGATTTCCTCAAAAAATTAAAAATGAAACTGTCTTTGGACCCAGTGATTCCATTGCTGGGAATATACCCTAAAAACCCCAAAACACGAATTCAAAATAATTTATTTCACCCCTGTGTTGAAAGCAGTAGCATTTACAATAGCCAAGATTTGGAAACAGCTTCACTGCCCACCAGTAGATGAGTGGATAAAATAAACTATCATACATTTACATAATGGAATACTACACAACAGAAAAAAATAAGGAATTTCTACATTTTGTGAGAGCATGAATGGAACTAGAGACTATTATGCCAAGTGAAATAAGCCAGTTGGTAAAAGTCAAATACCATATGATCTCACTGATAATGGGAATCTAATGAATAAAATAAACTAATGAACAAAATAGAACCAAAAGCATAGACTGACAAGTATAAGAGGGGATGGGCGAGGTGAGGACTGATTGATAGAAAGTGAAGTAATTATTCAAAGTACATATATGAACAACCCACGGACAAGGACAATGGTGAGGGGACTGTTAATGGAAGTGGAGGGTGGGATGGGCGGAGGGGGAGAAAGGGGGAAATTGGAACCACTGTAATAGCATAAACAATAAAATATTTAAAAAAGAATTTAGACATTGGACCTGCTCCAGGAAGGGAGCTATTATGATAGATAACTATATTTAATATAGACTAGATATGATAGAAAAGAGGGACCTAGTTAGGCCTGTTTGATCAGTGTTCTCTGGTCCCATTGTTAAAGTCGGCCCAACACAAGTTTGTTTATCAAATGTTTGCTTTACTATCTTCATGTGAATTGCCTTCCTGTAGTTTGATATCTCAAACCACACCTGATCATTTTGTTCTTGGGTCCCATATTCTTATGTAACCCTTGTATGTACATAAGTAATAAATGTGGACAGTCCATATTCAATGGTTAGTTTTCTTCTTTTAATCAGCCTTAAGTCACTTTGACTATCAGGTCAGCCAGAAAAACTTAGAAGGATAGAAAGAAAATGATCTTTCTGCTCCTGCAGTCACTTCCAGAGAGTGGTGAGAGGTTCAGTGGAAACTTTTGTTGTTCACTCTATGCATGTCTAGATTATTTAAATTTTAACATATTTTACTTTGTGATTAGCAAAAATAATGAGAAGAAGAAAAGGACCATTTAAAAACTGATTAAAATGTCCTTAATAATTAATGCTCTGATTCTAAGACTATACAAACCAGATTTTATCTTGAACCTAGGAATGAATACTTTTAATTCCCAATATACATTCATTACTGATTTTGTTCATTAAACAATATTTATCTCCAGTGTCCTGAGCTGATTCTGTTGTGGGTAATAAATTCAAAGATAAGTAAGCTTGGAGTTCAAGTTCCTAATTAGAATCAAAATTAGACTATTAGCATCTATCTAACAGATAAAATCACAAAAACTGTTGAATGGCTGAGACAGAAGGAAGTCAGAGATTATAGCAGATTTAAAAAGTGGCCCTGATTCTCCACACCACCCTGTATCTACACGCTGCCCTGTATCTATAGTTCACTCAGTAACAGCAGCTGCCTGGTACGGTGAATGGGTTGAACTACCCTGACTTGTCATTCTGAGCTCATCTATTTGACTTGTTTTATTAGCACAAGTAACACAAATAGAGGCTAGAAATGAGCTTGCACACTTAGTTTTGCTCTTGCTTCTACCATTGCCATGATTACATATCCATACTAGACTTCTGGAGATTAGTTCAGCTTACTCTGTTCTCATCCCAACCAGGGCTATCTCAGATCAGCTGACCACCAGCTGACGCTTAACCTGTGTGCAAGCCCAGCCAAGATCGGCGGAACCACCTAACCAACCTGTAGTGGACTGAAAATACTTGAGCAAACCTAGCCAAGCCAAGCCCAGATCAGCTGAACCCTACAGACTTGTAACTAAGTGAGTATTTAATGTTATACGCCACTGAGGGGTGTGGGTTTTTATTACATAATGTTACTGTGGCACTAGACAACTGACACAGACATTATCAGGCCCAACCCCATCACATTATTGAGGCTGAAACGAAGGAACCGTATGTAGCGAATGCTGTGGTATGCAGTCCAGATCCTACTGTCAGACAAAGACTGCTATAAATATGAATAGCTGAATCCCTCTGAAACCTGTGCTCCTTAAAGAAGAGCTGCCTTGCCCCAAGTTACACCCATACTAGGAGACAGAGCATATTCAGTGGTTGATTCAGTGTGTGTGTGTTTTTTAGGGGGGTGGTGTAGATATAAATGCTGTTTTTACCCCCAAGGGAACAACTCTGAGATGTCAACTGCACTGCAATTCAAATTCTTCTGTCACCTAGTACCCTTCATCTTGCATTGGTATTGTCCTGGGGATATTCCTCACTAACTTTCTGCAGGCAGATCTCAAAGTCTCAGAGTCTGTTTCCCAGGGAACCAACCTGTCATCGACCCCAGGAAGGGAGCAATTTGCTCAAGTTCACATTGCTAGTTAATAACAGAGTGAAGGTTGGGATTCAAATAAAATGACCTCATTCCTTTCCAGTTCTCTGTCTACTTTACCAAAATATGTCACACTCAAGGACATAGAGGACCCAGGACCAAGATTTAAGGCAAGCTTTGCTCTACAAGGATATGGCAAGAAATCAATTGCATGCTTTGGATTTTCCTTGCAACTAAAAATTTTTTTGAAATGTTTTGACCGAACACTGGAAACAACACATTTTGCACTCCCAGCCTACAGAAATAACTACATCCAAAATGCATGTTAGTGCTGAGTAGGTGAATCTGACAAAGAAAAACAGTACAAGCACTGATACACACGGAATCCAACTATGGTGGTGGCCATTCTATGGCAAGACAAAGTCCACCTCTGGCTGAGTGCTGAGGGAGGTACCTGTGAGGCCAGCGCCTGTCCCCAGCTGCGCACTCCTGCCACAGGTCTCTGTTACCCTCTGCACTGTCTAAATCAAGGGTGGGGAACAAGAGGTTCTCTGGGAAAGCAACATAAATTTGGCAGCTTGTTTTTCCAAGCTCCGTAGTCTTTGTCAAGGGTTGCACGGCTTAGAGGCAAACATTCTTTGGAAGCATCCTATGAACTATCCATCTGGTTCTGATCCAGCTAAAGTGATTCACAGATTCAACATCACTTGGTAGATTTAGGTCATTTCACACAGCCTGTCCAAGACCTAAGATTACTGAGGAGGGACAGCAGGGAGGGTAACCTCTGCTGAATGTTAGTAAGGACTGGCCCTACTTGTGAGACGTTTGTCTGGTTCTCCATCTTTTAAGAATTCCAGTTCCCAAAGTCAGTGGTCAAATTCAGGCAGTAATAAATTTCTTTACCCATTTGTTCTTCTAAGTCTGACCATAAAGAGCAATGACATTGAAAAACAAAATTCTGCTTCAGTTACAACTTGGTAAACATCAATTGTCTCAGGCATTCTGTTTGAAGCTTTCATCTGTGACTGCTTCTTCTCTGTCATATCTACAGTTTCTCCTCATCTCACCCCTTCATTCCTAAGTCCAGGTCATGCTACCAATGTCCCTGGACCACTTGAGTTCCTCCCATTGCTTTGCAAGTTCCTTATCTCTTCCGGCACTTTTTCAAAGTTCGGCCCACTGTCTACCTTTGTCACAATCACTTTGAGTTCAGTTTAAAATTACAATCTTTGGATCCAGACTGATCAGATGAGAGTCAACCTACATTTCTGGTCCTCTCTACCCTTCTGTTTATAAATTAGAATAAACCCAACTACAAATCAGAGTCACTTCAGCAACATTTTTGAAAAGAGATTCCTGGACCTCATTCCCAAATGGAATCAGTATCTTGGATGAGGAGAGGGCCTGGGAGTCTGGGTTTTCATTCTAATTTATAAACAGTACCAACCCAACAGAAAAATGAGTGAAGGACTCTAAAAACAAAATATAAATCCTCCCTAATCATATAAAAAGGTGTTCAGTAATACTCATAAAAAAGAAATGCAAGCCAACACTATGCCATTTTTCACAGACCACGTTGGCTAAAATCAATCACAATTTTGATCAAAACACTCTACGTAGAGCTTTGGAGAAATAGAATTTGTACATTGCTGGTGGGAGTGTAAAATGATACAACTTGTATGGAGAGAAATCTATTGATATCTAACAAAACTAAATACACTTTCTATTTGGTCTAACAATCCTACTTCTCAAAATCTACTGTAAATCTGTACCCATACACGTAGAATGACAAATGTACAAGATAATTAATTGTTAAGTTGTTTATAACTTAAACAATCCAAGTGTTTATCAATAAGAGAGCTACTTAAATAAATGATGGTAGAATCACTCTCCCAATGGGTTAAATAAAGAACGTAAAAGATGTCTATAAGCTCATAAGGAAAGTTATCCAAAAATATATTTAATTGAAAAGAGCAAAGTGCAGAACAGCATATATGATATACTGTATTTATATAAAAAGAAGGGTAATATAAATATTTATATTTATTTGTATCTGCACAAAAAACACTAAATGAATAAACAAGAAATCATAAAAACACACATGGAGAAAGAGAGATACAGGGTAAAGGGGCCAGAAATGGGTGTAAGATTTGTCTGTGTAAACCTTTTTACGCATCTCTGACTTTGGAATCCAAAAAATGTATTTAAAAGAAAATAAGTAAAAACAAAAGCACCTTGATGGAGTCATCTCATACCAAAAGAATCCACTCAGTTTCAAGGCACCTCCATTAAATTCACCAACCTTTCAAAATTCTGACATGTATAATATCTTTTCTGAGGACTGCAACTGGGAGAGCTTATTCCCTCACCACATTCTTCAAATACTCCAAACGTTTGACTTATTAGGCACTTTACACTCCTTGGTTGCCAGGGGCTACTCTTGACAGTGACACACTTGATGCCAGAGGCAGCTGAGGGTGGTGGAATGGGATGGCTGAGCAAGTTAGTGGACAGCCTCTCTAGCCTCTAGGGCAGAGTGACTGACAATCAAAGACTGAGTAAATAGAGAAGGACGCTGCAGCCAGTGCTGGAAATCAGATCACTCACCCAGCCTGCCCTCCCAGCACAGGGTGCCAGGGTCCAGGGAAGGCAGCTGCCAGACCGCGTCACTGGTGATGAACAGAGGAGTGGGGCAAAGGTCAATTTTTCAGGTGCTCCAGAGGGAAAGCAGCATTTCTGCATTGTTATGGATCCTAATGCATGTGAAGCTTATCTTTTGTTCATAATAATTTTCTTCACAGGATCGAAGACAGAGTATTTTATGCTAAAATGTATTCGTTTATACTCACTTACAAAAGTGTTTTTAGGAATTCACCTATGATTTCCATACTCATAAATAAAGAATTAACACTTTCTCTCCTGCTTGCCACATTCTACCTCCATCAACTTTTTCACCCCCCCTTTTTATCGATTGTCTTCGAACTCTCTATTTTGCTAAGAAACCTGCTTGCTGCATTCCCCCTCATTCTCTTTTCATTCTGCAATAAAGTACCTTTAGCCAGTAACTTCCTCCTATCTCGCTAACTTTGACTATAATCCATCATCTTAACATATATACCAATACCCCTATCCTAGTATTTTAAATACTACTCACAGTTAAGAATGCTTTTACGTGTTAGGTCACTCTAACCCTCCCCATATAATACACTCTGGACTGGCAAAAACAGATGGGCTTATTCTGCACTGGAATTTGCTCAGGCCTGAATAACTTTTGTTAAGCTAATGCCTCAAATCTTCAGGTAAGTTTCCTGGTATTTATAGGTTTATTATCTATAGTTCACACACATTTAACCAGATGGAGCAGGTAAGAGCATAGCTCATACTGTAATTGTATGTGGGCCTCTACGTTTAAGGCCCAGTAGAAATCTGGAAGAGTACAGAGCACTTGATTTATTTTTAAGGAAAGCAAGGCCATCTGATAGAGTTCCAGCTGAACATGGGTCAAGGCTGGAGTTTGGTTTACTGAGACCATGGAGCACGCCAATTCCTACTTTCCCATGGCTGACTCCCAGTCTTGGTCGAAAATACCACACAGGCTTTCCCATAAGGGTCACCTGGGACAGGACACCAGGACAGAAAGGCCTTCCAGGAATTAGATGAAGAGCAAGATAAAAGGCGCTGCAAACCACGTCCAAGCTGCCGTTCAGTGAGAGGCAAATACCCAAAGCACAGTACCTGGTTTCTAATAGGGCCAAAAAAAAATTCCCAGTCCCCCTACAGTTCATATTCAATCCAGATGTCTAGAAAACAGCAGAATTAATGCTAAAATTTTGCCAAGGCAGCTCTAGATGCTTATAACACAGAGGTTGAGGTGGGGAATATAATGATGTTTCCAAACATCCCTGACATAAGAATGAGAATTTTGTGTGTGTGAGAGTTGGTGGTTAACACATTTGACACTGGGAACACCTGGTGATGGAGCATTTTCACCGCCAGCCAGAACCCATTTCTGCACTGGATTGAATACCTACTTCCTCTCTAGACATCTGGATTATAACTGAGCTCACTGGCTCATGCTACTGTATGAAAGTCCAAGAAGCAAATGGTTGAATCCCAGTGACCTCAGAACATGTGGCTTTGTAGTATTATCACCAGGAGTAGTAATGCTTGAAGAGCAGTTTGAGGGTTCACTGTCAACATTCTGTAATTAGCAGAAAGCGATTACAAGCATTTTTCGATGATAGGTGCTCCAATCCCTGTGACAGCTCGCCGATCTCCAGACGCCTGCCAGAACAAATGGTGGTGACGATGACCACAGTACTAGCATTCACTATGTAATCGGCATTTACATATATTATCTTACTACATCCTCTCCGTAACCAGGAAACACATATAACTATGTTCTAAGCTGAGACTTAGGAAGATGCCTGGCTGAGGTCAGTCAACAAAGAAGTTGTGACTGTGTTTTTGAAGTGGTTTGTTTGGCCCCAGAACTTCTTTTGTGTCCCCTGTACGATTATTGTTGTTTGGTTAAGGGGTGGACGTTTTGTTGTTGTTGTCCCCCTTCCAAACACACACACAGCACATCCACAGATGAGTCACCGATCTGCTGTGATTTAAGGTAGAACTTTGGAAAGGATGCTACTTATTATCCTTTGGATCTACATCAGGAGAAGCTGGGCTAATAGAAGAGAATGCATGCATAACTGAAACTTCATACCTGAGTACATTCTAGAAACCTACAATATGAGCCTACCATCAGCAATACTGTACTATGTACTTAAAAATTGGGGGGTAGATCTCATATTGTGTTTTACCACAATAAAAAGTATAATTTAGAAAGCAAGACCATATTAAAAATCAAATTGACATTATCATGACATAATTACAACTGTGTTCAATTATACCAAGACCACATGACAGAAAAATCTGTGAGATAACTCATTATATATATTAAAGTTAAATGTAACTAATGGGGAAAATGTGTTTTAATGGTGTATTCTTTCAGATGTTTTCAGATATAATATCTTTTATGAAAATTATGCAGAATATGCACATGGATAATGTGAAGCATTTTCACTGTAGTTAAATGAGAATAAAAAAGTAGAGAATGCATGTAAGAAAAAAGGTGTTTTTTTTTTCAATAAAAATTAAAGCCCTACAGATGTAATAATTATAAAAGAAATGGGAGGGGCAGATTTGGGGCTTCTGAATATGAAGCCTAACTACTTACAGTCAGTTTTGCAATGTTCCCAGGAGAACTGCAATGAGCTCAATCTCAGTTGCCCAGCGCCGAGCTGCATGCCTCAAGAGTCTCACACGCATCATGGATATGAAAAATTGTGAAACCTCTACATTCAGCCAAATTCTTCTGCGCTCCAAAAGGACTTGGGCATAGTTCAGTCCATATTTTCAGTGACTTTTCATTTATCTTAACAGCTTCTTTCAGCCCCGGTTAATTCCCTCCCCAGCCTTCCCAGAGTCAAGTCCTTCCAGGGGTCTGGCAGGTCCCCATCTGTCACCTGTGGCCTAACGGCTGCCAGAAGATCAGATGATGTCTCTCACAGGCAAGAGGACTCGAAATCCAAAAGAAAGTGTCTGGATACCTATCTGGTTTTCCCCCTACCATATCACTTCTCTCTTCGTGCTCCACTTTACTGACTTTCAGACCACAGAGTGCTTGCACATTTTTCATTTCAAAGCGCCAGAAGCTTAAACCAGAACCATCTGGAATGGTTATGTAAATATAATGTTAGGCAAGCTGACCTTGGCTGCCACAAGGAAAGAGCCCTCTGGATATCAGAAGTTTCTTGTGATTCCCCACTGACCTTCCCCGTAAGATTTGTCCCACCTTAGCTATGAGAAGAAGAAGAATATAATTAAAATGGTTAAGAGAACCTAGCTGGAAGTGGTCGATTTTCATGGTGCTGTTGTTGACCGGGCCAAAGATGGTGATCACGGAGATTTTCCTGGTGGCCATCTTGCAGAAACTCTCCAGGTACTCATCTCGCTGCTGCACGTACATGTTGTTCTCGACCTTAGGGGCGGTGATCAGCTGGGGGTGGGTGAAGGCAAGCACATATTAATTCACAGCAACAGCTTCACACTGAGGTGAAACCCAAAGGGGTGATTTGGAATAAAGAGCTGGAAGTGACTGACACCAGAGTTAAAGTAAACTAAGTTAAGTTAAGCTACACTAAACTGGACTCGATCATTTTCTTGGGCAGTTGGCATAATTAGGACCAAAGACTGTTGGGAAAAGACTTATTTCTAAATGGCTTCAGACAGCTTAGAGTTTTCTAGTCATTCCCACTATTTACCTTCCTTACTGGTCTGCGCCATGGGTCCGGGTGTCCTGAGCTGTGGACTCTGCATGGCCGCACTCCCCCTGCCAGGCTGTTGTCTGTGCTGCACAAACACTCGGCAGGTAAAAATTGTTCAGTAAGTGCTACCTCCCTTCCCTCATTTCCATCTTCATTATCCTAATTGGCTTCCCTGACACTGGTGAATTGAGTGGTTACTACTATCATTTCATGTCTCCCAGGGTTGAGAGAGTTGCATAGCCAGGTCTTGTGCACTCTGGAACATTCCATGGCTGATGTCTGCAGTGAACACTGTGCATTCATCCTCTGCTGACTCATCATTGGGCTCAGAGGCCAGCCTCTATCCGTGTTCTCCCACTGGACTACATCCAAAGTTATCAACCTCTTCTCTACTTTATAAAATAAATCTAAGCATATAAAATAATTCTGAAGTCTGTCACATGGCATTTCTCAGCAGGGAAGTCACCATGTTGTAACCTCTTTCAAATTCTTCCTCAAAATGGTTAATATCTGATCCCAACCTGGTCCTGCTTTTTATTTTCTCTGTCAGAGATGTGTTTGTTGCTTCCTGAAAGTTTCCCCTTCTGATAATTCTCTATGCTTGACAAAAATACTACCCCTCGTGGAAATCAAGAGGTGTTCAGTAGCTTTTGAGTGGAACATTAGCAAAGCCTTTCTGGGATAAAGTTGTGTATTTTTTTTCAGATTGTTATTTCTTAAGTAGACATGACTTCACTTACTTTTAATTTTGTGTTTAAATGCTTATTCAGATGGACATGATGGACAGAAACTGCTTGTTTTAGAAATGTGATTTCCCAAAAGGAAAAATAATCAAATTTTCTCTAATTTGTTCATTGACTCATACTTAGCCTTTAAAAAAAATTAAGATGGAAATGCAAAAAAATACAATTAAAAATAAATAAATAAAAACATTTAAGATGGCTATAAAAAGAACTAATAATGGTACTTTTCATTTGGTTATTAGTTTTTAATTAGCTATATTACATCTGAAGATATTTCCTTAGGAGTTTATGGTAGCCCAAATCTCGGAGTTTTATTTTCAGTTGGTATGTTTTATGTTTTTCTTTCTGGCTGTTTGCTCACAAACATACTATTTTGAAATAAATAAAATGAATGCTTCAGTGAGAACACAAAATAGTCAAAAACTAAGGTAAGATTTACTGGTAATGATTTGGACACCTTCTTCCAAACAGAGGGTGAGCCCATACGGAGAGGTGTCTCTAGGACACAGCCCTCCAGAAGCTGACTGACTGGTGACACCTGCCTCTGTAACTTCAGACCAACACACAGGCTCCATCTTAGTCATCTCCTACTTGGCCCTAGACCTAGAAAGTCCACGGACAAACCACGGTATGACAAGATTTCAAGAGTACTCGGAACTCCTTCTGGTTTCCTTCTCCCCCTTGTACATGATTGAGAATTTCAGACAATATATGATCGTACAGAAAGTTCTTCTCCCTGCCTGGAAGTTTCTCCCAGGCATCTCTGAACCCAGTAGTCTTGGGCCACTGGATACCCTGTGGAAATCACACTGAAATAAATAAAGAGTTCTAATGTGTATCTGCACCTCGGGACTTTTGCCCAAGGGTGCCTTACCCACCATGAGGTGACACTCATCTCGCAGTCTCCTTCCCCAGCTCTGTCACTCGGTGATGTGGCCCCAGGCTCTCTCTTACTAACCTTTCC
Source organism: Sturnira hondurensis (assembly GCF_014824575.4). Classification (NCBI taxonomy): domain Eukaryota; kingdom Metazoa; phylum Chordata; class Mammalia; order Chiroptera; family Phyllostomidae; genus Sturnira; species Sturnira hondurensis. Next base: position 19,468,957 of record NW_028073511.1, on the reverse strand, counting down.
TCCTATTTTCCTTATGTGCCCTCTTTACCCAATAGCTGAACCATCCTAAATTATGAAATAGAAGAAATTTCGGCAGAGTGGCACAGAGAAGGGGGGATTATAGTTAAAGTTGAAGGGCCTGCATTTTAATCCTCATTCAACCCCTGGCTCCCTTGTAGCCTCAACAGGGCCCTTTAACGCTATGAACCTTAGTTTTCTCATCTTCACAACGGAACAACTTCCCTACCAACCTCACAAGTAGTGAGAACTGAGCAAAAATAAATAAACTATGTGTGTGACGGTGTGCCCCTGAGTATAATACATGCATGTTGCCACTGTGTAGTTCGCCCACATTCCTTCCTCTGCCTTGGCCTATGTGACCCTCCCACCAAGAAAGCCTTCTTGTCCCCTCCAGCTTAGCTGATGCTCAGTCATTCTTCCAATGCAGGGTCCCCCCTAAAGTCTTTTCTAGCCCTCAGTGATCACTTCTTCCTTATAATCACTGTCCTTATAGTCTACACTGTTCACTTGGAATGTATTTCTTTGATTTACTATTATATTTTATGTTTATGTCACACCTCCCCTACTGAAGTATAAGTTCTTCAAGGCAAGTTCTTGAAGCCCCAGCCCCTACCACTGCCGTACCCATGGCCGAAGAGCAAACTCTGCCCCTCATTCCCCAGGTTACGTGGACCCGTCCAGCCGAGAGAGGAGAGCTACTCAGAAACACGATGATCACCTCCGCCTATGACTGTCTAGCTGCAGCCCACAGACAGGCTGGTTCAATCTGTTCCTCCGGTTCACACCAGGGAAAGGAAAAAGCGGAGGAGCCTGATCATCTCAACATATTTCAAGGATTCTTTCCCTGTGTATTGACATCTCTATCCCATTGCCAATCCTTTCTTCCTAAAGAGAGCACCTAGAACTTCTCAGTGAACATTGTGGTCTGGTCCTCGGCCTCTTTCCAGTTTGGCGGTGATAAAACAAGGCACTCTCACGAACTTAGACCTGTGTTGCACTCTTTTTTATGTTTCTGCCCCAACAGTGTGCTGGCACGAGGAGCCTTGGAATGTAATTAAGCCAGTTTGCATTAATAAAGGGAGCAAACAGGACTGGGCGATGCTGTGGGGAAAGTGTTTTAAGCCTCCGATTATTCTACAAACTGTGGTAGGTTCAAAACCCTAGGTTTTTATAGGATTCTGAAAGATAACATGTAAGCTAGAGGTTTGCCTTAGTAAATCAGAGCTTTGTATCCTTTTCTAAAGTTGAATCAAATGAGTCGATTGTTGCCCTAACAACCAGATTACTGGAGTAGGTTTAAAATATTAACCCACTTGAACTATAGGAGATTCAGGCTCCAAAGAATGCTTTTTTAAACTTGGACTCGAACCTCTGCGATGTGGCACTTGTTAATTGACAAGTGGGTTGATTCTCAGGGCACAGAATGATGGCTTGTCAGCTGTACTCCACACAGTCCAATGTTTAAATGATGAACAGCTTATCTATATTCTCACCTCCGTCACCCCTAAACTGACAGCAGCCAGCCTGAGGGACTGGGTTAACTGGGCTTCCGTCTACTGTTCTTGACCAACTGCCAGGAGAGCCAGAGCGTGGGGGTGCGGAGAGCCAGCCTGGTATTCAAGGCAGAAACTCTACCTCGGTGCTCAGCCCCAAATGTTGACGACTGATATGTCTTACCATTGACCTGAGCAATTCAAGGTTTCAAATGAATGTTTAAAAGTCTGTACTGATTAACTAACAGGAAAACTTCTCAGTTTCCCCTATACTTCACAGCATATGCCCCATATTCAGGAATGTGGAATGGGGGACTGGCTTGAGCACGCGCTTTAAATCGAAAGACCTGAGTTCTAATTCTGACTTTGCCCTATATTAACGACACACCTCGGGAAACTTCAGTCTGTGAAATGAAGATCTTCATGGCATTGTCATGAAAATTCAACCACGGGGTCTCAAAAGGTCCCTGGCAGGATCTGCTCCTTTGCTTTAACAGACTGAGAGGCAGGGGGTGTGAAGGAGGGACCTCAGGCCTAAGAAAGGGGTGCCTGGCCCCCCCTGCAGCTCCTCCGAAGGGTCTGCCCACCCAGCCACAGTCTGTGCCGCTTCTCTAAGTCATTGGATAAGTGGAGGTTATGTGGTTGATGTTTTCACATCTGAAGAATGATATTAATAAATGCTAAGAATCAGAGGTTTATGATAAGTTGTAACAGGGCACCAGGTTACTGAAACGCTGGAAAGATAAGCTCAAAGGCCTGCACAGTTTCTTGGAATGCGAACCTCCTGTGAGTTGGAGCACGCTAGCTTAGGCTGAGGCCAGGCAGAGGTATACGGTGTCAGCCACACCTGAGCAGCTTGCAGAGTGCTAAGCCTTGATGAATATGAATCGAATCACCGATCTTCCTGAATAACACTGGCCATGTTCGATGGGAAAAATGAATGGAAAAGATGACAAATGGAACCACCTAGTTCCTTCACCCAGAAACAAAAGCCTCCCCTCTGTCTGGTCAAAAAGTCTCTTCTCTCCATCTTTTGATACTGCACCACATTTATTTTACCTTGTCTTTTGTAATCTATCCCTAGTTGAGAGGTCATCAGCTCTTCGGAACACACACGTCTGACGGGATCCTGGGCCGTGCCACTTGTGCAACCCCAGGCACACGTGGGGTCGCAAGACTGAAATGCCTCTTGCTGGGCTTTCTTTGTAGGAGCAAGCCCGGCTCTCTCGCCAGCCACCCAGAGCCCCATTGCCATGAGCAGCCCCAGCTGCTTTCTGTTTTGCCTCACATGACATCAGCAGAAGCTGTCATTTGAGTTTCATTTGCTAGAAATTTATGATCAGGGATACTGTTAAAAGCAGAAAAGACCCAGCTGGGCTTTCAAATCCCTGACTAAGGGAGTGGAGAGAAAGGGCGAGAAATAAAAGGCATGACTCATAGCAGGGCTATGTATGAAAACCCCTTTCTTTTGACTCACAAACTAGCAGTAATGGAAGTATTTACCAATAGGTGCACCATTGCGATCCTGACAGTTCACCCATGATTATTCTCCCCTGGTTAAAACCTGGGCACAGGGAACACTTCACCTGCCCTGTTGGCTAAATGGCCAGGGTTGGGTGAGGGGTCTTAGCAGGCTGGACGAAGTCCCAGGTGCTCTGGAGGCAGGCAACAGGGCACCCTGCTGATGTTCGTCCACAGCCCAGAGAGCAGTTTCCCCGTGGGTTCTCTAGCAATCATTCAAGCACCAGGTACAGTTCTACTCTAAAATCTACTCTGCAATGATTTTGGTTCCTGGTGGAGCATTCCCACTTAAGTTTATGTACTCTGGGAATAACCAAGTAACTGTTAAACTACTGTGACTGCCTATCTTCTGCTCACCTGAGTTTATACAGTTACTTTAAGGCTCTGATTAAAACAAGTAATAACACACACAAAAATAAAATGCACACACACACACACAAACAACCTGTAGAAACAATCAAACTTAGGTTTTGTTCTAACACATACATACACTATTGATGGAACAGCTAAGAGAATTTGGGGACATGCCCCCTCCCCGTGATAAATGCCACAAGAAACTCCCATCTGAGTAACAGTTCAAATGCACATTGAAACTTTTTGAAACCACTGAAGATAAATGGACCCCAGAGTCTCTCTGGGTCAGATTATTAATCCAAATTTAGGCCAGACTGGAAAAAAGCTAAAACACCCCCTGAGACACGCCTTGAGGGAAGAGTGTCTGTCACTTTTGGCGAGGAAGATGTGGGGCGTTGAGTCACCTTGTGCCTTCGGGAGGACAGATGGCCCTTCATGCCAGGAGAGGACTCCCTCCCAGCCAGCTGTCTGAGAGAATCAATCCTGACTCATGGAACCCAAGATTAATTTACTGATTTTTTCCTCTGAAGTAATTGTATAATACTTGTTTCCTCTTTGACAGGCTGGGATAAAATGATAGTGTTAAGAAGCTGGGGTAAAGCCTTGGAAGGGTGCTAAAAGAATGGGTAGGGAGACTTGGAGAGAAGACACTGCTTGTGAGAACTGCCCTTACATTTAGGATGGGGCTTGTTCCTGCCTGAAGCCTTTTCCCTGGGGTTTGCGTAGAAACTGTTATTACTTTTTGGATGGTGGTAAGTAATGGCCAACTGGGATGTACCAGTGACTGAGATGTACCAGTGACTCGCTTAATTCTAGTGGCACCCAGAAACCAAGGTGAAAAAGAAGTAAGGACTGCTCGTCTCCTTTATCACACACACACTCTCTCTCTCTCTCTCTCTATCACACACACACACACACACACACACACACACTCATGCTTATTTTATAGAGTCTCAGAGAAACTGACATCTGGACTCCAAGTTCAGATGTGTCTCTAGAGTATTGGAAATTAGAACAATTAACCCAGTTCGCCACACTCCATCCTTTTGGCCTTTTACTAGTTGGGCAGAGATAAAAGGGACAGACTTTAAGGATAAAGATTTCAGCCAGCTGGTGTAAAAGCATTCATGAGGGTCACAACCACAAGGGCCTCTTCCCACTCCCACTTACACCTACTCCCCACCCAGGCTGCCTCACTCTCGCCTCTCCATTTTCCCATCGTTGATATAGACCTAATCTGGGAAAGAGGAGAAACCTTGGTATTTCCCCAGACACATGCTTCTAGTTTCTAAGCTGATGAAGAGAGAAACCTATTTTTTTATGTTGTGACCAGAGTCAATGCATAGCATTTTAGGAACTTGGTTCTTTTTCTTTGAACTTAGTAAAATGGAGCTGTGTCCAGAGCTACCCCGTGGAAGAGAGGAGTAAAGGTGGGGGATAGGTGTGGCTGGCTGTGGAAGAAGCTGTGACTGCAGGTGCTACCCTGGGTTCACATCTAAGGTCCGCTGGCCAACGACTCTGAGTCTGCGCATGAGGACAGATGCATAGAGCACCCAACCCGACAGCGGCTGCTGGCCGGGCTGCCCTTCCCTGACACACCTGCTGACCTTCTGGACACGGCACAGGTTCAGCCATCGTCTGCCACCCACCAATGTGATTTTAGAGAAACCACAAATTGAACGTGAACGCTCCCTGCCTCAGCCCACAGAGCAATGCCAAGGAGAAGATTACTTACCAGGAGCCTTCGTTTGCCTTCAAAGGAGCCCAGCAGGTCGGTTACCAGCTTCTTGGGACTCTGAGTGAAGTACTTTGCGGTGGGTTTCAGGTAGCCGTCCTGCTCAGCTTTCCCGGCTTTTTTCTTCTTGCTCTTCTCCTTCTCCGGCCTGGTCTTTTTCTCAGCTTTGTTCTTCTTCGCTTGCTTTTCACTTTTGAGTAACTTCTCTGCTTTGTCATTCTTCATCTTCTTTTTCTTCTCCTTCTCAGGTTTCTCAAGCTTTTCATGCTTTTTAGACTCTTTCGCCTTTTGGGGAGGAACGTTCCCCACCTGCAACTCCTCCTCCAGCTGAGAGGCAGTAGGTCGGCTGGGGTCATACTTATCCTCATACTCATTGCTGAGAATTTTGTCTTGGGCTTTCTTTTTGGGCAGTTTCCCCTTGGCTGGCTTGTGAGGACCCGGCACCACGTTGGGGTCCCGGTGGCTGTGCTCCCGGCGGTCTGTGCGGTTGTCCCGGAGCCGGCCGGGCCCAGCCCTGCTGCTGTGCTCCGGGGTGGGGGTGGGAGGGGCCGCCGTGAAGCTCTCGAAGCTGGTGGCCTTGCTGGGCCTCCTGGTGGTCTGTGGCCTCTCCCTCGCCTGCTCCTTCCTGGGCGCAGGGTAGAGATTCTCTGGGGCTGCGGCGCTTCTGGCAGTAGTCACCTCGGCTGTCGCTGGGGGCCTGTGGGCATCCAAGGAGGGGTGCACCCGGGGGGTCCAGGGCCTCTGGGTGGTCGGGAAGGCCGTGGTGGTTGTAGGTCTGGCAGCTGCCGTTGGCACCCGCGAGGTGGCCCGCGTCACTGTTGTGGCTGGAGCTGGGGTCAGGGTGGTGACCCGTGGGGTGGGAGGAGGGGGCGGAGGGGCTGCGGTCGTGGTGGCCGGTTTTCTCCACGCCTTTGCCCGACTCTCTCTGGTGGGTGGGACTTGTGCTCTCCTGAGGTCTTCGTTCCTCTTCTCACTGCTCAGGCCTGGCCTCGCTGCGCCTCCACCCCCGTTCCCCTCCTCCACCACCTGGCCCTCCACCCCAGAGGCCTTACACTTCTGAACAAAGCCCTTCTGCCTGATCTTCTCTATCCTGCGGATGGCACCCTGGTCGATGATCTCGTACATGGCCTCCAGCCTAACTGGGTAAGGGTAGCGCTCTTCCACCTGCAGCGTCTTCTTCAACAGCACCATGCCGAACTTCCCCTTCTCCAGCTTCAAGAAGCTCATCAGCTTTGGGATGAGGCTGGGGTCCAGGGACTGCTCCAGGACCTGGCCTTCGCTGGTGATCCTCCGCACCTTGCCCCCTTCCTCGCCGGCCTGGTGGAACAGCACTATCTGCTGGATGTGCCTTTCCGCCAGCTCGCAGTACACGTCGTCCTTCAGCAGGCTCATCATCAGGCGGTAGTAGCCTTCCGAGGCGTGAGGGGCCGAGATGACCCACACGCGGTTCTTCCCTGCAAAGCTGGCGAGGATGTTGGGAGAGCTGGACCCAGAGGGGAAGCGCAGCATTCTTGACCGAGCTGAGGACCCCTCATCTCGGACCATCTCACGGGGAGAACTCCGGGCTGCTGGTCTCCGCCCAGGTTTCGCCAGGGCCCCATGGATGTCCAGCGGGACCGGAGGGGCCTTTTCAGGAGCTATTCTCAACACAGGCACACTGCTCCTTCTTGGGAGAGGCTGAAGGTTTCGTTCTTCCAGAGCAGGTCTCTCAATTCCCTGAGACCTCCCCGTGTGCCTCAGCAACCGAGCTGGCCTTCTATTGACTGGGGATACCAGAGGCCCTTTCTGCCTTCCATGGCTCCCTCCATGCGTGGCCTGGGGGTGGGGTTCTGACCCACACACCAGCCACATTGCTAACAGCATGGTAAAACTGGGTCCCATTCTCCATGTCATTGTGCAATCCACTTTTGGAGGCAGCAAGGTCAAAAGAGGAAAGAGGAGGGGAAGGGGAGAAAAGAAAAAAAATTATTTAATTGCAAACAGAGCTGGGCATTTTCTCTTTCTCTATTTCATCCAAGGGCTGGGGGTAGGGGTGGTTAGAGAAGAAGGGGGGAGGTCAGGGAATGGAAAATAGGATGAGATCCTGTTACTTTTAAACCCCTGTAATTTGTCAGTGCTTAGCAGAGACAGTTACATTAAGCAGGAAATCCAACTCAGTGCCCATTCAGCATGCTTGCATCCTTTCAACTGATTCTCTGATGCTCCAGAGAAAATGAGCACTGAGCATATTAATTATGGCAACATTACCATTTCATTTCTTCAAACAAGCAACAAAGAAACAAACACACCAAAGGCAGAAGGATTACACACTTACGTTGTGGCTCATGGAGATGGAATGCAGAAGGCTTAAAAAGCGATCTGAAGTGTGGTCCCAGGCCAGTTGCCTAGATGAAGCACTTTTCCTCCCAACCCTCCGTCTCCTTTCCGAGCCTGGGGCGTGCTGCAGCTCGGCAACCAAAGTCGCCCGTCCTGACCTGAGGGCTCTGCTGCTTTCTTCTTTTCTTTTCAGCTGTGTTTTTACCTTCTTGACAAGTAGGATGCGGTGACAGGAGCTGTCCTTTTAAGTCTTTGCATCTCCATTGTTCTGTAGTTTCTACTCAGCCCTGCGTCCAGTCCCCTGTGTGCCAATCCCTGGGCCGGCACACAGGGCACCCCCTGAAGCGGAGCCCCAGCTCTCTCTCTGAACCCCACTTTTTTCTCTCTTCAGAGTTCCAGGGTCCTTCTTATCACCCTTTCCCCCACAGCCTGGCTTAGTTCCTTTGTTTCCGAGCGCGAAAGCACTGGGATTAATATGTTTTCCAGGCTGAGGGAAAACACAGGAATGTGATGTTGAAAATAGGCTTTCTCTCTTTTCCTACGCCTCTCTCCTCCCTTTATTTCTCCCCACCTCTTTTTTTTCTTCTCTTTTCCTTCTTCTTCTTTTTCTTCTTCCTCTTGCCTGGATTCAGTCCCAGGAATGCCAGGACAACCTCAGTTTTGATCCAAACCAAACTCAAACAACAGTGGCCACTGGAAATCAAGGAAACTTCACTAAGGATTTAACAGATCAGCAAAACGCCGCCTCCTTCCCATTTCAGCACGTTGAGAGTGGACTCGGTGGGGAGGGCCGTTCTCTGGGTGGGGGAAAGTTTGGAAACACTACCCATCATCATAAATCACTTTAGAATAGGATGGCTGAGGACTTAACCCCTTCCACGCCGAACAATCAGGGTACTTTCCCTTCCTGTGTGCACTCACGCTGCAGCCTGGAAAGGGAAAATTCTCCGATTTCTGCATCTGGCTGCTTGGTTTTCCTGGAGACTGATACTCATCTGGGTCAGGGTGTGTGGCTGTACGCACACAGACAGTGTATATATTTATGGTTCTGTGTATTTATTTTTATCTTTTTCTCCCTGCTTCATACCTTTAGTTTGAGGCTGGAAAAGCCCGTGGAAAACATGACTGGGTTGTTTTTATTTTATGCTAATTGGAGATCAAATTACTGTATTCTTGTTCTTAGTTCTCTCCGTAGCAAGGAAGGAAGCTGGTAAAAGGTTAGAAATGCAGGCAATGGCTGTCGGCTGTCGTTCCCCCGAGACTGAGGTCAACCGTAACACCAGGGGAGGGCCACTATGATCTCCAGTTCTGGGTTCTAGCTAGAGATGGTGGGCTACGACCTTCCTTAGCGACATGCATGTGTGTGTAGTGCAGTATTTCACTCTCTAAAAGCTTCAGGTATCTTGAGGGCGTTAGGCAGTCCTTAGAAATAGCCACACCAGGTTCCACAGAAGAGACTGAGACAGCTCTCTGTGTCTACATCCGAGGTCTGTCATGGGGGTTGAGCTTTTAGGTGGGTGGAAAGGTGCCTCAGGTTATACAGATATTTCTTCCAGCTTTCCCAAGAGAATTCAGTTGGCATGAAGTGCTGCAGACAGTGGGGAGCCAGGGTTCTCAGAAGGCCCTTTGCAAATTAGGCCGTGCTAATGGTGATGCTGATGGAATAAAACTTGGTCTTAGTTACTACCCTTTGATCAGCCCATCTCCAACAGGTCATGCCTTTCCTTCACATAAGCTCCTGGCCCTGAATTGAAGACCTGCAGGAGACTGAGCAGAGGGCTCTCAGCCCAGAGCTTGAAGACCCAGCGGTGCCAAGAGGGAAAGCCCTTGTCTGGAGCCCTCACAGACACTTGTGACTACAGTAACAACGCTGGGCTTCCTCCAGAGACCCTCTGTCCTCCAGAGTCAGAGAAGGTTTTCCCTTCCATGGGCTTCACCTCTTAAGTGGATCGAATGCCTGACAGTCCTAGCTGTTACTTCCTTTCTCAAAGCACAATGTGTTCCAGTCTTTCTCTTCCAAGGTCTTTCCTCTTCTTCTTTTCCTTTCCCTTTGTCATCTCCCTGATGGTAATGGCTACCATTTCTGGGGCTCTGGGCTTGGCACTTTCATACACTCTTTTATCTAGCCCTCACAGCATCCCAAAGAGACAGGTAGAATTATTCCCATTTTATAGACAGATAAACTGAGGCTTGGTGAGTTTAAATAAATTGCCTACTGTCACACAAATGGTAAACAGTAGTGTTGAAATCAAACCCAGATCGAGGACTGTCTACAAAACATGTGTTCTACTGCCTCCCCCTTTAATTTTATTCCCACAATGCCTCTTTTTCTCTTCCTTTAATACATTTTTGTCTTTCCTATATTTGTAGAAGACTCTCATTTATTTATGTAACCAGAGTACTTATGATACGTTTAGAACCCTACTTCTCAGAGAAATTCTGCTGTAGTAATTTTTATCTTTCTTAATAGGTCCTTAAAGTCTTTACCCTTTTTCTTTAATATCATATGTCATCCACCAACCTTCCAACGATGCGCACAAGACTTGTCACCTGTGCACTAGTAGAGTTGAAGCCACTTCAGAGACTAGGATTTGACTCCCAGGGGAAGCCAGCCCAACCCTGCGCCCTGTCTGTCTTCCTGGTGGCCTCCGGTCTTTTTTTTTCCCTTCTGTGAGCTGCTGCCACTAGATGGCGCGCTCAACACACATGTGGGAGATATAGTCACCTTGTCTCCTTAACTCTTCTCCACCTACCCACCCCCCACCCGGTCACACTGGCAAAGTGGGGCTTCTACTGCCTGCTCAGGATTTTTAGACTTCAATGTCTAAAATCTTCCCTGGGACCTCAGGGTCCCCTTTTCCCCCCAGGGAAGTCCAGGGAGCACTGGCCCGATAAGAACAAGTAGCAAGTCAGCATCCACCCCTTTCTGCAGAAGCGGATGGTGATATATGGTTTGTAATGATCCTCAACTTGTAGTCCACGATTTGAGAGCCCTGTATGAAAACGTCCCCCACTTAAACATTTTTACCTTTTCTGTAACCTAAGAAAGAAACTGAGAAGAGCAAGGAAGATGAAAGAGAGAATTGTCTTAGAGACACTGGAATAGAGGGTAGTTATTTGATGAAACTCAGAGTAAATTTAAGCAGGCTTCCAGACGGGGGCGTGCTAACTGATCAGACCCACGCTGACCTCGGTCTTCAGCAGCCTGGGACCCCGTCTCAGGGAAGGATGTTGTCCCAAGCAGCCCAGGGAAACCACGGTGTATGTCATATACGGCTTGTTCCCTTGCACAAAGTAACGCTTGGTAAGTGTTATCGAACTGGATTCAAAACATTGTTCTGTTGCCTGAAAAACAGCATTTGCTCAAGAGGAAATGGGGAAAAAGAAAGGAGGCAAAATACAAGCTCTTCAGTGTGATCTTGGAGGAAAACCTCCTCTCTCGCTCTATGATAACCTGTTTTCCCAGCAGGAAAAATGGCAGAGACACAAGCAATATTCACATGGAGGATAACACTACGTGCTTTTTCTTTCCATTTGTAGGCTTTAATCGATGTCGAGTCTTAAGCCACGTTCATGCCCTTCAGAGAGAAAAAGGATTTTCTTTGTCAGTATTCACAGAGTAGGACACACCAAAAAATAAACACCAAAGTCAAGGGGAAAACCCACACTGACTATTAGCTGAGAATGCTGCTGCAGCCAGGGGAGGCTCTGAAAAAGGGTAACCCCCAAAAGAAACCCTCAGAACAATTTCAGAATTGCTCTGAAATGTCAACAAGGCCATATCTTTAATCTGAAGTTGAAGAATGTATACTGTAAAAATAATACATACATACATACATACATAAAAACGAAAGACACCTGATAGGATAGTGCCCAAAACTATTTGAAAGAACAATTTTAATGTTCTTTTAAAATTTATTTTTAATTACTTTTGAGTTTATTGGAAGAATCATGGTGGAAAGTCGCTTAATTAAAAACTTGTTGAACTCCTAATTAGAAAGTCGCTTAATTAAAAACTTGTTGAACTCCTAATTAGAGCAAATTGAATATGGTTTGTAATGTTGTCCTAGGTCTTGTCCTAGCAGAGATTAAGAACCTATGTAAATCACCTAATGGCTCATTTAAATCTTTTGACATCAGTGATTTCAAGTCCATATTTTTCTTGGTTGCTATTCTGCTCGAGAAGTGTAAACTTGCAGGTATACTGATTTGCCTCTTGGAAGGATTAACTCTAGGCTGGGAAGAGGTGGGCAGTACTAGGTTCAAAGGCTTGACCATTGGCCATTTAATGCATACGAAAGATTTATATCAATCAGATTTGAAGAGGAAAATTCTTATTGTGCTGCTCTCCATGCTCTTAGGCATAGCCAAGAAGGGAGTCAGGATCCGATTTCTCTCTTCCTTCCTTTAGCCCTTCTCTCAAAAGCTCTCGGAGAGTGTGGACTATGTACCAGGAATGATAGAGAAGCAGGCGGTCTCTTCCCTTTAGAAGCTCACAGTTCACTGCAAAAGATGGACAAGTATTAGTCCATTGTACTCTCCGCAGCAGCACTGCCAACTTTTCTGTTTACACAAAAGGTCAGCACTGACTGATTGCAGCCAGTATGCACAGGGTTTGTTCCTGCCTGAGGTGTTGCTTCTTTGATTGTTGGAGTAGGTTTTGCCCAGAAAAAGGCATCCAATGGCGACCACTGTGTAACACCTGGGAAATCTTCTTTGGTATGTTCCTCTGACTATAGAACCCTCTAGCCTGCAAGAGGTCAGGCCACTCTGTCTGGCAGGATGTGTGCTAGATTGCCTGAGAGTCCTTTCATTCTCATTACCCAGTTCCCACCTTAGCTCTGCTTCTTCTACCTGTCCTCCTACGATTGCCCTGTCTTTCGCTTCTTGTTTCTCTGTGTTGACCCTTCACTCCAGGTTTTAATTGCATCCCTCAGAACATCGCCTGACATAAGGAGGGGTTTACCAACAGAATGCCAGTATTTCATTCAGCAAACACCTATTCAATGGCAAGCATTATTCTGCTTCCTAGGGATAAAACAATGGATGAGCTCCTGACCTCACAGAGCTTATATGCCAGTGGTAGGAAACAGGCAGTGCACCCGAACAAAAAGTAAACCTATACCCAGATACATGCTCCGATGAATTTTTTGTAAAAAGGAAGGAAGTAAAAGGGGATGAAAGGAAGGAGATGATTTTAGAGAGAGGTCCAAAACAATAGTCCTAAGTGAAGCTGAGGAAACAAGTCCCTCAAGTAGTGGAGGAGGGAAGAACATTCTAGAGGGAATAGCAGATACACAGGCACTGGAAGCAGGGATTGTTCCACAGTGTGTCCCAAAAGAGTCACATTGAAGGATTTTAAGCAACAGTATGGCTAACCTTGACATATAAGTCAAAGGGATCGCTATGCGGAAATAGAGTATGGTGGCAAGCACAGCTGAGGGGAGACCAGTTAGGAAGATCACGTACCCATGGAATGAAAGGTGTAGGGGCAGAAAAGTCATCCTTTTTGGAAGTTGGAGCTGGAGCTGATAGGAGTAGTCTGGGCAGAAGCAATCATGTTTTGCTTAAAAATCCGGTTAGACATTCTGGCACAGAGTATGGGCAGGCAGTTGGTACATGAGTTTGTACTTCAAGGAGGACTGCGGCTTGATTTATACATTTGAAAACTATTTCAAACATGAGGCTGGTCCTAGCTGGTGTGGCACAGCTGGTTGGAGCATCATCCCATAGACTGAAAGGTTGCAGGTTTGATTCCCGGTCAGGGCACAGACCCAAGTTTCTGGTGTAATCCCCGGTTGGGGGGCATACAAGAAGCAATCAGTCAACGTTTCTCTCTCTCTCTCTCTCTTTCTCCTTTCTTTCTTCTCTCTCTGAAAACAATGAAAAAAAAGTCCTCAGGTGAGGATAAAAAATAAAGAAAACCATGAGGTGGGGAGAAATCACTTAAGGAGTGAGTATAGGTGAAGATGAAGAGCCCTCGGGCCTGGCATACATTTAGAAGATGAGAAAGAGGGCAAGGATGTGGAGGAGGAGCAGTGGCGAGGTGGGAGAAAGGAAGGAGCTCATGGTGGTTTTCATTCGCCCACAGCCTGAACGACATGTCACTTCTGACCCTTTCTGCACAGGCTCTAACCACACGTACCCACACTGAGTTCATTCTTCAAAGCCGGGACCCTGCATTATCCCTTTCACAGGGATTTCCCAGAAGCTCCAACACAAACCACCCTCCGTCCTCTGAGGGGATCTTCTGTGGAGCATCACTCTTCTGACCATTTTGTGCTTCGGACATGGGTTCTTGTTCCTTCGAGATCTTCAAGCTGCTGAGAACGTGGAGTACCCTGACGTTTAGTTCGCCTTCTCCTCTGCACCCTGCACGTATAGTGAAAGCGCAGACATTGTAAGTCTGTACCAGTCCAATGCAGTTAGGAGGAGAGTCGGCAAAACCCCAGAAGACGACCTACCTACGATTGACCACTGTGAAGAAGGAAAGACAGAAGGAAAGAAACTCTGCACTGCCGATGGCACTAGAAAGTCACTTAGTCTCTGCTCATTAAATAGTCGTAGTAGCGGCAGAAGAAATAGCACTATAAATCATCAAAACTAACCCTTACGCTTGCCTTCAACTGTGGAATTGTAAATTCGCGGCAACGAATTTTATATAAAGAATTATAAATCTTAATTAATTAATTAATTTTTTTATTCAAAAACTGTTTATGGAGCACCTTTTAGATGTTGGATATTACTCCAGTGTTGGGCATAAAGAGAAAAAAGTCTGTGCTCTTACGGAACTCACTTCTTTTTTTTAAATAGGGGAGATGCCATTCACCCTTGCTGGCCATGCCCCAGCCTAGTCTGTCGTGATTCTTTGAAAATTTTATTTATTTATTTTTAGAGAGAGGGGAAGGGAGGGAGAAAGAGAGGGAGAAAAACGTCAATGTGTGGTTGCCTCTTGTGCACCCCCCAGCTGGGGACCTGGCCTGCAACGCAGGCATGTGCCCTGACTGGGAATCAAACCGGTGACTCTTTAGTTCACAGGCTGGCACTCAATCCACTCACCTACACCAGCCAGGACAGAATTCACATTCTATTAGTGAGAGATGAGTGCCCTAAAGAAAATCAACACAGGAAAAAGTAATAATAAGTGAAAGACAAAACACACTATTAAAGGGGGGGGGGATGACAAAGACAATGGAGGTGGTCGAGGATTGAATGTGGAGGGTGGGGGTGGGCAGGGCAGAGGAGAGTAATAGGAGAAAAATGGGGACAACAGTAATTGAGCAATAATAAAAAATGAAAAATAAAAAAAAAGATGGAGTTATATTTCCAAGAGGTAGTCTTGTCGAAGTATGAGAGGGGACCCAAAATAATCAGAATTATCTTCCAGAGGGCAGACCCTTTGTAGTATAGTCTTCTCCTGCCAAATAAGTGTTCTAGAAACCCATCTGTATCATGTACCAGCTGGTGTGGTTGTGAGAGGCTGCATTGGGCTTCAATAGATTTTTTTTGAAAGACTCTTTCAACTCGTTTGCTCATTTCATGATGGGTGATTTATAGACGCACCTGCCCACACTGTGCTGAGTGTTCAGCAGTTTTTAACCGAAAACAGCATGACCCCCATGCCCTACCCTCCTATTCATCCAATCTAGTCTCAAGAGACTTTTTTGTTGTTTCCCCAAATGAAAAATATTTCTCAAAGGAAAATGTTTTGCCGATGTGGAAGAGGTGAAACAAAAAATGGCAGTAGCACCAAAAGGCAGCACAATTGATGAGTTCAAAACTGTTTTTGAGCAGCAGTGGAAAAAAATGTCTCCATGGGTGTATTTCCTCAAATGGAGAGTACTTTGAAGGCGACTGAAGTTTAAACATGTAAGAGTAAACACACAATTTTGTACAGATGAATTCCATTTTTCTGGTGCCCCCCTCATAGTTACATGCTTTGTTTAAGGAACTTTTGACATATCTTAAATTTTGTCAGTTTCTCAGCCTTTGAAGTTAGAGGTGTGCTTTGGCTCGATTCTGATGTCCTTAGAGGCCAACTCTTTTGAATGAGGTAGATGATCAAATTGTATAATTCTGGTTGAGGCCAAAATGATAGATGACTACAAAGTATATCTCACACATGGGTCCTTAACTGGCTTTGGAGGAAATAAGAAAAGGAATTATAAAAATTCTCTGAGTGTCTGGCACAGAGTAGGTACTTATTATGTGTTTGAATAATCAAACCATCGCTATCTACTTTCCCAAGATGTGCTTTGAAGTCAATGATATTAATTCGGACCCTGTTATTTTTTAAGTCACATTAGTTTGTAATCGCAACTTAGAAAGCTCTGTTTAAAAGTGATATTTTTGTAGCTTATATGTTTTAAACCAAATCTGTTACAAACATTCCAGAATAAAGATCAAATACAAAGTGGACTTCAAAGGAAGTTAAAAAGTTCAAAGCAGAATTTGAATAGGTTGACAGGTAACATTCCAAAGTCTTAAATGTTATTTTTATTTAAAAAAATTAAGTATGGAAAATAAAGACATGTGGTCCCTTTACACATAATTCGTGATGGTGGATTTGGGCAAAACCTTGGCATTAACTATTGAGAAAATTCAGAGGCAGTACAAATGAAAGTTGGTAAGTAATTGCACCGAAAATGAAAGAAACAGCTTAGATTGAAAAAAACTTGCTGGTGAGAGAGGAGCCCCTTATATGGAGACTTCACACACCCACTGAATAAGAATGGCTTTGCCTAGCCCTGGCTGGTGTGGCTCAGTGGATTGAGCATGGGCCAGTGAAGCAAAGTGTCGCCAGTTCAATTCCCAGTCAGGGCACATGCCTGGGTTCCAGGCCAGGACCCTAGTAGGGGACACAAGAGAGGCAACCATACATTAATGTTTCTCTCCCACTTTTTCTCCTTCCCTTCCCCTCTCTCTAAAAATGCATTTTAAAAAAAAGAATGACTTTGCCTATAAGAAGACAGCACGAATTCACAGCCCACCGGAACAGATTGAAATCCCAGGTTTGTTACTCACTAGTTTTATGATTCGGGCAAGCTATTAACTTCCCTGAACCTCAGTTTCTTCATCTATAAAAAATGTGAATGCTTAATTCTTATGTAAGTAATAGGGTTAATTTATTTATTAGCGTGCTTCATGGTTCATATAACAGAAAATCCACAGCAAACTACTATTGATACAAACAACAGGGAATGTGTCAGTTCACACACATAAAATGTCCCAAAGCTTCTTGGTTGATTTTGTCCGGGAGTTCTCAACGTTTTCCCCTGTTGTCGTTGTTGTTTATTGCACTACAATATACATAGCATGAGGTACTGTCCATCAGCAGTTAAGTGCATTCACAGTGCTATGTGACCATCACTTCTGTCCAGCTCCAGAACTTCTTTATCTTCCCAAGCTGAAATTCTGTATCTACGCAACAGTAACTCCCCGTTCCCCCCTTTTCTCAGTTCCTGGAAATGACTATTCTACTCTGTATCTCTATAGACTGGAGTGGGAATGGTTATTTGTAACGTACGAAATTTACCAACCACAAACCAATGCTCAGCTAGTGTTGGGGAATGGTGCCTACACAGGAGCAGTCATAGCTGAGACATCTGGCCTATGGCTCGTGGAGCAATGTGGGAAGGTGCTAAATACAGCACAGGTGGCAAACACAAGGCCCGAGGGCCAAATCCAGCCCTCCACCTCGTTTTATCCGCCCAGCACCTTGTTTCTACCCAGCAGCAGTGCCCAGCTCTCACTTAACTGTTAAGGAGTAGTTACATTTATACAGTCCTAACATGACATTTGGCCCTCTGAAGGCAACTGGGAGGCTGATGCGCCCCCTCCCCTGTAAAAATGAGTTTGACACCCCTGTGCTAAAGGGTCAGATAAAGGGCTAAACACCAAATCCAAAGACAGATGATTAAACATCAGAAGGAGATTCACCTATGAAGCACTGCGTGCCAGTCTGTAGTGGAATCTGGAGCCAGACTGTGTTTCCACGTGGTGAATTCTGTTGGCTCTCACCACCAGACTCCGCCTCTCCACCTCATCCCCAAGTAGCCATGGCTATGACTTCCTGAAGGCACCAATGTTTCATTCCTGCTTCCAATACCTCACCAGTGGGCAGACAATTTCCAAGAGAAAACTCAAGGTTCCCTGGGGCCTAGAAATGAGCTGGGAAATAGACACTGATCCCAGTGGTAACCATGGAAACCTGGTGATGGTATAAAGTTAAACCAAGCTGAAAGGAGTAATGCAAATGTATGCCTGCAATATAATATCTGAATGGAGCTTGTCCCTCAGAGATTTCCTCCTGCAAAGGTTTTGAACTTGAACCAACAGAGATGAGTGTGATGTAGAAGACAACCTAGAGGAGCTCAAGGCCGTGGCCCTCAGGATAAAACCACCAGATGGTTTGAGTTCGAGCTGCACAAAACGCATTGGAACTGTGAAACGCCCTAGGCACATCTCGGTGTCCGTGGAATAACGAACATCCCCATAAATGAAGGGAAAGCAGAGCCTTGGGACCTCTGCTTCTAATTAAAGAGCAGCACAACCGCGTGATTTAGAAATAGAGAAGCAGTGATTCCATTAAGGGTTTTAACAACTGGGGTATTAAAAACCTTTTCCTGAGTATAAATTTGGAATTGCATGGAAAGAATTTGTTTTTACCATGTTGGACCTAAATGAACCTGGTTATACTTAAAACTTAAAAAAAAAGAAAGAAAGGAACAAAGGCAGGAAGAAGATTGTGGGTTTAATTATATTTTTAGAGATTATTTATTTTATTTTTAAGAGATTGTGGCTTTAATTTTATTTTTAATTTAATGTCTCAAAACAGATGAACGTTAAAACGTGACCCATGCACACCTATTCAGAGGCAGCCAGTATGTCTAAATTGTGACGATATCTTCATGAATGAGTAATTACGTATGTAGCATAAAACAATACTAAAATCCAGAGGTTATTTTAAAGAGTTTTGTAAAACAAATACTGTATCCTGTATAAATAAATAATATTCGTTTATTATCAAAATATCACAAGGGCTTCAAGAGAGATTTGAAACTGTTTGCCCCAGAGATATTCAAAGTGTGACAAGCTGGCATCTTTAAAAGAACCAGTTTCTTCTCTGTGTTTTTGACTGTAACAGGTCTAGTTCAATGTGCTCCCAGCCAGTCAAACTTGATTTACCTCAATGGGAAGAACAACCCAGTTGATTCTTTCCTCACTTTTCCTCTCTGTGTCTTTTCAGCATCCGGACAGCTATACTTTCACATGCCCAAATACTAGATAACATTTCAGCTTACTAACAAAGAAAATGTAATAAACACAGATCTCTTCAAAGATGAATAAAAATGCCTGGGGAGGCAGTAAGTTTTTTGTTGGATTAACTGTTAAAATAGGGGTTCCTTAGCAGAGAATCTAACCATTAGGTGAGTAGCTAACCCATGTGAATGTTTAGCCTTGGAAATTCTGGGAGTCTGTGGGTTCTGTAATTACCGTGTATGAGTTGAGGCAATATTTTTTCCCCTTTTGAACAAAGAAAAACTTACCAGAAATACCAGAGTTGTCAGAGTTGGCGTCTAAAGGCACAAGGTAGGAAGCACGTGTCATTCTGAGGGAGCAGCTAGGAATGCGTGGCCAAAGGGGAAAGAAAGGCAGGGCCTTTGACATCACAGTCTAAGAAAGAACTTAACACAGGAGGCCAGAAGCAAAAGAAAGACGTGCCTCACCAATGAACTCCGAAGTCCAGAGCCCAGTTTGGTAAGATTGCTGGGGGTGCCGTGCAAAATAGCCCAAGAGAAAGGAAGAGTCCTTGATACTAAACTGAGAAAAGGGACTTCTGTATCAATCTTACTAGGATTGTCGGGTGCTCTAAACATCACAAGGTGGGAATTGCTCAGGAGGAAGAGGGGGGCCTGTGCTGGGAGAGGGGGCTTCTGTAACAATTTCACTAAAGCAAAAACCTGAGAAAGAAAGACCTTGTAGCTACACATTATTCCCAAGATTTAGAAAGGGAAGCAGGAGGGGTACCTCTGAAAACCAGATGAGGTATGTAACCCCTGAACCCCAACAGTCGGTGTAGTTAGATTAGCTAAGTACCTACTTGTAACCTCGGCTCAAGTGTGTAGAACAAACTCACTCACTAATAAACTTCCTAACAACTTCCTTTCCTCTATATGTGGGGCTAGACTAGCCAGGTGCCTGCTTGCAGCTTTGTGCTCGTATTCGTTTCATACAAAAACTTGCCACATCATTTCCTCTGTGTGCGTTGTCTCTCGCTTGAATTCATCTCTTGTGGTGAGACAAGAACCAAGGCTGGGGAGAAAGGCCTCCTGACTCGGGTCTCTCTCTCTCCCATCCGTAACATTATTGTAACGCAAAAGTACTGGACTGTCTACCAACAAACTTAGCTCCTAAACATTCTTCTCTGTATAACAACTTTTCCCATCACTTAGTACCTTTAACAAGAACTGGTGAAGAACTACTGAAATTACACACAAAGATATTTTAAGTCAAGCTGACAGAAGAGAAAATCAAGAATGAAAAAATAAGCAGCACTTCAAATGAAAATTATTTGGATATAAACAGATTTTAAAAATCTCTCAGAAAATCAGTGAAGCCACCGAAAAGCCATTGAATAAGTTTAAAATGTGGTCCTTACTGAGACTGTCCTGTAAAAAAAGGCCACTGTGAAATGACAGGTACTAGGTCATGTTATACAATTTTGCTGGAAAAATTTTATTCTCCCCAAGTCAATTGCCGAGTCTCTCTTTCATCCTTCTAAAAATTTAGTGCATGTTTGCAATTACAGATCAATCTGATAAACCTAAAATAAAATAGACTTCACATTTTTCTCTCAGAGTACAAGATAAGGTTGCAAACAAATGTTAAGCTATTTGCTGTGACATTAATACCTGTTGAGATAGATTAATTTTAAGTGGCCTTTTGTCAGAATTGAATTTGTATTGAGTCACACAGACCTTTAAGGGGAGCTCCTCAAAAACAATCGGAAAACAAACATGTAGAATGTGGTGCATTGTATTAATAATTTTTTTAAAAGTGTTTAGTCTTTGCCACCCTACGCGAATTTACAGAAGAAATAGTAGATGTATGTCAACCTCAAAAGGAAGAGTCTAAGCCTACTGTATCAAAAACCGTCTTTAGAAATCTAAGATAGGACTTCCACTAAGATGGAGGCATAGGTGGAAACACTGTGCCTTCTCCCACAACCAAGTTTGAATACAACAAAGGTTTGGAGAAACAAAGACACAACCAAAGGACAAAAAATTGAATTATACGGAAGTCCGACTACATCTAACCGTTCAACGGGGACGGTAAGAGGGGCGGAGCCAGCAGCGAGCAGGGTCGGGCAGGACAGGGCCCCCGACCCAGGTGCGCAGGCAGCCGGGAACCAGTTGGGGTGCGGGGCAGACCGCGGGCGCATATTCGCGCACAGTGAGACAGACCACGCAGGCCCCAGGCGGCGAGGGCTGACGGCGGTGGCACACTCGCGTGCAGTGGGACTAAACGCGTGGGCCCGGTGACCGCAGCAACTGCGGCACCAGTGAGGGCCGTGGCAGCAGGCGGCGGACAGGACGCCATAGTCCCTCTTTGACCCGGCCCCCACATACAGTGTCACAACCCAGCGACTTAGTTGCCCTGCAATACCAGTGAGAGCCATTGTCCCTCTTTGACCCCGCCCCCACATACAAGGTCACAACCCAGCGACTTAGTTGCCCTGTTCTAGTGAACATTTTAGGGCTCTGATCCTGCTATGGAACAGGCACGAACAACTCGAAAGATGGCGCAAGAAGAACTCAAAGTCCCAGAGCCAATAACTCTAAGCGACCAAGAAATTGCCAGCCTCTCAGAAGCACAATTCAAGACACTATTTATCAGGATGCTCACAGAACTGGTAGATTATAGTCACAAATTAGAGGAACAAAGCCACAAATTAGAGGAACATATGAAGGCTAAACTAATTGAAATGAAGGGAGATGCACAGGAAACCAATAGTGATGGAAAGGAAACTGGGACTCAAATCAATGGAATGGACCAGAAGGAAGAACAAAACATCCCACCAGAAAGGAATGAAGAAATGAGAATTCAAAAAAATGAGGAGAGGCTTAGGAACCTCCAGGACATCTTTAAACGTTCCAACATCCGAATTATAGGGGTACCAGAAGGGGGAAAGAAACAGCCACGAGTGGAAAACGTATTTGAACAAATAATAAAGGAGAACTTCCCCAGTCTGGCAAAGGAAATAGACTTCCAGGAAATCCAGGAAGCTCAGAGAGTGCCAAAGAAGTTGGACCCAAGAAGGAACACACCAAGGCACATCATAATTACATTAGCCAAGACCAAAATGAAGGAGAGAATCCTAGAAGCAGCAAGGGATAAGGGGACAGTCACCTACAAAGGAGTACCCATCAGACTGTCAGCGGATTTCTCAAAAGAGACCTTACAGGCAAGAAGGGGCTGGAAAGAAGTATTCCAAGTCATGAAATCCAAAGACCTACAGCCAAGATTGCTTTATCCAGCAAAACTTTCATTTAGAATGGAAGGACAGATAAAGTGCTTCTCAGATAAGGTCAAGTTCAAGGAGTTCATCATCACCAAGCCCTTATTATATGAAATGCTAAAGGGACTTATATAAGAAAAAGAAGATGAAAAATAGGAACAGTGAAAGGACAGCAAACTCACAGTTATTAACAACCACACCTAAAACAAAAGTAAACCAAGACGACAGCTAGATCAGGAGTGGAACCATAGAAATGAAGAACACATGGAGGGTCAGAAACAGGGGAGTGGGAGGGGGAGAAGGGGGGAGAAGGCACAGAAAATAGCATAGATGGTAGGTAGAAAATAGATAGGGGGGAGGGCAAGAATAGTGGGGGAAATATAGAATCCAAAGAACTTGAGACACGTGGTTATAAACTAAGGGGGGGAGAATGGTGGGGGAGGGAGGGTGTGGGTGGAGGGGATTGAAGGGGGAGAATAGAACAACTGTAATGGTATAATCAATAAAATATATTAAAAAAAAAGAAATCTAAGATAATTCCATTAATTAATGATACTGAAAATAATTTGTGCAAAGTGGGATGCCAGTCACTGGAAGTAGTTAAGGGTGACCATGCATTACACTTTTAGGTGATTCAGTATACCTAGACTCAGGTATTTATTCCTGACGTAGGTTTGTCCCAGCACTGCCTGCGATCTCTGCTTCATGAACTCTTGACCTACCTCTCATGTTTGGGATCCTGTGCCACACTCCAAGTGCTTACTGGAGCCCGTTACTCCTCCTATAATTCTCACAGGTGTCACCTAAAGTTCTACCGTAACAGTGCATTACCAAGAGAGAGTGCTCTGGACAGGCGTATCCTCCAGTTCACCCTGGAAATGCAGTTCGGTCCTTTCCTAATTACAGAGCAATGCCCCAGGGGAGATTTGAGTGGTAAGCAAATCCTGGAACAGAGGTGGAAGTTTTGGTCTTTGGTCCAACTCAGATAAGTTGGACCCACAGGTGTAGACTTGAGCCCAAAGACCAGCCCAAGCAGCCTTTCAAGACCTTTCTGGCACCTTTCTCGCCCTTCGCAGAGCTCATGTCACACCTTGGCCATGCTCATGCTGGCCTTTGGGCCCAGGCTGCAAGGTGAGGCTTCTGAGGAAGAGACTCTGAGATAACATTCTCCTCTACAGGAGTTTTTCACTTACTTGGTCATCGTCAGAAGAAGGGACTTAACCTCTGGCTGCCTTTCTTTCTTACATAATCTTCATGACTGAGAGCCCAGCCCTAGTTGCTGGTTGCTTATTTGGGTGAAAAGAATTTTAAATTCTGGATTTTGAATTCTTTGAAAGCTTGTCTGGATGACTTAGCATCGTTTTCCTCTAGGTCGGTAAATTCGTGCCAAATGTATTTATTTAATGTGATGAAGTAATACTAACAAAGCCTTTAACTACCTATCTTGCTCCTACATAATTAGTTCTCCTTGCCTTGGGAACAGGAAGCCCAGTCCCATATTTGCCCCTGGCTCTAAACAAACCCAGCACAAGCCTTGAGAGCTCCTCAGTGGAGCATACCAAGACAGTGTCTCACACTCTCTGGAGTTCATCATGGAAATATGACAGAGATGAGAAATATGCAGATCCCTCTCTGTGTCTGTCTTCCAGACACCCTGTGAGGGCTGGCAAAAACGTTCTTATTCTTCAAATATTCACTGGCATGTATTTGTGCAGTAAAATTATGTTTGGGGTTTGGATTTGGAGTTTTTTCTTTTAAATGAACATCTGTTATTCTCATTCAGTCGAGAGTTTTTGAACCTAACTGGGCAGGGCAACTTGGCTTCCTCTACCACTTCTGTAGAGTCATAAATGGAGCCTGTCTTCTGCCAGCTGCTTATGGATTGGCCGAGCAGCCACCATGCACCACCCACAGCTGTTCTGGCTCTGAAAGGCTGGTTCGTGGGTGTGCCACTCACCTCCCACATCTGTTTCGGCTTTGGGAGGCTCATGGGTGGGGAGGGAGGGAGTCAGAGTCAGCTTGTTCTGTGCACATAGCTTATGGGAGTTGCAGAAGTAGGGATATCTCATTGAACTGCCCTAATCAGCTATTACTGAACGTTAGGTATATCCGTGAGCGTATGTGAAGCCAGCACGGGGTTCTGGCCTGTACCTTTGATAACGGTGAGTCATGGTGGCTTAGTGTTTCAAACAATTGTTTTTATCTCCTGGTGACTATCTTCCTCATTTGTATGATATGAGACTATTTAAAAAAGGTGGCCCCTGCGAAGACAAATGAAAGATGTGTTTACAAAGAGTATTTTGTTTTTACCAAAGAAATGTGTTGTCTTTGCAGCCGTATCATGAATTTCGTAGTATTCAGAGAAGGAAATTTATTTTCTACCTGTCTCAGTGTCAGCAACTCTAAAAATGCTCAGGCTCCCAAGACCACTCCACCTCTGATGCTTCAAGACCCTGGATCTCAAGATGACCAAAACACAAAATTTCAAAAGCTCTCTCTCTGTACCTTTCAGCCAAAATTATATCAATAGCCATGACAATCCATTCGACACACTGTTGCAGGATGAGCGCTCCTTCTGACTCACAGTCCCAGCTGTGTTATTGTCTTGCCCAAATTCCTTACCTGGCTTCCAGCTGTCAAAAATACAGCTCACATTCTTTAACTTGGCATTCAAAGTCCTTTATGATCTAATCTTTTAAAAAATATATGTTATTGATTATGCTATTACAGTTGTCCCATTTCCCCCCTTACTCCCCTCNTCTCTCTGTACCTTTCAGCCAAAATTATATCAATAGCCATGACAATCCATTCGACACACTGTTGCAGGATGAGCGCTCCTTCTGACTCACAGTCCCAGCTGTGTTATTGTCTTGCCCAAATTCCTTACCTGGCTTCCAGCTGTCAAAAATACAGCTCACATTCTTTAACTTGGCATTCAAAGTCCTTTATGATCTAATCTTTTTAAAAATATATGTTATTGATTATGCTATTACAGTTGTCCCATTTCCCCCCCTCACTCCCCTCCGCTCTGCACACCTCCTCCCACCCACATCCCCCTGCCTTCAGTTCATGTCCATGGGTCGTATATATAAGTTCTTGGGTTTCTACATTTCCTATACAATTCTTACCCCCCACCCTGTCGATTTTCTACCTACCATTTATGCTACTTATTCTCTGTACCCTTTCCCCCTCTCTCCCCCTCCCACTTCCCTGTTGATAACCCTCCATGTAATCTCCATTTCTGTGGTTCTGTTCCTGTTCTAGCTGTTTCCTTTTGTTTTTATTTTACATGTGGTTGTTAATAACTGTAAATTTGCTGTCATTTTACTGTTCATATTTTTACTTTCTTTTTCTTAGATAAAGAAAGATATCTCTTCTTTTTTCTTTCTTTTAACATTGCATATAATAATGGCTTGGTGATGATGAACTCCTTTAACTTGACCTTACCTGGGAAGCACTTTATCTGTTCTTTCATTTTATTTTTATTTTTTAAAGATTTTATTTATTTATTTTTAGAGGGGAAGGGAAGGAGAGAGGGAGAGTAATATCAATGTATGGTTGCCTCTCATGCATCCCTGCTGGGAAATGGCCTGCAACCCAGGCATGTGCCCTGACTGAGAATCGAACCACGATTGTCTGGTTCGCAGGCCTGCACTCAATCCACTGAGCTACACCAGCCAGAGCTGTTCTTTCATTTTAAATAAAAGCTTTGCTGGATAGAGTAATCTTGGATGTAGGTCCTTGACTTTCATGACTTCAAATATTTCTTTCCAGCCCCTTCTTGCCTGTAAGGTTTCTTTTAAAAAATCAGCTGACAGTCTTATGGGAACTCCTTTGCAGGTAACTGCTCTTGCTGCTTTTAAGATGGTCTCTTTGTCTTTAATCTTAGGTAACTTAATGATGATGTGCCTTGGTGTGTTCCTCTTTGGGTCCAACTTCTGTGGAACTCTCTGAGTTTCCTGGACTTCCTGAAAGTCTATTTCCTTCACCAGATTGGGGGAGTTTTCCTTTATTATTTGTTCAAATAATTTTCAATTTCTTGCTGTTGTTCTTCTTCTGGCACCCCTATAATTCAGATATTGGGACATTTCAGGTTGTCTCAGAGATTCCTCGGTCTCTCTTCATTTTTTTTGGATTCTTGTTTATTCATTCTATCCTGGTTGGATGTTTCTTTCTTCCTTTTGTTCCAAATCATTGCTTTGAGTCCTGGTTTCCTTCCTGTCACTGTTGGTTCCCTGAATATTTTGCTTTACTTCATTTTGGGTATCTTCCATTTGTTCTTTCATTTTTTTGAACAAGGTCAATCAGTTCTCTGAGCATTTTGATTACCAGGGCTTTAAATTCTCCATCAGATAAGTTGCCTATATTCTCCTGGCTTAGCTCTCTGAGGTTTTGCTCTGTTCTTTCTTTTTGGCCCCATTTCTTTGTTGGAGGCAGCTGTTAAGTTGTAAGGGGGCAGGGCTTTAGGTTTTTACCTGGCTGCCCTCCTTGCAGTGCCTGGATGCTGCCTGTGGGGGTGGGGCCAGAGAAGGAACAATACAGCTCCCAAAGAGGGAACACTGCTGCTCATCTGCTTGTCTCTAGCCCACTTTTCAATGTACTCTTGTATGAGACTGGGAGTTTCTCCCACTGTATCAACTGCTGTAGCCCACAGCTCTTTCTGAGTCTCAGTTTCCCCGTAAGTCAGCCCCACCTACTCAGTCTGCTGCCTCACCATGGTTTCTCTCCATCTGCCGCCTTACCGGTCTTGTTGTTGTGGCTGATTTTTTCTTTAGTTCCATGGTTGTTGGAATTCCATGCAGTTTGATTTTCTGGCACTTCTGGTTGCTTATTGATTGGTTGTTTTAGATTGGTTGTTTTTCTCCTTTTGGTTGTGTGAGGAAGCAGAGGGTTTCTATCTATGCCACCATCTTGGCCGGAAGTCCTAAGTTTTTCTGAGTGTTCTTTCATAATGTTTTTATACTGTGGTCAAGTCTTGAGGCTTGAAATTCTATTTAACACAAGCATGCAAATATGAGAGTTAAATAGTGTCTAAGTACTAATATTATTATTTAATGTGTTTGTTTTCCTTTTGTCACAGTATTAAGATATTTCCTTTGTTTCTTCTCAATACACAAACATTTGGGAAACCAATTCTGAAGCCACTTTTTTGAAAGGTAGTGTGTTTGAACATGATTGCTAAAAAAAAAAGCCAGTTTATTTATATTTCACAAATCTGTTAATCTGCCTTTACTACCCATTATCTAATTTGCACCTTTAATATTTACTGTGCCTTTACTCACAATGTATCTTTGTTTTTGTGCAGACATCAATTACTAACTTCTGTTAAGCAATTAGTCATTTACACAGTGTATTACTTCAACACGAAAGAACTTAAAGCCAAAGCTTTGTGTTCTAATATCATTCCCATGAGCCCTGCTTGGAAGCTATGGTATGTTCCTATTGCTATGACATGTATTTAAGGAAAGCTTTTAAAAACATGTCAGATTAACAACATCTCGTCACCTTTGGATGGAACCATTACTCTCAAAATGTGATCCAAAACTGACATCACAAAGAATCTTTTGTAGAAATTTCTGTGGCTACTCTTGCAGAGCAAAATATTTATGTGAACCCAAAATTAAAAAAAAAAGACTATTAAAAGGATATCATCGCATGCCTTCTACTACTGTCTTCACAATGTCACTTCAAATTTGTCACCAGGCACTTTTACAGCAAGGGCCCCCTTAAAAGAGACATCTGCACTGGGAGCTTGGGATATTGAAATGTGAATCATAAAAAATAAAACTAGCCCTGGCTGGTGTAGCTCAGTGTATTGAGCTCAGGCCTGCAAACCACACCATCATGGTTCGATTCCCAGTCAGGGCACATGCCTGGGTTGCAGGCCAATTCCCAGCAGAGGACTCATGAGAGGCAACCATGCATTGATATTTCTCTCCCTCTCTCCTTCCCTTCCTCTCTAAAGATAAATCAATAAAATCTTAAAAAAAAAATAAAAATAAAACTAGACTTTCAAAATGATTTTCTAAATAATTGCATCAGTTTAAATAGAAACAGAAGTTTCTTTTCTGAAGGTAGGGAAGTGGTCTCTTCTCTGATAGGTCTCTGTGTCCACACGTGCTCCAGGGCTCTGGGTCAGCTCTGCAGAGTTCTCAGACCTAGCGACATCAGCGCCCTTGGAGAACCACAAGAGGAGAAAGGGTCCTTGTAAGTGCCTCAGAAGCTCTGTCCACCTCACCCATCCCACCTGCCTGCATGTGATAAGCACAGTTTTCTTTCTTTACCATCGCCTTTAGTCCTGACCCCTTGGGATTTACCGTCACACACTTTAGTATTGTCATTTCTTGGTCATCAGGTTTGATGTCACTCCACTTCAGTTGTCTGGTTCTGATCCTAGTAGAGCTCTGCCCTACTTCCAGTCATTATTACCCATCTTTAAACTATCTAATCCCATTCTGCCATGAAATTTCCCACAATAATAGTTATTTAATATATTTTCCTGCTCTAAGTGGTATAACCCCAGCTGGTTGACCTAGAGGAAGTTCACCCTTCAGATTGGGGCAACATACACCCAGTGAGTGCATAATATAGTGAGTAGGGTAATGTTTTTGAAGGAATTAGTTGCCCAACTAATGTCATGTGACAGCCTACACTCCCTGCAACATTTGTCACTTTGTCTCATTCTCTATGTGCCTCCAGCTCTTGTTCTGACATGAATCAGAATAAATGAAAGAGAAGAGATAAAACAAAACCACAGGAACATCACCAAAGGAATAACACTGACACCTTCAATTGATGTAAAACAAATCACAAATCGATGAAGACCAGTTGAAAGGCATAAACAAATTATATACAAACATTATTAATAATTTTAACTCCAGATTTTAATAACTGAGATGTGGGTTCTAGGAAACGTGTTGCAGAGACCATGCACAGAGCACTGTACTCTTCTTTGGTCAGCTGGCCACATCAGAAACGTTGTGTGCAAACACTAAGTGAGAGACACAGCTTGACTACAGCCTAGGTTTGAGATTTCCCAGAAGTCACCATGCTCTATTCCATCCTGCCACAAGATCTCTGTGTAGAGATTAAAAGGAAATATATGTGTATTCATGCATATGTAGGCTCTATTATCAGGAATTCTAGAAATGTTGAGAATTTTTGAAAAAGCCAATGATTTTAAGATAATGCTTAAAAAGCTAAGAAGATAAATTTTCTAGAAAGTTAGCAAAAATAAAGAAGTGAATTTAATAAGTATCAAATGAGAGATGACAAGCATTCTAAATACCGCACAAAATTTTTATAGAAGGTCATGAAATACCAAGGAGATGATTTTTCCAAAATTTAGAATTTCACAAGAAGAAAATATTTTTAAATGAGCCTAAAATATCCATATAAAGAGGTAATCAGTCAATTATCAAGTAGCTGGGATCTCACAAAGCCTTAATATCTAGAAATTTGGAAATATTGAGATATAGGGTATAGGCCCTATAATTTCATTTCTTTTTTAAAGAATAATAATTCATGCCCTGGCTGGTATAGCTCAGTGGATTGAGTGCGGGCCTGGGAACCACATGATTGTGGTTCGATTCCCAGTCAGGGCACATGCCTGGGTTGCAGGCCAGTTCCCAGCAGGGGACTCACGAGAGGCAACCATACATTGATATTTCTCTTCTCCCCTTCCCATCTTAAGAAAAATAAATAAAATCTTTAAAAAAAGAATAATAATTCATAGTTTGAATAGCACTAATTAGAATTTGAGACTTCTGAGTACATGTTGTAAATATGACTATATTTGATATTATCTAGTTTCTATGGCAACTGTTAATGTGGCATCAATAGACAAACTGATTGGAGGGACCATTGGTCTTTGGTTTGGAGCAAAGATCTGAGTTACATTGGAAGCCCACTATCATGGAAGCCTAGCCTTGTAGAGTTTGGTTTCTGGACCACTAACTTAAAATTTTAGGAGAAATGGAATAAAAGGAATTAGATTCCAGAGTACTAAAGGGTCACCTTTACTTAATTGGAATGGTCTTTGCTATTTTTATAAATATAATTAAAGGGAGAAATGGGAGGTCTGACAGAAACTGATAGTTGTCTTTCAATATTCATTCTCCCTTCCTTTAGTAATAAGAAACCCATATTTTACCTTAGAGTATAGCAAAAAAGATATGTGCTCAATCCCCATTTCAGTTAAGGCTAACCATGTTATTAATTCTAACACATGCAGCATAAGTAGAAGTATTATATGACATTTTTCGAGTTCTTCTTAAAGATAAAAAGCCCCACTTTGCCCTCCTTTCATCCCTCTCTGTGATGGTTGAGCTCCAGCTGAGAATAAGGACCGACCCCTTAAATGGGTTGGAACAGAACTTGCAGAAAGACTGGTGCCCTGATGATCATAATCTTGACTGCACTCATGGACTTATATTATAGGAGTGGATGACATGTCCACTTTTTAAGGCACTTGTGTGGTGGGGGAGTAGGAGGCAGAGGGAGAAGCCCATTTACTCTCAGGTGGACCTAATCCTAACTGATATATTTTGTTTTCTTCTTCCCATACTCTGCTGGATTTCAGCATTGAGATGGAGGGAAAGTGGGGCAATAATCAGGACAGCCCATAAGTCAGAAGGTTTGGCATTTCTTAGAGCTACAAACTGTAGGAACGATTCCCCAGACTCACAGGGATGTCCAACCCGCAGCCCACAGGCCACATGTGGCTCAGGATGGCTATGAATGTGGCCCAACACAAAATCGTGAATTTACCTAAGATGTTATGAGATATCTTTGTCATTATGTGCTGCAATGTATTTAATGTGTGGCCCAGAGATGCCAAACTGTTGGGCACGCCTGCCTAGAGAAAAGGTGACCAAGAAGGAATTTATCTAGAAACTGAAGCAGTTTCTGGATTACCTGCTGGGTTGGTCCCTGTTACCCTATTAAAATAACAGACATAGTGAAATAAAAATATCAATGTAATTTTTCCTTTCTCCTCTTAATTCCAAGTGTGTGCATGTGTAATTTTGAGTATGTTACAATTCTTATTTTCTCATGAAGATGAAATTAAATTTCAGCTTTAATATTTTTCATTTATGTGATTTACCCACAGGAAATTCTAAAATTTGAGTCCCTAGGTCTGTGTTCAGTTTTAACTGAATGCTGGACAGTTCAGGAGGCAAATTCTTATTTCAGGAGGCAAACTCCCCAGCAACACGTAGTCTCAGAAAGAAAAGTACTCCCACAGTGCAGCCAACACTTGCTGTTTGGGAACACACAATATGATCCGTTGTGGTCATACCTCCTATGTGCCTATATCTGTCTGGTGATGGAGTACAGTGAAGAAAAACATGTAGTTTTGAAAAAATAAAAGAATTATCATATGTAAAAGCAAAATTATCTTCCAGTTGAGAGGTGGGCTCTTTCTTGCCTTGCTAAAACATGTCCAGTGAGGAAAGGACAGTGGGTGAAAAGACACCTCTGTTCACACTTCTTCGCTGCTACAGTTTGAATAAATAATCAAATCATCACAAATTACACATAAGCCTTTAATAAAATTAACTAGTAAATTAGCAGCTGTCCTATTCTTAATTATTCTTTCAAGTGAATTACAAGGTGTTGCACTTCTATAAATGTAAGCAAATAGGTCAAAACTTCTCTGAATCTTTTTAGAAGGTTGTAAAAATAGTTCAGAAAGTTCTATTTTTAGATTGTAAAGGTGTATAGAGAAATAAAAATACTTGATAAATTAAATCATTTTCCACAATGAAATCACTTATTAATAGAAGCAACATTTTTCTAAAGCCTTTTTCAGAGTATGGGTTTCTTTTGGAAAGCAATTTTCTTTTTTTTTTAAATGTTTTTTCATTATCATTCTATTACAGATGTCCCAATATTCCCCCTTTGCTCTCCTCTGCCCATCCCACTCCCTGCTCCCTCAGACAATCCCCGTACTGCTGTCCCTGTCTGTGGGTCATTCATACATGCTCTTTGTCTAGTCTCTTCCTGCTCTTTCCATCATTATCTCCTTCCCTGTTCCCCTCTGGTCACTTTCAGTCTGTTCCGTGTTTCCATGCCTGTGGTTCTATTTTGTTAGTTTTATTTTGTTCATTAGGTTCCTCTTCTAGGTATTCCTCTTCATATGGTATTTGTCTTTCACCAACTGGCTTATTTTACTTAGCAAAATACTCTCCAGTTCCATCCAAGCTGTCACAAAAGGTAGGCTTTCTGCTGTGTAATATTCCATTGTGTAAATGTACCACAGTTTTTGATCCACTCATTTACTGGCAAGCACATGGGCTGTTTTCAGCACTTGGCTATTATAAACAGTAGGGTGCAAGTAAGGGTGCATAAAAGTTCTCTTGAATTGGTGATTCAGGATTCTTAGGGTATATTTCCGGCAGTGGAATCACTGGGTCTATTTTCTTTTTCATTGTCAATATACTTCCTTTACCTTGAAAAGGGATATTGAATTTACTTTTACAAAAGTATCTACAATGTAGTGTACTATCAGATCCACTTACGTAATCAATGTTTTTACATCATTTCAGGGTTGACTAAGAGTTTATGCTATGTTAAAAACAAGACTACAGGCCTAAAACAGAGTCCCCTGTGCTAAATTCCACGTCACCAAACTAGACTTAATTTAATTACCTTTTCAGTTCTCCCAGAAATGGAATCTTAGGACACAATCTCTGGCTGGTGTGGCTCTCGGTAGGCTGAGTGCAGGCCTGCAAACCAAAGGGCCACCGGTTCGATTCCCAGTCAGGGCACATGCCTGGGTTGTGGGCCAGGTGCCCAGTGAGGGGCATGCAAAAGGCAACCACACACTGATGTTTCTCTCTCTCTTTCTCTCTCCCTTCCTCCATTCTAAAAATAAATAAAATCTTTAAAAAAATAGAATCTTAGGATCAATCAAAAATCGCTTTATCAGTACCAGTTAGGTAATCTGATGATAGACATCTGCTATCTCCTAGAGGAAAATAATCTCACAGTAATCTCAACCCACTTTTTTGCTTAACATAACCGCCTTGTTTCCACTTCCTTCTGCCTATAAAAGTCTTTCTTCAGTACAGCTCCTCTGTGCTTCTTTCTCCTAGATTGGATGCTGCCATATTCAAAGTGATTGATTTTTGCTCAAATAAACTAAAAAATGTAAATATGCCCCAGTTTATCTTTTAACATCTAAAACTAAGAAAAGTGTTAGTCTGACATATTTTCTTGTTTCTTTGTATTTGTACTATTAACATTATCTTCAAGATGTGGAGTAGTTTTTTTGTTTTGTTTTGAATCTTTCTTAATGCCACTTATCTATTTTGTGGGGTTTGTCTAGGTTAAACCAAACACTATGTAGTACTGTAAATACACTTAGCCGGGCACACATAAACCATAATACATCACAATTCTCTGAAAGCAAGCAAATTGGTGAAGGTGTCTGTGTCAATTCCCCCATAGAGTGAGGCTCTACTCTCCCCCTGGGCTGTATCAGCTCTGCCTAGGATGTGTCTCACAGTCTCACAGTCGGCCACAGGGAGGGAGCCCAAGTCAATCTGTATATAGGCCTGTTGGATTTTCTCTGAGTACAGCAACAAACCACTGAAGGAGTGAGTGTAACCTGATCACATTTGTGTCTTAGATAACTCTAAACCTGGATTAGAAGATTGAATGAGGTTAGAGCTCAGAGTGGAAAGATTTCATAAATTTGTGATGGTATTTATTCTAAATCTCAGGAAACACTGCGGGGGTGGCCTAAGTCACTGGGACAAACCACAAACGAATGAAGTCTATTTCACATTTTCAATTTGAGAGCCTGGAACTAAAACCCAGTTTTTTAAGGTTTCCCATTCACTCACCCATTCTTTATTCGAGAAACATTAACCTGGCACGAATCTCCAAAAACTGGTCTTAGAACTAGAGCAAACTCTTCCCATCAAGTTCACCCCATGACGAACCCACATCCTTTAAAAGCTGAGCCAGATTAGACAGACCCCTCCTCCTGGGCAAGAGCGAATGGGAGGCCACCTCTGTGCATGTCTGTCTCTGCATGCCCGCTGCACTGACCTTCGTGTGCTACCATATTGCTACCAGAACCCCATAGGGACATCAGTTACACTGGCCCATGCAGAGTCCCTGCCTCCTAGATAATCACATGTGGTGACAAAATGCTGGGGAAGGAACCCTCAGGTCAAAGCCCTGTAGAACTTTCTGCAGAAAGACCTACTGACTATTACGAGAGAAACGTTCCTTGACTTGGGACTGCCTTGGCTAAAGCATGTCAGCATCTTTAATTTACCAGACAAAATGGAGCATAAATGAAAATCCCCATCTAGTTTGCAGAGGCAATTTCAGATAAAACTGCACGGTATCAGCGATGGAAACTGTGACCACACTAGCTCCCCAGCCCGCAAAGTTAAATACCCTGCCTTCTCACATAGATCGTTTGGACTCTTCGGTGTTAGCATTAGAGCCAGCATGCCCAAAATAGAGTTTCTCCATGTTTCTGCCATGCTCTTCTTTCCAAATTCTGCATTGTCACTACTTTCACTAATTTCAATACAAAAATTACCCCAGGTCCTGTGTGTACAACACCCTGTACTATTTGACAGAGGAAGCAAAGACATACAATGGGGTAAAGACAGTCTATTCAATACATGGTGCTGGGAAAACTGGACAGATAGACCACTTTCTTCTCCCATGTACAAGAATAAACTCAAAATAGATGAAAGACTTAAAAATGTTACACTCAAAAACCATAAAAATTCTAGAACAAAAAAAGTAACATCTCAAACATTTCTTGTAGCAATTTTTTCCTGGTATTACACTTCGGGTAAGGGAAACAAAAAGAAATGAAAAAATAGGACCACATCAAACTAGAAAGTTTTTGTATAACAAAGGAAACCATCAACAAAATGAAAAGACAACCCAGTAAATAGAATATATTTGCCGATACATTTGATAAAGGATTAACCCAAAATTTATAAGGAACTTATAAAAATCAACACCCAAAAAAACCCTCCAAACAATCCAATTAAGAAATGAGCAAAGAACCTGAATAGACATTTCTCCTAATATGACATATAGATGGCCAATAGACATAGGAGAAGATAATCAATATCAATAATCATCGCAGAAATGCAATTTAAATCTACAATGACACCTCACACCTGTCAGAATGGCTATGATCAATAAATCAACAATCAACAAGTGCTGGAGAGGATGTGGAGAAAAGGGCAATCTCCTGCACTGTTGGTGGGATTGGGATTGGTGCAGCCACTGTGGAAAGCAGTATGGAGATACCTCAAAAAAACTAACAATGAAACTGCCTTATCACCTGGAAATGTCACCTCTGGGAATTTATACAAAAAAACCTGAAACACTAATTCAAAAGAATATATGTACCCCTATGTTCACTGCAGTGTTATTTACAATAGCCAAGATTTGGAAGTAGCCCAGTGCCCATCAGACTTTTCTGAAGTCACACGGCTAAGCAATGGCAAAGCCACGATGTCCACTCTGGTGGTCAGTCGGCCATCTTTCAGAATGTGGTCTTAGCCACTATTCCGCTGCACCCCGTGATATTTGTGAACACAGCCAGGCCTCACTCAGGGCAGCAGACAGGAGTAGAGGTAGGCAGGCACGTGTACGGGGGGAAAGGGGGAAATCTGAAGGGAGTGGGGACATACCCAGAAATGCCCCCCAAACCCTGATAGTCTCAAAGTGGATGACAGGCTGAAAGACATGCACTTCTGGGTGTTAAAAGGTGGTTTATTTTATATTTACAAATATGTCTAATTTCAAAGGTCAAAGCTCAAGTAGAAACATCTTAAATAACCACAGGCTGCAGTAGTATTAAGGTGGAACAGGAAACTGTGGAAGTGGTACATTGCCTAACTCCAAGTGCTAATGCTTCATATTTCAGATGTGAAAATGTACGAATTTAGAATTTCTCTGAACTCATGGTCATAGAATGGCATAGATGTGCAGTTAGTTTTAAAAAACATTCGTGAAGGTTCTTTGTGTTTGGCTTCATTCAGTTAGCCTTCTCCCTGGCACCTCGTTCCTGGCTCCGTCTTCCTTCTACCCCAACCTAGAGACTGTGCAGTGACAATGACCACCCTGAACAGGGTCAGTCCATGCTCCTCAGAGTCCCACTTGGGCAGGAACACTGAGCCAGCTCACTTCCTCTCTCTCTGGCCACACACCCCTGCTTTGGGTTAAAGGAGAAAAGAGAACCAGAGAGAGACGTGGTAGAATGGGGAAGCTGGTTCTGTTTCGGGTTGAGGGAAAACTCTGTAATCCAAGAGTTAGCCTCAGTTAAATTGACCCTAATCCTGCAACAAAGTCTTTTCCACCCTAAACCCCGTTAGCAAAACAGTAATATAATTCGAAGGGCCTGAGAAGGGCTCCAGCAGACAAGCTTCCTAAAAAGAAAAAAAATCAGTCAACACCAGCATTCTGTAAAGTCCTCCTCCCTCCTGTAAAACAAGCAAACACACACACAAACAAACACCGAAGTCTGCAGAGGGAAATCCAGTAACTCTGTCTGCACCGCCCTTCTCCAGCTTGAATTTAAGTGACATCAAACAAAATCTACACAAATGTTTTGAGATATTTTCTTCTCATATCTTAATTTCCTTTCCTCACCTTAAAGTTCTTAGCATTTTGACAACTTTTCAATCACATGACATTCATTTGTTTCCCTTAGATATGTCTCTGAGCCCACTTCAGTGAGTTTGGGTCTCTCCCACTTAAGTCTCATTTCTTCAGGGTGAAGTGGGGAGGAGGTTCACGCCAGCAGAGAGAGACAATGTCTCTTTTTCTTACATTTTGGACTGAGCCTCCATAGACCTACAATGCCTGGTCCTGTGGAGCCCAGCGCAGGCATGGCCAAGGAGGACAGGATGGGGCAGGAGTTACAAACAATCTTCCAAATAGCCTAGAAGAGACCCTTCTACTGAATATAGCCTCAGC
The DNA here is from genome assembly GCF_014824575.4 of Sturnira hondurensis. Lineage (NCBI taxonomy): Eukaryota > Metazoa > Chordata > Mammalia > Chiroptera > Phyllostomidae > Sturnira > Sturnira hondurensis. The sequence continues at coordinate 19,432,047 of NW_028073511.1, read as the reverse complement.
TCCCCTAGGACCCAGGCAGGAATGTGGAGAGTGCCTCTCTTCCATGCTCTCACTATCTCTGAAGAGGTGGTATTTATTTAAGGTACTTTACTTATAATTGCTCAGAGTTCCATGGGCATGAGAACAAAAGAACATAACATTGTTTAGAATTCCCTGGGGGAAGGTGAGTGTGACAATACCAGCTACTTAGTTGCTTATTGATGAATGAATGAAAGAAAGAACAGCTGGCATGCTGGGGAGAAATAGAAGCAAAGGTCAGAGGAAGACCTGGAGACTGGGTGGGAAGGAGAAGGATGGAGAGCAGGTGAAGGAGACAGACAGTTGGCACTGATTTGCTGCTTGGAAAGTCTGGGGAGCCTGGTGATGGGTGGTCCCAGCCTTTCCTGGAAGCAAGGACAAGGAGTGAGGGTGCTCTGCTTCCTGGGTGGCCACGGGGCCAGACAGGAGAGGTCAGGGAAGAAGCAGAATGGAAGTATTGGCAAAGGTTTTCTGATAGCCAGGCATTGGTGACAAGCTGGTCTTGGGTGCTCAGACAGAAAAAAATCTAGAAATCTAATTTTGTAAATCCTAAACTAGACAGTGCTAATCCCTATCTAGTTTATAACCTCAGGTGTCTTCATGATTTTCCAGAAAAAAATAACCATACATCTTAATTCTCTTAGTTGTTTTCAGTTTTTCGTCAATGCTCCTTGTTAAATTTCTATTTGATTCTCTTTTAACTACCTTGTAATTGAATCGTCATTTTGAGATAACTTTGTCTCTTCTACCTCATTCCTGAATTCAGTCAATACTGATTTCATGTCTTCCTGATTGGCCTTTTGGGGGGGGTTCACTTCTGCTTTTAATTTTTGATTCATCCCAAATGCTGATGAGTAAGGCTTGAAGGAGGTGAGGGGCAGATCTCGTGGGTGTCTACAGAAGCCAGGCCGGCAGAGAGAGTGGCATTTGCAAAGGCGCTCGGGCAGGTACAAACCTGGCTACTTCGAGGAACCTCGAGGAAGCCAGCGTGGCTGGAGCAGGGGGGCTGAGGATTGTTCTTCCTCTGTTTTTAGGGCTTTTACCACATGAACCTATTTTGTCTTTGTAACCACCCCATGAGCGAGATATAATCAATCTCGAAGGGAGAAGGGAGAATGGACTATTTACCCAAAGACACACAGACAATAAAGTGAAGATTTGAATCTGTGACCTGTGTCACAGAGGGGTAGAGAAAAGAAAGAAGAAAAGGAGGAGAGCAAAGGTAGCAGGCTGACTGCCACAAAAGGCCTTTCTGGAACTCTGGTTTTTCTTTTGAATGAGATGAAAAACCTCATGGAAAACTGTTGGTCAGTGAAGTGAGGTGATTTGAGTTATGCGTAAAAGGGATCCGTCTGGCTGCTGGGTTCAAATCAGACTGTAAGCAGGGAGACCTGTGAGTAGCACAGGTGAGGTTGCCAGATCAGTGGATATTCATGAACTCTGATTTTTACCTAGAATAATCTGTTCTCAGAAGTGTGTTTGCAACTAATTTAGGCCTTTGTGAAACATTGTGATCGCCACCTGAAACACGCATCTATAGCCCGGGCCCAGTGGCTCAGTGGGTGGGAGCATTGTCCTGTGCACCAAAAGGTTTGGTCTCCAGTCAGGTGCATACAGAAGGCAGCCAGTCGATGTTTCTCTCTCTCTCTCCCCCTCTTCCTCTTTCTCTAAAATCGGTCTGTATATCCTCGGGTGAGGATTAAAACAAAAAAAGACATGCCTACAGATCCCTCTGCCCACACACTCTGCTCTTGTAGAAGGGGCACTGTGGCCTTCCTCAGGACAGTCTTTCCTAGGCATCTTCTTCCTTCTCTCTCAAACCCCAACTGTTGGCCTCTGTTTGAAAACGGATGAGCCGCGAATGAATCAGCTAAGTCATCACAGGAGTGAGGGGGTGACACAGCGAAGAAGAGGCCTAGGAAAGACTGTCCCACCAGGGGATGTCACTTCCTTTCCCAGGGTTTATCCTGCTCCCACACGTCTCCCTGCACAAACTGTCAGAGAGAGAGAGAGACCCATCGGCTTTCTCTTCCTCCCTTTGCACCCTTTACTCTCCCACCTGCAGTCGCAGAGTGGGTGGCAGGGGCAATCGGATAGGTGGCTGAGGTCATCCAAGTTCTGCTTTTACTGCCCTTAGAGGCCCCAGATCCTGAGTTATAAATGTCTCCTCTGTCAACACCGCCTTCACATTTTAAAATATGTTTTGAAAGCCCAAGGGAGGCATCTGTAGAAAGCTTGTCACAGGGGCAGGGGGTGGGGGAGAAGAGTGCAAGCCTTTCTACCCTCTCCCTAACAGCCACACACACTGATGCAGGTGAGGCTGCTAGTCACCAGGGGATACCAGGTCCCAGTTTGGAAAAATCTGGTGGGATTTCTGAGGGTTGCATTGAGTGTTGACCTGTGCTTCAATACCCAAGGCCGCAGGTTCTACCTGGAAGGAAGGTCCCTGCTGTTCTCCATGCTTTTTTTTTCAGATGCAATCACAACAGCAACACACAGTCATGTCAGCCTTGGAAAGTCGGGTGGCAAGTGTTTTTCAGGGTATGGAGGCAACTCTATTTTCTTAGCAGCTGACGTGAGAATTTCCTAAGAGAGAAATGGCTTTGATAGGCTTGTGAGGAGGGTAAAAGCTGTAGTCAAGGTTTTAAGTGGAAACCTTAAAACAAGGAAGTAAAAGGCAGACTGAGACAAAGCATTCTAAGGCAAATACGAGTGATTGGAGGTGGGCTGGGGAAGGGAAGAGCGGCACAGAGAAGTCACTAGTGGTATGAAGTGAAGGAACTGAGTAAATGCTACATGCTGGAGGAGTGACTCTTGCCTGCAAATCCCCAAATTTTCATGAAAACTATAAACAAAATTCTGTACATGCTGAGGCTGAAGTTCTTGTGAAAGTTGGTGAAGGCCCTGGAGCATCAAGGTTGACCTGGTACAGAAACAGTGAAGGCCCTGGAGCATCGAGGTTGACCTGGTACAGAAACAGTCAACCTGCATGAATGAAGGCAAGAGTTAGGGTCTCAACTAACACTTTCGACACAGATGGTGACACACCACACACAGACCCAGGTGGGGCCCTGCATGACAGGTGTACAGCCAGGTCTGGGCTACTTGGTGACACTTTCTGCACCTCACTCAGCCTCCTTTCTGGTTCCCTGAAGGTCTCTCTCCTCATCCTAATATTTCTACTTTAAACCAGTAAGTTCAGTCCACAACCATTTTCCTGAGAGGTGTGTGTATAGTGCAGAGGTCAAGAGTGAACATACCAGAGACAGATAGTCTGGATTTAAATCCTGGCTCGACCAGTTTAACCAGTGTCCTTGATTGAGTCTATCTGTGCCTCAGTTTGCCCAGCTGTAAAATGAGATCGCCTACCTCACAGGTATGTTGTGAGTGTTAAATAAGCTAACAGATGCAAAGTATTTAAAATTATGCCTAGCTCATGGTAAGTTTTCACTAAGCATTCCCATTCGTTACCACTTAATACTAGGGGGAAGAAGGGACTCTAGCCACAATATCAAAACTTTCATTTTTTTGATCACTGGGTTTAGTTTTTTAATTCAATCTACAGTCATAATTCTCTGTTATTTTTAAAACTTTTGCTTTGAGGTATAATTGCTGTATAATAAACTGCATATATTTAAAGCATGCAATTTTGATAAATTTCGAGAATAACAATCCTCAAATACGCACACACACACACACACATATAACCATCATCAAACTCAAAAGAGTAAATATTCACAACACCCCAAAAAGTCTCCTGTGGCCTTTAATGATTTCTCAGTACTTCATACCTCCCTCCACTTTGTGTTACCAAAGTTTGTGTACTGTCTCTACAGATTAGTGTACATTTTCTAGAATTTTCCATAAATAAAATCATATAGTATGTGCTCCTTGGTCTGTCTCCTTTCACTTGGTGATTACTTTAATATTCATGCATGTTGCCGCATTTATTGATAGTTCATTCCTTTTCATAGCCGAGCAAGTAGTATTTCAATGTGTGGATATACCACAATTTATCTATTCGCTCGTTAGATAGATAGATAGATAATTGGATTGTTTTGAGGTTTAGGCTACTACAAATATAGTTGCTGTGAATATGTATATACAAATCTTTGTGTAGACACAGGTTTTTGTTTCTCTCATGTGAGAGAAATACCTGAGAGAAACGACTAGGTTGTAGATACACCTCTAACTTTTTAAGAAACTGCCAAACTGTTTTCCAAAGTAGTTGTGTCATTTTTACATTCCCACCAGCAGCTCCTCCACATCCTCATCGACACTTGATGTAGTTCGTTGTTTTTTTAATTATTTTAGCCACTCTAATAGGTGGGTAGTGTTATCTTATTATGACTTTATTTGCACTTTCCTAATGACTAATAATATTGAATATCTTGTCATTTACTTACCTATAATGATTCTTCTTTGATGAAGCAACATGACTGTTCAAATATTTTGCCCATTTTTTAAATTGGGTAGATGGTTTTTGTATTATTGACTTTCAAGAGTTCTTTTATGTATTTGAGATATATGCTTTGTAAATATTTCATCCTAGTCTATTGCTTGATCTCGTATTCTCTTAACAGTATTTTTCAAAGAGCAGGAGTTTTCATTTTCAGTCACTTCAATTTATCTTTTTTTCTTTTATGGATAGCGGTTTTGGTGTTGTATTGGAGAAATTTTTCTCTAACCCAAGATACTACAGATTTTTTCCTATGTTCTAGCTAGAAGTTTTATAGTTTTGGTCTTGCATTTAGGCCTATGATCTCTCTTGAGTTAATGCGAGATATGGATCAACTATTTTTGCTGCTTTATTTTGCTTTGCATCAAGATATTCAATTGTTACTATGTAGTTTGTATTAAGCCAGCACTATACTCATGGGATAAACACAATTTGATTATAATATATTATTCATTTTACCTACTGTTGGATTCATTTTGCTGAAATTTTGCTTAGAATTTTTGCATCTGTATTCATGAGGGATATTGTTGTATAGTTTATCTTCTTCTTTTTAATACTGTCTTTGTCGTGTTTACCGGTGTCACGGTAATGCTGGCCTCATAAGGTGAGCTCAGAAGCATTCTCTCCTCCTCTGTTTAGAGGGTTTGACAGGACTGCTGTCAACTTTTCTTTAAATATTTAGTAGAATTCACTAGCACAGCCATCTTTGTTGGGATAGTTCTAATTTTTAAGCTTTTCTTTGTTGGGAGGTTTTCAGTTACTGGCTAAATCTCTTGTAACAAATTGGTTCCGATTTTTTTTTCTTCTTAAGTCATTTTTGGTAGTTTTTGACCCATAGGTTATTTAAGAATATGTTGTTTAACTTCCACATGTTCATGAATTTCCAAAATTTCTTTCTGTTCTTGATTTTTAATTTGATTCCACTGTAGTCAGAAAACATATTTTGTATGATTCAAGCCATTTAAAATGCATTGTTCCAGGCACACCCTCCAAGCCAGATCTAAGTTGAGGTTGTTGAGATAACACTCTGGCTTTCATCAAGTTTTACTCTTGGCTGTTCGTAGTTTCTTTTGAAGAGGTGAGGTCTGTCCAGAAAGTATCCAGCCGTGTGCCATGAAAAATGGAGACATTTATTGAAGGAGATACAAGATACTTGCTCTACTTGCTCAGTCATTTTGAATGTGACGGCCACACATACTCACTCAACTGTGTCTTCCACCCCGACTGACTGGTACAGTGAAGTCATTGTTCACACATGTGCGTTCCAGGCCACGCTCCTTGACTGCCAGGTTACATCGATGTTGTGCAAACCATTCATGTTATAGTAAACAATGGCTGGACTTTTTCTGGACAGACATGGTAAGTTGGCTTCTGCAGGCAGAATTTAGCTGGTGAGGGCCAGGCTCAGCTTTCTGATCTGGTTTTCTTCTTGGCTCAGCCCACAAGTCACTTGGCTGGGATGAAGCCTGGAATGCCTTTCTTACTGTGTCGGTGGAGCTGAAAGGCATTCTGACCCCAGGCACACTGGTGCACTAGGTGGATACGAACGTAACGTTCAAATTTATCTGGTTAGTTTGTAAGAGCTGTTTTACAAAATTCAAAGGAGTGTGAGGAAAGACGTTTGATTTCTGACGTGGGGTTTTTTCATTACAGGCTTCATTTCCTTATCTGGCATCCAGCCAACACCCTCCTCACTGACTATGTTGAAAGTAGAATAATAAAACATTCCCTTCCTGCAGAAGTCTCAGTGAAATGTTCCCTCACAACAAGGCCCTATTTCCAGGCCTCTGGCAACTCACTAGGATGTTTTAGGGTATTTTTCTCTTATTTTCTGAAGACTTTAGATAAAGGAGTTCATAGAAGATGCACTCCCATACTCTGAGGCAAGTATCATTCAGAGTCCACTTTGGGGCTATTTATCTGAGGAAATGTGTGAGCCAGTGAAGCTGAGACCAGATTGAGTTCTGCAAATACAAGGGAAGTAAAGTAGGTAAACAGAACCCATTGGTACCTAGAATAATCTCCTTAGGCTTGCCACATGACCATGGTTAGGTCAAATGAACTCGTAAAAGTTATGTTTTTACCACTTGGAAACAGGAAAATAAGGCCCAGCTTGTAACGATCCTGTGATATTTGTCACGAGTAAAAAGACCTTATTTTTCTTTCATTGGTTAGCAGCTACCACCAAGCGAAGGGCAATGCCATAATTATGATTGTGTTTGTCCCATAGTATTTCTCTGATTCAATGAACGGAGAACATTAATGAAATGTTTTCTTAAAAGCTTAACTTCACATAAAATGTAGAGTTAGGGGAATTAACATCTTATATAATTCTTATACACAGCTTGTAACTAAAGTGGAACAAGATTTCAAAGAAACAAAAATCTCAACATCTACATATAGACTATTGTTTGTTACTACATGCATTTTTTAAAAATCAGCATTTAATTCAATTTTAAACTCTGAGACATGAAAATAAAACTCACACTACTTCCTTCCTAGATTCAGAAATGGATACCCCAGATGCAGAAACATGTGTATGAATACAAATAAATAAACACACACGCCATGACTGTGTCCTACGCGGAAGATAATTGCAGAATATCAGCAATATAGATGCCATTGAGACCCCTCAACTGCTTTTGAATAAAATTAAGCTGTTCTTAACAAAAATGATTATGAAAAAAGTAAAAGTCTATTTTGCCATGACCAAATCTGTGAAGGCTTTATCATATCTTAAGCCCAAAACTGTCTCCTGTTTTCAAGGAGAACATCATGCAGCTATCCCAATGGCTGGAAGCATTAGGCAAAAATAGCCTGAATTTAAAAACTGAAAAATTCAAGGAGGCATAAAACTTCTTCTGAAAGCAGTCGCTCTACAATGAACAGACCTATATGCCACCTTGCATCACCCTGTTACTGTCAGAGTGATTGGTGTGACTCCTGGGGTCCCAGGTGTGACTCCTGGGGATTGGAACCAGGTTAAAGATGGTGTGAAGTAGCTTCTGCCCTCCTCTGTCTCTGCTCCATCACCAGTTTTGGTTGGAGGAAGCTGAACTCTTTAACTGCCACGAGAGCTGTGAGGCATCATTTCCCACTATCTTACTCACTACAAGACCTTGAGAAGCCCCTTAACCTGATTGGGTGTAAGCCTTTCATTCACAAAACAACATGATTGGCCCAGGTGGTCCTGATGTCTAACTCTTAGACTAAAAGGCCTTAGATCTTGGAACTGAAAGCAATAGTCAGGAATCTACGATGTGACATAATGATTATAAAACAGGCACTACTAAAATAGGAAAAACTGACTCACAAAATGAAACATAAAATAAAACACATTAATGACAAAGATTTATTTTGTTACCTGAATGACCACAGCTACTTAGCATCTCTTTCCATTATAGCTTATTATTTCCACTTTGTAACGTTGTCATCTAGTTACGGATGTAATGTTCAAACTTATCAGGTTATTAGTCAGTGATCTCAGAGATAAAAACTTTACTGAGGAGATTATTGCTATATGCTTATGAACCTGTGGCTGTTTTTACCTTTAACTTAAGTCAGACCCTAAAGAACATCTGGTGTTTCACGAAGTGTTACCTTTGAGTAGAAATTTGGCAATCGCGTGCTGAGTTCTGGAAAATGAAATACTGCCTAAGCAGAGTCCATGTGTGGGTTTCTGTAACAGATCCGAAAGTGACTTGACCCAACCACTCCAGAAATCCCGGCTGAGGGCTTTGCTTTGTGGTGACTTTTCTTGCAAGTAGACATATGCCACATGCCTCAGCATTATTTCAAGCACAATAAGTCCACAGTTACTAGGTGTCTCACGGAGTTGCCTGCCAGATGAAGGAGGGAGTGGTAAGAACGAAGGGGTAGAGAGAGCTGGATTCCAGAGCCATACAATATTTATGCTGGTGGGAATACTGTGAATTAGTTCTTATCACTCAAATATGAAGCATGGCCACCTAAATCAATGGAAAGAAATGATCAGTGCTCCCTTCTCTGCCTTTAAATTCTTTTTCATTTTCTTTCTGGAGTATGTTATGCCTCTGGAGCTAGACAGCCAGAGTTCAATTTACTCTGCCATCGCTTATGGTGAGAAATTGGGCAAGTTACTGATCCTTCTTATTCTTTAGTTGTCTCAATTTTGAAATGAGAATAAAAGTAGTACCTACTTCGTAAAGTGGTTATGAGGATGTAAGGACAATATATGTACAATTAAAAAAACACTATACAGTGCCTGGCACAGAATAAGCCCTATGTAAATATTATTTATTATTCAAATCTTCAAAAGGGAGAATTAGTTATATAACAGGAAAGAAACACTTTATATTACTCCAACTTAACGTGAAATGGAATTAGAATAAAATGCACTAACAAATTGATAGAAAGAACTCACACACTGACAGTTTCTTTGTAATCGTATCACAGGTGCCCGCAGTCCCGGTTCCTCTTGTACAAAAAACAGCCACGACCACAACTTTGGGAGACTCAAATTGTCCAGCTTCAGGGACGTGGCTGCCACTGACCAGCTCCACGTTGCTGACAGGAAAGATCCATACCGAGACCAGCAAGGACACTGCCTTCCCGTCCACAGCCTCTCCTGCTGATCTCTTCCTTCTCCTCGTCCCCCTCCTTCCTTGTAAAGACCCCTGCCTACGCTGAGAGTGGAGATGGCTTTGAGAGGACAGCCCCTCATCGCCCAGGTTGCCGGCACCTGAATGAAACCACTTTCCTTCACATCAACACCTGCTTTTCTAGTCCTGGCTTTTGAAGCGGCCGGCAGCCAGACCTGCATTGTTACATTAAAACATAAAAATTTCTGGGATAGATTGTTTAAAAAATTGTCAGACGGTGAATTTAGTTTTGTAGGACTTTTAATTCTTTTACCACCTGAATATAATCCAATTTATTTGCCACCTGCTTCTCTATGGATCAAAAAAAGCAAAATTGTTCTCAGACTTGAAACAAGTGGTTGGTGTTAGGAGGGTACCTCTCCCTCACCGTGCCTGGGGCTGTCTTCTCAGGGAGGAAATCAACCTGCAGGTCTGACACTGACATTTTCCTTCTCTTTAGGAGCGTTGCTCGCTCTAACAATGAAACTACCCCATGTTTCCTAGTGAAGACGGGCACTGCCCGACCAGCCAGAAAGAGCTGTGTCTGCCTGGGGACTGACAGCAACTGGAGCGCGGCTGAGCCCCAAAGCAAACAAAACTTCTGGGGCTTTGGAATTTAGACAATAGGTGGATTATTGGGGCGCTCTCCCAGAAGAGATCATGCTTATTTGGGCAGACTTGGACAATAAAATGGCTAGGGTTTTGAAACCAATTGCTCAGGTGTTTGTGTTACTGGGATGTGCCTTTCCTCTGATAGCGGAGAATTCCTAACGTAGGCAGAAAGCAGAGTCCCTGTAGTACTTTCTCATATAGCTTGTTGACTATAATTGTAGTTCTCCAAATCCCCAGTGTGACATTAATAGGGGCTGGCTCCACCATGCTAAGGAAGATGTGTTGGACCAGGGAGGGTGATGTTTTTTTTGAATGGCAATTCAGTCAAACAGGAAGATTGTTGAAAACTCAGATGGATGGAAACTTTCCCGGAAATACTGAGTAACAGGCCAGGGAATATGCTATAATCTGAGATAGAGACCTCACCAAGTGGAAGGTCCCACAAGAGAAGTTAGTTTCCAGTAAACTACCCATTTAACAGTCCTAGGGCCAGTTCTAAGGTTCAAATGATGATAGGAGACTCATTGGCCTTCAAAACATGCTAAACACTCTTCAAAATTCTCTTTTTCTAAGATACTTATTGTCTCCCAGAAGGGTTTTGGAAACTGACAAAACCAGTTCTCATTAAAACATTCCAGCCTGAATGTGAACCTCTGTCCCTGCCGTGGAGTTATGCACTCATTGAAAGTGAACTGAAAAACAAAGTAATTTGTCACCTCCCACAGTTAATCCCTAAGGCAGAACTTCAGCCCATGTGTAATCCGTCATATTATCATCACCTGTGTCACCACCCTCTCCTCACTCATGAGGCTACACCTACAGTACTTTCCTGAGCAAACAGTTCAAGTCTACAAATATTTAAGTGTGGCAATGTACGAGGAAGCATCTGTAATTCCAAGTTAGCAGAAGGCAGCCCAGGAATTAAGGGCACTGGGACAGCACTTAAGAGTTTCAGTAAAATCCTAGTTTTACCCCACTACCAAGCTCTATGAGCCTGGGCAAATTACTCAGACTCTTGAGTTTCAACTTACAAAACAGAACTGGCAGATGTACTCCTTACATAGCTCTTGTAGCTATTTCCTAGGACGAAGGTCTTTGTACAGTGCCTGGCCTGAATCAGGCTCAGTAGGAGGTAGTATGGTATTACATACTTGGAACCCAAGTGCAGGTAAGTGAAAGTTCCTTAAAGCTTAGCTGGTATCTCATGGACCACTGAAGTCCTAGCTCCTGGCACAAGGCAGATACTCAATAAGTATTTGTTGAATGAATAAAGTCATAGGTTCTTTTCTGCTTTATCTACCCACTATTTCCTGATTCTTGACCCCTGCCCCTTCTATCCACAAAGGAACTTCTAGAACCAGGGGAAAGAGCATTGCAGGTAAGTGAAGTTGGATGTGCTAGCTGGACTGGTCAAACTAATGCTGAAAGCACAAGCTCAGCTAGAAAACAGGAGCCCAGAGACCGACTTTTGGGAAGATCACAACTAGGAACCAGGCTGGAAGTGAGACTGAGGTGGGGGCCGAGTCCAGGGCATGTGAGTTCTGTGGGTTTCTTTCTCTGAGGGTTAGCTGCACTGGGGATTCTGGCACACGGAACCCACCAAAGAGGAAACACAAACAGGCTTCTCTCAAGTTTTGCTAGCAACTGTCTCAGGACTCATTCCAGGTAAGGTGTGAAAGATCATGGTCAGTAAGCTGATGGTCACATGCTTATGCTTAAATATCTATTGCACTCTACCCTCTGCTTCCCTAATTCCCTTCTCCCTCTACCTCCAGGATTTCCTTCCCTCACAAGTATTGTGGGAACAGAGAGGGCTGCGAAGCTGTTTCCTTCTATTTTTGGACTCAGAGGGGAAATCTGCTTTATAAGCCTCAGTAAAACCAAAAGTGTTTTGCCCCCATTTCGCTGAAAATTTATCTCAAATTAAATGGATAAGGTTTGTCTTTCAGGTAAACAAAATAGTCTTCATCTAGATATATGGGGACAGGCAGTGTGTGGGTGGTTTATATATCACCTGTTAATCCCAGATCTAAAGTTTCCCTAGTGTCAACATTTCTGAGGCACTGTGCCCTGGCCTCTTCTTGATAGAAGAATATCAGGGGTATTCTATCAAAGGGGACATTCCTACCCTTGAGTTTCAAAGCCTTTAGCTTGGAGGAGGAAAAGGAAGTATCACACGGAAGTATATTTTTGGTTCTGCAGATGGTGTTTAAAGATTATAAGGCCAACCTGAAACTGATATTTTGTTTTGTTTTAAAGAACTAAAATTATTTGTTCATATTAGCAAGAGGCCTGCACAAAAGGAGAAAAGAATTTATTCCTGGAAGCTTTCAAATCTACAAAGAGCTAGCATTTGCTTTGCAAGTACACATCTCCAAGGCTTTGTGGACTGCTGCCCATAGTAGGCAAGCAGTTTACTCCTTGACAACAGCAACTCAATGTGCTTCAAGGGATTCCTTCATTCCTTCTGCGCAGACTTCTGTTCATTGAGAGGTCTCTGACCTATGGAGGTGTCACTAAGACATCAGCCATTGAGATAAGGCAGTGACACAGATGCCAGAAGAAAGAGACCCTTGGCTTTGGTCACATTAGTGGATTTTCTTGCTAGGCGTTAGTGGATCTTCTGCTTCCGTGCTGTGGCCCTCTAATTCTGTAGCTATCCTTTTCAGCTTTTAGCAAGCATTACTTACACCTTCTCTTTCCTGCTTCTTTGACTCTTAATTGCTCCAGTTCAGAAGCAGCTTCACCAGACACAGGTGTAGGGAGCCAGGCACCAAAAATAAAAACATAAATCAAGCTAGATCCTGATGTCACATGAGAACAGGAAGACCTGGGACACAAATGATCCATAGCATTTGGAGCTAGACCTGGTTGAGCAGAAGAGACAAGTGTCTAAGTTAAACCATATAATAGAAACCTGATGCTGAAGCCAAGAGCAAATAGCAAAAAGAAGTCTAAAGAAGCCAGGGTTCAAAGCAGGAGCACTAAGAATCATGGGTTTAACTTCAAGGTAAATTAGCAAGGAAGGCCTTTTTAGCCACTAAAACAACTACTATTAAAATGACTGTATACCATGCACCAGATTCTCTGCTCCGTGCTTTATACATGTCATAGCTCTTTGAGGTTTAGCCTCTGTGATCTCCAATGTGCAGATGAGAAGTTGAAACTCAGAAATAAAAGTTCCTTAGTCATACCACACTTTGGATCTATGTCTGTGGGACTCTAGGCCATCTCTTTGTGTGGGCTCACTGACACTAAATAGACTTTTGATAATCAGAATGGGTCTGGCTGCCCTTTCTTAAAGGGTGGTGTGAAGATGGATTCTGCTCTAGGCTTTCCATGTATTTATCCCCATTCATATATAAGGTTGCTCAAGGCACAGACAGGGTAGGGAAAAGACTACAGATGTAGTTGAAGGGGCAAAGAAGGACCAACAACTTTAATTCCACCATCATGTTCTGGATCCAGATAGTCCTTCCATTAGAATCATTCTATCAGGACAGAAGAGTAATGGCGTGTGCATAAAGTCTGCAGCCAAGCCACCTGGTCTTTCATTGGAGTTCTATTACTGACTATCAAGACCAGTTGCCTGATCTTGAACAAGTATCTTAACAGCTCTGTGCCTCAGTTTCCCTCCATGTAAATGATAATCATAACATTCAGTTTATTGTCAGCTTTCTGTTGTATTAAATGAGATAATTCAGACAATTGCTAGGTCAAATCCTGAGAACCACTAAATGTTCATTCTTGTTATCACTGTTAGAAGGTGTCTTTATGTCTATATTTTAAAAATGTAATTGAGAAGCACAACCTAAAACATAACCAGTCACTCCAAGATTTTCCTTGGCGGACTCATCCACAGCAGGATTTCCTAGTGAACTGACCAATTAGCCCTCCTATTTGGGATAGTTCCTCTTGAACAGTACTGTCCTTCTCTTACAGTAGGACAGTGGTTCTCAACCAGGGAGCAACTTTGCTTCTACCCTGAAGGATTGTTGACAATATCTAGAGACTCTTTTAGTTTTCAAAACTGGAAAAGGGCCATGCCACTGGCACCTGGTGCATAGAAGCCAGGACACTTCTAAACATCCCACAAGGCATAAGACTGTGACCTAAAATATCAGTGATAAAGTTGAAAAATCCTGTGGTAGAGGAATTGGGGGTGTTTACCCTAGGGAAGAACAAATTTTAAAGAGTCCTAAATGCTACATGCAAATGTTTTTCTCTTCCTTATTTCACAGCTTTGCTTATTTCACTCATATGATAGCCTCTCAAAATTCCAAAGTGTTCTCAATATATTTTTTAAAGTTCTTATTTTTCCTAAAATCATCTGTTCCCCAGTGTTTGGTTCTCCTGATGTTTATATACCCATGCTGTTGTGTTTTTTCAAATGCTGGCTGGTTCCAGGTCGTCTGTCTATATTTATAAAGGAGGGTCAGCAAGAGTGGTCTCCCCCTGGCTGCACATTAGGGTGATGGAGCCCAACTCCCAGGAGTGGATCCTGGGAAACTGCAGTCTTTATTTAATTTTCCAGGGGAATTGAAGGCACAATCTGGCACAGTACCATGATTTGAAATGGTTTCCCTTGGTACGAATGAAGCTCTCTGCGCCCACCACGCATCCTTAGGTGAACACATATTTTCACTTCAGGTTCCTTAACAAGACTTGCCAAGGAATAAAAGGTTGGAGTTGGGTAAAATTGCTGAGACAAGGAGCTGCTGCCATGGAGAAAGTAATCTTCAAGGGAGAAAGAAACCACTGATGCTGTGATAAGGTAGAGGAAACATACCCTTATGAACTCTTCGGTGGGTGCTGACACCCATGATGATAAGGAGAAACCCAAGAACAATAGAAATATGGGACCAACCGCCTAATACAGAGCAGATCCAGCTTTATCAATTCACCCACCTCTTAAGGACCAACTCTACCCTCCACACCTACTTTCTATGGAGCCAGACAGTGGAGTCCTGCCTATACATCCTGGATGTCCCTGGTTGGATGACAAGTGTTGGACTTCTCTCTGAAGAAGTCTGTTTATAGCTTATATCTACATTTGGAAATCAGCACACACTGCTAATTTTCCTTAAGGACCATAGCCACAATCTTTCATAGCATTGTAAACAGCAAGCTGAGAAGTCAGCAAGGCTCCAAATATGAACAGAAAAATGTGGACACCCTCCTCTACAAAACTGGCTCGGCAGACTAGGTGTGAACTGCCTATGTCAAGGTCTTATCAGCGTCTTTATTTCTTTCTCACATTAACTCTGGTCACTGAGGTTTCTACATGACCACTGTGCCCCTAGGTTGCAAAGTTCTTCCTTCCTCTACTTCATCTTCATCCTACCACAGGCAATTGTAGAGAAGTGGCCACAGCCTTGGTTTGTATTTATGTTGAATGAGGGAGGCTAGATAATGTTAGAGGCCCTGCTCAGACTAAATCAGGAAAGCTCACTGACTAGTCACCATGTTCTCCATGTTTTTCTTTCATTAAAAGAGGCCTCTGTGGGGGCAGAAAGCAGGTAGTGGTACCTACCTCAGGACTGGCCCTTGGAAAGGTGGAGCTTGCACATGAGGCAGCAGTGAAGTCATGGTGAATACAGTTTTGTTTAGCTATGTAAATACTCCAGTGAGTGACCCTAGGAATCGAGAACAGCAGCGAAGTAGCACACATCTGAGATAAGAAGCTCTTCAATGAGGATCGGGACCAACAGATTACCAATTTAACAAAGATAGATATATTAATTTTGCTTTTATGTGGACCTCTGAAATCAGATGGTCCTCTGAAAACAACCTCCTACACAGATGAAAATTCATTCACAACATATTAATCTACCAGCTATGTGCCCCGGGAACAGTTCTAAGCACTGAGGACACCACAATAAACAAATCAGAACAAATCCCTGTTTTCATGGAACTTGTATTCAAGAGTTTTATTGTCCAGTACAGTAGTGACTGGTACAGGGGCCCTTTAAATTTAAATAATTAGAATCTCATCTAATCTAAACCTCAGTTTCTCAGTAGTTCTAGCCATATTTTAAGTGTCTGATAATTAGGGGCTACCACACCAGACACACAGAGAACATTTCCATCATTGCAGGAAGTCGTGCTGGACAGCGCTATCTAGAGAGGGCTCGCAACCTACAGAAACCTTAAAAGTTAGTCTTTCGCTTCGGTTAAAATGCGGAATGAGCCCATTACATAAATGGTTCTTTGAGAAGGACAGCATCACACACTACTATCAGACTTCTGAGTAGTCCTTTTTTAGGAATAGGTCACAGGACAAAGAAATTTTCATAGATATAATAGTTAATAAGTTGGCTAGACACTATGCTAAGTGTGTTCAGATACAAACTCATTCAGTCCACACAGAAGCCCAATGAGATAGGTGCTGTTATTATTTTTATTTAATAAGAAAATTAAGACAAGGAGAGATTAAGTAATCTACCCAAGATTTGAATTTATATTAGTCAAAGCTTTTTTAATGGCTTTACCAAAAGCCCTAAAATCTCAGTGACATAATAAGACAAAGTTTTATTCCTTTCTCAAGTCACAGGCCAATGTATCTAAATTGCAGTTGACTTTTGTTGGTGCCTTAAAAACTTTCAAACATCTCTTAATTTTTCCTATTTCATGATAATCAAATAAAGTCAAAATGCTTCTTGAGTTTTTTATTACATGGACTGAGGGAAATTATTTCTCAGATGCCTAGTCTGGACATTTTTCTCCTTACTATGTAATCATATGGAAAAGAACTAGAAACTCTCAAGTTTCTACCAACTGGCACCAAACCAAACCCAGAAGCCAAGGCTGACTCTCCAACCACACTTAGCTCCACCCAACCCTGCCCCTGCCCTTACTTAAAGACAGCCACATTACCTCTCTGTGCCAATAAAAATTAATTTAATCCAGCACAAGTCACTGGGGTGAGGAAAAATAATATACTCAATAAATTCATGTAGATGCCTATATCTTGTTAAAGTTGTTGATAGCTTACATTTACTAAAATAAATCACATTTTATTCACTTTATCAAAAACTTCTATTTATTTAAAAAACTATTGGAAATATTCTAAATGAAAAAAAAAACAGGAAAATATAAGAAAGAAAGAGAAGGAAAAGGAAGTTATTCTGATCAGTGGGCAAGTCACAGTAAGAGGAGAACTTATTTCCAGTCATATATCCAGATTTTTGCAGTGACATTTTCCAGGGAGTGAAAAATAAGCTCAGATAGAGTTGTGAAGTAACACCAGCTGATAGCCACAGGCAATGACTTCTCCCTAGGTCTTTTTAGTAAGAAACAAATTAGTAAGCATAGCTAAGTATATACATGCATACATACATTAATTCATTAAATATTTATTATGAAATGCTATATGTAAAACACTCTGCTAGATTGACAAGTGAGAGATGAAAAAGGTGAGAAAAAGCTAGTGTCTTTCCTGAACAAAACCTGAAAGGTAATGGGGATATCAGATAAGTATTCAGCTAAACAGAATACAAAAAAAAAGGGAAGGAAATAGGGAGGGGAGGAGAGGGGAAGGAAGGGGAGGGGAAATGAGGGAAGAGAGAACAGGTGGAGAGAAAAACACTAAAGAATTGAAATTTCTTGACTGAGTGAAGAGATGTGGCATAACTTTTAAAAACAAGAGAGCTAAAGAAGCAGTGTTTTAAGGCAAAATTAAGGCTGTCTTCTCTCGTTGGGCAAGATCATATTTGATCCTCTGGAGTATGATGAAATGGAAATTCCCAGGTACCACAGTAAAAGAGGAAAACCATAAGGCTTTATGTGGCCTTTATTACCCATCAAATGTAGTGCAAGCCATCCCAGCAGTTACTCATACAGCTTCCTGCCTTCTGTCCAAAAGAGGGATCCTTCATCTCTCCAAAGGCTCCGGTGTCCTCAGGCCAGGCGTTGCTTCCTTGGTGACCTGAGGCACATTGCAAAAGAGAGTGTGTTTTGTGTAGCATGGTTTCACGAAATCACACTACTCTCCTGTCTAATTTAGAATACTATAAGTAAGCTTCTTTTTCATATTCCAGATACAAAAATTAAGCAAACAAGCAGAGTTTGTAAGCCAAATAGATCTTTTAATAAGGAATTTGTCAATATTACATATTCTCTCCCCTTGGTAAATACTGTACCCTTGGTACAATATGCAGCCCAGCTCTCAAATGCCTACAGTGATTAATATTATATTAATCTAATGATTAAAAGAATAGATTTTGGAGTTATCTTGGGTATAAATTTTGGTTCTACCACCAATTTTCGTGTGACCCTTGATGATTCTTAACTTATCTTCAGTTTCTTTACTTTAAAAGTGAGATAAAAGTAGTACCTACTTCATAGGATCATTACAAGGATTAAAAGAAGTAATAGATGCAAAGAACTTATAATGATATCAGGTTCACAATAAGTTCAATAAATGCTGCTAATTAATGCTATTGCTTCAGAAAAATAGCTAATAATGATAACATGTTCAGTCCTTATCTTTCCCATTAAAAATTATGGGTGTCAAGGCATTTCCAGTCCCATGAAGAACTCTTCCTGAGCGTCTCCCATCAGAGTGGCGGCCATTGAGTCAATAATGGTCCACAGGCCAAGAGATGCAGCCCTATTCTCTGCAGAAGTCTGGCATACTGCCACCAGATTCTTTCTCCCCAAGAAAAGTATCTTATATACTACTATCAAAGGAAGATAATAGCACTAAGCTTAGATGCCACTGTCTCTCTGGCCTCTCCTAAGATGTTTCCCCTGATTTCCATTGTCCATCAGGGTAACAACTCATCTCAGATTTGTGTTGTAGAAAGTTAGTGAGTAGTCTTCCCTTTGAGTACTTATTCATGTTGTTCACTAAAAAAAGATGCAGGATTTGGTTACAGACAAAGATGTACACATGTACTTCTCTGCAAGTATCATTCAGTCTGTTTTGTTCTGTGGAGATGCTATTGCTCCTCTTCTTTTCTCTCTCTGTCTCTCTGTGTCTTTCCCTGTCTCTATGTGTGTGTGTGTCTCTCTCTCTACCCTTCCTCCTCTCTTTTCTTCTCCCCTATAATTTGAACTCATTAGTTTGTGCCATATCATATTAGTCTGAACAAGTTCTTTTTTTATCACTATATTCCAACCTCCCCATGTGAGCAATTGCTCTCCCATATTTAATGGATTTGCACATGTGTATTTGTAAACGCACTTTCAAAAAGTTTATCATTGTTTATGTTCATGTATTTTTTGAACACATTGGATATTCTTATGAATCTCATCTTGTTTCTTCTTTTTTGTTCACTCAGTACCATCTCCTTTAGTTCTATACAGATTGTTACATCTATGTCCAGTCTGCTGTTTCTGTTGCACGATGCGCTATGGTATTCATCTACCACATTTATCACATTTGGATTATTCACTTTCCTCTGATGGACACGCTGGTTGCCTCCAATTCCCTACCACCACCCAAACAGCTGCAATACATCTTTACAAACCTGTGTAAGACTCTCTGAGATGTTTACCCCAAACCCAAATGTCTGGGGTTTTGACAAACATATAGTAAAATGATTAAGAGCCATCACTTTGCTTTCCAGCACCGCTGCACCAGCGGGAGCCGTCTCAGTGATTGCACTCCATGGTACGCATGACAACCATAAGGCCATCCCTCTTTGTCTTCACGATGATGCCTATTAAATTGCACTGGTCATCTTCTGTGAAATGTCAAGTTCTATTGGTTAGTACCATTCTCTCTGCATTGGCATACATAATAAGGCAAGACTATAAATCAGTTGTTGATTCTCTTCTCGGATATTTTCCTGTTAACTAAACACTGTGATGGCTTCTCCAATGTTCTATAAGTCAACAACCAAACTTTTACAGTTTTGTCTGAGCCTTTTCCCTCTGCTCTAATTCATATTTCAGGTTAAATTCCTCTTGAACAGGTTAGAAATTCTCTTGTCAGACACAACTTTCCTCTTTTCATGGGCTGCATTTCATCCATTGCCAAGGCTCAGATGTTCTGTCATAAAAGCCATGGTTTAAAACATTTTAAAACCATTTCTGTGGCCAATGGTTTACCTCCCCAATGCCTTTTTCTCTTCCAAATGCTTCAACTAGTAGCCTGGACCTCAAAGTCCCCAGCAGTACATTCCAGATTTCTTTGGCTTCTGTATTATTAATTCCCAGAGGCATCAGAAAAATAGCCAGTCGTTGGTGGGTTTGAGGAGGAGAGTCAATTGCTGCTACTTTTTTAGGAGATTCAATCACCCTGTCCCCTGAGTCACTTTCTCTCTGCCCATTAGCTTCTTCATGTTGACTTCAGTTTCATTCTGTTCTTTAGGATATTTTTTCCTCCTCTCTTGAATTACTCCAGCCTGTAGAAACTCGTATGATGTTTCCCTATTAGAACTGTCCATTTAACTCAGGAATTTCAAAAGCATAGTTTTGTGATTTTACCAGAATCCTGTGATTCCAGTTCCCATTTGTGATGATAGCAGAAAATTAATCCAGTCACTTTCAGAAACTTACTCCTATCTAGTCAAATTCAAAGTTATTGTTTCATCAACAGTTCACTTCACACAAATGCTTTCTTTTCTTCTTCAAGCCAGTTTTCGGATCAACTGTCCTGGAAAGAACAAAGAGGAGTTCTCAATGCCTGTCCTGCACTACCTCTGCAGTTTCCCAAGTCTCACATGGTCGAGTCTTGGATCAGCACCCAACATTGACAAGCAGGTGAAAATGGGCTGGTCTGTGACAATCATTTTCCAAGATTAGTGGCTTCAACTGATTCCCAGAAACTACAGCCACTTCTATCTCTCACCCAAGGTAGAAGCCGGTGAACACCTCCTGGTGTCTCTCTGTCCCCTTAGTTGGCCAACTGACCTTGTAGAGCTGATGAATAAATGTACCTACCGACATCAAAGGCTTTCTGGAGCTACAAGGAAATTATACAGTCCCACAAATTGCCAACCTTGGAGGAAAAATGAAGGGGAAATTTTTGCTCTCCTTGAGCCTAACTGCCCTGTTTCTCCATAACCCTGCAATTCTAGGACTGTGCAGAAAATTTACCCAAGGTGTGGTACTGCTTTAGGAACTGCTTTTTGCAGTGAGACCTATCTAATAACTAGCCCCACCCAACTAACACATACACACGTACACAACCACTGCCACCACCACCATCAACTCCTGTCTCGTTTTTGCATTTTAAAGCACTCTATTCAGCCTTCTCCTGGGGTGTGTCACTATCTCCTCCAAAGGCAGGGATGGAGGTGGAGCAGGTTCTACAAGGACCTCCTTTGAATTTAGTAATTTTCATTCTGGGTCATTGTCTTTGGGGTAACTTTTACCCACAGCAGCCATTTCCGAATAAACCTCCCAGTGGTGGAGAAATGGGGTGGTAGGAGCACATTCCATAACTACTTTCCTGTTCCATAACTACTCTCCTGTTACCCTGCTACATTCCCAAGTGCAGAATCCTGTTTCTCTATAAAGCCAGCTGGTAGAAAGACCTGTAAGTGATGGAGGAGACAACACTTGATCTCTGCAAAGCGAGTCCTTCAAGAGTTCTTACCAAGTTAAATCTCATTTTGTGGGAAATCACGTGCTCCTGAATATGGTTATTTACACACACTACACTCACTACCAGGTTGTAGGCAATGGATTCAGAGCATGACTATGTGGGGACCTGGTCTGGGCAAAAGGCCCGAAGCACAGGGCCTGTCTCAGCCCCCTATAGAATATAGTTCAGCAGGAATCTGTCTTATGATCAATGTTGGCTGATTCTAAACAAAAGAGATAAAACTTTATCTCTATTGAAAGTCTGAAGAAACTTCCAGATTTTTCAAAATCTAATCCAGGTAGTTTGAATTACTTATTTTTATTATATTTGTCACTTTCCTCTTTGATGTTTTAAATATCTTTGTCTGTATTATCATCCACTCTTATGCTAAATAATGTATAAGCTTTGAAGGACTCATTTATAGGATTTTAAAAAGTTTATTTACCACAAAGTCTGGTACTTCCCCTTAGTAGAAAAATCATTAAAAAATTTGAAATGAACAGAGGTTACTAGATTTCTCTCTTTGTTCTTGCTGTTATAACAAATGACCACACACCTACTGAATTCAAACAACATAAATTTACCATGTTATAATTCTAAAGGTCAGAAGTCTGCGATGAATCTCCCAGGTCCGAAATCAAAGTGCCAGCTGGACTGCTTTGCTTCTGGGTCCTCCAGGGGAGATCCTGTTTCTTTGCCTTTTTCAGCTTCTGGAGATCACCTGCATTTCTTAGCTTGAGTCTTTTTCCTCTATCTTCAAGACTAACAGTGTAATATCTTCAAATCTCTAGCTATAGCTTCTCTTTTCCTTTTCAAGGGAATTTGTGGTTATATTGAACCCCCAAAGACAATTTCCTAATCCTGAAGTCATCTGATTAGCAAATTTAATTTCATCTTCAGTCTTAATTCCTCTTTTTACATACCAAAACACACTAATAGATTCTGGGAATTAGAACACAAACATCTGGGACAAGAAGACATTACTCTGCCTCCCACAGTTCCCTTTCAGTGGGATGTTCATTGTTATCATCTAGTGGTCCACTCTGGGAGTTATCAGATTCTATATGGATGTTCTCCCTGTCTTTTACAAGACTATAGTACAACTCCATAAATTAGAGAAACTAAGAGTAATGCAAATAGTTTTTCCTTATAGAAATACAAATCAATGTGTCTAATACACATATAATTATTTCTGCTATGTAGAAAAAAGATTAATCCAAGCTACATTTTGTTGGTCTCTAGATATTAAATATCTTTCTAGATCAATTAGTAAAGTTATCTCAGCAATGCTGATCACCTGTTTGTGTATCTGTCTTTTGGAGTCTCCTTTGAATCAGTTTTAACATCTTGTAGATTCCTCTATTATTAAATTAAATCTTTGTCATGTTTTATATCTGTATGCATGTGATAGCTTTACCTTCTATTTAAATAGATTGTATTGATTATGCTATTATGACTGTCCCAGTTTTTCCCATTTGCCCCCTCCACCCTGAACCTCCCATTTTCTCAGGCAATCCCTGTTCTTAGTTCAAGTCCATTGGTCATGTATATAAGTTCTTTGGTCACTCCATTTCCTATGCTGTTCTTAACACCCACTTCCTATTCTATACCTACCAATTCGCACTTCTTAATCCCTGTACCTTTTCCCCCTTTCCCCTCCCAACAGGCAACCACCCAAATGATCTCCAAATCAATGATCTTGTTTCTTTTCTGCTTGTTTGCTAAGTTTGTTCTTTGGATTCAGTTGTTGATAGTTGTGAATTTACTGCCATTTTAATGTTTATAGTTTTGATCTTCTTTTTCTTAAATAAGTCCCTTTAATATTTCATATAATAATAGTGCCCTAGTTGGTGTGGCTCAGTGGATTGAGCACTAGCCCGTGAACCAAAGGATGGCTGGTTCAATTCCCAGTTAGAGCACATGCCTGGGTTGTGGGCCAGGTCCCCAATAGTGGGTGCACGTGAGGCAACCATACGTTGATGTTTCTCTTCCTCTCTTTCTCCCCTACTTCCCTGCTCTCCAAAACTAAATAAGTAAAATCTTTCAAAAATTAATGGCTTGGTAATGATGAATTTCTTTAGCTTTACCTTGCTCGGGAAGCACTTTCTCTGTCCTCCCATTTTAAATGATAGCTTTGCTTAATAGAGGAATCTAGGTTGTATGTCCTCGCTTTTCATCACCTCAAGTGAGCACTTCTTGCCAGTGCTTTTTAGCCTGCAAAGTTTCTTTTAAAAGTCAGCTGGAAGTCTTATGGGAACACCTTTGTAGGTAAATATCTGCTTTTTCTCTTGCTGCTTTAATGTTCTCTCTTCATTTTTTACCTTTGGCATTTTATTTATGATGTGTCTTGGTGTGGTCCTCTTTGCATCCATCTTGTTTGGGACTCTCTGTGCTTCCTGGACTTGTGTGTGAATTTCTTTCACCAAATTAGGGAAGTTTTCTTTCATTATTTTTTCAAACAAGTTTTTAATTTTTTTTGCTTTTTCTCTTCTTCTTCAAGCACCCCTGTGATTTGGATGTTGATATGTTTGAAGTTGTCTGAGAGGCTCCTTAGCCTATCCTCATTTTTTTTATTCTTTTTTCATCTTGCTGTTCTGGTTGAAAGTTTTTTTCTTCCTTATGTTCCAAATCATTGATTTGATTCTTTGTCTCATCAACTCTAGTACTGGTTCCCTATAAATTTTCCTTTATTTCACTTAGTATAACCTTCATTTATTCCTGTCTTTTTTTAATGCTGGGTTACTTGAGCATTCTAATAACCAGTGTTTTGAACTCTGCACCTGACAGATTGTTTATCTCCATTTTGTTTAGTTCTTTTTAAAAAAATATTTTATTTATTTATCTTTAGAAGGGAAGGGGAGGAGAGAAGGAGAGAAATATCAGTGTATGGTTGCCTCTCATGGGTCCCCTGCCGGGAACTGGCCTGCAACCCAGGCATGTGCCCTGACTGGGAACTGGGCCTCTATCCTCTGCTTCGGAAGCCCACGCTCAATCCACTGAGCTACACAAGCCAGGGCCATTTTGTTTAGTTCTTTTCCTGGTGTTCTGTTCTGTTCTTTCATTTGGGCCATGTTTCTTTGCCTCCTTACTTTTGTAGTCTCCCTGTGTTTGTTTTTATGTTTTAGGTACAGCTGCTCTGACCTCCTTTCTTAGTAGAATGGTCTAATGTAGAAAAACGCACCCATAAGTTGTATGGGGAAGAGCCTTAGATAGTCACCAGGATGGAGCAAGGCGTGTGAACCAGGTTAACGGAGTTTCTGATGTGGTGTTTCCTCTCTGTGGCTCTGTGTGGGCGAGGGCTTGAAAAAGGAACAATGGCAGCTGACTGACCTCTGTAGTCTTACCCAGGAAGAAGCTGTCTGCAGGCACTCACCCTGATGCCAGACTCTTTGGTTTCTCCTCATGTGCCACGGATGCCCTTCAAGCCACTGCTCTAGTCCTGGAGCCCAAAGGGAGTGAGTCTAAGGAAGTCCTAAGTCTGTTGTGGGCCCTTTAAAAGGAGATGTCTGAAAATTCTACAGTTCCTTCTACCATTCCAAACCCCACTAGTTTTTACAGCCAGAAGCAAAATTATCTTCCTGGCACTGGATCTCTGAGCTAGGTGCTCTGGTGTGGGGCTGAGATCTCTTGTTCCCAGATATCCTTCCCAATATTTTCTACTACACATAGGACTACACAATTTTCTACTACACAATGGACTGGTCCATTCCACATCTCCACCCTTCCTACCCATCTGAATGAATGTGACTTCTTTAATTCCTTCATTGTTGGACTTGCATACAGCTCAATTTTCTGACAGTTCTGGGTGATAGTTATTTTATAGTTTAGTTATATTTTTTGCTGTGAGGAGGTGAGCCATGTTTACCTATCCCTCCATCTTGACCACAGTCCCCAAATTTTACCTTTTTAAAATCAAATTTTTATACCCTTGAATCATCTACTAGACAAGCCCTTGCTGGTGTGGCTCAGTTGTCTGGGCATCACCCTGCACACTGAAAGGCCATGGGTTAGATTCCTGGTCAGGGCACATGCCTGAGTTGTGGGTTTGGTCCCTGGTTGGGGTATATGCAGGAGGCAACTAACAGATGTTTCTCTCTCACATTGATGTTTCTCTCCCTCCCTCTCTCCCTCCTTTCCCATGCTCTCTGAAATCAATGAAATAAAACAAATTTTAAGTCACTTGATAGCCAAGAACTATGTGCCTGGAAAATGTACCAGAAACTGATCATCTAAAGCAGTATTTCCCAAAGTGCACTTCACCTAATTCTAATTCTGTGGGTGTTAATAATGTTTCCTGAAAGAATGGTTTCACTTGCAAATAATTTGGAGAAAATCTTTTATTCACAGAATTTCTCACAAGACTAGTATTCAATGTGAAGTATTTCAGAAAATTCTGTTTTACATTATTGACTTTGTACTACACTGTAAATTAACACAAACCAGTAATCAAGACTCTCATAAAATTATAATGTTCATATTAAAAAAATAATTCTCTCAGTTTCTTTGCTTCAATTTACCCCATTTCGAATCCTCTATGTGTCTTTAACTAAAACCTGCTTGAAACTAGGAGGGTTATGGGTATATAAGTGTGACTCAGAAGTGAGGCTATCTCTGATTTTTGCTTCATTTGATTTTTTAAAAAGTACTCAAGAGATTGAGATTGAATTAGAGTGCCAAATTATTGACGTGCAATGGATCATCAGTGACTCAAAAGCTCATGTTCATTATCCAAGTTTCCACCTTCCTGGCAACAGAGGGCCTGGGAGCCAGCTGGTCAGCAGAGGTCCTTGGTCACCATGAATCAGAGAAAGGTGAGGTGTGTACTCTTTTAGATAAAGTAAGATAATAAACATTAACATTATTAGGTGTTTACCATTTACCAGGCCCTGTGCTGAAAACTGTATAACCACACTTACTATCTGAACTTATTAAATATCCTCACGTCACTAAAAAGGAAACCATATCATGAGCCAGTAAGTCACTCGTTCCAAGTCACATGGCACATGACTGGCTCAGCTGAGACTAAGGCCCTCATAGTACCAAGCATTAAGATACACAGGTCCACAATCCCTTAGCTGATTGGGATTAGACATATTTTTAACACTTTAGAGATGTAAACAGTTCATATGTACATTACAACATGCCTAGTGGGGGTTGGGGTAGAGTTGCATAATGAAATACATGACTATATCTAATAATAATTCACATTGAGATAAATAGACTATAAATGACCTCATATTAATTCAGGTCACATTTTGTTATGAAATGAACCATACAGCAGCTTCCACCTTCAGAGTTTTTTGGATTTTCGAACTGTTCATAAAGGATTCTGACCCACACTTCTTGTCAAGTACTCAGCTTTGTTCACTAAATTTAGTATTTCTCTTTTTCCTGGATGGTGCTCATAGAGTACTGCCGATTCTTACTCATTTGTTTTAGGTTTCACGAACCTCCGGCCTTCTAATACCAGGTTTCTTTTTCACTCAGGGTAAAAGGCGATTGGCCTCTCGGGGAAGCTCCAGGCCTCCGGTTTCACTCCCTTTCTTCGCACTGCTTCCTGAGGCCTGAAGGCACACACACCTGGACACTGAGCCACCGTGCTAAGGCTGCGATCTCTTTTTCCCAGTATTTTCTTTCTTGGGACTGTGTCTTTACCCTAAACACCTGGAACAATAGGTGAGCAGGAGCAGCTCCTATCTGTAGCCCACTCTGCCCTGAGAGAGCAGGAGGTGGGCGGCCCAGATACATTAGTGTCCCATGGCCCTGAAGGAGATGCAGGCCAGCCCTCCTTTTCCGGTGGCAGGCTTTTGTACTGTGTCTCCTCACCATCAGTGTGGGGTAATACAGAGCCCAGAAGAAAATGAGAAAAACAGGCCTTCCTTAAATATGTTAGAAAGAGGCCTCTGAATCTTCAGCCTGGCTAATCCGGCCACCTCACTGAAATTTCACAAAAGCAAACATGCGTGTTTTGGTTTTGTCCCTGATTCCTATTTCCCACATGAACTTGAGAGGGAGGTAGCTGCCGTAAGACTGTAGCTAGGTCCCTAGACACCCCTCTCCTATTCCCATTTAGACATAGTTTATAGATATAATTGTGTGAGCTCTCTCAGTCTTAGTCACATTCCAGGCCTGCTGCCTTACACCTTAAATTTGGGTGCTTTTATATTTTCTCAGGACCACACTAATAGGAATTCTTTTGCATTATTTCTGAAGATAGCTCACTGCATCCATTTATGGGTTATTTTTCACCAGTTGAGCTCTCAGAGGGTCACTGTGCACCCAGAGCTTGTATTTAAAACCCTGAACAACTGAAATGGCAGAGGCACCCGCTGGTCAGAACAGACACCAGCTGCAAACAACCAGAGGACTGAGCTGGCCCATGCTGGTGGGGCCTCAGCCTGGCTGGGGTGTATCTGTGTGCAAAACTAGCCTACGACTCTTCTAGTTCCTACTCTTCATTGGTCCACTTGTGAAATGTGTCTTCATGGAACAGTGGGGAAGGGCAGTCAGAGCAGTTTCTATTGCACTGAAACCATTACAGTACATGCGGCAGTGGCAAGAAAGAAATAACAACAAAGACAATGGAAGTGGTGGTTATTACTGCCTGCCTGTGTGTAGAGCGAAAGGAGCTCTTTTCTGCTAGGAGCTGGTATCATTATCTGAAAGGCAGGATGTGGCCTCTAAGAATCTGCTTTTTCTTCTACAGGAACAAACCTTGAAGACTGCATCAGACCTTTAGCTCACAAAGAATTGCTGCGGAAACCATTCAAATTATTCATTCTAGAAAGCTCCAAAAGTATATCATCTAAATCTGCTGACTCTAACCTCTGCTCCTCATGAAGACTGTCAGGAGACAAAAACATACATTTTGTCCAAATAGCTTTGAACTTTCTGAAATGTTAACTACCATCTGCTTGTTGTATTGACCTGAAGCGCCAAATTCAGGGGTACTTTCTGCACACATTACTCAATGGCACCTCCGGCAAAGTATGACACTCCACTTTGTGACTGTAGTAGACACTCTATAAATGGCAGCGTGAAAAAGAGAAGTAAGATGTGAAAGTTTTTGTGAAGAATTGTAAGTAACGGCACGAGAACAGCATTGGAAGAGAGGCCCCTGGCTGGTCAGATGCCGCGGGTAATTCCCACCAGAGGCGTTCCTCTGGTCCGTTACAACATCCAGGCACAGAGTCTGCTTCCACGTCAAAACTGAAAAATACTAGCATTAGAATGAACATTTGTGTAACCTCCCACTTTACAGGGGAAAAAGCAAAAATGTTTCAACTTCATTTTCATTTCAGTTAACTTCAAAGGAGTTTTCTGATGAATGTGCATAAAATCTACTATATAAAAATTGGTTTTATGATCCCCTTGACTGGGACGTTTATGGTGCAGAAGGCATGAGATGGCTGTCATTGGACAAGCTTTCCCTTTTATATTTCCCTAGACTAGAGAGAATAGAGCAATGAAGAACCTTTTCTCCTCTGCCATTCTCCCGTCAGGTGACCATTTTTGGTGCATATTTGTAAGTTCAAGGACAGCCCTGTAGAAAAATTTAAAAATGATCATACCTCCCAATTCCAGATCTCCTAACCTAGCTCGGTTGCAAGCATGTTCACACATTACTGTTGATTTTTTCTTCTCAGTCCATGACAAAATTGTGCAGAAATTAAAATGCCATTTAGAATTATTTTTAGCAGTTTGTCACAATAATTTTAAATCTCTTGAAGCTGATTATAAAAAGGGGGCTTATATTTTGTGTATTCATCCATTAAAAGCTGGGAATTTAAAAGAACTGACTGGTTTTTAACCCCAGATAGTCTTAGAAGCTCCATGCTGACTTGTGGTCCTTCCAATTGCCTGCTCCTTGCTCTCCGTCCATAATCACGTGTGGATTGATTCTGACCTCTTGAGGAGCGATGCCCAGAATGCAAAGTCAAGCACAGTGTCCAATAAAAATAATCTATCTTCTAATGTCAGCGTAATTTTTCTTTTTTACCTTGAAAAAATGCTATCACACATTAGCTCATTTTAACTTTTGCAACCACATGAGATGGCAAAGAAAATATGATCCACGTTTTAGATGTGATGTAGCTGAGTTCAGAGTCCGTATGTCTCTAAAAAGCTGGAGAGGGCCAGGAGAAAGTAGAAAGGCTATTTACTGGTCAGTGACTATTAGGACACTTCTTAATCTTTCTGAGGTTTGCTTTCCTTAGCTGAAGCAAGCAGATGATAGGTACCTTGCATGGTAAAGGCTTTATGAAGAAAATAAGTGAGGAAAATAAGTGATAATAAGTTAGTAAAAATGTAATCAAGTACTCAAAAATTAAGCTACATGTTGTTTATCTTTGTTAAAAATCTGTTCACTAGACTATAGGTAAAACAGTGGTATCGCACAAAAGCAGAAGAATTTTCCAGGGCCTGGCAGAAAACAAATTTTCAGTAACTATTAGAGTAAATGACTCAATGAGTGAGCCAAAGTTTTTTTCTTCTATACGAAATCCTTCCTAACGCACACCGAATTTAACCAGGGGAGAACATAATCTCTCCAGTTGTTTCCTATGACTATATCTCTTGAAATTCTATGGGTGTGTCCAACTATACAAAGATGTTGTATATGCAACTCAGAGATCTTTAAACTTACTTTAACTAAAGACCTCTTGCTTCTGAAGGTTTAGGCAAGGTTCCATGGGTCAAAACAAACAAAAAATGTCCAAGTGACGGAAACAAGGTAGGCTGGTTCCAGCCTCGCTCTTCCCGAGGCCCCACAACAGCCCCTCCTCTGACACTTCCTCAGACCGCTGGGGGGCTCCACACTGCACAGTCTGAAAACAACTGTCTTTCTGACAGTAGCTGGCAATGTGAACACTTGGCAGTAGGAACAGGTTTAACCAGTGACCAAAACTAACAAGAATTTAGTAATTTAGAAAAAAATAAAAGGCAAGTGTACAGACCCTTGGGAACATCACTACCTCTCTGGAAAATCTCCAAAATGTGATAGCCAAAAATTAGTTGTTACTTTGCCCTTGGAAGACCAATCTGTAGTGATTTATCCATGACCTTCTATGATATTCCACATAATTATGCTTTTTACGTGCTTTGAGAGAAATAATTTTCTGTCTGGTACTGTAGTTTTAGTTGTTTGGGTGATCTTGTGATCCTCAACAGTCAGTTTTCCTCAAATTCAAACACAGGTAAACACAAGAAACCAGAGAAGAAGTTAGAAACCTCTTGATAATGTTATGAACCTTAGAAGGGTCTGGTAATTTGAAACTTGGACCTGACCAATCAGGAGAAGTGCACTTCGGGGGAAGTAAATGAGACCGTCGCAGCAAAAATGCTTGAAAGAACATGCTGCAACCTCAGGTTCAGTGCTGGGCAAGACACTAGAGCCCCCAGGAAATTGACCTTGAGTATAGTGGTTGGCACTGCATGAGGCCCTTGGGCCAATAAAGACCCTGAAAAGGCCAAGTCCCAAGGACCCATTCACAATCAAAGTGGGTTTCTATTCCCCTTGGGTCAGCCGTCAAGATGAACAGTTTACCTTCATCCTTTGAGTTCATGAAAAAGATGGGGCATGCACTTCATTCACTGCTAATGGTTCAGAGGGTCTCAGCTTTTTGCTCTGACCTTCTCGGCCCATTCCCTTGTCTGCGTGGTAGGCAGGTACCCCTTTTATCCTGCTAACCTTACTATGGTTTGAATAGGCAACTGCTCTTCCAAGGTACTGTCATTTCATTTACCTTTGTTAAGGATCTGTTCACTAGACTACTCGTTGCTTTTTAACTGAGGAAACTCAAACCGACCTTTCTGCTTCCTTCTTTGGATCACAGTTTCTGAAGCCAGAAAATGTGTCTTGCCAAAAGTAACTCATCTTGAACTATAATGGGTGTGAAACCTTAAAATTATAACAACCTAATGGCTTTCCACAGCCATTATGAATACACGGTGGTTACAACACGTAGACGAACCAACCAGAGTTTATTTTGCTAGAATTTCAGTTTATGATACAAACGTGTCTTCAGTTATGAAGATGAATGCTTTCACAAAAGACAAGATTTTTCTTATTGAATTGCTTTAAGAGTATTCAAACATCACAATTGTTTGTGTCTAGTTACTTCAGCAGTTTAGGGCCCCAGATGAATTAGAGCTAGGTCAAAATGTTGCATGTAGTAAGTCAGCTGGCCTTTCTCAATTCCATGTCACAGCCAGGATGAGTAAGAGTGGCCTGGCCCTAAAAGGTGAACAGCTTTTGCCTTCCTATGACAGATCAGCAGCCTTATAATCAATACCCATAATTCTAGTTTTGCTTATGGATTCATTTAAAAATATTTCTTGAGCAATATGGTAGGCACTATGCCCTGTACTGTGGATTAGGAGATAAGTAAGAAAAAAGAGAGCAAACACTTAAGAGCCTAGACTGCCCTAGGCATTATGTCAATCAATTCGTGTGAGAGGTCTGTCCATTCTAAGTCAACAACACAATGTACACATTATTGTCCCATCATCGGCTTTTTTCTTTAATAATAAAACTCATTATTTTCAAAGTTATGAAGTTAATATGTGGTCAGTAAAAAGAATGGAAAATATGGAAAGGTACAAAGAAGAAGATTAATATCATCCACAATACCAACCCCTGGAGATAGCGATCGTTAACTTTGGGACTCTTTTCTATATGTTAATTAAAACTGTTCTGTGCTTAAAAAGTTGTAGTGTTCCTTGAGGATACATATTTTGTCACCAAGTTGTTGAAAGGGACTAGAAACTAAAGGCTTAAAGCTAACTGTGCTGTTTCTATGAGACTTTGTGAGCTTCCTTCTCTTCCCCCACTTTCATGCCCACCCCACCCCACTCTCGACTGAACAGCTCCGCATCCTCTGTTAGGTCTAAGGACATATCATTCCTTCTGAAAGCTCTTCCCTGACATTTCTGCCATGCATTCACCCACTCATTAGTTTCCCCATTCTACGTGCTTAGGGAGCCCTGGTTCCTCCCATGTAGCACTGTTATAATTGCAACAAAATGATCAGCTCTTATTAACATCTACTTCTCTCTTATTTGCTACTGCATCTTCACAACATAGCCAAGTGTCAGGTATATAAAATGTTATTTGGATTAACTGAGTAAATGAAAGTTTAGAGCATAAAGACCAGAGGTTCTGCGGGATTCTGCAAGGACCAGAGGCGGTGAGTGAGCGGGGAGCTGCTGCCCTAAACCCTAGTGCCCACATTGATGGGGCAGAGCAGTGACAGAGGGCATGCTGGGAGGAGGAGCCATGTGACTCAGAGACTCTGTGTGGGCCTGCGGAAGAGACTAAAGAGGATGCTGGTAGAGTTAATTTATGCAATAGATAACTTCCTGAAATTTTGCTTTTTTTGGAAATTGATTCATTTTCCTGTTGTGAACTATAAATTCCAAATATGGATATATACACACTGAAGGGGAAAGATATAAATGAACATTTAAAATCATATTCAAGGATTCTTACAGATTTTAAAATACAAGAGAACCTGAAAATAACTCTGTAATAGTCTTAATCTTATGCAATAATTCAAATGCTTTACCAAATATTCAGCAACATAGAGAATGTAAAAACTTCCTGGAGTCAGAAGATGTGGAAAAGAATACACCTTTTACTTCCAGAGAAACACTTAGAACTTTTTAAAGAAGTATTTCATTTAAAAGAGCAAGAGTTTTCTATGCTGTCTTTTACTTCCTGGCTTTTTTCCAAACTAGATGGAAAGTATCACATGAGAAGTAGAAAGTGTACTGCTTAGAATTTCATTACATTTGAGGAGACACCGTTGCTTTATGAGTTCTCCTCTCCCTACTCTTGTTTGCCTTTGTACTCTTCAGACTGCATGGATTTAAGCAGTGTCAGACTTGGCCAGGCTTTGTAATTACCTAGTCCAGGTCCATCACAACAGAGGTAAAATCCCTTGCTAAGCACACATACTAGTTGCTGACCTCTGGCCTCTCCCAGCCTCCAGTGCCCTTTGCCTGTAAGATAAAATCCTACAGAATGAGCTGCATTCATGTGAGTTTTGGGAAAGGAGGGTGAGGCAACACCTAGGGTATGAGAATGACTAATCACTTCTGTGACCATGGCCACTTTAGGCCAAAAGGACCCAGACTTCTGTGCATACCAGAGAGCCAAAGGAAATATAATATTCTAGCATAGAAATGAGGAGGCTTGAACTGCTGCCAGCTGCCTGTGAGAGAGCTTCTGACAGCGTTAAGGAACTCAGATCTGGAATCACTATCCTCAGAAGAAAAAAGAAAGTCACAGGAAAGGGATTTGGAATGATAGTAATTTGTTATTGAAAATGAATTTACGGAGTTGGATCTGCATCAGATCAACATTTGGAGAGCATATTTTCCACCTCCCTTAGAGTGCAATTTGAGAATATCAGCAATAACAGATAAAAGTAATACCAGAAAAGAATAGAAGACCTCCCCAGACCTCCCCACATGCACAGATCTGCCACCCAATTAAAAAAAGATAAGGTATAGAAAACCAGGCTTGGAAAAGAAACAACCAGGCCATTTACCACTTCCATTACATCCTGTGAGATATTGAATCATGGATGGAAATCTTGTAAAACATGCACATGAACACAGGCCACCACATGTGACCTAATGAAGACAAACATACCTGAGACTACCTAAGGAAAGGTAGTGTACAATGAACGGGCATGGAGCAAGCCAGGTTCCTCTGTGCTGAGTGAATGCAGGGAGCAGATTTTCATTCTTCCGTGAAGTAAAAATAGAGTTGAGATGGGGCCGTGTGCTTGGCCAGCTCACCCCTGGAACTTGGCACATCTGGACTCTGGCTTTATAGAAAAAAGCAAGGAACAATATAATCCTCATAGTCTTTTGGCTACAAAGACCTTCAAACGCATTCCCAATCTGTCAGTGTGCTAATCTGCTTTGAACATTTAGTCCTTCTTTCCAGAAAGTCTTCCCAGAGTAACCCAGCCCTTCTTCCAATGGCCAGCACAGCTCGACTTCCATGTTCCTTCGGCTGGAATTCTACTGCACATGCATCTGGCTGGCTGGTTTGACTCCCTGTTCATTTAGAAGCGGCTGAACAAAAATCTGACTGCAGTTATGTGTATTGGTCAGTGGTCTGCAGCACTTTGCTCTGTGAGTGCTCATGAGACCTGTGGCTCTGTATAGAATACCTACCAGGAGAGCTGGCTTCTGCAGGGGAGGGGTTATTGTACTCTCTCTAAGCTCTCCCCGAACTATGGTTGCAGTACAGACTCAAGGCAGTGAGAGTTGTGGAGAACAAAGGGTAAAGGAGAAGAAGATTATGATTTAGGGGCTCTAAGAAAAACTAATTTACATAACCTATTTTTAATCTCTCATGATTGTAACACATATAAATGGAGACCTTGTTACTCTTGTTTTGAAGCCTGGTGCAGCCAAGACTTTTTTTTTTTGTTGTTGTTGTTCTATTACAATTGTCCCACTTTTCCTGCACTGTTCTCTCCTTCCCCACCCAAGCCCATGCCCCTGCTCCCACCGTCAATCCCCACCCTGTTGTCCTCGTCCATGGGTCATTTATACTTGTTCTTTAACTGGGCCCTTCCTTTTCTTCACTTCTTATCCTCCAACCCCTTCCTCTCTGGTCCTTGTTCCATGTTTGACAGTTTGTTCCTTGTGTCCATGCCTTTGCTTCTCATTTGCTCTTTTGTTTGTTTTGTTCATTAGTTCCCTCTTATAGGTGAGATCATATGGTGTTTGTCTTTTGCCACCTGGCTTATTTCACTTAGTGTAATGTTCTCCAGTTCCATCCATGCTGTTGGAAAGGTAGGAATTCCTTCTTTTTTTCTGCTGTGTAGTATTCCATTGTATAAAAACGTACCACAGTTTTTGGGTCTACTCACTTAGAGGATACTCAACATCAGTAGCCATCAGAGAGATGCAAATTAAAGCCACAAAGAGATACCACCTCACACTGGTCAGAATGGCTATCATAACCAAATCAACAAACAAGTGCTGGTAAGGATGTGGAGAAAAGGGAACCCTAGTGCACTGTTGGCAGGAATGCAGACTGGTGCAGCCACTGTGGAAAATAGTATGGAATTTC
The DNA here is from genome assembly GCF_014824575.4 of Sturnira hondurensis. Classification (NCBI taxonomy): domain Eukaryota; kingdom Metazoa; phylum Chordata; class Mammalia; order Chiroptera; family Phyllostomidae; genus Sturnira; species Sturnira hondurensis. The sequence continues at coordinate 19,396,708 of NW_028073511.1, read as the reverse complement.
CTCAGAAAACCAAAAATGGAACTGCCTCTTGACCAGCAATTCCACTGCTGGGATTATACACTAAAATGCCAACACACTTAAGTCACATCACTCTGACTCAGAAAGATTTCAAAGATTTACTAGACCTTCATTGTAATTTTCTTAAAACTTACTAAAAATCTTCTTTAGGTATTTTTTCTTCTCCTCAGGTTTCATATTGCCAAGGGCACCTTCCCTCAAATATTGGTGAATAAACTACTCTATATAGTTATATACTGATATATTAAAGAATAAGTTGAAGTTACAAAGGGAATCTATGTAAATTTTCTTCCTGTATAGCTCAATGAACACTTACGGAGAAGCTACTGTGTACTAGTCACTGTTCCAAGCTTTGTGGATACAGAATGTTTATTGATGGTGAAAACAGCAGAGCAGGCACTATAGCTGTTTCCATTTCACAGGAAAGAACCTACGCTCAGACATCAGGGAGGCCATTAGGCTGGTGATGGTGACATCTGAGCGAGACCCAGGACCATCTAACTTTTGGATCATTTCTTCCCAGTTATCTAAGAGTTTTTCACAGATAGAAAAACATGAGCTCTTTGCAAAGCACAACAATGAAATCCTTTTAGTCATACTCATTAGAATGCTTAAGCTGACATAAAAATAGTTGCAGCCAACTGGGATATGGAATGATTTTCTATATGGCACCTTTACTCAATTAGCCCTCCATTGCACTGGCCCCCAATGGCACTTTCTGAAAAGAGGGAAAAGCTCTGTGTTGTCCAGTACGATGGGCATAGCCACCGGAAACTATGGAGCCCTAGAAATGTGGCCTAAAAATGAACGCGAGGAACTGAATTATTTCATTTTATTTCGTTTTAATAATTTAAATTTCAGAGCCACATGAGTCTCTATAATATGTAGATCGTAGCAACATGGCCAGGGAATTTTATATCTTTTACCCGAGGCAAATATTTCTCTTAACAGATAGAAGAAATGTTTAACAAAATATAACCAGAGTCATTGAAATTAAGAACAATCTAATGATAGCCAGACGGGAGGGGGGAGGGGACAGTGGGGAGAAGGGTTCTAGGGAACTGCTATAAAGGACACATGGACAAAACCAAGGGGGAGGGTGGAAGCAAGGGAGGGAGGTGGGTTTGGAGGGGGTGGGGGGGAGGGGTGGGGAGAAAATACAGACAACTGTAATTGAACAACAATAAAATAATTTAAGTTAAAAAAAGAAATATTTAACAGATATTTAACTTGTTCTAATATTTTGTGGGGTGGAGATAAAAGTGTAGTAAAAAAAAAGAAGAAGCACAATAAGAGGCTGATAGGCAGAGCCCAAAAGGATACAACCTTCCAGAAAACAAAATAAATTAGGAAAGCTGGTGACCACCATCCCACATGCTGATCGTGCTGATTGCTGGTAGGAAAAAATCCTCTCTCCTCAGATGGATAGCTACACTTGGGTGGTGGCAAAAATAAGCTGTGCTTCCAAAAGTCTGTTCCTAAGTGAGATAGCTTGGCTATTTTGATCCACTTAACACTAGACATACTACTACTGAATGTTAATAAAAGAGTTTAAAATGAGTTGGTTGAATACAGAAAAAAGAGAATTAGAATTTTTTCTTCTTATTAAGAGATAAGCAAACCTGAGACAAAGTTTTTGCCCCATGCAAAGCAAGTAAAGAATTCACCCCATGAAGTTCAGGTGTCAACTCACCAGATGGCAAAACATTCTTTTTCTGTTGCTAAATCCCATAACCCTCTGAAGTGCACATTGTACTATCTATAGATTTTTCTTATTCACTTTGCACTTCCATACTTTAAAGATATCCAAGCTGCTCATTGTTAACAAGGTCCACCATTAGCTCTGCTCCTCATCTGAGGCTTCACAGGAGATTTGGTGACCAGGGTCCAGATGATTAAAAAGAAAAGTTCATAATGGAATCACTGACATAGTTCACCTCCAACAGCTCACACAGAAGCCCTAAAGCAGAGGCAAACAGAAGCCAAGTCCCACAGGGCTCTGAGGACACCATCATTTTCTCCCTTAATTATAAGGAATTATTCTAGAGATTATAAGACATGATATACAGCAGTGTAATATAAAGGTAACAAGATATAACTCATTTAACCTGTTTTAATATAGAAACACCACTACCTATTGTCTGCCTCCCTTTGCTTCTCCACGTTGGAAGAATTGATTGAACCCATTTTAAGAGGAAGGAGACTATCTCCTTCCACTCCCAGCACTGTCCACCCTCAGGAGGGAGAGAGAACATCTCTCCTTTCCCCCTGCAAGTGTCTGATGACAGCCTCCCTCTCCTGGAAGGAGAAACCAGTGTTAAGTTGCTAATGATTTGGACTCTGGATTCATAGCTATTGAAGATTATTTCATAAAAGAAGAGTAAATAGAGGGCCTAGGGCTGGAGCTCTGGAAAGTACTAAAGTTGGGGGTGGGCAGTGGGAAAGAAAATTGGGAGTTACCAAATGGGGAGAAGTGTCAGGGAAAAGGGGATATGGTCGAAGTAGTGGGTGAAAGGGTACTATAGGGTAATTGGAAAATAATCCTGAATATGAGGAGAATCAGTCCTAAACAGGGTTCACATAAGTGGGAATGATCTCCAGATCTGAACTGCAGACCCCGAAGGTGGATCTTTCTCCATCTGTGCCAACACCTCACTCAGTGGACAGCCCAGTGAACACAACGGCACTTTGGCAGCCACCTCTTACGCTTTTCATAGACTTCAGCATAAGAATTCTATCTAAGAAAGCTCATCTCTGGTTATATTTCTCAACGTCTGACTCAAGAACTCTTCACATTAGAATCATTGGGGACAGCTCATTCAATGCAGTTTCCTAGGCCTCACTCAAAGAAACTATGATTCAGTTAGTCCGGAGCAGCACCCAGGGATCTTCATGTAAGGCAATTTACCAAGTGATAATGATCAAGATCAAAATGAAAATCCTGTTCTAGGAATACCTTCAACTTTTCCAAACTAGCAGTAAAGGAAGCCTATCAATTATACTGTCACAAAACAAACACCATGCAGGCACAATTCTTTACGAATGCATATCCACTGGTTATGTTGGACTTTCAAATATGGTCAGTAACTGAATCTATACATGCCATTCTCTAGACCTCTTTTTTTCTTTTTCTTAACCAATCCATACACTTTCCTTTTACCCTAAAGAATAGGTCCAACAAAAATTTGTTTTATTCTTGTCTTCAAACAATTCTAGTCCAAATATACATTTCCTTTTAGAAAAAGGCCACAAGAAGTAACAGGTGGGAAGAAATGTCTGAGGCTAAACATGGGCTTTTAGTAAGATCACTTGATGTTTTAAATAAATTCTAAAAATTGCTAAGCACATTCAGAAGCAAGGTGCTCACACATTAGAACTCAAGAATGACTGAAAATGAAAAGGAGAAGTGGCTCACGAAGTGACCAGTCCACACGCCAAGGTCACTCCCACTCATAACAGTAAGAAAGTCCCTCTGGTTCCAAAACATCTTCCCCACCCATTTGGTCACCCATTCAGCCACCTACTATTTTCCATTTCCAAATCACATTTATTCATTTCTTTTAGGGATACTGCAACTTTGAACCATTGTGTGGAAGAGGTAGTATAAACCAACTGTAAACATTTTTACTGTAACTGTTACTTAGAGAGAATAACTTATGTAATAACGCCCAGTTTCAGTTCTTAGGAGGTTGCCTCAAATTGCGTTCTCCCAGAAGCAGCTCTTGAGACAAAAACTAAGTGATAGCGATTTATTTGAAATCAAATCAGAGAAACCATGAGTAAGGGAATGGGGAAGTGAAACAGGGAAAAGAGAAACACACCAGAGGGTGTTATGGTGAGCAATTTTACTACTGCGACAACCGAAGCTTGCAATTTGTCCTAGAGGAAGGACCTCTAGGACACTGTGCAGAGCACGTCTCAGAATGTTCTCAAAACAAGGTGTAAGCAGCTGAGGGGTCTGTTCACCCGTTGTGTTCATCATCGCGTAGGAGGTGCTCCAGGACATTATCTCCCCCAACCACTTCCATACCACTTTCTGTGGAGCTGCATGACTTGAGACTCAGGGGCTGGAAGAAGAAGGCCATCTCTTACAGGCCATCAGCATGCAAGAGACTGACGAACACTTAGGGAATCCAGTGTCTGCTGTAGTCCACTCTTTGTACCACTCAGGTCCCCTTGGGCCCTCTGTGAAGTTGACCCCCTTCCATCACTGACACTTCAAAGAGGTGATTTGTTAGAACTTCCAAAGAGAAAGAAGAAAAGGCAACAGGAAGATTGATGGGGCAAGATGATACAAACTCCACTGTTGCAGCTGGTCCCCATGACATCCCTGATAATTATCATCTCCACTCTGTGCCTTTTAACTGTTACATTTAGATCATTAATGTTTATCTACTCATTAGCTCCCGTAATTCTTGGTTTGTTCCTCCTGCCACAGTGAGCATGAGAAAGAGAAAGAATGAGTGCCACATAGAGAAAGAATGAGCGCCAAAGAGATGTTAGGAAGGCCTTGACCACGTCTCCTTCAGAGGAAGTAGGGACAAAAAAGGAAGTGTACTTTTATTTATAGTTTGTTTGTTTTGCCTCAGGCAGACAATGGTGTTCGAGGAATAAGTCTGGGGTATCAGAAACGTGCCTACTGTAGGGTTCAGGACTATGAGCCCCAGTAGGAAGACACCAAAAAGGAAAAAGAAAAAGGACACAGAAATCAGGCTTTTTTTTAGCTCATATTTTTTGAGTCTTTACTATGCCTTATGGCTTTGCTTCCAAGGCTAAGTCATTTCTCTGTATTATCTGATTTCACATTTACAATGACACTAGGTATTGGATAGTCCTATCAGACTCCAGATCTTGCACTCAGAGGGGCCACGAGAAAAGCTTTGCCTGCTTTACAGACTTCTGTATATTTGCCACTCGTGATCTTGGAGTGTACACTTTAGAAAACCAAACCTGTTAACAGACTCTGCACACACTGGGTGATCCAGGAAGTGGCTCAGTCTACATGAACAACTCCCTGGCGCCTGGGCAAGGGCAGGAACAGGGCTCACACAGGAGCTCAGAATCATCTTCTGCATGGACCCTGTGCCTCTCCTGAGTCCTGCCAAGGATGAATGGGGGCAAGCTCCGAGGCACCCCTACCACTTCACACAGTAACTGCTTGGGCCCGAAGTAGCTATGGAATAGCAAGACGATTTAGTCCATGAAATGCAGGCAGAAACTCTAAGCTTCCATGAGAAAGCCCAAGGCCCCAGGTGGCCTCTCTTGGGACTGAGGTTCTTTCAGAGTAGGTCATTTTTCTGGCTTAGAATATTCTTGGTAACAATTTATATTGACTCAGCTGCAGGCACTCTAGCTGACACAGCTGTGTTGTCCGTTGAAGACGGTTTATTCTTGGTATAGATGAAATGATGTATCAGCTTTGGTCTGAGTCCGTCTGGAAAATGGTAGGAGGCAGCTACTAAATCTAAACATCTTGTGCTTTTCAACGCTTTACTAGTGAAGCTTCAAATTATGCCATTCAAGTTATTCTTTTTCACACACACCCTTTCTACAAACTCACTCCCCTCCACCCTGCCTCTGATGTTTCTGAGAGACACATGGGATGTAACCAGAGCCTCCATTTTATAACAAGGCAATGGAGTACAGGGAGAAAGAGTAGCTTGCCCAGTGTAAAGCTGGACCAGAACTCAGACTCAGGAAGTCCTTGTTCAGTAAACTTTTCAGTAGCATGAGGCACATGGGTGGACCTTCCCACCTATCCATGCTGTGGGAGAGGACCTGTCAGTTCCACAGGAATGTGCAGCCTTTGAACAATAGATACTCTGCTTTCTCTGGACCTGCTGAAGATCCTGCATTAGTTTCCTGTGGCTGCCATTAAAACTTACCACACACTTGGTGGCTTTAACCAGCAGACATGTATTCTCTCACCCTTCTGGAGGCAAGACATCCAAAGCCAAATACTGGCAGGGCTGGTTCCCTACTGCCTCCAGTGGCTGCTGGCAATTACTAGTGTTCCTTGACTCACGAAGCATCACTCCTACCTCTGCCTCCATCTTCGCATCAGTTTCTTCTGTGCATGTGTGTCTGTCTGTAGGACACTTGTTACTGGATTGGAGGCTCACCCAGCTAATCCAAGAGATCATTGCAAGATCCTTAATTACATCTGTGATGAACCTTTATCCAAATAAAGTCACATTCACAGGTATCACGGGCAGACGTATCTTTTTTGGAGAGTGGGGTGCACCATTCACTCCATTACAGATGTCCTGTGTTCTGTTCCTTTGGATTTAAGTCATCTTAGGCTTGCTAAATGCTGGAGCTGAGTGGAACATGAGAGTTCACTATTAATTCAATACAGAAAATGCTTCTGGAGCCTCTACTATGTGAAGACAATTGAGCTAGGAGCTGGTGCCACAAAAACAAATGACATCCCACTGCCCACATGACTATAATCTACTAACAGGTGTACAAGGAGCTGATCCAAAAATCTGGTGAGGTACAAGAACAGCAGCAGGCATGATGCCATCATCCTCCTGGAGATGGAATGAGCATATATGAGCAGTTTTAACAACAGCAGCAACAAAAAAAAATCTCTCTTGAAAAACACCTTCACAGTTAGAGGAAATGCCATAATTTCCTGTGCCTTTGGTGTGGACTCACAGTGTGGGGGATGACATTACAGAAACTTAGCAGTCAAGACGTGTCATACTTGACCCTTTAAAATCTTTTTATATAGTATGGGTTCATGTGAACCTGGGCCAATGTCATCTCTTTGGTTTCTGTTGCCAGACACTCTTAAAGCAAATGCAGAGGTTAAAAAAAATCTTTCACTGCATCAAGTAATTCACATTCTAAATAATTCCCAAAAGACATTGGAGAACCCAAAGATGGGACTCAATATATGAACCCCGTAGAAAAATTAGCACTTCTTTTTTCCTGTTAGGCTCACTAAGAAGACTCTAGGAACAAGGACTTGTTCCCATAGAGCTCTACATCCTCTCCTAGTTAAGAAAAAAACTTTATTGTTTTCTTATTTCATAAAATAGTAATTTATTTATTTACTTTTCATTGAATTTATTGGGGTGACCTTGGTTAATAAAACAATACAGGTTTCAGGTGTACAGTTCTATAATATATCACATGTGTATTATATTGTGTTCACCACCCCAAGTCAAGTCTTCTCCCATCACCATTTATCCCCCCCTTTAGCCTCTTCTACCTACCCACCCCCTTTCCCTCTGGTAATCAACATAGTGTTGTCTGTCTGTGAGTTTTGTATGTTTGTTTGTTTGGCTTAATCCCTTCACCTTTTTAACCCAAATCCTCAACCCACCTGCCCCGTAACAGCTGTCTGTCTGTATCTATGAGTCTATACCTGATTCAAAGCCCCACTGCCAAAGCAGCCAGCCAGGGCCAGGTTTTTCAGGTAAAGGAATCGGGGTGGATGTGCCTACAAGAAAGATCTTGATTCAGATTCCAACTTGAAATTGTATTTCTAGACACAGAGCAGGATGCTCTCCTGGTTGATTCTCTTGCTTTTATCACGACCAGAATTCCTCCAATCCCCAACCATGCTTAATTGGTTGGCAGCATTCAATGTGAGGCCATGACTTCACTAGATAATTAGACCCTTTAAAGAACAGTTCTCCAGGAGAACTCCAGTTATGGCATTATAGCAGACGGGAAGCTGCCTCGTGGTTTTTACTCCTTCTGGAGCAATGCAATTCTTCCCCTCAAAGTAAGTCTCCTTATAACTTTCCCAATCTCCATTATAATTCTCCTTTGGCTTTCTCTTATATTGCAGAGGCTCCAAAGTTGTCCCCTGGAGATATCTATACTTAGGATTGTTTGTTTGCAAGACTATGAGAATATGGGAGACTTACCCAGATCGTGACCACTTCTGGGGCACACTGGAGACATCCTCATTATACTGGAAGTTACAGCAGTAGTAGTTCTTACCCATGTAGCTTTGATAGTCACTTAATAAAATGTGACGATACATGTCCCCAAATACTTAGTTTTCTTCAGACACTTTATGAATGACTTCTGTCCTCAGATTTGACTCTTCAGTCCACAAAACCTGTCTGGGGCCTTTGCTTTCAGTCTCTTTTGTCTATAGGAAACCCAGTAAGCCTTGAGCCATAAGGGGTACTCTCCTTCACCCACCCCTTTTCAATGCCAAAAATCATACAGCCAAAGTTTTAAATAGGCTATCAATACCTCTTTTACACCATGAGGGCCAGACCAGTAGAGGTAAAATAAAACTTTGAAAGTAGAGTTACATTTGAGAAGTAGAAAGGGGTTGAAGGTGCTTTAATTTGACCTAATTATCACTTTCATACGTGCCAGTTTGATTAAGGCACATTTACTTTCTTTTCTTCCTGTGTGTTCACATTAGTGAGTTCGTCTCAGAGTACAAGTTTTAGACAGGCAAGTGTCTTCTTGGATGGCCTTTGGACCCAAAGATCATGAAGTCATACTCACACGTGAAGATAATAGCAATGAGAAGAATGACCCAGAACTGAGGCCAGTTTAAAAATAAAAATTGTAATGAAGGTAAGTTTTGGGGCAAAGCCCAGCCCCTTCATTTTTGCAGCCCTTTTCTGAAGTGTATATTCAATTTTATTAGATCTGCTTTATCGTGGTTCTTTTTATTACCAGGAGGAAGCTGCCCCATAGATGTGGGCTCTCAAGAATCAGAACCCTTCAATCACTTCTGTATGGACCACTCTTAACCCTCAATAATGAGTCTTTCATTCCAGTTGCTTTATTTTATTGGGGAAATTTTGTCAATCCAAAACATTTTAAAAAGAGCTAGAAACTTCACCTGGCCTTTGCCTAATGAAGAAAAAAAACAAAACTGAGCCTAAAGTATGACTCCAATACAAGCAAATCAAGGTGGTTATTAGAGTAAGGAACTTCTCAAAGATGTAACTCATTTCAACCTGAAAAAAAATATTTATAGCAAACAAGAGCTGGCAAAGTAGTTTGAGATAGTTTTGATGTTTTCTTATTTCTTATGGTAACAGTATTCTAGTGAGTACTGTTTTTTAAAAAATATAGCATACTAAGTTTGGTTTTTATTATAAAAGCAACTCATGATCACTAGAAAAAAATCTTAAAATGTTTAAAAAGAGGGAGAGAAAACCCACAAAGCAACTCACTGATAAGTGAGTTGAACTCCCAATCATTTTGGGAGTTCCTGGGATTTCATGAAAAAGACATGGAATTTGGAATCAGAAAGATCTGGACTTATTCCAGTTATAAGTTGAGTGACCTTGGGCAAGTGCATTTAGCCTGAGCAGATGCTTAATAAGTAAAAATTGAATCACAAGTGAAAAATGATCATTTTAAAATATATTTTATTGATTATGCTATTACAGTTGTTCCATTCCCCCCCTTTATTCTCCTCCATCCTGAATACCCCCTCCCATCCGCATTCCCCCCCCACCTTAGTTCATGTCCATGGGTCGTACATATAAGTTCTTTGGCTTCTACATTGCCAATACTATTCTTAACCTCCCCCTATCTATTTTTCTGCCTATCATTTATGTTTCTTATTCCCTGTACCTTTCCCCCCATTCTCCCTCCCATTCCCCTCCCCTCTGATAACCCTCCAGGTGATCCCCATTTTTGTCATTCTATTCCTATTCTAGTTGTTTGCTTAGTTTGTTTTGTTTTTGTTTTTAGGTTCAGTTGTCGATAGTTGTAAGTTTGTTGTCATTTTTATTGTTTATATTTTTGATCTTCTTTTTTTCAGATAAGTCCCTTTGACATTGCATATAATAAGGGCTTGGTGATGGTGAACTCCTTTGATTTGATCTTATCGGGGAAGCACTTTATCTGCCCTTCCATTCTAAATGATAGCTTTGCTAGATAGAGTAATCTTGGATGTAGGGCCTCACCTTTCATGATTTTGAATACTTCTTTCAGCCCCTTCTTGCCTGTAAATTTCCTTTCGAGAAATTAGCTTGTAGTCTTATGGAACTGCTTTGTAGGTAACTGTCTCCTTTCCTCTTGTTGCTTTCAAGATTCTCTCCTTATCTTTAATCTTGGCTAATGTAATTATGATGTGCCTTGATTTGTGCTTCCTTGGGTTCAACTTATTTAGGACTCTCTGAGTTTCCTGGACTTCCTGGAAGTCTATTTCCTTTGGCAGATTGGGGAAGTTTTCTTTCATTATTTTTTTCAAATAAGTTTTCAATTTCTTGCTCTTGCTCTTCTCCTTCTGGCACCCTATGATTTCGATGTTGGAATGTTTAATGTTGTCCTGGAGGTTCCTAAACCTCGGCTTATTTTTTTAAATTCTTGTTTCTTCACTCTGTTCTGATTGAATGTTTATTTCTTTCTTCTGCTGCAAACCATTGATTTGAGTCCCAGTTTCCTCCCTGTCACTGTTGGCTCCCTGTACATTTTCCTTTATTTCACTTTGCATAGCCTTTACTTTTTCCTCTATTTTGTGACCATACTCAACCATATCTGTAAGAATCCTGATTACCAGTGTTTTGAACTGTGCATCTGATAGGTTGACTATCTCTTCATCACTTAGTGTATTTTTTCTGGAGCTTTGATCTGTTCTTTCATTTGTGCAATTTATTTTTGTCTCGGTTGTCCTGTTACATAGTGAGGAGCGGAGCATCAGGTATTTGCCAGGGCAGGGCAACCCATGTTGCAGTGTTGTGGCACTGTATGTGGGGGAGAGGTCCGAGAGGGAACAATGCTGCTCATTCAGTTCTCTGCCAGCTTTCAGTCACTTCCACCACTACCCACAAGAAAATCGGGCCCTTCTGGTGCTGATTCCCGGTGGGGTAGGGGGTGGTTTTTGTATGTACTAGGACCCTGTGGGTCTCTTCAACAAACTCTCCTATGAGGCTGAGAGTTTCTCCCACTGCCTCAACCCCCACAGGTTTTTTTCAGTCAGTGGTTTTGAGATTTTATTTCCTCGCACTGAAACCCTAGGTTGTGCAGTCTTTCTCACTCCCCAATTGTTCCTCCCAGTTTATCTGCTCACAAATGTGGAACTGCCTGCTCCACCAGGCACCACCACGCCAGGTCAACCAGCCACAGTCTTGCCACAAGTCCTCTCCACCCAGCTGTCTATCACCACCCCTCCTACCAGTCTAGATGAATGTTTCTTCTCTAACTCCTTGGTTGTCAGACTTCCATACGGTTTGATTTTCTGGCAGTTCTGGTTGTTTTTTGTTTTTAAATTTGTTCTTATCCTTCTTTTGGTTGTGTGAGGAGGATCTGTGGATCTACCTGTGGATCTGTCTTGGCAAGAAGTCTCCAAAAATGATCATTTTTATGTATGAGAGTCACTAGGGAAAAATAATCTCCCTTTCTTTTTTATGTACAGTGCTGTTTGAGAATGAATGTTTAACTACCATTAGTGTTCTTGTTTTGGCTTATTTTTCATTGATATAGCTGAACTCCACATTCCTAGCTTTCTCAGTTGGCTTTCCCATTACAACCTTATTTTTAGCTACTGCCATAACCCCTCTCATTGTAGCTCTTGTTTTCCTCCTGCAGAAGCCCTCCTTTAACCGTTTAAGCTGTCCTGCTAACCTCTACCTACCAGCCTCAGCCATACCAATGACGTCTAACTTCTACCTAGAAAGAGGGTGGGCAGCCCATGAACTTGAGCCTGCAAGCCTTTTTTTTGTTATTGAAGTAAAGGAAGTTAAAGTAAAAATGACTATGGTCAATCATATTGATGATATGTTTCAAAAAACATACTATAGTATAGCATCAACCTGATAAAGTAATTCAGGATTTAAACGTTGGACAAACTACAGCATCACCTATCCATTGCACCCTCTTATCTGGCTTCTATATGCTTTGGAAGAGCATCAAATGTTTTTGCAAGATCCAAGAGTCCTGGGCACCACCCTCTTAGATGGGACAGCACTGAGGGCCTCCTCAGAAACTCACTTCCTCACCCAGGCTGCTGAAAGAGGCTTAGGGAGTTCATGAATAAAATTCAGAAAGCTGAAACAGTGGTGAAACCTTAATGCTCATTGAAAGCCAAAGCAAAGTAAAACAAAATTTACCTTATTCACCAATACTTTTCCTGAGATGGGCTGAAAAGCTATGGGTTGTGAAAATTAGTTTGGGAGAGGGTGGAATTCTGCATTTTTAAAATAAAAGATTAGAATAAAATAGAGAATATCAGAGTATAAAATAAATGGGGCAAACAGATATTATTTTACAAACTTTTTAAAATGTGTGTGTGTGTCTTTGTAAACAAAACATGTCTCCCCACCGGTGGTCACAGTTGGAAATGTTCATAGAGCCTGGGTCAGGGTGAGAGCGGAGTGATGCTAGAGAGTTGAAAGAGGCAGGTTGGGAAGAGCAGGGCAGTAACAGGGAAAGGTGGAGGCCTAGACAGGAATCAAAAGTAGACTAGTCCTTCACAATTCTGCCAAATTCTCACATTTTTCTGTTCCTAACTAACATCACTGTCCTAAGTGGGTGAACACTCCCCAGCTGCTGCCCCTGGAGTGAATGCCACAGACTCCACCCTTGATGAAGGAGTCTCGGAAAATTTCAGCCCAGGTGGATGTCCACAGGAAAAAGATCAAGAACAACTTGATCTTCTGTTTCTTCCCTGAGTTGGATGCAACTGTGTTAATGAACAGGTGATCACCTGACCTCTTCTTTCACATAGCTTCCTATTTAGAGGTTATGCTATGAAACGTCTATATTAATAATAACATACATAGAACCCCCATTTTTAGGTTAGATAATAAACAGTTATAATTCAAACATGAGAAAACCTGAAGTTTTATGTTCTTACTCAGTTTTATCACTTGTTTTATAAACACTGCAACGGTCTTTCCTAAGGAAGTATCTAGTTAAACCACATCTACCACTAAGTTCTCTCTAAATTGTGCAGAGTGTGTGTGTGTGATTTCTTCAGCCTGGTTTATCTCAGGCAGTGCCTAGGAAGCCTGCAGTCTAAGGACCTGAGCCAAAGGCACCCGCAAGTCTTCTAAGGCCCCTCATTCCTCACTCTGAGACAGTTGATTTTTATCACCTCTCTTGCCAAAAAAAAAAACCCACAGAGAGAGTGTGAAAATGAGGTTGACAGTGTTGGGGAATAAGACAGCTGAAAAGTACTCAGCCATGGAGACCCTGTCACCAGACCCAGACGCAGTGTGGGCCAGTGTGGGCGAGAGGTCACAGCTGCTCACTGAGTCTCCTCAGCTGCCTGGTCCGCCCAGGCCATCCCCAGGCCCCTATGAGGCTAAGAGGCAGCCTCCCCCTATTCTTTGAGTTTCTTTCCTGCCATGGCTGCCTTCTCTACCAACCCTGTGATACTTCCCTGTGACAGTTATTGGTACTAGGCTGATGTTCAGGTCACCTCACCTGGAAAACCTCCTTAAATGACCTTTCCTTTTTCTGCTTCCTTCTGAAAGTTTAAATTCTACAACTATTTATCTTAATTTTGGTCCACCTTAGCATATTTAATTGTTAGCACCACTAACATAAAAGGGGCAGCTAGGGCATCAATTTTGTTCTGTCTTGACCTGGGTGGTAATTTCATAGGTGTGTTCATTTTATGACAGTTCATTCTGCTGAATACTTGTGATTGGAATGCTCTTCTGTACACATGTTACATTTCAATACTGGTTTTCAAAATTCCTGTCTTCTCCACTAGACTCTTCTATGAGCACACTAGTTTCTTTATGCCCACTAACTTATAGGAAAACGCCTAGCATTTAGAAAGTTATCAGGAGGCATTGACTTAAATGTTAGTGACCCTTGTTGCAGAGGCAGCAAGGCCCAGCAGAAAAATACTGGACTAGAAACATGAAGACTGGAATTTCAATCCTGGACCTATTGCCACTTACCTCAACTAACTCAGACAACTCGTTTGGCCTCTCTAGACATCAATTTGTACAACCATAAAATGGACCCTCTGTGCCTGCTTCTTGACCTCATAAGCATCCTTCTCAGGATCAGATGAGTCATGACATACATGCATGTAAAAGTAGAAAGTTCAGGATGAACATGAGGTTGGTTTTCTCAGAAACCTGCTTAGATCTGTGCCTTTGTCTGAATTGAATTGAAGGAGGTAGGGAGAGGACTTGTGCACCTCTCTTGGTGCCGTCACTATAGAAACGCTTTCATGCTATGAAGGACCGTTTTAAAGAATGTCCCCTCATCCCATAGCATGGTTCCCCAGATCACTTCAGACAGCCTTCCCCATACTCCATTTTGATTATTGTAGCTTTGGAGTATATTTTTAAATCAGGGAGATGGATATCTCTCAACTATTCCTTCTTAGGCTCTTCAGGGTCTTTCACGTTTTCGTATGCACTTTAGGGTAAGTTGTTCTGGTTCCGAGAAAAATGTTATAAATGTTATTGGTATTTTAACAGCCATTGCATTGAATTTCTTTTTTTCCCTCCCCCCACCTGCATTGAATTTCTATACAGCTTTAAGTGAGAAGGATGTTTTAACACTATTAGTCCTTCCAATCCATGAGCATGTTATATGCTTCCATCTATTTGTATTTTCTTCCATTTCTTTCTTCAGTGTTTTATAGTTTTCTGACTACAGTTCTTTCACCTCTTTGGTTAAACTTATTTCTAGGTGAAAAAAAAGAGACAGAAGCAATTCTGAATAGCTTTTCTGTCCTAGATAGAAGATGCAGGGCCTCCATCAGGGCTCAAAAGCTCTCGAACGGCTAGGAGAGGCTGTATGATGTGAAGCTGCAGGGCACCAACTTTGGGTCTCATAGACCTCAGCTTGAATCTTGGCTCTGTAGCTTTCTAGCTGAAAACCTTGTCCTCCTTAAACCTCAGTTTTTTCCATCTGAAAATGTGCTAGTAGATATCTGACCAGTTTTTCATGAGATTAAATAATAGCATGCATGGAAAACGTTCAGCGCTATGCCTGGCACACACTAAATAAGCTCTTAGTAAATATTACTAATTCTTATACAAAGAAGAACCTCATGAATATTTAAAACAGAACACAAGGGCAGCCTTGGAGTGAACAGGAAAGGACAGAAGGATGGGGAGGACAAACAGAAAGACCACTGACCAAGTGTTTAAGTCTGGGTATGAGTTTTGGGGAATAAAGAGGGAGGGAACAGGATTCAAGGTAGAGACCTTATGCCATTTAGGAGGATAGCACCAATGGTTTGAATTGTCAAATGAATTGCTAATATGAAAAATTCTTACTAGTTTTTAAAATTTATTTTTATTGCATTTTTTCCATTACCATTTGTCTCCCTTGTATCTCCCTCCTGCCTACAATCCCCATACCATTGCCCATGTCCATGAGGAGGTGGATAAGTGCTTGCTTGTCTTTAGTCTCCAGCACTGACTTATATATTGGTTGTAAACTTTACAAACTTAAACTGTCTGTATCAAGTAGGCAGAGATTTCTTAAACAGATTACAACAACTAACTCTTATAGGAAAAGACTGATCAGACTTTATTAAATTTAAGAACTGCCCTGGCTGGCGTAGCTCAGTGGATTGAGCGCGGGCCTGCAAAGCAGAGAATCGCGGTTCGATTCCCAGTCAGGGCACATGCCTGGGTTGCAGGCCAGTTCCCAGCAGGGGACGCAGGAGAGGCAACCATACATTGATATTCTCTCCCTCTCTCCTTCCCTTCCCCTATAAAGATAAATAAATAAAATCTTTAAAAAATAAAAATAAAAATAAATTTAAGAACTGCTCATAAAATGACATCAGTAGGAGCTTGGAGAGACAAACAACAGATGGGGGAAAAGTATTTGCAACTCATGTATCCAGAAAAAGATTTAGATAAAGAAGTATTTTAAGAAATCATACATGTCAATAGGAAAAAGGCAGTCAACACAAATATATAAAATTTTAAGGTGGAAAGGCAAGTACAGCAATCACAGTTTGGGCTGCACCATCCTGTACATTTGTCTCCACTGACCTTTTTGTCTTGTCAGTTTCATGGCTAATTTTTTCCCCCAATAAGAAATGTACCTCTGTCAGTGTCAGGAAGTGGGCAACTTATAAATAAGTATTGTGAGAACAAAACAGCCAAGTGTTGAATGAAGCCAAATTCTCGTGCCAACCAGACTCTTAAAAGAGCACAAATGATGTGATTGAATTTTATAATCATTGTGCATTTTCCAAATAACATCTTGTTGAATCATTTCCTGAGGTCTGTCTGATTACAATGTTAACTACGGATTAATTCTCCATCTGTAGAGGAGAATCATAGAATGAGATGAAGTAATGTGAGATCTGCCCATATTTAAATCATTTAGAAATGCCAGAATTCACATTTCTAAGATGCTCCAGCAAGAATGAATGAAGAGATGCCTATTTCCATTCAAGACATGGAGTTGTGGGCATGTCCTAAACAAGGCTGAGACTTAGCTCAGCCATTGCCAGAGATATATGAAATGTAAGTTAATAATTTTCTCAAAAAGCCCGCAAGAATGCTGCATTCCTATGTAAGTAACCCTAGGAAAAATGTCATTAAATAATTTTACTGTCATTCCTAAATGTATGCTTCTTTCTTTGAGGTCTTCACTAAGCAATACCAAGGAAATTCCTCTGATTCTTGGAAATAATGGCTGTTTCTACAGAGGAAACTGGTGGTTGCCAGGACCATTGCAGCGGCTGTGCGATAAACCACAGTGCTGAACCTCCATGCTAGGAACCTGGGTCAAGTACCACTTCCGCTGATAACCTGCAAGGTCACTACCTCCCGAACTGCTTCTCTTTGTATCTGTCGAATGGGAGGGAATCAACTGACATCTTAAGGTAGAGTAAAATAGCAGGTAGAACACGTGTTTTGCAGGGCCCTGCTGCTCACCAGATGGAGCTCTGAGAACGAGAATGAGAATGAATTTGCCTTCTCTGCTCCTCCCTAAAGGTAGAATGAAGCTTTGCATGTCGTTTTTATGGAGGGAATTATGGGGGTGGGGCAGACAGATGAACCTCAGAAGAGAGCAGACTTAAGTAACTCAATTCATGGAACCCAATCATTACCATCTAGGCAAGGCCTTTTCTCATGTGGTTAGGGTTTTTTTGTTTCATACATTTCCTCTCCACTCCTGGCTCCTACCTGTCCCTACTCCAGATACTCATTAATGTGTTCTTGGATGTGTGTGTGTGTATTTGAAATTGTATGATGTTATATTGTCTTTGCTTACATTTATATATGTGTATATAAAATAGTAGCCTATGGAACTTGCTATTTTTATTTTTTTCACTCAGCTCTATGGTTTTAAGATTTGTCCATGTGCCCAGTGAATAACATTCCACATTCACCTATTCATTCCCCAGTGGTGAACACAGAAGTGGACCATAAGGCATATGGTTAGGAGTACACACTCAGAAGCCACATTGCTTGGCATCAATCTTATTCACAACCGGGTGAACTTAGCCCATTTAACTCAACCTCCCTATACCTCAGGGTTCTCATTTTTAAAACAGAGATAGTAATGGTCTCTACCTCATATAGAGTACTGAGAACATATAAGGTACTGAGTACACAAAAGCATCCAGCAAGGGTTAGCCATTGTTATCAACACTATTATTCCCACACCTAGTGCTGCACTGAACATCCTCACGCACAACCCTTAATGGACCTGTGCCTGAGTCTCCCTGGGGTATAGATGCCAGAGGGGCATGGCTGGGTCCTAGGGTGTAGGCACACTTAATTTCACCATGTGCTGCCTAAAGGCTTTCCAGAATGACTGCTCTGGTCTGCATTCCCACCATCAGTTTTTAAGTGTTCCAGGAAAAGTTTTCTCAGCCAGTGAGAGTACAGATTTTAACAAGTCTCCTCTACAGTTGCACAGACATCATCTGTCTGGGAATCTTCTGTACAAGCCGGGTGGAGAAACCACTCTAAGACACGTGGCCAATTTAAGATTGTGTGCTGTTTTGAACTCCAGAACCCAAAGCCCTGTAGTGATTATCAAACAATGGGTTCTCCACCTGGGGGCATTAGAATCACCATGCAGGGATTCAAGGTGCTTCCCCAGGGGATTCTGACCCACATACCATAGGAGAGCATGTATCTCCCACTCCCTATCCCCAAGTAAGAGTCCCTGCCTCTGTGAGCCACAAATGTCAGTGCAGGATGAAAGGTGGAGAGCCACTGGGGAAGGGGAGGCCTGTGGTGGCCCGGGGGCCCTGGAGCCCTGGAGCCATTAGAGGCCTTCAGTAAACCCTTCCTGATGGAGCAGGAAGCTCCCCTGGTCCAGAAAATCCTTCTATTGTTTAAAATTTCTTTATAGCCTGGATAATATCAGAAATGTCACTGCCTAATACCTAATGTCTTTTGAATTTAGACCATATTCTCTGAAAGACTATGTACTATCAACACGTTCCCTGGGCTCTAGGCCCAATGCTCGCTAATACCAGAGGGTATGAGCATCTAAGCAGGAGTTCCTGAGAATCTTGGATGTTTGAGAAATGTTCAGTAGGCAAAGTATGATACATGTTTGACAGATAACGGAGGTGTGTGTCACAAGCTCGCTAGGGGTAGTGAGTACTGGTAGAGAGAAGATTTTGAAGCCTGCTTAAGGGCTTCATTTAAATCCAGCCTGGCACCCACATCATCATAAAGATGCTAAACAGTGCACTTAGTAATTGCCATCAAGCCAGATTTAGGTCTGGAATCATACAGCTTTCAAAATACCCATTTTTATGAGGGGTGAGTCAGAAAAACTTCGTCCCTCTGTGTCTCTCTTACAAGAGTTCATTAAACTTCAAAAGCAGAAATCAAGTAATTGGTTCATTGCCTCACCACTGGTAAGTTATTTTCTTTCTCCTTCTAAAAAGAAACCATGGGCTTCAATTTCACAGAAGCTGTTAGAGTGCAATTGGCACTTGAACCTGTGCAGGTTTGTACCTGCAGATTTCTTTTTACCTGCAGGCACTTGTACCCTTGCAGATTTCAACCCCTAAGGTTGAAAGATGCTCTGAACCAGGTGATGGGCAGTTTTCTGCTTCAGAAAGTGATGATTAGTTGATGCAGTTTGGCTTGAAGCTCTCACACTGGTCTCAGAAAATTTCTGGATGTTAGAGGAGATAGGAAAATATTTAAATTGGCATGGTCACAGATAACTCATTTTTAATATTGTTTGTGTGTTCCTCATTAATTTTTGTTCTAAGTAATTTTTTCCATAGACCAATAAACTGACACCTTGTAGGTTCTCAACAAATGTCTGTTGCATAAGAGGCTGGTCAGTGAAGAGTAGGCAGAGCTCCTCACTCTGTTCTCTGGATCTCACGCAGGCTGAGACCACCCTCACGTTTCCATACAATCTCTCCTACTATAAGGCACTTACTGGTTAAAATAAAAACATATTGGGGTGTGATATAAAAATTCCAGCTGAGGCTGGTGAGGCTGGCCTCACTAGTGTGAGGCATGGCAGGATGAGGATCTGAGGGGCCTGATGCTGGGTGTGAGGTCCGTAGTTAGAAAGGGGATTGTGGATCAACCTGAGGAATCATGATACTTACAATGAACCCTTAGAAGGCAAGGACTAATGTTGCAAAGGCAAGGAAGAATTCAACAGGGAGCAACTGCTGGAAGAGCCAGGTAGAAAGCTGATCCTGAGGGTAGAGTTTGGAGACAGATGTGGGCAAGGATCAGGTGTGCAAGAATGGGAGTGATTGGGATGAGTAAAACAGCAAGGAGTAACAGGTTGAGACTTGAGAACTGGTTCTTCAGGCCAAAGAGGAAGGTTCTGTTAATTTCTCCTTATCCACCTTTTCTCCTTGTACAGAATATTTGATCCCATTCCACCTCGCATTTCTACATATGAAGAGCAAGGCTGAAGCTAGATCCTATTGCATCTGGGGGAGGGAATGCATCTTCTGAGGTTTTTGTCTCCCCAGTTTGATGCCAAATTACTATTGATGCATGTCGCTATCTCATGTATTCCATTTGCACATGGGTGGGAATAATTTCATATTCTGCCTCTCCTGTCAATCTTGGGCCAAGATTGACTGTCAGGGAAGTTAACCAGGGGTTGCAAGGTGATGTCTAGTATCAGCAAAAACCTACTTATTTATGCTATTGCCTAATAAAACAAATCTATTTTTCATACTACAATTGTTTTATTTTTTTACCAACATCTAAATATCCATTGAGTTAGTATCAGAAAGCTAGAAAGTTCACATCTAGGCTGCCCACTTACTAGCTCTGTGAACTTAGACAAGCTAGTTGACTTCTATCAGACACATTTTTCATTTGCAAAATAAAGAAAATGATGTTTACAGAGTTGTTAGGAGTACATAAAAGAACACAGGTGATAGATCCTGGCCTAGTGTCTGATTTGTGGTAGATGATCAGTATTGCTTTATGTTATTTTTTTAATAACCTAAACTTAACAGTAGCCATGAACAAGTACTACAGAAGGAACAAGCCTTAAAAAAATTAATCACATTTGTATTTTCTAGGAGTACAATAGCAATCATATTCTTGACACTCCACCGTATATTTACTCTGGCTCTGCTACCACAGTTGTGGCCCTACATGCCACAGTTGCAGCTGGGAACATCAGCTTTGTATTTCCTGTGGGTACCAGCTGTGAATGCTTCCATTAGGTAGGGATGTGGTAGGTACATAGAACATCTGTTCTTGGTTGCTTAGCAGGATTCATACCAAAATCCAATTAACCAAAGCTGAGACCTAGAATGCCAGCTCCCAGCAGGTGGCTAGAACAAGAAGGTGAAGAACATATTGCTGGTAACCTGATCCTCCTCACATCTGTTGGCTGATGTTCTATTGCACTGACACAGATACCTTCAGCTTTACTTTTACAATCTACATGCCATGTTGACCTGAGCTGCTGGGCCCTATATGTCTGCTCAGAAAAATCCATCCCTAGGTGCAGAGCCCGGGACCATGACCTAGATCTCCCTTTGCTTCGATTGTCTTTGCCATGGCAGTACCACACCATGGATGATTTTCACTGCCTTTATATTAACTTGGAAGTGTTATATTTGTTAAAGGGAATTTTTATTTCGGTAGAACCTTGGCTGCTCTGCTATACCACACAGTAGAAAACAATCCACATTATAATGATTCTGCTTCCTCTCCCCTGCACGCCGATAACTTTTGAATCTCTATCTCCCAGCATCACGCCATGCTTTGGGAGCTGAAGCTCCCCAAAACCCCCTAACACAACCTGCCCTCATCAGCACAAATACAGAATCCAGGAGCTGTTTGTTTGTGTTTTTTTTTTGGAAAAAAAAATCGGCAAGCCTTTAAACACGTTCATCAAGAAAAAAAGAGAGAAGACCCAAATAAACACAATCAGAAATGAAAGACGAGAGATTACAACTGACACCACACAAACACAACAGATTGTAAGAAATTACTATGAAGAATTGTATGCCAAGAAATTTGAAAACCTAGGTGAAATGGACAAATTTCTAGAAAAATATAATCTTCCAAAACTCAATGAAGAAGAAACAAAAAGCCTGAACAGACCAATAACAGCTAACAAAATTGAAGCAGTAATCAAAAAACTCCCATCACACAAAAGCCTTGGATCAGATGTTTTCACAGGACAATTCTACAAATAATTTAAGGAAAAGCTAACCCCTATCCTTCACAGACTATTCCAAAAAAATCCAAAATGATGGAAGACTCCCAAACTCTTTTTATGAAGCCAGCCAGCATCATCCTAATCCCAAAACCAGATAAAGACACAACAAAGAAAGAAAACTTCATGGCGATATCACTGATTAACATAGATGCTAAAATCCTCAACAAAATATTGGCAAACCTCATCCGACAATACATTAAAAAGATCATACACCATGGCCAAGTGGGATTCACCCCAGGGATGCAAGGATGGTTCAATATTCGCAAATCAGTACATGTAATACATCACATAAGCAAAAGCAAAGACAAAAATCACATTATCATATCAACAGATGTGGAAAAAGCATTTGATAAGTTACGGCACCCATTTATGATAAAAACACTCAGCAAAGTGGGAGCATTCCTCAACATAATAAAGGCCATATATGAGATGCCTACAGCCAACATCATATTCAATGGGCACAAACGAAAATCTTTCCCACTAAGATCAGGAACAAGACAAGGTAGTCCACTTTCACCTCTTCTATTCAACATAGTATCGGAAGTCCTAGTCACAGCAATCAGACAAAAAAAGGAAATAAAAGACATCCAAATCAGAAAGAAGGAAACAAAACTGTCACTGTTTACAGATGATATGACAGTGTACATAGAAAATTTTATAGACTCCACAAAAAACTGCTTGACCTAATAAATTAATTTGGCAAAACTAGCAGGATAGAAAGTTAATATCCAGAAATCAAAGGCATTTTTGTATACCAACAATGAAATAGCAGAAGCAGAAATCAAGAAAAAAATCCCATTCGATATAGCAAAACAAAAATAAAATATCTGGGAATAAACCTAACCAAGGAGGTTAAAGACCTGTATGCAGAAAACTACACAACACTGAAGAAAGAAATCAAGGAAGACACAAACAAATGGAAACATATACCATGTTCAGAGATTGGAATAATTAACATCATCAAAATGTCCATACTACCCAAAGCAATTTACAGATTCAATGCAATACCTGTTAAAGTACCAATGGCATATTTCACAGACATAGAACAAGCACTTCAAAAATTTATATGGAACCATAAAAGACCTGGAATAGCAGTGGCAATTTTGAGAAAGAAGAACAAAGTAGGAGGGATCACAATACCTGATATCAAACTGTATTACAAGGCCACTGTAATTGAAACAGCCTGGTACTGGCATAAAAACAGGCACATAGACCAATGGAACAGAACAGAGAGCCTAGATATAAACCCAACTCTCTACAGTCAACTAATATTCGACAAAGGGGGCAGTAACATAAAATGGGGTAAAGATAGCTTCTTCGACAAATGGTGTTGGGAGAACTGGACAGCTAGATGCAAAAAAAAATGAAACTTGAGCAACAACTTACACCATACACCAAAATAGATTCAAGGTGGATAAAAGACTTAAATATAAGCTGTGACACCATTAAAGTCCTAGAGGAGAACATTGGCAGGAAAATCTCAGATATTCCATGCAGCAATATTTTTACTGATATGTCCCCTAGAGCAAGGGACATAAAGGAAAGAGTAAACAAATGGGATCTCCTCAAAATAAAAAGCTTCTGCACGGCTAAAGAAAACAGTATTGAAATAAAAAGACAACCAACTGTATGGGAAAACATATTTGCCAATGATACCTCAGACAAAGGTTTAATCTCCAAAATATACAAAGAACTTACTCGACTTCACTCTAAGAAGAAAACTGATCCAATTAAAAAATGGGGAAAGGACTAAAATAGCATGGGTTCTTTATCAGAATTTATTTTGCTTTCTTCTTTGTTATTTTATTTCTTCATTCATTTATTTTTTGTTGTTTTTCAAGTGTAGTTATCTCCATATTCCCTTCTCCACTCCCCTCCACCCTAGCCATCCCTCACTCCCATCCTTCATCTTACCCTCTTTGTCTTTGTCTTTGGATCCTTTATACATGTTCTTTGATGACCCCATTCCTATATTCCCCATTATCTCCTCCCTTCCTCTGATTACCATTAGTCTGTTCTTTATTTCACTGTCTTTGTTTATATTTTGCTTACTTATTTGTTTTGTTGATCTGTTCTGCTTATATGTGAGATCATATGGTATTTGTCTTTCACTGCCTGGTTTATTTCACTTAGCATAAAGCTCTCCAGTTTCATCCATGCTGTCACAAATGGTAGGCGCTCTTCCTTTCTTTCTGCTAATATTAGAGCACATGTTTTATATTACTGATAATTAAAAACTTTGACTATCTAATTGTGGCATAATGTTTCAAGTTGCTTCTATTCAAGATGTCAAAGTTGTCTATCTCTAGTTTAATAAAAAGATATTAACAATTAATTCACTGGTATAATAAGAATAAAGATGACTTTGTTTACAAGTCAGTTATTAAAAAACCTACAAGCAAATCTCCATGGCACTTGTTAACATTATAATTTCTTAAAATATAAGTGATTTTAAACAGATATTTTATAAGGTTGATATTGATTCATTTTTGTCTTAAGATACAGCTAGTTTTGTCATCCAGTAGGCCTTTCCACCCAGGATATGTATTAAAGGAGCTGACTTCCATCAGCTGATTGGACTTTAACCAATTTCTGCACATTAACAACTAAATAATATATACAAACATTTGATTTATTCTTCTTGAATATATTACAAGAAGATTATTAGCTATATTTTAATGTGCTAATTTCATTTATTTTAAAAATAGTGCTATATCTTTTTAGTTACCTTATGTAACCATTTCTTGCATTACCCACTTAACTGAAAAACATACCAATGTGCAGGAGAACAAGAAATTTAATTACATATCTGACCTTCACAAAGGAGAGCTGCATTGGGAATCATATACTTTTCATCCCCAATAATAGATACAAGATGCTGTATGGTAAAAAATTCATAGGAGAATTGTTTAGCATATCATGTATTATTACCATAGAAAGACAATCCCTTAAAATGCTTAAAGAATGTCAAAAGGCCCTGGCTGGTGCAGCACAGTGGGTTGAGTGCTGGACTGGGAACCAAAAGGTCACAGGTTAGGTTTCCAATCAGGGCACATGCCTGGGTTGCAGACCAGGTTCTCACTGGGGGCCTTGTGAGAAATAGCCCATTGATGTTTCTCTCCCTCTTTCTCCCTCCCTTCTCTTCTTTCTAAAAAATTAAAATCTTTAAAAATATGAAAATGTTTTTAAAAAGATAATCTCATTTACATTTGATTATTTAATAATTAAACATAAAGAAGAGAACTTTTGTGTAATTCCAAAGAGAATGCAATAGATTTGAATATACAATCATTCAAGCTTTTCTGATTCAGGTAAGTTTATTGTGTTCTCAAAGAATTATCACTAATGAGTTAATTTATTATATAGCTCACTAAATTCTTAAATGAATCTTTATTTTATTTTAATGTTCTGGGTATGTGTGTATGATTTTACATACAAAGAATAACCTTCCCAATTAATAATATGGTTTAATAAGAGAATTTCAAAAGTAATTATTATAATTAATTTTAGCAACTATATTACCCACTGATAGTGATTCAATGATAATAATTATGATAACATAGTCATTGAGAATTACAAATTCTAGGTACCATGCTACATGTTTTGCAAATATCCTCAAAAAAGCTTATGGTGTGGCTATTATAAAGAACAAATTTTGCATATGATGACATAGACTTAGTATAAAGTACATGTTTTATTTTAATTTTTTTCAGTTTAGTTAAATTATCATTCCCACTTATGTAAGTGTGATAATGTAATATGGGGGAAAGTTACTGAAAAAGAAAAGCAAATACAAATATACATACATATATATGTGCATATATGTATACATATTTTTCTATCTTCGGGCATATATACTAGGGCTTTGAATATAAACTTTTAAAGAAAGTTGTGAATCAATTATTCCTTCTGTCATGAAACTATATTGTCCACTGTTTACTGAATCAGTAAAATCACTAGCTATCTCTGATGAAAAATATTCATTTGGTTAATTATCTTTGTCTGGTGAAGTATATGTGATAAACTCATCTACTATCTCAAAAAAACCTCAAGCTGAAAACCATGACTCAGCAGTTTTGGGAAGTAATGACTCAGTAGTTTTGGAAAAGGATGACTTGGTGTTTTCATAAAACCATGACTCAGTGTTTTTGTGAGTTGGTGGCTCAGCATTTTTGTAAAACCATGACATGTTTTTTTTTATTATTTATTTATCTTTAGAGGGGAAGGGAAGGAAAGAAGGAGAGAAATATCAATGTATGGTTGCCTCTCCTAAGTCCCCTGCTGGGATCTGGCCTGCAACCCAGGCATGTGCCCTGACTGGGAATAAAACCGCAATCGAGTGGTTCGCAGGCCCGTGCTCAACTCACTGAGCTATACCAGCCAGGGCAAAACCATGACATGTTTTAAAAGTTCCAAAGCTATCAGCTGTTGGAGCAGAGATACAAATATAAAGTCCAAAAGAGTATCTCTTACAATAAATACAAGAAACAAAAAATGTATATCAATATGTTTTTCAAAATGCAGTCCACCACCTATTAATAGTTTATGAAGATGATTATTGTTCATAATCAAGTATTGTCTCATATAATTAAAAAATAAGTTATAAATAAACATCAGAATATCACAATAGTAAGAATATAAAATTCTTGTGTATTTATTTTTAGTTATACACTGTTAAATAAACACTCTAAAAGATAAACATTTTTAAAAGGTTGAGTTTATTAACTCAGTGGAAAACAGTACACACACCATAAAAAATATTAGTGAATGAATGATCTGTGGAAGGTCAAAAGTTGTTTATTATTTTAGGTACTAGAAAATTAGAGCTTGTTATGATTGTGGGAACTAATTATTAAAAATTGGTATTCTGGAGGGGATAAAATAAGTCCATTGATCTGTACATACTAGAATAAAATGAGTTTCATTGTCATTGTTCAAGAAATAGTATTCACTTTGTATCAAGCAAGGGCTCCGAATGCCTGAGTTCCTCTGTAGGCACGTTCCTCACAGGGTCCAGGTGATTAATTCCAGAGGCACCGGAACAAAACAGCCAATGCTGTTGTTTGCTGTCTGCTCAGAGTAAGCAGAATTATCCTCACAGCCCTTTTGTTAATCTCTCCTGGACTGAGGCAATAGAATAATTACACAAATGGCTGATACATAAATTTTCTTAACTCATAGTGTATCTCGGCTTTAGATTTTAATGGATAAAGTTGTATTTATCTAGTAAATTCTGTCTTTAATGCACAATCTGATGTATAAATTTACAACATACTACAACATATAAAAGTCTAAAAAGAATATGCTTGATAAACAACAATGATTATGAATGTCCTTTCACTTAGCAATTATTATACAATAATATCTTACCTGAGTCTTTGAGGTTTATTTATATTTCTTCCAGAGCATTCAATAATGTGAGGTTTATCACAGAGACTATTAGCCAGGAGTAAGGAAATAAACAAACAAAACATAAGAATATCAAAACATAAGAAACTGGCCAGAGTTATTAAAACCCAAAGTGGTTTAGTACACTTGCCATAGTTATACATAGTAACAGAGTTGGAGGGTATTAGAATTGTCTTTAGAAATCATTTGTAAGGGTTTGCTCAAGAATCATCTTAGAATAATAACTGGACAACAGAAGCACTGACAAATCTTTAGTGTTTCTAATTTACAGCATGAGCCGCATAACAATGTTTTCTTCAACAACAAGTGACATATCGGAGCTGAAAAATCCCTGCTGTTGTAGTGGTTGTACCGTTGCAGCACAATGTGTTAAGGGACAGTAGTGATGTCCTAGGCCTTCGCCCTCACTTATCACTCACCCAGAGCAGCTTCCGGTCCTGCAAGGCCATCCGTGGAATGTGGCCTAAATAGGTATACCATTTTAAAAAATCTTTTATACCACATTTTTGCCATGCATTTTCTATGTTTAGATCCACAAACAATTACTGCTGTGTTACAGTATTCAATACAGTAACATGCTGTGTAGAATTGTAAGTAAGAGGCTATACCACCTAGGTTTGTGTGATTCTGTAATGCTCTCACAACAAAGTTGCCTAATGTCACATTTCTCAGAGCATAAACATGTCATTGTGTGACACATGACTGTATACTCTAAATTATTATTTATTTCAGTTAACAAGGATATTTAAACCTAGAAAACCAATCTGCCCTAGACAAATCAATTTGTAGACATTAATTATATTGGTGATGTTTACAAGCATATGAGTAAGTTTTCTCAACATGAAAAGAAAGCATTCATTGGAAAATAGTTACAGGACAGATAAGTTACCTTTATATAATAAGTTAGAAGGACAAAATTTTCCTTTAGATTTGTCAGGCTTATTGCTACCCTTAGTTTGGCCCAATAATGAAAAAATGACTTCTTACAATAGTTTTAAATTAATTAAGGCATAAAGAATGCTAACCAAAGCTTATAAATTTAATATTTCTCCTTTGATCAAGTAAAAGAGTAAATCTTCTGATTATCAGGGAACTGTTTAGAAAATGTCAAAAATAATTTGGTGAAAAACATTTTAGCAATTCCAGTATGGGACATAAATTTAGTGAAAGCAATATCAAAATAAGTTATCAATTCACACTGATAAAAAACCAACAGAAGTCATTGTTTGGATTACAGAGTAAACATACAGTTAAAATAATATTGTTGAAAGTAATAAAAATCATTAAGGATTTTTAAATTTTCTGCAGTGAGAGATCCTTTCAGTTACATGTCAGTGATCTAGAAACACACACAAAAAGTAGACTTTAAGAACATATTACATACTCCAAGTTCGTAATTTCCATTTAGCTCTTAGCCCTCTAATTTCTGTCAAAGTACTGTATGCACTTAAACACATAGAGAGTCATCTTGGACAATTTCAGAAAAAAATATTCTTGAAAGTTTTTCATTTTGATCTTAAATAGAATTAACTTTATTAAGTAATATGCAAATATTACATGAATGATACCATTTTATTTATGCTTTATACACAACTAATATGCTCATGTAATACTTAAGAATATTATCAGAGTATGACTAAAAGTGTAAGTAAAATCTGAATAAATATATAAAATGAAAAGAAGTAAAAATGATTGTAGTATATTTGTTCTGAATCTTGGAGGAATGTGAAAGTCTTCAAATTTATTTAGAAATAAGAATGCTTTAAAAACTTCAAAATTTTGATGTCTTTACAATATATTTTGGAAATAAAAATTGTGCTAGAGCTTTAAAAATTTCAAATACATCGGAAACTTTAGAAATTAAATGTACCCTTAAGTAACAATATAATCATAGCTATTTGTCATTTATTATTATAATTAAGTTTAGTTGAACATATCTGTTTCCAATTTTAAAATTTTAAACATTTATTAAGACAACATTTTCTTTCAGGATTAAAAATTACAATATTCATTTTATTTATATTTTCTATGGGAAACTAAACTGGTATCTCATAAGATAAAATACTAAGCTGACATTTTTACACTATGATGGCATCATGGAGAAGTTAGAATATTAATTTTTAAAGATTCACCTGAATTAGATAATTTCATAATTTTTACATAATACAATTTTTAATCATTGAATGAGCCTCATCTCATACTATCTCTCAGTTAAGAGATAAGTAACGTTAACTCCAGCTACATTCTTGGTTTTGTTTTTGATTTTTTCCATAGTTGAAGACTCAAGCAGAGTTTTTCTTAGAAGCCAAACACTCTAAAATTGGTAATTAATTAAAAAAATTGTTTAGACATGTTTACATCCCATTATAAAAGTATGTGAGTATTTATAACTGTCTATAAGCTTATAATTAACATCAGAGCAACCATGAAATTTAAGAGGTCTTATAATTAGTATAGTAATTCTCTTCTACTTAGTACTACATAGACCTGGACTAGATATTTCTAGAGTGTTCAAATATAATGACAGATTTTTAAAACCAATTCAAAAGATGGATTGTTGGGAATTGAAATATTCCTCATGGGAAGGGTCAAGGCTGTGATAAATGTTTTGACATCATGGTGCCTATGTTCACCACACAACATATCAAGAAATGATTCCTTTGTCAGGGAAAAGGCAAACTTAAGAATGCTCTCCAAAAGAGAGTAATAGATTCTATTTCCAAACCAATCACAGAAAAAAAGGAAAGGAAATAAGACTGAAAGCTCAGTGGCAGATGACTGATGGTCAAATTATAAAATGAGTCATGAGCTACAGTCACTCAGAATACCTCAAATGATTTCAGCGAATGAAATAAATTTATGGAGGGCTTGAGAATAAATGGGATCTCGGTCAGTCATCGCTGTGATTTTCACTCACAGCACAAACTCACTGAAGACACAAAGGGGCACCAAAAGGCACATGTAAGCATGTTGTTTCTGTCCGAAATTCAGACAACACTGGCACCAGCAAATGAGGCCAACAAAACCATTTTGGTGAGACTTTTAGAATACCTAAGAACAAAACAAAGACCTGAGCTAAAGTAGTACTTCTATGATTACTGCCAGTATAATAATAATTATTACGTAGCAGAGTTTTTTTAACTTTCTGAGCAAGGGAAAATACACCAGTTAAGAAATTTACTAAGTGGCAGGGGTAGGTTATTAGGGTTTTTTAAGTAATTTAAAAGGGGGAGTTCATGGTGATTGTTCCAAATAAGATTTGAAAGTAGCACATTGAATAAAAGGAAATAGGTTCATATGACTGTACTATCCTTTAGCCAGGAAGGTGTCTTTAGTTTAATTTAGGAAGAGAATGTGTGTTCATTCACACCATTCAAATCCATGGCATTTTAGCAGTTTCAGGTGTTTAGGGACAGTTATAATGAGATACAGCAGTCAGTTTTGTAATATTTTAGGAAAGAGCTATTTTATATATTTAGGTATGAAATGGATTTCTTAGTATGCATCACTAGCAAAAACATGAAATTGAGCACCACTGTTTTAGATCCAGGCAAGTTATGTGCTTGTTACATATACATCGACTCTGCTCTAGACCCTGAATGCCCAGGTAGTTTGCTATTTAAAATTCGAAGGATTTTCAAAGATAAAAAGAAGAAAGCTATGGACAGTTATTGAATTATTTACTAAAATGAAGTTAATGTAAATGCAATATTTTCTTTCTTTTGACCTGTTTGCATTAATGTAGAGAGACATAAGAAAATGAGCTTCTCATAAATTATTTCATGAGCAAAGTAAAGGAGAATGGACAGATAACAGCTATCACTGTTGTGCATTGTTGAAAGAAGCCTTACTAATCTTAGGGTGAAAAAAGATGTCCCAGGTGCTTATCAGCAAATTCAATTACAAATGCAAAGCCAAGAAGTTTATAAATGCAAAGCTAAAATCCGGTTTAGATGATTCTGAGGAATATGGGTTGCTTTTTCAAGTGTCTATACCTAACCTTGATGAGACAGGAGTAAAATGGAAATCGTGTATTCATAGGCAAGGGTACATATATTAAAAATAACGAAATTGGTCTGCATGGAGTAGCTTAGCTGGCAGATTGTCACAGCGTGTTCCCTCATTAGTATATCTCCTTGAAGCTTAAGATTGTTAGCATAAGCAAGGCTGAACTATCCAGGTGACAGTGGCTAGACATAGATATACATCTTTAAACTAAACTGTTCTTTGAAGAATGATATGGTCCACAAAAATTTTAATACTTATATATCAGTTCCAATAAAAATTACCGCAAACTTCAAATGAGCACAGTTTGCTCCGGCTTACTTACACTGGGCATTTGAGACTAGTTTCCCTTTATATGTAGATATTTGAATACACTCTATCTGAAGTAAGTTTTACTTGTGAAAATCATTTTTGCTTTACATTGAGCTAGTTTAGCTTTGCAGTCAACAGATGTTTATACCAGTGTCATAGTTGACTATAGATCTTAAAATTCTTTATGTTTTTGGCTATTTTAGCATGTTTTAGAAATACTTTAGTAGCATTCAAATAATTCTTATCATTTTTACTTTGCAAAATATTATTTTATGATATTATTATTCTTTCATATATATCTCTGAAAAGTTTTACTACTGTCATCAGTTGTAGAAAATTTGATTTTAATTGTTTTATGCATTAGCTCCTTTAAAAGTTCTTTATATTTTAATATAGTAAGATCTCATGTTAAATAATACACTTCTATTAATATAAATGCTTTGTCTCATCCTTTAAAAAATAGAATCTACATGCTGAAAATATGATACATACTTGCTCTATTCCCTTCTCGAGCTGTTATTTTTATTTTAATTATATTTATAACTTTTTTATTATTTACATATAACTTATCAACAACAATATATTTCTCTGTAACCTTCATGAGATCTAATTGTGATTACTTGTTCTGTTTTAATGTTTGTTTTTCACTCTTCTTACATTAATTAAACTTATTTTTTCTTGGCCTGTGCTAAAAAATGATATTCATATGTTTTTCTAACAGATGTCTATTAAAACATTCATATGTTTTAATAAAATAGTTGTCACAATTCAATTATGTGTATTGTTTACTGTTCAAAGTATTTTGAAATATATTTTCACTTAATAAATGAATGGCATTGAGTTTTATTAAATGAACTACTCTAATGAAATCAATGTTCATGCTTTGAAAAAATATAATCAAAGGAATGCATAATAATGGGGAACAACTTTTTCTTCTTTAGAGTTGTACAAAAAAAGTGGCTTTGAAGGGATAGTAAAGTTGCAGAAGTGAGCAAGTGAGAGGCCCCGTGAAATCAGATATATGTTATCTGTAGACTATAACATCCCAAACAAGAGGGAATAAATAAACATTTGCAAATGGAATACATATACAAGTATATACATATGTACATCTGTGTCTGTGTATATACAGAAATGCATGATTAAATGACTTGACTATCAGTGACTACACAGACCAGGTACATCAATATGTAGAAATGAACACCATGGGAGACAAGAATAGTGTCCAATGTTACCACAGCAGTGCAGAAGCTAAACTCCTCACCACATTCTGCCCCATGTAGAATCAGCCACAAAAATGAAGAGAAAGGTGAAAAATTTGAACTGTCAGAGGCTAAATCTGAAATTGCTAAGAAGAAATGTGATGTGACAAAGAATACTTCCAATAGGATAGAATAAATTCTTGTCACTTGAAAAATTGTGGACTAAAGACAGAAACTAAATTTTATAATGGATAATAAGAAAAGTTGGACTTTTTGCACATCTGAGCTCTGGAATTTTAATATATTATGTTTGTTGTATATGATGCTCATTTCTCATTTCAAAAATTCAAAGAGAATTTGGATATTTGTACATAAATAGATTAAAAAACCCAGGGCTAACTAACACTAAAGAGTTATTGAGAGAATAGCTGTCACACACACACACAGAGGTAACTATATAAAGGTGATGATGTTATTGAACTTCATTGCAGTGATCTTCACACAATGTACACATATATCTAAATATCAAGTTATATACCTTAAATATTGACAAGTGTTATGTGTCAAAGGTATCTCAATAAATGTTTAAGTGATTGATTATGAATTCTTGTGAGAATTGAGACTACTTGGTGGTATTGCTGTGTAGAGAACTGTCTGACTCAGAATTTATTGTACATTTCAGGAGAAAGTATTCTTATAATGATAACTCTAAAAGTCTAGTGACACTGGACTGACTGCTTTAAATTTTTCTATCAAGATTGGCTGCAAAAGGGAAGGAAAAGAATACACTGTTTTAGAATGTATTGATGAGTCTAATTTTTTAAAAGATTTTATTTACTTATTTTGAGAGAGAAGGGAAAGGAAGGAGAAAGAGAGGGAAAGAAACATCAATGTGTGGTTGCCTCTCACATACACCTACTGGGGACCTACCCCAGAACCCAGGCGTGTGCCCTGACTGGGAATCAAACTAACAACCCTTTAGTTCTCAGGCCGGCACTCAATCCACTGAGCCACACCAGCCAGGTTCAATGAGCCTACATTTTTAAGTCCTAATAAAATTAGGCACATAAAAGTCTATGAAGGAGGCACATTTCTAGCTTTAAAATGCCAAAATTCGATCCTTAATTTCTATACCAAATGAACAATGATAATGCAATCATAGCAATGGGCAAAGCCTAGCAACCTTTATTCAAAGCTGTTGCAATACAGGAGAGAGGCCAGGTTTGTGAACTCAGCTCACTGAAACAAGGAATGGAGAGTTTTTAAAAGTGGGTTAAGGTGATCATAGGCCATCCATATTTCCTAACTCGCTTAACTTAAAAAAAAAATAAACCTTCTCATGTCTTCATCATAGTGGGTAGGTAGTT
This sequence comes from Sturnira hondurensis, assembly GCF_014824575.4. Lineage (NCBI taxonomy): Eukaryota > Metazoa > Chordata > Mammalia > Chiroptera > Phyllostomidae > Sturnira > Sturnira hondurensis. The sequence goes on along the minus strand of NW_028073511.1, from coordinate 19,362,822 downwards.
TTACGCTGGCCTCAAGGAAGCCTGGCTAAAGTTAGGTTCCTGTCCTTCCATAGGGGCACTAAGCCTTGTATTCCAAAGGGCTCCTGGGTTGTAAAATTGGCCAGAAGATGGGAGGAAATTTACATTTCAAAGGGCTGAGAAACAATTTACAATTGTAAGAAAGTATTAAGTAAATTATCTCAGGAAAGGGAGATCAGATGTGGTTCATGTATACAATGGAATACCACCCAGGCATAAGAAAAGATGAAATAATGACATTTGTGACAATGTGAACGGGTCTTGAAAATATCATGCTAAGCAAAATGAGACAGAAAAAGTCAAGAACCATATGATTTCACTCACATGCGGGATGTAAAACGGAAAGCGACTAATGAACAAAAAAAGAAAAACAAAAACTCATATAGACACAGACAATAGTGTGGTGCTTGCCAGAGGGAAGGGGCAATGGGTTTAGCAAAGAGTAAAGGGTGTCAATACATTCTCACAGAAGAAGACTTGATTTTGGTTGGTGAGCTTAAAATGCAATACAAAGATGATATGAAAAGAACTTTCACTTGATACCTATTTAATTTTATAAGCCAATGTCTTCCCAATACAATTAATTAGAAAATGGAAGTCAGGGAGTTAGAATTTAGGGAGAAGTCTGTCTAAAGTTTAGTCAACATGGGTGGACCTTGAGCTGATTATGCTAAGTGAGACAATTCAGAGAATGACAATTTTATATACTATTTAGTATACAAAAATTAAAGTGTCAAACTCATTTAAAAAAAGTAAAATGATGACTACTAGGTAATGAGGGGATAAGATTGACATAGTTTAAGGGTAAAGATTTTCAATGAGTAGCAAATAACTCATAGACATCCAGTTCATAGTATAAAAATATAGACAATGATAATGTACTATGATTATGTAATATGATCAAGGTGTTAAATATCACTTTAACAACAATCATACCATAATATATAAATGTATTCTTGAAAGTTAGCAAGTTGAATTTGGGAAAAAATGGCAAATACTGAATTAAACTAATACTTAGAAATAATAAGTAAGTTATACTGCTTATTATATACCAGGCATTAATAAATTTATTTTTTTCTACATAATAACACTAAGGACAACATACTTATTATTTTTTAAATGGGGAAAATAAGGTACAACATATTAAGTAAAATCCTACATTGCGTATTTAACAAATTTAAATTTTGATACCAACTTGATGTTGATTTTTATCATCAAAATTCATAGCTTGTTCTTCATCTAAAATACAACTTCTAAGAATACTGTCCATGAAGTTGCATTGTGAGTATAATTTTGTTAATGTCATTTTCTTAAGTGTTTAAGTCATATCTAATATTTAATACCAAACTGAATATGGTTTGATTCTACCTAATAACATTGTTTTTTAGTCACAGAGAGTGAAAGAGACTGAGATAGTACAGACTGTGTGCAATTCATCATAACCCCAAACATTTTACCATTAAACATCTTAGTTAATACCTTGTAGAATGCAATTAGTAAGACCTTGTTTTCTTTTGAATGAAGTTATAGAAAACTTTTATGAAACTCAAATATTCATTTTAAATGTACATGTTTTTTCCTAGCTGATTTGATTTGGAGGAAAACCAATATTTTTCTAACAAAAAAGATAAAATTTCTATCATTAGTGGATGCCCCAGATTCATATTTGAATATTAATATTTTGTTAAAAATATATAATGAAAGTAAGATATAAGACATTTTTAAAATGAGCAATATTTTTCTCATTAACTTGAATGTAAATAGAAAAACTATATTTTAAATCCTTATGATTTTATGTTCTTATCAGCACAATTTACAATAGCCAAGAGTTGGAAGCAACCTAGGTGCCTGTCAGTAAATGAATGGATCAAAAAACTATGATACATATACGCAATAGAATTCTATGCCACAGAAAGAAAGAAGGAGCTCCTACCGTTTGCAACAACATGGATGGAACTGGAAAGCATTATGCTGAGTGAAATAAGCCAGGTGTTGAGGGACAAATACCATATCATCTCACCTTTCACAGGAAGCTAAACAACAAAACAAACAAGCAAGCAAAATATAACCAAAGACACTGAAATAGAGAACAGGCTGACAGTGACCAGAGGAGAGAGGGGAGGGGATTTCAGGGGAAATAGGGGAGTGATTTAGAGTAACATATATAAAGGATACATGGACAATAACTGAGAAGGGTGGAAATGGGAGGGGGGGAAGCAAGACGGGAGTGGAATGGGATGAGAGTAATAGACAGAAAACTGTACTTGAAAAATAATGAAATAAATTAAAAACAAACAAAAAACAAAAAATAAAAAAATTCTTATGATTTATGGAATGGTTCTTTTAATTTTATTTTTATTTGATCAAAATCTTTTATATGCTGGCTGGTGTGGCTCAGTGGATTGAGTGCAGCCTGCGAACCAGAGGATCGCGGTTCAATTCCCAGTCAGGGCACATGCCTGGGTTGCAGGCTGGTTCCCTGCAGGCCAACTCCCAGCAGGGGACGCATGAAAGGCAACCATACATTGATGTTTCTCTCCCTCCCCTCTAAAGATAAATAAATAAATAAAATCTAAAGAAATTCTTATATGTATCTTTTTAAGTATAATTTTACATATTGTAAATAATTATTTATTTCTAAAAGTAGTTTGTGATCTGCAGTTTCTCTCACTAGTTATTTTTTTTATCTGATACACATTTCTCGATGCTTGATTTATTAGCACATCACATGTATGTGTCTACAGATATAAAGGTGCTACATTGTTTCTCTTCTTTTGGCTTTTCAGATTAGTGGGAAAACCAACTAGACTTGAATTTAAGGGTCAGAGTTTTCTCGTGTCTCTCTTAACACTTGCCTAAGGGATTATTCTTACTGCAGAAATTTTACACTCAATCACAGCGTACTCTGGGGGCATTTGTCAAGATCTTGACAACTTAGATTAATGGTTAGTTAAAACCATGGATGAAGGTCAATAAGGACAGGTCTAAGGTAGCTAAATTAAAAACAAAATACCAGTTATAACTCTACTTGTTATGGAAAGTGTAGCTAAGTTCAAATAGAGCAGAATTGTTAGTGACAAGTTATAGATTTACCAAAGTAACTTTTGGCTCCACAGTAACAGGCAATTAAAATCAGAACTTTATTTTTGTGCAGGGTTTTATTACAGGACCTGTTGTCATCGTCACATCATATTTATGGTAGATTTAACAGGATTAATAAATCAAAGGAATTAAAAAGGAACAAAGTACAAAAGAAAATTGAATTCAATAAATAAATTCTATGAGTGAATTCAAGGTGATTTTTTAACCTTGTGAGTATAAAAGTGTTACTCTTTTATTTCTGATTTGCAAGTTTTAGCAACACGTACAATGCAATTTATTCTTTACATGGATATATGTATTCATATATATGTGTATATATATGCATGTGTGTGTGTGTGTTTTAAGAGCATATAACAGTCCCTACATTCAGAATGTGTAACCTACTGGGAGATACATTAATTCATCCATTAATTGAAAAAAATGTTCTTCTGTAAATTGCTTTTAAAGAGGAAAATGGGCAACAATAGTTCATAAATATACAATAAATCTCTACATTTATTTAATGTAATAATGTATTTTAAGAAAATTTAAACATGGAGATATCATTTGCAGAGATTGATGGAACAGGCAGCACTGGGTATGCCTCTAGTAAGGATTTTTCTGAGGAGAGAAACTTTGTCTAGGGCAAAAGTTCTAATGCAAAAATAAATTAATAAAGTAAAGATGAAAGAACAATGTGGAGTAGGAGTGTGAAAATTGCTTGTCTAATGGTACAAATGGGATTCAGAAATGCAGGCAAAAAACCAGTTAATCATGAGTTATATAAACAATGGAAAAGTGTTTAGATTTTACTCTGAGTCTGATAGAAAGTTCAAAAGATACATGAATCATAAATGGCAAATGTAGTAATTGTTCTTATAAGTCCTAATTTTTGGAACTGAGTAGAAATCTAGATACAATTTTCCTAATAAGAATATCTTGACTGATAATTTATGACAAACAATGAGTAACAAAGAAAGGTGTGTGTGTGTGTGTATGTGTATGGAAATATATTCTGTCCAGAAAAAATCCAACCATTGTTAATATAATGAGAATGGTTTGCATGACATTAATGTAACCTAGTAGCCAAGGAGAGTGGACTGGAATCTGCATGCATGAAGAATGATGAGCCCTGGCTGGTGTAGCTCAGTAGATTAAGTGCAGGCCCTCGAACCAAAGGATCATGGTTTGATTCCCAGTCAGGGCACATGCCTGGGGTGCAGGCCAGTTCCCAGCAGGGGACTCACAAGAGGCAACCATACATTGATATTTCTCTCCCTCTCTCCTTCCCTTCCCCTCTAAAGCTAAATAAATAAAATCTTTAAAAAAAGAATGATGATTCCTCTGTATTAGTCAGTGGGGACAGTAATACTAGTTGAGTGAGCATGGGTACTGTGTGGCCATAGAATGCAAAATGGCTGATGGAGTAGAGCAATTAATTTGCATTGAATGTTCTGTAAGCTTGAACATTCTTCAGCAGAAATTATTCAGATGATTCAGAAAGCTATAGCTATGAGCAACTGTTGATTGGCAGCTTCATCACCACAACATGCTGCTAATGCATCACGTCTTATGCAGCTTTGGTGAAATATTAAATCACTCAGGTGACTTAGCCTCCTATAGCCCAGTTGGTGCGCTGCAAGTTCTGGCTTTTCCCAAAACTAAAATCACCTTTGAAAGGGAAGAGATTTCAGATCATTTATGAGATTCAGGAAAATCTGATGGGCCAGCTGATGGTGACTGGGAGAACTGTGTGAGGTCCCAAAGTGCCTATTTTAAAGGGAACTGAGGCATCATTGTCCTATGTACACTGTTTCTTGTTCTTATATCTTCTTCAGTAAATGTCTCCATTTTTCATATTACATGACTAGACATTTTATAGACAGACCTTGATTTCTCTTTTAAAAAATTTTTGATTTAATTTTTATGGTATTTTTTTCATTACCATTTAGTCTTTTTATTCCACCTCCTACCTGCAATCATAACTCTATCTGGAGCAAAATTGAGGATATGTTATAGATGTTTATATAATAAAGAAAATGACACATTTTCACCAGAGTTTATTGACCAAAACCAAAATATAATAATAATTGTATATACTTGTTCAGTAGTAGAGGTCTTCTAATAAGAACAATGGGCCCTGGCTGGTGTAGCTGCCCTGGCTGGTGTAGCTCAGTGGATTGAGCTTGGGCCTGCGAGCCACACGATCACAATTCGATTCCCAGTCAGGGCACATGCCTGGGTTGCGAGCCACTTCCCAGAGGGGGACTTGCGAGAGGCAACCATACATTGATGTTTCTCTCCTTCTCTCCTTCCCTTCCTCTCTAAAGATAAATAAATAAAATCTTAAAAAAAAGAACAATGGGATTTTTTATCAAGTATATTATTTTACCTAAATGAATTTCAAAGTTTATTTAACCGGTCACTGAAATGGATTGCAACTACTCATCTGTTAATACTTAACTGTACGGAATTTTGTTTTTTAACACAGTGAAATACTGTCAAGTCGTGATATTATTCCAAACCATAGCATTCGAATTTAGCATATTTAACACTTGGAAGACATTTACAGTGTTCTATTAGATTCTTCTCTTAATATTTGCCTTTCAGTGTGTCATTTTATTGCAGAATAATCACCTTCAAATTAATGTTGAGTGGAATATCCTCAATTGTGCAGTGAAATGTATATGGATATGTGAAAATTTCCTTTGCACTTACATAAAGCTAAAAAAAAACCAGTAATATAAATGCAGTCCGTATGAGAATGGCTGATGTGCTTCTTGTTGAATACGAGACAGCAGAGGAAGTGTGTGAGCAGCTTGATATTAGTTAAATGTTCCAAAATTTGGTTTTAGAAATAACATTACAGCAGTAAAGTTTTGCATATTCGTACTATTTTTCTATGTGATCTTCAGTTGAATTATTTAGAAATATTGTGTGCAAAAGGCAATGACAAAAACTAATCGCAAAGCTAATTGTTCATTTTAGTGACTGAGGAGGGTTCTCATTCAGAATAATTTTAATATTTGCTATCAGCTCAGATAACTGCTATAAAACTTTAGTGCTACTAAGGAAACTAACCGTTGTGTCCGGATATACAACTTCTGTATCTCAAAAGTTCATGACATTGAATGAAATTTACCATTCATATTACTGGTTCAAAAACATATAATGTAATAGAGAGAGGTCTGTCCAGATTGTTGAATTGTTGAACATAGAAGAGGGATGCCTGAGAGGGGTCTGGAAGTGCAAAATGCGGTCCACTAAAATTGCATTCAAAATAGTGTGATGGGCCTGCGTACCCCCGGGGAAAAAGTAAACAACTAAGGAAGCTCATGACACAGAAAAAGGAAGTTTGCAGAGTATACAGCAGGCTAGTGAAATGTTTGGAGAGAGGAAAAGCCCCTCCGACTTTCTTCCATAGTGCACAGGATTTGGGGCAGGGCCTTTAAAAACAGAATGTGTGCAGATACTCACTATCATTCCTTCTCCTCACTAGGAAGGTCAGGGGTCCAGAGCTGGGCGGGAGGGGGGGGCGGGGGGCGGCGCCCTGGAGACCTCATGGGCAGGCAACATGCCCAACACCCCTCCCTCTGCGAGGAGTAGCAGTGCTGTGACTGGTGCTGCTCTGTGTGACCTTGACGGCCTAGTGCACACAGACTCCAGAGAGATGCCTGGAGCCAGACTGTGAAAAGGCACCAGCTCCGCCACCTGGATGATCAGGCTGCAGCCACTGGCATATCACAAAGGATGACATTTTGAATAGAGACAGAATTCCAGGCACGGCCTTGACTGAGATGGCAAGGAGTAAGAGGGGTTATTTGCCTTTGGCTTCGAGGCAGAAGACTGCCATTCTTTCTTTCTTTCTTTCTTTCTTTCTTTCTTTAATTGTTTTTCAAGTACAGTTTTCTGTCTATTACTCCCATCCCATCCCACCCCCAGTACTCCCCCCTCCCTCCCATTTCCACCCTTCTCAGTTGTTGTCCATGTATCCTTTATATATGTTCCTCTAGATCCCTCCCCTATTTCCCCTTTTAAAGTTATGTAGTTTGTAAATAAACATGCTTTTTCCTTTATAATCAATCCTCCAGCGTTTATGGATGGAGGGCGGCAGAACCCTACATGGCTGTATAGTCACAATAATAGGTTCAAATATTTTCTGCAAGTATATGCTGATAGTATAATTAAAAATGACAGACATTAAACACCTTGCACTTTCAAAAAGTTAAAATTTTGTCTAATTAAGCTCTATTCTACTGTACATTTTGACGGCCATCATTTGTAATTTGTAGCAAATCCCAATTCTAGATGTACTCGCTTTTTTTAACTTCTTTGAATATATCTCAAATGTAGTTTTTCTTGAAAACTATACAAGAAGGCTAACTGATCACTGGCTTATTGAAAAAATAGATTATAAGTGAGCAGTAGTAATACCTCTCAACGCAAGGAGCGTTGTGTTGTTTGTTTTACTTTTACTTAAAAATAATTTTATAATATGGTAGCCAAAAATTTATCTCTTACAAATTTGATAGCTATTCTTCTTTTATTATTATTATTTTTTATTTTTTCCTTTTCTCCCAAATTTTCTCCCTTCATCCCCCCTCCACACAGCATTCCCTAACCCTACAGCATTCCCCACCCCACTTAGTTCATGTCCATGAGTTGTACATATAAGTTCTTTGAGTTCTCTGTTTTTTATACCATTTTTTATCTCTCCCTGTCTTTTTTAGGACTACTAATTATGCTTCTTCTTCCCTGTACCTTTCCCCCACTATTCCTCCCTTCCCCCTCCTCATTGAAATCACTCCATGTGATATCCATTTATCTGATTCTATTGCTGTTCTAGTTGTATGGTTAGTTCTTTTTCCCCTGTTTCTCTTCTTTTTGGTTCATTTGTTGATAGTTGTGAATTTGTTGTCATTTTACTGTTAATATTTTTCATCTTCTTTTTCTTATATAAGTCCCTTTAGCATTTTATATAATAAGGGCTTGGTGATGATGAACTCCTTTAACTTGACCTTATCTAGGAAGCACTTTACCTGCCTTTCCATTCTAACTGAAAGCTTTGCTGGATAGAGTAATCTTGGATGTAAGTCCTTGTCTTTCATGACTTCAAATACTTTTTTCCTGCACCTTCTTGCTTGCAAGTTTTCTTTTGAGAAACCAGCTGATAGCCCTCTGGGCACTCCTTTGTAGGTAACTCTTTCCTCTTGCTGCTTTTAAGATTCTCTCCTTATCTCTAATCTTGGGTAACTTAATGATGTGCCCTGATGTGTTCCTCCTTGAGTCCAACTTCTTTGGGACTCTCTAGGCTTCCTGGACTTCCTGGAAGTCTATTTCCTTTGCCAGATTGGGGAAATTCTCCTTCATTATTTGTTCAAATAAGTTTTCAATTCCTTACTATGGTTCTTCTCCTTCTGGCACCCCTATGATTTGGATATTGGAACATTTGAGGTTGTTCCAGAGATTCCTAAGTCTTTCTTCACTTTTTTGAATTCTTGTTTCTTTATTCAGTTCTTGTTGAATATTTATTTTTTCCTTTTGTTCCAAATTGTTGATTTGAGTCCTGGTTTACTTCCTGTCACTGTTGGTTCTCTGAGTATTTTGCTCTATTTTCTTTTGGTTATCTTTCATTTTTTTGTTTGTTTGTTTTTTCATTTTTTGACCAAGCTCAATCAGTTCTGTGAACATTTTGATTATAAGGGCTTTAAATTCTCCATCAGATAGGTCAGCTATTCCTTCATCACTTAGCCCTCTTTCTCTGTTTTGAGAAGTTTTGCTCTGTTCTTTCATTTGGGCCATATTTCTTTGTCTCGTCGCACTGGTCTGGTTGTTCTGTTTGACTTTTTCTTTAATTCCTTGGTTGCTGTAGTTCCATGCAATTTGATTTTTTGGCACTTCTGGTTGTTTATTGATTTTAGATTGGTTGTTATCCTCCTTTTGGTTATGCAAGGAAGCAAAGGCTTTCTACCTACACCTCCATCTTGACCTGAACTCTAGGTTTCAAGTTCACTGCCTGGTGTGGCATGAATGGAAAGCAGTTGATGGATATTTCTCTCTCCCTTCTCCTCTCTCTTTGCTCCAGCTGCCCACTGTCCTGGGGCCACTCTTCTCCAAGATGGCCACTCGGCTGACCCCTCATGAAGTTCAAGTCTTTGTTCAGATCTCATTTTCCATTAATGATAACCCTGACCATCGCATTTATATTGCAACTGTTGAGGCCCAAGGTAGGCCAGAGCAAAATATTTCACAAGGGCATATTGATTATTTTGAATTAAAATCACTTTAGAAGCAGCAGTAGCTGATAGCTGTTCTTCTACACAGAGAATTTACTGCTTCTCTTTATTCCTCAGCATTGAAATTACAGTGATATTGGGGGAATATTGGGCAAGTCTTCATACATTGGGAGTCAAGAAAGCCAAATATTTTTTTCTTCTGTTTCTTAAAATCCAGGGAAAAATGCTTTTGACTTAAATTTGACCATTTTTCTTAATATAGGACTTTGTATTGGGAATGGTTTGAATTTTAGACACGATCTTTATATTGGGCGTGCTCAGGGTCATATGGAAGCAGATGTGAATTAGAGTGACTGTAAATCATGAATATTTAATTTCTGAGAAGATACTGATTATGTTTCAGTCATAACCATTATCTTTTTTATAAACAATGCTTGCTCTCAAGAGAAATATATCCCATGGTAAATAGAACATTTATGTTCTATGTGGTATTAAGTAAGGTATTTTTATTAGCCTTCCATCATCAGGTTTGTTTAGAAAATTCTACCTTATTTTTTCTAAATAAGTTCATTTTGTCTGCTTGAGTGTAAAGGAAATAGTTCCAGCATGATATTTTATATATATATAAAATAGCTATAAAATTTATATATATATAAAATTATATATATATATATATAACATAGCAGGATATATACACACACACACACACACACATATATATATATGTATATATTATATATATATATATATATATATATTAAGGCTAAGTTTGAGTCACTGATTTCCTTCCCCAGGTCAGAACCACAGGTACTTGACTTCTTAGGGAGAGAGGAGGTTTCAAAACCAATGCTCCNTATCTTAATTCCTCATTTTGCCTAGTAGTGATTGTGTCAGGGTGGTAAAAAGCTAAGAAATTTCTGGGGAAAGTAGAATAGGGAAGCTAAGACAAGAAAGTTAAACAAGGCCAAACAATTTGAGCAACTTACAAATAGCTAGTTAATTGCAAAACCTTGTATTACCTAACCAAGGACACTTGTGAGGAAATGGTTTACACCTCCCCTCCCTAACCAGAGAATACATAGCTTAAATAATCCTGGTCTGGGAAACAGATAAAAGAGACACAATTTGTGCTATTTATGCCTGCTCAACCCAACTGTGTGACTCAGTTGCTTGGGTCATTGTTCCATAACCAAAAAAACTGTGGGTACGATTGCTAGTCAGGGCCCACACCTGGGTTCTGGGTTCAGTCCCTGGTCTGGGTACATTCAAGAGCCAGGGTGTCAAACTCATTTTCACAGGGGCCACATCTGCCTTGTGGTTGCTTTCAGAGGGCCTAATGTAATTTTAGGACTGTATAAATGTAACTACTCTTTAACAGTTAAATGAGAGTTCAGCACTGCTACCAGGTAGAAACAAGGTGCTGGGCTTGATAAAACAATGTGGAGAGCTGGATTTGGCCCATGGGCCTTGTGTTTGCCACCTGTGGTCAGGAGGCAATCAATCAATCCTTCTCTTCTTGCATTGATGTTGCTCTTTCTCCCTTTCTCTTTCTTCTTCTCTCTCTAAAATGCACTGAAAAAATGTCCTTATGTGAGGATTAAATGAATAAATAAATAAACAAACAAACTGAAGGACAGATGAAGTCAGGGTGACAAATAACAAAAAAACCTACTAGAGCCAGAAAGACCCTAAATAAAAAATAAAACAATAAAGCAGATCGAAGAATCCCAAGCTCCCTTATACACTCGTTTTGATGCATCAGCATATTAAAAATGCACAAGGAAAGGTAATGAATATTCCCCTGAAACCCCCTCAAACCTCTCACACTCAGAAAAGTGATAAAAACCCTCATGACCCAAACCAGCTGTGAGCTCACTCTAGGACACAACCATGGTCCTTTCTCAAGCATGAACTTTTTCCTTCTTCCTAAACTCTACAGGTCCTCATAAGACTTGCAACCAGGGGAGCAGTAGACAATGGCAGCTCCACCTGGGCTTACCCCCTGATCCTGTCTCTAAGGTCCCTTTTTCTCTGAATTCCCAGTGAGCTAGGAACAGCTCTGCTTTGGCTAGCTTCTTTTCTATAACGTTTTTTTATGAGCCAAAGTAAGGCATCCCCTAGACTCTTTTGTGTTGGTTCTTCTATTCTAAGCCTTTCCTTTGTTTTACTGTCCCCAGCACTAATAAACATATATTCAAAATCCTTGCTACCCAAAGTCAACAACCCACACACTACAGGCTGGTCTGAGGCAGACCCACTTCAAGCTGGGCTTTGTCCAGAAACATGATGACACAAAATAAGGATCTATATGAATATATATGTAACATGACTGATGAGCACACTAGACCTATGTGGCATTTATAGGGTATGCCTCAATGCCTTAATATGACTCTTCTTCACTAGAGAAGAACCTTAATTTTTAAAAAAGATAGTAATATCCAACTTAAAAATTGTACCTCTCAGCTCCTTTGCAGCTAAGGTGACACAGTAATGTTATGAAATATAAGTAAAACTCACTGGAAGAGACTTTTGAGAATCCTCCCTTAAATATCAAACAATTTACTGCTATGTACCATTTGGAACATTTCACTGTCTGAAAGAGAGACCATGGTGAAGTGAAAGAGTCTATTTATCATGTGAGAGAACAGATTGTCGGCAAAAAAAATGGCTTCATATAATTTTATAGAAGCCTCAGATTTTTGTATTAAAGGGGCTGCTCTTAATGCTTTGGCTAACTTTCACCAAAGAAAAACAAAACACCTTACTTATTCAAACCTTGTTTCATTCAGATTTGCTTCTACTAAGAGTACTTTAATCATGTGGAGGAGAGGATAGATCTAACTAGAAATAATACAGAATTTGAATATGAATTTATTTTCCTGCTTCATAGTCTGTCAGCACCACCAAAATACAGCTTCAGATCAGTAAATTCAGTTTATAATGTAATAGTCAAAGCTATTAAATCATTTACAAGAGGAAAGACTCTCAGTATTTGTAATTTACACAGTTATGAAGCAGCTGAACGTACAGAAGAAAAAAGTGTGTTTAATGAAGACCCAGTTACTGAAACATATGCAAGCAAAAGTGGGAGTGTCCACAAATGTGCCAGTATTCACATTTTTCTGCAAATAACAGTACTTCATCTTTTCTTATGACTCAGTAGTATTTCATTGTGTATACGCACCACATCTTAATCCAATCATCTGTTGAAGGACACTGGTTGTTTCCACCTGTTGGCCACTGTGAATAAAGCTGCTAGGAACATAATGCATGCATATACCTTTGCAAATAAGTGTTTTTAAAATTTTCGAGTAGATACCTAGAAGAGGGTCTGCTGGGTCATATGGTAACTCTATTCTTAATTTTTTGAGAAGGCTTCATACTGTTTTCCATGGTGATTGAACCAGTTCACATTTCCACCAGAAGTGAATTTGGGTGATGGGCACACAATCCAATACGCAGATGGTGTGTCATAGAATTATACCCTGGAACCCGTATAACTTATCAACTAATACCACCATAATAAATTTAGCTTTAAAAAAGTGCCAGTATGACCTAAACAATCAGCATGAAGATGGTAACCTTGTGTATCTTGCCTGCTCTAAGGCCAATGACTTTGATGTGATGTTGTACCATAATTCTACAAAATGTTACTGTTGGGGGAAACTGGGTTAAGGGGACATGGGAACTCTATGTTATTTTTAAAATTATCTCGAAATTAGAATTTTATTTTAAAATGAGAGTTTGGAAATACTCTTCAAATGATAATGTTTCCATTAGGAGCCAATGGTTTCTGTGTCATGATGGAGGCAAATAGGCATGAATCTTTGACTTTGAATAGTATCACAGTACTTGGCCTGAGAAAAATTTTGCAAACTGTTTTCACCTTAGAAACAGAAAGAAAGCCAGAAAAAAGTTTAACCTCTCAGACAATTTTCAAAGAACAATGACTTCCTGATTGAATGTTTATTTTTTCCTTTTTTTTCTGCCAGTGAATATTATGCTTTTATATTTCCGAATATAGTAAAAATGTAAATAAATCTTGATCTGGGTAGAGATGTACACTTTCATCTATATTATATTTAAAACATCTTCTTTATATATCTTGTCTGAATAATAATAATCACCCAAAACATACCTTTACTTAGTCTCATATTTTATGATATTATATATCCATGCATGTATTAGAAATCATCTTAATTATAATATTATATAACTAAGTTCATTTTGATAGACAATAGACTCTACTTTTAAATACTTTAGTTTACTGAATTTCAGTTTTCATAACAACTTCCATGCACAGTTCCACCCTAAAAATATTTTATATTTTGTCTTTTTACTCTCAATTTTAATCCCAAGAATATTTGAACTATTTTATCAGATATATAGCTTTACTTATTTTATTAGAATATGTGTGTTCCCTTATTAAATTAAGTTAATAAGTTTTACAGAATTGTTTAATTTTCTGGTAGCTATGTAGAAAAGTAGGTTGTCTTCACCTTTTTGTCAAAAGGCTGCGTTAAAACATTAAGTAGCATATTTTTATAAAAATTCTCATAGTGTTAAATGAATAACCTGGTAAATGAAAGCTCTCCAAATAACTTCAATCTGTCTCATAATGCTTATCAGAGAACCATATCTCAGATTGTGGTTTTAATTCTGATTTATTTATTCATTAATTTTGCTGACAATGCACATTAAGTTTTACTATAACTGATCAATCTACAGTAAATAATTTATTCACAAAATTATTGTTTTATGAAAGTTTTTCTGTTCTCTCTTGGCTTCCTTCTCATTACCAGTCAGGAGATGAAATATTGATACAACAGATGAAGGTCAAGACTATTTAAAGAATTCTATCCACAATACATATCAACTTCTGCATTCTTTTATGATTAATTGATTTTTTCCCCTTAGCATTTAGAATGTTGTATATTTGAGCTATTTCTTACTGGAAAATCATACTTTTCTTTATCAGGTCAAGATAAAGAATCTAAGGTAAATGTTCTAGGCTTTTGAGAAAATATGAATCTGGCTTTTGCAAACTCATACTTTTATTTTGTTTTGTCATTCTTCAACATGAAATACTAAGATTTTGAGGACAGAGATTCAACTGTAGGCTTAATAAGGATAATAATAGAAAAAGGAGCATAATAAAGGCCATAACTTTTCCATTCAAGCAAAAGAAGTCTTTAAATATTTTTTTAGCCTTTAATTACAGTTGACATATAAAATTATATTAGTTTTAGGCATGCAAAATAATGATTAGAAATCTATATAACTGATGAGTTATCATCCTGCTTAGTCTAATACCCATCACACAACATACTTAGTCATTACAATGTTATTAACTGTATTTTCTATGTCGTCCTTTACATCCCAATGACTAATCTTATAACTGCCAATTTGTATCATTTAATCTCTTTATATTTTTCATCTCTCCATCAACCCCCCTCCATCAATCTGTGCTCTATATCGATGAATGTGAATGAACCACAGTGCTACGGTACCTGGGCATACTAAGTGTGTCTATGTGGTTCCTTTGTTTCTATGAGCACCTTAATACTTCCTAAAGATGCTTGCATTTCAGAGTAGCCAAGTCACTTAATCACAATCTTACACACAAGAAATGTGAAAATAATAAAATAAAATAGGGAAAGAATGGGCATACTGTCAAATAGTAAGATAACATCTGCTATAGATAATATGTAACTTGGCTGAGTCTAAAAACAATCCAAGAAAGACAAGTCATACTGGAAAAGGCATTTGCTGTGCTGCTCCCTAAGAGGAAATGATCACAGGTTTTAAGGTGGAGTTTGTGGTGGTTATGTTCTTCATGCATTCAATGCTGGAACTCTGCACAGACCAAAAGTACTCCAAAAATACATGCACCTAAGAATACAAATAACTTATAACATAAATAATTTCCATATAAATTGGTTTCTTCTAGCTCTGTATAACATTCAACAAATGGCCATGTAGCATGACACATCTGGCAATGACAACAGCATCCACACACTCATTAAAACTAGCTTAATGAAGCCATCTTAAGTAATTCCAGAAGAAAACCTATTGTTTATGTAATTAATGTCCTTAATGAATCTATGTAGTGTTTAATTTTTATAATAAATAACCAATTTTCAGACATTTGTTCATAGTAAAAATTACTCCCTTGAGTTTCTAACTTCCCATTGAAGGTAACCAAATCTCTTTAATTCATTCTCTGAGGAGAGTAAGCACTAAATCTTTGGGAGAGATTCTCCTGCTCTCATGGTGAATTGCTTGTATTGACACAATTCTATTTCTAAGCACCGTTGTTCTGTAAATTCTCATTTGTGATTTTTATTAACCATGAATAAGTGTTCACTGTAAGACAGTACATTCAATACATTTAATTTAAGACATTGCCATGCTGAAAACCAAGCTACAAAAATGTCAAAACAGATCTAAATGTGATGCACTGTTAAATGTCACTTATTTCATGCTAGTAAATTTTATTCTATTATATATTTACTTTACCTTTATTTTTACAACCACAATTTTCTGTTGGGCCAAGATCAGGTTAAACATTTATTCAACTCTAAAAAAATATGCTTGAACTATAGTTGTTGATACTATAAAGAAAGAGTGGGTTTATATCCCTAATATGCAGACTATGCTATTAATCATATTATATCCTCTTATTTAAAATATCAAACATTTTAAGAAGTGCCAATTTCTTGATACAGCTATTTAATTGATGCATTTTAAATGTCTGACAGCTGTATTTCCATACTAGTTATTCTGGGTCAATTTGCTCATTAATTCATATAAAAACGTGAATAATACAGTAAAGAGCTACAAGACTTTGCCAGAGTGGGATATGTATGCTCAAAAAGTTGTTTATGTAAAATTATTTTCTAGTTCTTATTTTCAAACTATAGAATAGTATCTTTTCTACAATTCTCTTAGTCAGATTTTGCCACAGACAGTTAATGTCATTCTATGACTGTGAATTGAAACTGGAGAAGGCTGAAAAATAAAAATATAGGTAAGAAATTAATAAAATTATCATGTAGCAATTTATGAGGTGATATAAAGGATTGACAGCATATAAGTATATATATAAGAAGACAAATTGATGGATATTTTCAAAATACCTTTTCTATTTTCAATGTGGTTAGTGCATTGAAAAGTATAATTTTTATGTGTCAGTTTTATGTGAAATGAAAATGATTTATGACTTGTAAACCACCTAAGAGTTTCTGTTTGTTTGTTTGTTTATTTTACATACTAGAGGTGTTGAAAATGTTGACTCATCTACATTACTTTTTCTTAGAGAACAAGCCTTACTTACTCCCAGTGGTGGAACAGGAGAGCTGAAACAGCTTTGAGTCCTACAACTCACAGACACCTGGTGGGGTATGTGGTGCAATACAGAACAATTGCAGTCGGTATCATAAATGTTTTAAACGAGTGCGCAAAGACAGGCAACTGTGCAGCGCTGAGCAAGAAGATAAGTAGAATCCAATGACTGAGTTTTTTTCTCTTTGTTGTGATCATAATAGACTTTGTTTAAGCCATTAGGTGAGCAGTGAAACCAGTCTTTAGAGAAAAAAAGATTAAATGTTGGCACTTTAAAGTAGGCAAGAGACTAAGGAGAGGAAGATACTGCAAAGACAGCGAAAAGCTTCACAGTTACTCTCCAGCGCAGAATGGATTCAAATATATTTTCTTCTAGCTCTAAGGAATTCCTATTTTATTCTTACATAAACTCACCTTTTTATTTCAGCTTTAATTAGTATATTCTGTGTAGTGCAAATAAATGATTCCTTTTGTTTTTAAATATTCCCCAAAGATATTAGATACATTAAGGGACTTCTCTGTCACATCTATCTCTCCTTCCTCTCTCCCCGCTACTCTCCTGTTCTGAAATTACCCAAAACCATCTAGGTTGATTGAGCAGTAGCAAAGTTTCACCTTGTCACATGGCTGAAAGTTATCGTTCTACATTTTTATTTGCATGGTGTGATAAATAAAAAGCTATGAATTGTAATGCAGACTATCACTTTAACTTATAATTTATTATTTACAATTTTAATATTGGAATTCATTTAGAAGTTAGAAGTACAGATTTGAGAAGAAGCACCTGAAAATGAATTTCCACTTCTATTTATTAATAATTACTGGGATTTCTAAAATTAATACAAAAGTATTAAGTTGCTTGTTTGAGATTTTTCTTTTTAAATGTGTTTAGTGCTATAAATGTCTTTCTATGTACTATTTTAACTCCATCACATACATTTTGGTATTTTTTTATTTGTCTCAAGATATCTCCTAATTTTCTTGTGATTTCTTCTTTACATATGGGTTGTTTAACAGTGTGTGATTTAATTTTCTCATTTGTGAACTTTTAAGTTTTTCTGTAGGGAGCCAGTTCACATGGTGTGAAAATGGGAGCTCAGGCTCACATGGGAGCTCAGCTCCCACTCAGAGAGGCCAGTGTGAAGTGAGTTTGTTACCGAACAAAGGGTCTGAGGGGGGGGGCAATACTTGGCCCACCGAGGGATGCCAAAAACTGCTGCAGAAAATAGGGACCCCTCCCAAGGACGATACACTAAAATCTTAAGGTCCTTCTGTCAGCCGCCAATTGGAAACACATCTCTCAATGCCAGAGATTTGTGAAAAGGAAACAAAATGTTTATTTAATGCTATTCAGGCCTAATGCCTTCCTTAAAATATTAAAGTCTTTAAGGGTATACACCTACACACACACACACAGCGCTCCCTTCTCCCACTGTCCCAACTCCGGGTACCGTAAATCAGGAAAAGAGCACACGTCCGTTTTCAGGTCGCTGGCACGTGAGCTGTGTCGTCTGCCTGTCCAGGCAGGATCTCCAAGTAATCCAAAGTCATGCGGCACCTTCCACTGGCAAGAGTTCTTTGTACCAAGTTCTAGTCAAAGTCTCTCCTAGTTTCCAGGCTACTCAGCCAAAGGGAGCACGCCAAAGTTGCGTGGGCCTCTTCTACCAAAGCCGCACTCCACCAAAAGTGCGCGTCTTTCTTCTTCACCTGGCCGCAGGGATCTCCATTCTGGCATAGCTGCGTGGTCTTCACTTCCACCTGGCCAAGAGGGGGTCTGCACTCTGCTGAAACCTCGTGTCTCTCCCCCCAATGGCAGCCGTGTCTGGGTTTAAATCCCCCGGTGCCCATCTTCCTCTGTACCCCTATTTCCGACTCCTCCTACGATCAGTTACACCTGCCAGTATTTCTGTATTATTATAAGTTTACTGAGCTGCCATTGTTAGTCTGGGCAGGTATGGTCATATGTCCTAGAGCCAATCTCCTCCAAGCCCCCACGCAGGCGCTGTAACTCAGGGGATCTGCCCCCCAGTCCCATCTTGGGGGGAAGTGACTTCATTCCCCTAGCTCCAAGCATGGTCATAGCCATTTAACATATCCAAGTGACCCGCCAAAGGCTATAGATATGTTAAATGACCAGGCCATGGATTAGCTGCAGGGCTGTGGCTTTACAAAACAGCCCTGCTGTGTTCCTGGTCTATGTGTCCCTTCCCCCAACTCACACCTTGGGAGTGGGGTGAGGACATCTTAATATTTCCTCCAATATTCCTGCACACCCTGAGTTCCGGACACCACTCCAAATCCTTCCTGGGCACCCCCCCTTTGGCTGCACCCTGTATCAAGTTGGCACACAGGACCATGCCCACAGAGAGGTTTCCCCATGGGGAATCAGGCCTGCATTGTGTCTAGACTGCTATGAGACTTGCTTTTGCTAAAACTCCCTCACCCTGCAATAAGGCAGAAAGTACTTAATGTAACTTCCTAAAGTCTGTGCTAAACCTCCCCAGTAAGGAGTGTAACCAGTTCAACCACTTTTCCCTTTGGTCTGCAACATCTTTCTCTTTGAAGTAATTAGCAACATTCTTTCCTTTGTTATTTGTAAAAGGTAATCACCAGCAGCAAACCTGGGCATAGTAAATGAGCACCACCCTCAATATAATGTACCCAGAAAAGCAAAAAAAGCCTGTCCAGACAGGGGCCAGAGCCCTCTCTCTCTCTCAGAGAGTGGCCATGCCATCCCTTTTTCTCCACAGGACTCCTGTTGTCCATGTGAATTTGTTCACTAGCAGCCACAACACACACAAATCCTGCAGACCAGGATCCACATCATTTCCTTCTTATACTAATTTTTAGTTCATTCCATGGGGGTTGGGAAAGATTCTCGCTATGGTTTTAAACTTCTTAAAGTTGTTTTAACTTTTTAAAAACCTAACATGTGATCTTTATTTAAAGGTATTCTGTGTATTTTTCAAAGGAATGTATATTACCTGACCATTAGGTTAAATGTTCTGAACATGTCTAGTTAAGTCATTTGTTTTATAATGTTAAGTCCAGTGTTTCCTTATTGATTTTCTTTCTGGATCGTCTACACATGATTGAAAGTAGTGTGCAAGTCTCCCACATAATTGTGTTACGTTTCTCTTTTCAGGACTGGCAATATCTACTTTATATATTTAAATGTTTTAAGGTTGTGTGCATATATATTTATAGCTTATACATTCCTGGTTAACTGATCTATGTGTGTGTGTATATGCACATACTGTGTGTGTATATATATATATATATAAATATATATACATGTACAGACATACATACATATAGTTTTATTTTATTGTTTATGCTATACAGTTGTTCCTACTTTTTCCCACTTTTTCTCCTTTTCCCTGCCTCCACCCAGCCACGCCCTCTCCCTACCCCAAGCCAATCCCCACATTGTTGTCCTTGTCCATGGTTTGTGCGTGCATGTTCCTTTGTTTATTCCTTCACCATCTTTCATCCTGTCCTTCCCCCTCATATCCAGCTGCTGTCAGTCTGTTTTAAGGATCGAAGCTCCTGTTACTATTTTGTTCATTGGTTTATTGCATTCATTAGATTCCACATATAAGTGAGATCATGCGGCACTTCTCTTTCATTGATTGGATCAATTCATTTAGCATAATTTTTCCAGGTTCACCCATGCTGTTGTAAAACGTAAGAGTTTATTTATTTTTACCGCTGCATAGTATTCATTGTGTAAATGTACCAGAACTTTTTAATCCATTCATTTACTGATGGGCCCTTAGGCTGCTTCCAAATCTTGACTATTCAAATAGCATTGTTATAAACAGAGAGGTGTATGTTTTTTTGAATAGGTGTCTCAGGATTCTTGGGGTATATCCAAAAAGTGGCATTGTAGGGTCAATAGGAAGTTCCATTTTTAATTTTATAGGATAGCCTATATTGTTTTCTACAGTGTCTGTACCAGACTGCATCCCCACTAACAGTGTACTAAACTTCCCATATTTATTTATATAATTTTTTGTCTCTTGTAGTTTTTGACTTAAAGAATTTTTTCTGATAGAAATACAGCCAGCACTACTCAAATCTGTTTACAATATTTGTAGTATTATTTTTAGGTGTTGGATTTGACATATTCCTACCCTTGGCTTTTGGAAAATGTCAGGCTAAGGCCAAAATCAACACAAGAAAAATTAGAAATTAAATAGTTAAGACAATGTGATAGATTAAGGGTTAGAAAAATATCAAGTTGAATGTAGACAGGCAAAATAAGTATGATGGAAGAGATCACAGGTAGAATGCAAGATAAAAATACTACTACTTTATAGAAGAAAGAACAGCTCAATAGGAAAATACATTAAAATTCTATTATCATTTTGATTAAAAACATGTCTATTTATCATTTCTTTGATGATTTACCTTGGCATTTAATTTAGCATAAGTGATTAAAAAATAATTTCAGTATGGAAAATGACAGCTATTTTGTTGCCCGTGTTGTCAGAATCCAAAAGACCCTGTTGTGAAATATTGTGAATTATTCCCTTGGAGAATTCTATCTTCATATGGTTTATTTATGTTTGTGCATGTCTTGAGTAACAAATGCTCAGTATACATACATGCTAAATATATGCATTATCATAGAAAAGAAAAGCTGTTCTTATTCACACATAGACTTGACTGCTTATTGTTTTTTTACTTCAAACTAGACACTATACAATTATTTATAATAGCCCTTTTGATAATTTTGCACATTTATTTATTTGTGGGCATTTCTGTTTCCCACTACCATACCAGAACTATACAATACTATGTTTTTCTGAGTGGAAAAGCCTAAGGTTCATCATTATTGTTTTCTTAAAGACAGTCAGAATATTGGATTTCTGGCCAAGATGGAGGTGTAGGTAGACACACTGTGTCTCCTTGCATAACCAAAAGAAGGATGGCAACAATTTAAAAACAAAAAACAACCAGAACTGACAGAAAATTGAACTGTATGGAAGTCCGACAACCAAGGAGTTAAAGAAGACACATTCATCAAACCAGTAGGAGCGGCAGAGATGGGTGGCCGGTTGGAGAGGGCTCACAGCAAGGCAGTGGCTGGTGGAGCCAGTGAGGCGGCAGATTGCGGAGTGGGCGAGCAAGGCTTCAGCTGCCCAGCAAGGCAGCAGTGGGCAGACCTGGCGAAAAGGCAGAGTGTGGACTGGGCAGTCCCACATTTGTATACAGATAAACTGGGAGAAAGAAGTGGGGAGCAGGAGGGACTATGCAACCCAGGGCCCCAGCAAAGGGGAATAAAGCCTCAAATCACTGACTGAAAACACCTGTGGGGGTTGAGGCAGCAGCAGAAGAAACTCTAAGCCTCACAGGAGAGTTCATTGGGGAGACTCACAGTGTCCTAGAATGTACACAAACCCATTCACACAGGAATAAGCACCAGAAGGGCCCAATTTGCTGTGGGAAGTGGGGGAAGTGACTGAAATCTGGCAGAGAGTGGAGCAAGAGCCATTGTTCTCTCTTGGACCCCTTCTCCAGAAACATCATTGAAACAGAGCAAGCATGGATTGCCCCACTCTCTTTACCCCATTTTGGTAAAGAAGTATACCAAGTAATAAAAGGAAAGGACCTGCATCCAAGATTGCTCTATCCAGCAAAGCTTTCATTTAGAATGGAAGGACAGATAAAGTGCTTCTCAGATAAAGTCAAGTTAAAGGAGTACATCATCACTGAGCCCTTATTGTATAAAATGTTAAAGGGATTTAGCTAAGGAAAAGGAGATAAAAACTATGAACAGTGAAATGACATCAAACTCACAATCATTAACAACCACACCTAAAACAAGAACAAGAGCAAACTAAGCAAACAACTAGAACAGGAACAGACACACAGAAATGGAGATCATATGGAGGGTTAGCAACAGGGAGGAGGAGAGAGAAGAAAAAAGTACAGAGAATAAGTAACAGATGATAGGTAGAAAATAGACAGGGGGAGGGTAAGAATAGTACAGGAAATGTAGAAGCCAAAGAACTTATATGTACAGCCCATGGACATGAACTAAATGGGAGGAATGTGGGTGGGAGGGGGTGTTCAGGGTGGAGGGTAGTGAAGGGGGGAAATGGGACAACTGTAATAGCATAATCAATAAAATATATTTAAAAATGAAAGAAAGAAAAAAGAGAATATTGCTAAGTCAATTAGTGTTTACTAAATCAGTGAAAAATAAAAAAGTTCAGCTGTGACAAATCATTGCCTTTTATAATTTTTCTTGACTAGTAATAAGGCATGATTGTTTTAAATGGGTTTCATACAACAGTGATATCATTTACCCAGGGCTAAAACAATATAAAGCCACATTCAAAAATAGAAGGAAATAAATATTCATTCACAGCAAAAACATTAGTTTTCTGATAGTCTGTGTTAGAGTCAAAGTGGATAAAATGCAAATACCTTAAATATTCTCCAAAATATATACACTGTTTCAAATTGCTTTTCTACCCCTTTTCCCCCATGTATTAGCTAAAGCAATGTATTTTTGTTGGCTGACTTGATATTTATATATTCGAATCATTTAGGAGAAAAAGAGATGGTCTATACACATTTTAAGAGAATTCTGTATCATATTTTCAAGAATGAAAGAAAAAATCAAATTATGGAAATGGCATAGAAGCTAAAACTTTCCAACTATATTCAGATTCTCATATAAGCTTATATTTTTAGAAAAGAGAAGTGAATTTTTATGTTAAAATTTCATGAGTTAAAATAAAAGAGCAATACTATTATAATATCATTTGAAATACACCAGATGCTTATTTTGTTGGTTTTATTTAAATTTGACTATTCACGGACATTATCACTTGTTAATTTAGCTTTCTATCTCATGGAATTTTAAGAAATGGACTGCAGAGTTTTCATAGAGATATTGTAAATTGCCAAGAGTCAACTTCTCTCCAGAGATCCTGCCCTATCACGGCATATCCACTGAAAGCACAGACACATTAATCCCTCTACAACAGCTTATGCAGTACTTGCTAGAGAACAGATTGTGAGAAGAGTGGAGGAGGAATTCAGAGAATTGGAATGGGAACTCTATTGGCCTAGGCCAAAACATTCAATTCTTTCAAATATTTTTTAAAAAATATATTGAGCCCTAGGTAATGTGGCAAAGTAAAGTGAGTGCTGGCCTGCAAACCAAGGGGTTGCTGGTTCAATTCCTAGTCAAGGCATATGCCTAGATTGAAGGCCAGTTCCCCAGGGGGGCACATGAGAGAGTCAAAGATATACTAATATTTTTCACCCTCTTTTCTCCCTCTGTTCACCTCTCTCTAAAAATAAATAAATAAAGTCTTAATAATATATATTCAACAATAAATGTAATATATGATACATAGGGTTTGAGCCCTGGCTGGTGTAGCTCAGTGGATTGAGTGCCGGCCTGCAAACTAGAGTATCTCGGTTCGATTCCCAGTCAGGGCACATGCCTGGGTTGCAGGCCAGTTCCCAGCAGGGGACACACGAGAGGCAACCATACATTGATATTTCTCTCCCTCTCTCCTTCCCTTCCCCTCTAAAGATAAATAAAGATAAATAAAATCTTTTTTAAAAAGTTAAAAGTTTTATTAAAGATAAAATCTTTTTTAAAAAGTTAAAGTTTTATTTAAAGATAAATAAAATCTTTTTAAAAAAAGTTTCTCCTTAAAAAAAAAGATACATAGGGTTTGTAATACCAAATGTCTGGCAACTTCGAATGTATTTTAAATTTTTTTAAATTAATTATTCTTATTTTTAATATATTTTTTAAAGATTTTATTCATTTATCCTTAGAGGGGAAGGGAAGGAGAGAAGGAGAGAAATATCAATGTATGTTTGTCTCTCCTGTGTCTCCTGCTGGGAACTGGCCTGCAACCCAGGCATGTGCCCTGACTGGGAATCGAACCACGATCCCATAGTTCGCAGGCCCACATTCAGTCCACTGAGCTACACCAGCCAGGGTCAACTTTATTATTCGTTTATTTAAAATATACACTTTAAATCCACTCTATATACATGAGGACTATCTGGAAAAACTCTAGTAATTGTTAATAACAAGAACAGTTTGTGTGACATAGATGTAACCTGACAGTCAAGGAGAGTAGACTGGAATGCACATGTGTGAACAATGACAACTTTACTGTACTAGTCAGTGGGGGTGGTAGATGCTGTTGAGTGAGCATGTGCACTTTGTGGCTATTGCATTCAAAATGACTGAATGAGTAGAGCAATGAATCAGCATCAAATTTTGTGTTAAACTTGAACATTCCTCCATGGAATCTATTGGGATGATTCAAAAGGCCACTGCTACAAGCACCTGGTGATTGGCAGTTTCATCACAATGCACCCACTCATGCATCACATCTTGTGCTTTTTTTAAGCAAAATATCAAATCACCCAGGTGACTCAGCCTCTCTGAAGCCCAGATTTGGTGTGTTGAGGCCTCTGGCTTTTCCCCAAATTAAAATCATCTTTCAAAGGGATGAGATTTCAGAACATCAAAGACATTCAAGAAAATACCTGAAAGGATGCCATCTCTTTGTTGATTTTCTGTGTGGAAGATCTAGACATTGAAGTCAATGTATAGGTGTTAAAATCTCTGACTATGATTGTATTTCTGTTGCTTTTGTGTCCACCGAGATTTGCTTTCTATATTTAGGTGCTGTTGTGTTGGGTGCACTAATGATTACCAAGATTGTATTCTCTTCTTGGGTTCCCTTTATCATTATGTATTATCCTTTTTTGTCTCTTACTGTAGCCTTCGTTTTAAAATCTATTTTATCAGATATAGATACTGCCGCCCTAGTTTTTTTCTCTTTCCATTTGCATGAAATATCTTTTTCCATCCCTTTATTTTTAGTCTGTGTGTATCTTTTGATTGAGGTGGGTGTCTTGGAGGCAGCATATATATTGGTCTTGTTTTCTCATTCATTCAGCTACCCTGTGTCTTTTGGTTGGAGCATTTACGCCATTTACATTTATAGATAAGCATGTAGTGCCATTTTATTGTTACAATGTTTTGCACAGCTGTTTTTTTCTCTCTTTCTTCTTCTTCTTAAAGTATGCCCTTTGACATTTGTTGCAGTATGATTTGGTGTTAACAAACTTATTTTCCTTTTTCTTATCTGGGACATGTCTTCTTTCTCTTTCGATTTTAAATGGTAGCCTTTACTTTACCTTGTGGGTAAAGTAGCCTTGATTGCAGGTCCTTGCTTATCATCACCTGAAATATTTCACACCACATTATTCTGGCCTGAAACGTTTCTGTTGAGTAATAAGGTGCTAGTCTAGTTGGTGCTAACTTGTAAGTAACTATCTACTATTCTTTTGTGACTTTTAATATTCTCTATTTTCTTTAATCCTTGTCATTTTAATTTGATGTGTCTCTGCGTAGGCTGCTTTGGGTCCAACTTGTTCATGACTGATTTTTTTTTATTTGCGTGTCTTTTTCTTTCACTAGATTAACAAATTTTACTTCAAATAGGTTCTCAACTCCTTGTTTGCTCTCTTCTCCTTCTTGTATTCCCACAATGTGGATGTTGTTACACTTCATGTTTTCCAACATGTTTCTTAAGCTATCCTCATTTTTTAAAATTCTTTTTTCTTTTGCTACTTCTGCCTGGGTGTATTTTTTCTATCTTGTCTTCCAAATCACTGATTTAATCTGCTGCTTCTTTTACCTACCTTTTGTTCCTTCCAGTATATTATTAATTTCAGAAGCTACATTATTTATTTCTGACTGGTCCTTCTTTATGGTTTCTATGCCTTTTTCTCATGCTGTTGTGTATCCTTATAATTATTACTTTAATCTCTCTATCTGATAAATTTCTTGACTCCATTCATCTAGTTCTTCTGCAGAATTCTCTTGTTCTTTAATTTGGGCTCTGTTACTTTGTATTCTCATTTTGGCTGCTTCTCTCTATTTTCTTTATTTTTTAAAAAAGATTTTATTTAGCCCTGGCTGGTGTAGCTCAGTGGATTGAGCGCGGGCCTGTGAACCAGACGATAGTGGTTTGATTCCCAGTCAGGGCACATGCCTGGGTTGCAGGCCAGTTCCCAGCAGGGGACACATGAAAGGCAACCATACATTGATATTTCTCTCTTTCCCTTCCCCTCTAAAGATAAATAAAAATATTTTTAAAAATATTTTATTTATTTTTAGACAGAGGGGAAAGAAGGGAGTAAGAAAGGAAGAGAAAAAAAAAATGTGTGGTTGCCTCTCATGCATCCCCCACCTGGCCTGGCTGCAACCCAGGCCTGTGCCCTGAGTGGGAATCAAACAAGTGAGCCTTTATTTTGTAGGCCAGTGCTCAATCCACTGAGCCACACCAGCCAGGGCTATAGTGAATATTCTAACCTGTACATGCCATATGCTCTCTATTGCAACTACTCAGCCCTGTATGTATAAGAAGAAAGCAAACATAAAGCTATGTTAATTATAACAGTGTGTTACTGGCACAAAAGCAAACAATAGGCCAATATCACCGAGCAGAGAGCCCAGAAATTTAAAAATGCATGCATATATGATCAACTAATCTTCAATAAGGCTGCAAAATCATAACATTGGACCCTTACCTAACACCACACACAAAAATCAACTAAAATGAATTAAAGACTTAAATTAAAAAACTTGAAACTATAAAACTCCTGGAAGAGAACAAAAGCTTAAAGCTTTATGACAGTAGTCTTGGCAATGATTTTCTTGTGTATTACACTAAAGTCAAGGCCAGCAAAAGCAAAACAGACAATTAGGACGACATCCAACTAAAAAGTTTCTGCACAGAAAATGAGTAAAAGACAGCCTGTGGAATTGGGAACAAAATTTGATAAGGAGTTAATTTCCAAAAGATGTAAGTTCAAAGAAGTCTTTCAACAAAGTAGTAAAAGCAAACAAACAAACATTAAAAAATTGACAGAGGACCTGAGTAGACATTTTTCTAAAGACATAAGCATGGCCAACAAACGTACGAAGTTTGGTTTCAAACCAAAGTGAAATATCATTTCACAGCTATTGGAATAACTACTGTCAAAACAATAAATGTAAATGCTACTGAGTATGTGAAGAAATTGAGACCCAACCCATGTATACTGTTGCTGAGAATGTAAAATGGTGCATCTTCTATGAAAAACAGTATGGAAGTTCCTTGGAAAATTAAAAACAGAATTAACTTATGAGCTAGTAATTTTATTTGGGGGTATATATTCAAAAGAATTGAAATTAGAATCTAGAAGAGGTATCTACACTCCCATGTTCTTTGCACCATTTTTCACAATAGCCAACATATGGAAAAAACTTCAAATATACATAAAATATGACACATGTGTATTATACGCACCACATATATATTAATCATAATATGTAATAATATTAAGCCTTTAAATGGAATAAAATTTTGTCATCTGCAACAACATGAATGAATGTGGAGGACATTATGTTACATAGAAGAATTCCATTAGAAAAGAACAAACACTATATGATTCATTCCATTTACATGAGATATTTAATATAGTCAAAATCATGAAAACATAATATAGAATGGTGCCTGGATGGTAAAAGGAAGTGGGGANATACGCACCACATATATATTAATCATAATATGTAATAATATTAAGCCTTTAAATGGAATAAAATTTTGTCATCTGCAACAACATGAATGAATGTGGAGGACATTATGTTACATAGAACAATTCCATTAGAAAAGAACAAACACTATATGATTCATTCCATTTACATGAGATATTTAATATAGTCAAAATCATGAAAACATAATATAGAATAGTGCCTGGATGGTAAAAGGAAGTGGGGAGTCATTTTTCAACTGGTGGAAACTTTCAAGATGTATACTATCTAGATATATAGGATCTAGAGATGTATAAGATCTAGAGATCTATGTAGCACATTGTGTGCATATACTTTATTGTGCACTTAAACTTTGTTAAGAGGATAGATCTCATATTAAGTGTTCTCATCACAAGAAAAAAAGGTCTTGGCTGTGTTTCAGTGCAGTTTTATTTGTGGCACTAAAATAGGAATATACCATAACTCCTGCATGCCATAAAATATTATTCTTTTGCTTTCTATCAGCCATTTAAAATCATTTTTAAGGTGTGCGACAGGTTGATTTGATATATTTAGTGCAATAGGATTATCAACTTTGTGCGAGCTAACACATCCATTATGACGTGTAATTATCAAGCTTTTGGGATGAAGCTAGTTGAGTCTAATGTATTAACAACTTGGAAGTTTACAACAAGAATTATTTACAATAATTACTTGCTGTGTGTTGTATTTTCAGAACTTATTTATCTACTAATTACAAGTTTATATGTCTTTATTAATAACACATATATAATTTCTTTTGGAAGAAAGAACACATTTGCAGTTGTGATAAAAATGAAATATTGTCATAAGATTTTAACTTAAGTGAAAAACAATAATCTTCATCTCCCCATAAATGCAAATATATGTTTGTTCACATGGATGTATTAACACATACATATACATACTTTATAACCATGTTTTACAATAATGATAAAGAGACAACACTTTAAACAGAGGTGGAGGAAATTTTTATATATATATTTGATTTATAAATATCTTATTTTCTCATCAAAATAATCATTTTTATGTGTGACTAGGTTGTGCTGGATTTATATCTTTAAAATATGTGTATGTGCTTTTTCTCGGCTATATTGATTCATGTCATGAGGTGACAATTACTATTTAAAGGAGATATATATACTTAAGTCCATAAACACATTTTTACCTCTTCCTAAATTTCGGACATGGTATGGGAATGTTCACACAGACCAATTCAGTGAAATGCTATTTTGCCGATGTTGCATACCCTATATGCACATATATTTTTTGAGATTATTTTAACTCAGTAAATTAATACTTTTTCATTTAAAGAAAATTTGACTATAGCTGCTAATATAATGTTCTTCACTAGTTACAAGATTGGAGCTCCAAACACGACACAACAGAATGACATCCAAAAGGGGATATAAACAAAAATGACTTCTTTTTTTATATAAGACTAGGTATTTTTTCCTTATGTGTTTTATCTTGAGTAAAATCCTTTCCAGAATTCCTTAGGACTCATTCAATTTGGTCTCAAATATTCTGTCATGCGTGAATAAAATATATCAAAAGATAATGTGCTAATAAGATAAGTTCAGATTAATAATGTCTCTTTCTCATTTAGAAGAAAAGGTTAACATGTCATTTAAAATATTAAGTTGAGAGTAGAGTAAAATCGAAAGTCATTTTATAGTTAGTAAATTATAAATCCAGAGACTTAATCATTCTTCCTACCTACATCCACCTGAAGACTTTAATCTTGGTGGCAGGTAAATATAAATAGTTAATTGGACATTTAAAATTTTCAGAAATTTTTCTATTTAATAGCACAATTTGTCGGGGAGGATTTTGAAGTAATTTTTTCCATGTGGCAGCGTATAGAATTGTAAAATGAAGAATATTCCAATTTAAATGTTATTGAAAATTGGGGAACAAGGCATGGACTCTAATTCCTTAACGTAATCCTACATAATAAAATAAAGCTCAACATGGTTTTCAGAGGCAGGCATTAGTTCATTAAAATATTATTTTTTAAATAGTATCTGTGCCAAGGCACGTATCAGGGATTAGTTTCAGTTAAAGCAATTTTCCAAATAGATATTTGCATTTCTTTATAATATTATATTGGTATAATTTAATAAAGCCATGTTGCTGATAGGGACTGAGTCAGAAATTATAGTACTTTATACAATGTTACACAGTCGGTCATAGCTTGAGCTGATATAGAAATCTAGGCATGATCCATTCTTTTCTACTTTTGAATTAGTATCCATTTTCATCAGTATGCTGACAATATAATTTTATCTATTATCTTTTTTAAATTTTTTATTTAATTATTTTTCAAGTACAGTTTTCTGTCTATTACTCCCATCCCATCCCACCCCCTCATCCTCCCCCCTCCCTCCCATTTCCACCCTTCACAGTTGTTGTCCATGTATCCTTTATATAGGTTCCTCTAAATCCCCCCCCTTATTTCCCCTGAAATTCCCTCCCCTCTCCCCTCTGGTCACTGTCAGCCTGTTCTCTATTTCAGTGTCTTTGGTTATNCTGTGCCAAGGCACGTATCAGGGATTAGTTTCAGTTAAAGCAATTTTCCAAATAGATATTTGCATTTCTTTATAATATTATATTGGTATAATTTAATAAAGCCATGTTGCTGATAGGGACTGAGTCAGAGAAATTATAGTACTTTATACAATGTTACACAGTCGGTCATAGCTTGAGCTGATATAGAAATCTAGGCATGATCCATTCTTTTCTACTTTTGAATTAGAATCCATTTTCATCAGTATGCTGACAATATAATTTTATCTATTATCTTTTTGATCACCATTTTCCATGTAAAACCTGTTTGAAAGCTTCAAAGAATGCTTGGTGTTTTAAAACTGGTTTTCAAAGTATGTTCCTACATTCATGTCATTAATCTACATTCATGGACCCGGCCGTGACCTATGGAACTTGAATATCTGGAGATGCAGCAAAACACTTTTTTAGCAGTTTCTCTACAAGATTTTTAAGGCATAGTAGAGTCTCTGAGAACCACCACTTGAATGTATACATTTTTAAGTAAATTTAATACTGAATCCACAATGTTTTTAAACTAATTTCAATTTTCACCCTTTAATTAAATTTATGAGTATTTTCTTGGGTTTTATCTTCAGTATAAGTTTAATAGAGGGTGAAATGCATTACCATGAGACTATTAAAATTGTATGTTATTTCCATTGTAATTTAGAGAATCAAATAAAATATATGGGAATTCCAAAAAATTCACTTAATATGAGAACAGGTAGGGTTTGCAGTTATTTTCACATATTATGAAAAGTAATTTATACCTTTTTATAAACATATGGGTACAAATATAACACAAAATACATGTATTATTTTGCATATATAATAATAAAGTGTAGTTTTCACTTATCTAAAATTTTATTTTTGCAAATGACTCTGCTTTGTTTACAATGTACTTAAAGTTAACATTTTACTTTTATTAGCTTTTGTGGTGTTATTAGATACATTTTCTTTGTTTTGATATTATTTTTGTTTTTATTACTTCTTTTTTGATATTCCTTACATAATTAAAATGATAAGATATGCAAAATTAATGTTCTCTTGCATGTCTATTTACAAAGATTTCTTATGTGTTAGTGTGAGTAGTAAAGCATGAGGAAACAGGCAAATCTACTCCTCCTTTGGGATTTACAGGTAAGGTAATCAGCTTCAGTTAACTTACTTCCCCACATGCCTTTAAAAGTTCAATAATATTGAATACATTGTAATTCTTCTCTTTATCCATCCATCCACTGGTACCCATGTTTGTTTCCATATTTTTGCTATCATGAGTCAAATTGCTTCAATACATGTGGGCAGCACACATATACCTTAGAGACTGATATGTATCTAAACCTGTATCCTTCTGGTATGTATCTAGCAATGGAAGTGCTGTATTATATGATAATTCTATTTTTAACTTCTTGTGGAATTTCAATACTATTTTCCAGAGGGGCTGCACCAATTGACATTTTCACCAAGAGTGTATAAGGGTTTCCCTTTCTCTGTATCTTTGCCAACACTTATCTCTTATCTTGTTGTTAAATACCACACTAACAGGTGTAAGTGATATCTGATTATGGCTTTGACATGCATGTCCCTGATGATTAGTGATGTGGAGCATCTTTTCAGGTATCTGTTAACCATTTGAATGTCTTCATTGGGAAAGTATCTATTCAGGTCCTCTGCCCATTTTATTAGTTGGATTGTTTTTTTGTTATTGAGTTGTGCATATACCTCATATATTTTGAATATTAAGGCCTTAGAAAATATACAGTTTACAAATATTTTCTAACATTCAATAGATTGCCTTCACATTTTCTTGAATGTTTCTTTTGCCATCCAGAGACTTTTTAGTTTTATTTATTTCCATTAGATATTTTGGAGTTTTTGGCTTGTGCTTTTTTGTTATATTCTAAAAACTGTTGCCAAGACCAACGCCAAAGAAGTTTTTTCTCTATGTTTTCTTATAGGAGTTTTATGGTTTCAGCCCTTTCATTTAGTGTTTAATCCATTTTGAGTTAACTTTGTGAGTAGTGTAAAATAGAGATCCCTTTTTCATTCTTTTGCATCTGAATATCCAATTTTTCCCAGCACCATTTATTGAGAAGAATATCTTCTCCCCACTGAGTATTTCCTGGCACCCTTGTTAAATATTACTTGACTGTAAATGCATGGGTTTATTTCTGAACTCTCAGTTAGTTCCATTGTTCTGTGTGTCTGTTATTATACCATCTCTGTACCATTTTGGTTATTATAGCTTTGCAATAGTCAATAAAATCAGGAAGTGTAATGCCTCCAGGTTTGTTTTTCTTTTTTAGGATTTCTTTAGCTACTGTGGGTCTTTTGTGGTTCCACATGAATTTTGGGATTGTTTTTCTATTTCTTCAAAATGTCATTGGAATTTTGATGGAGAGTTTATTCACCTTGCAGATATCTTTGTGTCATTTTTGACAGTATTAATTCTTCTGATCCATGACAATGACATATCTTATTTATTTGTGTCTTCAATTTCTTTCATCAATGTTTTATTGTTTCACATTTTTGGCTAAGTTTTTTCACCTTTTTAAAAACATTTATGATAAGTATTTTATTGATTTTGATGCTATTATAATTGTAATTATTTTCTTTATTTCCATTACAAATGTGTCATTGTGTTTGGAAGCATAACTGATTTTTATTCATTGATTTTGTATTCTGAAACTTTACTGAATTCATTTATTACTTCTCACAATTTTTTGGTGGTGTCCTCAGAGTTTTTCTGTATATAAGACCACATCATCTGAAAACAGACACAATTTTACTTCTCCCACTTAGATGAGCTTTTTTTCTTGTTTGCTTAATTGCTCTGTCTAGGACTTCCTGTCCTATATTGAGTAGTATTGGTGAGATGAGACACCTTTGTCATATCTTGATCTTAAAGAAAAAGCTTTAAACTTTTTACCATTGTTTATGAAGTTATTTGTGAGTTTATTGTATATGGTTTTTACCGTATGTTGATACATTTCTTCTATGCCCATTTTTTGAGAATTTTAAGCATGAAAGGATGTTGAATTATATCAAATGCTTTTTCTGCATCCATAAGAATGATATGAATTTTACCTATCATTCTATTAAGGTAGTGTATCACATTGATTGATTTGCACTATGTACAATGATCCTTGCATCTCAGGAATAAATTCTTCTAGATCATGGTTTGTGATCCATTTATTATGCCATTGAATTGGATTTGCTAATATTTTGTGAGAATTTTTACATCAATATTCATCAGTGGTATTGGCCTGTGGGTTTTTCTTTTTTAGTTTCTTTATCTGGCTTTGGTATCAGGGTAATGATGGGCTCATAAAATGAGCTTGGGAATGTTCTCACCTGTTTAATTTTGGGGGAAAGAATTTGAGAAGGATTGACATTAGTTCTTACTCAACTGTGCAGTAGAATTTACCAATAAAACTATTTGATTTGGGGCTTTTCTTTGTTGGAAGATTTTTTATTATCATTTCAAGCTTCATATTCACAATAGGTCTGTTCACATTTTTAATTTCTTCATTTTTAGTCTTAGTGAATGAATGGGGAGAAAAACAAGACCTAAGTATTTTGTATTTCAATCATTGCTTTCTTTAACTCCAGAATTTTTCTTATTATTTTATTGTTTTTCTTTCTATTAATTAATTTTAAGTTGTGTGTGGTTTTCTTGATTTCATTATAATGTCTTTCTGTGTTTTCTGTTGCTTACTGAACTGCCTGAAAACAACAATTTGGGATTGTTTTTCAGGCAAACTACCAATCTCTATTTCTTTTGTGTCAGTTCCTTTCAAGTTGTTGTTGTTGTTTTGGTAGTGTCCATGTTTCCATGGTTTTTCATGTGCTTTGAAGCCCTGCATTGCTGTCTATGTCAAACAAATAGTTGCCTCCACCAGTCTTCACTGGCTGACTGCAAGAACGCAGTCAGTGAGTGCTTCTGAGGCATGCTCAGACCTTTTCTATTGACATGCTTGCTCCACAATTCGTAATCCCTCTTGAAGAGTAATTCTTTAGATTGTATGCTTGCAAAACTAGGTTTATTACTGCCAGTAAAACTCTTATTTACTTACCATTGGGTAGTGCTAAATGCTGAGATTTGTGTACTTTCTCCCAACTCTGCAAAGTTGAGGGGGCTTTCTGTGGTTGCACTATAGCCTTTAGCAAAGGCTCACTCTTGCTTCTATTGGGGAAGTGCACATGGAACAGGTAATGGGGTGGGGTGTGAGTGGGTGAAGCACGTAGAGCATTGCGGGTGCCTGTGGACCAACTAGAGTGTCAGCAGAAGAGGCATGCCAGTGGCTCATTTGCTGGCTTCTTGATAGAGTCTGTGAAGTGATTAATAGGAATCTGTCCTTTTGATACTTTCCATTTGAAGCCCAGGAAGCTGAACTTTCAGCTGCTCGTCAACCCCAGGTCATGCAATCATGACCTGTTATTCTGGACAGGACAAGAAAAAAATTTGTCTTTCTGTCAGCTTTCTGCATGGCGGTAGAAGCTGAGCACTCACTCATGTGCTCTCACTTTCTGCAAGGGAAAAAGCGGGCTGAGATGGTCACTCTGGGCAGTGAGCTGAGCCAGCCTCAGAGAGGAATGGATGCTGCAGGTAAAGTGAAAATTCTTTTTCTTACCCTCTTTGACACATCCAACGTCAGATTTTTTTCTTTCTCTACTTGTGTTCTAGAAATTTTCCACTCCCAGACTTCCACAAAAGCTTTCTCTCATCAGTGAGGGATTGTCAAAATTGCTGTAACTTGGGAGGAAGAAAGTGGAAAACTCCTATACCACCTCAAGCAAGGAAAAACATCCAGAACATTTCCCTTAGCCAAATTAAGGGTTATAGCAAATACTTCATTAAGAAGAGTCAAAAACGGATTTGAAACTAATTTATATAAAATAGATTTATTGATGTATACAAATTTTATTTAATTTTAATTCATAATAAACATGTCTGTCACATTCTTATGCTACTCCATAGTTCATGTGTACACTATGATAGCATATTTCTAACACCCATTATTCTCTTGTGGTTTATGTAAAATATAATAAAATTAAATTAAAAATTAAGTAATAAAAATTAAGTCAATAAATGTTGACTAGAAATAGTTTAATTAATATCTGGAATTTATTTTGATTATATATTATTTTAAGTTAATAATAAATATTATGTGCAATATACTTGTTGGTTCCAACACAACTGCCTGAAATTCTGTAGTTTTGCTATTCAGATAAATGTAAGGATGAGTAACCAATGTATATTACAGTCAAATTTCAAAGTCTTATGTTGCTACCTAAGAAGATACCAATTTATCTGATGCATAGTTTAAGTACTGGTAATTGGAATGCTCACAGAATGGACTGAGCTTGGTTACAAATTAACCAAGGAACATTTGAAGGAACGAATGAAGGCTATCCAAGGTGAAATAAAGCAAAATATCCGGGGAATCAACAGTGACAGGAAGGAAACCAAGACTCAAAGCAACAATTTGGAACAGAAGGAAGAAATAAACATCTAATCAGAACTGAATAAAGAAAGAAGAATTAAAAAAAATTAGGAGGCTTAGGAACCTCTGGGACAGCTTTAAACATTCCAATATCCAAATCATAGGGGTGCCAGAAGGAGAAGAACAACAACAAAAATTGGAAACTTATATGAACAAATAATGAAGGAAAACTTCCCCAATTTGGCAAAGGAAATAAACTTGCAGGAAATCCAGGAAGCTCAGAGAGTACCAAAGAAGTTGGGCCCAAGAAGGAACACACCAAGGCACATCATAATTACTTTAGCCAAGATTAAAATGAAGGAGAGAATTCTAGAAGCAGCAAAAGATAAAGGGACAGTCACCTACAAAGGGGTTCCCATCAGACTGTCAACTGATTTCTCAAAAGAGACCTTATAGGCAAGAAGGGGCTGGAAAGAAGTATTCCAAGTCATGAAAGGCAAGGATCTACATCCAAGATCACTCTATCCAGCAAAGCTTTCATTTAAAACGGAAGGGCAGATAAAGTGCTCCCCCAATAAAGTCAAGTTAAAGGAGTTCATGATCACCATGACCTAATTATATGAAATGTTAAAAGAACTTATCTAAGAAATTTAAGATAGAAAACTATGAACAGTAAAATGAGAACAAACTCACAACCAGAAACTACACCTAAAAAAAAAAATAAACAACAAAAACAAAAACTAAGCAAACAACTAGAACAGCAACAGAATCAGAGAAATAGACACTACATGGAGGATTTTCAGTGGGGAAGGGGAGGGGCAGAATACAAGGGGAAAGGTAAAGGTAATGAGAAGCATAATTTGTAGGTATAAAATAGATGGGGAGAGGTTAAGAATGATATAGGAAACAGAGAATTTAAAGAATTTATATGTACAACCCATGGGCATGAACTAAGTTGGGGAGATGCTGGAGTGTTGGAGAAGCAGGGTAGAAGGGGTAAAAAGGGGGAAAAACTGGGAAGAAAAAAAAAAGAATACCATGGTCTAAAAGCTTCACTCTGCTAATTAATTAAAACTCTAGAAACTATACAATACCAATAAAACTTTTATTTATATTTTTACATTGAACCATAATAGAAAACTATAACCAGTTACAATGTTATGCATTAGTCCCCCTGGAACATTCTTAAAGCATAAGAAAAGTTTAAATTTCTGTTAAAATCTACTATATTTTGCCTTCTTATTACTTACGTGTTTTTCAAATTGTTAACCTTGCTTTCAAAGGCTGTAAATCATTGTTTCTAACAGAACAATTGATTTAAGCAGCATGCCTACAGATATTGCAGTTATTCTGTGAGAAATAACCAAATAGTTTTCCAACTTTAGGAATCCATACAATACAGAGGTCATCATTATTGGCATCATAACTTGACTGCTGATTCATTTATTGCACTATTTCATGCCACGTAGTCACGTTGATGTCTGTGCCAGATCAGTTGCTGTCAATCTTAATGATATGATCTGCTACAATCATTTAATTTTTTTAAAGCTTTTTCCTCATTTATCTTTAGAGGGGAAGGGAAGGAGGAAGGGAGAGAAATACCAATGTATGGTTGCCTGTTGTGCATCCCCTGCTGGGAACTGGCCTGCAACCCAGACATGTGACCTGACTGGGAATCGAACTGCGATTGTGTGGTTCGCAGGCCCACGCTCAATCCACTGAGCTACACCAGCCAGGACCTACAATCATTTAATTTTTGATAGTCAATTGCCTTGTTCAGAAGAAGTGTCAGTCAGTAATGTAAATTTTTAAAATTAAATTTATTGGAGTGACAATGGTTAAAGGATTTAACCATTGTTTCAAGTGTGCCATGTTACCATATGTCATCTGTATATTGTGTTGTAAGTCAAATCATCTTCCATCACCACATATTTGACCCCCTTTACCCTTTTCTATGCTCTACCCCCTTCCTGCTGTTAACAACCATATTGTCTGCACCCATGAGTTTTTGTTTGTTTTTCTTCTTTATTTGTTGCGTCCAGTTTGATATACCACATATGAGTTACAGCATGATATTCTCAAGTTCCATCCATGTTTTCACAAATGTATCTGTCTTTTCTTATGGCAGAACAGTATTCCATTGCACGTGTGTACCAAGTTGGAAAGACACATGCAAGGTAATGAAATCAAACAACTATTTGTCTCCATATACAAAAACTAACTCAAAATAACCAAAAACCTAAATTAAGATAAGAAACAATAAATTACTAAATTTATGGACTTTGGTCTTAGGGTTTTATGAATTTTGACCCCAAGGCAAGACAAGTGAAGGCAAAAATAAGTGCATGAGACTATATGAAACTAAAAAAGCTTCTGCATAACAAAAGAAACACCACCACCACCACCAAAAAAAGACAACCAGCTAAATGGGAAAAAATATTTGCAAGCAACATCTCTGACAAGGGATAGATTTTGAATTAAAATAGTTTTAAAAATACAATCAGAACTACTAAAAGTAGGTGTGTCGAAGCCAATTGAGACCAGGCAGGTCCACTGTAGCTTTGGGGAGATGGAAGAAAATCCACAAAGATATGGGGGTGCTTGACATGCCTTTATTCAGGGGTGGGTGAGCCAAGCATGCTGCAAGCTGTCTGTCTAGTGAACAAAGCCAGCAAAATGCCAGAAAACCATATAACATAACTCTGTGAATGTGAGCCTTGTTATGGGAACAGTTCATGGGATCTAGTCTCAAGGCTATGAGAACATTAGTTATTGGGCATTTCCAAGGGTATGGGAGCACTGCTTCCCTGAATTACCCAGGCACCTGGGTGAGGAAGCCAGACTGCCCGCATTTACCTACCCTACAGTAGCTAATAAATATTGTGCATTTACTGTAATCAAATGAATTTTATTAAATCTGAAATTATTTGCAAAGCATGTGTAATCAGTAAGGATGATGGAAGAATATTAAATAAATAACTACGAGGTTTAAACTGTAGGAAAACCTCATTAAATATTCTGGTTTTTAGGGTTAAAATCTTTTAAGAGTATAGTTTGTAAATGCTGGGTATTTTTTCTAAGGTCAAAGTAGATGAACCATAATAAATCATTCTCCTTTGTTTTCTGGAAATACTTTAAAACTATAATCTCTGCTATTGTTTTAAATATATTTAATTTGTATTAGAAATAAAATAGAATTTCCTGTCTGATAGCACCTTGATCATTTTAAGAGACTAGTACTATTGCATTTTTATTTCTTGTTATTCTTTTTTCCTTTATGAAAATAAACAGCTAATTAATAGCCTCATCTGTATTTGGAGGGGAAACTCATTAACTGAAGTATTTCTCTCTAAAATGTTGATCTTTGAAAGTATTCACTTTGATCACATTCTTCAAATTATTTGGCATTTTCTTTTCTCCTCTGCTTTTCTTCCCTACTTGGGTGTACACGTGTGTGTTACAAACTCACACACAGACACACACACAGTTCTGCCTTTATACCTTTATCTTTCAGTACCATCAAAAAACTCCCCAGTGCCATCTGCTTTATTATTTCTTCAGGGAATATCATGGTTTAGAATCTCACTAATGTTCCTATTTCTTGTCCTAGTCATGCTTGAAAATGGTACAGAAAGTCTACTTGTGACTGGAAGGAAAAAGACACACACAGAGAATGCATTTATTTTCTTCTCCATAAAGAGGACACAGAGACTCTACCCAAAGTCTGATTTTTACCACCTGTCTTCAGTGGGGAAATTTCCCATCTGTGTTAATAAAATAATCTCCAAACTAGTTCTCCTCCTTCCAACAACGCTCCCTGTTGGAGGTTGCACGTGTCCCCCAGATTATGGCAGGTGAAGCAGCAACCCTAGTAATATTGCATGCATGTGGACATGACCTTGGGTGCACATCGTGACTTCATGTATGTACTCAAGTTAAGATGAAGTCATGCTGGAGTAGGTTGGCTCCTACTTAATGATTGGTAGTCTTAAAAAAAGAAGGGCATTTGAACACAGAGGTATACAGGGAAACTGCCACATGAGGAGACAAGCAGATTCTGGAGTGATGCATCAACAAAATCGAGGAACATCGAGGATTGCCAGCAACTACCAGAAGCTAGGAAGAAGCAAGGAAGTTTCCTTCCCTTAGATTTTCAAAGAGAACACATTCCTGCCAACATCTGAACTTCAGACTGTGAGAGATAAACCTCAGTTTATCTGAGGTTTAAGGTGGCCAGTTTGTGGTGGTTTGTTCCAGCAGCCCTGACAAATTATTACACTCATTTTTATTTCAATCCTAACAGAATAGCAGAAAGACCCTTTATCCTCATAACATATTCTTATCAGAATGCTGAGTGATATTTTAAAATACATACCACATCTTGTCTCTTTTGTACTCAAGATGCTGTAGTATCTCCACAATTCTTTTGCAGTAAAGAATTATATTACTAGTTTTGCTGAGCTATATTTGATCTGGCCCTTGTTAGTTCTCACGTCTCAATTCCTAGACTAAATTTTGTCTTGCTCACTCTGCTTTAAGCTACTGGCCTTATTGTTCTTAAAATATAGCTGGAAAGTTGTTTTCAGGCCATAGCATTGTGAATTCTTTGTGCCTGGAATACATTTTTGCTCAGATGTTCATGTACTTGACTCCCTTATTTCATCATTTGTTTGTTGTCATTGCTTTTTATCTTCTACAGTTCTATAGATGTTAATAAAATTTAAAAATATTTTTTCTCTCCCTGCTAGAATATTTTTTTAAATCATGTCAATTATCCTTCCCTACACAGGGCTCCTCCATCCAATACAGAAGCCACCAGCCACTTGTAGCTGTTGAACCTTTTCAGGGTGAACATGTGCTGTGTGAAATGCACAGTGGTTTTAAAAAACTTAGTATGAAAACAATGTAAAGCCATTATAGTTATGTATTGATTATACATTGAACTGATAATATTTTATTGTAAGTTTATATAAAATACACATTTTCATTTTTATTAACTTTAAAATAAGGCTTCTACAAAATTTTGAATTGCATTTTGTCTCAGAATTCTGACCTGTATTACACTGCAGTTATGTATTTCTACTTAATGTAATGCCATAGCTGCAAAGTCTACCTACATGTTTTGTCTCTGAAAAGGTATTTTCTTAGAAACTGCATAAACCTCACACTCAAACAAAATCTGATTTATTGGGAATAACACAGGAAGCTCAAAGTGGACAGGTATGTGTCAATAATCCAACTTAGTTTCCAAATATTGAGTTATATTAAAATAATACATAATTTTTAAAAATCTGTCCATAGATTGAGTTTTAAGGTGGGAGTTATAGACTCTGGGAATTTATATTAAAGTAGAAATACAATATGGTATCAGTACCTCAATATTGTATAGACTATGAACAAAGTCATGGGTACAAATAAATAAAATAAAATGCATTTCATTAAATTCTAAAAAAAATAATAAATTTATGTTGGAAGAACAGTGATCTGAGTGAGGTGGATTTTAAAAGTTGGGAAGGGACAGTAGGAAGAATGAGTGCTGAAATGCTCACACTTCTTAGGAACCACATTTGTATATTATGAAAGAATTTCTGAGTGTACTTCTTAACTTAAAAAGTTATTACTTTATAGTGATTTTGGTGAAAATGTAAAGGAAACTGGGGTCACATTGTAAAGGGCTTTCACATTAAAAGCTGCTTATTTTGTGAGCTTAGTTTTGTAAGTGAAATTGTGTATAAAATAGATGTATTAAAAATGATGTTACCCAAAACAATGCATAGCTTTAAAATTACGTCTTAATTTCTAAAGTAATATTTTATTTATACAATCTCATGTTACTCCATAAATCTAAATCTGAAATATATGTAGCACATGAGCTATGCTTCTGGAAGAACTTTTGACCATCTGACAAAGTAGAACATTAGCTAGCTGTTATCTCAAGATAGAAGAAATCAAAAATCAGTCTATTACATGGACGGAAAGAGAAAAAAAAATTTGAGTGTTATTTTTGAGTGGTAGGAATCAAAACAATGTCATTTCATCCTTACTTTCCCCAAACTAAAGCATTGTTATTAAGAGTACTTTAGTTTTGGAGTTTCAGGGACATGTGTAGCTGTACCAACACACACATAACACACTATCAGCAAGTACCAACAAGAAGTGAAAATTATCGGCCATTCAACGACATTCATCTCTCCTTCATTCCATTGTTACAGAATTATAGATTGAGATATGAACATCTAATAGTAACTATATTCCCCAGCCTGTTTGTCTTTTGCTGTGAGGTGTGGCCTACAACCAATCTCTAAATGAAAGTGATCTAAATTATGTTTGGCGATTTTGTTTCTAGTCCTGTAAAATGAGGTATTTACTTTCCCGTGTTGTCTTTACCTTTCCACCACCTTGAAAGTGGCCAACAGAGAATCCAGTTTGACACCACAGGTAGGGTAATGCTATACAGGATGGCACTGATCTTGGTTTCTAAATGAATGAAAGGAGCAGAGCTACCTTACCAACCTGGCTCTCTCACCTCGGGACTAGTATAAGGAAGATAAACTCAGATTTCCTTAACCCACTCTATTTTGGGACCTCTTACCACGTCGGCTTATCCGTTAGCCCACTTAATAAAGTGTGCACCTAGAAAATATCTCACAAAGCAAAGCAGACAGTTTTTATATTAGTTTACTATGAAGTATTAGCTATCTCGCATAACACATGCGCAAGGAACAGATTATCTTAATTCCATTAATCTTGTTCTCCCCTGAAAGCACTATTCATCTAATCCCAATCACCATAGCAGGGAAATTACTCAGATTCTACTTCCATAATTAAAGATCATCACCTGCCATTGAGAACTAAATGTGGTGACTTTTATGAATGTTCTGTCCCCCAGGCAATTCAATACACTGTGCTTTAAGTTTGAGCTTATTTGTTCAAGAACATTTTTGAGCGTTTCTTAGTTCTGTACTACCCAGTTTATGAAATTGTCTTTCATTTTTAAGCCTGATCAGGCAGTAGCCCATCTGAGGCACAGCATATCAGAAAGGTCAAAAATGGAGTTTGCTATTCATCAGGGTCCAGACTAAGGTTCCCAGATCTATGCTTCTGGGAAAGTTCTTTTTATTTTTACACAGAAATGAGGGCATCACTAGCACCTAACCCACTTGACTGTGGATATTCAACAGGGTAATAGGTATAAATTGTTAGCCATCGTGGCAGACACATAGTAAGCTAAAAGTTATTTTTATTACATTTTCATATATGTCCAAAAAGTAATATAATTTTATATTAGGTTGCCTTTGAACCAGTAAAATGTTAAGAGTTTTTGATAAATTATCCTGCTAAACAAGATATCAAAATACCCTGTTTCTGGTAGCTAAGGCTGCTATAACAAAATGCCATGAATTACAAGGTTTATCAGTGACAGAAATTTATTTCTCTCCGTTTTTAAAGCTGAAAATCTAACATCAATATGCCAGCCTTGTTGGATTCTGGGAAAAAAGGCTCTCTCCTGGGCTAGAGACTGCTGACCTTTCAGTGTATCCTCACGTGAGACAAACAGCCAGCAGGCCCCCTTTCCTGCCTCCTCTTACAGGGGCCCTCATCACCTTTGTGTGCGCTCCACTGCCACGACCTCATTTAGTTCTAATTACCTCTAAAGATTCCTACCGCTTAAATGCCATCACACTGCAGATCAAATTTAAAGGTATGACTTTTGGAGTGATACAGACATTCAGTCTTTGATGATCCCACCTGAAACCTTTCTTGCCTGTCTCTGTTAGCAATAAGAAATCTCGGATGATCCTATTGCTGAAAATCCTGATTCAACAGTTTCAAATCATGTTTTACATCCTCCCTCTTTTTTTCCTGTCACGTTGACTTAATCCCTATGGTATAGTCATTATATAGTCTCTACTGGATTTTTCAAATTTGTTAGTCAACACATGTTTATTTAATACATAAAAAAATTATTTAACAGCCATGTCACTGGGAATATAAAGGGAAACAAGAAAAATTCATCCATGAACTCAGAGAAATTGCAGGATATAAGTTTAAATAAATTAACGTGGGTTTTATGCTCATGGTAATTTTTACCTAATTATCATTTCTCATATTGATTGATTTAAAATGTATATAGTATTATTGGTGAGCTTTGATAAATATAGATAACGCACAACCAAAATCAACACATTGAAAATTTTCCTTGTCACAAAATTTTCTTCATGATCCTTTGTACTTAACAATTTTTAACCCTGGGGACTAGCAACCACATATTTGGT
Source organism: Sturnira hondurensis (assembly GCF_014824575.4). NCBI lineage: Eukaryota > Metazoa > Chordata > Mammalia > Chiroptera > Phyllostomidae > Sturnira > Sturnira hondurensis. Next base: position 19,318,253 of record NW_028073511.1, on the reverse strand, counting down.
TTTGGTTTCTATACTTGTGTAATTTTCCCAATTGTTCATTAATGGAATTATACAACTGATAGTTTTGCGTATCTGTCTTATTTCAATTAGCAAAATACTTTGAGATTCACCAATATGATTGCATTTATTTCTATTCTATGTATTATCCTACTGAATTAACATATGAAAATGTGTTTATTCATTAGTCAGTTGATGGCTATTTGAATTCTTCCCAATATGTGGCTATGTGAATGAGGCTGTCACAGATACTGATGTGGAGGTCTTGTTGTGAACATGTGTGTGTTTCTCTTGGATATAAACCTAGAGTAGAGCCGCTGGATCATATAACAGGTGTACATTAAACTTTAAGAAACTATAACATTCTTTTTTAAAGTAGACGGTTCACTTTGCATTGCCACCCACAATATATGAGAGTTCCCTTTGCTAAATATCTTTGTCATCTTTTTTTATTGTTAAGTTTGATTTGCTTTCATTTATCTTTGGTTTTGATTTTTATTTTTCCTATCCATTAGTTATATAATAGTCTGACAATGCTATTTAATTTGTATTTCCCAAATGACCAATAATATTAAGCATCTTTTCATGTGCTTAGTTGTCATTGCTATTTATTCAAATCATTAAGTCATTTAAAACTTTTCATTATATATATTTGCCCATTTAGAAAATTTTGTGATTTTTCTTATTAGCTTGATGTATGATTTCTTTGTGTATTATAGGATATCTTCTTTCTCAGAAGAGTGTTTTGAATTTTTTCAGTCTGTTTTCTGCTTATTCATTTCCTTAATATGATGTTTGAGGAAGTTGTTGTTTTTCTCTATGAAGTGTAACTTACCATTATTTTCTTTTACAGTTCATGGTTTTTGACTTACCTACAAATTTTTAACCTAGTCCACAAGGTTTTTCTTATATATTTGTTAAATCCTAATTTTTCAGATGTTACATTTAGACCTCTGGTTCATCACAGCAATTTTGTATAAGGTGTAAAGTGGGCATTGATTCTTATCTTTACCCAAGCTTTATCTGGGCAGCCCAGGATGAATTTTACCTTTAAAATAATCTGTCGGCACTGTATTAACTTGACAACTTTGTCACTGATTAATTGACAATATATGAATATTTAGTTTTGATCCGGGCTATGTATTTTGTTTTATTGATCTATTAGTTTATCTATAAACTAATTTTACATTGACTTTTTTGGAATAGTTTATTTTAGATTTTATTTATTTATTTTTAGAAAGAGGAAAGGGAGGAAGAAAGAGAGAAAGGGAAACATTGGTCAGTTGTCCTTCACACATGCCCCAACCAGAGAGAGGCCCACAACCCAGGCATGTGCCCTGACCTGGAATTGAACTGGCAACCACTTGCTTTGCAGGATAATGTTCAACCAACTGAGCCATGACAGTCAGGCCTATTAAAATAGTTTTTAAATTGATAAACTCACTAATTTTTGATAGCTCCATGTGCATTTTTGGAAGCTTTCTTGAGTCATTATGATGTTTCTATATAGATAGTTTTATATGCCATGTAACCTGAAGTATCCATAGGTTTTAGACAATAGGATATTGACATGTGGGGAGCTGTTATATTTTCTACTTTAACTCTTCAATAGAAAACAACAATTAAATTATAATATGGTTATTGTGGACATAATAAAAAGGACTAACTGAAAGCTATAAGCTGTAAGATAAGAATGCTAACAGCAAGAAAATAAAAATACTGAAAGAATATTATAAATTGAAGAGGAATAGAATCACTGGAGAAGCATGAAACACATCAATAAAAACACTTTTCAGTCTGAGTATTGTGAAAGACTTAAAACAGTTCAGATTATGTCACATTATATACTTTAAATATGTATAAATATTTGTATGTATACATATATCTATGTAATTACCTTTCCTTGGAGGTTTAGGAGTAAATGCTAATAGAAGAATAAAGATGACCCACCCTGGCTGGTGTAGCTCAGTGGACTGAGCGCGGGCCTGCGAACCGAACCACACGATCGTGGTTCGATTCCCAGTCAGGGCACATGCCTGGGTTGCAGGCCAGTTCCCAGCAGGGGACTCACAAGAGGCAACCATACATTGATGTTTCTCTCCTTCTCTCCTCTTTCCTCTCTAAAGATAAATAAATAAAATATTTTTAAAAAAGAAATAAAAGAGTAAAGATGACCTAATAAACTCTTAGGATTACCCTATTTTTATTGCTTTCATAATGATAACATTTATTCAATTATCTTTTTATTTATAACATTCTACATATTTGCATGCTATTGGCACTCTGACTCTCATTCATAAGTTATTTCCCAGATCTCATAAAAGCGCCCCCAAAAAAGGAAGAAGGAAAAGTATTTCCTATAATTATCATTTGTATTGTATATTCAGGCCGAAGATATGGCACTTTAAATCTGTGCTCCAAATTTACTTTCACCAAATTACAGAACTTAACAAATCCCTTAATTTCTTCAGGTTTCTGCTATCGTATTTATGAATAGGGGACAAAGTAAATTCTTTTTAATTTTAAATCTCCACCCGAGGATATGTTCACTGATCTTAGATGGAGGGAGATGGGGAGAGAGAGCAAAAAAATAATAATAATAAAACAGAGAAAAGGAGAGAGAGAGAGAGAGTGAGAAAGAGAGAAACACTGATGTAAGAGAGAAACATTGATAAGTTGCCTCCTATATGCACCCTGACCAGGGAAGGAACCCACAGCCTAGGTATGTGCCCTGACTGGGAATCCAACCCACAACCTGTTGCTGTACAGGAAATCACTGCAAACAACAGAACCAACTGGTGAGGGCAGTAAATTATTCTTGAATCAATGAAGTTATAGGAAGAAACTCACTCAAATTGGGTAAGTCAAAAGAGATTAATTCATTGAATAGTTGTCAACAGAGTAGATGGAAACCCAAAGTATCCTATGACAAGTAATTGGTTGGGGGGCAGGAATAGCATTGGGGAAGCGGAGGAATCTTCATTCTTACAGGTAGGTAAGAGACCGGATGACACAGCAAACTGAGACATAGACAGATCTTGGGTGCAGAGGGCAACCTGACACAAATTCCGGAATGTCCTTTTCATGAGCTATGCTTGAAATCCCATTGTGAGCTATGCTTCACAATCCCATCCAGCTCTCAGTAGATGGAGAACCGAGCAAATATGCAGCCCCACTGCACTCCTTACCTTCCTTCTGCCTGCCTGCCGATGCTCAGTATGTCCAACACATAGTAGGTTGTGATCTGTCCCACTCACTGCCCAATTAACCTCTTTGAGACCTTAATTCTTTATGGTAAGTTTACTGTGAGTTCACTTTAAATATCTGCAAATCATTAAAACTGTGTTTGGCATTTAATAAAAGCTGAGGAATTGTTGATCACAATTTTTATTAGTATTATCATCACATGCTTGTTGGTTGTGGGGAATTAATTCAGAACAGAATAATAAAATTGGCATGGTAGGGCAAAATTTTTTTAAAAAGAAGTGGTAAATAATTAGAAGTAAATTAGTCTATTTGGCACTGAGTAGTTAATATTTGTTGGGAACTTTTCTAGGCATGGAAACAGCCCATGGCAGTAGGGATACCTTATGTTAAAATTCAAGATGACAGAACGTGACAGAATTGAATTTTGAATAAAAGAAGTTAAACTGGAATATAAAATAATCAATTTTGTATTTTCTAAGATAACTGCAGAAGCAGTTTATATGATGAATATAATGAGGGAGGGAGTGACTTGGAAGAATCAGTTAGCAAAATATATGAAAGTCAAATCACACTCCTTTCTAACAAGAGGACAAATCTTCGACTATCTCCTATCTGGCAGTCAACATCTAAAAGAAAGCATCAGAAAAAAGTTAATCAAAACAAGTGTCATATATTTTGAAAGTATGGTTTTTCCTTTGAAATTATTAAAGCTGCTCTATTGCCTTGAGAATCCCACACAAAATGAAAACAAAGGAAGAAAAAGATATACTTCTTGTTTTATTTTATGAGTCGTATTAATGGAGAAGAAACAGTTATATTGACATTGCATCATTTTACAAATTGCTCATTTGACCATTTAAAATAAAAAGGGAAATTTTTAGCTAAATACTTTGCCCGTTGAAAATACATGTGAGTAATATATGCTATTCTTAGCATTATAAATGATCTACCTAGTTTTGTATAAGAAAGACTGTCCTTGAGCAAAGAGAAAAATCATAACCAAGTGTGAAAGGGCAGGATTTTCCTGACTCACTCTTTTTTTTTTATAATTTTTATTTAATTCTTGTTCAAGTACAGGTTTCTGTCTTATATTCCCTCTTTACTTGGCTTCTACAGTTTTTACATGAAACCAGGTCACACACATATATGTAACGTAAGCTTCCTAAAAGAGACACAGTATATATAATTTTATTTGGGGGATTCCATATAATTATCTGCAAAATCTTATAATGACATTCAGTAGGGAAAGAATTATTAGATGGTACAGTATAAATTAATATTATGTAAGGTGGAATAGTGAAAGCAAAGAGGTAACTTGATATAATCAAGGGTTTAGTTATTGTTGATTCTTCAGGGTCTTAGCATGTTAGTTTAAATACATGGACCCTCAAGGCAAATGATGGAATTTGAATCATGGCTCCACAAAATGTAGCCTGTGCACGACTACCTGGGGGAAGGCACTCATCCTGAGTGTACCTAGTAGCTCCATCACCAAAACTGGTGTCATGGTCAGAATTTAATATAAAACACATGTAAGTGTGTTTAAAAATATTTAATGCGTCTTCCATGATTGATCTTATTATTGTTATTATTGATGTAAAGAATATACTATCCTACTTAGCAGTGAAGAGTTACAGAATGCCTCTCACTCTTTTACATCCTATCTCACTGTCTGTTGTTCACTGGCTTTGTTTTCTTAGTCACGTCACACAACCCTTAAAGCATGCTTCTTCATCTGTAAAGTACGTGTAAGGGATTGATAATCTTCCCTGTCCTTCAAACTGTCAAAATCTCTAATGCTTGAAAACTAAAATGAAAGAGAGACTTTATCAGCAACATTGTTGATATTTTGAGAGGACCTTGTAAAGAATTTGTAAATCTGGGAAGACATCTAAATGCTCACTGAGGATGGCAAATCCATTTGGACTTCACTGTCTGCTCAGAATAAATGCTTCTTTTCTGGCTTTTTTTTTTGTCATAGTATGTATCTGTTGATGAACAACCCAATGTTAAATGGTACTGCCATTATACAGACATGCATGCACACACACATGTACACATACACAAAAGAGGAACGATTTTTTTTGGCCTTTTTTGAGTTGGGAGATTTTGTAGAACCTGCCCTATTAAAACCGAAAAGTTAAAGGTAAAATGTAACAGTTTGTCACAATTATGTTTCATATTGGCAGGTGTTCTGAACTTTCTGTTTGATAACTAGACATATAAATTTCAGTTCTTAAAGCTTTGCAGCCAATTTAAGGGCTCATTTATTTCGCTGACAGCAAGATGTATGTGCAGCCTGGCATACTGGATGTCTGGGGCCAAAATCGGCACTTTGTTGCTTGCTTGTCTCACGGGGAGTAAATAGTAGCAATTTTTCAGCATAGGCATACTAGCACAAGGTGTTTAGCAAATAAACGAGCATAAGATGACCTGTGGTGTCCTGAAATTACTAAAATTCATGAATAATAAAATGATCTATAGATTGTTAGCAGAGGGCTACAGCACAGGCTAATTTGCAGCCAGTGAAGCTTTGCAGGATAATTTATAACTTTTGAAAATTTAATGACTTCATCAATTTTTACCTATTTTTTATCAATATAATCTCCCTGAATACCACTTTCAGCTATGATTTCATGTACGAACATATCTAAGGTAGCTGCATGTCTAGGTTATGTAAATTAAGGTTGCTATATTTAGACTTCTTGATTGGTTTAAATATGTAGTTCAGAAAATAATAAAGAAAAACTTTAGGTTGTATGTGTTTTCATAAGGAATTGCTATGAAAAGAACCCCAGTATGCAAAACTGATTGTGTATTTTGATGCCGTTCGTTCAAGGGCATTTCATTTCCCTTTTGACAGTTAAGTCTTTCACTTTAAATTCAAATATTAACACCAATTTATTTTTTCTTTACAAATGTCATAGGAAAAATTGTTACAGAAATGTAAAAATACACATACATGCCTTCTTATAGTCAAACCACTTGGAGAATAATTTAAATAATTCTGTAAAAATTTAAGTAATGTTTGAACTTTAGTTTGATATTCTCTCATCCAAAGACAAATAGTTTCTTTTTTGTTTAAAGATTTTATTTATTTATCTTTAGAGGGGAAGGGAAGGAGAGAGGGAGAGAAATATCAGTGTATCTTTGCCTCTCATGTATCCTCTGCTGGGAACTGGCCCGCAACCCAGGCATGTACCCTGACTGGGAATCAAACTGTGATTCTCTGGTTTGCAGCCCCTCACTCAGTCCACTGAGCTACACCAGCCAGGGCCAAATAGCTTCTTTAATATTCCAAAATATATCTGTTTGTTTTCTCTTATAATACTTACACTTTATAATTGATTTACTTAGCTTGATTATTAGATTGTATTTAGACTATGGCTTAATAATGCTATTTTTTCCTTGAATTTTCTCATGTTTGAAATTAAGAACTTTATATCAATCTGTTGTATATATATATATGATGTAACTTTTTATAGACATCCACATTCTTTAGATTTTTGTAAGCATTGTTGAATCTGTTTATTCAGAATGATCTGGTCATTAGCAAAAACCAAACCTGTTTTCTGTCAATGTTTAAGCATTTAGTAAACAAGCTCGGTTACATAGGGCACTTTCAAAATGGAATGTGAACATAAAGCAAGAAAACAATTTTCATTTAAAGTAGAGTGCAATTCAAGAGGAAGTATTGCAATTGCATTTGGAATAGTGGTATCACATAAACCTGGCATGATTATGATATGTAAATCCTTTGAATTTTACTGATTTTTATGAAAATTTGTATATATTTATTGTCACATTACTTTTATTACCTTATTTTTAAATTTATCTAGATCAATAGAATGTATATTTATCCACAATGTTTTCTTACTGAAGGTTTCTCTTCTGTTTCAAAAAAAATAGATTTCTGTGAAATAAAAATCAAATCATTTATAGGTTTTGATAAATGTTTTATGTCTAGTTTTTAAAATAGAAATAGTAGAATTCTACATTGCATGAAAGTTTAATAACTACAAATTTTATTCCACTGAGTATCAGTATACATGTAATTACTAATAATACATTATTGCTACTATCACCTATAAACTATGGTATTTTACATATTGTTTCATTAGCTCCTCATGACCTTGTATTATATGAATTAATATTGTAATGCACATGCTAGCTATTTAAGACTAATAAGTAGAAGAAGTGTTTCAAGGCCCTGCACATCTTGAAAGAAAGAACCAACATTCAAATTCAATAGGAGTGTATCTAACTTGTGTGCTCTTTTCAAAATACCTCAAGTTTTTCCAAGATCCATATGAAATAAACATGAATTTATTTTAGTGTGGTTTTATGACGTGTACTAAAAATAGTAACTTTTTTGAAATTTAAACTACATGATTCACAACTTACTGTGGTAACCTATGATTTTACACTTATTTCTCAGGACACTTTTTATTTATCTCAATCGACTCTATTGTGCTTCTCCAGTTTTCTGCTCCCTCTTGTACTATTCCTTGTTATATTGGGAAGAATATAAGGAATAAACTAGTTTTATAATCTTGTCCATGTTCCTTCTATTTAATTCCTAGGCTTCTATTTTTTTCATTCATAAACATGACAAACTAATAAAATTATCCCAACAAACCTGGTGTTGGTGAGTCATGTATAGTGGACACGATAGCTCTGAAGTGCTCTAACTGTAACTCCTATGAAATGAAGAGACTCGGTGAGAATTAGAGAACTGAAATATAGCTATGTTGCAAAAATGTTAATAAATTACTGATATGGAGAGAGAAAGTGAAAGGGAGAGGAAGGGAGAGAGAGGTCAAGAGGGTGGGAAAACAGGGATGAAGGGAAAGGAAAAAGATGCCTCTTTGGAGATAAAATGATTTGTTTCAAATAGAGTTAGAGAAAACGCAATTAATTTCAAACTTATTTGCAGTTGCCAAAAGTTGTGCGGTATAAATGTGGCATCAGAAAAGAATTTTAGAACCAAGAGGATCAGAGTGAATTATCAGCAGTCAATAACTTACTTAGTTTGGATATTTATTCGATCTTAGCTCATTGTTTTCATGGGCAAGCTGAGTCACTACAAGGTTCTGAGTTGAGATGGACAAAAAATAAATATGTATTTGAGCAAGTAATACATATTGAGAAGTGTATTCTTTAGGAGGAGTGGGCATACTGATGCACTAAAATGAAAATGTAAAGCGAAAAAGAAATGCTGTCACAATCAATTTGACATGTAAGATAAACTATCATCAAACACAGTTTGGTATGTGGGGACCCTTACATTCTCACCGTTTTTTCCTGTCACTAGTATTCATTTTCCTTCTTTTTTTGACTTACCATTAAAATATCTTTTTAGACATTTTCTATCATACAGCGTCCAGCACAAGTAATGCTCTTTTTTATTACAAAATCATAAGCATGTAATTCTGTAGCATAACAATATCACACTCAAGCACACCATATGACATTTTATGTGAAAGGTTCAAATTAAAACTGTAAGTTATTACACCTATATTACTACCCCACCAACCTCATTCAAGCAGGCATCACTTCTGCTGGAACCTGTACCTTTAAAGCGTTCCTGTGAATAAATGAAATACTAAAATGTTTCTCAGATTGAAGTGAGAAAGCACTTGTGTGTGTGTGTGTGTGTGTGTGTGTGTGTGTGTGTGTGTGTTCGAGAAAGAAGGGAAGGGAGGGAGGGACGAAGTCAGAGAGAGAGAGGGAAGGAATGAGAGAGAATGTGTGTTGATTTTTGGTTTGGAAGGTGTGGTGAATGTTTTGACATCTAGGCAGGATCTCGGTGCCATTCAAACTTATATCTAAGAGCCATTTAAATTCTGCCTCCTCTTGAATTTGGGAGAAGAAAACAAATCTGTTATTCAACAGGCTCAGTCTAACATTTACAACGTGATTCTTTTTCAGAGCTTGGATCCTGCTCTTTTGCTCTTTAAAATTCTTGGATAGAAGGTAGAATAATTCCAATTGTAAAGCTTTGATGAATTTTATGATGTTTGTTTAATGAACTTTTTGATTATTTAGTTTCCTTTTATCACCTAGGCATTTGGTCACTTTAGGTAACAATAAGATTACTCTTAACAACTTGATATGTGTAAGAACTAAAAATAAATTAATTGATTACCCTCAGAAAATTATCAGTGTTCCTAGGGTCATCCTTAGGAACATTCAGTTGTCTTCATGCAGGTCAACCACATTGATGACATACAGGTATAAAAATACATATTTTAAATTTTCATATTATTTGAAAGTTAATTTTAGATGTTCCAAGTGAGGATACATGATCAACTCTCCCCTTAGACACCAGTTTTGATAATCTTCATACAAAATGATATTGGGTCCCCTTGTCCCACCTATGATGCTCTTCAATGAAATTGATTTTCTATATACAAGCATCTATATGCACTTTATGAAATTATAATTTGACTCCTTACATTAGAATCCACTCCTGATATCTGAGAAACATGCAATTTCCTCCAACCATTTACTAGGTGTCATTCACTGTTTATGTATCTCTCTGCTTTGGTAGAGGGTTCTGGAGCAAGCATAAACATTCCACTACAGTCCACCACAACATAGGAATTATCCTTGTGTTTATAAATGTTTATATTCCCACATCAGAAGTCTCCATATGGCCTTTCTCACTAGGCTTGAAATGAAGCAGTGGCATGATGTTTCACTTCCACTAAAGGGGGCTGAACATCACACTGATGATTGTCTAAAACAACTGCACTTTCTTCAGATTTCCAACTGTCGTCCTTTTATATTAGATCAAGAGGAAAGTGAAAATTAATATAGGTGGAGAGACAACTTTAATTTCTTACCATGTCCTAATGATTACAGAGGGTGGGATAAGATGAAACTTGCTACCTAGTTATTTTTCTCAATGCTTTGTCTTTTGCTAAAAGTGAGACTGTAATTGTTGCACACATAAAATGATAAATTATGCCATATGACATTATGCTATTAATATTTAAAAGGCATTTTAATGAATTGTATATAGCTGTAGAAATGCCTCATGCTATTTCTATGTTTCTAAAATTTGTGATTTCTCATGTACCCAAGAGAAGATCTTGACCTTGAGATCACTTAGCTATTTATTCCTCGAACGGAATTTTTAGTTTAGCTGAGAGTCGCTTCCTGGGGATGCCTATATCCAGTGAGTTTTGCACAAGGGTGCAGGGGCTGGTCTCCTTGTTCCGCTCAAGATGGTTTTAACAGGCCTCAGCTGCAGAACTTTGAGTCACATTTGAGGGCTTTCAAGAGTCCACGCTCTGCCCAAACCTCGTTCTTTCCCGTACTGTCCTCAGAGGGAGGGGAGTACCAGGTATTCTCCCTAATAAACATCTCACATGCTAACCTGAGTCTCAGGGTCAGCTTCTCAGAGAATGCAAACAGAGACCAGAGTTAATGGTCACAAAACACAATCCTTGTAACTTTGAAGGAACATTTGAGATTATTAATCAAAATGAGTACTGTGGCAAACAAATTCAATAAACCTGTCTGTGTTAAAAGCTTAAAGTGTATTTTTTTCTCGAAAAAGTACACTAAGCAAGCATGAACAATTTAATGCATGAAATCTTCTGGGAGATAATGTTGTTAAGAGCCACCAGTATTGTAATGCTAAATACATAAGAATACGCTTCCTGTTATGAAATTTTTAGAAAAAATTTAGGAGTCACAATTGGCTATATTTACATAAAAACTCATTAAAAAAACAATTGAGCATATGATGATGTTAATGAATAGCCTTATATTAAGTGTACGGTTGGTCCTTAAATAACATCGTTTAGCTGAATATCTATTTGAAAAAAATAGATTGCCAGGTAAATTGTGTAGCATTTGCACTTTCTCCCACTGTCTGTGTGAGTCTTCTCCAGGTACTCGATTCCTCTCACATCCCAGAGATGTCCACATTAGGTTTTTGTTTGTGTTTTGTCCTAGTTTTTGTCCATGTGTCCTTTGTACTAGTTCCTGTAAATCCTCCCCCTCTTTCCCCTGAAATTCCCTCCCCTCTCCTGTCTGGTCACTGTCCCCCTGTTCTCTATTTCAGTGTCTTTGGTTTTATTTTGCTTACTTGTTTGTTTTGTTGTTTAGCTTCCTGATAAATGTGAGGTCATATGGTATTTGTCTTTCACCACCTGGCTTATTTCACTCAGCATAATGCTTTCCAGTTCCATCCATGCTCTTGCAAAGTGTAGGAGCTCCTTCTTTCTTTTTTGATCCATAGAATTCCATTGTGTAAATGTACCATAGGTTTTTTAACTATTCATTTACTGCTGGGCACCTAGGTTGCTTCTAACTCTTGGCTACCATAAATTGTGCCGCTATGAACATTGGGGTGTGTAAGTTATTTTGGATTGGTGTTTCAGGGTTCTTAGGATATAATCCTAACACTGGAATTGCTGGCTCAAAAGACAGATTCATTTTTGGTTTTCTTAGAAAATTCCATACTGTTCTATAGTGGTTGTACTAGTCTGCAATCCCACCAACAATGAACTAGGGTCCCCTTTTATTAGTCTTTCTTAAATACACACACAGCTCACATGCATTTCAATCTGGAATACTGGAAGTGTTGGGGTCTTTATTCAGAAGTTTGGTGATGATTCATGACAGAAAACATGCCATATGCCGTAGGAACTTAACTTCTGATGATTAACCTGCTGTAAAATGAGTTTTCTTATGTGTTGTTTTGCTTAAAGTCATAGCTTTCAAGAACATATTAATGACATTAAGTGGGGACTTACCATATACAAAAAATTCTACAATGTTTAAGATGGTTATTAAATCTATAAAGAAAAGTAAAGAAGGGAAATGCTGAGGGTATTGGATATATCATAGAGTACAGTGGGGGTTTTGCCCTCTTTTGAATTTAGTTTGAATGAGAGTTTAATTTTTGTTTTTTTTTGTTTTCATTTTTATTGCTGTTCAAGTACAATTGTCTCCACTTTCCCACCACCGCTTACCCCCACCCCAACCGCCCCCACCTCCACCCTCAATCCCCACCCTTTTGGCTTCTATGGATGTTAGGGGAGACCCAACCTGAAAGACCCCACTGAGTAAATACCTAGAGATCCTGAGTGCGGAGGCCATGTGAGGATCTGGGGGAAAGATATAATTTGGGGGCATAGGAACAGGCCTATAGATGCTTTGAAGCAGGAGCATGCCTGTAATTTATTATGAGGACTTGGAATTTAAAAAAATAGATTCAATCTTTTACAAACCAATATTAATGTAAAAATGGTCTTCAAAGTACTACTTATGCTATGTTCATGCTTAGGTTAAGTGGTGGTAGGGACACATACATAAGCAGATATACCGTCTATAGTGGACATAATTTTCTGAGGAAATAGTACTTCATGAAATTTTACATGATTCAGGGATGTTTAATTTTCACATATTAAAATTTTGTAAGAGGTATTGATTTTTGAAAACCTAAGTATTTTTCATGGGTTCTCTCATCTCTCTCTCTGCCTCTCTTCTGAGAGAGGAGTGAGAAGTAATTTATAGTATAAACCTTACACCGTATACCTACTTTATAGTCATGGTATTTAGATTCATAATTTTCTGATCATCAAGTAATAGGATTGTACAATATGATTTAAAAATGAACAACGTTTATACATTTATATTGAAATGTAAGCAATGTATGATATATCAAATAAGTGTATTGGATTAGTATTTTATTAGTCCAAATAACATATAACCTGTCTATGCTTGTTTCCTTTAGGATTCAGTATAATTTAATATACAGTTATGATAAAACCATAAGGATAATGCTACTTTCACTCATTATTTGTCTTCTGGTGTTCAGTAGCAGCAAAATGAAGTCCTCACAGTTTTGACAACTGTAAAAGGATGTGGTTGGCTTATCTACAGCAAGCGGCAAAGGTAAAAATGCTAAAGTAATTTTCTACTGCGAAATGGTTTTTAAGTCATTTGCTTTTATATGTAAAATTAATTAAACAAGCAAGATTGAAAGTTGACACACTGAGGATTTTATTGCTTTTGCCTAATGTAGCATATTATATCTGTCTGAAAAAAGAATACTCAGTTGTAATTTTTCTCCTCTTAAAATATCTAAAAGTTTAGTTAATGATATTCAGTATTATGTGGAAGAGTTTTGTCCTTTTTATCTTAGTGATGTGTGTGGTATACAGATCAGGTATTTTTGCACATCATATAAAATGCAGTCTGTCATAACTAAACCGGAAAGATTTTTCTATGATAAAAACATGCTATATGCAGTTGGATTTTTTGCAGACATTAGAGAGACAATAAAAATGAATTTAGTTGTAAGGCATAAATAGCTTTTATAGGAGCCTTGAAGGTGCTATTAAAGCAGAGGAAGAAAAATAATTTTCTATGACAGCTGTTCTAATGTTATTTGCACTGGAAAATATTTATTCACATATCATTATTTATCGTACTTTAAGCTGATAAGCACAACTGGGGTGCAATATCATAACTGATTATGCAATTTAAAAGAAACATGTTTTAGTTTCTATTTTATCATTGTAAAAACATTTCTTCTGCTTGAACATTGTTTTGTAGAAAACACAGGGCTTTTGCTGATAAAATGATTTGCTGTTAAAGCATTTATTTTATTAGCTAATAAAAGATGTAGCCTGATATAAGACTATCATATTATTTTACAGATATACATGTTTTTGTTTTGATCATTTATAAACATATTTATGGCTATTTATTGAGGTCCAGCAGCTACATAAATTGCATTTAATTAATATGTAGAGGAAAAATATGCTTAATTCATAGAAAAAAATTAAACAACACTAACACTTTGTATTTATTAGAAGATACTACTTCAGATAGTTCTTCTAAACTAAGAAATAAAAAATATTTCCACAGAAAAGAATTGTTATAGATATCCAGAATTCATTTATATGAGTTTTTAAAATAGCAGATTTTATTTCCAGCATTGAATGTAAACCTTTATAGAGAGATCATATAGGTACATTTTAATAACTTCATAAAGCCTTTGAATATCATTTTAGTGATAATTTTATTTTTAAACTTGCTTTGTATCACCACTAGGTGGAACCATTAAACTTTATAATTTCTATCAATGCATTTTTGTCATATATATGCTTTAAAACTCTTCACCGACATATCCTTGAAATAATTCAACATGTAAATTTCTTATCTCTGTGGATGGGCATCTAAAATTGAATAATTACCAACTGAACAATAAATACTGTCAGCAGACACTAGTGCAAAAGAAAAAAGTATTGTCAACGACAGCAAGAAATCTGAGTAGTTTAAATATATCAAGAGAAAATATGAAGTTTTTTAACAAATAGGAGAAAAGATAAATCATAAGCAAAAACTACTACCATGTCTGATGATAAATATTGTATTGTGTCTACATAGAAGTCTTTTAAATACATCACAATAGCTATATACTAATTTTTCAATTGTTGGTAGTGATTGAGACCATTAAATCCTAAGTACACCTATTTGAAATGGTTCCATGTAAAAATTATTGATAGTGATAAACAGTGATCAGCTAATTGGCAATGTGTGGTACTTCATTTCTCAAATTAGTAATTTTTATCTTGTCCTTTGTGAAGGACACAAATGAAGGAGCCAATCAGAAATGTGTGACTGTCTTTACATCATCTTATTGTGTGCATGTTTGTGTCTATGTACAAATTTCCCCTCTGTATTAGAACATGAATCATGTCTTGCTGAGGATTGCTATAGTAACCTTGACTTGATCGTCTGTAAAGGCTTTATCTTCAAGTAATATCATAAGTAGGAGAGGTTAGATATTCAAAATGTTTTGAGGAAGACATAATTCAAATAATAATACCACATTTTTAAGTAGTGCTACAGCAATATTGTGCATACCTATAGTGAAGAGTGTACTTGAAGTTGTAGACTTAGTGAAATTGGTCAAATGCCACAAATTTTCAACTAAGGGTAAACCTAAAGTATCTCAGTTAAATTCAGCAGCAAGGAGGTTACTGGTTTTAGTAAGAGTTGTGTTGAGGAGCAAAGAATATTTAATAGAATCCATTTTTGTTAGTTGATTACTAAATGGGATATTTTCTCAGGAATCTTGATTTTAAATGAAAGACAACATTTCATTGCTTAATATAGGAAAGATTTGTGCAAGTTTAAACTGTTATAGGTAAAATATGAGTAGAGAATATGTTTGCACATGCTTAATATTAATGGAAAAACTTATTTAGTGAAAGTACTAGAACAGTATGAGGTCACTGAGTCAAAAACAGAATTGAATTGATTTACCTTTCTTTTTACAGTCTTTAGAGAGTATGAGAATGCATGTGTAAGTATTTTGAAACAAAATTAAAATTTCATTAATTTTAATGACAAGGCACTACACTAGCACTACACTACACTAGCACGTTCAGGTGAACTTCAGTGTAGTATATAGTGATTGTTTTATAGAAGCGTCTGGCGGAATTGGCTTTTGAATGAAAGTAGATCTTGGAAAGGACATGGTTGAGGAAAGTGTTGACATTTTGAATTATTATGGTGAAGAATAAATGAGATGGCTGACCAGAGAAATACAATATGATTGCTCTAAGTTTCCAGCAGTATCTGGCCATTTTTTAAATAAAGATAGTTATATTCAACAACACAAGTAAAATTTGGAAAAATCACAAAATTAGAAAAATTGAGGTTAGGGCTTGAGAGTAATAATGTAGCTAATAATAGTTTTCTGGGGTGGTGACCGAAGTAAATAATAAGAGCTAATCAATGGTGACAGATATACATAAGAAGGAAAATACAAAAATAGAAAAAAGTCATAAGGTTATATAGTTAAATACCATTAACCCCTTTTACTCTCTGAACATTAAAAAATCAAATTGAAACATCTATTCACACTTCAAATTAAATATTTTTAATATAAAATATGCAGATATATCCAAATGAAATTTTAATTTTGTTTCAAAATACTTACACAAATAATTGAATCATTTATTGACTTATAGATTTAGATAAATAAACATACTATTTAATTCTGAGTTAAATGAGGAAAAAATAAAATGGAATTTGAGACTTGTAGCTTTATTAAACATGAAAGAATATGAAAATTTTATTTTTCCTTAAAACTATAATTTATGAAGAAAATATTCAGAAACATTATTAACTGTTTCTGGTTTCAATCAGTATTTACAATCATATGGTCACTATAGAGACACATAATATTTTGTTAGGATTCTCAGAGTATGTAAAATAGGACACATTAATCATAATAGTGAGTTGGTCTGATGTGCTAAAACTGGAAAAGTTAATGGGTTCTTCATGTAAAATAGTGTTGATAAGACATAGTGTCTCCATTTAAGCTGAATTGTTTATCTTTTTATTTTTTCCCTTTTTAATGAAAATGTCAGCAAGCTAGAAGTTGACCTCAGCACACAAAAGTTTATCGACAGAGGTGAAACTTTGACTTTTTGTTAAATTTGTAATTATGTTTAAGCATCCAGAGACAAGAACACAAGTAATAAGAGGCAAACTCATTATTACCGCTTGCACTACTAGCCCTGCATTAAGGAACCATAGACTTTAATTATGAAACCAAGATATCATTGTCAAAATGGGTTGTTCACAGTTCAGGGAAAAAACACAGGAGATGGCTAAAAATAATAAATAAAAATAAAAACTAAAGAGATAAAAGTGAAAGAGACAGCCAAATTATCTTTATTTATCAGATGAAATAGAAGCAGCAAAGCTAAGGCAAATTCTTTCTTGGTATGGCATTTATAGAGAAGGCATTATATTTAACATTTCAGAACTGAACGTAAAACACTCAAGCCTTCAGATAAGATATTATTGTAGTAAGGTTTGTAGATTTCAAAGGAAAACAAAACACATCCTTCTTTTCTCCTATTCTCAATTCAATTTCAGTCATTTAAAAGCACATTCCATGAAAAAATATTGGGAGCATGTTGAATAACATATAATTATTTGTCTTTTAAGCATTTATGACTCCTACTTTTACAAATATCAGAAAACACAGCAATCCAGCTCAGAAACTAAGGAATTTATTACGACCTATATTGAAAATCTGGAGGTATTGCTGGCTTTAGTCAAAATACATTAGGGTCTGGTTCTATTTCTCTGTGGTACTTTCAACTGTATTTTTCTCTCTTTTGAATTGACCCCATTACTTTACAACAAATGGCTGAGGCAGCCCTAGCTGGTATGGCTCAGTTGGTTAGAGCACTGTCCCGTAACCAAAGGGTTGCTGGTTCAGTTCTGGTTGAGGCACATGTGTGGGTTGTGGGTTTCATCCCCTGTCAGGGCACCCATGATCCCAGTCTGGGTGCACATGGGAAGCAACCAACAGATCTTTGTCTCTCACATTGATATTTCTTTTTCTCTGTTCTCTCTCTAACAGCAATGAAAAAAAGGCTGTCCTAGGGGGAGGATAAAAAAAAATAAAATCAAACAGAATGGCTGAGGCAGTTGCGGGCTTCATGTCTGCAGACCCCATTACTACTTTAAGCAGAAAATGGTACTCTCTTCAACACAAATTCTGTTCTTCAGTCTCACTGGATCATGTTGGGCTGGTAACTATACTATGCTAATCAGGATGGGATCACTCTGGTCTTCCTAAACCAAGATAGTTCTCACTCCTTCAAAGCAGGGGTTCATTCAATCTCATCCTATAATGTTTTGTCCTACACAAGAGTGATAAATCAAATGAATGTTGGATTATGATGTTAGAGTAGAGATATACGATGAAGTTCTTTGTTGGTCATTTCAAGAGTGGGAGACAGCGATGAGCACTGAGTTTGACCTTAGCAGAACTAACATGTATTTATGGCAGTTTACAATTGAAGCAATCTGTGCTACATCTCCTGTATCATCACATATCATTGTGCATACCTTCATTAACCCAAGAACATGCTTATTGCATTCTAATTATTTGATCTAATGCTCATCAATGAGAAGAGATCGTAGCACACATCTGTATTTGTGCACTATGAAAAGTCTTCAATTCCTGCAAAACTCTCAACGTATTTTTAGTTCTCTGCTCATATCCCCACTACTGGCTAGTTTACCACCTGCTGCTACTAGGGCAGCGGAGAGGGGGAGATATGTCTGTGGAGCAGGGCCAGGTAACAGGAACTACATTGTCTCTAAATAATTTAAGAACAACTATGAAACCAATTAAAAGCTTCTCTTTATAGTCACACTCTGGCAATTCAAAACAATAACAGTGATAAAATAACAATCCCAGAAAAATCTTTTTTGATCTGTCTAAATTTTATTTCAACATGTGTGTCATTTACATACAATAAAATACATATATTTAAGGGTACAGCTTGGTGAATTTTGACACCTATATATAACTACAAAATCACTAACTCCCTCATGGACATGTTGACCTCAACTCTCTTTTTCCCCCCAATATTTTTATTTAATTATTTTTCAAGTACAGTTTTCTGTCTATTACTCCCATCCCATCCCACCCCCATACTCCCCCCTCCCTCCCATTTCCACCCTTCTCAATTGTTGTCCATGTATCCTTTATATAGGTTCCTCTAAATCCCTCCCTTATTTCCCCTGAAATTCCCTCCCCTCTCCCCTCTTGTCACTGTCAGCCTGTTCTCTCTGAAAGGTCTCTTGTATCCCACTTGTAGCCATTGCTGAACCATGAGAGACACACAGTTATGAGTTCTATTGCCATAGATTAGTGGTGCTTGCTATTGAACTTTGCATTAAAGGCATCACATAGTGTGTACTTTTTTGTGCCTGGCTGTTGTGCTGAATATTGTATTGGTGACCATCATAGCTTTTTAAATTTGATTTCTGAATAATGTTCCATTGTATGAATACAGTGCAATACGCTTACCCATTTTCTCTTTGAACATTTGATTTTTAAAGCTGTTTTAAACATTTTTGTGTGATACGTTTTGCAGATATGTTTTCATGTCCTTTGTGCAAGGAAAAAGTAAAGCATAATTGCTTGATCATACGGAAGGTTGATTTCTAATTTATGTAAAAAAAAAAAAAACCTCTGGCTATTGAAATTGAGCCAGCCATATTGTACACATGACTACTTCACTATGGTTTAAATATGCATCTCTCTAATAATGAAGGATGCTGAAAAAATTGGATCAACCTTTTGGATATCTTCTTTTATGTGGAGATGTTTTCTCACTAACAACCCCTGAAACCCTACAAGTGAGGTTTGCGAAAAAATAAAATGAATAAAAAAATGAACTTACCTCCATTCTCAGGGGTTTCTCCTGATCAGAATCTTGATTTTTTTGACTTCTAGTTGCTTAAGCACCTTTCTAAAGATTTTAATAATGTTTTTAAAATTTTAGTTTATTTGCTTACTTGTTGATATTAGTTGGTGAGAGGAGATGGAGTAGGGAACCGTTTATTGCCTGTGATCTTCCTTGTCTGAAATATTTCTTCCTTCTTATTCACTAATTCTTATATTTACAATTATTTTTAGTTCAATTACAGAATGTTTTTCAATTTGGATCTCTCTGCAGGAAGAAGTATAAAGGACCCATGGACAAAAACAAAGGGGGTGGAAATTGAAGGGAGGTGAGGGCGCTGGGATGGGTTGGGATGAGAGTTAAAGGCAGAAAACTGTACTTGAACAACAATTAAAAGAATAAAATTGTGTGTATTTATTTGTTCTTTCCAACTGTTGTATTTTACTACATGTGCTTACTTGTTTTAAATCTCTTTTAATATCATTCTATCAGGAAAATGTAGTTTATTTTGTTGATTAGATTCCTCTTATAGGTAAGATCATACAGTATCTGTCTTTCACCAACTGGCTTATTTCACTTAGCCTAATGCTCTTCAGTTTCATCCATGCTCTCGCAAGAGATAGAAGTTCTTTCTGCTGGGTGGGCATGTGCTCTGACTGAGACTACAACCTGCACTGCTTTGGTTTGCAGGCTGGCACTCAGTTCACTAAAGCCACGCCAGCCAGAGCTGCTGGTTTATCTTTATTCCAATAGCACAACATGTTTTTTTCTTAGTTTTATTTTCTTAATGACACATTATGTTCAATATTATTATTTTGTATTAGTTTCAGGCATATTGCATAGTGCTTAGATAATTATATATCTAATAAAGTGATCCCCCTGATATTTCCAGTAGTCAGATTGCACAGTTCATAATTATGATATTATTGACTATATTGTTTACACTGTACTTTATATCCACATGATAACTTGTAACTACCAATGTGTACTTCTTAATCTCTTCACTTTTTTCACCCAGTCACCAAAACCCCTTGCCTCTGGCAACCATCAGCCTATTTCCTGAATCTATGAATCTTGTATGTTCATTTATTTATATTATTTTTTAGATTCCACATTGAAATGAATTTATATAGTATTTGTTTTTATTTCCTTTCACTTAGAATAATACCCTCTATGTCCATTCATGCTTTAATCATTTTAGCTTTGTGGTATACTATAGTTTGAAATCAAGGACCATTAGTCTGCCAGTTTTGTTCATTTTTTTTTCAAGATTGCCCCAGTTATTTGTGTCCGTTAAGAATCTGTATGAGTTTTGGGATTAGTTTTACTATTCTGCAAAAAACATCATCAGGTTTTGGAAAGACTGTCAAAGAGTTTGCGTTAAATCTGTAGGTCACTTTGGGTTATATTGACATTTTAACAATATTAATTCTTCCAATCTTTGAAAATGGAAGTATTTATATTTCTTTAATTATTTGTTTGTTTGTTTAATTCTTTCAGCAATATTCTCTTTTCATTAGTTTTCAAATGGAATATCTTGGTTCTAACAAGAATCTCTTGTAGACAGTGTAGACTATTTGGATCATGTGTTTTTATTCATTCTGTCAGTCTCTGACTTTTGATTACATAGTCAAATCCACTTATAGTTTAATTACTAATAAAGAAGACTTTTGTCATTTTGTTATTTGTTTTCTAATTACCTTATACATTTTCTCTTATTTTCTGTATTACTGTCTTCTTTCAGGTTCAGTTGATTTTTTGAAGTGAAATGGTGAAATTTCTATTTTATTTCTTTTTATGTGTATTATATAGCTTTTTATTTTGGGTCACTATGGACATTATATTGAACACTCTAAAGTTAAAGCACTCTAATTTAAATCTATATCATTTGAACTTTAATGATTTACTAATCCCTGCTCCTTTACAGTTCCATCCCTATACTTTTGTTTACTGATATCACAGATTTCTATTTTTAGACACTCTGTGACTCAAAACATAAGCTAATAACTTTAAAAAATATATTAGTCTCTTAAATTAGTGTTGTAAGAAATGCATTTACAATACTACTTGCTTTTGGATTATTAATCTTTTTTAAAAATGTAAGTATTTCATATCACATGAAAAGAAAACATAGCATTACAAACCATTGTTACAAAACACTAGCTTTCATAATTGCTAACGTAATAACCTCTACTGAAATATTTAATTATTTGTATAGCTCAGTGTCTTTGATCTCACCTGCAGGACTCCTTGAGTATTATTTGCTCTGCAAGTCTACTGGTAACAAATTTCCTCAGCTTTTGTTTCTCTGGGACAGCTTAATTTTGACCTCATTTTTGAAAGACGATTTTTCCTAGTGTAGGATCCATGGACGAGTTGGGGTTTTTTTGTTTTGTTTGTTTGTTTTACTATTACTTTGAATATATCAAGGCCCACTGCCTACTCCTTTCAGTTTCTGATGCAGAATTGGCTGATACTGAACATTGTCATATGTGATGATTTGCTTCTCTTGCTCTTGTCAAGATTCTCTTTTTTATTTGTCTTTAGAAATTTTTATGATAATGTGTCTGTCTGGGTGTGGGCTTCAATCATTTAATCTTAAGTAGACTTTGGTGAGCTTCTTGGGTGTTTGTGTTCATGTATTTCATCAACTCCAGAGAGTGTTCTGCTATTCTTTCTTCAATTATTTTCTCTACCCCTTTCACTTTTTTCTTCATGGTTTTTCCACAGGCCCTTTGGTTTCTGTTACTTCAATTTTTTTTCTTTTTTAAGTCTTGATAATATTTATTTCTCCATCTTCAAATCTGCTCCTTCTTTTTTCCCTGGTCAAATCTTGCACCCCTCTCATGACTTTTTAACTTCAATTATAGTACCTTTCATATTTAGAAACTCTCTTTAGTTTCACTTTCAGGTTTTCTATTTCATTATTAATATTTTCTATTGTTCATATGTACTATTTTCTTGACTTTCAAAAAATGCATCATTTTCCTAACTTTCCTTACACCCTCCTTGTTTTAAACTTCTTATCTAGTAGATTAACATCAGGTCTTTTACAGGAAAAAATTGTGTTGATTTTTTTTCCTCTTCGAATACAGCACATTTTTCCCTTTGTACCCTGTGATTATTTTTTTGTTTGTTTGTTTAGAACTGGACATTTGAATTCAATAGTGTAGTAGCACTGGAAATCAGATTATCTTTTCCATGATTTGCTGTTTTTTTGTTTTATTTTTTAACTTCTTTTCACTGTTACATGCTATCTCTGTGTCCAGGATCAGCCTGAACTATGGAATTATCTTTCCCTGTGCATGCACAATCACTTTCCAATTTTCTCTACATAAAAATTTGTGGCTATGCTAAGGGCTAAAATTGACCAAAAATAATGATTTACTTTTGAAGCCTTACACTAGCAGGTGCAAGTCCTGAATACTCTTCAGAAATCTACAATGGTCACATTAGGCGATCCTACAAATGTGTTTGTTGTCTTGTTAAAGAGACAGTCCTGGTGCATCTTACTCTGCCATTCTCCCACTATAAATATTATTTTGATGAGAGAGTGACATCATATTGAGGGTAACTTTTAAAACACGAAGAACTCAGGGCATGTCATGAAGGACAACTTACCAATGTTTATAAAGTAATACAATAGGGTCTTCAAATTAATGAACTTGAGATTTTTGCTGTCATAACCAAGTCATCACTGTGAAAAACACAAAATATGATACTGCAAGGGTGAACTTACTAGCAGTATTTATAAAAATTTCAAACTCTCATTGTTTGAATATATATTAAAATAAATTAACAAAAAGGAGTTGCTGGAACTCCACATCTAATAAGGCAAGGAAATGTCTAATAATAATAATAAACTAGATTTCAGACTATTGTTGTAGATTCTTTCCTTTCTATTCAAGCTTAACATAATGTAAACTGAACAGTTTTGTTAGCACATTTAATAATAATACAAATATAACCAACTAGGAAAGCAGGACACTCTTTTTAGAACAAAATTAGAAGGCATTTCAATTTGCAGTAAATGAATTATGTAAATTTGAACTAATTGTCTTATTTTCATTGCTCCATGCCATCTTCTATCAACTTGCAAAGTAACAAAAGTTGAAAAGAATAATTTTTATTTTCATATATTAAATTACTTTTAGTTTAACAGTCAATGTCATTATTTTGTAATTAAAAGTTTTATAATCTATTTGCCTAATACCGCAATGATGCATAAGCTTTCTTGTTTTTTGAGATTTTTAATTTAGGAGTTTATTTTAATGTTATATTGTTTAAACAAGGCAAAAATAATATTTATATCTGCTGATTACTATAAGTAAGTAGTGAAAAATTTTAATATGACTTGTAATTTTTAAATATTTATAAAATTTTTCTACTAATAGGAAGAGGTGTTTTGAAGTTCTGATGGCTTAAAAAGCAATATACAAATAACTATATAGAGAGTAAAGCTACATTCATAAGTATTTCATGATGTGATATAAGAACAGCTATCCCAAACGAAAACATCTAAATGTAATCATATTACATAACATTATTTTCCATATAATTGTATTAATAGTCCATTATTTTATCTATATACAAAATTAGTAAAATCTCAAGATACAGTACATTATTATTTTCTGCTGGTGCTCTTTTAAATTCTTATTAAATATTGAAAAATTGACATAAACATAATTTGTATTTTGAAGCTGTTTTCCATCATTATGTGCTGGAACACACATTGCTCAGTCCATCAAAATCTCAGAAATGCTCCTTCAAAACTAAATTACTGCTTCATGATGGAACTTAAAATATAATCTTACAAGATATGAGGAATAGCATATGTTAAGAGTAATTATAATGGTATTATAATTATAATATATTATGCTAGAAATAGTTTCAACTTTGTGATTGAACTTATAGTATGCTGTAAAGATATATCTTTAAAAATTTTAAATTGTAATTTCATCTTAAGTGCAATAAAAACCTATAATTTTTTTGACTTTTTAAAATTTAATTCTTGTTCAAGTACAGTTTTCTGTCTTATATTCCCTATTATTTTTAATCTACAAGTAATTATTATTATGTATCTTATGAGGCTATAGTTTGAGTTAATACAAAAAAGTTAACAAAAAATAAAACACATTTAGCTGCATGTTTAGGGTCAAATACAAAAATAAGAAATTAAGAAATGATAGATTTCTAAATTTTACTTTATATTTTTATTTATATATACTTAAATGTTGCTATCTAAAATTAATGGTATTAACAGGCCTGAATTAAGTCAATACCTATATAAAAAAGCAAGATTGTGAATTAATGGCCAAAGAACTTAATTATTAAAATAGATCACTATCTCTCTGGAAAGGCTCATTATTACTCTACAGCCAAGTAATTAAAAATGCCACACCTTCAGCATAGAATTGAACTAGTAATTTTACCTTTTCCAAGCCTGATTGGCATAACTATTTGTAAAAAGTCAATATTATTAAACTTTTCCTTTTTATCAAAAAACGTTGAGACAGAATGAGATTTTCAAAATGTAAAGTCACTGATTAGTTCTGATATCAATCATCCATAAAATTTTTAACAAAGCATAAATGGAAATTCATTATATAGTTTTTTATAAAATCTCAACTTGAGATTATATATATATATATATAAATCTTTATGCTTTTTAAAACTTTAAAAAGATACAAATATTTAATTTCATAGCAAATTACATATTATTCCAAATGCATTTTATGACACATTCCAAAAATAAGCTTTAAATAGCTATATAGTTGAGCCAGAAATAATATTTTTTTATTTAAAGATATGTGGTAATGTACAATTATTTGTGATAAAATCTCTAAAATCTAAGAGAACAAGGAATAGAACAGCAAGTCATTGAGTCATTATTCTACTTATACATTACTTTTCTTCAATTTTCATTTTTCGTTATTAGACAATTATTATAAATAACACTGGATGATCATTTGCTCTCATTCATGCAAAGCTCTACGCAGAGCAGTTTGCTGACATTTGTTAGGTTACTTCCACATGCATACCAACTAGCTACAAAATTTGAAACTAATTAAAATTTTCTAGAATCTAATTGTAATTAAACCAGTTTCATGTTGGACATTTGCAAATTCCATCTTTTAACCTAAAAGGAACATTGGTAAATATTTATTGCTGGTTTAATTTGGTTAAAAAAGTGTAGAGTTCATAAATATATGCCATTAATTATGAAATAATGGCCAGGATTTAAATGCAGCACTTTGAGCAATAAAATGTATGTTCCTGTCAATGGTAGATTGTGCTCTAGAGATTTCGCTTAGCTCATCTTCAAGGACAAATGGAACAAAATATACAATATATCAACAAAAATTTTCGAAGTACAAAAATATGTAAAGTTTTAGAAATGTTTATAAGAAAACATGAGACTCAATTAAAGATGAATACAAGATTTGAGCAATTACTATGTTGGGGAGAATTCTACATAGCATATCTATATATCTTCTATCAGCTTTTGCTCTGGATTATATTTATTTTTTATTTTATTTTATATGTGTATATATACATGTATACATATATGCGTGTGTACACAAATAACATATATGGGGTCTGGCTGAAGTAACACCTGCTTGAGTGTGGTTGGTAGGGTTATAATATAGTGTAATAATTTATAATTCTAATTTATTTTTTTAAATACAATTTTTATTTAATTCTTGTTCACGTACAGGTTTCTGTCTTATATTTCCAACCCTGCCCGCCCCCCACCCCATGCTCCCCGCCTCCCTCCCCTTTCCACCCCCCACCCTTAGTTATTGTCCATGTGTCCCTTATATTTGTTCATGTGAGTCCATTCCCTTTTCCCCTATGATTCTCTCCCCTCTCCCCTCTGGGCCCTGACAGCCTGTTCCATATTTGAGTGTCATTGGTTGTATTTTGCTTGCTTGTTTGGTTTGTTTAGATTCCTGTTAATGGTGAGATCATATGATATTTGTCTTTCACCGCCTGGCTTATTTCGCTCAGCATAATGCTTTCCAGTTCCATCCATGATGTTGCAAAGGGTAGTAGTTCCTTCTTCCTTTCTGCAGCATAGAATTCCATTGTGTAAATGTACCATAGTTTTTTGATCCAGTCATTTACCGATGGGCATCTAGGCTGCTTCCAACTCTTGGCTATCGTAAATTGTGCTGCTATGAACATCGGGGTGCATAGGTTCTTTTGGATTGGTGTTTCAGGGTTCTTAGGATATACTCCCAAGAGTGGAATTGCTGGGTCAAAAGGTACGTTCATTTTTAGTTTTCTTAGAAAATTCCATACTGTTTTCCATAGTGGTTGTACCAGTCTGCAATCCCACCAACAGTGAACTAGAGTCCCCTTTTCCCCACAACCTCTCCAGCACTTGTTGTTTGTTTCTTTGTTTATGATAGCCAATCTGACTGGTGTTAAGTGGTATCTCATTGCGGTTTTAATTTGCATCTCTCTGATAGCTAGTGATATCGAGCATCTTTTCATGTGTCTCTGGATTCTCTGTATGTCCTCCTTGGAGAAATGTCTGTTCAAGTCCTCTGCCCATTTTTTGATTGGGTTGCTTGTCTTCTTTGAGTGGAGCCGAATGAGTTCTTTGTATATTTTGGAGATTAAACCCTTATCTGAGGTATCATTGGCAAATATGTTTTCCCAAGCTGTTGCTTCTCTTTGTATCTTGATACTGTTTTCCTTAGCCATGCAGAAGCTTTTAATTTTGATGAGATCCCATTTGTTTATTCTTTCCTTTATGTTCCTTGCTCTAGGGGACGTATCAGTAAAAATATTGCTGCGTGGAATATCTGAGATTTTCTTGCCAAGGCTCTCCTCTAGGGTTTTAATGGTTTCACGGCTTATATTTAAGTCTTTTATCCACCTTGAATTTATTTTGGTGTATGGTGTAAGTTGGTGCTCAAGTTTCATTTTTTTGCATGTAGCTGTCCAGTTCTCCCAACACCATTTGTTGAAAAGGCTGTCTTTACTCCATTTTATGTTATTGCCCCCTTTGTCGAATATTAATTGACTGTAGAGAGTTGGGTTTATTTCTGGGCTCTCTGTTCTATTCCATTGGTCTATGTGCCTGTTTTTGTGCCAGTACCAGGCTGTTTTGATTACAGTGGCCTTGTAATACAGTTTGATATCAGGTATTGTGATCCCTCCTACTTTGTTCTTCTTTCTCAAAATTGCAGCAGCTATTCGGGGTCTTTTCTGGTTCCATATAAATTTTTGAAGTGTTTGTTCTATGTCTGTGAAATACGCCATTGGTACTTTAATAGGTATTGCATTGAATCTGTAAATTGCTTTGGGTAGTATGGACATTTTGATGATGTTAATTCTTCCAATCCATGAACACGGTATATGTTTCCATTTATTTGTGTCTTCCTTGATTTCTTTCTTCAGTGTTGTGTAGTTTTCTGCATACAGGTCTTTTACCTCCTTGGTTAGGTTTATTCCCAGATATTTTATTTTTCTTTTTGCTATATCGAATGGGATTTTTTTCCTGATTTCTGCTTCTGCTGCTTCATTGTTGGTATACAAAAATGCCTTTGATTTCTGGATATTAACTTTGTATCCCGCTGTTATGCCAAATTCATTTATTAGTTCCAGCAGTTTTTTGGTAGAGGCTATAGGGTTTTCCATGTACACTATCATGTCATCTGCAAACAATGCCAGTTTTGTTTCCTCCTTTCCGATTTGGATGCCTTTTATTTCCTTTTCTTGTCTGATCGCTGCAGCTAGAACTTCTAATACTATATTGAATAGAAGTGGTGAAAGTGGGCAACCTTGTCTTGTACCTGATCTTAGTGGAAAAGCTTTTAGTTTTTGCCCATTGAGTATGATGTTGGCTGTAGGTCTTTCATATATGGCCTTTATTATATTGAGGAATGTTCCCTCTATTCCCACCTTGCTGAGTACCTTTATCATAAATGGGTGTTGTACCTTATCAAAAGCTTTTTCCGCATCTATTGATATGACCATGTGATTTTTGTCTTTGCTTTTGTTTATTTGGTGTATTACATTTATTGATTTGCGTATATTGAACCATCCTTGCATCCCTGGGATGAATCCCACTTGGTCGTGGTGTATGATCTTTTTGATGTATTGTTGGATGCGATTTGCCAATATTTTATTGAGGATTTTAGCATCTATGTTCATCAGTGATATTGGCCTGTAATTTTCTTTCTTTGTTGTGTCTCTATCTGGCTTTGGAATTAGGGTGATGCTGGCTTCATAAAAAGAGTTGGGGAGTTTTCCCTCCTTTTGGATTTTTTGGAATAGTCTGTGAAGAATAGGGGTTAGCTCTTCCTTAAAAGCTTTGTAGAATTCTCCTGTGAAACCATCTGGTCCAGGGCTTTTGTGTGATGGGAGTTTTTTGATTACTGCTTCAATTTCATTTGCTGTTATTGGCCTGTTCAGGTTTTCTGCTTCTTTTTCATTGAGTTTTGGAAGATTATATTTTTCTAGAAATTTGTCCATTTCACCTAGGTTTTCAAATTTCTTGGCATACAGTTCCACATAGTAATTTCTTACAATCCTTTCTATTTCTGCAGTATCAGTTGTAATCTCTCCTCTTTCATTTCTGATTGTGTTTATTTGGGTCTTCTCTCTTCTTTTCTTGATGAGCCTACTTAAAGGTTTGTCTATTTTGTTTATCTTTTCAAAAAACCAACTCCTGGATTCATTGATCCTTAGAATTGTGCTTTTAGTTTCTATGTCATTTAATTCTGCTCTGATCTTGGTTATTTCCTTCCTTCTACTTGCTCTGGGCTGTCTTTGTTGTTGTTCCTCGAGTTCTTGGAGGCGTCGGGTTAGGTTGTTTGTTTGAAATGTTTCTATCTTCTTTAGGTAGGCCTGTATTGCTATGAACTTCCCTCTCAGGACTGCCTTCACTGTGTCCCATAGGTTTTGGGTTGTTGTGAGTTCATTTTCATTTGTTTCCAGAAGCTTTCTGATTTCTTCCCTAATTTCAATCTTGACCCATTCGTTGTTTAATAGCCTACCATTCAGTCTCCATGATTTTGGGTGTTTTGGGTTTTTTTCATTGGGGTCGGTTTCCAATTTCAGTCCCTTGTGATCAGAGAAAATGCTTGGTATGATTTCTATTTTCTTGAATTTATTGAGACTCGTTTTGTGTCCTATCATGTGATCTATCTTTGAAAATGTTCCATGTGCGTTTGAAAAGAAAGTGTATTTAGCTTCTTTGGGATGGAGGGCTCTATATATATCAATTAGGTCCATTTCGTTTAGGGTGTCATTTAATGCTGCAATATCTTTGTTGATATTTTGTTTGGAAGATTTGTCCAATTTAGACAGTGGGGTGTTAAAATCTCCTACTATAATTGTGTTGCTGTCAATTTCTTTCTTGAGGTCCTCCAGAATTTTCTTTATATATTTGGGTGCTCCTATGTTGGGTGCATATATATTTATGATGTTAATGTCTTCTTGGTGGATTCTCCCTTTGAGTATTATGAAGTGACCTTCTGGGTCTCTCTTTATGGCCCTTCTTTTGAAGTCTATTTTGTCTGATATGAGAATTGCTACCCCGGCTTTTTTTTCTTGTCCATTTGCTTGGAAAATTTGGTTCCATCCTTTCACTTTTAGTCTGTGGTGGTCCTTTGACCTGAGGTGGGTCTCTTGTAGGCAGCATATGTGTGGGTCATGCTTTCTTATCCATTCAGCTATTCTATGTCTTTTAATTGGTGCATTTAATCCATTTACATTTAAGGTTATTATTGAAAGGTATTTATTCATTGCCATTTGTGTACCTGTGTTCCTCTCTATCTCTCTCTTTTCCTTCCTTTCCTAAAGCAGTCCTTTTAGTAATTCTTGTAGAGCTGGTTTGGTGGAGGCGTATTCTTTTAGACTTCTTTTGTCTTGGAAGCTCTTTATTTGGCCTTCTATCTTGATTGAGAGCCTTGCTGGGTACAATAGCCTTGGTTGTAGGCCTCTGTTTCTCATTACTTGGAATATTTCCTGCCATTCTCTTCTTGCTTGGAATGTTTCCGTTGAGAAGTCAGTAGCCAACCTTATTGGGACCCCCTTGTATGTTATTTCCTTTTTCTCCCTTGCTGCCTTTAGGATTTTCTCTTTGTCTTGGAGGTTTGCCATTTTAATGATGATGTGTCTTGCAGTAGGCCTCTTTGGGTTCCACCTGTTTGGGACTCTCTGCGATTCCTGAATCCGTGTGACTTTCTCTCTCCTCAGCTTAGGAAAATTTTCCGTAATTACTCTTTCAAGGAGGTTTTCTATCCCTTGTTCTTCTTCCTCTCCTTCTGGTATTCCTATTATTCGGATATTATTACGTTTCATGTTGTCTTGCATTTCTCTTAAATTCTCCTCATTTTTTCTGATTCTCTTTTCCATTATTTGGTCTGTCTGGGAGATTCTTTCTATCCTGTCTTCTGTCTCACTTATGCGATCTTCCGCCATATCGATTCTATTCTTCATACCTTCTACTGTGTTCTTCAGTTCAGAAATTGTATTCTTCATTTCCTCTTGGCCTTTACTAAGGGTTTCCATTTCCTTTTTCATGTTGGTGTAGTTTGCAGAGAGCTCACTGTAGCTCCCCAGTAGTTTCTGGTAGCTCGTTGTAAGCTCTTTGAATTTCCTGATAACCAGTGCTTTGAATTCAATATCTGATAGTTGGCTTGCCTCTATTTCATCTAACGTTCTTTCTGAGACTTCCTCCTTTTCTTTCATTTGGGGGTTGTTTCTTTGTCTTCCCATTGTTTGTGTTGCTCTTCTTGTTGACTTCAGCTTCTTAAAGTGGTCTCTTCTGGGTTCCTGGGTTTATGGTGAGAACTTCTGTGGTAAGATGCCTGTGAGATTCAGTGGTGCAGTCTCTTGCAGGTATTTTGGTGTTCTCCACTTCACCTATTCCTCTTTTTGGCTTCCAGCTGGTCAAACCTTTTCTTCTGGTCTCCCTAGCTGCAGCAGCCTGAGGGGCTATTAGTGTGGCTTTTCTCTCCTCTGGGTGAACTTAGCTGGTCTCGCCAGTGCCCCCCCAAGATCCAGAATGTCGCTGCTCTCCAGTGCCCCGCTGAGAGCAGGTTTTTCCCCAGGCTTCCCAACTCTGGCCTGGCGTGAGGGCACGCACTCCCAGCCAGGCTTTCCTGGTCTTGCAGGCTTGGGCTTAGACCTTTCCCAGTGCTGTGGCTGCACACACTGGGCAGCTCACAATTCTTCCAAGCTGGAACCACAGCCTGACTCCCGGTGCTTCTCAGTCTGATCCCAGCTGGGTAGGGATGAATCTGGCAATTGGCGCTTCCCCAGGGGGCCCTGTCAGTCTCGTGCAGCGCCCCGAGGCTGTGTGAGCGTGAGCGCCTGCTGGAGTCCCCAGCTGGAGTCCCCCGGTATTGGGAATGCGCACCACTGGGAATGGGTGCCACCGGGAATGCACGCCACCAGGAATGCAGGGGATTCCCAGACTTCCAAGCTGGTGACCACACTGGATTCTGGATGCTTCTCAGTCTGCTCTGGATTATATTTAAACATATTTAGATGGTAAAAAGCTTAAAGTTCTGCTTGCCTTAACCTAAAATGGGTAGAGTAATTAATAAATGAATATCTTCTTATTACATGTGTATAAACTCAACATTAAGAATATGTTTTATCATATTTGCTACTGTGTATAGTTTATTTGCATATATGTATAATATTCTATTGTATGATCATACATTAATTTGTGCTTTCTAATTTGAAGGGAAATTAAATTCTTGGTCTCTCTAGGTGCAAGGAGTAGATTTGTTTCCTGCCAAGTATTATAAAGGTGTTTTTGTCCCAGAGAAAGCAGGGCAGCCATGCTGGCAGCAGTGTACAAGAGTGTGGGGTTCCTGGGCTGTGATATACAAGCCTGGTGTGCTCAGTATCCATCTTGGTCTGTTACTGCATTCCCTTGAAGGTATAAGGGGAACAAATGCAACCAAAGCCAACACGAAGTCATGCTTTCTGTTGTGTAATGAATAATATAGCCATTTTTATATGACCCAGGGATCTTGTTGTGTTCTGCCAGAATCTATGAAACTGTGCCAGGCTAACTTGTTAGAATTATATGCTTGCTGTTGAGTAAAGAAGTATATAAAAAAAAGACTATTAATTTATTAATTATCTACTCATTTAAAGTTAAACCATGTAAAACATTCTATAACATGTACATGGTATTTAACAAATTAAGAAAAGAAATATCTGAGCCACTTGAAGGATATAGTGACCATCACATGATATCAGGAAGAATGAAAATAGAACAGCTGATTATCGGAAAACTCTGGGCTGGGTATAAAATGTGGAGTTACCAACATATGTGTAACAAGTGACGCTATGAGACAGAATATCACCACCAAGAGAGCGTACATAGCAAAGAGCACAGACTCGTCCCCAGGGATTTCAACAGTAACCCTCAGAGCAAAGAGAGAGGCCCATTAGATAACACTGCCAAGGATCGAAAGGCGTCCAAGGAAATCAGCAGAGTTGGGTGTCCAGGAGTCAAGCGAAAAATGCTAACAAGGAATAGAAAGTGCTATTCTTCATCAAATGTAACTAGGAGCCAAGTGAGATGAGAACAAAGTGTAATACGTAAATTATAGTCTAAAATATAAAAACTTTATATTGACCATGATCAATGCCATTTTGGTGGAGTGCAGAGAACAAAAGCCTCATTTAGAAGATAGAAAGAGACTACTTTGTAACAAAGTATTTGGAGAAGAGCTACCCACATGATGGATTCAAAAGAGTTTATGTCGAAAGATGGGGTGGGGGAAACACTGCAGGTAATTACACTGAAGAACATGAGGCAGTAGAGAGCAAGCAAGCAAAACAATGGGAGTGACAACATCAAAGATGGTGGGCAAAGGACCTCCTAAAAATTCTTGCTGTAGAAGCAACATAAACTTCCAAAAATTTCACAAATTTTTCAGAAAACTAGAAATTAGCCCAAAATCTTGAAATGAAGTCAAATGAAGACTACTACAGAGCAATAGAAGAAAAATGCTTAAGACACAAAAATGCTTAAAAACACATAAGCTTATAAAAAATATGTAAGACACAGTAAAAAAGTAACAAAATGGCAAACAAATCCTTTTGTGAGTAATGGTATGACATGTAAATTGATTAAACACCTCTGTTAAATGCACAGTTTGACAAAATGCATGAGAATATATGATCCAACTATGTTATGGGATATACATTTGAGATTAAATGCATAAAATAATTTGAAAGTAAAAGGATGGATAAAGATCTCATATGCAAAAAGTAAGCAAAAAAAGAATTGAAGTGGATATATGATGAGACTGCTAGACTTGAAAGCAGTTGTTGTTACAAGAGACAAATAAGGGCATTTACAATTATAAAAGCACCAATTCATCAAGAAGATATAACAGTTATAAACATATGTGTAACTAACAACAGAGTCCCCAAACACATGGAACAAAAGCTGAGACAAAGAGAAAAGTAGACAATTTAACAGTATAAGTTGGTGACTTTAACACCACACCTTCAATAATAGAATAAGTATAAAAAAAATTTAAGACACAAACAACACTGTAAAACAACTGCACCTCATAGTTATCTATAGAAATATTGATGAACAACAGCAGAATGCATATGTTTTCTCAAGTGCACTAGAACATTTGCAGGATAAACTGTGTGTCAGACCACAGAACTCTCAAAATATAAGAAGGATTGAAATCATAGAAAATATATTATGTAGCCAAAATAGGATGAAACTGAAAATCAATAACGGAAATTGGAGAAATTTATATATACCTAGAATTTTTTTTAAAACCCAAAATAACCAAGTGAAAGAAGGAACCACGGGTAGTAAATACTTTGAAATAAAGGACTGAAGTTGAAAACACAATATACTAAAACTTATGAACTGAAGTGAAATATGTTCTTAACGAAAAAAAGTATAGCTGTAAACATTTATTTATCTAATCTATTTATCTATCGAGACAGATTTCTCAAAACAACAACCAAACCTTTTTGCCTTAACTCATTGAAAAAAGAGGAAACCAAACCTAAAGCAAGAAGGAAACAAAATAGAAGTTAGAACTGGGATAAATGAAACATAAAATGGGAATGCGATAGATAAAATCAGCCAGAAGTTGTTTTTAAAAAATATGTTCTTTGGAAAGATTAACTGCAATAAGTAATGGCTTAATGATTTAAGTAAAGTAAAAGTGACTAAGATGATTTTTTCTTATCCTAGTTGATTTCCCACTACTTAACATTGCCTTATATATAATGTTCATTAATTATGTTGTCTTGTTAAGTTAATAGCTAAGTCCTTAATATAGCTAATTGCATAGTAATAAATTGCAAATATGGCCCTAAGTTTTATTTTTTCCACCATCATTTTCCATACAACTTTGTAGTACATTTTCATACTGATTCTAGGTTTGGCCTTGGGGCATTTTGATCAGTGAGATGTTGGCAAACACAACATAAAATAAAGGACTAATAGACATATACTTGACTAAGTTGTTCTCATTACTCCTTATCAGGAAATTCTGTAAGAATTTCCCTAAGCTATCCTGATGGAGAATGAAAAACATGAAACACATGTGGTCCAGGTGGTTTCAGACAAAGCCATCTTATATTAGACCAGAGATAGCTCACTGACAGTATGTGAGTTAGCTTAACCAACAGCAACAGAACTGTTTTAACAACCATTCTAGGTATGGGATCAGTAGATTTTACTATTGTACAATGATGAAGTTTGCAACTGCAGTATTGTGTTTAAATATATATGAGGTCAGTCCAGAAAGTATAGATCCATGCACTATTAAAACTAGAGACATTTAGTGAAGAAGATACAAGATATAAGAAAGATTGTACATTAGGCTATTGACACCTCAGTCCCCTTCAAAGTAGGCACCTTGAGACTTCACACACTTCTCCCAGTCACCATCCGTTGCCTAACTGTAGTTTCCTGAATCTCATCAACAGTCTGAAATCTCTTCCCTTTCAAAGATGATTTTAGTTTCAGGAAAAGTCATAAGTTGCAGGTGCTGACATTTGTTATTTCCCCCCTTAAAACTCTGCAGAAGACATGATGCATGAGTGGGTGCGTTGTCATAATGAAGTTGCTGATCACCAGCTGCCCATAGCTGCAGCTATTGTTTTTTTTTTTTTTAATGAGGGAAACAGCCACCAAGAAGACCATTTAAAAGCAAGGGATTTGGACTCTTCCAATTCTAAGCCACGTGGCTCAATTCCTTTGAGTAACCCTGATTAAATTATTTAGCTTCTCTAAGCTTCAGCTTTCCCTCCCTGTAATTAGGAAACCATTCCAATCTATGTGAATGAATGAGTTAATGAATTACCACATGAAAATGCTTCACACAGCTCTGGACATATAATCAGCTTTCCATAAACATTTTCTCTTTATTATCCAACCCCAACACTCTAAAGTTTCTTATTGTTCTCCATTATTTTTTTCGCTGAACTTTAAGATCCTGAAATTATTACCATCTGTTCATATATAGATCTACGAATATGTCTTCCCTGTAGAGAAGACACCCAACGTGATCCGTAGATAGTAGCTAAATGCTGAGAGTGCATACTGAGAATAAAAGAAGCAGCCCCTCTCCAGGATAAGATGTGTGAAATGTTTGCATGTAAACTGAAATGGAATTACGTGAGAGTTTTATTTTTTGTTTAATAAACAATGTAATTTTAGAGATGTGGCTTTTACAAAACTAATATTCACATAAAATTGCATTAACTTCAGATGACTCATCCTAGAACTACTAAGAGTGTTTGTTATATAAGCACACCTCATGTACGTCAGAGAAAAATATTCAGATATACCACTCTAATTTTCTTGTCAGATGTATCAAGCTGTTGATTAAATTTCAGGTAATTGATAAGCAGGAATTTTTAAAGAGCATTACTTATTTCAATAAGAGCGAACAGCAAAATACCTGTAAAACAGTTCTCTCTACATTCTGTTTATTTGGGTGGCAATAGATTGCTCAAGGTTGAATAAAAAATAAAAGCATAAGAAATGAGATAATTTTGGAGGGAAATTAATCATTGAATCCTTAGTTGGAAAGAAAGTGAATGCTTCACAAGTGTTTTCAGCATGATGAGGCTCTAGTGGTAGCTCTCAGTCATTTGGCAATATCTAAGAATTACATTTCATTGACTTGTACTTTATTTTTGTTGTCCTTCTCACAGGATTCTATGTTATAGTTACGATATAAGGAAACTATTTTAATTTTCGGTGAGGATTATGAGTTTGAAAATGACATGACTGGAGGGTAACTGTCTGGGCCAAGCCAAAGCTTTGAAGAACAAACACATTTAATAATATTGAGTTAATTTACAGTCCATTGGACTAGGACAGTTCCTTGCCAATATAACATTGTTGAATCTCTTCCAAAGATTATCAGGAATAGTTTACACACCATGACCACTTTTAACTTCTTTCTTATTCTTTGCCCATTTTGAATGTTAAAAGTTCTGAAGGACATTTTCACAAAATATATAATGAGTACATAACAGGCAGAACAGTATTGAAAACAACCAGTACATGTAATCATTCGTGGTTATTACATTCTTAGTTCAAATGCACATCAGTCTTGTGCAACTATGCATTAAAACTTTATACTGCCCTTTCTATACTTTCTGATGTACTACCTCACACAATTTTTTATGCCCTACATAATTAAAGTACATTATTCCATTTTGGAGATAGACTGGTCAATTTGAGAAAAAAATAATGGATCTACTCTTAAGGAGCTCACACTGGGTATGCAATGCTAAGAAGAATCTAAGGTTAAATACACAAAAACAATTACAATAAAATATATTATATGGTAGGTAATTAATTAGAAGTGCTATGAAATTACAGAAGACAAAGTTAGCCCTGGATGATGTGGCTCAGTGGTTGAGTGCTGACCTGTGAACCAAAAGGTTGCTGGTGTGATTCCCAGTCTAGGGCCATGTCTGGGTTGCAGGCCAGGCACCCAATAGGGGGCATGTGAGAGGCACCCACACATTGGTGTTTCTCTCCCTCTCTTTCTCCCTCCCTTCCTCTCTCTAAAAAATAAATAAATAAAATCTTGAAAAAAAAGTAAGGCAAAATTATAAAAAGCAATGGGGGTGTGTATTTTTTGTAATGAATGTTGATCTACTCATCTTTCCAGAGCATCTGTGTAATCTGTGAATCTGAATGGAGAAAAGACTGATGAAAGTATTGCTGGGCATGTGACTATCAAAGTAGAAGAGTGTTCCAGAAAGAAACAAAAGTAAGTATAAAACTTTAGTCAAGGATGTGGCGGTGTCTCAGGAACAACCGTCCTGATAAAGGTGAAAAGGTAGGAAAGGTGTTAGGAGAGGCAACCAATTAATAATCAGCATGAACAAAAGAATATGGACAGATAATTTTTAAGTTTTCTAGTTGAAGACATATTTTAGTGTGGAGATCAAAAGCATTAAAAATAATAGGTAACACTGATGAAGCTAAATTTATAATTAGATAGATATT
This sequence comes from Sturnira hondurensis, assembly GCF_014824575.4. Taxonomy (NCBI): domain Eukaryota; kingdom Metazoa; phylum Chordata; class Mammalia; order Chiroptera; family Phyllostomidae; genus Sturnira; species Sturnira hondurensis. Next base: position 19,280,291 of record NW_028073511.1, on the reverse strand, counting down.
GGTGCTTTAAAAAACCAAATAAACAAGAAAAGAAGCCCTATGATCAAGCAGACAGAAATAGAGAAATAATGAGGTTGATGGTAGGCTGTTCTGCACCACTAAATGTCAGAAGACAAGGGCTCATTATCAGCATTATGTGAGAAGTGTTTGCATGCCCCCTGTGACATAACCCTTCAGGCTGTCTTTCACATAGAAAGACAGAGAGAAGGGTATTCATTGACATGCAAGGAGTCAGAAAGTATGCTATTTCTATGCTATCTTTAGGAAAAAATTAAAAACCACAGGATATGAATCAGCAGCAATGGGGAAAAGATATTGAAAATAAACATAGAATATCAATGACTGTGGTAACATTCACAGGAAGTCTAAGTGGTGCTAATGCAATTATGAAACAGTGAGATGATAAAAACTCTTAAGATACAAGCTATAGTAAAAATTTCAATAAAATTTGAGGAAAAACATTTTGATAAAATTTTGTAGATTATAAAGGCTTGAATATGACTAAAAACATATGGAACTGTGGGGGAGATGCTATCTGTTTGTAACAACAATAATAAATAATATGAACTGTAGTTTTATTGCTGTGGTCTGGCTAAAATATATTTTGTTTAGGAACACATTTAAGTCTCCCAACACTAACATAGTATTGCCTTAAATCAAAATTTTAGTTTTTAACCAGAACTGACTTAAAAGGAAGACAAATTACTTTTATGGAGAAAAAAAACACATTCATTGTATAGCAGTCCATACATTCAATAAGTTAGCAATGATTTTGCAAATGCAAAAACAATTCTTGGGCATAGTTCAAAAGAAAATAAACTTAAAAGTGAGTAAAAGAGAGATGGATAGATGGTAAGAGATGGGAAAGGAAATTCTGGAATTATAGTGAGAAGGTCAAACCAAGAGGAGTAACATACTCAGTGAATAATCAGTGATCGATATCAGGGTGTCCAAAAAACACCCCCAGTGATAGAGATGACCAATACGCAATTTTAAGTTTCGATAGACAGTGAGATGATGCAGCTTTCAATGTCATAATCACAAGGGTATAAAGGTCCATTACACGTGGCAGGCTTGAATTTCTGATTTCTTTAGAATGGGATCAGTGTGCAAATAAGATAATGGAACAGTTGAGAAGAGCATTGCAGTGAATTGAGAGGCAGGCCACCTTTGGACAGGAGGTGACTGACAATTTGGCAGGAACACCGTACTGTCTGCTGTACAAAGAATGGAAACTTAGGTCAATTTTACCTGGATATTAAATTGAGAGGAAAAATGAATCATGGTGCAGATAATTAGTAATTTCAGAAAAATTAGCAATCATCAATAAAGATGAACAATCACTACAGTATTGTTTATAATGAAAACTTCCAAATATAACTTTTACTACAAAATAGATTAGTTGAATAAATTAACCGATATATATATCAGAATATTATTCAGCCATTTACTTTAAAGATCATTATTATCATGCTATGATTTTTCAGGGTGGATTAAGAAAATAAAAAGAGAAACATCAGTAGTTGCCATATAGTATGCTACGGCATGGTAGGACCGGAGGGAGTATAGAAAACCCTCCACATCTGTATGGTTTAGGTATATTGTAACACTTGTACTGTTTACAGTGTCTGATTCACTGTCTCTGGTGGCTATGCAGGAAACTGAATTTCTCAGCCCCTTTGCAATTGGGTGGGGCTGGATGACAAATTCTGGCTAATCATTAATGAGTGTAAACAACTTCTAAGCCAAAACATCATTTCATAAATGAGACGGTTCTTCTCTCCTAGAGTAATCCTGTAGGGTGCCATTTAATAAAGGGTAGTAGTACCACAAGCCTGTATCCTCAAAAAGTTGCTTGGAGTCACAGACATCTTTGCATGGATAGAGAACTTTGTCATGATAAATAATTGCCATGCATTTTGGTTGTTACTGTTATTTTGTTCTTAAGCCTTGACATAACCTTAGCCTTCCAGAGTAACATATGGAAGGAATCAGCAGTCGGCTGCATGTTCTCCATCAAAGTTCTTACATAAGAGAAGTCATCTTTAAAAAAGACCATGTCATTTTCACCTCTAAGATAAATTTTAAAGTTTAAAATATTTACATTGTTACTTTTGAATTATAATATATATATTTTCATTTGTAGTATGTCTCAGCTTTAATTTTCTGGTCTTGCCTCTGCATTCTTCATCTGTGTACTAGCTAAACTATTGATTAGTTACTTAGGAGCTCCCAGAGAGTTATTTATCACAATATTACCTATCTATTGGCTTAATCTTAATACCTGCCTTATTCCATTTAGTCACAAATTTAGCAAGAGCAACAAACTTGATTCCATAATAAAATAGAATAAAATTATTTCAAAATAAAGTTAAATTTCTGTATACATTTTTTGTGGGTAAATTTTTTAAATTTACTTAATTACTTTTGAAGTACCGTTTTCTATTACTCCTATCCCATCCCTCCCCTGGTGCTCCACCCCCCATTTCCATCCTTCTTAGTTGTTGTCCATGTATCCTTTATACTTTGAAGAGAGTCATATTTCCTTTGGAGATTAATATTTTGTTTTTAAAAAAGGCAAAGCACAGAAGAATCCTTAGTTTTTATCTATTTAAAAAGTTGAAAATAAACAAGGAAAAAGAAAGAGAAACATAATTTCAGTTATACAAATATATGTAGATTGTATGTATGTGCGCATAAAGAAATTTCTATCACCAAATTTTCATCATTGCTATTCTAGAGGTGGCACAGGAGTGAAATAAGGCCATTTGTGGGAAAATGGTGATGTTATGTTATTAAACAGGAACTAGGATAGTCATTTTCAGTAGTTCTGGGTACTTAATAAGAGGGGACAAAAGACTGACAATTTGATAGAGCATTATCTTACTATTTAGAAACCTGAAAGACATAAACGTTTTTAGTACGTAAGTCATATTTATGGTCTTTACAGAAGTTAGCCCATGTTTTTAAAATATCTTTTCCCAGAGTGTTATTTCGCTTTATTCTCAGCCCCTGTACATGCACAGCTTCTCCCATTGACAGCATCTTCCACTAGGAGGGTACATGTGTCACCACTGATAACTTTACATTGACACATCATGATAACCCAAAATATTTAGGGAGATGGATGTCAGTTTTTTATTTTTAAAATACATTTTATTGATTATGCTATTACAAGTGTCTCATTTTTTTCTCCCCTTTACTCCCCTCTGCTCTGTACCCACCAACAGCTTTTCTCCACATCTCCTGAGTTCATGTCCATGGGTTGTACATGGAAGTTCTTTGGCTTCCACATTTCCTATACTATTGTTAACCTCCCTCTATCTATTTCGTACCTACCAACTATGCTTCTTATTCCCTGTAGCTTTCTCCCATTCTTCCCCCTCCCTCTCTCTGCTGATAACCCTCCATGTAATCTCCATTTCTGAGATTCTGTTCCTGTTCTAGTTGTTTGCTTAGTTAGTTTTTGTTTTTGAAATTTTTTTAGGTTTGGTTGTTGATAGTTGTGAGTTTGTTGTCATTTTACTGTTCATACTTTTGATTATCTTCTTGTTCTTAGATAAGTCCCTTTAACATTTCATATAGTAAGGGCTTGGGGCTGATGAACTCCTTTAACCTGACCTTATCTGGGAAGCACTTTATCTGCCCTCCCATTCTAAACGGGAGCTCTTCTGTATAGAGTTATCTTGGATGTAGGTCTTTGCCTTTCATGACCTGAATACTTCTTTCCAGCCCCTTCTTGCCTGCAAGGTTTCTTTTGAGAAATTTGAGAGTCTTATGGGAGCTCCTTTGTAGATAACTGTCTCATTTTCTCTTGCTGCTTTTAAGAGTCTCTCTTTATCTTTAATCTTGGGTAATGTAATTATGATGTGTCCTGGTGTTTGCTTCCTTGGGTCCAACTTCTTTGGGACTCTCTGAGCTTCCTGGTCTTCCTGGACTTCTATTTCTTTCAAGAGATTGGAGAAGTTCTCCTTCATTATGTTTCCAAATAAGTTTTCAATTTCTTGCTCTTCCTCTTCTTGTTCTGGCATTGCTATGATTTGAATGTTGGAATGTTTAAAGTTGTCCCAGAGGCTTTTAAGCCTCTTCTCATTATTTTGAATTCTTGTTTCTTCATTCTGCTCTGATTAAAAGTTTATGTCTTCCTGTTGCTCCAGATTGTTCATTTGAATCCTATTCTTTTTCCCTTCACTGTTGGTTCCCTATCTATTACTTTTTATTTCACTTTTCATAGCCTTCACTTTTTCCTCTATTTTGTGACCATACTCAACCCTTTCTGTGAGCATCCGGATGACCTGTTTTGACATCTGCATCTTATAGGCTGGCTATCTCATCATCACTTAGTTGTTTTTTGGAGTTTTGGTCTGTTCTTTCATTTGGACCATATTTCTTTGTCTCAGTGCACCTGTTACATTGTAAGGGGCAGAACCTAAGATATTCACCAGGGCAGGGCAACACATATCTCTGCATTGTGATGCTGTATGTGGGGGAGGGATCCAATAAGGAACAGTGCCACTTTCCCCACTCTCAGCTGGCTTTCAGTCACTTCCCTCACTGCCCACAAGCAAATTGGGCCCTTCTAGTGCTGATTCCTGGGTGGGTAGTTTTGTGTACATTTTACCACCCTGTGGGTCTTTCCAATGAACTCTCCTGTGAGGGTAGGCATTTCTTCTGCTATTTGTTTGCAACAACCTCCTCAGGTTTTTACAGCCAGGGATTTTGAGGCTTTCTTTGCTCACGCTGGAACCCTGGGTGGTTTGGTCTATCTTGCTCCCCAGTTGTTTTTCCCAGTTTATCCACATGTGAATGTGGGACTACCCAGTACTCCATCCACAGACTTGCTGTGTGTCCTCTCTTCCTTGGGTGCCCATCTCCGCCCCTCCTACCCAGCTAGGTGAATGTTTCTTCTTCAAATCCTTGGTTGTTGGACTTTCATACAGTTCCATTTTCTGATTGTTTTTTTGTTTTTAAATTTGTTCTTGTTCTTCTTTTGGTTGTGTGAGGAGGCAAAGTACATCTACCTATGCCTCCATCTTTGGAGGTATATATTTTAACAGTAGGCATTCTTCCAATCCATGACTGTGAGATGTTTTCCCATTTATCTGTATCTTTTTTAATTTCTTGCATCAGTTTTTCATGTCTTTCAGTATATGTTTTTCACCTCTTTGGCTAAGTTTATTTCCAAGTATTTTATTCTTTGCAATGCTATTGTAAATGAGGTTGTTATTTTAATTTTCATTTTATATAATTCTCTTTTAATGAGTAGAAATGCAGTGGATTTTTTATGTTGATTCTGTAACTTGCAACTTTGCTGAATTACAAATTTTCTGATTTTGTTCCTTAGCTCTTTTTAATGGTGCTTTCTACATACAGAATCATGTCATCTGCAAACACAGATAATCTTATTTTTTCTTTTTTCTTTGGATTCCTTTTATTTTATTTTATTTTTTTTTATTTTGTGTGTATATGTACATGTAATTGCTTTAGTTAGGACTTCTAGGAGTAAGTTAAATAGAAATGGTAAATAGATAAAGCCAATATGATGGCTGTTATCTTATTTTTGTTTTAATATGGGGGTGACATTCAATTTGAAATGTGATTATTTTCCCCTGGTGAAAACTCTGAGGATTAATTTTCTTCAGTTCTGAAGGAAAATATGCAACCAACCAAAAGGTCTCTATCCATTTATAGTTAATGAAAGTGCCCTGGATACATAAAACATGATACTGTGTTAGGGCTGACATTTTAAATAATTATATATCTTATCATTTTTATGTAGTATGTAGTAAATTATTTGTACCTATCATTCAAGAAGGTTGTTTTTCATTTTTGTTTTGCCAACTATACTATTGAATATTGTTTCACTTCATTTTTAAAAAATCTTTATTGCAAGAAGTTCCAGTGATGAAAAATCTAAGCTACTTATATAGGTCACAATACTCACAGTCTTTATTTGTAGTAATAAATTTTCTTATTTTATATGTTCTATTTTATTTTTTTAAAAATTTTATTTATTTATCTTTAGAGAGGAAGGGAAGGAGAGAAGGAGAGAAATATCAATGTATGGTTGCCTCTTGTGAGTCCCCTGCTGGGAACTGGCCTGCAACCCCAGGCATGTGCCCTGACTGGGAATTGAACCGCGATCATGTGGTTCACAGGCCTGTGCTCAATCCACTGAGCTATACCAGCCAGGGCTATATGTTTTATTTTTAAATTATCAGAATTGTTATTTGCATACTTATATTTCTTTTTCATTTGTTTCTTGTGAGTTAAAATTATGGCTGTGTGACATTGGAGAAGTAAGTTCATTTTTATGAAATATAAGAATTTAATGTAGAATTTAATACAAATATGGAATATATATGTATATAATTTTTTAATCAAAAGTGCATTTTGCAAGAGAGGAAATAGAGGTGACAATAGTGACTTTACTGAAGTTAATCATCAGAATCCAAGATACAGTCTCTATCTAGTTTTAACTAGTAATCATTAAGTTTTATACTACAAAGTGGATACACCTGTAGAAAAACCAGTGATAAAAATCACATGTCCCTCCCAAAAAAACAAATGAAAAAGCAGTACTGGGCTTGACTGTTTTAGATTCCTTATGTAAGAGCAGATTTGTTGCTTTCAGAGGCAAAGGTGGGTGAATGGTGGAGAATTGTGTGACAGTGGTCAAAAGGTACAAACTTCCAGTAATCAGATAATTAATTTCTGGGATATAATGTACAATATGATGACTATATTTAACAATACTGTATGCTATAGTTGAAAGTTGCTAATAGACTAGATCTTTAAAGTTTTCATGATAAGAAAAACAATTATAACTACATGATGTAACTCTACTATGGATAATCATTTTTCAATCTCTATGTATTTGAAATTATATTAAACACCTTAAACTTAACTAATATTTTATATTAACTCTATCTTAATAAAATTTAAAAAATAAATAAAAGGTGGAAATCTCACTACCTGCCATTTTCTGGACACACATAAGAAATAGACCCAGAGCACTAAAAAAATAAAGGACTTGAAGAAGAAAACAAAAAAAGAAAAGAAACAGAGCACAGAATGGTGATTGCCAGAGTCTGAGAGAAGGAGTAAATGGGAAATATTATACATTGCATGTAAAATTTCAATTATGAAAGATGAAAAAGTCATAGATTTTACTATGTTGTAGCAGCTCAGGTTAATAGAACTATATTGAGTAACTAAAATTTTGTGAAATGGATAGGTGGTTTGTGTTTTCACAAAAAATTAAATAAAGAGAGGGGAAGAAATTTGGGGAGGTGATGGATATGTTTATGGCATAGCTCTTGATGATGGCTCATGAACATATATTCATCTTCCAGTTTATTAAGTTGTACACCTTAAAAATATACAGCTTTTAGTATCTCAGTCATACATCAATATGGTGATTTAAAAATTATTATTGGTTTGCTGAATACTAGTGTTATCATTTTAGCATCACTCAACAAGAGTAAATTTGTTCCAAATTGCAACATTTGTATAATAAAAAATAAATCAATAAATGAATTTCAATCCAGTAAACCAAGCAAGACTTCAAGCGTACAACATCCAGTTCATAGCTACCAAACAAGGATCACGTCTGGGAAGGATCAGTTACAATTTTAATCTACTATACAATGTCTCTAGGAATTGTTTTGCAGATACAAGAGCAGCTCTTCCCAGGAGTGATATAATAGGTGCTCTTAAATGTCTGGCTGCCTGGCCTACTGTGGTCTTCACCATTTTGTATAAAAAGCTGTTTGTTTGTTCCTTGAGTAATGAGCTCAGAAATCAACTGAGTTATTACAAGGCACTGACACTGAAGGAAAGCTTTTGGACCTAAAGGATAGTGGGTGAGAATTCAGGAGTGAAAGCGAGATTTTAGACCTAAGCCAAGAAATGACTACAGATCCAAACCAGAGTATTAATAATAGAGGACTTACTGAAGCATAGTTAATGGATGATAAGTGATTGTCAGCAGTTCAGACACAGAGACAAAAGAAAGAACTAAAAATTCTATGAAAAAACCAAATAAACAAGATCATACACATCAAAGCATGAGTACCTGTCATATTAGTTATCTGTATATTGTTCACATATTGAAAAAACAGTGTGTACTTCATACAATCATTCAATGGTATGTAAAAAATGCCAAAAAATTTACAACCTTTTTTGTTATTTAATCATAATAAGTAATAAAATGGTTAAATATCTGTTATTCATACCAAGTTTTAGTTTATTAATGATTTAGATCAATGTTGTTATAAATAATGAATTAAATTTTCATGATTTTATAGGACAGACATTAAAAATGTTTCCAAATAAAGAAATCTCACTATACCAGTACTTTCTATAGTAGTAGTATAGAAAGTATTCCTTGTTTTATGAATGCAAAAATATTAAGTGTAAATAATAATTTAAAGTTCTATATTTATAATTATATATTCTCAATATTTTAAGTAAGTTAATTAAAAATAGAAACTGACTTGGAAAATTAGTTATTACTGTCTTTTTAAAAATCGAAAATGAATGTTTGTTTTTAAAGTTGAAAATATTAGTTAAAGGTACATTAAACTCATTGATGCAACTTTTCCTAGATTGACCACTAGAAAATTTAACTGTCTTTGCTTTTATCATTCATTTGGAGAGCAAAATACTTGAACAGTATACCATTATTTATTAAAATTTAGGGTACCAAGAAGATATGAAGAGGCTATTTGATAATATTTTTGGCAAGAATCAGGGATTACATACATTCTTTTTATATTAAATTTGTTCCTGAAATTTCTAAATATATACCCAGAAAAGAAAGCAAATACAGTTGCTATTTGATACAAGCTGGAAATTTTGTTATTAGCTCCAGTGCCAATTCGAGTAAGCTAGAAACCTTTGACTACATAATGATTAAAGGAACAATCAACAAAAGAATATAACTCTTGTAAACATTTATGCACCCAACATAGAAACACCTTAATATGTAAAGCAAATCTCAATGGACACAAAGGGAGATATTAACGTTAATACAGTCATAATAGGGATTTTTAATATCCCACGGACATCAGTGGATAGATCTTCCAGACTGAAAATCAACAGGGAAACAGCAGCCTAAAATTACACATTGGATCAGATGGATTTAATTGATATCTTCAGAGCATTTCACCCCAAAGCAGAATATACATTCTTTTCAAGTGCACATGGAATATTTTCTAGGGCATACCACATGTAAGAACACAGAACAAGTCTGAATAAATTTAAGAAGATTGGAATTGTATCAAGCATCTCCCCTGCCCATAATGGTGTGACACTAGAAATGAATCACAAGAAGAAAACTGAAAAATGCACAAAGACATGAAGGCTCAACAACAACATGAAAATACAAATACAACAACCCCAAATTTATGGACTATGGCAAAGAATTCATAAGCGGGCAGTTTGTAGCATTAGCATTGATGTAGATATCTCTTTGAGATAATGATTTCATTTCTTTTGGATATATACCCTGAAGCACGATTGCTAGATCATAAGATCACTCTTTTTAATTTTTTGAGGAATCTCAAAAAATGGCCAGTAAGGGCTGATTATATATATATATATATATATACCTCCAATGGAATACTCCTAAGGCATACACAGTGATGAAATACTGACACTTGTGTCAATGTGTATGCACATGAGAGTACATTGCTAAGTGAAATAAGTCAGATGAAAAAATTTAAGAATCCTATGATTTAATTCACGTGTGAGATGTATAACTGAAAGCAACATATGAACAAACAGGATAAACAAAAAAATTGATAGAGAATAGTATGGTGGTTACTGGCAGTAACTGGAGGTTACTGGAGGTGAGGGACTATAGTGAAGGGTAAGGAGGGCAAATATATGGTGATAGGAGATTCGACACTTAGTGGTAAATCCACAATGCAATATACAGATGATATATTGCATATAGAGAGACAGATGATATATTACAGAATTTTACACTTGCAACCCACATAAATTTATTAACCAATAACACAACAATAAATTTCATTTTTAAAGAAAATGAAAATAGGGTCAAGTTATTGCAAAATTTAAAAGTCTAGCATATACCTTTTGTATCAGAAATATATAGCTTTTCACTTTGTGTCTGGTGGGTGGATAGTTACTATGTTGAGGATGATTTGGATCCATACACCAACTGGTAGCAAGCAAGCTGGGAAATGTAGATTCAGTCAGCACTTTGACTCCATTTGATTTCATCAGAGAAGGAGCCTTTATTATGAATCTACAGGACTGACCAAACAATTCACTCAGCATCCTTGCCTTATTTACATAGTATATGGCCCCAAAGATTGGTATATTTACTCCGACGTTATATCAGACAGATAGGTCATTGGCAATAGCCCAAGGTCACTACAAATATCACAAATCCATCATGAAAAGTTTGAAAGAAAGCGAAAAGAATGACCTTACTATTTTCTCAATGAATGGGGCAACTACCTCTGCTTTCAGTTCTATGTAGTGGCCGCTGAGATTAAACATGAGCAGAGTCCCATTTTGCACAATTGAGTTTCAACTTAGTTGAACCATCAGTGAACAAAGCCAAGTGACTTAGAGAAACCTTTGAGAATTGGAGCCTTCATTGAGCCAATATATTTGCCTAGCAATTTTCCAGTAAAAGAGGGTCACACTTCAAAAAATAGTGGTCACTTTTTCATGTAAAGCCAAGACACCACTGAGACCAGGTTGTCTGCTTTCCCATTTCATATTTACATTGCGCAAGTGAAGTTCACTGGGCCCTCATCACAAGTTTGTGACTTGTTCTGACCCCACCCCGACATGAAACTATCAGACCAAAGTATCATGTGACATATATTTCTTTAGATCCAAATTATATCATCACTTCTTTCTCAAAGACATGTACCAAAATTTCCACTGTTGAAATCTGCATGTAAGGAGCTTGGAAGTCACCACTCTATCATAACAAGTAAAAAGCTAAACAGATGACATGTTTAAAACTTTTCTTAGAACCATGAGAGGGCAAATAGCTACCCCCAAGATTAGAGAGACAGGCAAGATGGGGAAGAAGTTCTCCCGAGCAGAGTCTACACAAACAGGCGCACGCTATTGAGGGGCCCAGTGCCAGGTAGGAATATCTGAACTGTAACTAATGAATTGCCAGAGACCAAATGTGGACAAATCCGAAAGCTTTAAAGTTCAGCGACTGGGGCGGAACGTCTGACAATGTTGTGAAATTTACTTCTAGGAGCTCAACCCAGTTCTCGTGGTAAATAATGGAGAAAAATCCCCTCTTGCTTCCATCAGGGGAAGGGGAATAGAAATCTTGTTTACATATAACAGAGCACTCTGAAGGAGGCCTGATCTCAGGGGAAACTGGTTGACCAGAGCTTAATGTACCTGGTTGTTACCAGAACCTAACTGACCTGGAAAGGAAATACCCAGCTCCAGCCAGCACTAGTCTTCCATGTGAGAGATGGGAAACACCCATCTCCAAACGAGTCTATCTAGTAGCAGAGTCAGGAAAACAATAGGCACAATTAAGAAGTGACTCCAAGTAGAAGGTTTCTCTCTTTGCCAGACACTTGAGTTGGCAAAACTCAGTTAATGGAACGTGGAGGCCAAAAGTGTCATTTGGATTGTCAGGCCTCAAAAGTACAGATTAGCCACGGCTTGCTAAACATTTTCCAATCTGGCCTGTTGGTCTGAGCCTTCCAAAAGATACCGATTTTGGGGCCAAGTAGAATTCTCATGTGTATCATTTAATAATGCAAAGGCATGTTTTCATATATATATATATATATATATATCTTGATATATATATATATATAAGATAAGATATCTTTGATATCTTACAAACATATATTCTTCAAGAGCCCTAAGAAAATGTTAAAGATCCTCTTCTTTAAACAAATGAAGAGGTGCTAATATGGCAATATTAAAATATCTCTTTCATCAATTTCCACATAATTGGTAACTGTCAGTGTTTTGTCCTTTTGATAACACATAACATATAACACAGAGGCCATGTTTTATGTAGTTACCCTAGCCTTCAGTGGATTATATTAATTCTTTCCCTGCACTTATAACTTTTCCAATTATGCAGTGGAAGGAATAATAAAGTCATTTTGCATAATAAAAAAGGTGTATATATATATATATATAAGCATATATATAAGGCTCTACATATACATAAAACATATATATAAGCATATATATATATACTTTTTGATTATTTGGATAATGTTTTCAAAGCTTGCCATGTCTTAATCATTCATTTCTTCTCTGACCTACTCAAATTCTGTCTTGTACATAATAGTCTCTAAGCAAATATTTATTGAATTTAATAGTTAAAAGAAGAATACAGGAAATAATTGTAATCTTAGCACTATTTGTGCTTTCATTTATTTACCGCAATTTTTACTGAAACTACCACCAACAAATTACCTTATTTCCATCCCTCTAATAGATATATGAGATGTGGAAAAGAGTAACAGATGGGATTCCCAGTTTTTACATTAAAACTGAAGAGCCATGTAAAGTTTGCAAGCATCAGATTCCTCTGGTGTTTTGTGCAGTAAAGAGAGCTAGTTGGAGCAGCAACACATTTGATTTATTTCCAGAGGAAAGCAAACTTCTCACACAGAAAGGTGTCAACATGGTTTGGAATCGATAACAATCACCGGGGAGTCAAAGTTTGCTCTAGCGTGTCACTCCTGAGGCCACTGGTGGGAAAAGTTTCACTGGGTTGTGGAGATACACTGCAAAAAAACTTGGGAAAAGTTATCTTATTTGTTTGCATATTTTAGTGCATTGTAAGTGAAAAATGATATTGTCATTTCTGAGGTTTAGCTAAATTAATGTCTCATATCATATTACTGGCTCTACTATATAGAGTTTGCAAATGATCTTTCACAAGTTGTGTTCCTCGTGTGCTTTCATGCTTTTGATCATCTACATAAAGTGACTGTGACTAGGAGTATGCTTCTGCACAGTATGTCCCCGAGAAACAGTACACACAAGTGGATTGTTTTGAATATCAAACTGAAGATTATTTTCTCTTGGGAGAGCAAGAAGAGAAGGTGATAGGTTAGTAGACATACGGGAAAAAAGGGTAGATACAGGTCAAAGATAAACTTTATCCAATTGCCTGATTAACTCCACACTTCTTTGAATAACCTCACATCAATGAAATTGTTTGATAATATACAAAATTCATCCAGATAGATACCCAGCAAAAGTGAATTTATTGGGGAGCAACAGGAATTGTAATCCAGTACCTCCAACTATGGTGAATCATGGGCACATCAGCTAAAGTGCAGAAGAAATTCTGTCATGGAGGAAAAAGGAAACTGAGAAGGGCTGTTACATACACAGAGTTCTGGGCTTGTGCTGTGAGACCAGCATCCAGTGGGAGCGCTCAGCTTTATATTCTTCCTACTTCACTTCGGATGGGATTTCTGTTCACTCATTTTTAAATTAACCTCATTTCTCAATAATCCAAACAAATGACCTATCTTTATGGTGTATGGTGACTAAAATAAAATGTAAATTTAAAATAAAATTGTATAGAAGACATTAGATGTTATTTTGTATACCTTTGGCATTATATTTCCTAGGTGATTTTTATATATTATTTGTTTCTTAACAATGATCCTGTAAGGTCTGGATAATGAGGTGGAGGTGAAGATAACTTTACAGCATGTGTTAGTTCAAGGAACCAAACGTGAGTCCACCTACAGTTTACATTGCCTCAGTAACATGACATTAATTTTCAAACAACATATTTTATCTGAAATATGTATCTCAGTATGCATATTCCATGTTATCCTTTTATTACTTTATAGCCTAACAAAATTTATCAAAAGTTGTTTCCCACTATTTCCAGGCATACATCTTAAACTAATAATACTGTTGAGTTAAACATATGGTAATGCAATTATTTTCATTACAAATTGCTTTTCTCTTTCTACTGTGGGCACCTGAGCAAGATGATCATATGATCTATACTACAAATTATCTATGTATCATCTGTCTATCAAGATCTATCCATTTGTTTATCTACTACATTCCTTCTTACTTTTAATGAAAAGAATTATGTATAAAATTATTACAATAATTAATTAGCATAAAACTAGATATTCTGGTGCATTGAGGATGGCTAATACTAAAGTAATGATTTTGTATTATTTACTTTATCCTTAATAATGTGAACATTTTTATATATTAGCTTATTGAATCCCCCAACATACTCTTTAAAATCAGAAGCATTTATTCAGAACTTTTAAATCAAAGAAAGTGCGCACAGATGAGTAGATTAAGGCTAAGGTCACACACAGTCCATAAGACAGAGATAGAGTATGAACCTATAGATCAGTTTTCAAAAATGTGTTCTAACCACTAGACTATAAATTTTAGTTGACTTTTTTCCTTCCTTAAACTAACAAGTAATTTGACTTGATATTCAACCTCATATCTACAACTGGTGCATAATATTTCCTGCCTAATCTGGCAAACAAATGTGTTGTAAGAATAAATGTGAGGTGGCTAACAATAAATACCATTATATTCTAGGCACAATATTGGATTCTTTTACAGACTGGAAAGCGAAATTTAGGGAATTGATTATTTTACATGCCATACATGTACTCATGAACATATCTGATTCTAAAGTCTAAACCACTTCTTTGAGTACCTGTCACCCAATAAAATAAAGCCAGGTATTATGTAACATGAAATATAAACATGACATATCTTTAAAAGAATAAGAGAAAAAGGAAACAAATTTTGTAAAAAATGATGAATACCAGTTATTGATATTGCAGCTGTTGTAACGTATATAGCAGTTGTCAAACTTTTTTCTGTTAAGATCCAGAGTGTAAATATTTTGGGTCTTGTAGGCTCTGTAGTCTCTTTCGCAACTTCTCAGTTCTTCTGTTATAGCGCAAAAGCAGTCAAGATAATGCATAATGAGTGAGCATGATCTGTGTTCCAGTAAAACTTTATTTTGCAAATACATGATGAGCCACATTGAACCCAAGTGTAGTTTGCTGAGCTAGGTAAATATCTCACGTTTCAAGTCTGTGAAGGAAACAACATATGTTAAGCAAAACATCAGATAGAAAAGTATTTTCTTCCCTTGAAAAGAATATTTTCTAAATAATAATACTAATAACAGTTAAAATGTGCATAGCACATTCTACTTCTCTTAAAAACTCATATAAATTTTGTAAGGTCTTTCTGAAGCAGGTGCATTTATCAGTTCAAAGTTAAGTGAAATTTCCAGAGATACACATCTAATCAGCAGAGAATCTAAAGTCTGAACCCAGTCACTGTGTTCCCTGGCTCTGTCATTTTAACTATTACACTCTCCACTACCTTTACTAGGTCTATTGACCTCTTACTTCAACAGGTAAGGTTGGTTAAACTTTGATCTCAGCACCACAGACATTGCTAAGGCACAACAACTCAAATCTTCTCTGTTTTGTCCAAGGGAGAGCACCAATATAGTCCCCACTACCACAAATTATGCATTCAAGTTTCCCACATTTGGGGAAGTCGCATGGGTGTGAACATCCAGAGTGCAGTGGATAACCCTTGCCCTGGGAAGGCCACCTTTGTGATCCTGGTATCTTCCCTGACAAGTAAGTATCACATCTTTTTTTTATGGCAGCAATTTTCAACTGTTGTGCTGCAAGAATTTTGAAACAACTAATACCTGAGCCTTTAGTCACGGGTACTGACCTCTTTCCCCTTATTGTCAAAAAAAAAAAAAAAAAAAGACAGCCAATGCAACAATAGCCTCCAGGTGTGAATGAATCAAAGTTATACACAAATTTTTTGTCAGGTTGGCAAAAATATGTATTTTGTGTGTACGGCAGAATTTCAGTAACTAGTGGATAAGTGACATGAGAAGAAAATGGTTGAAAATTACTGCGTTATGGCATACTTTGCTTTAAGAAAATAAAGAGTATTATGTATATGAAAATGTTGTTTTCATATGGAAGGATCAATATTTAGTCAATAAAAATGTAAGTTTATTGACAAAAGTCTTAATTTACATTGTAAACATTATAATGTGTAAAAGATACATAGCTTTAAATTATTAACTCTAACTTGTTAAGTTCAATCCTATAAATTGTTCAGTGTGTAGGTTTTATAGGTCAATACCTAGGTTGCACAGTGTTCATTCTTTATTGTTCTATGCAATGGTGTAAACATAAATAAAATCTATGTGTATAACAAAAATAATCATTTGATCCTTGTGAATAATTTTCCATCTTCAAATGAAGGTTGGTTTGTATCAATTTATACACAAAATAAGACAAGTGAATAATAATATTGTTATTATTATTATTATTAAGGTTGGTAACAAAATTAGGTATTAAGAAAACATTTTATATGAAATAAGTATTCAACTTCATATGCTTCTAATATTATAATTTGTTTATTAATATATATTAAAATAGTACCCCCCAAAAGAAACACAACTAAAATATGGGCAAAGGACCTGAATAGAGACTTCTTCAAAGAGGACATAGAGATGGCCAATCGACATATAAAAAGATGCTCAGTGTCATTAATCATCAGAGAAATGCAAATTAAAACCTCAATGAGATATTATCTCACACCGGTCAGAATGGCCATCATCAACAAATCTGCAAACACCATGTTGGCAGGGATGTGGAGAAGGAGGAACACTTTTGCACTGTTGGTGGGAATGCAGACTGGTACAGCCACTGTGGAAAGCAGTGTGGAGATACCTGAAAAAAATGAAAAATGGATCTGTCTTTTGATCCACCAATCCCACCTCTGAGATCTCATCCAAAGAAACCCAAAACACTAATTCAAAAGAACACTAGCACCTCTATGTTCATTGCAGCATTATTTACAATCACGAAGATATGGAAGCTGCCCATGTGTCCATCAGTAGATGAGTGGATAAAACAACTATGGGACATTTACACAACAACGGAATAGTACTCAGACATAAAAAGAAAGAACAACTTTACCTTTTGTAGTAGTATGGGCGGACCTAGAGAACATTACGCTAGGGAAATAAGCCAGTCAAAGACAAATACCATATGGCTTTACTCATATGTAGAATCTAATGAACAAACTGAACTACCTAGGAAAATGGGGACAAACTCATAGATAGAGAGCAGGATGACAGCTAGTGAGAGGAAGATTGGAGGATGGAGGGATTGAGCAAAGAAGAAAAAGGACTCATGAACATGGACAATAGTGTGGTGATTGCTGAGGGGTGGGGGGTATAAGGAGACTAAATGGTAACGGAAAAATGCAATACCAATTACTATTTCAAAATTAAAAGAGAAAACATTTTCATCTGCGTATTGGTGTGGATTAACATGTTTTCTTTGCTGGATACAAGAACAATTCATTTTCTTTAAAGGGTTTTAGTAAGTCATGTCCAGATGTATAATTCATATTTTAAGAAGACTACATAAAAACACATTTAGTTTAATATCAACACATATTACATTTGATTGAAAATCCTGTAAAATTATAAGATATTCTAAAATATATAGCCTGAGAAAATAATAATGCTTTATTTCAACTCAGATCATGAACGAGCAATTACTAAAATAAAAAAGGATTTTGGATTCCTATTTAATTTTATCAAATTATGTGATGTAAAACCATTAAAAAAAACATTTTGTCACATTACTCAGTATTTTCTAAATAGATGTTAATTACACAATTATGTTAAAAATCCTCAACACATTATGCTGGAAAGGCTTGGGGAAAAAATCCAATGACCTCTCCTCAGTTTAACTCGCCATCAAGGGATCCGAAATGCGCGTTGTCAGTGTGTTCCGCACTGTAGCCCAGGGGGACATAACACTTGCGCTGTGTGGGGAGGAAACAGCGGGACTTTTCAGGAGACAAAGGGAAAACTTGTGATCACAAAACAGAAAAGTATATTGCTGATAAGACACAAGTGTTAGAAGTTTTCTACAACCTCAAGCTGTGCTTCTCCCAACTAAAATCTCATTCTAATTTACACAAGGCAATTTTAGTTGCACAGCTAGAAAGACCTGTGAAAAATGAAATTGGTTGTTCTTTTACTAGGGATGATTCATTGCAAGCTTTTGAAATGCTTTTATCTTTTGAACTCTTAAAATAGCTGACTCTAGAATTGTCTTATAAAATTATTTATTTTTAGAAGGGGTCAATTGTGTTTTTTAAAAATACATTTGGATGCATTGTCACTTTTCTTTATAATAAAAAATATTCATAAAATTTATATACCTGGATGAAAGGAAGATTGACCCAGATGTATGATTTTGCTTAAAACTTACAGCCTGAGCCTTGTTCTAATGAAATTCCACAATATCACCTGCAGAAAGAAAGACAATTATCTTTTGTTTATTCTGGAAGTGGCATACAAACAAGAGAGCTTGTGAAGGAAGTAGAGTGTAAACAATACATTACATCCAAATCATCTCCTGGCTTGGCTTATCATTTTTCTGTTGTTTCTTGGCCCAGAATAAATAGATTTGTCACACTGGCATGCAAAGAAAAGCAGATGTTCTCTTTTGAAGTCTATGACCTTTATAACATTATGAATTTAAATTAAAAGGAAAAAAACATCGAATTAAACCAGTTGGGTTAAAATAACTCTATGGACTCTAATGTGGACTGTTTCTACATATTTATTATTTTCTGGAAGTGATTTATGATTGGGTACAGTAGACTGTCATAGATTATTTGTGGCTCATCATAATTCCAGCTGGGCTCATTCTTTCCCAGGGTCAAAGATCCCAGAGAGATCTTATGTCTAGGTAGGTCAGAAAAATGAATGTTCTAGGTTTAAGTGAGTTCACAAAAGAAATCAAGGGGTGCTATTTCCTTATTCATTCTGCTCAGAATAAGTTGTATTAATTGTATTTCTATCACTAGAGTTTCAATTGCACAGGATTTTAAAAGTGAAGTTCTGCACCCTTATGCACATTGTAGCACTTGAAAGAAGCCGGAGTTATCTGTCAGTAGATGAGTGGATTTAAAAGAAAAAGTGTGATACATTTACACAATGAAATACTACTTGGCCATTAAAATAGAAGGAAATCTTACCCTTTGAGACAGCATGGCTGGACCTGCAGAGTATTGAAATATGTTAAGTGAAATAAGCCAGGCAAGCACCATCTGATTTCATTCATATGTATAATCTAATTAACAAAATGAAGTTACAAGCAAAATTGAAACATATTGATAAGAGATCAGGCTAACTATTCTTGGGGGAGACGATTTGGGGGACTGGGTGAAGGTGGAGGGATTGAATGAAAAATAATTTTGAAACCTCATGGACGTGGACAACCATGTGGTGATAGCCAGCAGGGAAGAAGAGTGGAGGGAAGTGGAGGAGGATGCGGGGGGATAAATACTGGTGGACAGAAACTTGGCTTGGGGTGGTGAGTACACAATACAGTGTTGCACAAGCAGATGTTTTGTGGTGCAGTCTTTCCTGTAAGTCAGCCCTTGATTCCAGCTAGGGTCTTCTAACCTGGGTCTTAAGGTTGGAAAGCACCTGGCCACCTCTATGACCACCAGCTCTGCAGGGAACGCCAAACTAGGACCAAGGAATAACAGCCAACCTAGGTGGTTATGCCATTCATTCAGCTTTTATTAATGCAGACTCAGTCCAGATCTATAATAACCTAATAACAATAATAATCACTCAGAAACAACAATAACATCGCTTAAGAGAATTAAGGGATAACAAACCGAAGTCCCAAGAGTTCAAATCATGCTCACCGGCTAGGAGGCAACTGGTTAACACATCTCCCAAGGCAAAGTCAGAGGGATGGGGTGGAGGAGGGGCTCTTTCTCCCTGCACAGAAGGTGCAAAGTGCAGGACATCTCAAGGAGCCTCGCTCTCCCAATGTGTCATGCATGGTCCTCTGCTTTTATGCTTATTTCATTGCAAAGTCATGCTGTTTTTGCACAGCTTCTCATATACATGTTATTTTTTCAATTTCAGTAAACGCATGTCATTTTCCTCAGCCCAGATAGGCACGTGTTGTTTACATCAGCTTTGAAAGCCACGTGTTGTTTACCTCAGCTCTGGTAGGACCATGTCGTCTATATTGCTCTCTGAGAGGGTGGTGCGCCCTTCAGATGAGCATGTGTTGTTTGACATACTATACCATGCTGTTAGGGGTGGTACCATCCCTCTGCATCAGGACAACACCATGCATGCTCTAGACATGGCTTCTGGTCCTGCGCTCCACCAGTGTGCAAATGATGTGTTGTGGAATCGTGCACTTGAAACCTGTATGGTTTTGTTAACCCTAATAAATTCAATTAAAAAATAAAAAGTTCTTGCTTTCCTTGTAAACTCTTTTCCTTTGCTATTTCCATTATTAATTTTGTACATTTTGCATTTTAGATAATATTTTATGGAGAATTTTTGCTACCACTGGGTGATTTTGATATCTTAGCTCTAGACCTGACTACAGATACATCTCTTTATATGTCTGAAAGGCACTTTCTCAGTGAGTCCAAAGATAAACGAAGTTTGTCTTTTCTCTTTCTTCTTCTCTTCCTTATTCATTTTCCTTTCCCTCTCTCCTCCCTCCCCTCTTTCCTCCCATCTTCTTTTACTCCCTACGTTCCCCCCTCCTTCTGTCCTTCCTTTCATTCATCACTTTTTATTACTGAGGACCACACTGCAAATACTTTAGTTGGAAAAAGCATGCTTTCACTCGTTAATTCTAAGTAAATCGCATTAGGTCTGCTGTTCAAAAGGGGGTGAATTTTCTCCCTTTGCCCCTTTGCACCTCTAATGGCTGGACTAGCGATAAAATAATAAAATCAACATTAACAATCAATTAACAGGAAGAAATCAATTTACATAATACATGTTCATCAGAGAATCACACTCTAATGCTCAGATCATGGAGTGAGCCTCAAATAAATTATTAAGCCAGTCAACTTTTAATAGTTTTTTAGACAATAAATGTGTGAGAAATTACACAGGACAAAAAATTAATGCTCATTAGAAAGGAATCTAAGCAAGGTTTGGTATTTAGCAATGAGGAATTTGAACAAAGTAGTAAATTAGAAAAGAGATGATAAGGTTTGATTACATAGATCTTTGGGCTCTGAGTTATTAACTCACTGTAAGGGGTGTCTTCTAAGTAACAAGGACGGCGCCTTTCATACGGGAGATTTACTTCCTGCATTCAAAGGGATAAGGGAAGATCAAAGTGTCCTTCTGGCATTGAATACTGTTAGGTAACTTGAATTCAAAGCAATCACTCTGTCATTGTGTCATATTCTGGGGCAGCCTTCTCTAGTCTTAGGCCTCGACACTAGGGAAGCCCTGATACAAAACAGCCACATGTTGAGGGAAACATGACGGTAGGATGAGGGAAATCACAGCACCTGTCCAAATCAAAATAACAATGAGATAGGATGACAAGGAAGTTAAAAGACAACCTCGCATAAAGCCGGCATAGAAGTACAGTGATGAAAAATATCTTTTTAATAATCGATATTAGTCAGTAGGACATGGGGAGATAAAAAAACTATTCTACCATAATTATACACAAAAATTAATTTGAATAAATGGAGATTTAAGTATGAATGGTGAAATAATAAACAGGTAGAGGGGAAACAATTTTGTCAAGTTGAAATAGGCAAGGGATATTTAACAGAGTAAAACATACATAGAGTTGATAGGGATGAAGTATGTAACATTCATAAGTTACTAGTTAGCTTGCATATTGATAACACTTTTGGAAAACTCAGTATCTTAACATAGATGATATATATATACACATATGTGCGCATATGTGTGTCTTTTGATCCATTTCACTTGACTCAGTCTTCTGTTTTGCCATCTGCTAAAAGGTCTTCTTTTTTTCCTTTTATCAAATTCTACTACTTTTCTACATTTTTAATGTTAATACTCTTAAGATGGACTTCTTTTTTCTTCTGTATACACTGGCTCCCAGAGTAACACAATCTAATCTTAGGAGGGTAAAATTAGATGTTTATGTTCCATCAATATCCTCTTAACACCAGACTATTGCTGAAAATTTAATAAGGAGTTTGACATACATGTATCACATACATGTACATGTATCTGCTTGTCTAGTACAGTCCTACATTATGCTTATTGTCCTAGTGTAATTATGAAGTTATTGTAACTGTATTCAAACTCTTTATTATCCTATGTAATTTTCCTCTTTCTAAATGATTTTATGTTTTAATAAACAACTATTACATTAATCTTCTAAGTCATAACATAATGTTTGACTCCTCACATTCTCTCAATTCTTTTTTTATCTAATATGCCTAGAAATTCTGTTCACTGTATCAATGAAATATCAATGAAATGTGAATATTTTTCTTCATATTAACTTCTAAGATGCTGATCTAAATTATCATTATTTTTTACTTAAAATATGGAACTCACACCTTCTCTGATCATTCTACTCTCTCTTTTACTCCCATAGAATCCATTTTTACTCAGAGGCCAGAATAATTATTTCAAAATATAAATCTGAATTCAAAATGCCTTTAAAAATATCTTATTGTTTAGTTTATTTTTAGAGAGAAGGGAAGGGAGGTAAAGAGAGAGGAGAGAAACCTCAGTGTATGAAAGAACATTGATCAGTTGCCTCTTGCACATTCGCAACTGGGGACCTGGCCCACAACCCAGGCATGTGCTCTGACTGGGAATCTAACCAGTAACCTTTTGGCTTATGTAATAACATCGAATCCACTGAGCCGCACCAGTCAGGGCAAGAATTGGACTTATTAAATGTGTGCAATTTGATGAGTTGGTATATATGCAATCACCCATGATACCATCATTACAATCAACATCTATATACAATAAGTAATAGATATATACAGTGCATCTCAGAGTTTCTTTTTTCTTTCTTTATTTATTATGTGCTAAGAATAGTTAACATGAGAAACAATCTAATATATAGTGATATAAACAGTCTTCATTCTAAAGTGTTTCACAAGGGCATTCTTTTTAAATATAGTATTCAAACTCTTGTCCTTCAATAGTAATCATTACACTGGACAAGAAAGACATTAATAATCACATGCAACTTGAAATCATTAACAAGTTCAAGGTGTTCTAGGCTAATGCTGTTTAATTAATCAGAGAAGTCAGGCTTGGGTTTCTTGAGGAAATAATTATTTAACTTATAAATGATTGATATTTAAGAGTTATTAATGCAAAGAGGTAGAAGAAAAACAATTCTGGTTAAAATGGTGGAAAGAAGGGGAGGGGACTAGTCAAAGAACATGTATGAATAATCCATGGGTGTGGACAACAGGGCGGGGATTGACCGTGGGAGTGGTGGCTGGGCTGGGTGGAGGAGGGCAAAGGGAAACAACTGGGACAAGTGTAATATAACAATAATGAAAAATAAAAAAATTGCAAAATAAATGGGTGGAAATTTGAGATGTTCTGCGATTTTTCTCACTTCAAATGTTCTGAATTCTTAATTGATATGTGGGAAAGGTTTCATTGAAAGCATAACATAAGGAGCAGGCACCAGGCTAAAGGAGGCTAAACAAGTACAAATATTTGTTGACAAGACTGGGATTTGATCACACTTGTTTCTCATTCTAAAGTCCATGTGCCTAAGGGTGCTGCTGTGATGCCTGTATCCCTCTCCCTCTATAGTATTAGATCTTTGAGGTTATAGATTGAGCTTTGGTCCTCTTTGTTTCTCCAACTTCTAACACATTGTCATCACTATATAGTAGGTACTCAAAAACTGTCTACTGAATAATAGTATAAAATATGAGCCTCTTAAAAACCACCATTAAAATGTCTGCAATGAGTTTCTGGTTGTACTAGATCCAAACTTGAGGCTCTTGGCAAGAATTAAGGCAAATTTTGAAATGCACAAATAAAACTGGTATCTTAGTCCTATGCTCTAACATTTAAGTTCTTTCCACTTTCCTGCCCTGTACATGAATGTTTAATAGTATTTCATGTCTATAAATTGAGTACTGATCTCCAGGAAGTAAATGATAGGAGTAATGTCACCTTTATTAAAATAGCCATATATATCCTTTTACCAGTAAAAATTGATTTAATTTATACAGCTCAGAAGGAGATATGATTGCATCTTAAATTTAATTTTCAACTATATAAACTTATGTAAATCTTATGTAAACACCTTTCTCTTACTCTCTCTTATTCTTTCTCTCCCACCCCTTTCATACCCTTAGTCCTCAGAGCAATGCCTGCCACATTCTGTGTACTGAAGAAATTTAAATGGAATATTTTGTTTTAATAGCTTCTTTATGAAAATCTACTTTTCTCATACATTCTTACATGAGAGAAGAAATTAATATATTTCCAAATGATAACATAAAGTAATACAGCTCAGTAATATCTGTATTGATATTGCACTGTGGTGCATCAATTAAATGATTATTCATTTAAAATATTTACTTGAATTCCTTCATTGTTCAAATTAACCTGGCACTCTGCTCACTCAATCTGTTTTTTTCTGGTGCCAACCCTACAGGTTAATCTAAGGACAAAAACAATACATCAATAGCAAATAATATCAATTTTATTTATATCTAAGAAATAATCCTTGTTGCCATCTACAAAATACAGGTCTGTGTTTGTTATTAATTGATTCAACATTTTAAAAAATCACTATTTTTAAATCTGCACTTATTGGGATATATTATTTGAAATAATTAAAAAAGAAAATTAAAATTGTTTGAATAGTATTGATTTTAAATAAGTTCATTTTACTAGGGCTCATTACAAAGATCATTCTTCATATTCCAAGAATCATTGAATCATTGCATATAGGTTTAATATATATATACTTACATTATGCAAATTTTGTCTTCACTAGTTAAGCAGAAAGTATACATGGTATTTGAAAGAAGAAAAAACAATGGGATGTAAGAAAATCTCACTATTAAATAATTTGTATTTTAATTATAATTTCAAAATTAAATTTTGTACTTGGCTTTGATTATAAGTAGATTATTTGGTTGCACGCTCTGTACCTTTTGTAGTACAGTGCATGCATTTCAAAAAGATACTTATTCATTAAAGCTCTGTGTATATAAATTACCTTGATTAAATAGGAATGCACTATCCCTCTTATATTATGTTTATGAGTTCAAGGAAAATAATGTATGGTTTAAGTGTAGCCAGTATTTCTTCTTCAGAGTCAACTAAACTAATATTACCAGGATAATTGTAAATGAGCATAATTGATATAAAGCCCATATATAATTAAAAAAATCAATTCCTGACATGATTTTATGGAATTACACTGAATTAGTACTTCTGCGGAGATGTTACATAAAAATATAAACTTGAATCATTGTTACTTTGATTTTACATTTGTTTAAAAGGGTATAAATAATAAAAGACATTGAACTGTATTAAAAATGGCTGCAAAATCTCTGCTTATACTTTCATCAATTGATAAAATCTATTTTTCCTTTTTAGATCAGAGTGGTCCTTCTGGTTAATGCAATTAAATGACATTGATTTAATTGCATTTCTGAGGCTCAGTGACAAGGAAACTCCCTGCATTCACTCATGTTGTTTTGGAACTCTGAGACTTATGTATTTATAAAGCCCAGAGTGACACATCACATGGGGAAAAGGCTCAAATTTTTCTAGCTGAGGCTACACACACCTGAGCACAGAGTGAAACCATCTTAGACATCTTGCTGCACCCAAGTGCAAGGCGACCTCAGCCAGAGAAATGAGCTTGGGCAATATCACCAAAGAATCATGTTGCCAACTGACAAAATTGTGAAAAATATTTAATATTTATCATTTTAAGTTCATTAGTTTTGGGGGAGCTTGTAAAATAGCTATATATATATTACATATAAAAAATATATATATATTATGTGTATACTGCGGTATGATAAAGTGAAAGAAAACCAACTGACAATAGAGTCAATTTAACTAAGCAAAATGAATTGGAAAGGAGGAAAATTTCAAAAATAACTGTTAAAGAAGAATATATAATTTAGCAGAGAAACTTTAATGGGATTAAGCATTTAATAAAAACAAATATCATACTGCTGATTGTTTACTGTCTTCTTTTTTGCTGACGAGATTATTATGTTATATATGCTATTTATAATGTAATACTTTCTACTCAGTTAATTTTTGTAAGCATTTTTCCATTTTATTGAATTTATTGGGGTGGCACTGGTTAACAAAATTATAGAGGTTTCAGGTTACACAGTTACACAACATATCATCTGTATACTGGATCATGTACTCATCTCCTAAGTCAAGTCTGCTTCCATCACCATTTAACGCCCCATACCCTCTTACATCTCCCTCCGCATTCTTGCAATCCCCACACTGTTGTATGTATCCATGAGTTTTTTTCTTTCTTTTTTCCCCTTAATCCCTTCCCGGATCCTCTAGCCCCCAGCCCCCAAGAGTTGTCAGCTTGCTATCTAAGAGGAAGGCACCCCTAAAGCCCCAGAATTATCTTCTGGAGAGCAGGCTTCTTGCATTATAGGCTTCCTACACAAGTGAGTGTTCTAGGAACCCATCTGTACCAGTGTACTAGCTGGTGTTGTAGTGAGAGCCTACATTTGGCTTCAGTGAATTGTTCTGAAGACTATTACAATGTATTTGTCCATTTCACGAGAGTGCACCTACCCACACCATGCTGAGTGTTCAGCATTTTTGACTAAAATGGCATGAACACTGTGTCTTACCCTCCCTATTCACCCAGTCTTGTCCTGAGTAACTGTTGTTTTTTTCTAGATTAAAAAAAAAAGTCCTCAAAGGGAGATGTTTTGCTAATGTGGAAAAGGTGAAACAAAAAATGGCAGAAGCAATAAAAGGCATCAAAATCGAAGAATTCGAAAACTGTTTTGAGCTGTGGAAAAACATACTAATAAGGGTAATGTATCAAATGGATAGTACTTTGAAGGTAATGAAGTTTTAAAATGTAAGAAAAATGCACAGTTTTTAATAAATAAATTACTCCCCCGCCGTATGTGTCTGCCTATATTTTGCTTGCTAGTTAATTTTGTTCATTAGATTCCATGTGAGTGAGGTCAGGTGGAACTTGTCTTTCTGTGACTGGTTTAGTTCACTTAGCATAATGTTCTATAGGTCCATTTGTACTGGCGCAAAGGGTAGTGTTTTCTTCTTTTTTTCATTCAAGTACTATTTTATTGTGTAAATGTACCACAACTTTTTTTATCCACTCATCTACTGATGGACCCTTGGACTGCTTGCAAATGTTGGCTATTGGAAATAACACTGCAATAAACATAGGGGTGCATATATTTTTTCAAATTAGTGTTTTGTGCTTTTTTGATAAATATCCAAAAGTGGAATTGCTGGCTCACAGTGCAGTTTCATTTTCAATTTTTTGAGATAACTCCATATTGTTTTTCATGATGGACGTACCATTCTTCATTGCCAACAACAGTGCACAAGGGTTCCCTTTTCTCCACACCCTCACCAACATTTGTTATTTGTTGATTTATTGATGATAGCCATTGTGACAGGCATGAGGATATCTCATTGAGGTTTTAAGCTCCATTTCTCTAGTGATTAGTTACATTGAACAGTTTTTCATATGTTTACAGGCACTCTGTACGTCCTCTTTTGAGAAGTGTCTATTCACATCTTTTGCCTATTTCTTAATCATTTTTTTGTCTCCATGGCATTGAGTTGTATTAGTTATTTGCATATTTTAGAGGTTAACCCCTTGTCAGATGTATTGTTGGTGAAGATGTTCTCCCATATAGTGGGTACTCTATTTGTGTTGTTAATGTTTTCTTTAGCTGCACAAAAGCTTTTTATTTTGATGTAGTCCCATTTGTTTATTTCCTGCTTCATTTCCAGTCCCTTAGGATATATAATAACAAAAATATTTCTATGATGCACATGTGTGATTTTATCCATTTTAAATTTATTTTTGTGTATAGTCTAATTTGGTGATCTGGTTTAATTTCTTTGCACATTCATCTCAAGTGCATATGCATCATTCCCAAAGATAAACCATATATGTTAGGCCACAAAATAAGCCTTAACAAGTTCAAAAAAATTAAATTATATAAAACATTTTTTCAGATCCCAATGGCATGAAATTAGAAATCAACCTTAATTAAAAGAGTAAAAATGTTCAAACACTTCGAGGCTAAATAGCATATTATTAAATAATGAATGGGCAACCAATGAAATCAGAGATAAGATCAAGAAATTCCTTGAAACAAATGAAAATGAACTCACATCAACCCAAACACATAGCTAGTCATAAAATAATGTATCCAATATATTTTTTTAATTTTTTTATTTCTTTTTTAAAAATATTTTATTTATTTATTTATCTTTAGAGGGGAAGGAGAGAGGGAGAGAAACAGCAATGTATGGTTGCCTTTCGTGTGTCCCTTGCAGGGAACCGGCCTGCAACCCAGGCATGCGTCTTGACTGGGAATTGAACTGCGATCCTCTGGTTCGCAGGCCCACGCTCAATCCACTGAGCTACACCAGCCAGGGCTGTATCCAATATAATTTTAGTAAAGTAAAGTGTGAAACAGATTCATACCTAAATGAAAAACTGAAAATAACTAAGATACTAGTTATCTCTGGGAGGGATGAAAAGCGTGCTAATCATGAGTCAGCCCTCAGCAGAGAGAAGGGCGAGAGATTTCTCCAGGGTTACCTTCATTCTCTTTCTTACCCTGGCCGCTATTTACCCAAGTGTTTGCTTTCTATCCACCTCTCTGAATATGTCATATATTACAATGAGAATGTTTTAATAATCTGTTCTGCTGTATACTTTCACTTTAAGAAAAATAGATAAATCAAGCCCTGGCTAGCGTAGCTCACTGGATTGAGCGCGGGCCTGCGAACCACACGATCGCGGTTCGATTCCCAGTCAGGGCACATGCCTGGGTTGCAGGCGGGTTCCCAGCAGGGGACTCACGAGAGGCAACCATACATTGATATTTCTCTCCCTTTCTCCTTCCCTTCCCCTCTAAAGATAAATAAATAAAATCTTAAAAAAAGAAAAATAGATAAATCTACATAAAGAGGCCTTTATGATTAAAAGCTTCATAGCTATGATAAAAACATTTTTAAAAATCTTGTTTATGATACATTTATTATCTTGATCTATTTTCAGATATTTCAGCATCCCTTTCACAGTTTAGAGAGGATAGCACATGGGTAAACACTTTAAGTTTGTTATGGTTTCAATAAACATCACTTAACATGAAAAATCATCATTAATTCTTCCCTATGTAGGAAATAAAATAATTAAACAACTTCAGTCTAAAGAGTTTTCATACATATGGTAATGGACAAAAAGATGGGGACTGACTGAGGGAACGGGGGTGGGGGAGTGTGCCAGGCAGGGGAGAGCAATGGTGGAAAAATGGGGACAACTGTCACTGAAACATAATAAAAAATAAAGTCTTCATAATCTTTAAGGTGTCCTTCATCTAAATTGTGATTTCCTCTAAGAATATTTGTCTTACTGTGATTGTGGATTACCATTATAGAGAATTGAGGTTTCAGAATAGTGTAGAAAAAAAGAAAAAAAACTTCAGATACGTCAATAATTCTAATATCTGATCAAAAAATAATTGTTGGAATAAGAATGTTTTCCACATATGTAATTTTTGTAGCATGCTGCATCTCAAAGTTGCTTCTGGCAGCATGAATCCCCAAAGAAGAAAGGGCCATTCTTGTTTCTCTTGTTGGCTCCAGTAAGTTCTATCTTCTGAGCCCTGTGTGCTTTGATTTTGCTTTTGTTTTCTTCCCCTGTGAGTTGTGTGTCAGATACAAATGGTTCTTCTTACAGTTCCACAAAGAAGAACAATTACTAGTATGCTCTGTGTGCTACATAATCCTACTGCCAAATTGTGATGTGAAGACAAATCCCTAAGAACAGAAAATCCAAGCTATGACATATCATTCCTATAGATTGATAGAATACCTTAATATGAGACCTGCTGGGGAATGTGAATGGGCAACTAATATAACAGTGACTTGTTTTATATAAAAGTATCAATGGAATACAAAAGATCCATCTAGGAAAGTGTTCTAAAATACTTTCTACATTCAGCTATAAAAGCAGGAAATGTACTTAAAATTCTGAGCATTTTTAGACCTAAATGAAAGTCAGGTAATACATCATAATGGGTCTTGTAACGGTAAATCTGAAAGGTTTTGATTACAATAAACTCTCTTGAAGAACACTTTTTCCTAAATGTGACACATAAAAGTGAACTTCACACAATTTTGGAAAAGGAGAGTGAACTTGTTAAGACCAGGAGAATAAAAGCAAGGGTGATATTTCAGTACTTCTTAAGAAAATTGTTGGCTGAAACAAATTCTGCACGTTGACTCTGTCGGTATACCTTGCCATTTCACAGGTGTTGGATGGAGAACTTTCATGTGACTAGTACCACTCCCAGATAGTCAGTGTGAAGAAGTATTTGAGATATTCCCAAGTACTTATCTCTTATATTTTTCTGTGTTTCATGGTGTGCTTAATACAATAAAATAAGAGATGCTGATTTTCTCCACACTTCATTAGAGTAGGCAATCTTTATGACACAGTGCTGCAGGATACAGGGGCCCACATCGCAGCCAGTGAGAAACTCGCCCAGGTCCTGACGAGGCACAGGGGCAGGTGGCTCTGTGCTGTCTCAGCAGAAGTGCTGCTTGAGATTTTCCCATAATGAATTCTAATCAGGTGGATTATTTGTGCCGCATACTTGGTTTCCCTGAGACCGTGATTGGAGAACTGTTGAGAGATTTTAAACAGTGGAATTGGCTACTGCTGCTACAGAGCAGTTTCTGTACTTCTGACTCCGTCTTAACATGCCCTTGAAGTTCCTGCAGAGAACACTAATATTAAGTAGAGTCAGTTGAATTTTGAGCAAGAACCTATATTTTCTATTTGATAAGCCATTATTACAACATGGGGCGGGGTGGGGGTGAATCACTGTCAGCAATAAGTTAAATCCCAAAAATGCTTCTCTCGGTGCCATAACTATAATTAATTTTCTCATAGGTCATGTACTAAAAAGTTTGAATTTTCAGCAGAATTTCCTTTTATTTTGGAGAGCACATAGCCCTACGATAGTTTTAACAACAAGAATTCTACTTCCTGCCCTGGCTGGTGTAGCTCAGTGGATTGAGCACGGGCCTGGGAACCAGATGATAGCGGTTCAATTCCCAGTCAGGCCACATACCTGGGTTGCAGGCCAGTTCCCAGCGGGGAACTCACGAGAGGCAACCATACATGGATGTTTCTCTCCCTCTCTCCTTCCCTTCCCCTCTAAAGATAAATAAATAAAATCTTTTAAAAAAGAGTTCTACTTCCTGGCAATGCTCCTTTTTAAATTGTTTAACCTCAAAATTAAGTATACTATATAACTTTTCAGGTACAAATAACTCATAGGGCATCTGATATACAGGGTTATCTTTAATCAACAGACTATAGAACTTCTTATGTCACTTAAGATTCAATTTTAAGCCATGTTATCTCTCCATTAAACTTCTTTAATATTATTGTTCACTTCTTATTACAGATGAGAAAACTGTAGTGCAGAGACATTAAGTAATTTATACAAAGTTGCAAACACAATAAACAGTCTGTCCAATATTCAAACCTAGACAGTGCGCCATCAGTATTAACATGTTTAGAAATTATACTACCATGCCTCATCACTGTGGCTGTTGGTTTTATGTTTTTATTAATGTCAATGTACTTAATAATTATCATTCATGACATAACTATTTCAGTATATCAGGTAGAAACATATTAGTAAAGATATTATGAGTGATATTTGCTGTTAAAATTTGATATGAGAAGAAAAGATTGCCCTGACTGGTGTGGCTCTGTTGGTTGCACATCATCAGGCAAACTAAAAGGTCTCTGGTTTTATTCTGGTTAGGACACATGCATAGGCTGGGGGTTCTGTCCTTGGTCAGGGTGCACATGGAAGGCAACCGGCTGATGTTTCTCTCTCACATTGATGTGTCTCTCTTCGTCCCTCCTTGCCCCCCTCTAAAATCAAAAATAAAATTTAAATTAAAAAATGCAAGATAAAATATTGATCAAAGTTCATCCTTACTTAAGTGGGTCCCTTTTTATTTGAATGTGTTAAATTAAAAAAATTGATCATATCATTTAAAATAGGTGGTGACCACTCTGGCCACTGTGGCTCAGTTGATTGGAGTATCATCCCATAACCAAAGTGTTGCAGGTTTGACTTCTAGTCATAGCACATATTTGGGTTATGGGTCTGATGCCTGATGCCAGGCAACCAATAGGTATTTCTTCCTCACATCAATATTTTAATATCTCTCCCTTACTCTCTCTCCAAAAGCAATGAAAAAAAAGTTCTTAGGTGAGGAAATAAACAAACAAACAAACTTGGTGACTAAATTAGAATCATAAAGGTACTGATTTTTCAATAAATCAAAGAAAAAGAAGGAAAGTGATACAGTGGGGGAAAATGGTAAAAAAAAGTGTTTTGCAAATAAATTAAGACTAAATAATTATACAAAGTAAATTTTTGAAAATTTTCTGCTCATAGTGTCACAATTAAATGTAACAGTTTTGGGGGTAGCTTTCTCATAAGGAAATCATTTTCCCAAACTTAAAATGAAGAGAATCTAACTAGATGTGGATTAAAAATGTACAGAAGATCTGAACAGACACTTCACCAAAGATGATAAAGAGTTGGCAAATAAGTATATAAAAAGATGCTAAAAATACATCTTTAAGGAATTGCAAATGAAAAGAACAAAGTGAAATCACAATAAATCTATTAGAATTGCTACTGATAACATGAAATGTGAGCAAGGATTTGGTACAGCAGGAACTCTTATTCATTGATGGTGGGAATGTAAAAAGATAAAACCATTTGGTAAAATAGTTTCATGAGGGCTCATAAAACACATCACACACCTTATGATCCAACAGTCATGATCCTTTACATTTACTTGAACACACTTAAAACTCATGTCTAAGAAAAACCCTGCACAATAATTTTCATAATAGTTTCATTCATAATTGCCAAACATTTGAAGCACCCAAGATTTTCCTTTGATAGATGAATGGATAAATACTTTGTAGTACATGCATATTATGAAATAGTATTCAGTTACCAAAACAAGACAAAAAACTACCTAGACATGTAAAGACAAAAGAGTCTGAAATCCACATTGCTAAATAAAAGAAGACAATATAAAAAGGTTACACATTGTATGATTAAAACTACAGAAGATTCTGAGAAAGGCAAACAATAGACACAGAAAAAAATCAATAGTTTAGCCACATATTTAGTAGGGGATTAGGGTGGGGTGAGCAGAAAGAAAATCGGGGACAGTAAAGGCAGTGAAACTATTGTTTATGATATTTTAATGGCAGCTGAATATTACATATTTGTCAAAACCTATATAATTTACAATACAAATAGCAAACCCTACTGTAAACTATGGAATTTAGTTAAAAATAACTAGTAAATATTGGCTGGCCAATTGTGATAAATGCACCACACTAATGCAAGATGTTAATAATAGAATAAACTGGGAGGGGTGCAGTATGAGGAGGTATTATAGAAACTCTGTACTTTCCATACATTTTTTTTCTGTCAACCTACAAACTGGCCACAAATAATAAAGTTAATTAATTAAAAACAAATTTTCCAGTGGGACCTTATCAGTAGATGTGAACTGTCAAATGAAAAAAAAATTGCAAATGTCGGGGATAGATTGATAGTCATTATGCAAGCCAAAAAAATACTCTAAAAAGGATAAAGGAAATGAAGACAGCTGCTGAGAAATATGGGTAACCATCAACAACACCAGTATACACATAATGGAAAAACAGAAGGAGAGAGAAGAAAGAAAGCAGCAGAAGAAACTATTTGAAGATATCATCATGGTATAAATCCTCAAATGTTTTGAAAAACAATAACCTACATGTGCGGGAAGCTCAATGAACACCAAGTAGGGTAAATGCAAACTGGCCCATAAAATGCCATGTAGGGAAAATAATAAAATTCAAAGACAGGAAAAAAAATCTCAAAAAGAACAAGATAAAAATAACTCATCACTTACAAACTAAGCCAATACGATTAAGAGCTGATCTTGCAGCAGATACATTAAAATAAACCCGGGGAAAAATAGAATAAGAAATAAAAGTGGGAACATCACTACCAACTTTATAGAAACAAACATGAAGAACTAATAAAAATAAATTTATAATAGTTAGATACTTAGCTTAGATGAAATGGACAAATTCCTTAAAAGACAAAAAGTGCAACAGACTGAAGAGGAGTTATTCTGACTACATCTATAACAACTTGAATTAGAAATGAAAACCCATCCACAATGAAAATCCCAGGCCTGATAGTTAGTTTCTCAATTTGCCACTCATTTAGAGAATTAACTCGAACTCTTCATAATTTTTTTTCCCAAAAAACACAAATATACCTTCCCAAATCACTTATGTGACCAGCATTACCTCTAAAATCAGGAAAAAGACAAGAATATCTTCTCTGACCACCTCAATATTGTGTTGAAAGTTCTAGCCAGGGCAATTAGGCAAAATGATGATAATAATAATAATAATAATAGGCATCTGGATTGCTAAGGAAGAAGTAAATCAATCTCTTTTCACAGATTACATTATCTAATACACATAGGAAATCCAAAGTAATCTGCTAACAGTATGAATAAGAAATTATTTCAGAAAGATTGAAGGGCAAATAATTAACATAGGAAATCAATTGTATGTCTATATACTAGCAATGAATAATTCAAAAGGAAATGAAGAACATATTTCTATAAAATCATTTCTAAAAATTCAACATGTAGCAATAAATCTAACAAATAGAATGCAAAAGATTGACTCTGAAAACTCCAAAATGTTGTGGAAAGAAAGAACAAAGTAAAAGGAAAGACACCTCATGTTCATGGATCAGAAGACTTTATATTTTTCTGATAACATCACTAACCAAATTAAAGTACAAATTCAATGCCATCTCTATCAGAATCCTAGCTGACTTCTGCAGAAATTGACAAGCTGATTGTACATTTAATACCAGCAGCTTGCTCAAAGAAGGAAGGAAGGAAGGGAGGAAGGAAGGAAGGAAGGGGGGAAGGGGGGAAGGGAGGGAGAAAGTGAGAGAGAAACACAGTGTCTCCTGGGGCTCAAACCCACAAACCAGACATGTGCCCTGACCAGGAATCAAACCGGCAACTTCCGATGCAGGAGTGACACTCCAACCAACTGAGTCCCGCAGCCAGGGCTCCTCTTCGGATTCTTACACCTTCTCCTTACCTGTCACAAGCATTTGCTATTCATTTTACATTAACATAACAGTGATTTACCTAATGACTGCTATAATTTGTGCTATGGTTTGGTGATAAAATCAAAATTTAAATGACTATTCTTCCTGTGGCAATTAAAATACAGGGATATTGGCACTAAAAATTAAGCTCAATAATATGAAATGTCAAATTCCAGCTGTTATTACAAGAAATGTCATTGTCCAAAAAGCAAAAATATATGATTATTTTAGCAAAATGGAAGGTTCTAAAATATAAAAGTATTCTGTGTATTGAATAAAAGGACCCAGGATATATAATTACATTTACAAATAATTAAATAAATCCACTGTATTTTGTGTGTATAAAAAGAAATAATGTTTATCTTTAGGGAAAAGAAGGATGTAGTGATTTGAAATGATGGTGAGAGCTAGAATCTTGCTTGTCTTCAACTTGATTCCTTGTTATGGCCCAATATATCTGTATAGATATATTATATATTATTTATCCATTTATCTGTCATGAGTATGTCAATTCTTTCTGCCTTTTGCTTATTATAAATAATGTGGCAATAACTATTCCTGTGCAAGTTTTTGTATGTATATCTCTTTTTGTTCTGAACTATATCTAATCATTAAAGAACTGACAAACTGTCAAAGCAACTGTACCATTTTACATTCCCATGAGCAGTGTATGGGTTCTGATTTTTTCACATCACAGCCTTCACTTATCTGACATTTTTATCACAGCCATCCTTTTGGGTGTTAAGTAGTGTCCCATCATGGTCTGGATTTACATTTCCTTGATAGCTACAGATGTTGAGCATTTTTAAAAGTGCTACAGATGTTGAGCATGTTTTTTAGGTGCTTATTGGCCACTTGTTTATCTTCTTCAAAGAAATATCTATTTAAGACCTTTGACCATGTTTAAAATCAAATAATTGGCCTTTTATACTATTGCATTTTAAGAAATCTCTATATAGTTAGATATAAATTTTTTATCAGATATATGACTTGAACATTTCTTCACCCATTCTGTGCATTATCTTTTCACTTTCTTGTTTATTTAATTTTTTTTTAATTTAATTTATTTATCTTTAGAAGGGAAGGGAATGAGAGAGGGAGAGAAATATCAATGTATGGTTGCTTCTTGTGCGTCCCCTGCTGGGAACTGGCCTGCAATCCAGGCATGTGCCCCGATGGGGAATTGAACCACAATCTTTTGGTTTGCAGGCCCATGCTCAATCCACTGAGCTACGCCAGCCAGGGCTCTTTTCACTTTTTTAATGGAGTTCTTTGGTATATGAAATTTTCGATATGGGTGAAATCCAATTTATTGATTTATTTTAATTTTGTGCCTCAGGCATTAGGTGTCATATCTAAAAATACATTAGCTAAATCAAAGCTCATGAAGATATATCTTTTGCACTGGCTGGTGTGGCTCAGGGGATTGAGTGCCGGCCTGAAAACCAAGGGGATGACAGTTTGATTCTCATGTGTCTAGGTTGCAGGCCAAGTCCTCAGTAGGGGGTGTATGAGAGGCAAGCACACATTGATGTTTCTCTTCCTCTCTTTTCCCTCTTTCTAGAAATAAATAAAATCTTTATTTAAAAAAGATGTAACTTGTTTTCTACAAATTTGAAAAATTTTAGTTCTTATGTTTGTTATTAATCCATCTGAGTTAACTTTTGTATGTAGTGTACGGTAAGGTCCAGTTTCATCATTTTGCATGTGGCCGTCCAGTTATCTCAGCATCATTTGTTAAGAAGACTACTTTTCTTTCCTTTAAATGGTTTTGGCACCCTTATAGAAATATCAGTTGATTATGGATGCATGAGTTTATTTCTGTACTTTCTATTTTATTTTATGGTTTATATGTCAGTTCTTGTGTGGGTAACACACTGTTTTGAACTTTGCTGCTTTGGGTAAATTTTGAAATTGCAACATGAGTCTTCTATTTTGTTCTTCTTTAAGGTCATTTTGGATCTTTTACAGTTCCACATAAATTTTATTTTTTTCAGAGTTTATTCTTTCTTTGAATTTTATTTTTTATTGTTTTTTCCTTACCATTTAGACCTCTTACTTGGCCCTCACCCTTGCAATCATCACACGGTTGCTCATTGAAGGAAATGAGCAACATTCCTTCCTTCCCTTCTTTCTTCTTCTCTCTCTCTCTCTGTCTCTCTCTCTCTCTGTCTCCACTCCCTTCCTTTACTCTTTAAATTTAGTGAAAACACATCCTTGGTTAAGAATTTTTAAAAAAGATCAAAAAGGCTACCACTGAAGTGGAAAATGTATGAACAAACAGGTTAGAAGGATTGGAGGGAGTTAACAGAGTAGGATTTCAAATGAGTGGACTTTATAGTCGTAGCAAATGTCTAAGTCATCTGGCAGTGGATTGTTGAAACAATTTAGAAGAGAATAAAAGTCACACAACAGTGGATGAACTCTGAGCCTTGAATGTAGGATGGGCCATTTATAAAATGACACAATCAACCAGGTGGATGGCGAAATGGAATTCAAAAGAAACTCTTTAAACTAGTTGCTGAAGAAACAAGTTTATTGCCAGATGGCTTGAGCCTAAATGGGCTAATATTTTGGAAAATCAGCAGCCAATAACAAGAAGAAACAGATCACATTAAGCAATTTGGAGCCACATTAATAAATTTTTTCCCCTAAACAGACTTGTAAAAAAAAGTCACCATCTTAGAGTGTGCATACTAACAAACAGCAAGCTTTCCACTGAGATGTAGAGAAGGCAATGTTTTTAAAAGAGTCAGCACTAGAGAATAGCTTTTTCTTAAAGTGGAATGGTATTCGGAGAGCACAAGCAGGGATTATGGTGGGGACAAGTGCAAATTTACATAAAGAGAGAACAATTAAAACATATTATGAGTGTAGCAGCTGAACAATGAAAAAGTATACCTTGATTGGTACCAAAGGAACATTTTTGCAAGATGTTGTGAATTCAGTCTCAAGTATTTGTTGGGGGGGGGGGATGGAGGAAAGAGGGCAGTCAGGAAAAGCAGAATTTACTTGTACTTTCATAATCATATTTACACTATACTTTAAGTATGTTTTGCCTTGATATTGTAGAATTGTTTCAAAAAGTATGTAAGTTATCAGCACATAATTTACATTGTCTCTTCAGCTTCCATTAGTTAGTTCAATAATTACAAATTCTGTAAAAGTGAACATAAGATGAGAAGCACTAATAAAGAAGCAAAAGAGAAATAACATCTCCCTGGGTTAAGAATCTTGTTAAAAAGAAGTATTCTTTAATATAGTAAAAATAAATAAAAATTAACAGTGGTAGAATTGTAGAAGTTTCTCTGGTTGGCTGCCCCCTGGGCTCACTTCTCTGTAACCTATGTGAGCAATCTATGGACAAGAGCATGCCTAAATAAATGGAATGTCTAGAGAGAAATATGAATTAACTTTTCATACGCATAGTCTCATTATTTTGACTAAATTAATTCATTAATTTTATATAAAATATCAATGCAAGAAACTTGAAACTTCTTTAAAATGTATTGTTACCTTGGATAGCAAATGAAAAAACAAACAATTCAAAAATGACCAGGTTTTAATAGTGTCATCAGGCATGTGATTATTTTTGTGGCTATTAATTTTAAAACTGGATGCAACATCATGTTCAGGATACAGTAACAGATGGGGATTTCCCCACAGAGGAAGTCTAGCTTCACAATGTGAGAAGATTTATTTGCCTCATCAAGAAAATATATGGTAGGTCAGAAAATACAATCCCTTGGGGCTTCTTAGTCAGTTTTTAAAAGATTGAAATTCACCATGGTAAGAATTCCAAATAATTGTTTATTTTACATTTGTTTAAAAAATAGTGAAATCTATGGGTTAGGGACTAGGAAACAAGAAAATTCCTTAAAATACCCAAGAAGCTTCTATAGTATTTCTATGGGGAAAAAATTACAGAATAGAATCCAGTATCAATAGGAGTGGTCTATAGTTACTTTATTTTTCCCTGAAAGGATATATAACTACAATTGAAAACTCTAAGCGGACATTATTTTTGTTATTTTCAAAATTTCTAAAAGTAGACATATTCCAAATTATACCCCATACACTCTAGAATAGGAACCTAGTATATATTCCAGTTTCATTTATCATTGAAAAATTGCATAAAAAATCAAAATAGCCAATCTAAGTTAAGACTTTACTTTTGAAAGAGCAGGAGGAATAAAATTGTAAACGTTATGCTAATATTTACATAGAGAAGATGCCAAATGTGCATGACAAAATGGCTTGATTCTGAAGATCAAGCTACACTTCATGACCAGACTGCTGCACGCGGATGCTCTCCTGTCCATCACGCACTGAGCACAGCACTGATGATTCACCCTAACGCGCATAGAGTTGAAGTATCTAAAGACAGATGAATTTATACATTCAGTTAAAAACAATAGGGCTTGTCACCAGGTATCTGTAAAGATGCTCAACATCACTAATCAGCAGGGAAATGGGAAAACCATAATGAGATAACACATCCCACCTACTAGGATTGCTATTACTAAAAAGAAATGAGATGGATGTTGGTGAGGATGTGGAGAAAAGGGAACCCCTGTAATCTGTTCGTGGTAATGTAAATTCATGAAGCCATTATGAAAAACTGCATGAAGATTCCTCAAGAAATTAAACTAGAGCCACCATGTGATCCAACAATCCCCCTTTCAGGTATATATAAAAAAGAAATGAAAGGGTTGCAAAGACATTTTGCACCTCTCCATGTTCATTGCAGCATTACTCACCATATCCACAATATAAACACATCTTAATTGTCTGCCAGTCAAATGAATATATTAAAAATTGGGGTTGGTACACACACACACACAAAACATGCACACAATCATACAAAGGCATATTATTCAGCCATAAAATGAAGATAACCTTGCCAATGGGAACAGCATGAATGGACCTAGAAGACATAATGCTTAGTCATATAAACCAGACATGGAAAGACAAATATTGTGTGATCTCACTTGTATGTGGCATATAAATAAGTCATATTAACAGAAACAGAAAGTATAATGATGGCTGTCAGGGGTTCTGAGGTGGGAAAAATGAGGAGCTGCTGGTCAAAGAGCACAGACTTGAAGTTCAAGGTGAGTGAGCACTGGGGTCCTAATGTAGAGCATGGTGACAGTAGTTAACAACAGTGCGTACTGCACCTAAAATTTGCTAAGATGATAGATCTTATGTGTTGTTACCACAAAAAGGTAAGTGGTTAACTAGTGATTGATGTGTTAATTGACTTAAATGTGTTAATCATATCAAAGATATGAATATTAAAACACATTTTTAATATCTTAAATACATATTTTTATTGTCCATTACACCTTATTAAAGCTGGAATACAGAGAATATAAAGCTATTTTATCATCTGGCTCTCTACCGTGAAGTTTTTTAAAGAATTATATCAGTTTTAGTTAGTCTCTCATTCTCTATTATATATATGTCACTATACATCAGAGGTTGGAAAACCTTCAGTTGACTATGTCTTCCGGCCCCAAGCTTTAGATCAATATGTCAGCAATAGTAACAGAGAGTTTTGAGTGAGTCAAAAAACACGTTCCTTTGTTGATCTCCAGGGTGCAGCCACCTGAACCTGAAAACACAACAAATTATTGTTCAGTGTAGCTAAGCCTATCTAAATGTAAATATAAGAAAATAAGTGTGTACAGTACAATAACCTGCTAGAGCTGCGGAAACAAAATACCACAGACGTGGTGGCTTACACCAGAGAAATTAATTTTCTCACAGTTCTGAAGGCCAGAACCCCAATATTCAAGTGCGGTTGGGGGTGTGTTTAGGTGAGGCCTCTCTTCCTGGTGTATGGACAGCTACCTTCTCACTGTGCCCTCACATAGCCTTGCCTCCGGTGGGTCTTCCCATTCTTACAAGCACACCAGTTCTATCAGATTAGCACCGCCCCCTATTTTGACTTCATTTAACCTTAGTTTCTCCTTAGAGGGCTTATATCCAAATATGGACCTGTTGAGAGTTAAGGTTTCACCTATAAATTTGGAGTTGGGGGGAATGAAGTTTAGTCCATAGCAACCAGATATAAAATTATTTACAAAAAATATTATTTGTAATTTCATTCATTAAATAAAACACAATACTGGTTAACTTCTATTTTTTTTGACCATCCAATGCCTGGCCTGATGCAGATGCACTTGGCTAGGGAAAACAAAACAAATCCACACACACACAGCATCATTTAGACAGTTTTCACTTCATATTTGAACTTCAGTGGAGTTTACTAACTCACAGTACTCTTACTCTGTCTCTTAGTCCACTAACTTTCTCACTGTTTAAATACCATCCCGTCTTTCTTCAAAGTCTGAAATCCTTTCATTTTCAATTCCAGCTGACAACCTTATTTCTTATCTTACAGACACATTCATTTATTAGAGGTATCTAAGTGTGTCTGTGGTTATAAACACTCCAGATCATCCTTTTTATTATAGATTATAGATCTGATCCTAGAGAGGATCAGCCTCTGTTGTTTCTTAGATTCTATCATCTTTTGCTTCCTTACTACCTTAGAAATTCTCCCTATACTTTTTCTTTCTTTTTACAGAATTATCCCCATTAGAGCATAAAGCTAAAAATCCCTTTTATTTCTGCCTCTCCTTCCAATGACCTACTTATTTCTATCATCCTGACTTAAAAGACACATAAACTAGACTTCAATTCATTAAAATATATTTCATTTGCAACATTCTAGTCAAACTGCTCTGATCAAGGTCAGCAATTACCTCCACTTTGCTAAAAGGAATGGTAATTGCTCTGTCGTTATCCTCCTTGAACTATCTATAAGCATTTGGTATAGCCAATTATCTTTCCTTTGTGAATAATGTATTTCCTTGACTTCCTGGGCAGCTCAATTTATGCCTTCACTTACAATTTCATTTTGGTGACCTTTCTGTTTCCTCTTTCTTTCTCTCAACTGTAAATGTTTGCATCACCCTGGTGACCAGCCCTTTGATGATTTTTCGATCTGCAACCACTTTTAGTTTATCTTATATAGTCTCTCGGTTTTAAACTCCATTGAGGTGCTGATGACTCCAACCTTCTTTCTGAAATACACTGCATTTCACATCAGTATGTCTCACAACCTACCTGACATTCCTCTTTGGATGCCCAGTAAAACTCTCAAACATAGCATGCCAAATCGGAGCTTCTGTGACAATTGTCCACCCCAGTTCCTGCTGTAGTCTTCAATCATCACAACTAGTGGTGACACCATTCTGTTTGCAAGGACTTACACTGGAGGTTGCCCTTGATTTTCTCTCTTCCTTACTCCTTAGACCATGTCTGGCTTGTCAGCAATTTGAATAGTTTTCACCTTTATTATATAATTGGGATTTGACCACATCATACCAATCCCACTGCTACTGATATGACTTAATTCACCAACTTCTATCAAAAAAACTCTATTTTAATCACCTATGACTCATCTCCATGTTTTAGTCTTGCTGCCTTAAATCTTGTCTTGATACAATAGCCATGCTGACCTTCTCAACGCATAAATTATATCTTGTTTCTTTGCTTCTCAAAGCGTTCTACTGGTTTCCAATTTTTCTCAGATGTGACATGATTACCACCTCCAATTACTTCTCAGAACACAACACTACGCTTTGTCTCACTCTGTTCCAACCACATGGGTTTTCTTAATGGTCCTCAAACTTTCCAGTGGTGCTTTTACCCATACTTTGTTCTTTGTTCTTCCTAAGATAGCCTTCCCTTGATAACTAGATGACAACTTTTCACATTCATCAGTTCATTTCGCAAACTCACCTTCTCAGTCAAGTATTTTAAACCAAAACCCCCAAATGTATTTTTTTCATTTATGTTCTGTTAGCCTGATGAACCAAGTATTATCTGAGGAGAGAAATATTTTATGTTTTATTTGCTGGTTTATCCCTTATGCCAAGAATAGTATCAGAAACATAATAGATGCCTAAAAATTATGTTAAGTTAATAATTAATATACAAC
This sequence comes from Sturnira hondurensis, assembly GCF_014824575.4. NCBI lineage: Eukaryota > Metazoa > Chordata > Mammalia > Chiroptera > Phyllostomidae > Sturnira > Sturnira hondurensis. The sequence continues at coordinate 19,236,919 of NW_028073511.1, read as the reverse complement.
ATATCAGGAAATATTTAACTAGTGATTCCATTTTTAAAGGTAAGAATAAAATTGTTTTTATCTGCATCATTACAAAATTAGTAGCCATCTAATTAAATTCTTAAAAGTTATATTTATATGTATAAAGGGTCTATATATAGGCATGTTAAAATAGTCTTACTGTCATAGAAGAAAGCATGAGCTAACTTATGAAAGCACTCTTGTGGAATTTGAATGTAGGAATATCAATTTTCTCTAAGGCAATATAAAAGATACTTGAGTCCTAGTTGATATTACGAGTTCAATATTTGGGATGGTATGGTAATGGAGCATGAAGGGAAAGACAATTGGTGGAACAGCATTAAGTTCTCAAATAGAATTGGATAGAGGAAGGATGGATAGATAGATAGATAGATAGATAGATAAATAGATAGATAGATAGATAGATAGACAGCCAAATCTGTGTCTGTTTGATGTTGGGCTTCAACAAGACATGTAGCCTGTGACTCAGCCAAATGCTTAGTTCAGTTAATGTATATTTTTCATGGCAAAACTCCCTTAGTGAAGGGAAGAAGACATTGGTCTACATTCTGGTGCCCACTCTTTAATTTGTTATGGACTTACAGCAAAGGACTTAATTTGTTACATGGACCTGCTCTTTGAAAAACTACTGTAGAGAACTTATTTCATTCTGCATTGTGCTGGAGTATACTTTTATGTATTCTAACAGTATTTTTGAAGTATAATTGCCTTATAAAACTGCGTGGATTTATCACATAAAATCTGATTAGGTATGACGGATGTTCACACTTGTGATACCACCATCACAATTGACCCTATGAACATACCCATTATCTGTCAAAATTTTCTCATGTTCCTTTGTTATTTTTCCTCCTGCTCTGACATCCCCAGTGGGGCATTATCTGCTCTCTGAATAGTTTCCATTTTTGAGAAACATATATAAATGAAAATATACAATATGCATATTTATTTTTGTCTGATTCTGTACACTCAGCATAATTGCTTTCAGATATAACAATTCTTTTAGGGTGTTATTAGAGATAATGTATCCATTTATGTGATGAAGAGTATTTGAATTATTCCTGTGTTTTATTATGACAAATAAAAGAGCTTTCAATGCTCATGTATAAGTCTTTATATACACATCTGGAGGTGTAGAATGATACAAACACTTTGAAAAAATGTTAGTGATTTCTTAAAGAGTTAAATGTGTATCTAAACATGATCCAACTATTTCACCCCCAGGCATTTACCCATTAAAAAAATGAAAGCATATGTGTGTGCTCATCACTTTTGATCCAACCATTCCAATTCCAATATGCTATTGCTATAGATGTACACATAAATGTGAAAAATTTTGTGTGTATAAACACAGTTATTGCAACACTGTAACTAATAGATTAGAAACTACCTATGTGCACATAGGTAAGAGATAAATTAATTTAGGGTACATTAATATAAAGAAATGTTATACATCAAATTGATAATTTAGAATATTTTATATCTAATGCTTATTTTATTTTTAATACTTTAGTTCAATTTATATAAGTTGATTTCCAAAATCTAAGGACTTAGTACATTTTCTCAATAAAATAAAATAATTTTATTAAGAAAAGGATAATTTTTCTGTTTTTATTATTGACATTATTACACTATTCCCCCCACACACACTTTCCCCCCTCTCCACACAGTCCTTACCTCCCTACCCTGACCTTCATCACATGGTTGTCCATGACCATGAGCTATGCACATATGACTTTATATATTCTTTGACTAATCTCCTCCAATCCCACCAACACAGCCCCCTCCCCAAGATCTGTCAGTCTGTTCCACATATCCATGCCTCTGGTCCTATTTTGTTTGTCATTTTGTTCATTAGATTCTACATATACAGCATTTTTTGGACTATAAGACATACACACACCCTGATTTGAGAGGAATAATGGTTGTTAATGTTGCTATTGAGTTCTGTTTACATTTACATTGGTGAAATATTGTTATTTATATTATTAAATATTTTACCACATTTTTGCTTCAATTTGTTTTTACTTTCCTTCTTTAAAACCTAGGTGTGTCTTATGGTCTGAAAATATACAGTGAGTGAGGTTATATGTTTTTTAAATTTTTCTGGCTTGCTTATTCTGCTTAGCATAATAATCGTGAGGTGCATCTATGCTGTCACAAAGAGTAAGAATCCCTTCTATTTTAAAGCCATGTACTATTCCATTGTGTAAATGGATCCCATCTTTTTTATCCCCTCATCTGTTAATGGGCACTCTGTTTTGAGATCTTGGCTATCGTAAATGACAATGCTATAAACATAGAGGTAAATAGGTTCTTTTGAATTGGTGTTTCAGGATTCTAAGGTATAATACCAGCAATGGAATCCCTGGATCAAAAGGCAGCTCCATTTTTAGTTTTTTGAGGAAACTCCATACTGTTTTCCACAGTGGCTGCAGCAGTCTGTATTCCCACCAACAGCACAGAAGGGTTCCCTTTTCTCCACATCCTCACCAGCCCTTGTTGTTTGTTGATTTATTGATGGTAGAAATTTTATCCGGTGTGAAACGATACCTTATTATAGTTTTAATTTGCATGTCTCTGATGATTAATGACGTTGAACGTTTTTCATATGACTATTGACTGTGTGTATGTTCTCCTTGGAGAAGTATCTATTCAGGTCCTTTGCCTATTTTTAATTAGGTTGTTTGCATCCCTGGTGTTGAGTTACATAAGTTCTTTACATATTTTGGAAATTAACCCCTTGTCAGATGCATCATTTATAAATGTGTTCTCTCATATGGATAATGATGATTTTTTCAGTAGTAAAATTATGTTTTATCCTTTGGTAAAGATAGAATGCTGAGTTTTATGGGCTTACTGTATGACTTCTTTATGCATATATTTCATTATAAAAACATTACTTGGCACTTCAACAGATAAACTATAAGAAAAGATGCAATCAATCATTTCCTCTGTGTGTGTGTGTACAAATTTTAGATGGATTAATAGTCTAGTCAGATGTCTCTTTGTTTTCTCTCTACAAAATTAAAGTATCTTTACAGTAGAAAATTAACAATAGAGGTTTACTAATGTTGCTATTTGCTTTGTAGTTAAATGAACACTAACCAGAATCATCAGATGTTAATTATTCCACATACAATATGAATGAAATATTTATCATCCTAATGATTCCAAGGAAGACAATGTTTTAAAATTGTAGATTTAAAAAATGTTTTAATGAAAAATGCTTGTGGCATTTTTTAGAATTAACTTTTAACTTCAAAATACTGTAACAAACATCTGTGATATTTTCTAGTTTCTATTTTAAACCAACTTTAGATTAAAATTAATTGCATAAATATATCACCACTGTAAGATTTGGCATATGATTTTAAATATATTTTACTTTGAAATCTGAATAATTTACAGAAGAAATTTTCCAATCTTGCCAATTCTAACAAAACATTATCATAAGTGTTACATTCTTAACTAAAATAGTAAGCAATAGGTCTTATTATTTGTAAGAGATTGAAAAAACTCTCTCTCCAAATAGTTTGAGGAGAGATTGTATAGATTTTACACCAGGCTTAGTGTGAAGTCATAATTTTATAATGGACTCAAAAAATCAGAAATTTAATGTCACGCTGATATATGAGATGGAACAGGAATTTGCTGAATTACAACACCATTAACCACAGTACCTGCTTTACTTCTTGCAAGATATATTTTTAACAAATAACCTCCACATTTTCCCCAACATTTAGAATCCTGAAATAAATGACTAACTGAATCTTATGATTCTGAATGGGGCAAATTTGGTGCTAATTTATAGCATTTGCTATATAAAGAAGCATCTATTTGTTACCTATTTCTTCCTAAGTTATTATGCAGCAAATCCAGTGTTATTAGTTCCAATTTATTGATAATGTACTTTGGGTCTAAAATGGTGAAATGAGTTGGCTGAATCTATGAGTGAATTAGCCAAGCACTGAGGTTTAGAACTTAGATAACAAGTTCACAGCCTTAGCTCAGCTAAGCCCGTTAAACACTCATACTTGCTAGGTCAGGCAAATAATACTTTCACGTCAGCAGAAATTAGTTCTAATAGTAGAAAAAATAATCTCTGAAAATAGATTTGCTTGACTCATCCATTTTTACACATTATGGACTTGCCAACTCAGACAAAATAATGTTTGAAAATGCATGTACATGGGAATATAAACCAGCATCCATCCCTAATATTTATTAGATTCTGATATTGACTAAAGTTTACTGATAATGTAATATGCCAAATGTAGACTTCAAAATTATGTTTAATGCCAAGTGTAACCTACCTTTAATAGACAATAAAGATTTAAAGTGTGAACTCGCTGAAGGAGGATTTGACTGGTTTCTAACAGTCTTTAAGCAAGACTTTTTAAAGGTGGTGTGGGCTTTCTGAAGTGAAGAAATAGGCAGCTCTGTATAAAGAAGTAAATTTTTCAACTGGTACTCCTGGTAGCATGCAATCTGAAGAAAAATTTCACTTTAAATCTCTGTCTATTAGATAAACTTATAAACCTTCCACTGGAAACGTAAAGAAAAAATAAAAATCACCATATCATGGTAGTTATAATTTCTTCAAAAACCCAGCAGTATAGCATCAATGTAGTACACAGAAAATACGTTGTCCTCAAAATAAAAAATATAAATAGAGATTATAAAAGATATTATATGAAAATGAGTGAGGATATATCAGAAAGAACATTAAAGAAAAGAAATGTCACTCCCAAAGTCTTGGAAAATGTACATCCTTGGGCTAGGAAATTATTACTGAAAATAGAGTTACTCACAAAGAAATTACAATATTCTTGTGAAATGCATTTGCCAATGTTACTAGAAGATGACAGGTAAAAATGAGGTGTAGATGTGTGTCTTGTAGCTACTCTGTGTTTGGAAACTATGAGAAATACTTACGTGAAATGCTAGACGTTTGAAAGTAATAACCTGGCCCTGGCCTGGTCTCTCAGTTGGTCTGGATATTATCCCGTTGTTATGGATTTGATAACAGATCAGGGCACAAGAATCAGCCAATGAATGCATAAATAAGTGGGAAAACAATTCAACATTTATCTTATTCTCTCTCTCAAAAATCAACAAATTGAGAAAAATTAAGTAATATCTGTAATACACTATTTAATATATAGACTATAATTATTGAATACTATATATTTTGTTTTTCAAAGCCACTTATAATTTTATGTACATGTTTATATAAGTATATTAGGAGGGCTCACCAATTCTGGAAACAAAGGGGCATTGATTATATCAAAAATATTTGAAATTTTGTAAACTAGCATATGCTTGGTTACTATGTTATATCAGTGAGAAGGTTGGACTGTTATAGAAAAAAGAAAACATATACAAAATCCAAGCCTGGCCCAAATTTAAGAAAAAAAAACTGTGCATGATATAGTAAAACTTTTCTCTTTTTTTAAAAGATTTTATTTATTTATCTTTAGAGCGGAAGGGAAGGAGAGAAGGAGAGAACTATCAATGTATGGTTGCCTCTCGTGAGTCCCCTGCTGGGAACTGGCCTGCAACCCAGGCATGTGCCCTAACTGGGAATCGAACCGCAATCGTGTGGTTCGCAGGCCCACGCTCAATCTACTGAGCTACACCAGCCAGAGCGTAAAACTTTTCTTAATGTGTTTTTTCCCAAGTAACTAGTCTCTATATCTGGATAGCTGTATTACATGTACTATGATATTTAGTTTCTTTTTAACTTAGAACATATAGTATTAGTTCACTTCGATGATATTAATGTATTTCTTAACTCATTTGGAAAAAGTCTATGTAAAGCTATAAAGTATGTTGGCGACCTAATTGAGAATTATAAAGATATTTTTTATTTATTCTCCTTTAGTTATTGCCTGGGAGAATTTAACTCTTCTCTATAAAGAAAAATATAACATTAACATTAACTTATTATCGGTTTAATGTATTTATAGAATAAATATTTTATTTTTTGAAGTTATTTATTAATAAATGTGTAGAAATCCTTAAAATCAAACGTGTTTCTAAAAAGATATGCAAATTATCACTTGGAAATCAATGTTTTTGAAACTCATGAAAAAATACACTTGAGTCAAGACATCTTAGTATTGGAGAAAAATTGCATGAGTTATCTTTTAAAAAATAAAAATAATATATAATTTTTGTTTATTGTCTAAACTATTCCTAAATTTAACGAATCATTTCCAGCCCTGCTGCTTTTACCTTGATGAAAAAATAAATAAAACAGGACATAGGCATTGCCATTTATTCTATTGTATCATATCTTTGGAATGATAGGTATCTGCCTTTTTTCTAAATTATGAACATGGTTACAATATTTGAAATATATTTTATTTACTTGATGTATATCTAGAATTAAAATCTCCATGAAATTAGCTTTTAAACCTTCGATTCCTATAGAGTTTTTTAAATTGTACATGTTGCATAAGGACTAGCTATGATGGGATAAGGTAAATTAGAAAACATAAAACTTGACTTTTTGAATTAGGATAAAGCTGGATCAAAATGATTAATATGAAAGCAATCATAATTAGAAAGCAGAGGACCGAACTCAACTTGGAACATTATAATAAAATTATATGTGAAATAGTTATGGCAAGAATAGTTTTTAAAAATCAGTAGGTTACCTTTAACAGTAGTGATCATTGTCTGACGTTATTAAGGAAGTAAGGACTAGGAATCAGGTTTCCAGTTACAATAATAGAATTTAGAGGCCAGACTTTAATCCTAGAAGAAAGGGTGACCTCAAGTGTAGAAATGAATTACATGTGGTAGGGATATTGATCTTCATTAGATCAAGGAAAAGGATATGACATGACTGAGAATAATGGAACCCATGACAGTTCTGTTGTTTCTTTTTTTTATTATTTCAGAAATAAGTAGAAACCTTCTTTATAACAGTGAGTCAGTCAAAGCAATATCAAATTCAGAATTACTAATGTGTAGCTAAATCACTTCAGTACAAATTTATTTAAAGTATTCTTAAGAAAATCAGTTTTAATATTAGAGACATGGTTGGCTATAGAACATCTGTGTGACGGTAATGAAAATTTTCTAGCAATTGAGAAAATATTTGTTTTGCCTTAGAGCTTTATCTGGTAATTTCTTTTGAAGTATAGATTCCTGCCTATTATATTGCTTAAGTTGACTCTCACAGAAAAAAAAAATTCTAACAATAACCACAAAGTAACAGTTGGAACATTGAGAAGGACAGGACTGTTAAAAATTTCCACTATTTGAATAATTTTTATATTTCAAGATGTATGATTTTTCTGTGATAGTTGTAGTGGCATTTATGGCAATAAGAAAGTCCTTTTGTGTTCCAAAAGTATTTATGAAATGCATTGTTTTTTGTTCTACGATTTCCTTTTTAAGTGTATTTTATTGATTGCACTATTACAGTTGTCTGAATTTTTCCATTTTTCACACTCCACCTGGTACCCCCTCCCTCCAGCAATCCTCCCATTTGTTCATGTCCATGGATCATGCATATAAGTTCTTTGGCTTCTCCATTTCCTATACTATTCTTAATATTCCCCGTATCTATTTTATGCCTACTAATTATGCTTCTTAATCTCTGCATCTTTTCCTCCATTCTCCCCCTTCCCCCTCCCCATTGATAAGCCTCCATGTGATCTCCATATCTATGATTCTATTCCTGTTCTAGTTCTTTGCTTAGTTTTTGTTTTTTAGAGTTACTTGTTTATAGTTGAGAGTTTGTTGTCATTTTAATGTTCAAAGTTTTTACTTTGTTTTTATTAAATTAGTCCTTTTACCATTTCATATAATAAGGGTTTGATGATGATAAAATGGTTTAGCTTTACCCTGTCTGGGAAGCGCTTTATCTGTTCTTCCATTTTATTTATTTATTTTTTTTCCTTCATATTTTATTCTCTCCCAGGACTTGACCCATGCTATCAATTAGCCAATCAAATATTTGTGGACAACTCTCCCCACCTAATCTTTCATGAAGTGAAGAGTGCAGAGAGAAGTGAAGCCTTACAAGTTATCAAAGAGTTAACTTGGAAAACGAAGTAAATATTTGTACATCAAGAGTGGAAAACTCAAAGGGCTTCATGGGACAAGTGGGCAACATGAATGAATGAGTGAGTGAATGAATGAAGCCATTTCATAGTAGCATCTTAAGGTACATGGTTTTTTTGACACAGATGCACTTCCCTTGTATAAGAAGTCCTCACTTAATGTCATCAATAGGTTCTTGGAATTGGGTGACGTGATGTACAACGACACCAATTTTACCGTAGGCTGATTGATATAAAGAAGAGTTAAGTAGGTGATATATGCCATGAATGTTATAACACAACAACATGGAACAAAATGATGTTATTTGAGCATCTTCTTTATATTTAACACACAGGAATATTTTTTCTTCTACAGAATCATAGCCCTGCTGGTCTATCTTCAGTTTTCCCATTTTTGATAGAAAAAAAAGCGTATCTTTTTGCACTATTCAACAAAACAGTTCTTCCATTTTAAATGATAACTTTGCTAGAAAGAGTAATCTTGGATGTAGGTCCTTGCTTTATATTACTTTGAATACTTCTTGCTAGTCTCTTCTTGCCTGAAAAGTTTCTTTTGAGAAATTAGCTGATAGTTTTACAGGAACCCCTTTGTAGGTAACTCTGTGCTTTCTTCTTGCTGCTTTTAGATTCTGTCTTTATCTTCAGCCTTTGGCATTTTAATCATGATGTGTTTTGGTGTGGTCCTCTTTGTGGTCCATTCTGGTCCTTGTTCAGGACTCTCTGCTTCTTGGACTTATATGTCTATTTCATTTACCAAATTAGGGAAGTTTTCTTTCCTTATTTTTTCAAATAAATTTTCAATTTCTAGTTCTTCTTCTTCTCTTATGACATGCCTATGATTTAGATATTGGCACTTTTGGAGGTGTCCCAGAGTCTTCTTATTCTCTCCTCATTTTTTAAAATTCTTCTTTCTTCATTCTGTTCTGGTTAACTGTTTATTTCTTCCTTATGTTCCAGATTGATTTGAATTCCATCTTCCTTCCCTTCACTGTTGTTTCCCTGTGGACTTTTCCTTATTTCCATTAGTAGAGCCTTCATTTCTTCCCTTATGCTTTTACCATACTCACTGAGTTCTCTGAGAATCCTTATCACCAGTGATTTAAACTCTGCATGTGATAGGTTAGCTATCCAATCATTTAGTTCTTTTTCTGGGGTTTTGTTGTTATTTTATTTGAGTCACATTTCTTCATCTCCTTGATTTGGCAGCCTCCTGTATGTGTTTCTGTGTATTAGGTAGAGCTGCTTTGACTCCCTGTCTTGGTGTACCTGTCAAGTTGTATAGGGCAGGGCCTTGTGTTTTTGCCAGGGCGGGACAACCCATTTCACCAATTTTTGGCTCTGTATGTTGGTAGGTGTCAAAGACAGGACAGTGTCACTGCCTTCTATCTGTTCCATTGGTGGTGGTTCCCAGAGAGGGTGGGTTTTCATAGGTTCTAAGAACATACCTGATTTTTAATAGGGCTCTCTTGAGAGACTGGCAATTTCTTCCCCCACCTCAACCCTTATTGATTTCTACAGCAAAAAGGTATGAGGCTTTATTTCTGGTGCTGGAACTCTGGGCTGTGTGGTCTGTCTGGGACTGGGATCACTTGCTCCCCAGGTATCCCTCTGGAATTTTATCCACCACATGTGAATGTGGGACCACCTGTCCCACCAACCGCCACATCTGCTACCACCTTGATGCTGCATTGCTGCCATTGCCCTCTCCACCCTGGCTCCTTATCTATGCCCCTCCTACCCTTCTGGATGAAGACGGCTTCTTTAAATTCTTGGTTGTTGGGCTTCCATACAATTTAATTTCTGGCAGATCTGGGTGTATTTTGCTTTGACGTTAGTCATGATCCTTCTTCTGGTTGTGTAAGGCAGTGAAGCATTTCTATCTATGCCTCCATTTTGATGGGAAGTCTGATTCTATGGTTTCCTTAAAGAAATATTATTAAATAAATTTTAGACATCTGTCCTTTTTATCCTTAACCAAAATGAGTTCTTTTCAATGGGCTCCACTTATAATATTGATTGCTGTCTTATTTCCAATTTCCTGACTTTTAGAGGAGAGGATGTTTGGGTTCTGTACTTTGATTTAAGCTTGTTTACTTTCTAAGTTCTTTCAACAATGTTTAATTTAAATACATATGCAAGATTTCTAAATCGCAGGCACATAGACCAATGGAACAGAACAGAGAGCCCAGAAATAAACCCAAATATCTACAGTCAATTAATATTCGACAAAGGAGGCAGTAACATAAAACAGAGTAAATCTAGCCTCTTCAACAAATGATGTTGGGAGAACTGGACAGCTACATGCAAAAAAAGGAAACTTGAGCACCAACTTACACCATACACCAAAATAAATTCAAGGTGGATAAAAGATTTAAATATAAGCTGTGACACCATTATAATCCTAGAGGAGAACATTGGCAGGAAAATCTCAGATATTTCATGCAGCAACATTTTTACTGATATGTCCTCTAGATCAAGGGACATGAAGGAAAGAATAAATAAATGGGATGTCATGAAAACCAAAAGCTTCTACATTGCTAAAGGAAACAGTATTAAGATAAAAGAGAACCAACACTATGGGAAAACATATTTGCCAATGATACCTTAGACAAAGGTTTAATCTCCAAAATATACAAAGAACTCACACAACAACTCTAAGAAGACAAGCAACCCAATTAAAAAAATGGGGAAAGGACTTGAACAGACACTTCTCCAAGGAGAACATACAGAGGATCCAGAGACACATTAAAAGATGTTAGCCAGCTAATATCGCTAGCTATCAGAGAGATACAAATTAAAACCACAATGAGATACCACTTTACATCAGTCAGAATGGCGATCATAAATAATGCAACAAAGAACAAATGTTGGAGAAGTTGTGGAGAAAAGGGGACCCTAGTTCACTGTTAGTGGGATTGCAGACTGGTACAACCATTATGGAAAACAGTATGGAGTCTTCTAATAAAACTAAAAATGAACGTGCCTTTTGACCCAGCAATTCCACTGCTAGGAGTATATCCTAAGAACCCTGAAACACCAATTCAAAAGAACCTATGCACCCCAGTGTTCATAGCAGCACAATTTACAATAGCCAAGAGTTGGAAGCAACCTAGGTGCCCATCAATAAATGATCCAAAAACTATGGTACATTTACACAATGGAATTCTATGCAGCAGAAAGAAAGAAGGAGCTACTACCCTTTGCAACAGCATGGATGGAACTGGAAAGCATTATGCTGAGTGAAATAAGCCAGGCGGTAAAAGACAAATACCATATGATCTCACCTTTAACAGAAAGCTAAACAACAAAACAAACAAGCAAGCAAAATATAACCCAAGACACTAAAATAGAGAATAGGCTGACAGGGACCAAGGGGGAGAGAGGAGGAAGTATCAGGGGAAAAGGGGAAGGATTCACAGGGACAAGTATAAAGGACACATGGACAAAAACTAAGAGTGGTGGAAATGGGAGGGAGGTGGGGAGCACTGGGGGGGTGGGCCGGGATGGGAGTAAAAGACAGAAAACTGTACTTGAGCAATAATTAAATATAAAAAGATAGTATTACATGGAAGAATAAATTAAGTGCCAAAAGTGGTGAAAGCCCCCCCCAAAAAAAAAAGATTTCTAAATCAGTCCTATTCTATTTTACTTTATTTTTGAAATTCTCTATTTCAGATGGGTCCAATTTTTTAAATTAAATTTTAAAAAAAGACAATTTAATTTTGCTGCTGGCTATATCCCATATTATTTAAAATTTCCCTGAAATATGTTTTTTAGACTTCCGTATTGATTCCTTTTTATTTTATTTAAAATTTAAATCATTGTTTTTACCATTAGAGAAAGAGCTTATAGAATACACTCAATTCCATTTTTAAGTTATATACTATTTGGATTTTTTTAAGCTTCTTTCTGATTTTTTTCATCATTACTTTTACCATGTTCCCTTTCCAAGAAACTCAACACTTTGTCAACTAGTCAGTACAATAGAGCATCATTCACCAACCTTCTTGGCACCAGGGTTTGGTTTCGCAGACTAAAATTTTTCCACAGATAAAATTGGGGCCAGAGCAGGCAGAGCTCAGGAGGTAATGGGAAGCTTCCCTTGTTGGCCTGTCCCTCACTCCTGTTGTGTGGTCCCCTTCCTCACAGGCCACGGACCAGTCAGTGACGGGGATTGGGGGTCCCTGCAATAGAGGACCACGGTTTCTCAGAAGTGTGTATTTACAAACAGGGACTAGGAAACCTCTGATCACTGATGTAGAATTCAGCTAAACAAACTTACTTTCTTTCTAAACAAACTTACTTTCTTTCTTCTATACCTAAAAGAAAACATGCATTTCCGCATAGTTAGTGCTTTGTCTTCAGTAGCTATAATTGTTTGTCCTCCAGGCCAAACTGAATCTGAGTCTTCCTTATCCTGTTCTTAACAGCTTCTCTGAGGCTACTATGTGTAAATGCTATGCTAGGAAAAAAGTGTTCTAAACACATCAGTTAGACCAAGTTAGTTGATGAGAGTTGTTCAGGTCTTATACATCTTTTATGATTTTTGCCTACTTGTTCTATTGATTCTGAGACATTTGTGTATTTTCTGTTTTTCCTTTCAATGTTCTAGCAGGTTTTGCTTCATCTACTTTGAAAGTCTGTTGTTAGTTGCATACATGTTTAAAATTGTTATATCTTCTTGATAAATTGATCCTTTTTATCATTTTAACAACTTTTTAAATTTAATCCTTAATTGTATTTTTTTCCATTGACATTTAGTCCCCTTTTATCCCCCTCCCACAAGCAATTAATAACCTTTTTACTCATGGTAATTTTTATTGTTGTAATGACTATGTTGATGATACTATTAGAGCCATTCTAGGTCTCTATAGATTATATTTGTATAGTCTATAACTTTTAGTTTTTTCTACTTTGATTTTAAGGATATAATTTTCATTCTTAAAATACTTAACTAATTTGTGTCATGTGATTAAGTCATATTTTGAAACCACCCCCAAAATCTCAATATTTTAACCTGTGTGTTTATTTCATTTTCACTAACATACTTATTAATATGGTGGGAATTTGGTGTACCATTTTTGGGATATATTTTGCATTTGTCTTCTCAGGTTTTGATTTTCTGGGGTTTTTTTCTGCCTTCATTTGAAATTATTTGAATATTTATAATTTTCCATTTTAATTTAAATATTGGCTTATTTGGCTATGTTGCTATATTGTTTTACAGAGGCTACAAATATATCCAGCAGACCTTTGGACAACCCAGGGGTTAGGGAAATCCCATCCCATAGTTGAAAATCTACAGACACAGTTTGACTCCCTGAAAAGTTAACTACATTGTTTCCTTCATATCTGTTGGGGAAATGGTTCCAGGGCCCCTTCACACACACACATCCACATACTCACACACCAGAATTTGTGGATACTCAAGCTCCTTTTATATAACAGCATTAGAACAATGCAAAAGTTGTCTATGTGTATTTGCAGATCCCCAACCTCACGTCAAAATACTGTTTTTGAATCACAGTTGCCTAAGTCCTTGGATGTGACAGATATGAAACCTAGAGGTATAGAGGGCTTACTATGTATTTATTGAGTAAAACCCACTTATAAGAAGAACCAACTTTTTCAATGGTCAACTGTGTTTTATATACATATATATAGATACATGTATAGCATACATAAACAAATGCATATATGTATAATACTTATTCAAACTGTTGTAAAATTACATAGAAAAGTTTGCCGTTGGTGTATAGTTCTATGAGTTTTGACAAATGCAATCATCACCACTATTAAGATAAAGAACAGTTTCATGATTACCACACCAATCACTTCTCCGTGCTACCGCCTTTACAATTCACATCTTCTCTATCCCAAATCATTAGTAACCACTGAGCTTTTATCAATCACTAGAGTTTTATGTCTTCCTGTCAGTGACAAATTTGGAATCATAGAGTATATAAGTAGTCTTTTATACAAGAAGTGTTGAGCCTTTTGTATTTAGCAAAACTCATTTGAGCTCATCTATATTGCTATGTTAATCAGCGTTTGTATGTTTGCTTTTGATAGCTGCGAAGTGCTCAACAGAATATACCACAGTTCAGTTACCTCTTTTCTTATAAATGGGAATTGCAGTTGTTTCCACTTTGGGACAGTAATAAATAAAGCCACTAGAAAAACCTAATAATTGTGTGTGGTTATGCATGCACCTTGTGAAAACATAAGTTTTTGTTTTACTTAAAACTGAAATAACTTCAAGTGGGATTTCTGGGTCATATGGTAATGCATGTTTACACTATAATTCCAAACTATTTTCAAAATTTGATATAGCATTTTGTGTTCTTACTAGCAATGTATGAGTGTTCCTGTTCTCTGTATCCTCAACAGTACTTGACATTATCATTCTTTCTCTCTTCTAATGGGTGTCTAGTGATATCCATCTCATTATGTTGTTACTTTACATTTCTGAATAATGATTTGACCATTTTCTCATAGAAATATTTGCTGTCTGTATGTTTTCTCTGATGTGGTGTCTGTTCAATTTTCTCACCATTTTTGTATGCATTTTTCTATTATTGCATTGTGAGTATTCTCTTTATAGCCTGGATATAATTCCTTTGTCCTTACGTCATTTGAAAATATTTTACCCATTTCCAGCCTGTCTTCTCATTCAGAGCATTGTATTTTTCAGAGCAAAACTTTAATTTTTGATGAGAATAGGCTCATCTTTTTTCCTCCTTTTATGGACCATGGTTTTAGTATCATATCTAAGAACTAATTGTCCAATCAAGTCTTCAAGTGTGTTTCCTTATATTTCTAAATTATTTATATATTTTTACTTAATTTATGTTTTGTTGTTATTTTAATGACTTTTGTGGTTATTATACTGATTATTGATCATTACTGGACTGAAAATATCTTGATATTTTTAATGTAATTGTATAAAGTTAATTTACTAATTCACCAACTTTCTCTAACAATGCAATAATTTATTATCTTGGTTTACATAGGTTATTTATATAAATGATGACTTATTTTGCAACATTTATACTTTTTATTTCTGTTTTTGTTTGAATTTAATTAAAATGCCCTGATATTTCACTAGTAATTTAGGTGATGCTTTTGATTTTCTGATAAAGATAATTTAGTTTTTATTCCTGTATTACTTTAGACAGAGTCTTTTATTTTCACTTTTAAATCATCAATATAAAGTCAATTTTGTATTGAGTCCATTTTACTACTTTTTGTTATTCTCTGAATTTGTTTTGTTCTGGGTATGTGAATATGGAGGGGAGAATAGGAAATCTTTATTTGATCAGCGTTTTTGGTTTTTCCTCCCTTAGCCTTAGGCTCTGCCATCAACTTCGCCTTTTGGGAGTCAAGTCTATTTTGTTTGGATAACCATCAGTCCCTATAGCATTTAATTTAAAAATGGAGTCTCAAGCCCTGGCTGGTGTATCTCAGTGGACTGAGCATGGGCCTGCGAACCAGAAGATAATGGTTATATTCCCAGTGAGGGCACATGCCTGGGTTGCAGGCCCGTTCCCAGTGGGGGACCCATGAGAGGCAACCATACATTGGTATTCTCTCCCTCTCTCCTTCCCTTCCCCTCTAAAGATAAATAAATAAAATCTCAAAAAAATAAATAAAATAAATAAAAATAAAAATGGAGTCTCTTTCCACTTAAAAAATATACTCTACTTATTCACATTGCATTCAAATCTGTATTGTATCTTCTTAGAACAACAATATTTCAGGTTTTTCTGTTTCAAATAATCTTTTTAGCATTTTAAAATTAAATTATAGTTGTTATAAAACATTTTCATATTATTTCCTATTTTGTTTAGGATTTATTGAATCACATAAAGACACTGAAAACCATATGGCACTTTTGTTAAAGAAACAATACATTGTGTGCTCTTTCAGTGTACCAACTACTTTTCTAGGCATATGATTTTAAAACCTTGTATCTTGTACCTATTATCTGATATATCTTTACACCAGTGATCAGGTAATACACTTGAAAAGAAATAGTACAGCCAAGGGCAAGGCCAGGTTTCAAATACTTATGTAACTGACATCACCAGTTTAACTCTATATAGCATTAGCTGTTTTGAAGAAAAGATGTCAATGATTCTAGATATCTACCTGAAAAAATTTGAAAACACTTATTCACAAAGATATATGCATCCCTATGCCCATTGCACCATTATTCTCAGTGGCCGACATAGAAACAATTCAAGTGTTATCTGATAGATGATTGAATAAAGAAGATATGGGAGATATATATAATATATTATATATAATACTAGTCAACAATTAGAAAAGATTAAATATTGCCACTTGCAACAACATGGGTGGACCTTGAGAATATTATGCTAAGTGAAAATGAACCAGTGAGAAAAATCTGAGAACCATATGATTTTACTTATATGCGTTACATAAAACTGAAACTCAAAGATGCAGACGACAGTATGGCGGTTACCAGGTGGAAGGGTGGTAGGGGTAGTAAAAAGTAAAGAAGGAGAAACATATGGCAATAGATGATGATATTTGACTTTGAGTAACGGGCATGCAATGTGATACACAGATCGTGTATTAAAAATGTGCACTTGAAACCTACATAATCTTATTAACAAATGTCACCTCAATAAATTTAATTTTTTTTTTAATTTTATTTATTTATTTATCTTTAGAGGGGAAGGAGAGAGGGAGAGAAACATCAATGTATGGTTGCCTTTTGCGCGTCCCCTGCTGGGAATTGGCCTGCAACCCAGGCATGTGCCCTGACTGGGAATCGAACCGTGATCGTCTGGTTCGCAGGCCCGCGCTCAATCCACTGAGCTATGCCAGCCAGGGCAATAAATTTAATTTTTAAAAAGTTTTAAAATCTTTCTCTTTCTGTCTCTTTTTTCTTTCCTTCCTCTCTTCCTTCCTCCCTCCCTTTCTTTACCGTCTTCATCTCTCTCCTCTCTCTCTTCTTTCTTTTGTGTTAGTANCCATATGATTTTACTTATATGCGTTACATAAAACTGAAACTCAAAGATGCAGACGACAGTATGGCGGTTACCAGGTGGAAGGGTGGTAGGGGTAGTAAAAAGTAAAGAAGGAGAAACATATGGCAATAGATGATGATATTTGACTTTGAGTAACGGGCATGCAGTGTGATACACAGATCGTGTATTAAAAATGTGCACTTGAAACCTACATAATCTTATTAACAAATGTCACCTCAATAAATTTAATTTTTAAAAAGTTTTAAAGTCTTTCTCTTTCTGTCTCTTTTTTCTTTCCTTCCTCTCTTCCTTCCTTCCTCCCTCCCTTTCTTTACTTTCTTCATCTCTCTCCTCTCTCTCTTCTTTCTTTTGTGTTAGTAGTAGTAAGGAATAATGCTAAGTTGGGAGCACAGAACAATTTTCACTTTAGCTCATGAAGTTAAATCTGTATTATTGATAATAGTACAGATCAGCAATAGTATAAATCAATCAGTATGCTGAGAGTTAGTGTATAGAGGGGTACACTGTTAACATGCCTGGCATAGTGCATAGCTGTCATTTGTTATTGCTGTGTTTTAGTAGATGATGCTGTTCCTCACTCATAATAGTATTAATTTTAGTTTATTGTTTTATTTTAAATTGTATAATTTTTGAGAGGTAGCAAATAACAACTACTTAAAAGCTCTGAGAAACGATATTGAAAAATATATACAATTAATATGCTGAGGCTTGTTTTATTTACATATTGTTTCTCCTACTCTGTAATAGAAATCCTTTAATAAAAATAAAATTGAATAGAAGATCTGCATAAACATGATACTCTAATTCAACAATGTTTTCATATTCTTGGTTGAAATAAACTTCTAATAGATAGTCTGTTATTTTTTTCTCAGGTTTCATAAATAAATTAACAAGGTAGTGACATAAAACAAAGGCAGTGGTGCTCTCCTACAGTAACTTATAAAGAAACTTTTTTAAATGACCAAGTTTGGTTCCGAGGCAATTTCCCCCTTTTGAATCTTTAACATTGTACTAATAAAAAACCTTGTGTGGGGTTGAGCATGAACCTTATGAAGTGATAACATCTATCCTCTAAATGTGCTGTGCTATTCTAATTGAAAACAATATTCAGTAATACCATTAAGGTAATTAGAAGCTCTATTGTAAATTAACTTTAAGAAAGCTAATTTTCCAGATAAGACTGCATGGATAATTAAGGCAAATATGTACCTAATAACTGTAATTTTAAAAGTATGCTTACTCTCTAAAGGAACATTTTAAGACTTAACATTTTTCTAATTGTTACTAACTTTCAGCAGTTAAGTTTTTATCTCTTAAAATCACATTGGCTTCAGAACACATAGTTTATGTTGCATCAATTTCTTATTTTACTCTAGGTTGAAATGACATTGCAGTACTTTTGAATTATATATACTACTGTGATTTGCGCTAGATAAATTTTAAAACGTGCAAGAAAAAAGATACCTAAAATTATATGACTAATTTTGAAAGAATCTCATCCATGTTGAAATAAAGTACAAATCAGCAGTTAACATACATTACCAGTCATAAAACAGAATAAAAGGTATAAAAACAAATGAGAATGCTTTACTTACATCACCAGTATGTCCATCTCTTTCAGCAAATTTGTTTAAACATCAAGAATAATTTTTGTACTATTCACTACTCTTCTAAACTTCAAATGTAGCAAAGACAGCTCCGCAGAGAAGCTTAGTCACATTCAACCATAGTAACTACACAGAAATTTATCTATAGAATCAATGCTGGGTCCCTCTCTCCTGTAAGGATCACAATTTCTGGCTCACATTTGTTGAGGTCAAATAGCATAAGTCATACTGAATTAATGACATAGAAGGAAGAATAAGGGGGGAAATTGGTATGGTCTCAGTCTTTTATCTGGGAGGTCTTTTCTGAATTTCCAAAATAAAGTAGATATCCCCAATATCTTCTCCATTGCACCAAATCTAACTCTCCTTATACATCAATTATAATTAATATACCACTTTTTGTTCTCATTTATGCCTTTCATTTACAGATGTAGTTTAAGTATTATCCAGCATCATACATGCAGCATCTAACATCAACTTGGTACAAAGTAAATATAAAATACTAGACAAAATGCACAAATATTATAAATATATAGACTTAAGCAATTATTCTTTTCACCAAATTCCTTTAAGCCTTGAATATTTTAAATAAGTAGTTAACTTGTTCTTATTAAAAACCTTCTTTATACAGAAATGAAGTAACTTGGCGTAAGTTTTGCTTACATGTTCTCTTCCTCAGGCCTATGAACCTACCTGTATAACTCTAAAGTCCATATCAGTGTCTGGACACACTTTCAATTCACTACATATGAACAAAATTCCAGAAGCAAATCAGAAAAAATTAATCAAAAATCTTTTTCTCACTTTATGAGAATATTACCTTATACCTTTAGAAAACTGAGGAGTTTAGGACTATATTTTTTCCATAAATCTATCAATCTATCCTATTAATTTGGTGTAGGAGACCACTCTGCATGGTGTGGGCCCACCTCCCACTGGGAGATGCACAGGACCCAGGCCCACAGACAGGTTCTCCTGTGGGGGATCAGGCCTCCTACGTACTTCGGCCACTTTGAGTCTGGCTTTTTTGCTAAAAACTCCCTCACTGGGATTTGTGGCAAACATTTACTTGTAAAGTAACTTCCTAAAAACCATGCTAAACCTTCCTAGCACTGTAATCTGGTTCAACCACTCTTGCCTTTTCATGTGCAAACATCCCTTTTCTGTGATGGGAGTAGCAGCATCTGCTCCTTTGTTTTCTGTAGAGGGTAACCTTCTAAAGTGAATCTGTGCATAGCAAATGAGGACCATCATGTAAGGTACCTACAAACCCAATAAAGGCCATCCAAGCAAGGGCTGAGGTTTTTGCTCCCCTCGAGAGAAAAGCCATGCCCGCCCTTTTCCTCCACAGAACTCGGTAGTCCGTGTGAATGTCTCATTTCATCCATAATGATGTGGACACTGCAGGCCAGTGTTCGCATCAATTTGGTAGTATTTGGTATTTTTGTAATTATTTGTAATATTTATTTGAAATTCATAATCATAATTGCATAACTACTTGCTATTAATTTATGTATGAACACCAGTTGAAGAGAAACTATAAAACTTCTGCTAAATTATGAGCTATGTGAAACTTTGGGTTGATCTTCTAACTGTGCAAAACCCATTGCATGAACCAAAGCAGAGAGCATGGCCTGTTTTAACCTGACAATTAGTTCCTGTCATTGTTCTGCATTTTTGGAAACTATTATAGAAATTGAGAATATTTTTGTTACAAATATGAAAAGTCACCTTGATTTGAACTGTGAGTTGACATAGGTGACTATTTTCCTCATTCAAATAACAGAATCAATGTGCTATTTGATCAGCAACAACTTGCAAAGGTTCTTTGGGTGGCAAAAAAAAGAGTAAAGGATTTTATCAACCAACAATATGGGAGATATTTCAGTCAAAATTTGTTTTAGTGACAACTGAAAACTAAGTTGTATTTTGTTTAGTTTTTGCCCTAAGAAGTATTTTAATTGGGTCTCTGCAAAAATATAGGGAAAATAAATATATAAATGATGATAGTAGAATTCTAACTGTGGGTAACACACAATATTATAAAATAGCAATTTCTTATAAAATTTAGTAAGCTTTATTCATATTTAATAATCATGGAAATGATTGAATTTTTACACCTTAAACTAACTTTGAATAACTGAAGTAATCAGTGCTAACAGCCTTATTCCTGGCTGTCCTATTTATTAAAACATACTTGTTGTTGGGAACAAGAAAAATAGTCTCAGCCCCAAGGAGCCTGCGTCCCTAGCAAATATCCTGTAAGTTGATTACCATCTGTTTAGTTTCAAAATTTTCCTCTCAGTTGAGTTAGACCTCATCCTGTTCTCCCCATGCGGGCTCTGTAAGCCAATAGCTAACTGCCACATCTGCTTCTGTGCAACACTTGCTTGCTTGCCTCTATATAAGGACTTAGCTGTAAGCGCTGGGCGCGACTCTCTTTGCAGCCCCTGTGGGCACCGTGTCTCCGGACACTTTGAGAGTTTGCCCCTGCGCAGGTTAAACTTGGCCAATAATGTAACATGTTTGAAACCCTGAAAGTCTCCGACATTTGTTCTTGCATGGATGCAACACTTGTCAACCTCATTTGTGCACCAGAATATTGTAGATCAGATTCATTTTGATCAGTGGTCCACCACTAATGATTGGGATGAAGAACAAAGCTGGGCCCTCTGTTGTTCTACAGTTTTGACAGCTTTTTCTCACCCCATGATAATTTAGAAAACTACTGTATACACAAAACTCAGTTTGTTCATCAGTCATACTGGATTAATTGGTATAAGGAAACCAATTAAGGAAACAGAATTAGAAACGAGAAAAGAGATTTTAAAAAGAAAGAAAGAGACAGAGGAGGCGATGAATAATTTTTTAAAACCATGTTTTTATGCCAACTAGAATGTGTAATCCACATGTACAACAATTCTGAAGGCCCTTACAAGCAATAACACAACCCCTCTGACACACACACACACACACACACACACACACACACGCCCTAACCCTGGAGCAGTCTCTCAAACTGGTTTAGGGCCACGCCTCTCTAAGAGAAAAAAATGGCCTATAATTTTTTCCAGCCCTTTTAATTTAGGTCTTCTGAGAAGAAAGTGACAGAAAGCTATTAGATGCACATTCATTAGGGGATGTTTTGGGGAGAAAACAGAGAGGGGGCCTGCAGTGGCTGGGAGAACTATCATAGACATCTGATTTTAGAATGGAGGTGAGAAGGAAGGAAGGGAGGTAGAGTGACCGCATGGCTGATGGTTGTGCGATCCCACCCAAAATTTCCACAGAGCAAATGAAGGATCTTTGAGCCAGCACCCTATCAGAAGGGCCTGGCATTCTGCAGGAACAGCACTGCTTTACTCCCCTGCCCCACTCAGCCACGGGTGGGGGCGACCTATGAGACAGAAGGCCTCACAGCAGTGGGTTCCCAGAGCATATCAGCTGGGACTGTCAACTACATTCTGTGCACCCAGAGATACGAGCAGCACCTGCTTACGGCTGCTTCACTCACCCTCTGCCAAAATTTTTACTAGACTCATTCCAAAACATGTAGATTAATCTTTGTATTTTCTGAAACAGGACCACCAAAAATCTACCTTCAACTGGTATGTCATGGCAGGATTGGAAAGACAGTTGTTGCTTCAGACAATTACATACAAATGAATGTAAATCTTATTAAGTATAAGCCTTTGGGGTTAAGTCAGGGTTCTCTCAGATAGTCACTATGAATACTCAGGGGTATATTCTCATTTCTGCAACAGGTTAAGAACAGATGAAATGACTGCCACAGACCTATAACAATCCAAGTCTATAAATTTCTTCAAATTTCCAGTAACCCTACATAACCTTAACCAAAAAAAAAACAATTTCTAGAGAAATTGCAAACAATTATGACGATTAAATCTCATTGTCCAGATTATATGAAATTGCACAAAGTTATTTTCCCAGCAGACAAATTCTGAAAACTGTATATAGAATTAGATTAACCAATAAATTAATCCTTTAGAAGTATAAGAATTTCTAGATGTAGAGAAAAATAAATAGGTAAAGGCATTCTGCTCTTTTCATTCTACTCGTCAAATATTAACTGTTTTTTTAAAATAGCAAATAGAAAAAATTGAGAGGCTAATTAAAACATCAAAAACTTTGTTTTGTTGTTCTGAAAAGCTTCTTTTGGCTTTTAGGTATCTTATTGTTTCAAAACTATTTATTCACATTTCAAGAGAAATATACAATTATTTCAACAGCCTGAGAAGTTGACTAGTAAGTTCAAGAAAAAATACCATATCATTGTGAATGATGTGACCAAAATGAAAGAGATAGAAAGGCAAAGTTGATGGAATGTGAAATTTCTTATTTTAATTTTAATCATTGAGCAATGTGATGCGGGACATTCAAGAATAAGGGGGATCTGATGTAAAGTCTTCTTTAGAAATTTTAAATTCCTCTTAGATCTTGTCATTCCACTGAGCAAGAACAACAAAGTCAAGGGTGTTAATAATTCTACAATAAACAAATGGGACTATATCAGATTAAAAAAGCTCCTACACAGCTAAGGAAACCATTCGCGAAATAAAAAGGAAACCCACAATACTATGGGAAAACATATTTGCCAATGATACATCAGATAATGGCTTAATCTTCAAAATATGTAAAGAACCCACATGGCTCAACACCAAGGAGAGACAAACAATCCAGTTACAAAAATAGGCAAAGGATCTGAACAGACATTTCTGCAGCGAGGACATAACAGAGGGCCTGTAGGCATACGAAAGGATGCTCAGCATCACCAACCATCAGAGAGATGCAAATTAAAACCACCATGAAATAGCACCTTAAACCTGCCCAAATGGCTATCATTAATAAATTGGCAAACAATAAATGCTGGTGAAAGTGTAAAGAAAAGGGAACCCAGTACACGCTTGGTAGGGATACAGACTGGTGTGACCACTTTGGAAAACAGTATGGGGATTCCTCACAAAATTTAAAATGGAACTGCTTTTTGACCCAGCAATTTCTGTTCTAAGGATATGTCAAATGAATCCTGAAACCCTAATTCAAAAGAACCTATGCACCCTTATGTTCATAGCACTTTTACTTACAAGAGCCAAGATCTGGAAACAACCTAAGTGCCCATCAGTAGATGAGTAGATGAAAAAACTGGTACGTTTACACAATAGAATACTACACAGCAAAAAAAGAAAAAAAGAATTCCTACTTATTATGATTGCATGGATGGAACTGGAGACTATTATGCTAAGTGAAATAAGCCAGGCAATGAAAAACAAATACCATATGATCTCACTTAAAATGAAAATCTAAGGAACAAAATAAACAAACAAGCAAAGTAGATTCAGAGGCACAGATACAAGGAAAAGACTGATGTCTGGTTGAAAGAAGGTGAAGGTATTAGCAAAAAACACATGCATCACTAAGGACGTGATCTGTGGTGTGGGGTTGACTGTGGGAAAGGCTGGCTGGGAGAAGCAGTGGCAAAGGGAGAAAAAATGGGACAACTGTAATAGCCTAAACAATAAACAAAAAGAGTGCAAAAGTTCAATTAAAGAACTTTTCCACAATATGATGAAAAAAGTGGCACTCATGTCATGATACTAGACATATGTAAGGAAAGCTTGAAGAAACCAGACTTCAAATTAGCCACTCATATTCCTAGAAGAAATGCCTTTTTTTAAATTGTAAAACTGCAGTTCATAAAATCTGTTTTCTGAAGGGCAATGGAGCTGCCAATATCACATTGCATGAAAGGAAAAAAACACTGATTTTTTTCCTAAAATTGTCCATGCTGATGTTTTCTAACCATATAGTTAATTTCCATCTGTAAACTTCTTTATGCCTGTAAATCTATTTCATTATATATTTCTTTTTTTAAAGATTTTATTTATTTATTTTTAGAGGGGAAGGAAAGGAGAGAAGGAGAGAAATATCAATGTGTGGTTGCCTCTCGTGGGTCCCCCACTGGGAACTGGCCTGCAACCCAGGCATGTGCCCTGACTGGGAATCGAACCGCAATCCTGTGGTTCACAGGCATGCGCTCAATCCACTGAGCTACACCAGCCAGGGCTTGTATTTCTTCTTATTTACAGATTAATCACATTAGTGTGACCACTCATTTGAAATGTGTTATCTTTAAGTTATCAGTTGATATCCATCTAAATATCTTCTCTTTTGAAGAATTAGCTTAAATGCTATTCACTTCACAGTTAGAACTGAAGACATAGACTGTTTTTCAGAAACAAAGCAAGTAAGTTTATCATCAAGTTTTAATCATTCTATTCTAAGTGACATAATTTTTACTTGTAGAAGAAGCTCCACAGCATCCTTATATCTTATCATTCTCAGAATCGTCTTCAGAACAAAACTGGTGTTCAATGATTTTTCTCTTGTAGAAGGGCATTGTAGTTTCCACAAAACCATAATTTTCTAACTAAAAAAAGTGGAAAGCAAGTGTACCTATTTTTCATAGATCTTGTAGGTATAATTGAAATAGTATTTTCATCTATTCTTTTAAAAAATATTTTATTTATTTATTTTTAGAGAGAGGGAAAGGGGAGGAGAAAGAATGGGGGACAAAATTCAATGTATGGTTGCCTTTCATATGTCCCCTACTGGGGACCCGGCCTGCAACCCAAGCATGTGCCCTGACTGGAAATCAAACCAGTGACCCTTTGCTTTACAGAGCCATGCTCAATCCACTGAGCTACACCAGCCAGGGCTATTTTCATCTATTCTTTTTTTTTCCAATTTTTTAATTTAATTATTTATCTATTCTTGAAGTCACTAAATAAGCCCCTAACCTCACCCATACTTCCTTTAAAAAATTAGTCCATGCATGTGAATATTTTCCCTTGACAGCTCATATGTCTTCACTTCTATCTAAAGGACATGATTTTGTGCAGCATGTTACAATAGGGCTCTTGTGAATCCTCATTCTCTGTTTTCTTTCTGTCTCTCTCTGTCCATGAAACAAATTAGACTTGATGTTTTTATTCCTAGGTTTATGTGAATTCTGTATATTGATAATCTCATATTTTGTGCTGTTTTCATACCTATTCCCATAATGATTCTCTATCTATAAGTGCTTTATTAAGCAAGCCCACAGATCAAACCAGCAATTTCTGGCTCTTTTAACTGGGGTAGAATATCTATGTTATGACCTCTTTGTCAGTATCTTCCTTGTCCCTGATAACGTTATCTAGCCATATCTGGGCTGCAGACTTGCCACCGTAGCACATTATTTCTCCTTTAAGTATATCTTGGCTATGATCCACTTGTCAAGCCCTTACAAAATCCAGCTATATGAGCTTCCCTTTCATTCTCAAGCTAATTCAAGATATCTTGTTTTTTTTCCACATTAAACATGGTTTTCACTGTCTTTTTTATCTCAGAGTATAGAAGAAGCAGAAAAATAAATGAAATTCTTAGGGGAAAAAAGTACGCTGAAGTCTTTGGAGACACATGAAACCCTAACACATATGAAAAATACAAACCTGCTCTGAGATTTGATGAACTATTTAAGTGGAAACCCACAAATGTCTCAAAATGAATCAGTGCCATTCTAATAAGTTTTCTCAAAATCACTCCAGGCACAAATTATTTGGAGAGATGTTAACCTTTCATGGATTTGAAAAGCATCTCTTGACTCCTCTAAAAGCTCTGACATCAGTCACTTTTTAATGACTCAACCCAGATTAAAAACCATCCACAAAACCTTTTTGGATTCATGTTGTAAATAACCTCACCAAGTTCTTCTAAACACCCCCACCATTACCTAATGTCGGAATCTAGGGTCCAGGGTGTATACATCTGTCTCACTGCAAGAAGGTATCAACACCAGACAATAATGCCACACACCATTTCCTCTGCACACTGGGTTCAGCAAGTTGATTCTGTTGTTTGGAACAAATGTTTCTGGGATCATCATTGGACATTTTACTTCTTTCAGGAAAGATTATGCTACTATTATACTCTGGAACTTAGTTGTACATGTTCCAGCCAAGTTGAAATTTCTATTTTCTTTTTTTGTACATTTTCCCCTGTAAATCATGGATGTTGAACACATTTTCACCGGGGGCACATCAGCCCCATGGTTGCCTTCAAAAGGCTGAATGTGATTTTAGGACTGTATAATTGTAACTACTCCTTAACAGTTAAGTGAAGGCTTGACACTGCCGTCGGGTAAAAACAAGGTGCCCACCGGATAAAACAGGGCGGAGGGCCGGATTCAGCCCGTGGGCCTTGCCTTTGCCACCTGTGCCATAAATGATCCCCAATTTTCTGGCCCCATAAAGTACTGAGTTAATCAGTATCATTACCAAGACTATGCAGTTGTAGTTCTCATCATTTTTCCTTCTAACTGAATGTTTGGGGTGACATTGGTTAATAAGAATATGTAAGTTTCAGGTGTACAATTTTATAAGCTATCATCTGCATATTGTATTGTGTGTTCAGCATCCCAAGCCAAGCCTCCTTCTAGTATGACTAATGGCTTTAAGTGAATAAAAAGGCCACTGATTGGCACAGAGTGGGTTTGCATTATCATGTGTTCCATGCATCCCTCTTTCTGAGTCGATTACTGCTCCGAATGTTGACCTGCTCATTTTGTCATTAGCGGCTATATTTTGCTTTAGGAGATGCCATCTGAATTGGCATTCTAAGCCTCTTTTAGTGGCTCTTAAAAAAATCAAGCTGCCATATATTCCCAGTCATTTTTCCTTTCCGGTAGAACCAGTTTATGTGATTTGAGTGCAATGCCATCTCACAAATTAAATATTGTTAAATAAAAAACCCATTAAGGTTTCTTTCACCTTGAAAGCATGCCCATCATTGAATGGATTTAGAAAATAATTTTTAGCACTGTGTAGGAAGTTGTTCTAGGTGCTCAGTATGTGCACATGGACTTGTCAGTATGCATCAAGCTACGATTTCCATCAGTAATCCCAGCAGCAGACTCTAGCAAACACAAGAATTGGTGCAAAACAAAAAGATGTTATCTCCAATTGTGACTTCTGGTCAAGATGGAGATGTAACTTGCCTCCTCACAAAACCAGAGCAAAACAACAGCTAAACTACAGAACAACTATACTCAGACCCATTAGAAAATTGAAGTCCAGCAACTAAGGAATTACAGAAACCACATTTTTCTGGAAGGGTAGGAGGAGTGGAGGTAGGAGGAGTGAGAGACATAGAATGGGCTGGTCCTGAATCCACATAAGGTGGATGTAAAATGGAGGGATATTTGGAAGAGAGGGATCCCAGCCCAACTACAGATCCCCCAGCCCAGGATTCCAATGCCAGGGAGATAAATCCCCATAACTTCTTGCTGTAGAAGCCAGAGAGTGTTGGATCTGTGGAAGAAACTCTGGGATTCTCAGGCATCTCCTCTTAAAGGGCCCCACACATGGATTTACTCAGACTCACTACCTCCGGGCTCCAGCACCAAGGCAGCACCTTGAAGGGCACCACTATCACATAAGAAGGACCAAAGTGTCTGGCATCAGGGTGAGAACTGGAGGACAGCTTCCTCCCAGACACAACCGCAGACAGCGGCCATTATTCTTTTCTTCGGTCTCCCCAACACAGAGCCACAGTGCAGCAGCCTCCATCAACCTGGCTCACATGGTTAACTCCACCCTGATGACTACCTGAGGCTCTGCCACATTGCGCTTACAGGCCCACTGGCTGGTAACAGTGGTTTTTCTATATGAATGGCTTGGCTAGGCACAGGCTTCAAAACTTCCTAAATCCATTCAAACTACCGACAGCTGAGCTCAGCGGCTGTACCTCTGCTGAGTGGCCCCAGGCCTGGCACTAGCATTAGCCTTCTGCAGATCACTTTTTAGCCTATGCCAATGGGCCCCAGACAGAACAGAGATGGTGGCTAACCTTGGCCTGCACCACTTGGGAAGTCCCAGAACCTCTGCATCCAGCAGACAGTTACAGAGCATACCAGAGCATGACCACCAAACCACCACCACAAGCCACAGAGGGAGCTCTTTGTTGGCCACTTGGTCACAACCAGGCTTACCAGCTGTTTGGCCTGAGCAAATCCCTCCCATTGACCTGCTGACAGCAATGAACTCTCAAGTACAAGCAGAAAGTGTACTCAGCTGATATAGAGGGTGCATCCTGAGTACCCACCTTGGGGGACAGAGGAGGCTGTGCCACTGGACCCTACAGGACACCTACTACATTAGACCAGGCTACCAAAACACGAAGTCAAAGCAACTGTACTTAATACACAGAAACAGAGAGAGCCTCACAAAATGAGGAGACAAAGAAATATGGCCCAAATGAAAGAACAGAACAAAGCTCCAGAAAAAAACTAAACAAGATGAAGATAAGCAATCTATCAGATGGAGAATTCAAAACACTGGTTATAAGAATGCTCAAGGGAATCAGCGGGTACTTCAAAAGTATAAAAATGACCCAAACAGAAATGAAGGAGACATTAATTGAAATAAAGAACAATTTACAGGGAATTGATAGCAGAATGGATATAGCTGAGACTGAAATAATTTGGAACATGAGGAAGCAAAAGACATCCAATCAGTAAAGCAAGAAGAAAAAATGTTAAAAAATGGAGGATAGTTTAAGGAGTGTCTGGGACAATCGGGCATTTCAACATTCACATCATAGGGATACCAGAAGGAGATTGGAAAGAGTAAGAAATTAGAAACCTATATGAAAAATATAATAAATGAAAACTTCCCTAATGTAGCAAAGGCGATAGACATACAAGTCCAGGAAGCACAGACAATTCCAAACAAGACAAATGCAAAGAGAACCACACCAAGGCACAACATAATTAAAACGCCAAAGGTTAAAGAAAAAGACTCTTAAAAGCAACAAGAGAAAAGCAGACAGTTATGTACAAAAAAGTTCCCATGAGACTGTCAGCTGATTTCTCAAAGGAAACTTTGCAGGCTAGAAGGGACTGGCAAGAGGTATTCAAAGTGATGAAAAACAAGGACCTACACCCAAGATTACTCTATCCAGCAAAGCTATTATTTAGAATTAAAGGGCAGATAAAGTGTTTCCCAGACAAGGTAAAGCTAATGGAGTTCATCATCACCAAGCCCTTAGTATATGAAATGATAAAGGACTTATTTAAGAAAAAGAAGATAAAAATAATTAACATTAAAATGGAAATAAATATATCACCATCAACAATTGAATCTACAGAAAATGAGGTAAGCAAATAAGCATAACAGAAACAGAATCATAGATATGGAGAACATAGGCATTGAGGCCAGTTGAGAAGGGGACCTGGGGGTATGGGAGAAAAGCGAAGGGATTAAGAAATACAAAAAGATAGTTACAGAATAGGTATGGGGATGCTGAGAGCAAGTATAGGAAATGGAGTTGCCAAAGAACATATATGCATGACCTATGGACATGAACAAAAGAGTCTGGATCATTGGAATGAGTGGGGATGCTGGGTGGACCTGGGCAAAAGTAGAAAAATGGGGACAGCTGCAATGGCATAATCAACAACATTTTTTAAAGGATATTATTTTGGACAAGGCAAAAAGAAGAAAAACACCTAAGCAGCTAATATGACTATAGAAAAGTAGGAAATGAGTGCTATAGTTGAGCACCACTATGAGTATGGAAGAATGACACTTATAAGGCAGATTTGTGAAAAATGTTCTCATTAACATAATTGCATCTTGTAAGTCAAGTCACAAACCAAGAAACTCTTATTGGAGAAGTGTTTTATTCTAAGTCCCCCCCCTTAATATTTAAAATATGGAAATAAATTTATCCCTATCTAAAAATGTAATTTTAGTGTATTCTCTCAATGCAGGTATTTACTATCCTGTGTTCAATGTCAATACAATTTCATTCAGGACAGTTTCTCCTTGACAGTGTGAAAATACTGCAATACTGCTTTTGCTTACTCAGTCCCATGTCATCAGGCTTTGTATTGGCTATAACCACTGGGTTTATAAACTCTTGCGCTAGAATTTAAAACAAAAATTGTAATGAGATTTTGCATTATATACAAGCCATTGAGAACAATCAGGTACATTACAACCATTCAAAGATCCAGAAGAAATAAGAAAAACTCAAGATTTCCTCAGGCTATGTGATTTATGATATTTAGTATCACAGTTAAAGCAATCAAAATAACTCTATATATTTTACCTATTTTATAAATTATCCATAAAATTTATAAAATTCTATATAAAATATTTCTTAAAAATATATAAATATATTTTATATATTCAGTTATTTCTGAACAATCGAGTGACTTTATCT
This sequence comes from Sturnira hondurensis, assembly GCF_014824575.4. Lineage (NCBI taxonomy): Eukaryota > Metazoa > Chordata > Mammalia > Chiroptera > Phyllostomidae > Sturnira > Sturnira hondurensis. The sequence continues at coordinate 19,205,905 of NW_028073511.1, read as the reverse complement.
GGAGATTGTATCATGAAATTTTAAATAGAACTTTCAGGCATAACATCATACAAGTCTGAGAGGCCACTTATTTCATAAGGAAACCAATATAAAAACATCTTAGGTTGTCAACAAATCTTTGAATCTTACGCTAGTCAGTTCTACACCTGGAATTCACATGTCTTAGGGAGAACTGTCTTTAAAGGAGCTACAGTGGTCATTCTGTTGATTTCACATTTATTATTTCCTCTTTTTAAATAATAAATGTTACCTTCAAGCTCCTGTAGAAAATATTTTGGAGAGCTTCAAGAGCATTCACAAATAAGAAATAGAAAAGAAGAAAGTTATACTTTATGCAAGTCAGGCTATTAATATGGAGATCAGCGTGAACTAGGAAAGCTCTTTTGAGCAGAAAATCACAAATTTTATAAACATTCAATGAATTCATCTACTCTACTTTAAAATATATTACAAACATGTCAACTGAATTGGTACCAAAAGCTACCTCTCTTGTCAGATTTTTTCACAGTTAGAAAATACAAGAAGTTTTTTATTCTTCATTTCACCAGACTGTTAACAATAGCATTCAAATTTATGTAATAATTACTATTTTGAAATGTGAAACTTTTTGTGGATTTGTTTCCTCTAATAGAACTCATGATACATGTAGCCAAGGCAGAGCCTGAACTCAAGCTTCTGCCATGTGGTTGTGATAAAAATCATAAATCACGCTTTCTTGCCCGTTCCTTGGACGGTGGTGGATATTTATTTTATTTATAGACTAGCTCATGCTGTGAAGGTTGCCTGTGTGCTAGGACTGCTGTTTCCTCTGGATTCTGTATTTGGGGAAGTCAACTCATCTTCAGAAGTATCTTGCTAGGAGTCACACAGGTGCTGCTCCCGTTTGTGGAAGTGTCCCTAGGGAAGTTTTTGTGTTCCTTCTGCCCATTTTCCACAAACACCATCGGCTCAAAACCAAGTTTTATGTTACACCTCAGTTAGGGGTTCTCATCCTGACTGGATAGGGGATATAAACTCTGTCCTACAGTGTACATAAATAAAATTTAGTTTTCAAGTGAGTGGCTCCATTCTTCTCTTATAAACAAGGGTAGATGACCAGCTCCAACACTGTGCCTCTGTTTTGATGAATGGAGGAAGGCTTCCACTTAGCTGTATGTAACAAACTCACTTCCCACTCCTTGATGCCTAGGAGCTCACAGTCAGGAGAAAATTAACATCTGGGAACAGATGCAGTCCCGAACCCCTACTGGCCATGTTTGGCTTTAACCCCTGATTACTGTTCTGGCCATGAGACTCTTCTCCATTTCAAAACCTATTTTCTTATTTAAATGTTAAGTATGTGCATTATAAAATATTTTAAACTATGAATATAATGAGCATTATTGGTAATTTTTAACGTACATGTGATTCCATTTAGAACAAGTTGTTGGTTGTTTTTGGCATTCTGGTTTGTTTGTTTTTTCTTTTTAAAAGGCTTTTAAAAAAGAGTTTATTTATTTGTTTGTTTGTTTGTTTATTTACTTATTTTTAGAGCAAGGGGAAGGCAGGGAGAAAGAGAGGGAGAGCAATAGTGTGCGGCTGCCTCTTGCACTCCCCCAGCTGGGCACCTGGCCCACAACCAGGATATGTGCCCGGACTGGGAATCAAACCAGTGACCCTTTGGTTCACAGGCCAGCACTCAGTCCACTGAGCGACACCACCCAGGAAATTTGTTTTTGTTTTTAATAGTTGTATGACTACATCTGTATGAACACTATTTTTTGTTTATTGTAAGATCATGAAAATAAGTAAATAGATTGATGTGTAGAGCCAGAAATCTCAGTATAAGAAAATAGCCATATATAACAGTCAAGGATTGGCATAAGGTTGGGATTCAATTATAAGCATGCAATCATAATTACGTTATCAATAATTGACAAACTATTATCACGTGCTGCCTCTTGATGTGAAGACACAATGTCATAAATACAGCATTTCTGCCAAAAAATGAACAATTTAAACATAATCATGAGAAGGTAATAGCCAAATCTAAAGGGCCACTTACAAAACAATTGGCATTTAACATTCTGAAATTATTCAAAAATATAATTTTTCATGAAAAATAATTAAAAAGTTGAAGAGTTCACTTCTATTTTTAAAAAAAACTTTAAAAAAGAAAAGAATAACTAAAGGGAATGGGTTACTCTAGGTTAAATCTTCGATTAGAGGACATAAACAAGCATATTCATACTAATTACATTGCCTTCTAACTATGGGACTTCAAAATAAATGGAAGCAACTAAACAATGAAAACTATGTGAAGGGGTAGTAGAAAATAAAAAATAAAAATTTTGTTGAAACAAAACAAAAACAAACACAATTTACAGATTAAAAAGGCTTTGGGAAGTTATCATATCCCACCTTAAATTTTGTATCCACGTTAACCTGCCATCATTTAATAACATAGGTGAATTTTCAAATATTGCATATCAGGTACATTATTCATCTACCCTTCTAGAGAAACACATAAAGTGCATTGTTTAACAAGAAGGCAGTTAGTCATGAAAGAAGAGAGGAAAATAAACATCAGAGAGAAAAAGTACAATATATTGTATTTCATATTGACCATAAAATGAAAGATAACTAATACGGCAATAAAATGATCATAAATAAGTTGGAAACTAAATGCAATTTAACGATTAGGAAAAATAGAGTTTGAAACTCAAGAAACTGAAGATGACTATTATCAATAAAAAATTTATATTACTCAGAAAAGTCATTGAAATTAGCCCTGGCTAGTGTGGCTAAGTGGATTGAGTGCTGGCCTACAAATCAAAGGGTCAGAGTTTGATTCCCGGTTAGGGAACATGCCTGGGTTTCAGGCCAGGTCCCCAGCAGGGAGTGCAGGAGAGGCAATCACACCTTGATGTATCTTTCCCTATCTTTTTCCGTCCCCTCCCCTCTCTCTAAAAATAAACAAATAAAATCTTTTTTAAAAAGTCACTGTCATTAGAAGAAAATAATTTTAAAAAAACATTTGGCAACATTTGGGATTAAATTAATTGTTTTTTAAAAGGTTATTAAGATGCAAATAATTTTTCTACTATACTGGATTAATTTTTAAAGTCAATAACTTAGTTTCTTCACTTAGCAATTCAGCATCCTCTCATATTTCTGAGTATTCCAGCTGAGCTGTTCTTGCTGAGGTTTTCTGAAATGCTTGCAGCATGTGGCAAGACCTGAGTCTTCTACAGGTTTTTTAACTGAGATTTTTCTCTTAAGGTGGTCTTTCTTATAGCTAGCTAGCTTGAGCTCTCACATAGTATGGTGGCCATAGGTTAATTAGATTTTCTCCATTTCAGTTAGAAATGGAGAAAATCTTTTTGCCTGTTAGACTGGCTTCTCCAGGAGAAGTGTTCTAATACGCAATAAATGGGAGCTTCCAGGCTCTAAAGACTGTGGCTCACTCACTCTCACAGGGTCACTGTTGCCATGTTCTGCTTGTCAAAGCACTTGCATAACACCTTCAGATTCAAGGTCAAGAGAATCAACCCACCTCATGAAGGAAGAAGTGCCGAAGAGTTTATGGCCATCCATAATTTAGCAAAAACATGCTCTAATGTTATATTATTTGAATTCTCAGAAGGTTTTGACATTTTTCTTTCTTGGATTCTTTGATACTTTATTCTTTATTCATATGTTCTTTATATTCCTTTGGTTGCTTCTCCTCTGTCTCTTTGATTGACTGCTGTGCTTTACCAACACTCCACATTTTAGAGTTTCCAGAGTTTATATTGAATCTTCATTTATTTATTTTTTCTTTGTACATTGTGTAATTTGTTTTATGCAGGTCATGTTTTAAAATAAAAATTTTATATTATATGTATTACTCCTAAATAACAAGCTTCAGTCTGAACCTTTCCATATAACTTGAGTCTCATCCAGCATAATGTGTACTTCTGGTTGGACCTGTATCTCCCATTGATATCTCAAATGTATCAAATACAAAAAGAAATTTTTGAAATGTTCCTCCCCTTTTTCTCAGCCAACTCCTCAGTTACCCTTTGAACAAAATGAAAGCAAACCATATCTTACTTTTTGAATGTGAAAAGTATGTATATGTCTTATCACATACAGATTTTCAACCTTTAATCTCAAATTTACTCGTCATCCCACCCTGTTCCTTGATCTCACAAAGAATCTATCTACAAATTCTGTCGTTTCCACCTCTGAGAACAAATACTATGTCTGGCCACTTTGCTACAGTTGTTTGCAAGTAGCTTGAGTTACTGAAATAATTCCCTAACTAATCTTCATGATTATGTTTTTGTCTCTGTATACTCATTTTGCATATACTTTTTTTATCTTTCACTACACAGATGACTGTAGTATTTCAAAAATTAAATAAAATAATATTTACCTGGAACCTTCCTAACTTTCCTATTTTGGATATGTTCAAGAAATCTGTACTTTGCTTTTACAGAATGTTAAATAAACATAACAATTAAATATGTTAAATGTTGAATAAATTATAAACAATAAATAAACAATCTATATATTTTTGGTCTGGTTGCTTCCACTCAGAATGATTGATTTAATATTCTTCTGCATTATGACATGTCTGTTTCCTTGCATTGCTGAATTGAATCTAATTGGATGGAGGAACCATACATTACTCATTCATTCATGAGTTGGTAAAAATTTCCAGTTCAGGGCAATTATGAATAAAAGTGACATAAATATTTGTGCAGTTTTTCACGTGAATATTTATTTCATGTATCTTGAGTAGATATCTTTGAGTACATATGGTCAGGTATACATTGGGTGTATTTTTAAATTTTTAAGAAATTCCAAAATGGTTTGCACAGTGGGTGCATCACTTTATATTCTGACTAAGTCCAGATAACTTCATATTCTTACCAACAATTCATATTGTTATTTTTGTTTTGGACATTTTGTTGATGGGCGTATACTGCTATTTCTCTATGGTTTTTACATTGTATTTCTCTCATGATTAATGAGGTGGTACAATATTTCTTGTTTTTGTTATGTGTGAATCTTTTCCCCACTTAAAACAGGATTGTTTTTCTCTTGTTTTTAATTATGAGACAAATTTGCACATTTTAGACACCAGTCATATCAAATATGCATTTTAAAGACATTTTTCCTAGTCTTTGGCTTGTGTCGTCATTTAAAAAAGTCTTTTGAATAGCAGCAGTGATAATTTTGTTGATATTTATTATTTTTTAACACTTCAAGCTTTTTGTACCATATAAAACATCTTTAACAAATCCAGGATAGCAAAAAAAAGGTTTTTGTTTTTTCCTCAGAAGTTTCTTGATTTTAGGATTTATATTTAAGTCTATGACTTATTTCCACACAATTTTTAATATGATACAGATATGGTTCAACTTCCTTTTCTGTTCACTTTTTTTACATACAGAGAATTAGTTGTTTCAGCATCATTTGTTGAACAAACTATCCTTTCCCCACTGAGCTCTTTTTAACTTTGCGGAAAAACAATTGACCGTACACAAATGGTTCTGTTTCCGGGCCCTGTGTTGTTTCGTTGATTTATGTGCCTACCCTTTCATCTGTACCACTCTCTGCTTAGTGGTAGCTTTATAGTGATTCTTGGAATTAGGTAGTATAAGCCTTCCAACTTTATTTTATGCTTCTTGAAATTGCTTTGGCTATTGAAGCACTTTCCTTTTCCATATAAATTTTGCAGTTGGTTTGTCAATTTCTACTAAATATTCTAGAGGGATTTTTTTATTGGGACTGTATTAAGTTTGTAGATTAATTTGGAAGAATCAACATGTTAGTATTGTGCCTTCCAATCCATTAACACTGTTTGAGTCTATTTATTTAAGCTTTCTTTAATTTTCCTCATATTAGTTTGTGGCTTTCTGTTTATAAATATTGCACTTATTTTATTATATTCCTATGTATATATTTCAAGATTCTTGGAGCAAATGTATGATACTGTTTTTTCTGATTTCAATGTTCAATCGTATTCTGCATATATATCTAAAAATTTTTTGTCTTATTAATTTTTCTTTTTTAATTGAATTTATTGGAATGACACTGGTTAACAAAACCATACAGGTTTCAAGTGCAGAATTCCACAACACATCATCTGTGCACTGTGTTGTGTGTTCACCACCCCAAGTCAAGTCTCTGTCCATCACCATTTATCCCCCTACTCCCTCCTCTAACCCCCCCACCCCATTCTTCCAACAATTACCACTCTTATCTATGAATTCTTTTTCTTTCTTTCTTTTTTTTTTTTTGCTCAATTCCTTCCACACCTACCTAGGCCCCACCCCAAAGATGTCAGCCTGTTGTCTATGAATCTGTCTCTATTTTTCTTGTTAGTTCATTTTTTTTCATTAAGTTCCACACAAGAGGGAAATTGTATGGTACATATCTCTTACTGATTTATTTCACTTCTCTGCTAATATATTTAAATATAATTGTTTTTAAAATGGCTTTATATACTGCAATGTTTTTAAATTCAGTTTTATTTCTGATAGTTTTTCCCCACAATGCTTTAGGATTTTTTTATGAAACCTATCTTCTAATCTGCAAATAGGTTTTGTTTTCTTCTTTTTTTCTAGTGTCCATATTATTTCTTTTCTTTCATTATTGTACTGGTAAGTCTTTTGCATGATGTTGAGTTGGAATAACATAAACTGAAAAACTTGCCTTGATACTAACACTAGGGGAGAAATATTTTAGCCTTATATAGCTGTTTCTTAGACTTTTTTCTTCGTATAAAAGAAAGTCACAATCACTTTTAGGTTTCTGAGTGATTTGAACATGAGTGAATGTCAAATTATATCAATTGTTTTGTATCCAGTGAGTTATTATATGGTTTTCCTTCTCATGACTCCAGCCACAGGAGGGGTGTTTACATGAAATAATCCTTTAACAGTGAGGAACGGGAAGGCCTCTTCCCTCCAGTCGCCTGTGATCATTTATTCCCCCAAATTTATTGTTGAAAACAACAGAGTTATTCAATGATTAGATGTCTTTTATTTATATGCCAAAATCAAGACATAAAAAATTGAATAATATTAACTTCACCTATATTTAGGATATACCCTTCCTAATCCCACCATGTACAATGTTTTACTCTAAGATTGTCGCACGCATCCGACTTGCTCCTGAGGAGGTTTACCCTTGTTCTTTCTACTTGAGGATACTTCAGTGTAAATAATTCCCCAGGATTCCTTCAATACTCTGAGAGTATGCCTCGCTTCTTTTCTTAGAAATATTTAGGAGCATTTTTCAATAAATTTAAAGTTTTTTCTGTGTCAGAGTGTAAGCCTTTACAGGCATATGAAAAAATTCAGTAGCAAAAACCATTTAATCAAACATATACTAAGAATTCATGATAAACACTCTCAGCAAACTAAGAATAGAGATAACTTTCTCGCCCTCATATGGACACACAAAGGTAGTATAAATGCGTTTGTGAAAGGCAAAAATGTCAGTTCTTACCACATGCATGTGATCTTTCTCAGATTCTCTATCCAGTGCAAGGAAACATGAAAGTGATGAATTAAAAGTAGTTAAACACTATTATTTATGTAAAAATGTTAATAAAACCACAGAAAACTTATGATACATAATGAATAACATACATAAAAATAAATATCCTGGAATATTAGAGGGTAAAAAGACTATATATATATATATATATATATATAGTATTTTTATATATACATAAATACATATATATGCATTTTTATATGTACTAGGAAGAAAGAATTGGAAAACAAAATTAAATTCATTACTTTCAAAGCCTCAGTGAGAAATCCCTCAGTAAATGAGGAACAAATTTAATCAAAGTTATATAAAGCTAATCCACTGAAAACTACAAAAAAATTCTTAAAATAAATTAAATAGGGCATAAATAAATTTAGGGAAAAACAACGCTCTTGGATTGAATGACTCAATATTGTTAAAAATGTCAATTTTCTTTGAAAATCCCAATCAGAATCCCAGCAGCCTTTCTTGATGGGAATTGGCAAGCTGTATCTAAAATTGCATGACAATGCAAGGAAGCTAGAATAGAATAATTTTGAAAAAAATAAATAACTTATATTTCTTGATGTCAGGATATAACTTTAAAACTGATGCAATATAAACAATGTGAAATTGGTGTAAAGATAAAAAGAGATTAATGAAACAAAAAACATAAATAGATGCACATATATATGGTCAATTGATTTTAGAAAAACATGCCAAGTCATTTCATGGGGAAATAATAGTTTTTCAAGCAAATTATGCTGAAACAACTGGGTAGCCATGTGGAAAATAATGAACCTTAAACCCTTTCTCAAACAAATCATTAAAATGATCTCCAAATGGATCATAGGCTTTAATGTAAAATCTAAACCTAAGATATTTCTAATAGGAAATCAGAAAGATTGTTGTGACCTCAGGTCAGACAAATATGGATTAGAAAATTCACAAAAGCTGTGTGATAAAGGAAAAGTTGATACATTGAATTTTATGAGTACTAAAACCTTCTATTTTAAGGACAAATAATACAAACTTAGTATAGAACAAAATATACACAATGTAAATATATCAAAGTCCTTGTATCAAAAATATATTGATAAGAACTATAGTTCTATAAGGTAATATAAATGTTATCGTAAGTATATAAGAATATCAGTGAAGTCACAGCCTCTCAGAATGTTATTAATTACTGGCTTATTATCATTTTAATATTTGCTAGTTCATGATGAATAAAATACTTCAACTTAGTTTTTATATACACTTCGTGAATTAGAAATTAAGTGGGCTTTTTGTTCTATTATTTTTTCTTTATCACTATTTATAATACCTTTTGGAGGAAGCTGCATATTTATTTTTAGTGCATATGTCTGGGGTCTGCATATCTTAAAGAATGTTTGCTTTAATAAATCTAACAAAATGTTATAAATGTGCCTCACTGAAAGGTGAGTTGCTGAAATAAGTAATAAAATGAAAGTGGATTTCTATTACTTGCAAAGGAAATGTATGACTGCCATTTGCATAGAGTTTTCAGTTAAACATTTAACTCAATGGAATAAATAAAAAGTTTCATACTATGAATTGTGGATGTCATGTGGATGCAATGGCATGATCAATAAACTTATGAGAAACCTTGCCAAGGAACTGGATTTCAACCTGAAGTTCAGCTATAGCAGTAAGTATGAATAGGTGTTAAGATCATGGTGGCAGGATGGCTCAGTTGGCTGAGGCATTGTCCTGTACACCAAAAGTTGAAGGTTTGATTCCCAGTCAGGGCACATACCTACACTGCAGGTTTGATCCCTGGTAGGGGATTGTATGGGAGATAACTGACAGATGTTTCTCTGTCACATCTGTGTCTTTCTCTCTCTCTTCCTTTGCCTCTAAAATCAGAACACATAGTCTCAGTCCAGGATTAGGAAAAAAAATAGTTGTGTGTTAAGACAGATAACATGTTTTGGATCAGAGTAAGTTGCTATCTGGTAAGTCAAATTCAGGTGAGCAATATTCAAAAGTGCTTTTGTTCTGGATTATATAAAAAAATTAACTGTAAGATCAGAAAGTCCTTTAGGAATAAGTTATCTGATTCTTTTGATGATGGCACAATAAGAAAGTTATTTTCAATAATCTCTCTCTTATTTAAAGCTGTGAAGATGTAAGCTTTACAATAAACATAGTTAAGTGTATGCTTTAGGTTTGCTGGAAGGGGGAAGGAGGTGTAACCAAATCATCTTGCCTATTTTGATTTCTATGTGGATTCTCACCCCTTTATCTGATGTGCCAAATTTGACTGCGGACAGGATAATACTCTTCTTCATTTGCTGTTTTGACTCTCTTATCACATCTTATTCTAATTCAGATGGTTATGTCAGGGGTAAGGGGAATGATGGCGATGGATATATTACCTAGGAATTTTCCCTGCAGCCCTGTAGCAAGTAAAAAAAGGCATTTTTCAAACTCCCCCTTGTATGTATGCATACGTACTCATGGGGTAGGGTACACATGAATCTATACAGCTTTGTACGAAGGAGTGGACATTTCTCTTTTATCTGGGAAAATAATCCTAGGTTTTCAGAACAAAGTACTACTGAAATAAAAGTAAGAAAATGATTTTGCCACATTCCTTCAGCACATGAACAGCTGAAAGTATTACATTTTCATTCAATTGGGTGAATAGTTGGATAGAAGCTATATGGAGTTGTCGCATTCTAATTGGGCACAAAATATATCATTTAAAAAGTAATCACAGTTTAGGAGCCAAAGTTGTCAGGGTATATGGCATCTCAATACAGCACACCATCGCTGTAGTGCCTCCCGGGCACCCTCTGAATCTGGTCGCTTTATCAGTAAGATGACACTGTGGAAAAGAGGACAGTCAGTGAGGCTGCGAGTGTCTTTATCAGACCTCATGTCAGCACAAACTATTAGCGCCCTTATGGTGGCAGTTGTCTTTTTGACATACACAAATCTCTTATTAAATGGCAACTTTACTGCTATTGTATTTACACTGCTAAAGTTTGTCACACGGACTAGAAGGGAAATGATGTTGAAGGCACAGACTCTGTCATCTCCTGGCAACTGACCAGAGTGGAGGAGACAGCCCTGGGCAGTGAACAGGGCCTACACTTTGTGCCTGAAACGTTTGCAGACTCCCAGCATTTCCAACTTCTGCACCATTAGCAGCCTTCCAAACATTTAAATGTTCTAAGTCTCCCCACTGATAGAGAATGGAGATGAAAATATTGTCTGCAGATGCATATTTCAGACAACATTTGCAAGTCAAGACAAAGATAATAAAATCCTGTAAGTTCACTTATTTTTATGGCATGAACATGTGATACGAATATGACAGTCATTGTGCTGACATTAATGATGGCAAGAAACTGTTGACATATGGACATAAAATCTAGACATTTGAATTTTCTCAGAACATTTACATTTCTAAATATTATTGACCTTTATTTATCTATCATATAAATCTTATGTAAACCTTCAGCAAACATGTGAATTGTGAACCTTTGGGGAAAATTGTATATATGTAGAAGTAGTAGCAAGTTAACAGGGCCAAATCTTCAAGTTTCTTACTCTTTCAAGAGTGAATCCATTAGCTTACAATTACATTATATTTATAAAAAAGCATAGTAGATGAACCAGATGGATTTTTCCTAGAGTATAAAATAAATTCACAGTTAACATTAAATTATCTTATTATGCAAATGTAAGTTACCATTCTCTTTTAATATATTAAAATGTATATGAGCAATATCATGATATTTTAGAAAGTTTCAAAAATTAAATAAAAGGAACTTCTTTTTATATCTATTGAGTCACTGTGTACAACTGAGTTGCAGAGGAGTGATTAGACTACATTCGGTCTTTCCTTGGAAAGTTGATCATGTGGAGACCCGGTTTCTTTTAAGAAAAGATGTTCAGGCTAGAATCAGAGACAATGTTAGTAAGAAGTAACAAAGCAGGAATTTGAGACCACATCTAATTGATTCTAATACACTTCAGTATTTTCTCCTAAATTATGCTGAACATCAATAAAATATAATAGCTAAAGTTTTATGTTTTAATAATTCCACAATGAATTTGGTTTGATAGCAATAATTTAACACAAGAATATATTATTAATTGATTGATTTCTTATTTTTGACTTTGGACAAAAAGTCTTCAACCAGAATTTTGATGCTGACAATATTGCTTAAATTTAAATAGACTATTTTCAAATAGACTAACTTACTGGTCACACATAAAGGCATTTTATCAAACTTGTTCCCATTTATTTTCTGATTTTGTATACAGAGCAACAGGGTGAGGTAACTTCTGTAAGCATGAATCATCTGAAATTATTGTTCTTGTAGGTCAAAAATGGTCAATAATAGACAATTTCATATAGTTCGACCCCACACCATTCAAGTTTTATATAAAAAGCAAAGAGATTCATAAATCATCAGTGAGTTGATCCAGTTCACACCAGGAAGGACAAGCAGGTCTGCAACCCAGGTCCTTTGAATGTCAAGCCCAATGAAGTTTTCTCTGGGTTATGTCTGCCTTTGGTGATGATAGGTCTTTCTGATGATGAAACAGGAAAGGCACCAAACAGGATTGTCAGTGTGCTCCAGGCCCAGTGTTTTACCTTTGATCTGCTAGAAAATTGCTCTGCTCACTGATTTACCATCAACTTGTTTTGAGTTGTAACAAACAGGTAAGAATATGAAAATAATAGTTTCCTTTGAGAGCTGAAGCACAGGAAATTGAAAAAGACAGGTAGCTGCAAAACAAAATATGTGGTAGCAGTTCTTATATAGTTGTTTTCATGAAAATTATTTGTAGTGTCCATAAATAGCTTAAAGGTTATATTTTACCACAAATATTTGGCACATGGAATCTATGCATTAAAAAGTTCTTAAACTTGCCCACCCATACAAAAGCATTTAATGATGTATTTGACTTCTCTCATGCATTATGAATAAAGAATCTTCTTCCAAGTTAGAACTTCAGCAGTTGCTTAGCTCCATATATTTCCTAGAAGTGAATGTTTAATGATAGTTATGATGGAACAAAAATTAACATCTGTATAGTGATTTTTATATATTCTTAAAGAATAATTATGTGTTCTTACATAGATCCTATGTAAATATTGCCTAATATTGATTCGGATGTGTATATTTAAAAATAATTTTCTATATATTTAAGTGAGAAGTAATTAAAAGGTAATAGTCATGAGTATTAAATAAATAAAACTGGAATAAAATATTTTGAGCAAATCCAAATTGGTTTTGTAAAATGTTAAATTAAAGAGGGTGTGCAATATGTTATGTTTCCCAATCCACAATATCAAGAATGTCATATTTTCTATTATGTTTTTCAGTAAATCTAAAAACATCTTTGAACCCTGGCTGGTGTAGCTCAGTGGATTGAGCTCGGGCCTGCAAATCAGATGATCGCAGTTTGATTCCCAGTCAGGGCACAAGCCTGGGTTGCAAGCCAGTTCCCAGCAGGGGACTCATGAGAGGCAACCATACATTGATGTTTCTCTCCCTCTCTCCTTCCCTTCCCCTCTAAAGATAAATAAATAAAATCTTTAAAAAAATAAAATAAAAACATCTTTGAATATCTCCCTTCTTTAGACAAAAACAAAACAGAATGCAAACATACAAATGTACACACAGATCATGGCAATCTCCCTTCAGCCAACAAGACGCTCTCATTACTGCATTTCTGAATAGTTTCCCACTGAAACAAAAGTTACAAGTACCTATCACATAAAGAATCTTAAAGAAGCAGTATTTCCCATATATTTTAACTGCTCACACCATTCTGTATCAATGCTTTTATATACAATCTTTCTCCAAAATTACTTTTTTTTGGCCTATCTTCATTTTTTTTTCTCAAAAAGCTTTTAAGATCCTTTCTTTATTTCTTAGTCTCTACAGTACACACTAATGTTTCTCAGTGTAGATTTTGCCATATTTATTGGGCTGGGCACTCAGCCATCGGTACTGGTGATTTTTGTGTTGTGTGTTTAATTATTTATTACTCATGGTTTTATGTGTTGTCAGATGTGAAATCCCTGCATCAATGTATCTTTCTAATAACTGCTATTCTCTATCTTTTCTTTCCATTCTCTGGAAGATTTTGTTATCTTTGCCTAATACTTTTCTCATTGTTTTATATTTATGTAATCATGTTACTCTTCATACCATCCTTTCTTGTCATAGCATTCTATTTTTGTATCATATATTTATTATACTTTATGATATATCTGAAGATAACAGACTATTTTCTGAAGTTAATTTTTAATTTATATTCCACATTTTTCTGCATGATGTCTGTTTTGATTTGTGTTTTTTTTTTATTTGGTCTGTTACTTTTGCTTTTTCACTCACTGAACACTTGAAAATGTCATTTCATTGGCACCTCACTGTGCATGGCTTGAAACTTTCTATTAAGAAATCTTGCTCCAGCTGTTGGGGCTCAGTGGATTGAGTGCCAGCCTACAAACCAAGGGGTCGGCGGTTTGATTCCCAGTCAGGGCATATGCCTGGGGTGTGCGAGAGGCAGCCACACATTGATGTTTCTCTGCCTCTCTCCCTTCTTCTCCCTCTCTCTAAAAATATAAATAAATAAAATCTTCAATAGTGTATCTTTACAGGGAAACTGGATAGTCAGCCATCTTTTGTAAGAATGAATAACCAGATGTTGTAGTAACTAGGTCACATTTTTAGCTGTTTTATTTTCTTGAAAGGAATAACTTGCTGTCTTGTATGAGGGTATTTTAAGAAGTGACCTGCATTGTGAGGTGACTAAGAGAAACACCTTAAATTTAATTCAATATTAATTCATCATGACAAAGTCAAAATAGTTCTTGTCCTGATTTTAGTATGGGGTGGGAACATTGATCGAAATAGGAATGTGGAAATTATCTGAAGTTGTGGAACTATTTAATATTGATATAAGTGGTGATTTGGGGTCTGTGTAGATACGTAAAACATTATTGAATTGTATATTTAAGGGTTGTACAACTTACTGTACATAAAGTAAACTTGTACAAAAGTAAATAATATTAAGAACTGTCAAAATTTATTTTATGGAAGATATTCAGAGCATTCCAGCTGATGAGATTTCACTCATCAGTGCAGAAATCCATCATGGCAGAGTGCCAGGCACAGTGTAAAAATTAGTCATCTGGGGGCATGTGGGGTCCAAAAGCATGGCCTCCACCCTCCATCCCCTTGGGAGAATGACGCAATATTAGAAAAAGGAGAAACTGAAAGAACATTGAGGGGCTGGAGAAGCTATGCAAAGAAAAGCAGAAAAAGGCAGGATTGTAGGGTGTTCTGATAGAATACCCCACTCTCCTCCCCACCACACTCGAGATTCTCGGGATTTGCTGGATCAGCCACCTGACAAGGACTAAGATTATGATGAACCAGCGTCATGCTGAGGGAGGGAAAAACACAAACCCCACTGAAACTGAAATCTAGGTGTTCAACTTGTGCAAAAATGAAAACCATACCTTTCAAATGTCTCCCTTAAATACATTATTATTAGAAGAAGAAAGAAAATGTTTGAGAAGCAGCTTCTATTTCCTGACCACTGAATCTCCTCCCTAGGGCAATGAAAATAAAGCTCTCTGTAATGGCATAGCACAGAGAAAAAGAAAAATAAAAAAATTTGCATCATACAATGTCCTCTTAATCAAAATGTATATCTTTGGCCTCAGAAATTCCAAAGCAGGAACTGGATTATGCTATTTTAGTCACATCTTCATGCCCATGTAACAAATATCTTCAAACAAAAGATGAAAGTATTTGGAAGTCGTATTAATGAAAACATTTATGTTTAACTTAATTAAATCAATGAAATAGATGTGAGGCATGAGAAACACTATAGATTTTGATTGTTTTAATGTTTAAAAGCTCAACTATATCCTTCATGTCTTTCTAAGCTTTCTTCTTGCTCCCTGTTAGGTGTGTGTGGCTAAGAATGAAAATTAAAACATATAAATAATCGAAAGCCTCCTGTGACTTTTAAAATGCTCTGGTGTTAAGTGTTCATGCTTGTCATTATACAATATACCTTACACAAATATATTGTGAAAATATTACTCTACATCCTTATTTGCTTCACTAACAATCATTATACTTATTTTTGGCATTGATGTTTGAAACATCTGTAGACTGACTCAAATTAAAACATAAATTTAAATGTATTCATAGAATGAGCATAAATCATATTTATGGGATTTTAAGTTTTCAGTATCTATATAAAAATTATCCTGAACAAATACACAAAGTGTCTAGGACAGAACAGATTGATCCTATTTCCTTAGAGCAAAGACATCTCTATGGGTCCCCTTTGTTTCTCTTCTTACCTCTGCCATGACATGATGGAATCCAGATACTGCCCTACACACACAGGTTCTGCATATAAATAAGAAGCCACCCCGAAATGATTTTCCTCTGCACACGCAGAGAAAGAAGCAGTTGTCTCTTCCTCGCCCACGCCACCCATATAAGAATGTTTCCTTCAATACGCAACTGGAAGGACTGTTGTTTTCTTACTCTATGTCTTAGGTTTATAAATAAATCCTTTGAATGACAAAAATAGGATTACAGTTATCAAATTTGCAACTCCAGAATATAACCAAAGGCTCATCACTCAATGGAATGTACATGTGTATCTTTGGGGAGGTAATATCGTTGGCATTTTCCCACAAAGTAACCAGTTACAAATTATCTCCCAAAGCTTGTTTTTAGCACAGGCAATAAGTTTCAGTAAGAATTCCTCAGAAAACCCTAAGAGTGAAGAAATATGAAAATTTTTGTCTATAGATCTACAGATTTCTAAAGTTAAGTCATGTTGCCATGAGTAAAGAATAGATATTTATTAAGAAAAATAAGTTTAATTTTATGAATCCTGTGATAGTCTTGGCATTAAGCATAATTTTTAGGATGAGCAAGTCATAGCAAGAATAGTGCTAATGCGATTATCATTAAACATTATTAGATTCTAGTTTATAATTATCACTTTGTCCTTGAAAACAATGTTGGTAATTAGTGAGGCTCACGTTAATATGTCGTTGAAATTTTATTCATAGACAAGTTAATTTAAGCCAATACAAATGAGTTTAATTGTGGGACAAGGCTTTCTCTGTAGCATTCAATGTCCTTTTCACTATATCATGTTTCTCTCAAGAAGTTAACATGTAATCTTCTAGTGGGCTCACTAAGTTTAAAAGATGATAGATAGGTGGATAGATAGATGAATGGGGAGATGCAGAGAAACAGAGATGTGCAGGGAAATGTAATTAAAAACGGTATCTTCTCCCTACCTAGAAATCCTTTCCACAAAAGAAGTAGAAAAAAAATACTCTTATTTATTGAATGAACATTAAAGCAGATTCTAGTGTGCCTCCCAGGTAATATACTAAGGGATTGCAAAGACAAAAAGAAGCCACACCCCTTTATACCACCAAGCAGATATGACCAATTACATACATATTCTCCGATAAGCGATGAGTGGTTAGATGTTGGTTGAGAACACTTGACAACACCATGTGTCAAGTGCAAATCATCCAAGTTCACTTGATAATTAATGGTCTATACACAAAAGATGAATAAACTCCTGTTTTAATGAGAGGAGTAGTTTGCAGATTGGAGTGAGAGGTCCACTGACATTAGGCTCCTGCCCACCCACAGAAACTGGGAGAGGGCACGCTGTCTTCCCTGACGTTCCTTTTCAAAGAGGTGGAGTCTTAGTCCTGGAGAAAGACCTTCCTTCCTGGAGAAAGAGATGAAGCAATGAATCACAAGTTTTCTAAAATAAATGCTAAGAAAATAGAGGGAGAAGCCTCTTTATTTTCAACAGCAAGATTTAGTCTTCTATTTTTAATGTATCTTTTTCCTTACATAGTACATAAATTCACAAAACAGATGCTAGCTTCAGAAACTTTTCCCGATGGTCACACATTTTATCCATTAGTATTAAAAATATTTTTATTTTTCTTTCGCTATCATGTATGATTTCTTTTAATTTTAATAAACACCCATAAGGCTATGATATATTTTGCCTTATCACAGAAAATGCTTATGGGGCATCAATATAAAAACATCCAAAAACATAAAAATAATCACAATATGATATTGCATATGAAAATGTGAACAATTGCTTACTGATTCTGATAAAGAGTTCTGGGTTCTGAGTAGAATGAGATTTTTAAATTCAATGTTGTTTTTGCATACTTCTACTTATCTAATGTTCAATAAGTTTAACTATGAAGTGAAGATAAATACAACTTGTCCTTGCACTAATATTATCAAGAGTAATTTTCAGAGTTCATTTCAATATGCTTATCTAAAAATCTGCTGCAAGAAATATTTTTCAAACTCATCTGCTAAATACTTTTCCAATTAGCAGAGATAATGCCTAGAGAATTTTGGATCAGTCTATAATTTCACCAGTCTGGAATATTTATCCAGGCCGTGTAGTGCCTTGCCATACTTGTTGATGTAGTGAAAACAATTAACAGTTTGCATTTGGAGAACATAGACTATCTAGTTGTGGTCATTGATTTACAGGTAAGGCCCAGCTTTCTTTTTTAAAAGATTTTATTCATTTATTTTTAGACAGAAGGGAAGGTAGGGATAAAGTGAAGGAAAGTAACATCAATGTGTGGCTGTCTCTTGTGCTCCCCCAACTAGGGACCTGGCCCACATAACCCAGGCTGGTGCCCTGAGTGGGAATCGAACTGGTTGACCCTTTGGTTTGCAGGCCAGCACTCAATCCACTGAGCCATACCAGCCAGGGCTATTTCACCTATCTTCATATTACTCTATCACCAATACTGTATCCTCATTAGTAATAACTATACAGGGCATAACAAAGAAGTGTTACAGAAAGAAAGATTCACAGCTGAAGGAAAGTACATATTGAGCCAAATGCTAGCCGGAAGGACTAGGTCCAGGGACATGAAGTCCACCACCAGCATCAGGGCTATATAGAAAAAGCAACACGTCCACCATCCTAGAGTTGATAGGCTCTTTTACATTTTATGTTTTGGGGGAGAAATATGTGACTTACGTTTCAAAAGAATTTACATTAGCTAGAGATAAGGGGCGTGGAGAAAGGTGAAGCCGAAGTAGTTCTAAGGATGAGTATACAGTCCATGTGGAAGAAATATTTACTACCGTACTTTTGATTAGTGGTGGGTAACAGTGGTAAAAGTTTATGCAAAAGCAGTATGTTGTGGCCTCTGGAAGTTGAAACAAAAGTTGATTCAAAGTTCCAACATACATTCAAGAATGAGAGCAGTGTATTTTATTCTACCCACAGCTGATAACTAGTTAGTTATTCTTGTCTATTTCTCTTACCTTCTGGCCTGCCGTAATTTAATTCAGGACATCTCAAAATTGTTTTCTTATCAGGAGTTNGAAAAGGCAACACGTCCACCATCCTAGAGTTGATAGGCTCTTTTACATTTTATGTTTTGGGGGAGAAATATGTGACTTACGTTTCAAAAGAATTTACATTAGCTAGAGATAAGGGGCGTGGAGAAAGGTGAAGCCAACGTAGTTCTAAGGATGAGTATACAGTCCATGTGGAAGAAATATCTACTACCGTACTTTTGATTAGTGGTGGGCAACAGTGGTAAAAGTTTATGCAAAAGCAGTATGTTGTGGCCTCTGGAAGTTGAAACAAAGGTTGATTCAAAGTTCCAACATACATTCAAGAATGAGAACAGTGTTTTTTATTCTACCCACAGCTGATAACTAGTTAGTTATTCTTGTCTATTTCTCTTACCTTCTGGCCTGCCGTAATTTAATTCAGGACATCTCAGAATTGTTTTCTTATCAGGAGTTTTATATACTTTTTTTTCTAAATTCTTTATATGTATATATTAATTCATTAAATCCTCATAATATAATTTTCCACCTTTTTACAAAGGAAGGAATCAATGTTAACTTATTCAAAATTATACAGCTTGTAGACAGCAGAGCCTGGCTTCAAATTCAGGCTCTACAGTTACAATGAATTTATAAAGAAGTTTTAGGCTTTCCTCATTAGCACTCTCACCCTCATACTTAACATCAATGACAAGAGTTTAAGCTCTCATCTCAATTCTATCCTAATGGGAGCAGAAGGCAGCCTTACTAGGTGTGTGGAGTCCCTAAGTGTATTTCCAAATCTCCCGGTGTTACAGGGCACACTTTCCTAATTTAACCTTAAGCTTCAGAGCAGGCTCCTTTGGTCAGTGCTAACAATAATCCTGCCAATATTATGGTCCAAACATGGAAAAGTAGATTAGAATATTTTTAAAGCTATCAGTTCATAATTTTTTCTGTTTTTCGAAATGGAAATAAATCCTCACATAAAATTAGCCCGTCTTTGAGCCAATTTTGCTTTTTATGCTAGCAACTAGCGATTATGCTTTTTAAAATACACTGACAAGAAATGTCCTTCCCATTAGTGTTCTATATCTATCTTGATAAATATAACATTGGGCTGTTCTCTGATACTTGCACAGAAATGGGGTTAGCCCTGAGTCACAGAGCAAGGTTTTACAATTTCAGGAACATAACACCAGTCACTAACGTGTAATCATACTGAGGTAATTACAATAATGCAGCATTATCTAGTTTAATGTAATTTTGGAATGGAGAGCAGGTCAGTTGCTTCATGGGCAGATTGGTTATTTTGAGATAAAATTACACTTATTCTACTAAAACATCAATATATTTTGAAAATTGTTTTATATGAAATAGCAAATTACAATCTTGACAGCTGTACATAGTTTAAACACTCACTTTGACATTTCTCAAAGGTGTTGCATGCTAAAATAATTTCATATACACATTCATTTTCTCTTTTATGATCTAGAAAAATAGAATAAATATAGAAATGTATTTCTATAACTGATTTGCAAATTTTATAATGATGGCCTCTTTAAAATGAGATACGGTTTTTCTTAATTTATGAGAATAAAATGTAAAAGTAACTTTAAAGATGTCTAACATTTTTAAGGCAACATATGTAATTTTTTATATCAGATTTACTAATGCATTATGTTATCCCAAAGAACAGATTGCAATAAAACATTTATTTCATCTATATAAAATATTTAATGGTAACATATGTTGATTATAATTTTTATTTTTAGATATATTTAGTAAATTTCTATTAATAAAACATCACAATATTTTTATTTATTTTAAGTGTTTGCAAATGTTAAAAAACCTTTCTTTTGTAGAGTCACTATAAAATTATTACATTCTCCATGACTATAATAAATAAAATTGATAACAACAGATGATACTGGAAAAATAACTCTCTTACAATAGTTTGCAGGAGTGTGTAATTGTATTGGTCCTTTGGAAGAGAGTTTGACACTTTCTTAAAAAATTAACACAAATTTACCTCAGATCCATCACCTCCTTGAAGGGGTGTAGCTG
This sequence comes from Sturnira hondurensis, assembly GCF_014824575.4. NCBI lineage: Eukaryota > Metazoa > Chordata > Mammalia > Chiroptera > Phyllostomidae > Sturnira > Sturnira hondurensis. The sequence continues at coordinate 19,184,939 of NW_028073511.1, read as the reverse complement.
AGTGATAATTTGAACTTACTTTATGGTTACACAGATTGGCAAGTTCATTAAAATCAGTCTTAGAATTGGGCACTCTGTTTCTATGTATATATGCTATAAAATTATATTGAAACTTGTTTATTGTACTCAATTTCCTTTTTTAACTTCCTCCTCTAAATATTTTAATTATTATTACTTTCTGCTTTTAACACAGACACTGGATTATGGCAGAAATTCGAGAATTCCTACTGAATTATTATAACTCAATAATATTAATTATTTTTAAATGAAATGTATAACTATCAAGAGACAGAATATTCAGAGATGTTCAGTTTATTTTGTTCCCAGCAAATAAACCTATGAAAATATTATGATCATCACCTCTTAGAAAATACTGAATATCAGTAAAGTAAGGTGTATTGTATTCAATGTCAATATTATCTAAAATAATCAGTCAAGTACACCACTTAGTACTTTAAAATATATTATTCAGGGCCTGGGAAATAAAATATTATTTTCCAGTATCAGCAAAAATTTATAAAATTGCTCATTTTTTTGATATTTGGGATTATTTTTCTAAATTGGAGAATTTTAAACAAGAAGTATAACCTATAAGCTACTCCTTTTTCAGTCTTTTTTTTTCAGAAATGATAATCATGGACTTATACTGAAACATTTTAAAATCCTTCAATATAATATTATAAAATGCTACATGCTGACAAAATTTACTGATATTATATTCAAGTAACTTCTAAGAAACCCCGTATACTTATGAATAATATGATATGACTGCTTATGAATTCTGAGTATATTATCTGACACATTCTTTATGTGAAAACATAGGACTCTAAATAGTGCCTGAATACTAATTAGATTATTCTTTATGTTTCCTTTTTATTAGCTTAGTTTTGTGATTTAAATTCATTTACTTAATTAATTTTTGTCTGATCTTATTCAACCTAACCATATGTAAAATTTCCTCAAGCTTTCTTTTAGTAAACATCTTACAGCTTTCCTAGTCACTTCTAGTTTGCCACTTTTTAATTCACTCAGAAACAACCAACTTTAGAACAATCTATATTCTTCCTACTTCTTTCAAAAATGTATCTCCATACTTTATACTTTCTATTACCCAAAACATACAGTTTCTTTCCAACCTTCTTAGAATTCTTAAATGTTGGAAACCTTAATTTTACAAAGGCAGCCATTAGCATTCTTTAGTGAGGAACCCCAGGCTATTTGAGAATTGGCCCAGGGCAGTGTCCAGCCCAATAAAGATCAAAATCTTCACCCTGAAGAGGGAACCTCTTATTTTGAAGGGTATCTCCTACCCCCATATGCTAGAGTGAAAGCCTTCAGCAGTACTTTGGGAACCCAATGCCACAAGAACAGAGCGAATGAACCCACACACTGTGAGGAGCGAGCTATCCCCACTCTCAAATTGCTAAAAGAGCACCATACTCCTGAGTGGGACCACCTACCCATACCCCTGCATGCAGGGAAGGGTACACTCATGACATTCTGGGACCCTGGGACCCAAGGCATGCCAGAAAATATCTGCAATGGAGGGTGGGCATGCTGGGCTACTTTAAAATACCAGTGCCCCAGAATGGGGAGCCATGCCTAAGCCTTGGGAGAGAAACCCCTAGTTATGGAGGAAACCTGGAACTCTAGGGTCCACATCCCTCCCACCCCTTGCCCTACCAGAGAGAGAGAACCCTGTGCTGCTTTAGATTCCCTCACCCTTGGGGGAAGGCCATGCCCCGACTCTGGGAGAGAGCTACCCAAGCAATGGAGGCAATCCTCTAATAAGTTTCAGTTAAAGAAGTTTAGTTGCTAATAAGACAATGATTTTCTTTATTTTGTCATAATAGTTTTTCTTAGGTTATGGAGACTAAGATACTTAGTAGATTAGTTTTCTATTGCTACTGTAACAAATTACCACAAATTTGTGGCTTAAAGCAACACAAATTCTCTATTTTACAGCTCTAAATATCTAAGTTTAAAATGAGCCTCAGAGGCCAAAATCAAGATGTTGGTATAACTGTATTCACTGTAGAGACTAGGAAGTATCCATCCTGGCTGCTTTCAACTTCTTTTTTTTTTTTTAAAGATTTTATTTATTTGTCTTTAGAGAGGAAGAGAAGGAGAGAACTATCAATGTATGGTTGCTTCTTGTGAGTCCCCTGCTGGGAACTGGCCTGCAACCCAGGCATGTGGCCTGACTGGGAATCGAACTGCGATCGTGTGGTTCGCAGGCCTGCGCTCAATCCACTGAGCTACACCAGCCAGGCCTGCTTTCAACTTCTTAAGGCAGCCTATGATCCTTGGTCCATGGACCTGTGTTTCATCTTCAAAGTGCATCACTTGTGGCACCCAGTCTGCTTCTGTCATCATTTCTCTCTGATTCTGACCCTCCTCCCTTCTTCTTGTGAGGACCCATTGGATTACATTGGGCCCACCCAGGTGATCCAGGATAATCTTTCTATCTCAAGGACTTTAATGTAATAAACTAACTGCAAAAATCTTTGTATTACCATAGTGTGTTTGGACTGCCTTAGAATACCACAAACTAAATTGCTGAAGACAGCAGAAATTGATTTCCTCCCAGTTCTAAAGACTAGAAGCCAAGATCAAGGTATCAGCAAGTTCAGTTTCTTCTGAGGCCTCTTCAGCTTGCAGATATCCATCTTCTCACTGTGTCCCTCCATGGTCTTTCCTGTGGGCTCGTATCTTTGGTATCCTCTGTTTCTCCAACATTCCTCTTTTTACAAGGACAGCAGTCAGATTGGATTAAGGCCCACCTTTACTGATTTATTTTGACTTAACCACCTCTAGTTTGAAAAATACTCATGTTCTGAAGTTCTGGGGTTACGACTTCAACATATCAATTGTAGGGTACACAATTGAGCTTGTCACTTTCTTTTTTGCCATGTAGGTTAATATATCTACAGGTTTCAGAAATTATGACATAGATATATTAGACTGTTATCTGATTTGTGACATGTGGGTGCTATACTTTCCTAGAAACTACCAGCTAAACTTACTAAACTACTCAAGTCTGGAAGAACTACATAACCTCTTGAAGAAAGTAGAGGTATAAGTCTCCTCTGTTTTTTTCTATACCATTTATGAGTGTATGCCTCTTTTGTAGCAAGTATTTTGTTATTAGTATTCGCTTGCTGTGGGGGCAACTTTGCCCACAAGTCCCCCTGTCCACCACAGATGAAAGTAACACTACGAAGACATGATCTGCTTGGGGAGGAGAGGTGGCCAATCTCTCAGAGCAGAAGGGCCAGGAGCCCCTTCCTCAACGGCTTTTATTGTGTTGTAATACACAGGAACACAGGCAGCAAGAATCAAACAGTAGATAACATTTCAATGAAATCTGAGGGCTTAGTCTGAGTCAGTGTCTGTCAGGAAAGGGGGTTGCAGAAACTTTGGGAGACATACTCATTTTCTGCTCAGACCCTTACCATAGGAATGCAAGTACTCTTAGCAAAGCAGGCTTCACAGTACTTTGTGGGTTCTTTCTTATGCCCAATCACCCTGGATCCCGCTCTAGCTGGAAAGGGGCTGCACCACCTCCACCATCATAGGCTTTCAGGCTTAAAGGGATTAGAGCCAGGAAGCCCTTCTCCAAGAGGACATGGGGACTCAGGCTATGTCAGAATAGCCAGGGGATGAGGGTTCATCACTTCCTCTTTGTTGCAGCCCCCTGAGTCCTTCCATGATGGCCTGCCAAGTCATCATGTCTGGCTTAGGTTGCCCTTCCTCTGAGGGCTCTTACCCATCATGGACTATCCGATCATGCATTGGAGGCAGGGGGATGAAGCAGAAGCACTGTTGCTAACAGAGACAAGCTTTGTCTTCTAAGTGGCTCAAATTCCGGAGGTCGCTCACTCAGTCTTAGCCATGGGGGCATTTACAACTCCTGAAACCAGGCAGAGTGGTTCATAACAGCTTACAACTTGTATATATATACATTTATAGAAATATACCAACAATCAGTCAATAATTTGGTCAATAATTTGTTGGTTTAATGATGCTGTCTTAATTCAAAGCCTAACTAGAGATTGTGGATAATACATTTTCTAGTGCATGTTCTTATACTTTTAGCTTCTAAATATAGTAGAAACACAATATTGTCTTAAATTTTTGGAAAATCTAATAAGGGATTTTTTTCACCTTTTACTAACATGTTAAGCAAACTAGCAAATTGTTATAATGAATATTTTGTTCATATGATTTTAGATGTCTAAAATGAGTTGTTTTAATATTTCAAATCATCATATTTTTACTAATAAATACATTTGAACCTTGGTGATATATCTGATTATTTTCTAATTAAACATTTATTTGAATGAAGGACAATGTTTAACAAGTTCTCATCAAGTCCTTCTACAAGTGTTCTCATTACATTTCATTCTAAGTTGTTAAATTGTTGTCTGGTGTTTGGAAATGCCGTGCTAACATTCATTTATCTCAGCAAAACAAATAAACAAATGAATAAAGCACTCCAGTTGTTGAAAATGTCATCTCATCTAAACAGGCATAACATTATTCATTGATTTTCTCTTTTCAATAATATGATACCTTGCTTCCAAGGCAAGCTTGAATCACCACACTGACCACATATAGTAAACTAAAGTTTAGTGTCAAAAATAAAATTTAACACCACTAAGAATATTATAAGCAAACTATGGTGATACTTAGAGTTCTATATTTGACAATTATTTTTCTTTTGTTAAATATTTTATTGATCCCTGGCTGGTGTAGCTCAGTGGATTGAGCGCGGGCCTGCAAACCACAGGATCGCGGTTCGATTCCCAGTCAGGGCACATGCCTGGGTTGCAGGCCTGTTCCCTACAGGCTAGTTCCCAGCAGGGGATGCATGAGAGGCAACCATAGACTGATATTTCTCTCCTTCTCTCCTTCCCTCCCCCTCTAAAGATAAATAAATGAATAAATAAATAAATAACAAATATTGTATTGTTGTGCTATTATAGTTGTTCCAATTTTTCCCTCCTTTGCCCTCCTCCATCCTCCCCACCCCTCGCTGCCCCCACATTTAACTTCCACACTGTTGTCCATGTCCATGGGGCATTCATACATGTCCTTTGACTAATCCTTTCCCCTTATTTCCACCATTATCCCCTTTCCCCCCACCCCTCTGGTCATTGTCAGCCTGTTCCATGTTTCAATGCCTGTGGTACAACTGTATTCATTAGTTTATTTTGTTCATTAGATTCCTCTTGTGAGATCATATGGTACTTGTCTTTCACAGACTGGCTTATTTCACTTAGAATAATATTCTCTGGCTCCATCCATGCTGTCACACAAGGTAGGAGTTCCTTCTTTCTTTCTGCTGCACAGTATTCCATTGTGCAAATGTATTACAATTTTTTGATCCATTTATTTACTGATGAATACTTAAGAGTTTTCCAGCACTTGGCTATTGTAAATAGTGATGCTATGAACCCAGGGGTGAGTAAGTTCTTTTGAATTGGTGATTCGGGATTCTTAGGGTACATTCCTGGCAGCAGAACTGCTGGGTCAAAAGGCAGTTCCATTTTTAGTTTTTTGAGGAAATTCCATACTTTTTTCCACAGTGGCTGCATGAATGTGCATTGCTACCAACAGTGCACTTTTCTCCACATCCTTGTTAGTACTCGTTGTTTGTTGATTTGTTTATCATGGACATTCCGACAGGTGTGAAGTGATATCTCATTGTAGTTTTAGTTTGCATCTCTCTGATGGTAGTCAAATTATACTACAAGCCTGCTATAGTCAAAACAACCTGGTACTGGCATAAGAACAGACACATAGGTCAGTGGAACAGAATACAGAGCCCATAAATAAACCCATGTCTCTATGGTCAATTAATATTTGACAAAGGGGACATGAACATACAATGGAATAATAAAAGCCTCTTCAATGAATAGTGTTGGGAGAACTGGACTGGTTGGTACATGCAAAAAACTGAAACTAGACCGCCAATTTATACCATACACTGGAATAAAATCAAAATAGATTAAAGGCATAAACATAAGTCACGGCACCATAAAAGTCCCAGAGGAAAATATTGACAGTAAAATTTCACATATACTTTTTTTTCAAGATTTTATTTATTTTTCTTTAGAGGGGAAGGGAAGGAGAGTAGGAGAGAAATATCAATGTATGATTGCCTCTCGTGAGTCCCCTGCCGGGAACTGGCCCGCAACCCAGGCATGTGCCCTGACTGGGAATTGAACCTCAATCATCTGGTTTACAGGCCTGCACTCAATCCACTGAGCTACACCAGCCAGGGCTAACATTTCATATATTCTTGTATCGATATTTTGCCAATATATCTCCAAGGGCAGGGGAAATAAAGAAAAGAATAAACAAATTGGACTACATCAAATTAAAAAGTTTCTGCATGGCTAAAGAAAACATCAGCAGAATGAAAATAGAACCAACTTAATGGGAAAACATACTTGCCAATGATACATCAGACAAGAGTTTGGCCTCCAACATATATAAGAACTCATATGACTCCACAGCAGGAAGACAGACAATGGGCAAAATACCTGAACAGACACTTTACCAAGGAGGATATACAGATATCCCATAGATGTACAAGAAGATGCTCAACATCACTAACCATCAGAGAGATGCAAATATACTTAGCATTTCTTAGACAATGGCAATGAGTTGATACATTCAATTCTCAAAATATTTAAAATAAATTGTATAATCCAGCTTTTCTTTGCACATATATTAAAAAATAGAAATATCTTATTTACATAAATTGATTTTAATAATTAACACTTACTGACAATGAATACAATGAAAATAATTAAAAGCCCCTGTAAGAATCTAAAATTTCATTTTGAAGCATATTTAACAATGACACAGGGGTTTTGTCTTAACTTATTTAATTTTTAAAAAATTTACTGACATTTATATTATAAACCCAACCTGAATTTCTATAATTCTCTAGAAGTACTGTACTGTGTATATGCTCCCCATTAAGCAAATATTTCCACATTATATGTACATTGTTTTTGTGGTTTATCTGACTCAAGAACTGAATATTTTAGAAAGCCTACAGCAAAATATGCTGGCACGGCAAGGGAGAATTTTCATTAGTTTCTTCATCAGTGGCCACATTTGAATCTATGAAAATGTTACATGACAAGCTAACTGAATTGCTAAGAACACTGAGATGAACCAGTGGTCTCCTTTAATACTGTTGTTTGCAGGAACATAAGACTAGTAGGAGTCCTAGAAGCTACATGGTCAAAGAAGATTGGATGTTGTTGTCATGTCTTTGTCAATCTTGTAATTTAAATTTGTACAGTAATATAATCTGTACCTAAGCATGGGTATACATTCTCAAGAAAATTATGTTCAGTAGCTGGGTTTTGAATCTGAATCTAATAAAAATTTTGAGGTCAATAACCAATAAACCTAATGATTGCTTGGAAAAATTAATAAATAATACATTAAAATCTGAGGCAATATGTCTTGGTAGTTTTATTGAATTATATTATTTTGTTGTTTGCAAGTTAGTTTTTGAAGTGCACACTGGTAATAGAGAAGAGAGGGGGGATTAGGGGAACTAAATGGTAATTGAAAAATATAACAAAGATTGTATTAAAAAGTAAATTGATATACTATAATAAATAAACACAGTCCTTATCATAAGATTAAAATAATGATAAATATGTATTCATAAAATGGTAGCTAATATAAAAGAAATGTAAAATTTCCAGTGCATGACTAATTGTATTCAAATTATTCTTGCCACATTCATTGACTACAAGCTAAGTACAAGCAGTTTCACAGGCATTAGTGGAGTGGGGTGGGAGAGCAGTGAACAAGAGAAACTTAGTCTGTGTCTTCATGGATGTTATAAACTCATGAAAAATCTAGAAAGTAAATAATTAAAAGAAGAATAGTTTTCTGTCTTATATTCCCAGCCCTGCCCCCCAGTGCTCCCCACCTCCCTCCCATTTCTGCCCCCCACCTTAGTTATTGTCCATGTGTCATTTGTACTTGTTCATGTGAGTCCTTCCCCTTTTCCCCTGTGATTCTTTCCCCTCTTCCCTCTGGTCCCTGTCAGCCTGTTCCGTATTTCAGTGTCTTTGGTCATATTTTGCTTGCTTGTTTGTTTTGTTGTTTAGATTCCTATTAAAGGTGAGGTCATATGGTATTTGTCTTTCACTGCCTGGCTTATTTCGCTCAGCATAATGCTTTCCAGTTCCATCCATGATGTTGCAAAGGGTAGGCAGCAAGTGGCCATTACAAAGGTCAAAATAAATCCACATGAGGTTTTTTCTTAGATCTTTCTCCTACGGAAGGAGCAGCTATTGATGTCTTTTGGAACAAGAAATAATATAATTCTATTTATAAATTACAAATATCTGTCTGACTTCAATGGGGAGAATAAGCTTGAGGGGGCAAGAGTGGATGTAGAAAAAACTGAATTTGTAAGCTATTGCATAGGGCAAATGAGAAATGGTGCTAACTTAGATTAGATTATAGTTACACTTAAAATATATCTAAGTAGAATTCATGAACACTTGAAGAACTATTTGAGAATAATTTGCCACATGCAGCTGAATCAAAGGTCCAGGTGTATATATATATATATATATATATACATACATACATACATATATCCCAAATGAAAGAATAAATCAAAGGTCCAAAAATAGAACTAACTGATGAAGAGATGACCAACCTATCAGATGCAGAGTTCAAAACACTGATAATCAGGATGTTCACCCAAATGGATGAGTGTGGTTGCAAAAGGAAGGAAAAAGTAAAGACTATACAAAGTGAAATAAAAGAAAATATACAGAGAACCAACAGTAAAGGGAAGGAAACTAGGACTCAAATCAACCATTTGGAGCAGAAGGAAGAAATAAACATTCAACCAGAACAGGATGAAGGAACAAGAATTCAAAAAATGAGGAGAGGCTTAGGAACCTCTGAGACAAATTTAAACCTTCTAGTATCTGAATCATAGAGGTGCCAGAAGGAGAAGAGGAAGAGAAAGAAATGGAAAACTTATTTGAAAAAATGATGGAGAACTTCCCCATTCTGGCAAAGGACATAGACTTCCAGGAAGTCAGGAAGCTCAAAGAATCACAAAGAAACTGGACTCAAGGAAGCACACACCAAGGTACATCATAATTACATTAATTACTGAAGATAAAAGATAAGGAGAGAATATTAAAAGCAGAAAAAGCAAAGGGGACAGTTACCTAGAAAGGAGTTCCCATAAAGCTATCAGCTGATTAATCAGAAGAAACCTTACAGGCAAGAAGGGACTAAAAAGAAGTTATCAAAATCATGAAAGGCAAGGACCTATATCCAAGATTAGTCTACCCAGCAAAGCTATCTTTTAGAATATGAAGGCAGATAAAGTGCTTCAAAGATAAGGCCAATTTAAAGGAGTTCATCATCACCAAGCCCTTATCATATGAAATGTTAAAGAGACTTATCTGAAAAAAAAGAAGATCAAAACTATGAACAGTAAAATGACAACAAAGTCACAACTATAAACAGCTGAACCTAAAAAATACAAAAACAAAAGAAAAAACTAAGCAAACAACTAGAACAGGAACAGAATCACAGAAATGGAGATCATATGGAGGGGTATCAGTGGGTAGGGGTGGGGAGAAAATGGGGTAAATGGTACAAGTAATAAGAAGCATAAATGGCAAGTACAAAATAGACATGGAGTTTGTGAACATTATGGAAAATGGAGAAGCCAAAGAACTTATATGTACAACCCATGGACATGAACTAAGTTGGAGGAATGCTGGTGGGAGGGGGAGTGAGGGTGGAGAAGAATGGAGAGGGGAAAAATGGGACAACTATAATTGCATAATTGATAAAATATATTTAAAAATTAAAAATATTAATATAAATTATAGAGCTTGATTAGGTAAATGTGGATCAGGCAGAGAATATGGTCAACTATGACCCTAAACCTTTAACACTGAAAGATTAAGTGAACGGTGGAGCAAATTAATGAAACAAATGCCAGGAGAATGATAAAAATATCCCCAGGGTGTTGATGCTGGTTTCAATTTTAGAAAATGTTTATCTCCTAGGCATTCTATTAAGATTAAGTAAAACTAAATCAAAACATATGTTCTATCTGAGCACCTAGCAATCATTAAATAATGTTTATGTTTGCTTTATTCATCTGTATTTATTTTCATATACTTTTTCATCTTTTTTATCAGAATACTATCCCACCTGTTTTTTTCTTTCCATATAGTGTATTTTTCTTTAGATACCATTCACTTCTGCCTACAAATTGAAAATATAATTTGTCCTTGCAAAAACCATGAATATTTCTTCCTTGATTATTGTGTTCATAGGTCTTGAATCCTGATTGACACACATTAGGTTAAATTTCCCAACCATTCAATAGCATTATTTATTTCAGTCCTCTATGTTTTAATTCAATCTAACAATTTTGCAAAATTTCATAATATTTATTGTAATTAGTATTGGCATTTTTTATTGATTTTAAAGAGAGAGAGGAAGAGACTGAGAGAAACATCAATTTCTTATCCCACTTATTTAAGTGATTATTGTTTGATTCTTTTTTTAAGATTTTATTTATTTATCTTTAGAGAGGAAGGGAAGGAGAGAAGGAGAGAAATGCCAATGTATGGTTGTCTCTCATGAGTCCGCTGCTGGGAACTGGCCTGCAACCCAGGCAGGTGCCCTGACTGGGAATCAAACCACGATCCTCTGGTTCGCAGGCCCGCGCACAATCCACTGAGCCACACCAGCCAGGGCTGTTTGATTCTTATATGTACCCTGGCCAGGGATCAAAGCTGCTACTTTGCCATACCACAGTGCTTCTCTAAATCAAGTGACCTACCTGATCAGGGACTATTGCATTTACTATTTAAAAACTCAACTAGCATTCATACTTATTAAATATAATGATTTTAAATGTTTAATTATAACTTATTTGAAATTTTAGTTAATTATATAACAAAACTTAAATTTTCTCACCATTTGAAGTTATCTTTCATTATATGTCATCAGGTCTCCATTGTGAAACTATTTCTTTTTTCATTCATAAATTTGCACATGCATTTATTTACTTATATATCTGGTCCATATCAGTTTACTGACCATTGAAAATAGAAGATTCATAACTTTATTAGGTAAATATGTATTGAGCACCAACTTTGGGTATAAAATTATTTCAGGTTTATGGAGTAGTCCACTAAACCAAATCCTGGTGGAGATGAGCCTACATTTTATTATTGAGAGGTTGAACCACATTACAAATAACAATTTTTAGAATCTAAATCCTGTGGAAATAATGGATCAACAAAAGGGAATCAGGAAATTGAGGATATAATGCTGATGTTTTTTTTTGAAAATTAAAGAAAGTCCAATGTAGCCTACATTAATTTAACAATTGAGCAAAGACTTAAAAGAATTCCGGGATTTAAGTCAGGGATCATCTAAAGAAAAATTAGTCCAGACAAAGTAGACATACAATACAAAAATTCTGAAGAGGAGCAATAGGAAGACAAGTTTGCCTGGAACAGCAGAGAGGTGATGGAAATCCAGTAATGAAAGGCCTTCTAGACTATTTCAATGTTTGGAGCATTTAGCATGACTGAGTGAATGAAAGTAAGTACCCTGAGTTTTGAGTGGAGCAGGATTTGGAAACTTTTTCTGTGAAAGGCCCAATAGTAAGTATTTTTGGCAGTTACAGCCTACAAAGTCTCTCTCATAACTGTTCATCTCTGCAGCTGTGACATAAAAGTAGTCACAAAAATATGTAAATAAATGGGCATGACTGTGTTTCAATAAAACTTTATTTACAAAACAAACATCATATTTGGTCTCTGAGGTATAGCTACCCAACACTACCCCCAGAGTACAGGAACAGTGTGACCAAATTTTTAAATTTAAAGATCCACTCTCAATGCAATATTGAGAAGATACTCTAGAGGGTGGGAGTGGAAGGAAGAAGACCTGTGAGGACAGTATCCCTATGATCAAGTTGAGGTGGTATGGTAGTAGTGCTGACAATAGGAAATGGTTAGATCCTATATACAAATATATATGTGGAAGATAAAGCATACAGGGATTTGTGACTAAATTGGATGTGGGCTGTCAGAGAGAAATGTCAGTGATTAGTTTATATAACTGGAAACTTAGAAATGCCATCAAATGAGATAGAATGAAACTAGGGTTACAAAAGACTGAGGGGTAAAAATAGAAGCTCCCTTTTGGACATGATCAGTGTAAGATATTATTGGACATCAAATATGACATCAAGCAGGGAACCAGATATTAATGTAATAACGTAGAGTTCAAGACAGAATCTGTTCCAAAAAAGAGAGAGGTGAGTCTTCAGGTTGTGAGTGGTTCTTAAACCCACAGAACTGAATGCGATCCCCTACACCTTGAAAATCATAGAGAAAAAAGTGGAGCTGGGAGTAATGCAAACACATAGATCCAGGGAAGAGAGGGGAACCCACATCAGAGACTCAGTAGGAGAGGCTGATTTTATAATGAGACAACTGAGGTTGTCTGTATAATGAGGTTTTAACAACGCCAGGTAAAACGGAGCCAAATGCTGGTGGTATGTTACATATAAGACAAAAAATGGCATTCACCACCAGATTAGCCAATTTGGAGGCTGTTGCCGATGATGTTAAAAACAATACCCTTATTTAGATCGATAGTTGCGAATCTGTGTTTGGATGGATTTAGGAAATGAAGGGATGACCAAAACTGGGGAAAGGTATGGAAAACTTTTTTTTACAACTTAGGTGGCAAAGGGAAAATATAGAGTTTTAAAAATCAGGGCAAGTTGGGTGAAATGAGATTGCTGCTGTTGTTACTTAAATTATAGAAATAAATTTCTTCATCAATGAAAATAGTCAAGGAAAGAGAGAAAAACATGTGTCAGGTGTTCTGAGAGAGAGAAGAAAAACTTGACTTAATAATGTCTTTTAGAAGCTTCTTCCCCTATGGGAAGAGAAGATTCAGTACTGACAGAAAGAATTGGCTTTATGCAAGAATAAGGATTATTCACTTACAGCAGGAATTTTCAAATGATGTGCTGTAAGAATTGTTAAAACATGCCATCTTTGACTATTTAGTCTTGGGCACTGACCTCTTTTCCTTTAGATTGTTAAATAAAAAATGACAACATACAACACAGTAGCCATCTGGTGTGAATGAATTGGAATTATACCTTTTTATTTGTCAGATCAGCAAAAGATATATTTTTTGGTGTGTGGAATTTTAGTAATTAGTTTACGTGTGCCACTAGATGACAAAGTTTGAAAGTCGCTGACTTACAGAAAGAGGCAGCAAGGAGGAATAAACAGTGAAAAATAGGAGAAGGAAAAGTTACTTTAAGACGAAATTGAAAGCAGGAAGAGCAAATTAGAGTTTTCCATAACAGTACTTTTGAAAAGCATTATGTACTCAAGTTGATATTTTCTATTTTCACCATCAACAAACCAATGTGCCACAAATGGGTTTCAAAAACATGTAAAACAGATGTCAAGAAACATTTCCTCATAGAAAGACCCATAAACATCAGGAATGACCCACCAAGGAAACTAGATTTGCAATCATCTGAGCCCTCTAGAAAGTAATTTCAACACATCTTTAGTGATTAAAAGGTTTATGAAAAAATGAATCTGATGAATTGTATGGTATTTAGGTTTTTAAAAACACTTGCTGTGTTTTATGCTCTTTCCCCATGGTTTTGTAGGAAGATGCATTTCTTTCATTTGTTATTTACCATTTTAGGTGCTATACAGTAAACTGAAGAATGCAACCAGAAAATTCAAAGAACATACTCACTGACTAACACTGGAGAAATTTTAAGCTGCCTACAAGCATGCAAATCTATAGTCTCCAAATGCTTAATTTAAAATTATTAATAAATTAAATAATGTATATAATAATATTTTCCTAGATCAAGTGAAAAAAAATACATGATCTCTGAACTACTTTTGACAATTTTATTAGCTGTATATGAGAATATTTTTAAGTAAGGTTCATTCAGAAACTGTGAATCTCAATTTTGTGTTTATTTCTATGAATAGCAGTAGATTTAGGGGGAAATATGATTAGGGAATATTATAAAAACTAAGAAATTATTATTATTGGCAATTAGCTTGTTGAGTATTATTGCTTTTAGTCATTTCTTCACAAATGCCGTTTTTGTGTGTTAAATACTGTTTATGTGGGTCACCACAAATGATTGGAAATAAGATTTATAAAATTGAAAAAGTTTTTGAGTGATTTAAAATGTATTCAAAAAAGGAAGTTTTTATATCATAACCAATGAAAGATACACTTTTGTATGCATATTATTTAATTGCCAGTTTTTCCTGCCGTCAAAATTAAAGATGAATATTGAGATGAATATTGTTTAAATGTAAGAAGAGGCCCTGGCTGGTGTAGCTTAGTGGATTGGTGGATTGAGCGAGCTGTGAACCAAAGGGTCACCAGTTCAATTCCCAGTCAGGGCACATGCCTGGGTTGGGGACCAGGTCCCCAGTATGGGGCAAAGGAGAAGTAACTGATGCAACAGCACATTGATATTTCTCTCCTTCTCTTCCCCTCTCTCTAAAAATGAATAAATAAAATCTTTAAAAATAAATGTAGGAAGAGTATGCTGCAAGTTATTTTTCATTATTAGTTATAATTATATTAGGTATTAAATGGAGAACAAAATTTACATTGATTTGTCAATTGCCAACCACATTTAGTTACTCAGTTCAAGTGCAATTTTATTCTTCACATTATGAGGCCATAATCTGGCAGGCTCAGCAGAGCTTTATCTACATGACTACCTGATTAAAAATTAAATTGATCAACAAAATGTATTAATTATTTGCTTCAGCAAATTACAGTGCCTTCATTAGTGCCCACATCATCTGATCCAACTGAATAAAAAATGCGTACTTTTCAAACTACAAATTTAAAACTTTCTTAATACTTTGCAAATGCTACTTCAAATACTGTATATATGCTTTAACATCCTTACATAATAAAACACTCTATACTTCTATTTCTACATCTCTCTAGTGAAACATTGTAAGATACATTTAGGAATGCTAATTTCAAAATAGACCAGTCATGTGAGCAACATTTCCTTGACTTCACTTTTTCTATTACTGTGTGATCTCTATTCATTTATCTACCTGTAAACTTCTAATGGGAATTCCCTACAAATGTTCTTCCTTTCAGCGTCCCATCTGACCTACCCCTTTAAAGCCACTCATGTTACATTTACGATGACTAATCAAGTGAATGTATGTGAACTAATCAAATGAATACTCATCATTTCTGAAGATCTATTGTATCAGGCACATTAAACTCTGCATATCACTGCCATCCTTTAAAACCAACTTTATTGAGGTGCAACGAACACACAATAAAATACATATTTTTAAATTGTAAAATTTGAAAGTTTTGGCAAATGTAGTATGTGTACTCCCGCAAAATAATACAACAATCAAGATAATGCATAAACTCAACACGACTATACGGTTCCTTGTCCACCTTCATATTCTCCTCTTTCCATTTCTCCTTGAGCCAGCAATTCCATGTTTCCCATCCCAGGAGAACAGATGCAGCTTTCTGTTAATAGATTAATAATGCACAATAGATTAATCTGCACTCTCTAGGTTATTACACAAATAAAATTATAAATGTTTCTTTTTGTATGGCTTCTTTTATTCGGCATGATTACATTTTGAGATTCTCCCATATTGACATGTATATCAATATTTCCACTGATTTTATTCTGACCACTATTTTATTATATAGATAATAGTGTTGTGGATGGGGAGAGAGAGACCCAAGTCAGGGGGCCTTTCTTCCCTGCCTGGGTTCCTGTATCACCACGAGAGATGAATCCAAGTAGGAGACAACATGTGTAGTGGAAATGAGATAGCAAGTGTATTTGAGAAACACATACAAGCACAAAGCTAAGAAAGTTGTTAGTAAGTTTGCTCTATATACCTGAGCCAAGTTTATAAGTGGGTACTTAGCTAATCTAAGTATGCCAACTCTTGAGGTTCAGGGGATATATACCTCAGCTGGCTTCCAGCGGTACCCCTCCTTCTTCCCCCTCTAAATCTCAGGAACAACATATAGCTACAAAGGCTTCCTTTCTCAGTTAATAAAGGCTCTTTGTCTCAGTGAAATTGTTACAGAGGTCCCCTTTCCTAGCATAAGCCTCCGCTCTTTCTCCTGTGCAATTCCCACTTGTGATGTTCAGAACACCCGGCAATCTTAGTAAGATTGTACAGAAGCCCTTTTTCTCAGCACAGCCTCAAGGACTCCCCCCTGCTCCCGTGCTATTTGCTTGTAATCTCCAGGGCACCTGGCAACTGATCAACCCGAGCTCAGGACTGCTGAGTTATAATTGGCGAGACATGTTTTCCTTTTGCTTCCAGCCTCTGTTTTTTTATTAGATTGTGATGGCCGGGGCCCAGCCTTTATTTTCCTTCTGGCCACTCATTCCTAGCTGCTACCTAACAATATAGCACAGTTTATCCATTTGCATGTTGACAAATATCTGAGTTATTCCAGTTTCTCACTGCTACAAATAAAAGTGCTATAAACGGTATATGAAAAGCTTTGTACAGCCCTGGCTTGTGTGGCTCAGTGGGTTGGGTGAAGGCCTGCAAACCGAAGGGTTGCCAGTTGGATTCCCAGCCTAGGTCACATGCCTGGGTTGTGGGCTGGGTCCCCGGGGGCGGTGCCTGAGAGGTAAACTAGTTCAAGACACATCATATGAAAAAATGAAAAATCAATCTGAGTGGAGAAAAAAGTAGCCTGGAGTGGAGGCCAAGACAGGAGCCATCACAACTTTCTTGTAAGAAGAGTTTAAGCAAATTAAAATGTGGAATGCCATCCTTACCTATTTAAAAAACAAGACTCTCAACTTAGCATTTCATAACTGACAAACATACCTTTCAAAATAAATACATTTTAAACAAACAAAAGCTGAGTGAACTGCTAGACCATTTGCCATATTAGAAACATTAAAATAATTTATACAGAATTAAGGGTTATCAGATGAAACTTGCATCTATGGAAAGGAATTTATAAAATCCTGGAAATAATAAATATGTATGCACATAAAAAATATATTTTAAACATTTTACTTATTTATTTTTATATTGAGGGAAAGGGAGGGAGAAACAGAGGAAGAGAAACATCAATATGAGAGAGCTGCATGGATCTGTTGTCTTTCATACACACCCCCAACCAGGGACAGAACCATAACCTATGCGTGTGCCCTGACTGGGAACTGAACAGCAACCTTTCACTTTGTGGGAAACTGAGCCACACCTGTCAGAGTGCAAATGAAAACATTTTTTACTTCAGTGTCTTTAAATAATAACTGATTGTGTGAAGCAAAACAACCATAATATATTGGGGAAGTTATAACATAAATACAGGTAAGATGCACAGCCGCAGCAGAAGGGATGGGAAGAGAGACATAAAACTATGTTACTACAGGTGCCAGTCTGCAGGAGCTGAGCAGGGCTGTTGGGGACGGGCCAGTGTGGATGTAGCCCATTCAGAGTGTCACCTGGAGTCCATGTTGACTCAAGGACAGGAACTGCTTTTTATCATGGCCTCACTATAAAGTGGTCTTATACTATTTGAATGTGGAATGCCATGTAATGTGTTTATATCCACCTTAAAAAGCAAAGATTTATGGCCAATAAGCCAATTTGGGGACTATAATAGGATATGAAAATAAGTATTCTTGATTAATTTAAATGCTCTGAGGAAAAGGAGGAAAAAGTCTAGAAAAGTGATGAAACGGTCCTTTGGCCAGCAGCCACCCAGGAGCAGCAGCCACAGCTCTCTGTTACTCCATGGCCATGACCTCAGCAAGGGCCACAAGGTGACCAAGAAAGTGAGCAAGCCAAGGCACCGTTGCCAAGGGAGTTTTACCAAGTGCACCAACTTTTAGCGGGATATGATCCCAGAAGTGTGTGGCTTTGCCCACTATGAGTGGCGCGCTGTGGAGCTGCTCGAGGTCTCTGAGAACAAGGGCGCTGAAGTTCATCAAGAAAAGGATGGGGACACACATCTGTGTGCAGAGGAAGAGAGAGGAGCTGAGCAATGTTCTCACAGCCACGAGGGAGGCAGCAGCCCAGCAGTACTGAGCCCTGTCCCCTCTGTGTGTAATGAACCTGTTCAGAAAAAGAAAAGAGGGAGGAAGGAAAGAAAGGAGGGAGAGAGGAAGGACGGAAGAAAGAACAAGTGGTGAAACAAATTAAAAAATTAATAAGATGACAGATATAAACCCAACCGCATCACGATAAATACAAGTTATCTGAACACTCTGGATAAAAGGCAGAGATTATTTTCATAATGGGTATACACAAGGCAAAACTATGTTGTCTATGAAAAAAGTTAATAATAATGTATGGAAAGAGATATATCACCCAAATTCTAATAATAAGAACAAGAAATGTTACCATACATAGAAGGTGACATTTCTGATTTATATAAAGTTAATTTATCAGCAACATAATAATAATTTTAGATGTGTATATAATTAACAGTATAAGGATGTATGAAATGGTAACTCACAGGACTTTAAATAGAGTAGAAGACAGTTACCAGTATAATTGAAGATTTCTACACATACCTCTCCAAACAAATAAAATAATAATCAGTATGATATAGAAGATATAAATAACTATTGATTATTATACATAGATTACCATTTATAGAGAAATTCGATCATACTAAGAAAAATACAAACCGCATTTTCAAATTCACATTAGACTTTCACCAAAGTAGACTGTATTAAAGAATTAACAAGAAATTATAAATGATTGAAGTCATATTGATTATGGAATGAATAAAATTTAAATTATTAATACTATAAAGTATGTATTTGTCATTCAAACTGCTGGATTAATGTTACCTCTTGGATAATTTTATATAAATTGAAATTAAGTTATAAGAAAATATTGGGTTGGCCAAAAATGTCAGTATGTTATTTTCCATAAAATAAAAGACACAGTTTTTTATTTTCACCAAAAAATTCATTAATTTGTATATTTTGGGCATGCCGCCTATCTCCTGCATAGTATAATGCTGATTGTTCTCAATTAATGTCTCAGTTGATCGCCATCAATTTTAACTGGTTTACCCAACCACGGAGAATCCTCCAGTGAGAAATCTTCAGCATGAAACTTTGCAAACCACTTTTGATACATACAATCTGTCACAACACCTTCTCCATGCACTGCACAAACCTCTCTTTGTGTTTCAGTTGTGGTTTTGCCTTTCTTGAAATAATAAAGCATAGGAGGCCAAACATGTTACATATTTTCTTCCATTTTCAATGTCAAAATGGTTACACAAAAATTCACCAATTTAGATTTTTTTTAATGCATGCTGGTATGACTGGTGTCACAATACAATCTAACAAAATTGTTCCAAATGAAATTAGAGACAACTAAGCACTCCTAAAGCTGTCTTTCATGAAAAAAAAAAAAAAAAAAAAGAACAAATGGACTTTTTGGGCAACCCAGTATATAACACAATTGAAAAGCATAAACTTAGTGATACATAAAAGTTTGGGATAATGAAAAAGTCAAAAACTCAGGAAACTGTTTTAAGCACTGTTAAAATTTACCACATACTAATTAGTTATATAATTATCCATTTTTATAATCATATTTTTCATATTCATACCACCAGTGGAATGCACCAGGTAGGAGCACAGATGCTGACATCAGATTTTCTGACACTTACCTGTGTTGTGAGCTAAATAAATTGCTTAATCTACCAGATTATCAATTTTTATTTGGAAAATATTTACAATAGATCTTTAATCATAAGGTTTTTTTCTAGAACTGAAGTATTTATAATAGACCTTTGATCATAAATTTCTTTCTAGAGCAGAAATGAATTAATCTCTATACTATGCCTGCACATTGCTTGGGATACAATGACTAGCCAGTAGAAGTATAGGCCTCTTACTAGTCACAAAGTCACAGCAGTGGTAGTGGTAGAAGTTTTGTGATAGTGTAGCTACATTATTACCACTTATTTATAACATGCTTATAAACTAGTAAATTTCTCCAGTACTAATGCTTTTATACAGGTGTTTTAGGGCCCTATCTTTTTATTACTGCAGTTTTCACTTGGCTTGAAACTTCTCTTGAATTTCTTCTTTCATTCATTCTATATTAAATATTTATTGATTCCTAATGATGTGTTAGAATATGTAGTAGATACCAGAAATATAGAGATGAAAGAAATCAGCATAATTTCTGTCACCATGGAATTTTCAGTATTAGAGAGAGGGAAATAAATAATAAGAAATAAATGCATCTATACATATTTTAAGGTTGTGATATATGCTATGAAGGAAACAAAGACTCTGCAGTAATTTAAAATTATTAGAGATAAGGCATTACCTAAAGGGAGTAGAACCATCAAAGTAGTCTTGTCCGTGGCAATGCAGTTTAACCTGAGACCTGAAAGCAGAAAACAGACACGGAACTTTTAGGCACACGAAAGCTGTGCCAAGCTCCGATACAGAGATAATAGATATTGGCCTAAGGGGATTGTAATGCTGCTGAGGACATAGAATTCATTTTGGAAGTAGAAGATTAAAATTGGCATCTGATACATTGAAAGTCATACTATAATTAAATGGTATTTGAAATGAATTTTGGAAAAAAGATATTTGAGTAGTGCACTAATACCTGCTTTTTGATATGGAAAGAAAACAAAACAATTTTAAAAATCTGGTTACGGTAAAGCTGTGAAAAAAAGCAGAAGAAAATATAAGTAGCTACTGTTTTGCAGAAAGAAGGTAGGTAAGACATATAAAAGCCCATCATGTTATTGCCTGATAAATTCAAACTACAATCTTGAATTTCCTGATGTGCTATGTATAGTACCTAAAAAAATGCTGTATGTATACATGTATCTTAGGTTTAAGAACAAACAAGCAAGCAAAATAAAAACAAAGTCACTGAAATAGAGAACAGGGGAACAGCGACCAGAGGGGACAGGGGAGGGAAAAAGGGGAAGGATTTAGAGGAACATATATAAAGGACACATGGACAACAACTAGGGGGGGTGGAAATGGGAGGGAGGGGGAGCACTGGGAGGTGGGCTAGGATGGGAGTAAAAGACAGAAAACTGTACTTGAACAATAATTAAATTAAAAAAATAATAAATTAACTTTTACTATTTCTTTGATATCAATGATTTAAATTCTTTTTCTAAGTTTCTAATTTTCTTTGCCTTTTCACTATACTCTTTATTCTAATTTTCAACAGTTACCTCCATCAAGATGGCTCCTTACTTGCCTTTTCCTAGCTTTTTCCTAACTGACAAACTGGAATTTCTAACTGCTTGCAAGGTGTGTCTAACACATAAACGCACATGAATATAAAATAGTGAAAGCAATATATTACATCTGACAAAGAGTATAATATAAGAGCATATTAACAAGTTAAAAATTTATCTGGATATTTAATTTTAAAATACTCTCAGACAATTATTCAGAGCTCTTATAAATTATTTTGTTGAAGTGTTTATATGTAGATATTATAACTGGTTATCCTAGAGTAATGAAGTCACTTTAGTACCTTTGAATGAAATCCTTATTATCCAGGAACAATAACCTTTGTTTTGCCCTCATTTATAGTCAGCTCCTGAGTTGAGTCTGGATCTTTCCTGAGTGTTGTCAAATAAGTCATTCTAAAAACCAATTTCAATCATTCCCCTCCACAGCAAAATAAGAATGAAAATATTGCAACACTTAAGCTGTCCATAGCAATGCACGTACTGAGGCATTCATAAGCCCCACCGGAGACTGCCTCCAAAAGGCTAAGACAGTGGGTGCGACTAGGCTGTGGCAAAGGCTACTTATTCCAGGGACTATTATACATCATCAACACAACGGGAGTATTTGTAAGTAGCTCTGGTGTTAAAAGATTAAGACCTGCCTTTTATTAATTCTCCTTTATTGTATTAGTTCTAAGTATTTTTCCTAGAACTATCAGAAATTCAGTTCAATGTCTGACCCAAGTTTTCTCTCCTTAGAAATCCATTTTAAATATTTTTCTAACCCTCAAAGAGTGACATTGTTAGTTATACTAATACGAATGATATTAGTAATTATTGACACTTATTGTGCTCTCTAAGCCACCACTTTTTCAGATAGTGTTTTTCTTGGAGGTCTATGCTCTCAATACTTACACTTAAGTAACATCTGCACTCAGACAATGAAACAAGCTACATTGTTACTATCTAACCTGAACTCTAAAGTAGTTCTCCCAGCTGCTATAACTATCTTCCACTCCACTTAGATTTCTGCACGCAGTGGTCACATCAAATCAGCAATGGGATTATTTGAAAGTTATGTGTGTATATGTATATATATACATATACATGTAAATGTATATGTTACATATTATATATTAATAATGTTATATTATATATTATTAATACATAACACCTTATAATACATTATATATTGCATGTTATTATAACACAACAAATGTGTTTATATATTTTATGTATATATGTTTCAGTTGGCCATAGTAGTCTTCCTGTGCCTCAATTTCTGCCCCATCTATGAACTACAGTTACTTACTGTATTTTGCCATGTATAATGTACTCCCTTGTGTACTGTGCACCCATGTTTTTTGGGGCCCAAACTTTCAGAAAAATATTGTTCATTTTAATTTTTTTAGTTCAATGTTGTATTTATTTATATTTAGAAACTAAATTGATTATCGTATTCCAGGGTATTATTTTGTATACAGATATTTTTATAGCTTTCTGGAGTTACATTACATAAGCATAAATAAATAAATTAAAAATATTCATATAGATACAGAATTAGTACTACCCATCTATAATGCACATCCTTATTTTTCCCTCAAAATTTTGGGCGACAAAGTACACATTATACATGGCAAAATACAGTACATCACACTGGGAAAGGTAAAGCAAGATATGGTCAGTTTGTATATGTATTTTGGAATTTACAGAATGCCTTTTAAAAGTTCGTATTTCTCTTCTTATATTTCTTATTTTCTTTAGTCACGACATTATCTAGTTCATTCTGTTATGATATTTATTATCTGTATCATTTGTTACTCTTCATTATCTCTTCAATTATATATCTGAAATATTACTTTTCCCTATTCAAATGTTCTGATCTACAATTTATTACCTCATTCTAGTTTTTGGTTTTTAGATTTTATTTCTTTATTTTTTAGAGAGAGAGGAAGAGAAGGAGAAAGAAAGGGAGAGAAACATCAATGTGTGGTTGCCTCTCATGTGCCCCCAACTGGGGACCTGACCTGAAACACAGGCATGTGGCCCCAGCTGGGAATTGAACCTGTGACCCTTTGGTTCCCAGGCCAGCACTCAAACCACTGGGCCACACCAGCCAGGATATCATTCTAGGTTTTTTTTTTCCCTATGCTACTCACAAATACATTTCTTAGTCTCCCCAATTGGAAATTTTTCTTTGACCCACTTATTTATTTATTTTTAACTATTGATTGATTTATTTTAGAGAGAGGTGGGGAAGGTGGGCAGAGAGAGAGAGAGAGAGATATGGGTTTGCTATTCTACATATTTATGCATTTATTGGTTGATTCTTGTATGTGCCCTGACCTATGATTAGACCTACAGACTTAGCTATGAGGGTGATACTGTAACAAACTGAATTACCCAGCCAGGGACTATTTATTTGTTTTTAATTTAATGGTTGTTTTCACTGTCTGCACCTGGGAGACTTAAACAGAGAAACAGAAAACACAAAGCAACACTAAGTCAGTAGGTCACAAGAAGACAAGTGTATTTGCACTTACATAAAATACCTGGACTAGTCAAACTCATAAAGACAGAAAGTAGAATGGTAGTTGCCGGGGACTGAGGCGGGAAGAATTTGGAGTCACAGTTTACAGGACACAGGGCTTCAGTATTTCAGGATAGAAAGGTTTCCGGGGATGGAGGGTGGTGATGGGTGCACAGCAGTGTGAATGCACTTAGTACTACTGAACTGCATGCTCTGCAAAATGGTAAGTGTAAATGTTATATTGTATGTACTTTACTACAATTTAAAGTGAAAACTAAAATACATAAGATTGAACCATGGGCAATTTACCTGTACCAAAAAAGGAAATCTAATCATTCGGATTATTGATTTTGAAGGAATTATAATATAATAAAAAGTACGTAAAGATTTTTAAAAGACCCAGGAAAACCAAAAAGCAAACTGAACCAACCAAACAAAAAACACTTCCAGAATCCTATTCAAAACAATTAAATCAGAACTTCTGGAAGGTGGTCCTGGGCATCGGTAAGTGTTAAGTGTCCTGAAGTAATTATTGTGCAATCAAGACTGAGAGAAACTTGTCTTTTTAACTTCTCTATTTCCTCATGTGCACTTCAGATATAAAGTTCTATAAAGTGAATGTAATGACATTGAATTAAAAAATTCTAAAGTAACAGCTTTATCAAGCATTTCAGTGCCAGAAATTTGGATGCTCAATTAATATTAAACCATGTTTAATTAATATGAGAGAAGACATCTTATGGGTCAAAGTGATGAGTTCTGTTGTGGGCAAGTGAACCAGGCATATGAAAATATGTGGGATACCATTGTAAATTTTGACCTAAAATGTATTTTAAAAGGCAGCAGCTGATGATACAAATTTGGGCAAAATTGGTATGAGGAACATATTTTAAATTCTGTCAGTTTTTGATAACATCAAAGGACAAGATAAAGAAAGAAAAAAAAGGAATAAAATGAACACATTCAGATAATTTAAAGCATGTCATGATTTAAAACTACAGGACTTGGAATCAACAGCCTTGCATGCAAGCGTAATAATCCCGTGTAGGAAACAGCAAAATATTCATTCTCTCTGAAGCAATGTTCTTCACTCATTAAATAGGATTACTATAATTTGTTAGAGCTTATGTGAGAAATATATTTGATAAAAGAATATCAAAAAGTAATACTGTAAATGTAGCCTATTATGTTTGTAATTCTTGAAGTGAAGAGACAGGAATATATTTAGAGAAACATGATATCAACTATACATTATTATTGCTCAGGATAGAGTGGAGAAACACAAAAAACAAAATACTTTCTAAGAAAATATTTTAATAATTGAGAGTTTTCCCTAGGGAAAAAGTGAAGAAGGAAAAGCAAAAGCTTTCTTTGTAGGATATCATTAGAAAGTTGGCATGAGAGGAAAGATGATATGTAATACTAAGATAATCTTTTTTTGGTAATGGAAGTTTTAGAACCACTGTCAGGTGAATAGGCAAAATCTAGTAAACTATTAGGGATACAGAAATGAAATACTCTTCTTCAATCACCAAACTGACTAAGATTTCAAAGGATAATAATGAATGCAAAGCAATGGTACCATGAATCCACGGATCATTTGGGGTTACTTAGCTATATTGTAAGAATAAAATACTGGTTTCTCAAGACAGTCTGAAAAAAGAATGTAAAATATATCATTAGTTTTTATAGTCATTATATTTGATATGATAATATTTTAGACATGTTTGTTAAGTAAAATATATATTTAAATTAATTTCACCTTGTTATACCTTTTAAAATGTGGCTATTAGAAAAACCTAAAATTACCTATGTGGCTCCCTTTGTTTTGGACAGGTAATGAAACAGCCTTATTATTTTATGCTCTTACAAATAAATATTGGAAGTAAAATTTGTGCATCAAAATGGCTGACTTCTAAGTTTTAAGTATTTTCCCCCTCCCTATCACCTGATCGGAATTTAGTAGCAAGTCAAAGTGACAACCACCGTGTTCTGCAACCAGCACGGAGCGTCGTCTCCCCTTTTATTCAGTTGTGTGAAGCGAGATGCAGTTCACACAACGCTTGTGTCTGCTCCTCCGCTCAGAGTATGGTCACTCTAACAAAACTCTTCATTTAGTCAAATGAAGAGACCAAGTGGGGTGTCATCACCACACCAGTACTTTATTTCAGCTCAAGGAAGAATTTCTTGTTACTTGATTTTCTGGATTTTTCATTTTCCACATGCATTGATGGGTTTTATGATAAGAATTTATAAATATAAATTTAAATTATTATTGATAAAAATCAAGCTCCTCTTGTTTTTTGTAACACGTTTCAAAGACTTACATTTTTTAAATTTCCCATAAGACAGTGCATATTGCTGAAATATGTTATAGTATGTTCCAATTAGATACCAACGATGATAGACTATTTCAGTAAGCAAGTTTTTAAAGAAATCATATAGAAAGCATTCTTTAGATTACAAAAAAATAAAATAAAATGGTGGAGTTGGAACAGAGAGACCGGATTTCTGCTTCGTTTACACGCCCCCACCACTGCTACAGGTTTGAGACACACCCACGGAACAATAAATCACAGGTCTCTGTGCTCTTATTATGGGAAAATATAATTACAAGGAAGTTGTGAAGCCAATGAAAATGACCTTTGTTAAAAATTTTAAATGCATTTTTTTATTTTCAAACATAAATTTACTGTATTGATCAAACTTAAATGTAATTATATCGTATCATTTTAAAAATAATTGTCTACATTACATTCTCCAATTTCACTAAACCAAAATTTATCATCCTGTATTAGTACTGCTCAAAACTTTTAAACTGTTTTTATTTGGGTAACTAATACTACTCCTAGTCACCTATATTACTTATACTATTCCTACTTCTACTATAATATTAATATTATCTTAGTCAAATCCATATCTATTTGTCTTTCTGATCACAAAGTTTATACTCCAAATTGAACTATTGATATTATTATCTGGGTTTTTAAATAATCTTTTTATCTCTCCCCACACCAGAAACATAGAGGAATATAAACACAATTACATTGATGAAAGTGTTATAGACTTTTTAAAAAGTTTAATTATTCTACAGTCAGCCTTTGAGAAGAAATAGCAAACTCAGTAAGTAACACAGAGATTTAAAACATGTGCCAGATGTAGAGCATCTGCATTGTTTGGTCCACACACAAAATGAAAAATGAAAACTTTTCATTTATCAATAAAACTATAACATAATTAGAATTTTTATCTACCTCTATCACTTAAAGTTTCTTAAGAAAAATTTTACAAGTTTTGGTTGGAAATATCACCGCAATATACAAATGGTAATGCTGCTGCATAAGTTTTCCAGAGACTTAATTAGCATTATTAATTAGAGACATCACAATACTGTAAAGTTGCATTAATTTAAGAGCTATGTTCTTCTTTCTTCAGATAGCAATTACTCACTTATTTCTTTGTTTTACAATAGCTCTTGGCAATAAATATCCATGATATTTTTAATTCCCAATTTTATTTTCAGAATATATGTTTTTAATTTTCTTATTGTATTGCCAAGCATTAAATGACTATGTTTAACTTTAGTGTTAAATTTATTCTGAGACATATTCCATTACATGAAATAGTTTTACACTAAATATGACTGTTCCAGAGATTAATGTGTAATGTTCAATCCAATTTCTAATTCACAGGAAATTAAAATTACAATGGAGAATTCTATTTTATAATATGCAGGAAAACACATGGAATTCTTATCAGTAAGGTCTGTCCCCAAGACATCTGAAAGAGGCCTTTATATTAAATATGCTGTCTAAATCAGGTTTTTCATCAATTTGAAGTCATTGGTAGTCAAAAGCAATATGTCTCAGTGGCTGCTTCTTACAACTCAAAGAAATGTATATGAAAATCAAGATGAAAGTGCAAAGAATATAAACTGTATTGAACTTCAGATAGACAATTACAGCAAATTACAATGACTGTGTTGATGTTATTAGTAATTGTCCATTTAATTTTGTTAAAGATTGTCCCATGATTTCAATAATAGATACAAAGTTACAGATATAAGATAAACATTTAACATAGAATAAAAATTTATTTATTAGAAAATTTAAAATAGATTTTAAATCTACACCAGAGGCCTGGCTGGTGTAGCTCAGTGGATTGGGCGCGGGCCTGCGAACCACATGATCGAGGTTCGATTCCCAGTCAGGGCACATGCCTGTGTTGCAGGCCAGTTCCCAGTAGGGGACTCACGAGAGGCAACCATACATTGATGTTTCTCTCCTTCTCTCTTTCCCTTCCCCTCTGAAGATAAATAAATAAAATCTTTAAGAAAAAGAAAATTTAAAATAGAGATGATTTAAAAAACTTGCTCATCTATAGATGAAAGTAATGGTTGCACCAAAGAGTCTAGTAAGGGAAATAGGTAAAAATTTATTCTGATCATTTAATTTAGTTTTAAAGTAAACAGAGTAACTGTTGGTCAGAAGTGAGAAACTGGTTATCAGCCTTCAGCATGAATAACAGGGCCCCTTGTTAAAGATACACTTTCTACAAAAGGTAGGAAGACAGATGCAAGGGTATCACAGAGATGCAAAACTTAGCTCAATCAAGAAGTGACATGAAGTGTAGTATTTCAGAAAGTGTCCCTGTAAATTGCTATATTTATAAAGTTTCAGATTGCTTTATTATGTATTCATCCCCAAAATGTATTTGTAACACATTGTTTAAATACGTATTTACTTATTGGTAAAATACATCAAATGGTGTAAGGACAATCTGATACTAACAATTAAATTTTGTCATATTATTGTCTGATTTAGTCTCAATGGAAACATGCCCATCAAGATTTTATCATGATTATCTAAATTGTTTTCAGCAAATTTTCAAGGCAAGAATTTTGTTGAAGTAAACAAGAAATTTTCAAATTGCAAAAATTAATAAGTCAAAGATTTTCCCACTTAATAATGACCTTAGACTGAGAATAAATATGTAGGTTCAACATACTCATAATTAAGTTGCAAATATTTTATTTTTGTTATCTGTAAATAATAGAGACTACATAAAAAATTCTGCTAAACGAATGACTGAGGTGCCCTGGCTGGTGTGGCTCAGTGGATTGAGTGCTGTCCTGCGAACCAAAGGATCGATTCTCAGTCAGGGCACATGCCTGGGTTGTGGGCCAGGTCTCTCTGAGGAGATGCGTGAAAGGCAAGCACACATTGATGTTTCTCCTTTGTCTAAAAATAAATAAAATCTTTTTTAAAAATACAAAAAGAATGGCTGAAGCTAATTTACAGAGGTACTCATGACATAAAAATATATGATTATAGAAGATAATGCAATATACCCTTGAACTATATTTACAATATCTAAAAGTACAAAACAAATAAGATCTACTATTTTACCAAAGAATGGAATGCTTTTTAAAATAGGCCAAATAAAATTTTTAAAATGTTCCTTAAATATATATATATATAAAGTATGTTTAAACTAAAATTTTGACTAATATAGAGAACTCTTTATATAAACAAATACTAATATGTTAAATATTTGGTTTTACATGATACTTTGCTTATTGTATGTGCTAAAAACTAAAATCTTACAAAAATAGCTATTAAGTCCGATTCAAATATGATGTTTTATATAGTATAGTGTCACAACAAAAGTAATTATATTATATTATAAAATAATATATTTTAAAGTTAATATGATTAAATAAAAATAAACAATTTGAATTATCAGTATTAATCTAAATATTAAAGTTTTGTATATAAGCTATAATTACAGAAATTCATAATACAGGTTATCCTTAAGTTTTGATAAAACTTATAAGTATAGTAAACTGTAAACTAAGGGACCCAAACAATCTAGGTAACCTAAGGCATACAAGTGAATGGTGAGGACAACAAGGGTGGCCCTTGTGCCCTGTTAGATAAAAGACAAGAAGACGTAAAAAGAAATATGAACTGCAAGGTATCAGCAATCTATGGGTTTCATTAGTCTAAGGGTGCAAGTTAGATCAAATTTACATTGACATTCTTAAATTACAGTCACTTTCTATTTGATATATCTGCACAAAAATCTACTAGGCTTTAATAGATTGATTCAGAGAATCCCCAGGGCTTGGAGTATTTTTAAAATACCTTTTTTTAGAAAGACATAGAATCCATTGTCTCAATTGTATGCAGTTTATTTATATTCTATTTTTTATTTTTTTTACAATTTTAAATTTTATTGAGAACCTTAAATCAAAATGCAAGAGTATTAAAGTTTTTGGCAATATTTATAACCCAACCATTTTAAAAATACAGTTTCTAACAGAAGATGGCATTTTAAAGAATATTTATCTTGGCTTTGAGGACTATATACTTCTCCTTCCCACAGAAATCTCCATTTTTAAAATAGGAATTGTTTTCTCTGTCACTATTTTCCTTGCAAATTTTTTTCCAATTTTTTTATTTAATTATTTTTCAAGTACAGTTTTCTGTCTATTACTCCCATCCTATCCCACCCTCCATCCTCTCCCCTCCCTCCCATTTTCACCCTTCTCAGTTGTTGTCCATGTATCCTTTATATAGGTTCCTCTAAATCCCTCCCTTATTTCCCCTGAAATTCCCTCCCCTCTCCCCTCTGGTCACTGTCAGCCTGTTCTCTATTTCAGTGTCTTTGGTTATATTTTGCTTGCTTGTTTGTTTTGTTGTTTAGCTTCCTGTTAGAGGTGAGATCATATGGTATTTGTCCTTCAACACCTGGCTTATTTCACTCAGCATAATGCTTTCCAGTTCCATCCATGTTGTTGCAAAAGGTAGGAGCTCCTTCTTTCTTTCTGCAGCATAAAATTCCATTGTGTATATGTACCATAGTTTTTTGATCCATTCATTTACTGACGGGCACCTAGGTTGCTTCCAACTCTTGGCTATTGTAAATTGTGCTGCTATGAACATTGGGGTGCATAGGTTCTTTGGGATTGGTGTTTTAGGGTTCTTAGGATACAATCCCAGCAGTGGAATTGCTGGGTCAAAAGGCAAGTCCAATTTTAGTTTTCTGAGAAAATTCCATACTGTTTTCCATAATGGTTGTACCAGTCTGCAATCCCACCAACAGTGGACCAGAGTCCCCTTTTCCCCACACCCTCTCCAACATTTGTTGTTTATTGCTTTGTTTATGATAGCCATTCTCCTCGGTGTAAAGTGGTATCTCATTGTAGTTTTAATTTGCATCTCTCTGATAGCTAGCGATATTGAGCATCTCTTCATGTGTCTCTGGATCCTCTGTATGTCCTCCTTGCAGAAGTGTCTGTTCAAGTCCTTTCCCCATTTTTAAATTGGGTTAGTTGTCTTCTTAGAGTGAAGTCGTGTGAGTTCTTTGTATATTTTGGAGATTAAACCTTTGTCTGAGTTGTATGCAGTTTAGAATGTATGTAATTAAGTATTAGTATCTATAGACTTTCACTCTCTACTCCAACATGTAAAAGGCTTGACAGTCATAAGTTCTCCCTTCAAATAAAAAGCCTGAACAATTAACAGGCAATGGCTTTTCTTAGATTTAACTAGAAAATTAAGGTTTTAGATGTCAAAGCAAACTTTCTACTGGGCAAAGTTAATAGGCAAAGAAAACTTTCTTCAAGATTATGGGTAAGGGCAAAAGATTCAATTCAACTCTGGTGAAACAAGTGGCAGGAGAATTTTTTCAGTGCCAGGGTGAGCTAGTGAAAAGGTATTGGAGTGTGTTAGGGGAGGGGGTGATTAATGGGGCATGGTGAGAACAGTAAGTTATTCTGAGTTTATAAACATTTTTTCTCTGTGAATAGCCCAGCCACATTTTCTAATAGGCACCCATGAAAGTTCAGCCCCCATCTTATCTTAGAGATACAGAAATAGGGGCACAATTTCTTTCAGCAATGAACAATACAATTCAAATTTTAAAACATGATGCCATTTACATTAACACCAATAGAAAATATAAAATTGTTATAAATCTACAGATATGTATAAAATCTATGAGGGAAACATGAAAATCCTGAAATTTATTTATAAATAATTTTGTATTTATTCTTCCATGTTTAAACCTCAGGCAGGACATCTTCAAACTAGTCTCCATTTGATGCAGTACATTTATTGAAACTTTTTTTCCACTGTACAAAACAGGTTTTGAACTCATCAATTTTGATGCCTTTTAGTGCTTCTGTTGTTTTTTGTTTTGTCTCTCCCACATCACCAAAAGATTTCCCTTTGAAGATATTTTTCATCCAGGGAAACAAAAAAGTCACTTTGGGTAAGACCAGGTGAATAAGGAGAGTAGGGTACAGGGGTCATGCTGTTTTTGGTCAAAAACTGCTGACCCAGACTAGTACAGTGCAGGCAGGTGCACTTGTAAATCACTCATCATGAAACAGACAAACAGGTGGATAGTCTTCCAAAAATCAAACCAAAGCCAAGTGTAGCTTCTCACAACAATGCCAGCTGCTGTATTGATACAGACAGGTTCCTAGAACACTAATCTAGCAGGGGAAGCTTATACTATAAGGTACCGACCTTCCAGAAGATAATTCTGTTTTGTTGTGTGGTCCCTCCTTGCAAATGAGGGTACTGACACAGTTATGATTAAGGAGATAAGATTTTATAACATGGGTAGAAAGACTCACTGTTAAAATGTCAATTTTCCTTAATCTACAGATTCAATGAAATCACATGCAAAATCTCAGGAATTAATTTCATGCATATTTAGAAATTCTGAAGTTTATACAGAGAGTCAAAATTCCCAACATCAAACAATATTTATATAACTGAGAAGAGAAATGTCTTTATATAAAACCAGACTGCAATGTATGTGAAGGTTGACTGATTTTTCAAATGCTAGTTGGCTGATTCTTCATGTGCTGAAACCCACAAAACAAGCAATAACAAAATATGAAGTCTGTCTGGAAGGTATCCAACCATGTAATATGAAAAATAGAGACATATATTGAAGAAAATATAAGATACAAGAAGTAACATATGTGGGACAATAATGTCTCTGTCCTCTTAAAAGTAGGCATCTTTGGACCTCACACGGTTCTCCCAATCACCATCAGCTGCCCCATTGTATTTTCCTAAATCTCATTAACAGTCTGAAATCTCCTCCCTTTCAAACGTGATTTGAGTTTTGGGAAAAGCCAGAAGTTGCAGGGCTCCAAATCTGGGCTGTAGAAGGTTAAGTAACTGGGATGATTAGATGTTTCATCAAAAACTCTGCACAGGATGTGATGCATGAGGAGGTGCATTATTGTGATGAAGCTGCCAATCACCAGTTGCCCATAGCAACTTTGGTGATGCCTAAACTGTGGAATGCCTATATCCTTCTGAATCATCCTAATAGTTCCCCAAAAGGAATGGTTCAAGCTTAACGCAATATTTGATGCAGATTTGTTGCCCTGCTCATTCAATCATTTTGAATGTGACAGCCACACAGTACACATGCTCACTCAGTGGTGTCTACCACTGATGACCAGTGACCAGTACAGTGAAGTCATAATTTTTCACTCATGTACATTCCAGCCTATTCTCTTTGGCTGCCAGGTTATATTGATGTTGTTATACTAACAATGTCTGGACATTTCCAGACATACTTCCTATATGAAGAAACATAAACACATTTAAAGGAACAAATTAAATGTAGAGATATTCACCCTAATGAAGTAAGTGTATATGAAGTATCAGACACAAATGTAAAATTGTCATCATAAGGATGGTCAATGAACTAAAAGAGCACAGATAGACAACTAAGTAAATCAGAAAAAACAATGCGTGAACAAAATGCACCAACAGAGATATAGAAACTATAAAGAAGAAAAATGAAATTATGGAATTAGAGATTAAAATAACTGAGATGAAAAATGTATAACAGGCTTGACCAATTAGAGAAAAGAGTCAGTGAATTAAAGATAGGACTTTTGAATTGCCAAAACATTGGGGAAAAAGAATGAAGAAGTTAGGTAGTTTAAAGGACTTTTGAGACATCATCAAGAAGATGATGCACATTGTCTCCTAGCACATTAATGAGCATCCCAGAAGAAAAAAAAAGGAAAGTGAAGTAGCAGAGAAACTATACTACAAAGCAAAAGTAAGACCGTGCTGTAGTGATATAAATGCAAATATATAGACAAATTAAATAGAAAGGAAAGACCAGAAATAAACTTTTGCATATAAGTCAAATGTTTTTTTTTAGAGGGTGTCAAGTCCAGTTGATGGGGAAAGGACCATTTCTCAAACAAATTGTGCTGGAAAAATTGGGTATCCACATGAAAAAGAATGAATTAGGACCCTTCACTAATACCATATACAAAAATCAACTCAAAATGTACCAAAGATATGAATGTAAGATTTAAAGCTATAAAGTTCCTAGAAGAAATTATATAGAAAAACTTCAGGTCTTGGATTTGCCAGGTCAAAGATATAGCATTGAGTGTGAGGCAACTGATTGATGTTTTTCTTTCACATAGATGTTTCTCTCCCATTTTCTCCCTCCTTCCCCTCTCTCATAAAGTAAATAAATGAAACCTTTAAAAATATATCCATAGAGCACAGAATATTCTGGCAAAAATATTTTGAAGATGTGCCTACTCATTATTTACATCAACACTTGCAGTCTGCAGTATAATTAGAATGAGTTAATGTAATGCTGTGCTTTGTGAGCAAGTGGCATAATTTTGCAGAAATTAAACAGTCAGTAAAATAGTGAATTTGAATTTGGTCCATAAGCACAGTAGTTGAAAAGGACAGCAAGATTTTTTGTGTGTGTATATAAATGAAAGTTGATAAGCAGAATATGAACTTGGAAAATTTCTCAGTGTTGGAACACAGATCATATTTTGGTAAGTGATGCCTAAACTGTGGAATTTATTTTCTTCCACTGATGAAACGAATGAAAAATATAGATTAAAAATGTTTTAAGTACATTCACATATTTAAAAATGTATAATTTTTAATTTAATATTATAATATATAGTGAAGTCCATTTTAAAGGTTGACTTTACCATAAAACTAAAATTATATATATAATATTATATACATATAATATATATATATATACTATGCACAATCCAATGTATACTTTATATGCCTTCACTTATTTATTTTTTCAGCATCCTTAGGAAATACTAACTCTTAAATTAATATGAATAAAGATAATGTTTATTTGAGGCAGTGTAGCCAAAATCAAATAATAAGTTTCTGAGTCAGAGTTTCAAGCCAGGCTTTCTAATGTTAAAGCTCTGTACCTGAAAATTTTCTTAGTTCTTCTCATTATGAGGCTTTTTAAAGCAAAGAACATCATGAGAGATGACAGTTACAAGAAGCAGAAGTTACTTCTGCTTTGAGCTAGAAGAATTTGCAGAAGTAACATTTACACTTAGGAAAAAATGAACATTATGTTTCTAAACTGAGATGGGCAGGGAAAAATAGTATTTTGGAGAGAGGAATTATTATGAACAGAGATATGCAGGTTCATAATTTTTTAGAAGACTGACTTATGGTCAACAAATGTTTTATGATTTATTGTTTCTCAGAAGGAACTAAAATTAATATCCATCAAGTAAAAAATATCAAAGTTTGTGAGTCAGACAGGCTTTTCATGATTCCTGTCTGAGCCCACACTTTGAACAAAATAGTTAGTACATTAAAATGTTCATTTCTTATATATCAAATGGCATGGATTTATTTTTAATACATAATATTGTTATCAGGACACTGCAAAATAGAGGATGCACAGTAGTGTGGTAAAGACTTAATAGTTTCTATCTTTCCACCATGCTATTTCTGGTCATTACTTTGAAGCAGAATCAACAATTATTGAGTTATAGCAGTAACACTGTGCACAACATTTCAAAATTTAGCCTGGGTTTGATCAAGAAAAGCAAGGCCAGACACAGTGTTATATTAGAGGAGGGTCATGAACAGGGCCTGAATCATTGATTATTTTAAATACTCTCCCATCATTAATAATTTAGTTATGGGATTTCAGAAGTCATAGGGATCTTAAAGGTATAGTTTAATAGTGATGTAAACAAGTTTTGGTGTTGTTTTCATTTTTCAACTCCTTTCAGGTAGCTTCAAAACTGATCTTGAGTAGGAATAGAGCCTTAGCTTCTCAAACTTACTCAATTCTGAAGTCACACAGCGAGCTTCTAACACTCTGGATGACACGATCATACCCCTTATTAATTAAATCTATATTTCTGAAGGTAAGAGCCAAGAATCATTGTCGATAATTTTAAAGACATGTCTCTCCTTCATCCTCCTGTAGAGAAAAACTTAAGGGCCACTGGCTTGGGAAATGTTATCTTCTGATTTGGGGTTCAGACTAAGGGTTGTGCGTGTAGGCCTGAAAAACAAACAGATTAGTTTAAATTTAGTCAGTCATGGTATAAAATATTCAAAATAATCTAAAATTATTTCTTTTTTATTAGTCATTGATAAAGATTAAGTTTCTTCAAATATTTGCAAGTGCTAATTATTCTAAATATGCAAAGTAACATAACATTAAATTGAATTTAGAAAATAATATAGAAATTGCATTTCTATAACTAAACGAAGTCAACTTCATGTTTAAATTCAAATGGAGCATTAGTGGCTGAGGATTTAAATATCAGGCAATCTTTCTAAATGCAGATATCTAAGATTTATCATTTAATCTTTTTCTCATTGAAAATGCACTCCTTTTTGGCTTTTGATTCCATCAAATCTGACAGATGGAGTGATAACGTATAAGCATCTTTCAGCTTAAATGGCTTTTGACTTTATCCGCAGAACTTTCTATTAGAAGTCGTGTAATAACCTCCATTACCAAGTAGATATTACCAAGAACTGTTATCACCACTCAAATTGTATTCTTCTGTGAATTCTTCTCATATATCTCAATTTATGAAAGTTGACTCCAGTTAAATTAATTATTTTCTTCTCTCAAAACAAGGCTTCTCCAACGGTACCATCATTTTGTCTGTTGCAACAGCCTTATTTACTACACATTATTGAAATTTGTCATTTATGTAGAATTTAACAATGTTGGAAAATTATGTTTCACCCTTTATCTATCTGTCTATCTATCTATCTATCTATATCTATATATAATGTGTATGTAAGTTCCTTTGGCATGACATGATTTCTATTCACTCAATGAGTTATTGACATATACTGTAGGCTTTGTGTCAGGAAATAGATCTATCAAGCAAAATAATCCAATTGCCAACTAATGGTGAACAAGTAGAAGAAGAAGTGGTGAAAGTATAGCCCAAGGAATCATATCTAATCACGGTCATTATAGAGGATACATTTATTAAAAGTGTTAAGTGGTATTTTCCTTTCTTTTCTCTTTTTACATAATAAATTTAGTATGCATTTGCTTTAGGAAAAATTACTCTAACAGTATGCTTTTATTAATTACTTGCAGTAAGGACGAAGAAATCATAGCGTGCTGATATAAACTAAACATACTAAACTAAACTAAACATATTTTATTTTAGATAATGTGGTTTGTATAAGAACATAAGCACAGTCACAAGCTCCACTGGTAAAATATAAGCAGCATAATAACTTGGATAAATAATTAAAATTTACTATTGCGTTAATTTTAAAAAGCACGTGCACAGTCAGATCATGTTCATTTTATGAACTGTTTGTGCAACAATGGAGGAACTTTAGAAAATCTATGTACATTCTAAATGAAAAACATTAAGTATTCATGAGCTTATTGTGTGGTGTATCTGGCAATACAGTGTGCATATATTTATGTGTATATAAAAATTGGTCTCAGTGTATTAAATATAAAATGAACATGCCCTACTAATATTTATGAAAGAACAGTTGATGCAAATTTTAGAAAAATTAAGTTTTTTTAAAGTTACCAGATGCAGAAAAAATTGATGGAACACACTTCACAATAATTTTGGGAAAGTTATCAACTTCCCTGTATTTTTGCAAGGACTGCTCCAATTTAAATTATGCCCATTGTAATCCAGTGACTGAAACATATATGTGTAGAATTCTGAACAAATTGTTGGTATAGTAAAAAATGCATATTCTCACAAAACAAATTGTGTCCTAACTCTGGTGTTTCTCAGTAGACTGGGTGTCATCCCACAAACCTAAAGATCACCAGTTCAATCTCCAGTCAGGGCACATGCCTAGGTTGTAGGCCAGGCCCATGGTTGAGGGCATGCAGAGACAACCAGTCTATGCTTCTCTTACACATCAATATTTCTCTCTCTCTCTTTCTTTCCCCTTCTCCTCTCTCTAAAAATAAATAAATAAAATCTTTAAAATTATCTCTTAGATATTATTCATAATTTTTTAAGAAAATTCAGGCTTCATCTTTAATGTTTAAAGTAGCTCCAAACCTCTTTCTGATTTTTTAGACAATTTGTATCACACTTATTGTCTGTGCAGTAGCATTGAGATTTCGATGGTTCTCCAAATCCTTGCTCATCATTAGTCACATCTTCCTAACTGAATGACAAATTTCAGAGATTTACTTATTAACATTTTAACCTTCTCTTTGATACCAAATCATTTACCACTTTGCATAGTGCCTGATGGGATATAGTATATATTCTATATTGTTCTCCAAATTAAGGTCCACCCCTGAACCCGTTAATCAGTGTTAAATCATTATTGAATCCCCTGTTGTCTAGATGCATGCATTTTAACCCATTACTAATTTTACTACCATAAAGTTAATATTTACATCAAGCATTACAGTTTCATAATAATTTTATGTCAAGATTAACTTACATCTAATGCAATACTGAGAATGTTTATCTAGAATCACTCTCAGTGATGAAGCAATTCTTGTGGATTTCAGAGAGATTGAGTCCATCACCTTGATTTCATTAGCATGAAGTATGGTCAACTTAGATATCAAAGCAAAAATAAAACATGTGCAATTTGGACTTCCATCCAAGATGGATATATGTAGATATACATTGCCTCCTTGCACAACCAGAGGAAGGGAAACAACAAATTTAAAAACAAAAAATAACAAGAATTGCCAGAAAAATTGAACTGCATGGGTGTCCAACAACCAAGGAGTTAAAGAAGAAGCATTCATCCAGACTGGTAGGGGAGGCGGAAACAGGCAACTGGGTAGGAGAGGACCCATGGCAAGGCAGGGGCTGGAGGACTAGGGTGGGCAACGTGGCAACTGGCAGAACTGACAGACCCACATATGCATGTGAATTAACCAGGAGGAACAACTGGGGAGCAAGACAAACAAACCATGCAACCAAGGCTTCAGGTGAAAGGAAATAAAGTATCAAAACCTCAGCCTGAAAAGACCTGTGGGGGTTGTGGTGGTGGGAGAAACTCCCTGTCACACAGGAGAGGTTGTTGGAGAGAGGGTTCTAGAATGTACACAAACTCATCCACCTGGGAATCAGCACCAGAAGAATCCATTTGCTTGTGAGTAGTGGAGGAAGTGACTGAAAGTGAGCTAAGAGCCCAGCGAGCAGCATTGTTTCCTCTCAGACCCCTCCCCCACTTACAGCACCACAACACAGCCAGGGTTGCCCCACCATGGTAAATACCTAAGGTTCCACCCCTTAGAATGTAACACGTATGTTGAGACAAAAAATTATGGCCCAAATGAAAGAACATCTCAAAGCTCCAAAACCAGAACTAAGCAACAAGGAGATAGCCAACCTATCAGATGCGCAGTTCAAAACACTGGTTTGTCAGGATGCTCACAGAAATGGTAGATTATTGTAACACAATAGAGGAAGAGAGAAGGCTGTGCAAAGTGAAGTAAAGGAAAGTGTATAGGAAAACAGCAGTGACAAGATGGAAACCAGGATGGAAATCATCAGTTTAGAAAAGGAAGAAATAAATATTCAACCAGAAAAGAATGAAGAAACAAGGATGTAAAAAATGAGGAGAGGCTTAGGAGCCTCTGGGACAACTTTGACTATTCCAACATCCAATTCATAGGGGTTCTAGAAGGAAAAGAGGAAGAGCAAGAAATTTAAAACTTATCTGAAAAAAATATGAAGGAGAACTTCCCTAATATGGCAAAGGAAATAGACTTTCAGGAAGTCCAGGAAGCTCAGAGTCCTAACATTGGACTTAAGGAAGCACACACCAAAGCACATCATGACTACACTACCCAAGAGTAAAGATAAGGAGAGTATCTTAAAAGCAGCAAGAGAAAAGAAGACAGTTACCTGCAAAGGAGTTCCCATTAGACGATCAGCTGATTACTCAAAAGAAACTTCACAGCCCTGGCCGGTGTAGCTCAGTGGATTGAGCGTGGGCCTGCAAACCAGAGGATCACAGTTCGATTCCCAGTCAGGGCACATGCCTGGGTTGCAGGCCAGTTCCCGGTTCCCGGCAGGGGACGCACGAGAGGCAACCATACATTGATATTTCTCTCTCTCTCCTTCCCTTCCCCTCTAAGATAAATAAATAAAATATTTAAAAAATTAAAAAAAAAAAACTTTACAGGCAAGATGGGGCTGGAAAGAAGTATTCAAACTCATGAAAAGAAAGGACCTACATCCAAGATTACTCTACCCAGCAAAGCTACCATCTGGAATTTAAGGGAACTGACCTTCTCAGATAAGGTCAAGTTAAAGGAGTTCATCACCACCACACCCTTATTGTATGAAATGTTAAGGGGAGTTATTTAAGAAAAAGAAGATCAACAATATGAAAAGTAAATTGGCAATGAACTCACAACTATCAACAAGTGAACCTAATAAAGCAAAAATCCAAAACAAAAACAAACTAAGCAAACAACTAGAACAGGAATAGAATCACAAAAATGGAGATCACATGGAGGGTTATCAGTGGGGAGGGGGTGAAGGAAAAGTACGAGGAATAAAAAGCATAAATAGTAGGTACAAAATAGACAGGGGAAGGTTGAGAATAGTATGGGAAACAAAGAAGCCTAAAAACTGATATGTACAACCCATGGACATGAACTAAGGTGGTTGAATGCTGGTGAAAGGGGCGGGCACAGGGTGGAGGGTAATAAGGAGAGAAAAATGGGACAACTGTAATAACATAATCAATAAAATATTTTTAAAGTATGCAATGCAGAGAATGTATTACATCAATGACCACATGTCATTAGTTAGATCCAAGAACAATTCATATATCGACTTCAGTTTTCTACATCACTGAACACTTGTTTTGTGAAAATATCTGTCTATCCTTTAGTTAATAGAGACAAGCTGATGCATTTCTGATAAACAACTACTGGATGCTTTTGATTTTCTTGCTTGTTTTTGAGAGAAAAAATCTCTTCTCAGAATTATTAAAAATAATCTGAAAAAGTCCATCAAAGAAAAACACAGTGTGAATTACTATCTATCTATTGCTTTACTTCATCAATCCTCTAGTACATTTAAATCCTTCTAAAAGCTTGTAATAAAAGGTTATGATGGTTAAATTTGATAACCTCATACATGGAAATTCTAGTAGAATTTTCTTATAATTAGAGACAAAGAGTTTAATTGAGATGGTTTATATACTTTTAAAATTCAAAAACCAAACTAGTGTAAAGAAATCTAATATGTTGTCAACAAGTTATCCTCATCACAAGGATCTTGATAAAAGGAAGACAGGAACAGTCAGAGGAAGAGTAGGGGCAGGACAGTGGAAGCAGAGGCGAGAGAGATGTGAAGATATTGCACTGTCGCTCCCGAAAATAGAGAGAGGAAGCCATCAGTCGAGAGATGCAGCTTCTCTGAAACCTGGAAAAGGCAAGGGAAGAGATTATCTCCCAGGGTATCTGCAGCACAGCCTGACAGCACATGGAACTTGAACCTCCTGACATCCATAACTAAAAGATACTAATTGTGTGCTGTTTTAAGCCACTAAAATTATAATTTGTTACAGCAACCACAGTAAATTAATACTATATTATAAAAACAAGTTCTGCTTTTTTATATGAGACAAAAATGTTTGTTAAAATGTTTTATGTATAATTCTAGCTTTTACTGAATGAACAATTTGCTTTGAGGGGGCTCTGTGCTAATCATATTGCAATTAGCATGTTAAAAGCTAATAGGTAAAATTTTTCTAGGTTTAATTTCTGTAACAATTTGTTCTCACACCAATTAATACAATTAAAATGCAACGATTTAGATATATGTATTCTATTTATTTTTTTCTGATTGAAATACAGTAAAATGCTTTTTCTGTAAACAGATGTTTAATTATTTATTAAAATAAGTGTTTTAATTATTCTTAGATTCTACTCAGAAAAGCTAAACTTAACCATAACCAACTATTTTCTTGATGGTGTGATGTGTGGTCTATCAATGGCTTTCTAAAGCAGGATTGAAAGCGGAAGGTGGGGGTTGGGTAGGGCAGAAGATAATAATGGGGGGGAAGTGGGGACAACTATAATTGAACATAACTATTTTTTTATTCTGCAAATTCTCAAGTGTGTATAAGAGAGATGAGTAGAAAAATTATCTTTAGTTTTAATTTAGAGTACTTCAATTCAGTCTCAGAAACCATTAAGAGTATTCATTGATGCTCTTTACATTATAGCCCTTGCTCTTGTCCTTCTGGGAACATAGTAGGATTATACTTCCTCAGTTCTTTTGAAGATAAGTACAGCTATTACGTGGCCAATGAAATGAGGGAATACAGCACACCTGTCCATGTCCTGTCAAAGTTTTCAGTGCCAGTGCGTTTACCTACATGAGAGCAGGTAAGCAACTTCATTGATATTGGGCTTCCATTAGCCTCCATTTCTTTGTGACATATCTTCCTTTCTCAGTCACGTGATATAAACAAAGAATAAACTTTGTTGCTTTTAGCCAAAGAGTTTTGAGTTAAATTTTACTCACCACCGTATAACAATCTAACTTGATTGATATACCAGTATTTAAAGTAAAGTAACTTCAATGATACAAAACTACAGTACACTTAACTTAATCACTAATTTTTTTTCACTTTCATTGGTTTGGTCCAGTATCATTATGAGATCTTTACTCAATTTTAGGAATAGCGTGATAAACATCAGCATCCTGCAAACTCGGATTCTCTGTAAAAAGCACACTTTAATTAAGCAATAAAGTCAACTGAATTTCTGTTCTTAAATTTAATTTCCTTGCCTACAAATTATAACCCTAAGGCACAACAGCTTAATAATAAATTTGGTGCAGCCACTGTGCCAGACAGGCTTGCTGTCAGGTAAGATATAAGGGACTTGCTGAAGAGAATATCTGATCTTCAATGCAAAAGTGTAAATTATAAAAGTTATTTGAAGGGAGTAAATTTAAATTAAGAATTTTACTGGGATGTGATCCTGATCTTTCTCCTTGTTTACAACCTTATTCTATTCTTAAATTTTGTCAAACTAAAGAGCTCTCACAATATTAAATTCTTCTCTCTGTCATATTCATTGATTTAATGTTTTACCCTTGAATGTATCATTTCTACAGCAGATGAGTAATGTGTGAGCCCAAGGCCAAGCTCTAGCTCCCATCTTCCTGACCTGTTTTGCCATCCCCCACTTTCCAAATACACTGAAACACACATACGCTCTGTCACACACACAAACACACACACACATATGACATTTATGGCTATCTCCATTTACCATTACGAATGTCAGATGATAACACACAAAAAAGCTCCAGTGAATACTATGTAGGTAATTATAGATAATCTAATTGATCCATTATATGCTCCTTGTATTCAACATGCATAAAGGTTGCAATATTTTTCTAAGACTTCTGGACACAACAAAATACTGTTTAATGTTTTAAATAAAATATTTTAAAAATATCTTATTTATTTATTTTCAGAGAGGGGAAGGGAGGGAGAAAGAGAGGGAGAGAAACATTAATGTGCCATTGCCTCTCAAGCACCTCCTTCTGGGGATCTGGCCAGCAACCCAGGCATGTGCCCTGACTGGGAATCAAACCAGCAATGCTTTGGTTGGGAATCTGGTGCTTAATCCACTGAGGCACACCAACCAGGACACACACTACATTTTTAAACCATTCTTTTCATCTTATATAAAAAAAAATAGTGAGCTATGATTTTCATTATACAACATACTTGTATTCCTGCTCCATTCTTACTAATTTGCACATTTTCAACTATTCACTTCCACATACTGAAAGTTTGGGGCCACATCATATTTTTCATATTGCATTGTTTTATTTCACATGTTTCTCCTTACTCTCATCTTTACCAAGTTCTAATGTCAGAGGAAATGGAATTATTTCATAATAGTTTTATTGTGACAGAACTCACATGCTAAATATACAACTTCTAAATTTATACAATTCTGTGATTTTGAGTACATCTACAGAGTTGTGTGATCATCATTACTAACTACCTTCAGAATATTTCATCACTCTTCCAAAAGCCCTACACATATTTGTACCCATTTTTCCTCCCTCTCTTGCAAACCAGCCCTGACAACAGCTAAGCTACTTTTGGTCCCCATGTTTTGGTCTATTCTGGATATTTCACATGAAAGGAATCATAAGCACCTATGAACTCAAAGGAAAGTAGACAAGGGCACAAGATATTGAAAAGCAACTGTGGTATAAATGTGTTCAATGTAACCAAAAATTAGTTCTCCACTAATGGAAGACTTCCATCTACATAAAGACTTGGTTCCATGTGTATTATCTACCCTGCACAATTAAGTCTTCAAAATAATGAATAGTTTTTGGCTCTAAAATCACTCAAAGAAAATAATACATTTATATAAATAGTCAAGGACAGAGATTTTACTAAAACCTTAAGTCCATAATAACAATGAACTACTCTGTCATTGTGATGAGACTCTATGGAACATATCTAGAGTTAAATTCTTCCATGGGACATATAGAAGATGAGAGATATTTGTTTAAGGTGTTGCCTATAGCAACCCTTACACATTACTCAAATACAT
This sequence comes from Sturnira hondurensis, assembly GCF_014824575.4. Lineage (NCBI taxonomy): Eukaryota > Metazoa > Chordata > Mammalia > Chiroptera > Phyllostomidae > Sturnira > Sturnira hondurensis. Next base: position 19,140,169 of record NW_028073511.1, on the reverse strand, counting down.
ATTATGTGATATTTTTCTATGATAAATTATTGTTTTATTTAGACTTAACCGAAGTTTATTTTTCTGTCCCAATTTATTCATAGATATCAAATTAACAAGAAATAACTTTCTAAAAACTTATAAAGGGAAAGATATTAAAAAGTTAACCTAAGGATTCATAACTATTTTTAAAACATTAGAATTAATTTTTTGGAAATCTAGCTATATTTTTACATTTCTCTACACAATAATACAATAATAAGAAAAATCACGTATGAATCACATGTATTGCATTACTTGGTTTTCTATTCTAAGCTATTCATCATTAAGTTTGAACATTTTGCAAGACAAAAAGAGTTTCATAAAAGTTTTTTGTTTTTTTTTTGCCCTGGCTGGTGTAGCTCAGTGGATTGAGCGCGGGCCTGCAAACCATACGATCGAGGTTCGATTCCCAGTCAGGGCACATGCCTGGGTTGCAGGCCAGTTCCCCGCCTCTGGCAGGGGACGCACGAGAGTCAACCATACATTGATATTTCTCTCTCTCTCTCCTTCCCTTCCCCTCTAAGATAAATAAATAAAATCTTTTTAAAAAGTTTTTTTAAGTTTTACAAAAAAGTTGAAGAAAATTATGCTTTTCTGAGGTTTTGAATAATAAGATAAGTTCCTTGCCCTTAAAGTAATAGAAAGAATTAACTTTTGAGTGCAATGAAATTAAAAGGTTTTAGCTTGCCTGATCTGAACAAAGTAAGATGAATTTTTAATACAGTGAATTAGGCAGGTAATGAGGAACAGAATATATAACATTTCTAATTCAGATAAATAGAAGAATTGCCCAGATCCTAAAAGAAATAAATATCATCCATCATAGACACACCTTAAATTATGTTTATTGAAATATATTAATGGCAACAGATATAACAGAACATTAGGTGAATTCTATTGCTGATTTTGTTTTATAAAATTACATTTTATTTTGACCCTCATCTGTAACTTTCTGTGGAATTAATCCTAGGACATTACTCATTTTTGAAGGTGTTAATGTACCATGAAAGATTTGTATTATCATTTGACATACTCTTGTGCCAGGTGTTACATGTTCTCTGCATCTGCCCTGAAGTTCATTTAACCGCTTATAAATCATTATGGCCATATGATGTGTTTCTATGATCATTTCTATCCTTTAAAAATAGTAAAATGCATATTTTAAAATTAAATTGTTCTTTAAAACTTTTTTTATATAACACAATCCCTGTGGATTAATTTTAAACCATTTGTTTTTCTTTTTTTTTTTCCAATTTTTTATTTAATTATTTTTCAAGTACAGTTTTCTGTCTATTACTCCCATCCCATCCCACCCCCCATCCTCCCCCCTCCCTCCCATTTCCACCCTTCTCAGTTGTTGTCCATGTATCCTTTATATAGGTTCCTCTAAATCCCTCCCTTATTTCATATTTAGTTTCATTGTTTGAGCAACTTCTAATATATGTGCCTAGGCATATATTAAGATTACATTCGATGTGATACAGCGACCTGAGATCTAATCCCTGGGAGACAAACCACTTTTCCTGTCTCAAACTACATTATTTACAAGAAGTTGCATTTAAATTTTTTTTTGGTATTACGATCATTACAAATTGTGAGTTATTACACAACAAAATAAAGATAAATAAACATTTCTTACATTGAAGACATTCCTTAGCAATCACAAGTTGACTATATAAGATTATATCAACATTATTTATGTTTATTTTACATCCTATATTTTCAACAGATACACCTAAATATACATTTTAGTGTCAATGAAGTGGAATTTGCATTAACAAAGAAATAGAGTCAAAAGAAATTTTCATGTAATTTGATCACTCAACTGCTTGAGCAAGAGGTTAAGGAAAATTTTTAATTAAAACATGCTTCCTTTCTAAATAAAAATTATTTTAAAGATGCTTAGGGTAAACATTACATCTAAACATGTAAAGCCACTTGAAACATTCAATTTTAAAATAAGAAGCAACCTCTTTCTCTCTCTTTCTCTTTTTTCTTTCTTTTCCTTTTTCTCTCTCCATTTTCTCTGTGAAATACCCCTGTAGTTCTTAGCAACAGCAACCTTTATACAAGCTTCAATGCATTTATACAAGCTTGAATCTTTAGAGTTTAGACAGTATCATCTGGCTTTATGTGATATATTTAATTAATTACAAAAGAGTTATGTGTATCATTAATCTATAAGCTCATAAATCTCATAATAATAAGTTAGAGTGTGTACATTGGGTCCTTTTTAGGTCACTTACAAACTTTCTGTCTTTTTTCTAAAGCGATGGTTACAATGATCTTTTTCGCGTTTATAATATACTTCAACTTTTCTACAAGTATAGAAGACATTCAGAAATACTCAAAAACTTTTATTATTCAGTGACTATTTTGCATCAATTTTTAAAAGTAAAAACAAAGAAGCAGAGATGCAATGTAGGTCTAAGCAATGTGCATAATGAAGTTTTGGTCCTTATATTGAGACATTGATATATACATTATGTATATATATACACACATACATTGAGATATATATTATATAATTATATATATTTACATATCACAGAGATAAAACTAGGCATAAGTCCTTTTACAACATTTATGGAAAGTTACTTATTAGTGTAAGTTTATCACAGGTGAATAGCATGAGTTCCTAATGATTTGCATGTGGTTACTCATTCTTGCAGCAACTCTATAAGGAAGCAGGTAGAAGCTTATGCTTATTTTAAAGATGAGAGAACTGAGGCACAGAGATATTAATAAATTTATTAGAGGCTATAGCCCAAGCAGTGAAGTAATAGGGTTTGTGTGCATAATTATATAGGCTTTGAGTGCTCAAATAATGACCAGAAAAACACATACTATAGATTAATAAATAAAATTTTAATCTTTAATATTTTCCAGGCTAAATTTGTTAACTTCCTTTTCTCCACTTATTTTTATAATTATGTCCAATTATTTGCTTTTATTTCTAAAAAGTATATATTGTTAACATATCTAGATTTAATGATGTAAGATAATTAAAAACAAAACAAAAATAAAAAATTAAAGATGTAAAATAATTGTTAAATGTTCTTTCTAAACTTTTGAATAAAATATTTGATATTTCTCAGGATTCCATGATCAGTCATTATGTGACTGTGGACCATGTACAGTGAAGAGAATGGAGGCGTTATTTTGCTGCTTCTTCCTGCTGTACTCAGTCTCGGAATTAGTGTTCTGTATTCCACTGCTTTTCCATTTCCATTTCTTATTACTCTGCTCTATTATCTCTCATTTGATGTAATAAAAAGACCCACATTACCAGCTATACAGCTAATGTTTCTTATAAAAATGTAAAAATCTAATAATACGTCCTTAGATACAAAAATAATTTTCTTTTTTCGTAATCTTTTCATTTGTTTTTACTTTTTATTTTATTTTTATTTTTTACATATATTTTATTGACTAGGCTATTACAGTTGTCCCATTTTCCCCCTTCACTCCCCTCCACCCTGCACACATTCCTCCCTTTAGTTCATGTCCATGGGCTGGACAAATAAGTTCTTTGGCTTCTACATTTCCTATAGCAAACAACAGAAACAGAAACACAGAAATGGAAATCACATGGAGGGTTATCAACAGGGGAGTGGGGAGGGAGAGAGAAGGGGAAAAGGTACAGAGAATAAGTAGTATAGATGGTAGGTAGAAAATAAAAAGGGGAGGGTAAGAATAGTATAGAATTTTCTTTGTATAATGAGCACTTTTGGTATGTCAGAAAGAGACATATCAAAAGACAGTGTCTATGGGTCTATGTCACTGGCTTAGATTTATTATCACAGTTGTTAGCAAGTACATACATGGCTATTTGTATATAAACAGACACAAAAAATCTCTGAAAAACATAACTTACAAATTTTTAAACATCAACTATTCCCTGGACTGTTCCTATTATCCCAAGTTAGAGGCTTTCAGAATTTCCTATAATAAAAACATTTACAATTTAATGTCCACAAGTATTACATTTTATCTAATTTCCTAACAGAATAGTAAAACTTGGGTCAATGAGAAAGAGTGATAGCTGTGCTCATTATACTATAGATTATTCTAAAATAACAAAGTAAGACATACTGGCTAATTACATTCAATCTACCCAGTATCTTTTTGATTTTATTCATTTTTTTTCCAAGTGAGACATTAGGAACCCATAAGTAAACAAGACTATCAAGAGACTGACTCCATACAGACTGACCCCATTATTCAAGCTATAGGGACTAGCAGTAAATAAATAAATAAATAAATAAATACATAAATAATTCAAATATTATGGCTGCTGAAAGAAATGATGCTATTTTGCATAAGCAATCTGGATAACCACTTTGAGGACATAGCATATGACCTGAGCCTCATGGTTGAGAATGTATCACCCACAGAAACAAGAATAACAAAGCAAGGCATGTGAAGGTGATATTGTCATTCAGGAAAATAAGGAGACTGACTGCTATGGGTGGAGCAAAGGAAGTAAAAGGGAAGGACTGAATGACTGAAGGACATTTAATCAAGTTTAAGTTTTGATTTTCCACTTTTTTATTATGTGGCACTCATAAATTATTTACTAAAGTTCCATGACATACCAAATAATCTATAATCAATACATTATTTGCTGATATAAACATATAAATAATGTATTTTGCTGATCTGACAAAAATATGTACACTTTTGATTCATTCACTCCAGACAGCTATTATTGTGTTGGTTTTCATTTTTTTTATTTGACAATCTAAGGAAAAAGAAGTCAATGCCCCTGACTAAATAGTCAGGTATTGCGTGTTTTAGAAATTATTATAGCACTGCAGATGAAACTTGCTGATATAGAAGCAAAATTAAGGGTTGTACTCCAAGTTCCAAGAGGAGACATGAGCACATATGTGGGGAAATTACATGACTTCTCTGGATACCACGGGAATAATAACTTTCTATGATTTGGGTCCCAGGAGATATTTCTTTGGGGGGGAGGCTAGGGAGGGTGAGAATCTGGTTTGATTGTGGTACCATTTACTGAGATTGGAAACCTGGTAGTCGGACAAGCCCCAAATGATGGACAAGTGGTGAGAAAAACAAGAGTTCCACTTGGGGACAATTTAAACTTGAATGGTTTCTTCTATATCTTAGTGGAAAGAACAAATAAACACTGGTGTACCAGTTATGGAACTTAGGAAAGAGTTTGTAGAAATACGTATTTTTAAACATTGGTCATAAGTCTATATTTAGTTATAATCATATGATTTCATGACTGAAATGTAAACAAAATGGATTGGCCCCAAAATCAAGCTGGGAAATGAGGGGGAAGCCAATATGAGAGTGAAAAAAGTAGCCACTGAAGGAAGTGGAAGAGCAGGAACTTATGTTGTTCATGCAGCTTCAGGGCTCAAGGGTGATTTTAAGTCTCCTACCAGAAACACCCACTTTGGACTTGTAGCTTATCTGAAAATATGTTTTCTACAAATGCTTAATGATCTAATCTTAATGAGTTTTACATGTCTGTAACAAAATGCTGTCTTTCAAAGGCCTAGTTTTCAATTCTGCTTTGTTTCTTAGTGTTGGACTGTCCTTTTTAAAATTATTGAGTCTGCTGAGTCTTTCCTAAACCCATCTCTTTCTTGTAATATTGTGCTTAACATAGCAGCAACCAATGCAAACTTTTTAACCTGCTCCCCAACTCTCTTAAAGCTCCTGGCTACATGATGAACCAATCTTCTCTTCTCCCTAGAACAGAGACCAGCACAGCAGGTCTTCCAATAACAGTTCTGCTCAGTGTTAGTGAGATGCCATAGAACTTAACTTGTCTATGTCAATTAGCCTATGGTAAAATTGGTTTCATTATCTGTCCCTTAGCCGCAGTTTCAAGAACCTATAGATGATGTTAAGTGAGGACTTACTGCGTCACTAAATATTTCTGCAGCTGCCTGATACAGAAAATCATCATCCATAGCTTTTTGATCCAGTCATTTACCGATGGGCATCTAGGTTGCTTCCAACTCTTGGCTATCGTGAATTGTACTGCTATGCTGCAGAAGGGAAGAAGGAACTCCTACCCTTTGCAACATCATGGATGGAACTGGAAAGCATTACGCGGAGTGAAATAAGCCAGGAGGTGAAAGACAAATACCATATGATATCACCGTTAGCAGGAATCTAAACAACAAAACAAACAAGCAAGCAAAATATGACCAATGACACTCAAATATGGAACAGGCTGACAGGGTCCAGAGGGGAGAGGGGAGAGAATCATAGGGGAAAAGGGGATGGACTCACATGAACAAGTATAAAGGACACATGGACAATAACTAAGGGTGGGGGGAGGAAATGGGAGGGAGGTGGGGAGCACGGGGCCGGGGGCGGGGCTGGGAATATAAGACAGAAAGCTGTACTTGAACAAGAATTAAATAAAAAATTATAAAAAAATAAAATAAAATAAAATAAAGAAAATTATCATCCAGCTTCCAAGAATGATTTCATCACTGATGTCCTCTTAGATACTACTGTTTTTTGGAAAGGAGAACCTTCCTTTTGGTACAAATTTCTGTACCACTTTTGCTCACCCTTTTTTACAAGACAAGCCTGGTCACATGGCTCTAACCAAACGGGACAATTTCTGTAAGCTGGTGTTGCTTACAGCAAGTTGCACAGAAAGGAAAGAATGGAAGCTCAGATTTAGCTTCTAAGGCAAGAAAGACTGGATACAACAGTGATTTCCAACACTGGCTAGTCAAAATCTGGAGTTTCTTTTCGGTAACTGTAAAAATTGATTTTCAACTTAGATCCATGAAATGAGACTTGCCAAATATAGTGTCCTATTTTTCATGTTTACTGAAAATATAGTATCTTCCTGTTATGCAACTATCTATATTACGAAAAGAATCAAGTGCTGGAGAGGATGAGGAGAAAGGGAAACATTTCTGTACTGTCAGTGGGAATGCAGGCTGGTGCAGCCACTGTGGAAAGCAGTAGGGAGATACCTCAAAAAAATAAAAATAGAATTGCCTTTTGACCCAGTGATCCCACTTCTAGGAATATATCGGAAGCAACCCAAAACACTCATTCAAAAAACATAAGCACCCCTATGTTCACTGAAGCATTATTTATAACCAGCAAGATGTGGAAGCAGCCAGTGTCCGTCAGTATATGAGTAGATAAAACAACTATGGGATATTACACAATGTAATACTACTCAGCCAAATTTACCCTTTGCAATAGTATGGATGGATTAGAGAAATAAGTGAAATAAGCCATCAGAGAAAAACAAATACCATATGATTTCACTCATATGTGGAAGCTAATGAACTAACTGAACTAACAAGCAAAACAGGGACAAGCTCATAGTTGGAGAGAAGATGACAGCTAGTGGTGGGAGGAGGTTAGGGACTAGAGGAGTTGAGCAAAAAGGAAAAAGGAGCCCTGGCTGGCATAGCTCAGTGGATTGAGCATGGGCTGCAAACCAAAGTGTTGCTGGTTTGATTCGCAGTCAGGGCACATGTCTGGGCTGCAGGCCAAGTCCCCACTTGGGGGCACACAAGAGGCAACCACGCATTGATGTTTCTCTCCTTCCCTTCCTCTCTCTCTAAAATATAAATAAAAAATCTTTAATAAAACAGGGAAGAGAACTCGTAGACATGGACAATAGTGTGGTGATTGCTGGGGGAAAGAGTATGAGGGAACCAAATGGTAATGTAAAAAAATAATAAAGATTAAATAAAAATAATTATTCACTTTTTCTGGTTCACAAAGCATTCTTTCTATAGTATGGGAAGCTACATAAAGTACATTTTCTAATCCACTCTTTTTTATCTTTAATCATGGTGAATATTTATTGAGATAGGCACTGTGTTAAGTGCTCCTTGATATTCTTTTTTTTAAAATTTAACTCTTGTTCAAGTACAGTTTTATTTCTTGTATTCCCAGCCCTGCCCCCCCAGTGCTCCCCACCTCCCTCCCATCTCTGCCCCCCACCTTAGTTATTGTCCATGTGTCCTTTATACTTGTTCATGTGAGTCCTTCCCCTTTTCCCCTGTGATTCTCTCCCCTCTACCCTCTGGACCCTGTCAGCACGTTCTGTATTTCAGTATCTTTGGTTACATTTTGCTTGCTTGTTTGTTTTGTTGTTTAGATTCCTGTTAAAGGTGATATCATATGGTATTTGTCTTTCACCGCCTGGCTTATTTCGCTCAGCATAATGCTTTCCAGTTCCATCCATGATGTTGCAAAGGGTAGGAGCTCCTTCTTCCTTTCTGCAGCATAGAATTCCATTGTGTAAATGTACCATAGTTTTTTGATGCAGTCATCGACCGATGGGCATTTAGGTTGCTTCCAACTCTTGGCTATTGTAAATTGTGCTGCTATGAACATTGGGGTGCATAGGTTCTTTTGGATTGGTGTTTCAGGGTTCTTAGGATATACTCCTAGCAATGGAATTGCTGGGTCAAAAGGCACGTCCATTTTTAATATTAATAATTGCCAGCTTGACAACCACAATAGAATCTAGACTTCACAGCAAGTCAGGAATTTTAACTGCTTTGTTGAATATTGTGACATTTTTAGGGTTCCAAATAATTTCCCAGTACCAGGAAAGGTCTGCAGGGCTCATTACAGAAATCTGACTCATACTTTGTGATTGTTGAGGCTAGTAATTCTAAACTGACACATACATAATTTAGAGAAAATTAGTTTAAATAAATGCTTTTGTTATGCTTTAATTTGACTACATTAGCATTGTATCACTGACATAACTTACATAAATTTTCTTAAAATTGAAAGCATCTGCTTTGAAGTTAGATCTTTGTTTCAGACAGGGTATCAGCATGAAACTGAGGGCACAAGTTAGAATACCTCAGGGAGTTTTTAATAAAAAGAAAATTTATAAAAGTATAAGCAGAGTATAGAAAATCAAAAAAGATCATATGATTCTAGGGAATGTGTAACAGCAAAGCTATTACTTACCACTTCTAATAATTACTTACCACTTTTCTAGGACAAAAAAAAAGGAGGGAGGAAGAGTTACTAAAACCTAGAAGAAAAGAACAGGTAGCTTGTGGCAAGCAGCAAACCTCAGTCATGCAGCCCAACCAAACTAGGGTGACCCTGCTGGGAAAAAGCCTGAAGAATAAATGCCCTTACTTCATGCTTTTAAGAGTCTCATTGACTGAAATAAACCATTAGTGTGCAAACGAGAAGTCTAATGATGGTGAACATGTAAGTCAGCCTTCCAGGGCATAGATTTGGGTGAAGAAGGGCAAGGAATAGATCAGGGCAAGTATTTTGAAATTAGGTGGAAGGGAAGAACTAAGCTAGCCATAGAAATAGTAAGAAGAATAGAATAAATAGAAATATTTACCATTTACTTTATTTTATAAATATGTTTGTGACAATTCTTCTAGTTTACTCCATTCAGTAACTATTGTTGAACAACAGATATGGCCAAACTTTCTCTATAATGATTGGGTCAAAGTTAACAGAAATACTACAGTATATTTGAGTTGCTATTACTGTAATCGCATTTGCAATAAAATATCAACACTTTACGAAATTTATTTGATATATAGCTCTAATATCATAACATGTATTTTATTTATGAAAACAAGTATGATTTCAAGGAAATAATTAAATATCATTAATTAAAGTTACCAAATTTAATGAAATAAACTAGTGTCTTAATTTCAATATTTAAAAAATGTGTTTCTAAAAGTTTCATAAAAATTCTACGCAACAGAGTTGATTTCAATACATGTACATAAACAGATATATGATTGATGTGTAAATGTTCTTTTTCCATATATCAAGTAAAATTAATATTGCCCCCTTATGATCTTAGCTTTAATTATCTCCTTTAGGCCGCTACCTCCTAATACAATTACATTGGGGGTTAGGGCTTCAGCATTTGAATTTGGGGTTCACAATTCAGTCCATAATAAATGATATTTCATTAAGATAAATGTGTTTCATTAGTCAGAAAGCATTAGTCACTTATAAAGCCAGTTAACAATACTTATTAGTATTTTTGTAAACACAAGCTTTGACATTTGAGATAAGGAGTAAGAGTTTTGAAGCAACATATCAATCTTTTCATACTGAATTTATTCATATATTTATTTATTTAAAAGTTTTATTTTTATAGATGACTTTTAGTTTAGGATATTCATAAATTACATAGCTGTAGTTCAAAACCAAATTTATAGAACAATTTTTACTTCTCTTCTGAAGGAGTAGCCGTCTATAATCTTTTAGATTCCATAACTGGCAAATGATTACTTCTGAAATAATTGATGAGAGTATTTTTTAAGATCTTTATAATTTAACAAAATGTTTTAATTGATCTTATAGTATTATGAATTTTTCTCTTTTTTAATGTTCAACTATTAAATGTCCATCTCTCTTGAGTGTTTATAGAAAATCTCAAGAATTAAAGAGCTCGGAGCTCCCAGTCAAGATGGAGGCATAGGTAGACATGCCTGGCCTCATTGCACAACTGTAAGAAGGAACACAACCAACTTAAAAATGAAAAACAGCCAGAACTGTAGAGAAGTCTGACAACAAAGGATTCAAAGAAGCCATATTCATACAGTAGAAGGGGCAGAGATGGGGAGTCAGGGCCAAGAGCACTTGGTATGGCAGAGGAAAGCCCAGGGTAGAGATGCAGCTGGTGGAAGGGGCACCCCCTCACTGATGTGCGGTGGATAAAAATCTGGGAGACACCTTGTGAGTGAGCAAGCCGGGTCTCAGGCCAGACCACGCAGCCCAGGGCTCAGGTTGAAGGAAAAAGAAAGTCTCATAACTTTGGGCTGTAAACCCAGTAGGGGTTGGGGCCACAGAAGAAACTGCAGGTTTCTCAGGAGAGCCAGGAAATGTACACAAACTCACCCACCCTGGGAACCACAAGCAGGACAGCAACTGGAGAGGCACCAGTTGCAAATGGGAAATGAGTGACGTGCCTGGAAACTTCAGGGCAAGGGTGAAGCAAACCCCTAGAAGTTAGCTAGCATTAGCATTGTTCCCTCTTTGACCCCTCCTCCTCACACGGAGCCATGGTTGGTGAATACCCAAGGCTCTGTCCCATGTGAAATAACAGGTGTGCTAAAACAAAATTAAAGTGTCTCTACCTATTACACAGACACAGGGAGGCTTCTGAAACGAGGAGGCAAAAAAATATGACCCAAACAAAGGAACAAAACAGAACTGAAGAAAAAGAACTAAGTAATGAAGAGATAGCTATCCTGTCAGACCCAGAATTCAAAACACTGGTGATCAGAATGCTCAAAGATCTCACTGAATGTGGCAAAAGCATAAGGGAAGAAATGGAGGTTCTACTAAGGGAAATAAAGAAAATTCATAGGAAACGAAGAGTGAAAGGAATGAAGTCAGGATTCAAATCAATGATTTGGAACATAAGAAAGAAATAAACAGTCAACCAGAAGATAATGAAGAAAGAAGAATCAAAAAACTGAGGAGAGTTTAAGAGGACTATGAAACATTTCCAAGTGAGCCAACATCCTAATCACAGGGATGCCAGAAGGAGAAAAGAAAAAGTAAGAAACTGAAAACTAATTTGAAAAATTAATAAAATAAAACTTCCCTAATTTGGCCAAGGAAATAGACATGTAAGGTCAAGAAACACAGAGAGTTCTAAACAAGTTGGATCCAAAGAGGCCCACATGAAGATGCATCATGATTAAAATACCAAAGGTTAGGGTTAAAGAGAGAATCTTAAAAGCAACAAGAGGAACGCAGAGAGTTACCTACAGAGGGGTACCCATAAGACTATCTGTTTATTTCTTAAAAGAGACTTTGAAGGTTAAAAGGGATTGGCAAGAAATATTCAAAGTGATGAAAAGCAAGGACCTACAACCAAGATTACTCTATCCAGCAAAGCTATCAATTAGAATTGAAGTCAGATAAAGTGCTTCCCAGACAAGGTTAAGCTAAAGGAGTTTATCGTCACCAAACCCTTATTACATGAAATGTTAAAAGCCCTTTTTAAGAAAAAGAAGATCAATACTATGAACATTAAAATGAGAACAAACTCACAACTATCCGCGAGTGAATCTAAAAAAACAAAACAAAACAAACACAGACTAAGCAAACAATTAGAACAGGAATAGAATCATAAATATAGAGGTCATTTGAAGGGTTATCAACTGGGAATGGGGAGGGGAAGAATGGGGGAAAAGGGTATAAGGATTTAGAAGCATAATTGGTAGGTGCAGAATAGACAGGGGGGTGTTAAGAACAGTACAGGCAATGGAGAAGGCAGAGAACTTACATACGCAACCCATTGACATGGACTATAGGAGGGGGAATTGCAGGAGGGAAGGGGGAACTGAGTGAAGGAGGGCAAAGGGGGAAAAATTGGGACAACTGTAATACCATAACCAATAAAAATACTTTAAAAATAAAATAAAGTAAAAGAAAAATTAAAGAGGTATATTACTTTGGTTTTGCATTATGAGTGAAAATTTTGTCATTTATCACTGATGTTTTTTCTAAAGGCCATAATAATTCTATGAATCTATACTGCCTGACAATAATAATTTTAATTGCTAAATTATCACCATGATTCTAGAGATATTCAGTAATGGAAAAGTATTGGTTTTTTGTTGTCATATATTTATATCTCTGTATTTTCTTTTTATACATGATACCAATAAAATAAGTGATAAAGAAAAAATACATGATTGGGCTTCCTTAAGATTAAAAACCTTTGTGCTTCAATGGACACCATTATGAGAAAAGACAACTCTCAGAATGAAAAAATATTTGCAAGTCATAAATCTGGCAAAATATCTGCCTTGTATAAAAGTATTTTACAACTGTACAACAAAAAAGTACAAATATCCCAATTAAAATTGAAAAATTATTTGAGTAAGCGTTTCTTCAAAAATATATAATTACCATTAAAATATTCTCAAAATCATTAACCATATGGGAAATGCAAACCAATATCACCTTATCTTCTCTAAGATAGCTGTGACCAAAATGACAGATAAAATTATGTGCTGCTCAGGATACATGAAAATTAGGAACCATATATTACTGATGAAGATGTAAAATGATTCAGCTCTTTGGAAAAAAAAAGGGACAAATTCATAGGGTATAGCACTGAAAGTCATATCACTATTCACAAGAAATCAGAATGTCCTGAACTGGGTACAGATGGATACCTCCTTATATTGCCTCCTTTTACTGAGCTTCACATGTGTTATCTATCTTTTTTCATTTGTTTGTTTTTACAAAACAAAGATATAACCTTCCACAAGCAGAAAGAAATAGAAAAAAAGAGAAAGAAAAAAGAACAGACCGGCTCTTTACCAAAATGTTAAACATAAAAATTTCATACAACCAATCAATTCCACTTCTAGGTATATAGGCAATAGAAATAGAAATATATGTCAAAAAAACATGTAAATGCAAGTTTATAGCAGCATTATTCAAACTAGCCAAAAGTATAAAGAGCTTAAATACCTATCATTTGATAATACATGAACAAATCATGTACATCCACATAACAATATTATTCAGCAATAAAAAAGGAAGGATACATGCCACAGTGCAGATAAAATTTGGAAGTATTACGTTAAAGAAGTTTGTCACAAAAGACTAAATATGTATGATTACACTTATGTAATATCACTAAAATAAGCAAATCCAAAGTAATATAAGCTTTTATAAAGTAATGGATGTTAGGGTCTCGGAGTAGGAGTGATGAAAACTAATTGCTTATGGGCATGTGGATTTCTGTAGGGAAGGTATCTTTTCTAAAACTAGATAGTTATGATGGCTACACAACTCTTGTGGGTATATTAAAAGCAATTGAGTTCTATACTTTCAGTGGGAAATTTTATTTCTATAAAACATAAAATAATGGTAAGTGAAGTGTTTACACCTCTCACTTGTTTTTTGTTGATTTTCTTATTAGACTATTGATAATTAAATTGTTTTAGAGAGGAAAATACTGAAAGTATGTACACTGGTAAGAATCAAAGCTTATCCAAGAATTTAATTTAGACTGTCATAATTTATTAATACCCTTAATAACTTTAAAAAACCTTTGAACTTGGAAAGCCCAGTTGACAGAGGTGATACCAGCCGACACTCACTTCCTGAGATCTCTGTTTCTCAACCTCATTTTAGTGTGTTAGGTTCTAAAGACAATGATGTTGGGTTTTTCGGAACTACACTAAATACTTTAGGCCTCGTATTGCATCTTTAAAAAAGTATTGTAGATCAGTGTTCAGTATGTGGTCAGAGGGTCCAATCCCAACATCATCATGCGTACTAACTGTGTGAACTTCAGCAGCTATTTCTCCACTCACTACCTGAAATAAGAGTTAATAGTTATAAAGCATCTTCTTCCCCCTGATAATGTCTAGCCCACAGAAGGCCCTATTCTTAGAAATCAATTGATTGCTAATAGATTTTGTCTTAGTTTTAGGCTCAATCCTAGCACTAAGAGCAATAGTACTACTACTATTATTTTTAGTATTGCTACCGTTTGTAGTAGAATTAGTAAATATGATTTTCTTGTAAAATTCAACAAAATAACATGGATTGCAATTTAACGATAGCATAATAGGACTCAAGATAGACAATTTACCCAACATGAGTTGATCTCCAAATTTAAGAGTAAAGTCACCAAAAGCACATATATAGAAAAAGAGGACAGGAAAAATATGACTTTAAAAGCATATGCCTTAGCTAGTTTGTGGAATACTGTTTTAGTGTGAACAAGGTCATTTCTTCTACCATGGTATTTATTAGTTTATAGATATTTCCAGACTGACAAACAAACTAAAAATAAGCATGCAGCTTTCCAACAGAGTAAACTATTCAACATCAACTATTAACATGCCAAATTCTAATAAACTTAGTGATGCACAGGGATTAAAAGTATTAAAGTGATTTAAAACCCACCCTGTAGGAAATACAGTGTGAACTTCAAAGACCTCTGTGACAGTGGAGTAGACAGAAATCAAATTTCTTCAGTTCATTTCTTGGAAGGAAACTTAATGAGAACACACCATAAGTGGATTAGAAAAAAAGTTTCTAAGAGATACATTAATTTGTATCAGAAGCAATCTGCACTTGCAACTATCATTCAAAAACTATCATTAATCAATGAATGGTGCTTTATTGGGGCATAACATATTTTTATGTAAGCTCTTGGAATTATTGAAAAGAAACCCAATTTTAATGACTAAATCTTACAATTTGGCAATATTTTATGAATTATATAAATTTATTTTATGTAGATTGATTTTTAATAAAGTGCATAAACACTACTGAGAACCAATGTTCCTCTATAGTCACAGTGCTTGACTGAACGCTTAAATACCCTATTACCACCTCCCATTCAGTGTTACCTTTATTCAGGACTAAATCCTTTGTGCTTATAACAGTAACTATAGATAGCACACACTTAGTAAGGTTTTTTGGAAAGAAGGAAAGAGGAGGAGAGAAAACAGGAAAAGAAGAATGGAAGGAAGAAAGAAAGAAAGAAGATATTATTCTCAAAACATACACACATATTTAGGACATAATTTTGATGTTGATATATTAGTACCTTTTTTATTCAGGTACAACATACCATTTGTATCTTTACTAATTCCATTTTTTCTCCCTTTTCTCCATTAACAAAAAGAATTTTGAAATCATTTCCTCAATCCACACACATATATAAGTATATTTTATAATATTTAATAATGTATATGTTTAAAATTATACATATCTTCACAGGACTTATGTTTTTCACTCCACTTTTTTGTTATAATGTGTTCATTTTTGATACATATATTATAGATCTACTTTATTTATTTAATTACTCAATTCGAGTACCATTACATGAATATACTTTATTGGTTTTTTAAACTCCCTATTTAGGTTAGTTCCAAGTTTGGATATTAGAAAAAAATGAATGCTGCCATGTATTTTTAGAATACCTTTCCTTAGTACACATAAACATAAATTTCTCATATATTCATATATAAATGAGCCGATTTAAGAATGTGCATTTTCAACTTTACAAGTTTGTAAGACAGTACCAATTTATATCCCAAGTGGTTACACATAGTTATATTTCCAAAAACAGTTTATGAGAGTTCCCATTTTACTGTACCACTACCAGCATTGAACATTAGTATACTTTAACATTTCTTTTTAAAATAAAATTGTGACTTGCTTTAATTTCATTTTCCTGATGACTAGTGCAGCTGGATATTATTTTCACATGCCTTGCCCATCTGTGTACATTTCTGTGTGAATTTTGGTTTATTAACTTTGTCTAAATTTATTGGATTTTTTTCCTCACTACTTCAAAACTGACTCTTATACATGGTGCATATATATATATTATATATATATACATATATATATAATATATATATATATTTCTTTTCTGTTTCTGGTTTTTTAATATTATGCCTTTCAATGTTGTATATTTATTATAGTAAAATTCAGCCTATTCTTTTATGATTTATATTACTTATGCTTTTAAAGGTAAACCTTTTCTATACCAATTCTTAAGATGTATCTTAAGAGGTTTATTTAAAATAGGCTTGCAAGCAGATTATGGGGGGGTGGAGGAGGGGCCTTTGGAGACTCTTCCCACTGAGCAGAGGTGAGCAATTCCTGGATGGTCTCTGGGCTGAAGAGAAAAGGATGGAATTCTTTTGACAATTCTGCCAAGAAAGCACTGCAAGCCGGAGACCCCTGACTCCACCATACCCCAATGGAAGCTGCACCCCCAGTCAGTAGGCATGCCTGCTTGGCCCCCTGGTCACCCTACCCCTAGCCTTCAGTTCACACTTCAGTGCACCGCACCTCGACTCTGTGTCACAGTGCCCCAACCCAGCACTGAGGGCGTTACTTTTTCCTTTTGTCACCCTGCTACTCTAGAAGGAAGACAAAAGGGGACACCGAAGCCCACAGGCAGGATAGGCCTCCCCAAAGCTTCCGGCCGCTGGAAAAAAGAGTCCTAGTAAGATGTTTCTTTTCCTTCTCCCACCTGACTTATAAATGTAAGTTTGTGGGAAATCCAGCAGATATAAATCAAATTGTAAAACAACCATTGATTATGCTTACCACCCACTACCTGGGTCGAGAGTTGGGGCAGGATAAAACAGATGGTCTGTCTGCTCTGCCATGTCCGGGGCAATAGCTGGAAGACTTGAAGGTTGAAGGCGACTTGATAGCTAAAGGCTGACATCATCTGAAGGCTTGGTAACTCATACCTGCCAGTGGAAGAGGTTGTTGCCTAGAGCCTTGGCTGGGGCTCTTGGTCAGAACACATACAACCCGCGGTACCTTTCAGCTGCATTTTTAGAAACAATAAAGCATAATATGACAAGAATGTTGCACATTTTCTTCCATCTTCAATATTAAAAAGGCTAAAAAAATACAAATTTCTATAATTTCTGTATATTTTATTTTTATTTATTTATTTTTAGAGAGAAGGGAGGGAAAAAGAGATGAAGAGAAATGTCAATGTGTGGTTGCCTCTCGCATGCCCCCTATGGGATGGGGAAGGACCTGGCCTACAACCCAAGCATGTTCTCTGACTGAGAATCAAACCAGTGACCCTTTAGTTCACAGGCAGGCACTAAAGCGACTGAGCCACACCAGCCAGAGCTTGATAAGTTTTGTTTTTTTTTAACACACTGATATGATAATTGTCACAATCTATCTATCAAAATTGTTTCGAATGAAGTTGAAGACAACTAAATGCTACTAGATCCATCTTATGGAAAAAACAAACAAACAAACATTTTGGCCAACCCAATTATTTGACCATGATGATGTTACATCATTTATATTTTTAATTTAACCAATATAGTTTATTGAGCTATAAGTGATACATAATACTGTATAAATTTAAGATATACAAGGTCATGATTTGACACGCACATATATAAGGCAAAGTGATTAACACAGAGGTTCAGTTAAGACTTCTGCCACCTCACATAATACCATATTTTTCTGTGGTGAGAGCATTTAAGATCTGCTTTTTCAGCAACTTTCAAGTACATGATATAGGTTTGTTAACTATAGTCACATTGCTATATATTAAATCCCCAGAACTTATTCATCTAATATATGAAATTGATACCCTTTGAACAATACCTACTGCCCATTTTTTCCATTCTACTCTATTTCTATGAGTTTGGCTTTTTTAGATTCCACGTATAAATGAGATCATACATTTTGTAATGTTCAATCATTTCAATATCTGGTGGCCATTTCAATATCTTCTCTAGGAAATTGTCTATTCAGTTCTTTCACCCATTTTTAATCAGGTTTTTGATATTATTATTACTATAATGAATTCTTTTACATTTTAGGTGTTAACTGTTTATCGGTTACATAGTTTGCAAACATACTCTCTCATTCCACAGGTTGTCTTTTCATTTTGTTGAGTATTTATGGTGCTTGAGCAGAAATTAATGTATATGATGTAGTCTTACTTATTTATTTTTGCTTTTGGGCTTGTGCTTTTGGTGTCATTTCCTACAAATAATATTGCCAAGATCAATGTCAAGGGCCTTTTCCCATATGTTTTCTTCTAAGAGTTTTATGAGTTTAAGTGTTATGTTTCAGTCTTTAATCCATTTTGAGCATAATTTTTGTGAGTGGTGAAAGGTGGGGGTCCAGTTTTATTTTTCTGCCTGTGATTATCAAGTTTTTCAACATTATTTATTTAAAGAGACTATGCATTTTCCATTGAGTATTTTTGGCTCTTTTGTCCAATATTAGGTGACAATACATTAAATATTAAATATATGTGAAAAATTACAAGTATAGTAAAAAGACAAATAAAAGTAAATCATATTAAAACACTGAGCAATTACTGAGGGATTTGTTTAACATTAGATGTAAGGTAATCTGTTCACTTTATTTGTTTCATGTTTATCTTACTAAATTATATTCTTCCTATGCATTCCCTAAGTCTATTTTTAAGTATGGAAAATGTAAATCATTGTTAAAAATTAGAATTATGGCCCTGGCTGGTGTGGCTTAGTGGATTGAGCGTGGGTCTGCGAACCACACGGTCGTGGTTCGATTCCCAGTCAGGGCACATGCCTGGGTTGCAGGCCAGTTCCCAGCAGGGGACACACCAGAGGCAACCGTACATTGATGTTTCTCTCCCTCTCTCCTCCTCTTCCCCTCTGAATATAAATAAATAATTTTTTTAAAAAAAATCAGAATTATGTTTCACTGGGGAGGGTCTTGCTTGCCTTTTCAAATGGAATAAAGACTGTTTCGAGTTCTAGGATATAGCACTGAACCTGTCTTATGAACAAGCATACAGACTATATTTTTAGAGTGTAAACTACAATTTAATTAACTGTGATTTAGTAATCAGAGAATAGGGCAGATATTAATATATACTCACAAAAGACTTTGTGAAAGAATTCTGACTTTATTTTTGTTTAGCTTCAACAGCCTAAGACCCTTGTTTTTATCCTGATGTGCATAACTGTACCCGGCCCAGCCAGGTGTCCCCGTGGCATATAATTAGATATTTCTCTATTAATGGATTTGTCTGAAATTTCTAGATGTTTCTCTTACATAAATAAGTAAAGTTCTAGTTTTGTATTTATATTGGCCAAAAAAAGAATGAAATTGACTAGGAGTAAAGTCTATGTTCAGACTATGAGCGGCACATTTGTATCTGTGTTGGTAACTAGAAAGAAAAATGCACACTTTGTTTTTGGATTGTGCTCCCTTCCTTCTTTCCTTTCTTTTTTTATTCCTTTCTTCATTCTTTCTCACACACCTTCTATCATTTCACACATAGACTGAATGAGTTAGATATCCTTTAAAATAATTTTCAAATTACATGATAAATTATCTCTCTTCTTATACAACATTAGACATTGTATGTAAATCAAAACTTGTTTACTTTTAAAGCAGAGGTGGTATTTTGCAGTTAATATTATACTAACTTTTAATAATGAATCTGATTTTCCCAAATTGATGAGGAAATTGCTGATTATATGAGGTTTCCATATTTAGTAAAGATGAATATTAATATTGTAAAATGATGAATTGCTAATATGGGACATTGAGCTTGCAATCAACTATAAAATATCCCTCCTATAAAAGACAAGAATTTATAGCCATAATTTTAGAACTTAATTTCTAAAATTATGTCATGTATAACAGAGGAGTAGGTAATTCTATGGCTCTTCATAGGAGAAAATAGTATTTTTTGATTAAAAATGTTTATTTTATTATTTTGGGAGAATAATTTATGTAATTATTATCAGCATTTTATTTTAAAATATGTTTCAGGAAAAAAAGAAAAGTAAGAAAATGTCCTGCTTAGTTGTAGCAGAAAAATATCTATTGAAAAATGTTATTCATTTAATTAAATTTATAAAATTTGTTCTTAATCCATAACCACAAGTAGTCAAGAAATGTTATGTTAAATTTAGCTCCATTTCAGTGAAGACACATTGTTGAACTGATTATTTTTCAGTAACAGTAGCAAAGTATCACTGGTTGAATCTAATTTTATTTAAATATATTCAAAACATAATCTTAACAGATAATAGGAGTAATTTTTTTAATTTGGTATTAAGTAAAGGTTGTAAGATTATGCTAAGTAACCAAGTATGATGTACACGACTAGGTATACAATCAACCCAATTAAATATCTTTAAAACAGAGATGTCAGATTATACACATTTGAATATTTCTGTGCTGCAACTATACAAAGAAACCTGAGAAAAGTTAAATTGATAACACAGGAACTAGTGTCCCCAGTGCATCACTTCAGACCCTCCCCTGACTTCCTGGTCTTGGACAGGGTTGCAGCCAAGGCAATTCTGTAGCAACTGGCACTTTGCTTCCTGTCCCTGATTTCAGGAGGGTGGGCCTTTAGCAACACCCGATCCACATATTTTTTGCCCCCAAACCTGTTTTTTTCCTGTTGACCTTGAGGTATGCAGTGTCTCAGTTCATATACATAAGCAACTTAAATTGGGGGGCTGGTTCAAATCTAGGAGTGCAGATCTCTGACTAATGGGTTCAGGAGCCAGTACGTAAGTTATCACCCTTTTCTCTTTCAAATGGCCTTTGTTAGGACAAGTTCATTCTACTGCTATTCAAAAGAATGTCATGTGATTAACCTGTCAGTATCTTTTATTTATTTATTTATTTATTTTTAACTTTATGTTTGACATATTACACGTGCCCCTATTCTGCCCCCCTTTGCCCACCTCCACCCAGCCCCCATTCCCCTTCCCACTGGCTATCACCGCACTGCTGTCCGTGTCTGTGTGTCATGCATATATTTCAAAACCAAGTGACAGCCAGCCTTTCACTGGTTCTCCCTCCTCCTCTCTTTGTCCCTTTGTCCTTCAGTTCTGATTCTCTAATTCTACAGAATCTAAAATAAATAAATAGATAGATAAATAACTAATATCACATAAACCTTTGTCTCAGATTTTGTTTCCTGGGACTTCGCACTAAAATGCATAAAAACTTTTGCTAAATAAAGAAAGCAAGAGATATTTCTGTAATACAAAAAATAAGCAAACGACAAAAATATAATTCACAAACCAAGAAATGCTGTGAAAAACTGAAAGACTAGCTTCATTACTTATGAAATGCCAGGTAAAATGTGATCTCCTCAAATTTAAATGTTTTTATTTTAATAAGACTCTCAAATATCACAAATCTGGGGGGGGGGAGAATTTATATGTGGTTGAATGAAATAGATATTGTGAAAATATTCTTTCTTCAAAAAATAATAATGAAAAATATCTAGTGTGTGATTACCATAAAACATATATTTTTCAGTAGTTTGCATGTATTAAATAACATACTTTTTAAAGCAATTCTAATTTCTATATGGGTATTATTGTTACCTTTTATCAAATAAAAAATGGTGGGGAGAAATTAGGGTTCAAACTGTCAGCATTCTGGCTCCAGAAGACATTTACAGGTCACTGTACTGCCCATTGTACATTGCAGATACAATGGCAAATTGCAGATATATGTGCTTTAGCTTCAGGTTACCCTCCTGATGTTGACGCTAGTGGGGATCTTCAGATTATTGAGGCCAACACCCAAGACTCAAAGTTCCCAAACACCAAGCCTACAAAGGCAATTAACCTTTTTGTGTGCTACAAACCCCTTTAGCAGTCTAGTAAAGTCCTATGGACTCCTGCTGGGAATAATAATTTTAAATTAATAAAATATATAATATATAAAATGATTACAAATATAACTATTAAATATAGTTTACACAACATTGTACAAAATAAATTGGTGATGATATGTATACCCTTCTTTAACAAGATCTTGTGATGTTTCCATTAACTACTTTAACAGTAAGGATTAGTTAGAATGATTTTAAATGGTATATCAAGGTATCTGTACAAGTCACAAGCTCTAAATTAGAACCTCTGCTATAATGTTCCTAAAGCCCGGTTTTCCAAATAGTGATTGCCTAGAATGTACTGAAGTTGTGTATTTTTCTTCCCCAGGGCAGCAGGCTCGCATAATATCCCAGCAGGTTAGGTTCTGGTTAACTAGCTCCTCCTCGTGGTAGGCCTTCTTAAGAAGAACTGAATCACAGGGGAAAAGGGGATAGACTCACAGGAACAAGTATAAAGGACACATGGACAATAACTAAGGTGGGGGGTGGAAATGGGAGGGAGGTGGGGAGCACTGGGGGGGCAGGGCTGGGAATATAAGACAGAAAACTATACTTGAATTAAATTTAAGCACTGTACAAGAATTAAATTTTTTAAAAAAGAAGAACTTAGTGCCCTGGATATTTCAAAATGTTCCTTTTCCTGCACTGTGCTGAAAATACAAGGGAATTTCTCCCTATATTTATTATTAGAACCTCATTAAGCTTCTGGACATAAAACTCACACATGCATGAAGAACATCCTATAACTGGGTCCTCCGGAATTTTTAACTCTAAGAACTGTCTCCAATCAGCCTCCATCAATGCATCACAATTCAGTTTTTTCAGCCTCTGCACTGGTTCCCCCAGCAGTTACTGTTCAGGAATCTCGTCTTTGATCAGTTACTGTTCATCAATCTCTTCCCTGATCAGGTGCCTCCTTGTATTCACTTATCTGACTCTCTAGTCTTGGAAGCAGTGGTCTTCTCTGTGTTCTTCCTTATGGACTTAGTAAGAGTTGATTTTCAATCTGTTCAGCTTTTTACTTGTGGTTAGGATGGAACACAGACATATAAGCTTTTTACACGGGGAGCCACAAACCCGAAGTCCTATTTTTTTCTTGCTGTTGTTACTTGGGAAAAAAAGAAAACTCAGTGTATATTTGCTAAATCTATGCTGGATTGATTGATTTTTAAATTTCAAAGTCAGGGGCTTTAATAAAAACTTTCAACACAATATTTTTAATCAAAGTGTTTTTGTTAAAGATTTTATTAATTTATTTTTAGAGGGGGGAAGGAAGGGAGAAAGAGAGGGAGAGAAATATCAATGTATGCTCGCCTTTCACATGTCTCCTGCTAGGGACCTGACCTGCAACCCAGGCATGTGCCCTGACTGGGAATGGGACCCACAACCTTTCAGTTCACAGGCCCACACTCAATCACTGGGCCACACCAGCCAGGGCTCATCAGAATGTTTTAGATATGACAAGAGTGCAAATAGTTGACAGTTCTTACAATTATAAAAGATACAGAAACCATACTTTTCCTAGCACCTTTTCAAAGATTCTATATTTATGGCAGAGAATATATAATAAGTCATTCCTCAATTATATATTTTAATTGCATTTGAAATGGAAAAATAATTTTATTAAATTAACACTGTTTTAGACTATCAGGAAATGTGCTTTATTTCACTTCTGTCATCTGTTCAAAGATGTGGAAATATGTGATATATTTTAAAATATGTTTCACTTTATTTCACTTCTGTCATTTTGGCCACGTTAAATATAGCACATCTAACGTAACTAATATTTTTCACAAGCATTATTTAGGAACCTAGACCAAATTAAAACCAATATCCAGTTCCATGAACAAAATTAAAATTTGTCTACATTTCCCTCGTGCTTAAATATTTCAGTAACTTCTCATTACATGTAAGTGATGGGCAACTTTTTCTATAAAAAAATCCAATTGTAACTATTTTAGGCTCTGTGGACCATGCAGTCTCTGCCGCAATGATGTAACTCTGTTGTAGAATGAATTTAGTTACATCCAACATGTGGCAGTATGCTAATAAACCTTGTTTACAAAAATAAAAAAAAGGCAGGGCAGAGTTTACAGCACTTAATGCACCTGAAAAAAAACACAATTTTAAGAATATTTTACAAAACACTCTAGTACCTGTCCAACCCACACATCCATTTATACTTATTACTAGTCTTTGCTTCTCACTTTATAACTTTAGTATTTTGAACATCTTACCTTTCCTTAAAAGTACTGTGGGGTTTTTTTCTTTTGTTTTTTTTTAATGGCTGTTCTATTTTTAATTTTTTTAAATATTTTTTTATTTAATTCTTGTTCAAGTACAGCTTTCTGTTTTATATTCCCAACCCTGCCTGCCCCCTGCCCCGTGCTCCCCACCTCCCTCCCATTTCCGCCCCCCACCCTTAGTTACTGTCCATGTGTCCGCATCTCTCTGATAGCAAGCGATACTGAGCATCTTTTCATGTGTCTCTGGGTCCTCTGTATGTTCTCTGAGTTGGAAGCATCTTAGGTGCCCGTCAGTAAATGAATGGATCAAAAAACTATGGTACATACACACAATGGAATTCTATGAAGCAGAAAGAAAGAAGGAGCTCCTACCTTTTGCAACAGCATGGATGGAACTGGAAAGCATTATGCTGAGTGAAATAAGCCAAGTGTTGAAGGACAAATACCATATGATCTCACCTTTAACAGGAAGCTAAACAGCAAAATAAACAAGCAGGCAAAATATAACCAAAGACACTGAAATAGAGAATAGGCTGACAGTGACCAGAGGGAGATGGGAGGGAATTTCAGGGGAAATAGGGGAGGGATTTAGAGGAACATATATAAAGGATACATGGACAACAACTGAGAAGGGGGGAACTGGGAGGGAGGGGGGAGCAAGGGGGAGGGGTAGAATAGGATGGGAGTAATAGACAGAAAACTGCAGTTGAAAAATAATTAAATAAATTAAAAAATAAAACTACACTTAAATAACTCAAAAAAAAAATAAAAGAAACGAATCCTAAAAAAAAAAGCACTGTGATGAGACATCACCAAGACCACCCACAGTCAGGTTAATGATGCAATGGAAGGAGTCACAGAACTCAGCAAAGCTGTTATACACTCTGTTATAGTTTATTACAGCAAAAGGATACAGAGTAAAATCAGCAACAAAAAAAGTTTCAAAAGGCACAGTGAGGGAGAGACCAGGTGCAAGCTTTTAATTGTCCTCTTTCAGTGAAGTGATGCAGACAGTGCTCTGTTTTTCCAGCCCTGGTGTGTGTCAACATACGAGAGTATTGACAGCCTTAGAAGTCTTGTAGGTTGTTGTTCTACTTTGGTGTCTAGGATTTTTATTGGAAATCGGTCGAAGTAAGCATGATTGACTGCCTGTGGATTTGACCTTCATTACTCAGTATCCGGCTTCTCTCAATGTCAGACTAATTAATTGATACTATATGGTCTAAGGCCTCACCATGAACCTCATCATTAGCATAAATGATCTGGCATGTCCAAGACTTCCGATAAGGAAAGCCATTTTTTAAAAGATTTTATTTATTTATTTTTAGAGAGGAAGGGAAGGAGAGAAGGTGAGAAATATCAATGTATGGTTGCCTCTTGTGAGTTCCCTGTTGGGAACTGGCCTGTAACCCAGGCATGTGCCCTGACTAGGAATCGAACCTCGATCGTATGGTTCGCAGGCCTGCACTTAATCCACTGAGCTACATCAGCCAGTGCATAAAAGCCATTTTTAACAGGTTGAATGGTCCGAGTGCTTTGAGATTTTCTCCCAGAATCTGAGCAAAGGCTAACACTTTCTTTGGAATGTAAGGAATTTGGACAAGCCAGAACTGCTGAGTTAATCCTTTACTGTAGAGGCTCTTGTCTGTTTTGAACCGTTGTGTCTTTGCTCACACAATTGATTTTCTGCCTATCTCATTTTCCGAAGAGAAATAAAGGTGCCATTCATGGTAAACTCCTTTTAGCATGGAAATTCTCTTAATCATTTTTATACTTCTAGTGCATTTATAGTGCCCAAAATACAGTAGTGGTCCAATAAGTGTTAAAAATATCTGAACAGCCTTAACTCATGTGGCTCAGTGGATTGAGCACTGGCCTGTGAACCAAAGGGTTGTAGGTACAATTCCCAGCCAGGGAACATGCCTGGGTTGCTGGCCAGATCTTCAGTTGGGGGCATGCAAGGGGCAACCACACATTGATGTTTCTCTCCTCCCTCTTCCCCACCCCCCCCACCCCACTGCTCTCTCTAGAAATAAATAATTAAAATCTTTTTTAAAAATCTGAACAAAATAAATAAAAGTTTCTTCCTTTAAAAATGGTGTTGGGAAAGAATACAGGGTGCAGTCAAAGTTTATAGCTGTTTGTATGGAAATGCTACAATAATTAATAAATAATAATACAAGAATAGCTCTTTTGTGAGCTCACAACTGTAAACCTACTCTGCCCCACCCTGTACATTGGAATGCATTGTTAGATTACATAGAGACCCCTCTCATCATAGTCAGCAACTGTGCATCTTGTGGACGAATGAAATGTCCGCATATAGCGTTCACATATTAGATAGAGATGAAAATGAAACTTGGGAAATAGTAGTCTAACATTTGAAGATGAAAAGTAAAGCAGAAAGTATGAAATATCATTAAGAAGAAATGAGACTGTTTTATTTTACATAATTTTCAATCATCGCTTTTATAAATTTCTTATAGGTCTTACAGATCAAGTTTGGCAAATTAGGACCCACCATCTAAATTTGGTCTGGTGCCTATTTTTATAAATGCAACTTTGTCGAAGCACATTATGCCCATTCATTTACTCATTGTCTGCGTCTCCTTCCATACTAAAATGGCAGTTGAGTAGTTTGCAAGGACATTGAAGATCATGTGGCCCACGAAGCCTAGAATATTTTCTATCAGATTCTTTACACACAGAGTTTGGTGGTGACCTCTGCCTGATGAATAAAAAACTCACATCCATAAACTCAAAGTATACAGTTTGAGTCACTTGATTGGTTGCACTTCGGAAGTAATTATGTTTAGTGTTGTGGGGTGTCAGAATTAGAATGATCACTTCACCTACTAAAAACATTCTTAAAAAAATAACTGCTAATATTAAAAGTAGTGTATCTGCATATGAACATCAGGATTTTCTCTATCATGTTCTCTATCTCCTTTCTTTGAAACTGGTTAATTTATAAATATATCATTTCATATATTGGTTATTATGTGATACAGGTACCAACTTTGATATACAAAATTCAATATTTTGATCATTAATATTTTCTTAATATTAATATTATTTCAATATTATCATTTTGCTTTTATAATATTCATATTATTTTCCTTTTCATGTAGGTTTAGTGATGAAAGAATGGTTCCTTTTTTTCCACATTGTATATGGCTTTTTTCATGTATAGCCATTTCTCTGGGTAAAGAATGCTGAGCATGTTGTAATTGTTTTAGATGTGGCGCTGAAGAGGTTATTCTCTGTGACATTTTTATTTCCTTAAGTAGAGTTTTGCTGGTTGGGTCAAAGAGATAGTACAGAGCTATGTGTGAGAATTCCATTTCAATGGAATCTTAAGCCTCAGACAGCAGGATGAAATTCCTTGTTTAGAAGCTGCTCTCAGAGAGACCTAACAAGAGGGATGGGGATAGATCCCAAAAGTCACTCTGATTACAGCTTCAGAAATACATACAGCCACAAGTGTGAGGGCCAGACACAGTTGTAGAACACAAATGAACACAAATGTTTGACAGATAAAATAATCAGGTTGTATTTTTATTACAGTTTTCTATCAGAATGGAGGAGAGATTAAGCAGCTGGTCTTTGAACCAGGCAGATACTTGCAAGTATGGATTGAGTAAGGAAACTAAATATGAGAAATTAGTGAAAGACAAGGGATTGATTATAGATGATTTAGAGCCAGTTGCTGGGTCCTAGGTCACAGCCAGAAAGAGATGTGAAAAGCATTTCTTCTCAAGCAGGAAGTTGGAGTCCTTCCTTTCAAGTTAAAGTGGGAATAACTGAAGAAGATTTGATGAATAACCAATTATCTAGTTCTTTATTTAACTCTTCTTTTTATCAGATTGGCCATTGAGTCTGGGGAAAAGTAAATGTATAACGTGGCATTAAATGCTCCAAAATTCAAGATTAATAAGACACAGACACATGGAGCCCAGAAAATCATTATGAATTATGACTTACCATCTTTTTAGAAATGATTATTTAAACTCTCTCCGATTGGGAGTCAAAAAATACTCACAAAATGCTCTTTATTCCTATGAGCCAATATACTGTTGACCAATTTCTCTCCATTATTTTCTAATTGCTGTTTTACTTTTTCTCTGTAGCATCTAAAGATCTTATTTCCTCCTGGCTTCGATTTCTCTTCCTACCCAATATTTATATTTACAGAATAAGGAAAGTATCATGTCATGAGTTTATCAGAAAATAAAATTAGAACCATGTCAGCCAAAATTAGTGAATTGAAAACACTGTGACAACAAAAAAGAGATTAGATGGAAACGATTGCTAGAGAAAACACTAAGTGGTTTTATTGTTTATTTTATCACTCCAATCTGTTGTTATTCAGTGAAACAAATGTAGAAATAAGTGCCAATCAAGGTTATTAGAAATATATAGATTGTACCAGAGACGAGATGGTATCCACCATAATATTATTATTCATAATAGATGCTAAACAACTTTTATGGGGTGTACTTTTTATAAATGGACATATTGGAAGGCTCATAAGGAAAATGGATTCTGAATTCAGACAGCTTGGGTCTAAGTCTGGCTCTGGCTCTGAATTAAACTCAATCAGTCTGTTTCTTAGGACCATTCATCTGAAAAGTGATGGGAGAGTAAGAGTACCTCTTTACTGCATTGT
Organism: Sturnira hondurensis; assembly: GCF_014824575.4. Lineage (NCBI taxonomy): Eukaryota > Metazoa > Chordata > Mammalia > Chiroptera > Phyllostomidae > Sturnira > Sturnira hondurensis. Next base: position 19,111,059 of record NW_028073511.1, on the reverse strand, counting down.
GACATTTAACAGGGTATAATTCAAATATCTAAGATCACTGGAAAGTTATCACTCTGTGTACTTGGGGAGTTAGGTAGCTTAAAACTGGGATGTCAATGGTTTTGCATCTTAAAGGCCAACCTGGCTCTAAGGATTAAAATGCCATTGTTTGCAAGTAACAGAAACTAATTCAAACTTAAAAATGTAAACAGTACATTTTTCAATATATGGTTAAGGAAAGCAGGCCAGTTTCTTTCTTTCTCCCTGCTCTTTTAGTCAATGAAAGCGTTGCTGCTAAGATAGTTCCCCTTGTTGCCCTATGGTGTCGGGCAGAGAAACTGAAGCTACATGCTGGGACCTAGGTCACAGCCAGAGAGAGAAGCGAAAGCCTTTCTCCTCAAGCAGGAAGTTGGAGTTGCTTTCAAACTGATCATTTCCTGATCATGTTGTCCATGTGCCGATTGATTTAATAATCTGCATCTACTTCTAGAGGTCAGGAGCAGGGGATGGAAGAAGTGTTCCAAGACAGGAACTTCCGTTGGCATCCAGTGGAAATTGAAATAGACTGAATATACATTAGAAACAAAGTAGGGAGGAACAAATGCAAGATAGACAAAAACAGTATCCATTACAATAGTAGCACTTTGGTTATATTGCAATGATTATAACCTATGTAGAAAATCATTTTAGCGGGGAAACTACGCATTGGTATAGTACAAGTCATTACTAATATAAAGAAAGTCCTGTACACAAATGTCTTTCCAAACTCTGTATAACTAACTTGTCTGGGCTTTTAATTGTTTTGAACATGATGGCACGCTGTTATATTTAACAGTGACAAAGTATGCACTAATGCATAAAAGAATGATAAAAATACAATTTCCTTGAAATATATTTTGATTAGGTAAAGAGGTAAAGGAAAAGAATATGAGGTTTCAAAAATTTTCAAGGTGCTGAGTTGTAAAGAGGTGAATAGGAATTCCCCTCATTGATAATTCTTGCCAGCACTGTTATTCAGTGAATTAAATGTTCCTTAGTTATCAATTATTTTTTATTCTTTTCTAAAGAAATACATTCGGGGAGGAAAGAGCATGAAAGAGACAGTTAAGTGGACAATCTAAACGTATATATATAAAGAGAGCCATGTGATTTAGTTATAATTAGATTTTATAACATTATTATTATTTTTTTCTGTTTTACATTTAAATTTGCATATATATATATATATGATCACAACTGAAATATATTTTAATGGACAAAATGATATTTCATTATATGATGCTGGTCGTCTTTAGAATAAATTTAAAATATATAGGTTTTAATCAGAACATATTAAACACATTAGAAATTGTCTCCAAAATTGCTTACCTTTGTGCTTGAAGTTATCGTCATCCATTGTTATATTCAAAAACCTATACATTAAAAAGGGGGAAAACAACAGTGAAGCTACATAGACTGGATGTTTAACAGGCATTTTTTAAGCTTAATTGAACACAAGGAAGTTGATATTTTCTAAGCGCTAAATTAATTATTTATCTTAAAACATATTTTAAAATAATACAGATAACAATGAAGAATTCAAATACTCCTACCAGTACCCAATTTTTACATATGATTATGTAAAAATTCCATTTTTATGGAATTATGTATTTAATTCCATTTTCCCAATAATGCCCCAATTAGATTGAAAGTCTGAATTTATGCTGTTTGCAGATTCTTTCCTTGTCCAAACAGTAGAGACACAAATTGTATTTTGTGTAGGATTGCTGCTATGAACTGTCGATGTACTAATAGTGGAATTTGAGTATCCCCTATTTTATCCTCCTCTGAGTGTATTGATTACTCCATTGGCTTTTCTATTTTCATCCTGTCCTTTCAGATGAGCTTGCACCATTAGCAAAATATACAGTTTATGTGTTTTTCCTCCTCTCAATACCTACTCTTGAAATTAGACTTTAAAATATAGTAAATATGTGTCATTTAAAAAAAACATTTTAAGCTTTGCAATGAGAAGAATTTCAGGTTTTTTTCCTAATTGAATGCAATATGAGCTGCTTCTAAAGTAAATAGTGATAGCCTAGTAGAAAATAGCTTATAATTTATAAGAAATAAATACATGGTAGTACTTAAATGAAAAATACATTACTAAAATGGAAACATATACCTCAAAAACTTTTATTTTTTTATTTTTTAAATTTTTTTTAAAGATTTTATTTATTTATTTATCTTTAGAGGGGAAAGGAGAGAGGGAGAAAAACATCAATGTATGGTTGCTTTTGGTGTGTCCCCTGCTGGGAGTTGGCCTGCAGGGAACTGGCCTGCAACCCAGGCATGTGCCCTGACTGGGAACCGAACCTCGATCCTCTGGTTCACAGGCATGTGCTCAATCCACTGAGCTACACCAGCCAGGGCTAAAAACTTTTAGATAATTATTTTTGCTGTTAGGATTTAATCTTTATCAGTATTTTCTATGATTCAAACTGAAACATATATCCTATTTCCATAATTTAATATATCACTTGTATTTTCAATGAACAGATTATATAATTTATATTTTCCATCATTTTTCTTAAGTATATGCACTTTTGCAGCAAAGAAGGTAACATAATTCGATGAGCAGATTTTTCTCTTATGATAACACTTTAGTAATCATTGTAAAACATAAAAGTTAGTTCTTAATTAGCAGAACTTCTCCCATAATATAGTTTTAGATTTTCACATACTGTACTGTATGTAGTCCCTACAATAAATGAGAAGATGAATGTATATTAAACACACAGATTATATCATGACATTTCTGTGCAATCTTGTCAAGGAGGCAAGGCCTGGATAAAATACATTCGTTTTTACAGAGGAAGCATATTAAGCAATGACTTTGAAGTAGATCTGCCTCATTTAGCATGCACATCATGTCTCAAAGTGGCAATAAGAACACTGAAAGTTAGCAGTAATGATTGTCCAGTAGCACAAAGAGCCAACATTCCTTAATTCAAATTTTATTAAATTGTAAGGTGACTGTGGGTAAAGATTTTTATTTGTTTTAATTTTTGTTCAGTGTTATATTTCTAATTTCTAAAACCAGTATTTGAACATGATCTGTTGAAATCAATGTGTATTGTACTCAACGATTAAATAAGTGAAAATATTGTTCATTATTCTCTGCTCTTCAACACAAGGTTCCTTCTTCCTGATGCACTACAACAAAGTTCAAAGATTTTAAAGAGTTTTAGGTGCCCCCCCCCACCATGGTCCCTGATGCTATTAAACCCATGGGCATTGTCCCAAGGACTGAATTAATACACTTTTTCTATAGATTATGTTTGAAACCCAATATGGAGAAAATAGTTTTAAAGCCAGAGTTTAACATTGCATAGTCCAAATGTTTAGTTTATATATTAGAAAAAGAAGATTCTATATAAAAATGAGACTTAAGAGTATAAACTTGAAAGACTGGATTAGGGTATAATAAAGACAATTCCAAAAATCTAGTTACAGGTACTAAATAATTCAACTTGAGTGATCTGGTACATAGAGTTTATGCTGTATGCAGAGTAAAAGAGGATTATGTAAACTGAATTTAGAGTTAATTCCTTCCCAAATTTTAAAAGCTGACAGGAGAATTATCTGAGGAGTCTGTACTAGCTCAAGAAGGCTGAAATCCCTGATTGCATGTAGAAAAGATAAAATCAAAGACCAAATAACTTTTAGGGGCTAGAGGTGTCACTACCTAGAGAAGTCCTGCATTCAGCACAGTGTCAGAAAGAAGAGTAACCATGAAGATGGAATTGTTTAGGCAAATTTCATTCCCCTGCCCCACACCGGGGCAGACTGCAGAGTCCAGCAAACCGCAGTACAGCAAAGACACTTCTTTGAATCTCTCAGTATCCTCTAAAGAGATGAAAATAGAGACTAGATTAAACAGATCTCCCTAAATCCTCTAGAATTGGGACAAGGTGGAAGTAGAATGTGGAGTTGGCTACCTGAGGACCTAATAGGTCCACAGTATCAATAATGAGTAAGACTAAGTACACTAATCTATTTTAGAAGTCAGCATAGACAGAAAATACTATGCGACTACTTACTTTCTTCCTACTTGAGGTAAAGAAGATATCTAAATCCACATACATGCAATATAAAGATAAAGGGAGAGAAATCCAAGGAAAACACCGCATTGAATAAGCAGTTAAATGGAAATTAGTTCCAAAAGGAATAGCATCAAGTTAATCTTTCTATAATGGTCAATAGTAACTATCCTGAAATCAGTAAAAAAACACATCTCATTATTTATTAAAAAAAGAGATACAAGTACAAAGGACACGTGGACAAAAACAAGGGGTGATGGAAACCAGAGGGAGTTGGGGAGGGCTGAGGGGTTGGCCGGGATAGAGGGGAAAAGGCAGAAAACTGTACTTGAACAACAATTAAAATAAAATAAAATAAAATAATAAAATTAAATTAAAAAAGAGATACACAGATAGGTACTATTTTATACACTTAATTCTGAAAGTGTGAATTTTAGTTGCATTAAATTTGTAATATGCTGTTAAAGATTCTGTAAGTGGTTCCATATTCCAGTCAAAACTACCCCCCTTGCTGCATGTAAGAGTGGATAGAACCAGCCAGAGAGTTAGCAATACTCAGACTGGGGTGGGGACTGAGAATTTGTATTTTTAACAATTTCCCAGGTGATGCTGATACAGCTGGTTTAAAACCAACTATTTTTAAAGAATGTATTTATTTATTTTTAGAGAGAGAGGAAGGGACAGAGACAGCAAGGGAGAAAAATGTCAATGTGTGGTTGCCTCTCATGTGGCCCCCACTGGGGACCTGACCCGCAACCCAGGCACATGCCCTGACTGGGAATCGAACCAGCAATCCTTTGATTCACAGACTGCACTCAATCCACTGCAGTTATACCATCCAGGGCTAAAATCAACTCTCTAGCAACCAATGCCTTATTGTATATAGTACAGAAGGTTTGCTTTAGTCACACTTTCCACAGTTCCACCATGTCCAAAACTTTTTATACCGTGATTAATAGACAAGCATAAGAGAAATGGATGTGCTCCTACGATAAACTAAGGTCATTTTTTTCTTTGCGATTACACCATTGGGAGGCGGTTCAGTTAAATCACAATGGGTAGGGCAGGACATGCACATGAAAATCTGCCCTTACTTTATGGAGGGCAGCTGTCACTTGCCCTCTTTAGGTCTAATGATTGATGCCTCATAACAAGATTGGTATTAATGAAAAGTAAAATCTGTGTGATTGTTCCAAATTTTCTACTAATTTAATCATAGTTGCAAATAAACTATAATTGCTGAAGTCGTGCAGAATGTACTTGTCTCGGATAGAACCCAACAGGGAAAGGCACTGATAGAGCATAATTTACTTTTATTAGATAACAAGGTATAACTGATACTAATAAAAGCAGGTGTTTAAAAAGTATTTGATGGGTTTATAGAGGTGACATGCTATTTGATCTGTGAATGGACACCTTAAAAAGTTTTAATTATCCCCCTTCTCTTCAATATTATAGAAAAGTCAAGCAGATTTTCAATTAATTGTATTGTATACATTGTGACATATACTTGATGATTCTATATCAGAGGTGGGGACTAAAGATGTCTTAATATATCATTGAGGCAAGATTATATGAAATACTTCTTGACCCCCAGGGAATAAACATTCTTAAAAACCTTGTATTGTACATCTAAACTTGGGTTCCAAGTAAGGAATACAACTAACTAAACTGAAAATCTTTTAAAATACAAGGGTAGGTAAAAGTACATTTATAGTTATTACATGGAAATAATATAATAATTAATAAATAATACAAAAATAACCTCTGTTTTATGTACTCAAAAATTGTAAACTTACTTTTTGCCTACCCTTATATATTAATTGAACAAAAACTATGTATTGTGATATATTTATGATTTTTCCTGGCATTGCTCCAAGCATATATGAACTTTGGTAATGCTCATAACAAGACAACGAGGTAAGAACAGAGCATTTAGACATTTAAGTATTTTGCCCAAGTTTGTGTAGCCATTAAGTGGAGTAACTGAAGTTAGCATAAGGCATTTGGGAAGGGATTGTTAGTGTTGTCAGTAAAATTGAGAATTCTTCTTTGTTTATGTATCCTTAACTAAAGCTATCATGAGGCTATTATATATGTCTGGACCCCTTAATTAAATAATTATCATCATCTTCTCCTTCTATATACCTCTGCATAATTATTTACTGTCATTGGCCTTTTCCCGTTCCATTTCATTGAACTTCCTAATTTTATTCCTAACTTACTCATTGTAACTACATCTGACTCCTGGGTTCCCTTTCTCCTGCCATTTGATAACATCAAAGCGTGAAGACATCAGCCTTCTATTTCCCCTAGTTCGGCATTTTCAGCTCCTTCAAGGTTAAAAGAATTGCACAACATTTCTTATCCCACTGTTCTTCTTTCATGTGAACTTGTAATTTCCCCACAGGAGGTAGAAGTTAATTTACCTCTCCTTCAACCTAGACAACTTTATAACTACTTTGACATACAGAATTTGTGAGAAGATAGCTATATATATTCTGAAAGTAGCTCAAAAAAGGCTATCAGCTTCCACTTTGTTCTTACCTTTTGCTTTGAGGAAAGCTAGCTGGCATGCAAGATATCCAATTGCCCTGAGACCACCATACCAAAGAAGCCACTGAGTTCAATATGCTACATCCTAGCCAGGATGTAAGAGCCATATAAGAGACATGTGAATGAAGCTATCTTATACCATTCGGATCAGCCCAACCACCAGTGCAGTACCAATGAATAACCTCAGCTACGGAAATGAAGAGGAAAATCTTAGGCTTCCTTTCTATCTCAAATAAAATGCTTTCAATTCAAGCCCTGAACAAATTTCTGATCTCCAGAATCTTTGAAAAGTACCGAATTATTTTAGTTTAACTCCTTATGTTTGAAGCAATTTTTGTAGAATATTAACTTGACTCTCCTCATGTTCTAAATATTGTCTTTAACAGACACACTTTTAAAATTTACTACCTTCATCCCATCCTGCTCCTGTCATATTCTTCTAATTTCAAACTTTGTATTCTGAGTACTACACTAAGCCCTGGACACAGTGGTAAATTAAATGTACTCTCTTCCCTCATGACTTATTTAGAATACAAATGTCTTAACTGGAAAAAATGCAAATATAACAATGTATTGGAGGAAGTTAATTTTATAAGTATAAAGAGATATTTGGGGGAAATAAGAATTAGGAGTAATGCTTACTGGAATCATTATAGGATTATAAGAAAAAAAGATTACTGCCTAAGTACTGAGTTGGAAAAAGTTAACCATATTAGTGTGCAGCTGGGCGTTTTGGAGATATAAGATTCAAATTACAGGGTAGCATAAATGTATGGATATGAATTACAAGCAGGTCAGTGTTTGAGTTCGGAGCTATGCCATTCTAATTTATAATGAATGATTCAAATTGTTGTAATACAAAAGCACAAAAAGGAAGAAAGGAAAGAAGGAAGGGAGAAGAAAGGAGAGAGTGTAGGGGAGAGAGAGACACATACACTAGATCATAGATACCATAGATTACTGAACAACTCTGAGAACAAATGAGCATCTCAGATAATAGAGCAAGAATAGGTCAGTGCTTCTGAATTTCTCAATAATGAAAAAAACAGTGTTTTTCTTCTAATTTACCATGAACAAATAATTTTATAAAATACAATAAAAAGTATTTCATATATAAAACACTGGATAAATGAAATTAAAATGATACCTATAATACGAACCCTTGGTTTTATTATTAGATCCAATGGATATAAAATTAGTTTATCAAAGAATTATAAAATCTCAAATTTAAGTAATTATCTAGTGTAGAACATCACAAACAGTCTTAGGACTGGCATTAGTCTGGGAGTCATACTTCAAGTAGCACTACAAGAAGGAATCCAAACAGGAGGTTGGTGAGTAAACAAAATGTTATTGTAATTGTTCAGTTGGGAAAGACAACTGTTGCACTCTACATCATTATAAATAGAAATAAAGAGGGGAGAAATGATACTGGTATTGCTCAAAACTTAAAATATTTAAATTTTATAAACATTTAAGCTAAATCAAGAATGATTCTCAGCTTTGACTCTTAGACTGATGTGGACAATGGCCCACAGTGCCCACAGCATCATGCAAGGCATTCAAGACAAATTCACAGGGACTACCCAGTCCTGTGGAGAAAAGGGGGCTGCATGGCTACCCCCTCGAGGGGGAAGTGCCTCAGAGTGGCTTGGCCACCCACTCAAGGGGACAGCGTGCTGACCCGTGCCTTGACATGGTTTTATTGGGTTTCAATTTGCACAGGAATACAGGTAAAGCTCATTGTCAGGCAGTAAGGATAAAACAGTAGATAGCATACAAAGAACTGTTAGGGCTTCTTCTGAGTCAGGGCCTATCAGCTAAGAGGCTACAAAATTTGGGGAACAAACTCATTTCCTTCTCCGGCCTTTATCATTTAATTAAGAACATTCTGCTCATCAAGAAAAGAAGAGAGAAGACCCAAATAAACACAATCAGAAATAAAAGAGGAGAGATTACAACTGATACCACAGAAATAGAAGAGATTGTAAGAAATAACTATGAAGAACTGTATGCCAAGAAATTTGAAAACCTAGGTGAAATGGACAAATTTCTAGAAAAATATAATCTCCCAAAACTCAGTGAAGAAGAAGTAGAAAGCCTGAAAAGACCAATAACAGCAGATGAAGTTGAAGCAGTAATCAAAACACTCCCGTCACACAAAAGCCCTGGACCAGATGGTTTCACAGGAGAATTCTACAAAGCATTTAAGGAAGAGCTAACCCCCATTCTTCACAGACTATTCCAAAAAATTAAAAATTATGGGAAACTCCCAAACTCTTTTTATGAACCCAGCATCATTCTAATTCCAAAACCAGATAGAGACACAACATAGACAGAAAACTTCGGGCCAATATCGCTGATGAACATAGATGCTAAAATCCTCAACAAAATATTAGCAAATTGCATCCAACAACACAATATAAAGATCATACACCATGACCAAGTGGGATTCATCCCAGGGATGCAAGGATGGTTCAATATTCACAAATCAGTAAACGTAATACATCACATAAATAAAAGCAAAGAGAAAAATCACATGATCATATCAATTGATACGGAAAAAGCTTTTGATAAGATACAACACCCTTTAATGATAAAAACACACAGCAAAGTGGGAATAGAGGGAGCATTCCTCAATATAATAAAGGTCATATATAAGAGACCTCCAGCTAACATCATACTAAATGGGCAAAAACTAAAATCTTTTCCACTAAGATCAGGAACAAGACAAGGTTGTCCACTTTCACCACTTCTATTCAATATAGTACTGGAAGTTTTAGCCATAGCGATCAAACAAGAAAAGGAAATAAAAAGGCATCCAAATCGGAAAGGAGAAAACAAAACTGTCATTGTTTGCAGATGACATGATAGTGTACGTGGAAAATCCTATAGATTCTACCCAAAAACTGCTCGACTTAATAAATGAATTTGGCAAAACAGTGGGATACAAAGTCAATATTCATAAATCAAAGGCATTTTTATATACTAACAATGAATCAGCAGAAGCAGAAATAGAGAAAAGAATCCCTTTAGATATAGCAAAAACAAAAATAAAATATCTGGGAATAAACCTAACCAAGGAGGTAAAAGACCTGTATACAGAAAACTACACAACACTGAAGAAAGAAATCAAGGAGGACACAAACAAATGGAAACAAATACCGTGTTCATGGATAGGAAGAATTAACATCATCAAAATGTCCATACTACCCAAAGCAATTTACAGATTCAATGCAATACCTACTAAAGTACCAATGGCATATTTCACAGACATAGCACAAACACTTCAAAAATTTATATGGAATGATAAACGACCCCAAATAGCAGCCACAATTTTGAGAAAGAAGAACAAAGTAGGAGGGATCACAATACCTGACATCAAACTGTATTACAAGGCCACTGTAATCAAAACAGCCTGGTACTGACATAAAAACAGGCACATAGACCAATGGAACAGAACAGAGAGCCCAGAAATAAACCCAACTCTCTAGAGTCAATTAATATTCAACAAAGGGGGCAATGACATAAAATGGAGTAAAAATAGCCTCTTCAACAAATGGTGCTGGGAGAACTGGATAGCTACATGGAAAAATATGAAACTTGAGCACCAACTTACACCATACACCAAAATAAATTCAAGGTGGATAAAAGACTTAAATATAAGCTGTGACAGCATTAAAGTCCTAGAGGAGAACATTGGCAGAAAAATTTCAGATATTTCACGCAGCAACCTTTTTCCTGATATTTCCCTTAGAGCAAGAANAAATATCTGGGAATAAACCTAACCAAGGAGGTAAAAGACCTGTACACAGAAAACTACACAACACTGAAGAAAGAAATCAAGGAAGACACAAACAAATGGAAACAAATACCGTGTTCATGGATTGGAAGAATTATCATCAAAATGTCCATACTACCCAAAGCAATTTACAGATTCAATGCAATACCTACTAAAGTACCAATGGCATATTTCACAGACATAGCACAAACACTTCAAAAATTTATATGGAACGATAAACGACCCCAAATAGCAGCCACAATTTTGAGAAAGAACAAAGTAGGAGGGATCACAATACCTGACATCAAACTGTATTACAAGGCCACTGTAATCAAAATAGCCTGGTACTGACATAAAAACAGGCACATAGACCAATGGAACAGAACAGAGAGCCCAGAATTAAACCCAACTCTCTAGAGTCAATTAATATTCGACAAAGGGGGCAATGACATAAAATGGAGTAAAAATAGCCTCTTCAACAAATGGTGCTGGGAGAACTGGTTAGCTACATGGAAAAATATGAAATTTGAGCACCAACTTACACCATACACCAGAATAAATTCGAGGTGGATAAAAGACTTAAATATAAGCTGTGACACCAATAAAGTCCTAGAGGAGAACATTGGCAGAAAAATTTCAGATATTTCACGCAGCAACATTTTTACCGATATTTCCCTTAGAGCAAGAAATATAAAGGAAATAATAAACAAATGGGATCTCATAAAAATTAAAAGCTTCTGTGTGGCTAAAGAAAACAGCATTAAGATAAAAAGAGAACCAACTATTTGGGAAAACATATTTGCCAATGATACCTCAGACAAAGGTTTAATCTCCAAAATATACAAAGAACTTACTCGACTCCACTATAAGAAGACAAGCAACCCAATTAAAAAATGGGCAAAGGACTTGAACAGACACTTCTCCAAGGAGGACATACATAGGATCCAGAGACACATGAAAAGATGTTCAATGTTGCTAACTATCAGAGAAATGCAAATTAAAACCACAATGAGATACCACTTTATATCAGTCAGAATGGCCATCATAAACAGAGCAACAAACAACAAATGTTGGAGGGGTTGTGTGAAAAAGGGGACCCTAGTTTACTGTTGGTGGGATTGCAGACTGGTACAACCACTGTGGAAAACAGTATGGGATTTTCTAAGAAAACTAAAAATGGACCTGCCTTTTGACCCAGTAATTCCACTGCTGGGATTATATCCTAAGAACCCTAAAGCACCAATCCAAAACAACCTATGCACCCCAATGTTCATAGCAGCACAATTTACAATAGCCAAGAGTTGGAAGCAACCTAGATGTCCATCAGTAAATGAATGATCAAAAAACTATGGTACATATACACAGTGGAATTCTATGCAGCAGAAAGAAAGAAGGAGCTCCTACCCTTTGCAACAGCACGAATGGAACTGGAAAGCATTATGCTAAGTGAAATAAGCCAGGCAATGAAAGACAAATTCCATATGATCTCACCTTTAACAGGAACTTAAACAACAAAACAAACAAGCAAGCAAAATGTAACCAAAGACACTGAAATTCAGAACAGGCTGACAGGGACCAGAGGAGAGAGGGGAGAGAACTTCAGAGGAAAAAGGGAAGGATTCACAGAAACTAGTATAAAGGACACATGGAGAACAACTAAGGGGGGTGGAAATGGGAGGGAGGTGGGGAGCATGGGGGGTTGGACTGGGAAGGGAGTGAGTGACAGAAAACTGTACTTGAGCAATAATCAAATTTTTTAAAAAAGAACATTCTTAGCAAAGCAGGCCTCACAGGATTTTACATATCCTTTCTCAGGCCTGATCACCTGGGGAGCCTGCCCTTTCCAGCACAGGGCTGCACTGCCCTCTGTCATTGTTTCAGGCTTCAGTCAGGCAGAGAAGGCAGATAGCCAAGGAATTTTCAGAGAGTTCTTGGGGACTCAGGGGAGTCAGGCTTCGTCAAAGCCGAGGAGCAAAGGTCCATCACTTCCTTTTTCCATAGCCCCCAAATCCTTCCCTAGGGCCTCCATGTGACCATGCCTGTCTTAGGTCATTCTCCTCCTGGGGAATCTTACCCATTATTGCCTAACTGATCAAGCACTGGGGGCCAGTTATGGATGAAGGAGCAGAAGCAGCGCTCTTCAGAAGCAGTCTCCTTAGTGGCTTATGTTCCAAAGGTCCCTCACTCAGCTTTAGCCATGGGGGGGTTACAGCTCCTGAAACCAGGCAGGGCGGTTCCCAAAATTAGACAACTGAAGAAAAGTTATTTCTGTTGCTAATTTCTCTGATGAGAAATATTCAAAAATATTATTGGGGGGTAAGTTTTTTAGTAAGAAAATATTAGGGGATATAATAAAAAAAGAAAAAAATTAAAATGACACCTGACATTTAGATCAAAAATAACAAAAAAGTCTATTTTTATTATTAGTATATATATATATGGTAGGGGATAAAAGCAAGGGTTCTGGGAATACTGCTGATTTCATACATGACTCATTGGTCATGTGATCTCAGATATGCAACATAGATTCTTTATTACTAGTATTCTATTTTATAAAATTAAAATTGTAATAATTACAAATGCTTAATTTTCTAATGGCCTACTTGATAGCTTTACCTGAGCTCTGTGAGGTCAAGCGCAAAATAGTAAAAATCATTAATACATCTCTCCAAATCAGTTCCACCTTTTAACAATTGTTTTTAATGGCATGACANACCTTTAACAGGAACTTAAACAACAAAACAAACAAGCAAGCAAAATGTAACCAAAGACACTGAAATTCAGAACAGGCTGACAGGGACCAGAGGAGAGAGGGGAGAGAACTTCAGAGGAAAAAGGGAAGGATTCACAGAAACTAGTATAAAGGACACATGGAGAACAACTAAGGGGGATGGAAATGGGAGGGAGGTGGGGAGCATGGGGGGGGTGGACTGGGAAGGGAGTGAGCGACAGAAAACTGTACTTGAGCAATAATCAAAATTTTTAAAAAAGAACATTCTTAGCAAAGCAGGCCTCACAGGATTTTACATATCCTTTCTCAGGCCTGATCACCTGGGGAGCCCGCCCTTTTCCGGCACAGAGCTGCACTGCCCTCTGTCATTGTTTCAGGCTTCAGTCAGGCAGAGAAGGCAGATAGGCAAGGAATTTTCAGAGAGTTCTTGGGGACTCAGGGGAGTCAGGCTTCGTCAAAGCCGAGGGGCAAAGGTCCATCACTTCCTTTCTCCATAACCCCCAAATCCTTCCCTAGGGCCTCCATGTGATCATGCCTGTCTTAGGTCATTCTCCTCCTGGGGAATCTTACCCATTATTGGCTAACTGATCAAGCACTGGGGGCCAGTTATGGATGAAGGAGCAGAAGCAGCGCTATTCAGAAGCAGTCTCCTTAGTGGCTTATGTTCCAAAGGTCCCTCACTCAGCTTTAGCCATGGGGGGGTTACAGCTCCTGAAACCAGGCAGGGAGGTTCCCAACATTAGACAACTGAAGAAAAGTTATTTCTGTTGCTAATTTCTCTGATGAGAAATATTCAAGAATATCATTGGGGGTAAGTTTTTTAGTAATAAAATATTAGCTGATATAATAAAAAAGGAAAAAATTAAAATGACACCTGACATTTAGATCAAAAATAATAAAAAAGTCTATTTTATTATTAGTATATATATATATATATATATNATATATATATGGTAGGGGATAAAAGCAAGGGTTCTGGGAATACTGCTGATTTCATACATGACTCATTGGTCATGTGATCTCAGATATGCAACATAGATTCTTTATTACTAGTATTCTATTTTATAAAATTAAAATTGTAACAATTACAAATGCTTAATTTTCTAATGGCCTACTTGATAGCTTTACCTGAGCTCTGTGAGGTCAAGTGCAAAATAGTAAAAATCATTAATACATCTCTCCAAATTAGTTCCACCTTTTAACAATTGTTTTTAATGGCATGACAATAACATAAGGGGGGGAACACACTCTAAAGTTATTCTTTTCTATTCTATACATTTAATGAATGAATAATTCTATTGATCTTATTACTAAAATAAAATTACCTTCTCTATTTCTGTCCCTAAAGTGTTTGCTTTAATACAGATAGATGTTTCTCACCTATTAGTTAATTAGTTAGTTAGCTAATATAGTGTAAAATGCCATGCAATAGAATTTGTGAGGAAAGTTAAAATGTGTTCAGGTAATTCAAATATTTGATAAGGACCATAAGTTATAACAAAAAATAATTCAGGAAGTTATTTTTTCAAAGGCCATATAATTATTAAGTACCATACTTCAGACCCATGTCTACAGTTCAAGAACCCAGGCATAAAGCCTTCTCAAATAAAGACCACACACATTTTATATGAGCTCTTCATGCTCCAGTTCCCTACATGGTGATGGAATGACAGCCAGGTGTCTATCTGAACATGCAGCAAATTTTGTACCACATAAGGAATAGAGAAAAAAATGATACGACTCAGAGCTTAAATGTAATGGCAGCCGTATCTACCTCATCTTTCCTTTGGAGAAAATCCTATCAAAGAAGATAAGGAAAGGCCCCTATGATAATACAACTATACATGAGGAAGTGATTCTGGGGTAAAGAGGAAAAACATTTATAGGGATATGCCCCTTACAATGTAAGCAGATGACTCACAGCCACTCACAGGTGATACTTCTTCACCAAAAGCAGTCCAAGAAGTCTGGAAGAGGTGCCTGCTCTATTAAATCTGCAGACCTTAACACAAGTCTATCAGAAGTAAAATTATCAAGGAAATATGATATCACAAGAGGCACACAAAATTATAAATTAAAATCAAAGAATACCATCAAGAAAAACATTATTTACATTCTGAGGGTCCCAGTAGGAGGAGGGAAAGGGGCACAACACTTCCTTGAAGTAATGGCTGAACTTCCCAAATCTAAGCAAAACTATAGACATGGAGGTACATGAAGTTTATGAGAACCCATATAGATTCATCCCAAAGATGCCTTCATCAAAATGCATTATTCTGAAACTATCAAAAGTCAAAGAAAAAAAGAATTGACAATAAGATTGAAGATGCTCATTTCCTACAAGAGGACCTCCTGAGTTATTTGGTGATTTTTCAGCAGATACCTTCCAGAGCAGTAGAGAGAGGAAGAATAATGGCAAAATGCTGGGGTTGGGGGTGGGAACCTGGTAATGAAAATACTTTACCTGTTAAAGTCATCCTTCAGAAATAAAGAGAGATAAAGACTTCCTTAGACAAAAACTGAGGGAATGCATTACCACCAGACCTGTTTTCCAAGAAATGCTAAATGAAGTTATTCCACTTGATATGAAAGGATTCTAATTAGCAACATAAAAAAAAAAACCCTCAGTTTTGATAGCTAACATCAAAACTTATGTTGTTAAAAATAATGACATAGCCCTGGCTGGTTTAGCTCAGTGAATTGAGCACGGGCCTGCGGACCAAATAACTGCAGTTCGATTCCCAGTCAGAGCACATGCCTGGATTGCAGGCCAGTTCCCAGAAGAGGACTCACAAGAGGTAACCATACATTGATATTTCTCTCTCCCTCTCTTCTTCTCTTCCCCTCTAAAAATAAATAAAAAAATAATAATGACATATCTTCTTTGGAATTTAGGATAGTTAATGGTGCACTTTTGTGATTCTATAGTGAACATGGGACTATTAGAATCAGCAAGATAATATTAAATAAAGGCAAAATTGAAAGAAACATTCATTTTATCAGCATAATATAGTTTCAGTTAGAAAGACCTAAGTGGCCTATATTGATTTCCTGATTATGAATTAATCAATTTTTATAATTTGTATTACATATATATTTGTATTATGCTCAGTCACTTGAAAGACAAGGTGTTCAGATCTATGTTACAGTTATTATGTCTTCAATAATTTTATTTCCCAAGTGCACGCATAATAAGGAGCACTGTCACAGTAACACAAAGTATACGGCAATATTAATTTCTAAATGTTAGCTGTGCTATATTTGAGAAGTTATCTGCTTCTCATGCTGTTTCTTTTTAACTGTGACCCTTCATTTTTATATTTTGC
This sequence comes from Sturnira hondurensis, assembly GCF_014824575.4. Taxonomy (NCBI): domain Eukaryota; kingdom Metazoa; phylum Chordata; class Mammalia; order Chiroptera; family Phyllostomidae; genus Sturnira; species Sturnira hondurensis. The sequence continues at coordinate 19,094,604 of NW_028073511.1, read as the reverse complement.
ATACACTTACAGAATTAAAGTAATAATGCTTCTAAGCCTAAGGAAATAGAATAATTTCAAACTGCATTTCATTATGATGGGCACCAGGCAAGAGTTATCCTCAAAGGCTATAAAACCGTTTTCACAAAATTATGTCAAAGTGAATATGTTGAGATAACAAGCGACCAACTTGCTTATAAATATGGTCAAAGAAGTAAATTTCAATAGTGCTTTTTTTGTTTCAAAATATTATATTTCATAGTTTATCCTAAATTATTAGAGAAAAATCTTTGTTTCAAACAAACTGATATTTTTTAACTTATATGTATAAAGTCAAAGTAGCTAGAAACACAAAACAAAATTATTTTTGTAACTATTAAACAAACTCTTTCATAATCAAAGTCAGATACTCTAGGGCATGAATTGCACCTTGTTAATTCACCCTTAGATGCAATGATGGCTCAGAGCCTTTAGCCGCATGCTTAGCAATACACTATGTGTGAAATATTACAACACAATTCACCAGCTGTCATGTCTTATGGCTTAATTAGGAATGTTTATGATCTTGTTATTCATACTCTATCAGTAACAGACAGCAAAAAAGAGACAAGGGACCATTATATGCCGAATAGTGTCATCATCTTTGCATAAACTGAGAGCTCAAACTGTGGCTTAATTCAGTCAGGAAGAGTAACTGAAGAAATAATGAAATAAGGATCATAGAAAGGTACCACAGTACAAATACTGTTCCAGGAAAAGAACTATGAAGAAACATATGCATGCATTCTTTGATCTCATTATTAGACAAAAATATTGGGGGGAATTTACTGAGGTTAGAAAAAGATTCAGTTAAATCATTCAAGAAAATTATATAGAGGAAAGAAGGAAACTGCATTAACCCATCAAAACAAGAGAGAATCTTTGACTTTTAGTAGATAAACTTAAAAATAATTTTGTTTTTATTCTCTGATGATAAATTCATGTGTTTGGTATTTCTTATAACTAAATGACTACATAGCAGTTTTACAACTGTTGGATACTATGTGTTAATTTTTATATATATATAGTAGTAGAGAAATATTTAACACTTCACATCAATTAAAAGTTATGTTTTACAAAATGGTGATTACCAGAGAAAAAAAGGGGGTAGGGGGAAGCGAAAGGGGGCAAAAGGGGGATAAATGCTGGTAAGAGAATTGATTTTGGGTGGTGAGTGCGTGATGCAGTGTGCAGATGATACATTATAGAGTTGTGCATTTGGAACCTATATGGTTTTATTAGCCAATGTCACCCCAATAAATTAAATAAAAAAGACAAAACACACTATATTGTATTAGAGAAGACTTTATTGTATTAGAGAAGAGTTTATTTTAAAAGTGTTAGTGTTAAGAGTACCTACAGAATGACCTGAGAATTATAAATAATGATTCGGGGCATGAGGTGTATAAAATAGGAATATAGGAGCTTCTGGCCAAGATGGAAGCATAGATAGATATACTGCACTTCTTCGCATAACCAAAAAGATAACAACCAATTTAATAACAAAAATAATCAGAACTGCCAGAAAATCAAATTTCACAGAAGTTTGACAACTAAGGAATTCAAGAAACATTCATCCAGACTGGTAGATGGGGCGGAGACTGGAAGCCAGGGCAGCGAGGACTGGAAAAGGCCGTGGCTGGTGGACTGGGATATCCCACATTTGAGTTTGGATAAGCTGGGAGGAACAACAGGGTAGCTAGATAGACCACCCAACCCAGGGTTCCAGCACAAAAAACTAAAGCCTACGAGTTCAGGCTGTAAAAATCTGTGGGTGTTATGGTGGCAGGAGAAACTCCTAGTCACATAAGAGGGTCCATTGGAAAGGCCCACAGTATTCTAGAAAGTATACAAGCCCACCCACCCAGGAATCTGCACCTGAAAGGGCACAATCTGCTTGTGGGAAGCAAGGGAAGTGAGTGAAAGTGGGGTGAGTGCAAAGTAAGAGGTAGTATTCCCTCTCTGACACCTCCCCTTCATACAAGCCAGCCATATGGGTTGCCCTGCCCTGGCAAATACGTAAGGCTCTGCCTCTTATAATGTAACAGGTGCACCAAGACAAAGAAATATGGCCCAAATGAAAGAAAAGATCAAAACTCTAGGAAAAGAAATAAGTGACAAGGAGATAGACAACATATTAGATGCAGACTTCAAAACACTGATAATCAGGTTGTTCACAGAAATAATTGAGTATGGTCGAAAAATAGAGGAAGAAGTGAAGGCTATGCAAAGTGAAATAAAGAAAAATATATAGAGAACCAACAATGAAGGGAAGAAAACACAGGACTCAGATCAGTGATTTGGAATAGAAGGAAGAAATATACGTTTAACCAGAGCAGAATGAAGAAACAAGACATCAAAAAATTAGGAGAGGCATAGGACCCTCTGGGACAATTTTAAATGTCCCAACATCTGAATCGTAGGTGTGCCAGGAGGAGAAGAGGAAGCACAAATAATTAAAAACTTATTTGAAAAAAAATGAAGAAAAACTTCTCCAATCTGGAGTAGGAAATAGACATATAACTCTATTTTTTGTTGGGTTAAACAATTAGTTAGAGCAATTATCCAGAAAATTTGGACAAAAAAATCATTTTTTTTGTATGTGAGGAATTGAAGACATGATAAAAGCAAAACATCTCCAAAGGAATAAAAAAATGATTCTCTATATTGCTAAAATATACTTAATAATTTTCAACCCTTTACAATAGCAATATACTATATGAATGCAAACTCTATTTATACCTTCAGTGATTTCATTATTTTTAAAACTCAAGGATATCTAATGGTAAAGTACCGATGATTTTTGTTATTTTAAAGATTAGGTATATATAATTATTTTAACATAAACACAAATATTTTAATTATAATTAGCCTCATCAGAAAAAAATATATACCCCATTCTTCATTTCATCATAAATTTGTCTGTAGGCATCAACAAAATTATTCAAAAACTGATTCTCAAATTAATAATATACAAGAAATGACCTTTAACAACCCCATGCCATTTTAGACTCGATGAGAGAATTATAATGAACTGTGATCTGATTATAGTCAATTTCCCTATTCTTTTAGAAATGCATTTAATTGATTTGAAATAAAATTAAAAGGATTTCATAGTTGCAAGATCATGTTTTGTTTTTACTTTTACTTTCTATAATCATGCTTTTCCCCCCTCATTTTTAATTTATCTCATACCAGTATGACCGTAATATAAATTCTAAAATTTGGTGTTTTGGAGGAATAACAAAATAGGGAATTTCAATTTTTATTTTGTTAATTTGTTCAGAATTGACAACCATTCTAAAGTAATTTATATTACTTTAAAACTCTGCCTAATATATTTAATAGATTTATTTTAATACTTTTTAAAAGGTTTAATCTCAATTCTCAATTTCGCTTTATCTATTTTAAATTGTATTATATTATGCTCTTATAATAAGTAACTTTGGAAACATCTAGTATATATGAGAGTTTATGTAATCATCCTTTTAACAAATATCTTTAAATATTAATTTGTTAGTCTTATAGGAAAGGAAAAGTCATTCCTAGATTAATATAAAATAGCAATGATTATTTTACAAAAAGTATTTTATATTTTAAAGTTTATTTTGATAAACATTATCAAAGTAATGCAATTTTTTCATCTTCATATGTAGAAGCCAATTGAAAGAACAGACCCAGGTTTTTAGCACTGTATAAGGATAATTAATTATGCATCTTCAATTAAGGCCAATGAGAGTTGTATTTCCACTCTCTTGTCTACCATGCAAAAACTCTACCCAAAGTATCTAATAAATGTAGAAATTTTGTTTATGTTAATTTTAGCCTCCACGTCTGTTATCACCTCCTGTGGCCTTCTGTGGACTTCTAAAATGCAATGGAAATTTTCTATTAGAGATGGATAACATCTAATACTATCACTTAGCAGGGCTTTAAATATTGAACTATAAATTAACACATTAGAATTGTAATAGTCCTAGAATTTTGTAAAACATATCAGGAAGTTTTGAGTGGTTTAAAAGAAGAGAATTTTAAAAATCTGTTACTCAAAGCTTTCATTCAGGAGTCATTACTATGCTGTATTAAAATAACCTTAAAAAGCTCCCTATAGTTTTTGGAAGAATTATAGATTGCATTTCTATTGGTAAACATATTTATTTTGTATAAGCTTATTAAATCACATTTTCAATAGTCTTTTCTCTATAGGATGTATATACAAATAGTATGTTTTATATTGAAGATTACTTCAAACTTATGCACATTTGCTTAAAAAAAGAAATGCAGGAATTAGCCAATAAATATAAGCTTTAATGTTAATAAAATGAGCTCTGATCAATAAAATAATATGTAGCTATGTTTAAAGTTATCAATATCCTGCTTTTGTAAAATATCCTTTATAATTTGAGGCAATCAAGGTACAACCTGAACAAGATAGTTTAGACTAAAACTAAAACTTGATTTGAAAACTTGCTTGTTCCCTGCAGAAATGGCTTCTGGATTGACATATAAATGTTATATTCCAGCACAAGTAACTTAATAACTGATTTCATAACCAAAACTATAAATACCAACAAATATCACACCTACTGTTATAGCAAAACCATCAGTCAGAGTGCCAGGGTGCCTCTCCCATCAGCCAAGATGAGCAGGGGAAGTTCTTACACTGGGTGTACAAAAAGCTAGCAAGATAATTAGATAGAATAAAAGCCCTTTCCCCCCACCTTCTGGTACCAGATTGAGAGTGGGACTAGGGGAAGGCAGGCTCACATACCTTAGAAGACATAATGGTGCAGGGGTAGCTGAACCAAAGAAGCCTGTTAGTCTAGCCTGGGGAAAGAAGGGGTTAGTTGGGAGGTGGAGTCACCCAAAGCACACAAAAGTCTGGGAAGGACTTTCATCATTTAGAGGAAGCATGTGGTCTGTACTACGCCCAAGCTAGTATAATCCCAGGGGAACAAAGAAGCTCACTCACTTGCTCATGGCCTTCCCTTACACAGTGCACTGGCCTGTTCTCTCCATGGCCACGTGGCCTTAGCAGCCATATGGTGTATTGTCTCCAGGTGGGAACCTCTCTCTCTCTCTCTCTCTCTCTCTGTTACTTTCCCCCCCAACATGTGGTGTTGCTCTTCACACTGCATTCACATGCTCTCTTGTCACCTCAACTTGAGTACCCTGCTAATAAAAACCTATTTCCTTCTCCACAAATCTTCATGTTATGCTGATACACAGTGGCAAGTGGCCAGACTCCAGTCTGCCCAGTTACAAGACCCCATTGCAGCTGCCTGCGGACTCCTAAGGACTGTATGTTACAATGAAGCAGGAACTCAGGAGACGGCTTTTTACTTGGCCTTGCTAAGGTCATGGTTGAACTTCCTCCATGGCTGAAAGAGGGGATGGTTTTTGAGCATGAGTTTGCCAGTTCCCGAGTTGCCATGCACCAAAATAAAACCTCTTTCCTTTTGCACCAGCATCTGCCTCACAAGTTTGGCTTTTGTAGCAACAGGAAGATTAACCTCCATTTTTATTTGGTTGCACTACAGTTTTTAACTTATGGGATGTTATAGGCATATACCTATGCAAATAGCAAATCATCAATAAGGACGCTAGTATGACTGGATATCATTTAAGAAAAACAACATATGTAACGAAAACAATACCACATAATGATATCTATAAGCCATAGCTCAAACCATAGAAGTAATGTAGTTCAGAATGGATTTGTCAACAGAAGAAACATTCAAACCTGTGAGAATTTTTATTAGTTTATTTTAGCTAAACTGAAACAATTGCAGGGGATCAGAATCTCAACCGATGGAGAAAATGTTCCTGAAAATGGGTGTTTCATACATTATTTTTATACATTACAGTCAAAGGAGGAGGTATAAGGGAATTACATGAAATTCATTGGTGTTAGATTAAGCAGGTGAGAGAAAGCAAAGTAGGGAAATCTCTGGAATTAAATAAAAAGTACAGCAATTAAACACATACTTCTTTTATACAGGTGGGTATAGAATATTAACAATGAACAATTAACACAATTAAAAAGCACTGTGGTTTATTTTGGTGATTTGGTGCTCTGGTGGGAGATTGTGCCCCAGAGGTCTGGGAAAAGGAAATTACTCTGACATTCCAAAGGTATGTTAATGTAGATGCAAAAAGACAATAAAACAGGCTCAGCTCATGTAAAGACTGACTTTTGTCAAGAAAGGTACTAGCCCAGGACTTGACTCTCTGCCATGACCTGCTTTTAGCTAGGAAGTTTTAATTTCAGGCCATCCTATTGGTCACTTTAGGTCACTGAGTCAGTAAAGCTGCCATGCAGGTCACCCCTGGGCTTGTTGGGTTTAGTATGTGACCCCTTCCTGTCCACAGATTAAACACTCTTGATCATCAAAAAAATTTTAGAAAGATAGATAGAATTTCATAAAAATTAAAAACCACTTACTAGAATTCATTTCTAAGAACATAAAACATAAAAGCTATAACAAAACAAACAAGCAAGCAAAATATAGCCAAAGACACTGAAATAGAGAACAGGGGGACAGTGATCAGAGGGGATAGGGGAGGGAATTTCAGGGGAAAAGGGGAAGGATTTACAGGAACAAGTATAAAGGACACGTGGACAAGAACTAAGGGGGGTGGAAATGGGAGGGAGGGGGAGCACTGTGGAGGTAGGCTGGGATGGGAGTAAAAGACAGAAAACTGTACTTGAACAAGTAAAATACATTAAAAATGAAAGCTATAAATTGAAAGTATTTAATACTTGTGTATAGTATATAAAAAAGTATAAGCATATATATATATGTGTGTAAAAAAGACATAAAGTATTTCATTAAAGCTATAGAAAGATAACTAGCACATTTAGAAGCATGATATAGTCAGACAATTCATGAGAGTAGATACCAATAACAAATGCATATGAAAAGTTATTCAACATCATTTATCATAAGGAAATACAAATTAAAACAACATGAGATATCACTTTATAACCACTAGAGTGTTGGAGAGTATAAAAAATATCTGAAGTCATCATACTTTTCTTGTAGAAGTATAAAATGGTTGAGCCACTACAGCAACCTGATTAACAATTTCTCAAAAAGTTAAGCATATGCCATACAAGCTGGGACCCCCCCAAAACCAGAATTTACTTATAAAAATTGTGTATTTATTGTTACATGTTTAAACGTCAGTCGCCTTCAGAGTACCCTCCATTTGATGCAATATGCCTATCAAGATATTTTTTCACTGCTCAAAATAGTTTTTGAACTCATTGATTTTTATGTCTTTTGGTGATTCTACCATTTTTTCATTTCATCTCTTCCACATCTGCTAAATGTTTCCCTTTGAAGACGCTTTTCATCCCAGGGAACAAAAAAGTCATTCAGGGAGACATCACGTAAACATTTAGCATGACCCCATGGGGGTCATACTGGTTTTTTTCCCCCCTACAAACTGCTAAGCTCTCAATGAGGTGTGAGCAGATATGCTCATAAATCATACATCATGAAATGGGCAAACACATTGAAAGAATCTTCACAAAATTCACTGAAGCTAAATGCAGCATCTCACAAAAATGCCAACTGGTACTGTGATACAGATGGGGTCCTAGAACATTCATTTAGCAGGGATAACTTGTACTAAAAGGGGCCCTCCCTCCAGAAGATAATTCCAGTTTGGGGGCCCTACCCCCTTGAATTCTTATTTTATAGTACTCCATATGATTTATTCAATCCACTTGTAGGTATTTACCCAAAAATATTTATAAGGAGACTCACAAAACATTAATGCAGTTTTATTCATAAGAATCAAAACTTAGAAACAATATGTTTATCTACAGAAGAATGGGTGACAACTTGTGCTTATATATATAATAAAACTTTAGTTGGCAATAATTAAAAATATGTAATTATACAGCAGCATGATGACTTTCAGGAACATTATTTAGAGAATAAGAAGCCATAAAGAACCTATACAAAATGGTTTATTTCAAATGAACTTCAAGAAGAGGCAAGCTAATTTATGGGAATAGAAATAAGAAACAATCATTGCCCAGAAAGTTTCAGAGTAGAAGCTGGTTGAGCAGGATACAAATGAAAATGCTAAAGTGATTAAATTGGAGTATATCTTTGGGGGCCTAACAGACATACATTAATCAAAACTCATCATACTATACTTTTTTTACAAGTGTGTTTTTATTCGTGTAATTAGGTATCAGCAATAGAAAAATATGTATCGGCAATAGAAAAAAGAGAGTTCTGTCCAGAAAAAGTCCAATCATTTTTAATACAATGAGAACATTGATGGTACCTTGGCAGCTAAAAATAGTGGACTCGAATGCATATGCATAAACAATGCGTAACGGTGGTAGACATCATTGAGTGGGCATGTGTACTGTGTGGCCGTCACTTTGAAAATGACTAAGTGAACAGAGCAATGAATGTGCATCAAATTTTGCGTTAAGCTTAAGCATTCCTCCGTGGAAACTTTGGATGATTCAGAAGGCCACAGCTGTGAGCACCTGGTGATTGGCAGCTTCATCATGACAACATGTCCGCTCATGCATCATGTCTCATTACAGAGGTTTTTGGCAACACATCAAATCACCCAGGTGATTCAGCTTTGCTACAGCCCAGATTTGGTGCCCTGTGACTTCTGGGTTTTCCCAAAACTCAAGTCACCTTTAAAAGGGGAGAGATTTTAGACCATTGATGTGATTCAGAAAAATAGGATGGAGCAGCTGATCACAATTGGGAGAACTGTTTGAGGTCCCAAGGTGCTTACTTTGAAGGGGACTGAGTGCCTGTCCTGGGTAGAATGTTTCTTGTATCTTGTATCTTCTTCAATAAGTGTCTCTATTTTTCACATTACATGGCTAGTACTTTCTGGGCAGGCCTCATATGTCATTCTATGTAATTTTCTTCTGTAGTTGAATATGTAGTAAGGGGTTAAGAGCTGGAGATTTTAGCCTGTTTGTAACTTGACAAGATTGCCTTCCAATGGGTCATGTCTGACCGCACAGAATTGAGATTCCCAGGTCAGATTAATGCTTTTATTACCTATTTTCTAAGAGATAGGATACGCGGCATGTGGGCATCAGTTCTCCTTGACCCTCAAGTCTTACAAATGGGATATGGAGTGGCCCAGGTAGATGCCACATGCGCACTATGAATTTCTGTCAGAGCTAAGAAATCCTAAGCCATGGAAACTCAATTTTCTAAGCGGGCTTCTCGTAAACTTGCCCAAACATAGCCCCACGAAGAGACTGTATTATTGTTGTTGTTATTATTATTCGATTTTTAAATTACCATTCGTCCCTCCTTTACCACCTTCCTCCTCCTCCCTCAGCAACGGTCACACTGTTGTCTGTGCCCATTAGTTCTTTCTCTCTTGTTCTTTTTCGCTTGAGCCTTGCACTCCTCCATCCCCCACAGCTGTCAGCCTGCTTTCTATCTATGAGACTGTCTCTCTTTCACTTGTTAGTTCAGTTTGTTATCTGTTTATGAAAGATATCTAGCCCTTTCTCTGAAGAAAAAAATATATCTCTTTCTGTGTTGTTCTCTATACCCATATTCTTGAAATGCTGACAATAGTAACACACAAAGGCCATGAAAAGGTGTCTCTCAATATACAAATATTTTCATTTAAAGGTAATCACGTGGGAAAATACTAAACACATTACCACATTTCTTTCTACAACTGTGTGGATATTTGTATGTGTATAAATATGTAGTATTCTGTCAATTTCTGTATGAAATAATGTAAAGGACCAGTACTGTCGGTTTTCAGGGATTAAAAAAGAATACATTTTCTTTTAGAGTTTAAGGGTACTTAAAAATGTTAAGGTCAACACTGATATATTTTATTCTGGAAAAATAAATTCTAGGTCCTTGCCGAGTCCCTCGATTGGTTAGAGCATCATCCAGAAATGTGAAGCTTGCACAGGTAGAGCATCGTTCTGAAACATGAAGGCTGTGGACTTGCTTCTGGGCTGTGGAGCAATAAATCGATGTTGTCCTGCGCCCTTCCCTTCCTCCTTTTCACTAAAAGTCAATGAAAATAAAAATGTAAAAAAGAGATGTTGCTAAATATTAAAAATTTTTGATGTTGGTTTTGTGGTGTAGTTACTTTCTTTCCCTTTCTATACTTATGGAAATTAAAATGAATGCAGATTTATTTCTTTCATCACTGATGAAAGGACAAAGCTGGCACCATTTGTTACTGTGGCACCACTTTCCAAGAAGAGCTTTGACCTTGTTAGACATGACTGCTATTTTACTCTTGAGCTTCTGTCCCCAGGACTAAAAAAGTACTAGAAAAGCAAGAGCAGAAAGTGACCAATCACACCCCACAGCTGCAGGCAAAAGATCATATTGGAGAAAACTATAGCTTACACAACACCAGCTGAAACCTCCTGTGTTGTGACACCCTGAACAACCCAGCAGCCACACCAAAGCAAACCCTGACCCTTCCTAATCCAGTAAAAGCTCACAGTCCCAGCCTTTTGGTGCTGACGCATTTCTCCCTCCCTAGCCCCTTTCCTCCCTTGGAAAGCTAAACGTTTTGCTATGCATTTTCCGCTCTTTGTGAATTCTTTCACAGTCTGCATCAATGGCCACCCTAACGACTGAGGATGATAGAAGTATTTTGGGATTCCTAGTATTCTCATGTTTCCTGAGGGAAAAACAGTATACAGATTTACAGTGAGAGAATATATATGTTTGATACATATATATCATAAATATATACTTTATATATGATAGAGTAGATTCTTATTGAAAGGAAAGGGCTTTGTTAGGAAAACATCTATCTCTTTTCTTGAGAAATGAAATAAAAATATCCTAATTATAGAAACAGATATCAAAGTTCAACACTAAAAATCGCTTGATATTCTGGCCTTATCTTTTAGAACAGCAATCATAGATATAAGAACAAGTGTAGAATAAAGAAAAAATAACAGAAGTATTTCTATTCTTTGTGAATCTAACCAGGTTGAAACTTTGTTTCTTTAATAAAACCTTTCTTTCTTTCCTTTTGTTTCAAACTGCTCTCATCCAACACCCTGACTCACCTGCCTCCTTCTCCCTTGCATGTCCCCTCCTTTCAACATTAAGCCCTCAAGACAATGAGGTTTTAGTCAGTATCAAATAATCTTAGTAACAATGCCTCTGACTATTGACGACCTTAGAGACAGGGATTTGGTCAAACTAGAGATGACATCTAGGTCTCAGGTGAGTTTCTGCTCCAGGCCCAGAAAAGCACCAAGGTTCGTCAGGGTACTGCCATTGGTGACATCAGGACCAATTGATTATCTACCCCCTACCATAGTGACAACCAATCAGTGGTGACTAAAACCCTGCTCGTAACCTTAACACTCTTAGTCACCATGATTAATGATGTTCCCCACACATAACCCATCTTCAGGAAGCCATCAGGGAACCAGGTGTTTGAACGTTGGCTCACCTGTGTCTCAGAGACACTTTCTAAAAATAAACCCGTACTTTCTTTGCTGCAGACTCTTGTTCCTATGTTTGGGGCTTTGATATGCACAGGAAACAAACCCCTTTACTCAAGTAACACGAAAATTTATAAAATAGCTCTCTGTATAAAAGAAAGCAAACTAAACAAAAAAAGCTCTCAATTCCAAGACTCAGTGGATCGATTTAAATTTTTATTATTGAGAGGTTTTCTTAGGCTCCGCCGAGAAAGAAATGCCAATCAGCCATAAAGTAGGCGATAAAGAGCTTTATTGGGGTTTGCGCACCCGGGTGAGATTCTCCCAGTCTGCAGGATGAGGCCGGGAGAAGTCACGCCCAAGCAGGGAATGTAGTGGGGTTTTGTTTTCGTTGGCTCCCCGTGGGAGCTGGGGATTGGTGCCCTCTGAACAAAGAAGCAATACGGCATTAGTAGTCCCTTCCTCGGGCTCAGGTTACTGTGAGGATGTCCGTCTTGGCAAAGTCCAACTGGAGCTTCTTCCTATCCCCGCCCACCCTAACTATTATTACATTCTTTTATCAGTCATATAATGTTTAAAGAATCTCCTGCTTAAAAGTATACAGTTCAATATTTTATTTTATTTTTATTTTTTAAAGATTTTATTTATTTATCTTTAGAGGGGGAGGGAAGGACAGAAGGAGAGAAATGTCAATGTACGGTTGCCTCTGATGAGTCCCCTGCTGGGAACTGGCCTGCAACCCAGGCATGTGCCCTGACTGGGAATAGAACCGAGATCATGTGGTTCGCAGGCCTGCACTCAATCCACTGAGCTACACCAGCCAGGGCGCTAATATTTTATACTTTGTATTTTTTAAGGGTGCATCTTGATAAATATTGAGAAAATTTACAGAGAGGGGAAACAATAATAAACAACTTTATTTGGGTAAGCAAAAAAGTAAATTATGACATAGGTCCTATTTATCTCTAAATTAATTGGTTCCTCATCAGCTCACAAGCAATCAGTTGGGAATTGAAGTTATATTATAAAAAAAGAAAAACAGGAAACAAACAATAGACACATAAAAAATCTCTCAGGTTTTGGGTAAATAAATATAAAAAAGAAATATACTTTCAGGCAAGGTATGTAAAGCTTTGTCAAAATATTTCGAAATTTAAAATCTCTAAGGATTTGTGCTCACTTCGGCAGCACATATACTAAAACTGGAACAATACAGAGAAGATTAGCGTGGCCTTTGCACAAATTCATGAAGTGTTCCATATTAAAAAAAGAAAAAGAAAAAGAAAATCTCTGTTTTCTGATTATGAGCAAATTTTCTTCAAAGCACTTTGCTCAAAATCAAACAAAGCAACATTTGGTGGATATAATGAATTACTCTAACATTGTCTCCAACTTTCCTTTCTGATTCTCTATTGGGGCATTTTTCCTTTTAACATAATTGTGGATCTAGATTTGTTTAAATATTTCTTGTGCCTTCTAACTGCGGCCTCTGCCTTGTTTTGTGAGTTCTGTCAACATAAAAAACATACACATTGGTAATAATTTTTGAGGGTTTTTTTCTTTTTTTTTTTAAGATTTTGTTTATTTATTTATTTATCTTTAGAGGGGAAGGAGAGAAACATCAATGTATGGTTGCCTTTCATGCGTCCCCTGCTGGGAGTTGGCCTGCAGGGAACCAGCCTGCAACCCAGGCATGTGCCCTGACTGGGAATCGAACCGAGATTCTCTGGTTCGCAGGCCCGCGCTCAGTCCACTGAGCTACACCAGCCAGGGCAGGTTTTTTTTCTATTAAGCCAAACTGATGACAATTGTCTGGAAGCAAACATATCAGTGAACTGAGAAAATGCTCCAGAGAATGGCGGTTTTGTATTTCAGAGGTGGAGGCGTAAGGGGGGTTACATGAAATCCGTTGGTGATACATGCGGGAGGCAGAAGAAGGCAAAGCAGGGAAGTCTCTGAGATTGAATACAGAATAAACGAAGGGACAAATACTTGTTTTGCATTGGTGAGGGTGACACAGTTAACAATGAACTCTTACGGCATAAAGAGATGGTGTTGGGGGTGGGTCTGGGGGGCGAAGATAACTATGAAGGGTTCCCTGGTCCAGCTGTGGTGGGACGTTGTGCCCTGAGGGATTTGGAAAAAGGGTTTACTTGGACATTTCAAAGATATGTCACCTTAGATGCAAAAAGACAACAATCCGGCTCAGTTAAGATTGACCTTTGTCAAGGAAGATAGTGGACTAGACTTGATGACTCTCCATGACTCACCTCTAGTTAAGAAGTTTTCATTTCAGAACATCCTGTGTGGTTTCTTTCAGTCGGAGTTTCTAAGGCTGCCATGCAGACCACCCCTGAGCTTGACAGGTTTAGTACGTAGCCCCTTTTGTGACCACAGTCAGTTCTGGTTGGGATCACCATCTCCATCAGCACATCCGTTTTTTCTACTCCAGAAAATGTGGAAGGTCAGAAATTTGAATGGAGACTGCCTTGCATTCTTCACCTACTCACGGCTCTGGAGTAGGTGAAAGAGGTATTGGAGGTAGATATTTAGGTATTTAGGATATGGAGGTACATTCCACTGAGAAAAAAATTGGGGGGTCTTAGTGTTAAAGAAAAAGAGCAAATTTTATATATATGAGAAGGAACTCCACAAAAAACTGGGATTATCTTCTGGAGGGCAGGCCCCTTATAGTACAGGCTTCCCCTGCTAGTCGAGTGTTCCAGGAACAACAGTTGGTGTTGTCGTGAGAGCTTGTGTTTCAGATTCAGTGGATTTTTTTTTGAAGATTCTTTCAGTGTGCTTGCCCATTTCATGATGGGTGATTTACGAGTGTACATATTCATACCACACTGAGTGTTCAGCAGTTTTTGACCAAAAATGGTGTGCCCCCCATGCCCCACCCTCCCTCTTCACCCTATCTCACCCCAAGTGCCCCCTTTTTTGTTGTTTCCATGGATAAAAAAATTATCAAAGGGCAATATTTTGCCAATGTGGAAAAAGTGGAACGAAAGATGGCAGAAGCACTAAAAGGCATCAAAATCAATGAGTTGGAAACTGTTTTCAGAAAGGAAAAAAGAGGTCTCAATAGGTATACAGTATCAAATACAGAGTACTTGGAAGGTGACTAAAGTTTAAACATGTAAGAATAAATACACATTGTTTTATAAACAAATTCTGTTGTTGGTTTTTTTTTGTTTCGTTTCCCCAGGTATATATAAGTAAGTACGCTTATAGGTTCCCAGAAAGATACTTTGTCTCAGTCCTTGAGAAAAAAGGCAGTGCCGGTTTTCCTGAGAGTCAGGTGGGATGCAGTCTCCAGGGTGACAATGACAATGACTTCTATAAAGGACAGGAGAGACTCACTCTGGACTATGCCTCAGGCATTCACTGCCTGCTTACTTAAGAAGGAGCTGTTGGGTGGGAAGGTTCTATGAATGCCACTTTACATTTAAAAACCTTTCAATTTCATACCATTGCCCTCAGGAAAAATCCAAACTAGACCTGACCTCCTGGTATCAGTTACTCTTTGTTCACATTCCTTTTCTTTCCCTCCCTGCTTATGCCACAGAACACCTGGTAGTTCTTGAAAGAATGCTGCTTTGTGAATATCAGGGTTTCAGCCTCTGTATTCATATCATTATGCAGTGTAGTAATTCCTTGTCTTTCCTTCCATAGTTTATATAAGTTCTTTGAGAAAAGGAGACAGCTTTTGTTTTTGCTTTTATATTTTTAGTTCATGCTACATAGTAGTGATAAAGAATATTAGATGATTTAATGAATTAATTCTTAAAGGAATAAAAAATTTAAATTAGAAAGTGTAGGGGGGCAGGGCTGAGAATATAAGACAGAAAACTGTACTTGAACAAGAATTAAATTAAAAAATGTGAATGGGAAAAAAAAAGAAAGTGTGTTTCTAGAATTGTACTGTATTGTAAGAGTTGTGATAACTGATCTGATTACGACAGGGACGCTGAGGAATCCATTAGGATAAAATGACCCTCCACTACTCCTGGATCTGATTACCTTTAAAGGGCCAAAGCAGATATTTGACATTGGGGTCCCATTGAGAACTAATTCAATTTTTAATTAATTGAAAGCAGAAGAAAATATCAGTTTTACAAACTGACCCAATTGTGAATTAATAATTGTTAAATATTTGAATAAAATAAACATTTATTAGATTATGTGAGTAAATATTTATGTTTTTACACCCAGTACCAATTTTTTGTATGTTTGTGGGATATAATAACTGGACAGTTCTGATATGAGAACTCTAATACTATAAAGAATGTTGAGGTACTCTACGTAAAAAGTGTACAAATTTCTGCCTCACATGAGAGGCTATAATAACTGTAAAAATAACTAACAATTAGTAAAAACTTAAAAATTTTTGTTCAATGTTAAAAATATTCAAAAGTTGGAAGTTAGATCAATCTGGATTAAAATCAACATATTTTAACTTAAAATGTAACAACTCAAATTTAATTATCTTTCTTTGTAAAACAATAACTACCTCAAAATAGTGTAGATGCCAAGGAATTGCAAATATGCAATACAATGTATTGGAAAAACATTTGTAAACATCCCACTGCACAATAATATACTTTGGTTATCAGAGTGCGATCCCAGTTCAACAACATCAGAATAACCTGGAAATGAAAAGTCAAGGAGCCACTGTCACCTCCTGAACTAGAAGCTCTGAGAGGACGACTAGGTGATCAGAGTCTCAACCCGCCCTTCAGGTGGTCTGAGGGCCACTGAACTTTGAAAATTACTGGTTTAATTCAACTTAAATAAAGTTTTTATATTGGTAAATTGAACACTGTGAAAACTAGGAAGAAGCAATTTATGATACCCTATTATATGTACATGTAAATAAGGCATTGAACGACACAATTATATAAATTTGTGCGGACATGGTAAAGATGACTATACATTCATGAAAATAGGCATGGCGTTTAAATAGAGGTGTGGTAGAAGAATTATCATATAGTGGTTGTTTAATGGGGTACAGCCAGGGCTCCCCAGACAAAGACCTGTAACGGGATCCAGAATGTGGGTGTCCACCCTCACAAGTCTGGCTTAAGGATGGGACCCAAGGAGCAGGGCCATTGAGAGTTATTTTGTATACCAATAACAACAGCATATCATACCTAATATGCAAAAACAGTTATTTTGTATATTGACCAGTCTATCTAGGGAGATAGGAGTGACTTTGACCTGTGGTGTAACTAGGAGACAGCTCTCCCTGGTTACAGTGTCTGTGTGAGAGCTTGGAGATGGTTTGCTCCATGACACTGGGCCACCTGCCCAGACTTACTATGGCAGCCAAGAAAACCTGAAATACGGGAGTGCTGACAAGTATAGCCGATTGTGGGAGGAGTCGGAAATGGAGTTACAGAGGAAGATTCACACTGGGATTTAAACCCAGGTTTAGCAGCCATGCTGGTTCTTTTTTCTTTTTATATTTTATTTATTTATCTTTAGAGGGGAGGGGAAGGAGAGAGGAAGAGAAACATCAGTGTATGGTTGCTTCTTGTGCATCCCCTGCTGGGAAACTCACCCCTGCCTGGAACTAGCCTGCAACCCAGGCTTGTGCCCTGACTTGAAATCAACTGCGGTTGTCTGGTTCACAGGCCCGTGCTCAATCCACTGAGCTACACCAGCCGGGGCTTGGATCTTAACCACAAGGTTTAGGGAGTGAAGAGGAGGCTCTGTTGACCATGTGATTTAGGAAGCAGGAAAACAAGATGTAGCAGCTTTGCAAAGCTCTCTCTTAGCAGTTTGAAAGATACAGGAGAGACCATGCAGGACTAGGAATGGAGACGTTAAGGAGGGACCATGTGAAATCATGTGGGAAGGAAAGGGATGAAAGGACTCTTTCTTCCTAGTGGGCTATGAAAAGGGGACACATGGTTTGGGATTAAAAACTGGAAATCTCGGAAACAAAGCTGATGGTGCTGGGGACTTCGGGAAGCCTGCCAGTGAAGCACAGATTACTGGGAAGAAATGAGAGTCTAGCCAAGCTATGAACTTCTATTTGTTTTCCTGAGATATGGTACCCACGATTGGCTTGACTGATCTGACTGGGAAGCGCGGGGGAGGAAGGACTATGTGTGTTTGTGGGTGTTTGGGGGGACTTTGAGATTTTTAATGGTGACATTCCACCATTACTCTGAATCTGTATAGCTTTTGAATAAATAGTTCTTTTCCTTTTCAACAAACTCTGGCATTGAGAGACATAGTTCCTAATACCTGGGGGTGGACCAAGACAAACGTAGGCCAGAGGGACCCTGGGGAAGGGCTCGTTCTAAAATCGTTTAGTAGCCAAGGTGGCCAAGAAAGGACCAGGGACCAAAAAGTCCCAATGAAGGGCTATTATTTGAGGCAGGACAATGTGATCTGAAGGGCTGAGTCTTAGGAGCTTACAGCAGCAGAATTTTTTAAGACTGTGTAATAGACCCTTGAGGTGTATAGATCACCCTTCTGATTTGCCCCCAGTGTCCTGTTTACAGGTGTTTGCAAGACAATATCCTCTGATCAGGGAGGCTGATTTGGCAACAGAAAGTCTGGAAGATTTATGGGCCTCATTCCTGGGGAAAGCTCTAGGCAGAGACGAGGGGTGATGAGGATTGAACTGGTTTCCAGCAGGATGCAGGTGGCTATGCCTCAGTTGCTTCCAACAGTGGGATATCTTGTGGTCAGGTATTTAGCTGGTGGTGCAGACCCTCTTTGTTGCAGCATAGGCATTGGCTCAGGTCCTCCATGCCCCAGTACATTGTAACAGAAATAATAAAGTATAATGTGCCAAAAATGTCCCTTATTTCCTTCCATTTTCAATATTAAAATGGCTACACAAAAGTTCACCAATTTTCATGTTTTATTATTGTTTATTTTATTACAGTTATCCCAATTTTTCCCCTTTGTCCCCCTCTACCCAGCCCACCCCTCTAGCCCATAGTTAATCCCCTGTCCATTGTCCATGTTTATGAGTCATTCATACATGTACTGTTTCTTTTTAATTGCACACTGATATGACCACTGTCACAATACAATCTAACAAAGTTTTTTTGAATGAAGTTAAAGACAACTAAGCACTACCAAATCCATCTTACAGGAAAAAAAATCTCTTTGGCCAATCAAACTTAAGTAACAAATTTCCATAACTAGGAAAAATGGAAAGCACTAAAAATTGTGTTTTTTATTATATTTTTGTGTTAATTTATTTTTATCTATCTGTAAGTTGTTCATAAAATTACATTAATAATTATTAAATTAGAGAATATAAGAACATTTTGCTAAAGTGTTATTATTTTGATGAGAGAACTCGAGAGTTGAAAAATTTTAGTTTTAATATAGTTAATAATTTTAGTAATTGATACATGTAAAAAGCTATTGTTTTAGAAACTGAAACCATCTAGGACACAGATAAAGAATCATCAGTCGACAAGAATGCTACAGCTTTTTAAAAAAGATTTCGTTTATTTATTTTTAGAAAGAGGGTAAGGGAGGGAGAGAGGGAGAGACACACCAGTGTGTGGTTGCCTCTTGTGTGCCCATCTGGGAACCTGGCCCACGATCCAAGCATGTGCCTTGACTGGGAACCGAACCAGTGACCTTTTGGTTCCCAGGCTGGCATTCAATCCATTGAGCCATACCAGCCTGGGTGAGAATGCTGCAGCTTTTATCTGATTGGCATTTCCCCTGAATTCAAAACCCCTCATCTACACTTTTCTTTTCATAAAAATGGTAGATTTGAAATGGAATGTAAGGTGGACTCTTAGAGTATATAACCTTCTGTCTTCTCAGATCACTGGCCATCTGAATAAAGTGCCCATAAAGATTCAATCCCTGTCTGTTTATTAGTTCTGATAGTTGTCAGGCAGCACAAATGCTGACTTTTCACCTTTCCAGTTTCAATCTCAACACAATACATATTCAAACATTTAGACAGCTTTTCTATATCAACTCCTGACAAAGTCTTAGTAACAAAATAAGCAATAAAACTATACAAATAAGTAATGTGGCATAATACCAGTCCCTTTAGCTTGCTTACAATTTAGTAGGGAAATAAGAAATCTATGTGTAAAGTTAAAAAAAAACAATTTTTCAAAAGAGGATAAAATAAACTATAGAGGGGTTAGAATCAAGAAAGATTATTTTCACTGTTTTTATTTTCAGAGAATTCTCCATTAAAGCCTGATCTCTAAGACTGAAAAGTAATCAGATAACTGCAGAAAGTTTATATAATTCTGCTTCTGATTTGTGGTTGAACTAAATTATAAACATATTTTAACAATCAAAGAGATTAGTTGTTAAATGCAGTGCAATGAAAGAGAACTTGACTCATTGGTCTGCTTAAAAATTTGGTATTGTTCCTTTCTCGGTACTAATCTCATGACTACCCACGAATGACCCAAGAGGATACTTGAGATAAAAATGAATGTATTCATTAACAATAAGATGATTCCTACTCCGAATTGAAAACTGGGATCATTACCTTAAGATTATAGTTTGTGTCTGGTATAAACAGAATGTGATGGGCCTCTTTCATCCTTTGGATTCAGGAGAAACATTTGGTAACTGTGTAGCAGCACAGAGACCTTCTCCTGCAGTGGCTCAGATTTACAAAGAACTTTTAAAAATCACTAGCAGACAAAGCTATTTATTTGTGAATAGGACATTTTTATCTACTGAATAACTGAATGCAAGATCATTTGTCATTGTCAGTCTCTGACATCTTTTGAACAATGAAAATGTATGTGATTATTGAATAATTTGGGATAATTTAAAAGTACAACCCCACAAACTGCTTAAGAATATTATTATATTTATGTTAATAATGCAATGCACTATTTGGATTTCTAACTGACTTTTAGCATGTTTTTACTACTATTTCCCCACTTTTTTAATAAAGTAAAAACAACAGCAAATTTAACTATGAGAAAATCTTTGTTTCTTATAGAAACTTATACCTACACAATAATTTTGAAATTTTCCTAAGTTCCCTGAGAGCAATTATTGTTTCACCAAAATTCCATTCATTGTTCATAGTAAAAAACAGGTTTGTTCTCTGGATCTAGAATGAACGTGTCTTATTATAGCAATTATGTTCTTCTTTGAGTGAATTTTTAGTCATTTCACTCAATTGTGCCCCTGTATCCACCAAATCATGATTGAGCTTTTTACCTTTTGACTTAATAAATGATGATGATGGTCTTAACATTCTCCTCAACTTGACTAAATGTTACTTCCTGACTATTGGTCCCTGAGTTTCCTTTTCTTTTTTTAAACCTATTTTATGGATTATTCTATTATAGTTGTCCCATTTTTCTCCCTTTATTAACCTCCACCCTGTCTCCCCTGCCATCATTGCCCCACCTTAGTTCCACGATTTTCCTTTTCTTAGAGCATTTACTTTGGAAAACTTGCATTTGTAAATTCTTTCTCTCCCCCTCACCCCATCCTCTTGCCATGTCAGTACAGGAATGTCTTTTCCAGGCACCTGGGAGCTATCCCTTGGAAAATATAATAGAACCACCCCTCTACTCAACCCCCTTCATTGGTAAGGCTATAACTTTAATTGAGTTCCACTTAGCAAATACAGATGGCCTCCTCACAATGACCAACTTTTTTTCTGATCATCTAGTACTTTTTCAGTAGCTCACTTCAGTGCTTAAGATCTTTCCTTTTTTTTTTTGACAGAGTTGAGATTAGACTTTCTCTGTATTGTTGTGAATTTCCATAAAGTCTTTCTTGCCTCTTTAACTTTTCTGGTTCAATTTTTCATTGACATAGCTACCAATACATTGGTAACTTGGAAGTTATATTCTATAGAGAATTAAAATTTCTATTTCACACTGCCTTGTTTAATGTGTTAAGAAATACATTTGAGGATCATGAAATAGCAAAGGTCATTACTGAAAGGAAAAAAAACATTAATTTGCAAGTAAATTTAAAACATATTTAGAATAAAACACTAACATTTGAATTTTTATATACTCTCACAAACCTGCTCTCCCCCCCCAGTTGAAATTCCCCTCTATTAATGACTCTAGTCTTCCTGAGGACTCTGTCTTGAAACATTAATCATATTATATTCATCATTTATTACACATCTTATGTGTCTCAGACCACTTAGCTATATCATACATGATTTCATCCTATTTTAACTAAAGATCTATAAAAACATATTTCCCTCTCACTAACCACTTAAAGATAGAATATGTCTAGATAATTTTATATTCACAGTAGCATCTATTATGGTGCCTTTGATAGTACGTGCTCAATACTTTCAGATGAAGACATAGAGTTTATTTTATTAACATGTTATTCAAAGTCAACATCTTTTAGAAATAAGATTATTTACATGATTTAATGTGCTGCTTTTATACTTGTTTAATTAACATAATTTTATAAAATTTATCTTTATATTTATTCTTATATAGTAGATATTTATTCAAAAATATAAATAAATGTCATGTATCTTTGAACACACATTCAGTTTTATGAAAACATAGCCAAGGTTTTAAATCGTAGTAAGTAAATTACCTAATAAAAAGTGTTTTAATGCATTATTAAGGTAGCCACATTTTAAAGATGAGAATGATCATAACAAAAATAATATTTAGATAATTGATTTAAAACATGAAAGGTTAAATTTAGGCATGTAAGTCTAAAATATAGAAATTAATTCCAAGAACCATCTATATGGTAAGAAATACCTAAACATGGATAGACACAGTAAGAATAAAATTGAAGGATATATAAGAAATATTTTGCCCTGGCTGGCATAGCTCGGTGGATTGAGTGTGGGCCTGCGAACCACATGATCACGGTTCAATTCCCAGTCAGGGCACATGCCTGGGTTGCGGGCCAGTTCCCAGTAGGGGACTTACGAGAGGCAACCGTACATTGATGCTTCTCTCCTTCCCTTCCCCTCTAAAGATAAATAAATAATTAAAAATTTAAAAAAGAAATATTTTCTTAACAGTAATCACTCGTGTACATTGGGTGTAAAAAGGGAAGAGTTAAATACAACTCTACAATTTCCAGTTTGTGTGACTAGGGCTAAGGGGAACACTGTGAACAGAAACAGACAAGTGAGAAAAGAGTCTATGTGGAAACAAAGATGAGAAAATGGTTTCAAACAAGTTAACAGGATGTCAAGATGGGAACATGTTGAAGTGAATTAGACAAGAAACACCAGACTTCATAACTAGTCATAGAGGAGAAAAACTTTAAGAATTGAGCAATGACACTTAATGGAACCTAAGGAGTGGGGTGAGAATAAATAGGGAAAAGCATGCATCAATCTATATTCTTACCCATTGTCCACCCTCTTTATGCTGAATTTTACTATATCTACAATATTATGCACTTTGCATTTTTATTTAAATATATGGCATGGAGCATTTTTCATGGTTGTATTTAGTGTCCTTGGTCAGTCCTGGTTACAAATACATGAGTGTTCTGCATGGTTAGACTATTTATTCAAATCTTCCTTTTGTTAAAAAAAGATTTTATTTATTTATTTTTAGTCAGAGGGGAAGGGAGGGAGAAAGAGAGAAAGAAACATCAATGTGTGGTTGCCTCTCATGTGGCCCCCACTGGGGACCTGGCCCGTAACGCAGGCATGTGCCCTGATTTGGAATCACAGCATGGACTGTGAACCACAACGCTTTGGTTCACAGCTTGTGCTCAATCCACTGAGCTACACCAGCCAGGGCAGATGTTGCTACTCTTAATTTTTAAAAATACTCTTTCTTATAAAAGACATATTGACATTCATTAGTAATTGATCGGTTAATTTAATCAATAATTCATATGAGTGAGTAATCAAGTCAGATTTAAAAGAAATCCATCTAATTATTTTGTTCATATCAATTATTATTTATTTTCACCACAGATTATTTAAGTATGGGGGAGGGATGGGGAGAAAATTCAGGCAAATGTAATTGAACAATAAAGTAATTAAAAATTCATTTAAGTAAATGTCTCAGAAAGTTGTAATATAGATTCTATTGCTGAAGCCATAGGATGACATGAGTGCCTGCATTTGACATTAAAATATGATCAATTTTCATAAGCAAACGAAGGATAACAGCCAATTTAAAAACAAAGCAACCAGAACTGCCAGAATAGCAAGCCATATAGAAGTCTGACACAGAGGAGTTGAAGAAGATACATTCAGTTACAGGCTGGCAGGAGGGGTGGAGACCGGCAGGTGGGGCAGAGAGGACGCTTGGCAAGGCGGTGGCTGGTGGACCAGGCAGTCCCACACTCCCGTGCGGATAGGCCAGGAGAAACACCTGGGGAGTGTGACAGACCCTGTGACCTAGGGTTTCAGCACAGGAAACTAGAGCTTCAAAATCTCTGGCTGTAAAAACCAGTGGGAGTTGTGGTGGCAGGAGAATGACCAGTCTTACAGGAGAGTCTGTTGGAGGTGCTTACAGGGTCCTAGAACATACATAAGCACACCCATCTTGGAATCAGCACCAGGGCAGCACCTGAAAGGGCACGATTCACTTGTGGGAAGCAGGGGAAGTGACGGAGAGCAAGGTGAGAGCTGAGCAAGTGTCTCCCTCTCTGACCCCTTCCCATATACAGCACCACAATGTAACTAAATGGGTTGTCCCACCCTGGCAAATACCTAAGGCTCTGCACTGTACAATATAACAGGTTCGTGGAGACAAAGAAATATGGCCCAGATGGAAGAACAGATCAAAATTCCAGGAAAATAAGTAAGTGATGAGGAGGCGGCCAACATATCAGATGCAGAGTTCAAAACACTGGTAATTCAGATGCTCACAGAAATGATTGAGTATGCAAAATAGAGGAAGACATGAAGGCTATACAAAGTGAAATGAAGAGAAATGTACAGGGAACCCAGAGTGAAGGGGAGGAAACTGGGACTCAAATCAATGATTTGGAACAGAAGAAAGACATAAACAGTCAACTAGAACAGAATAAAGAAAAAAGAATTCAAAAAATGAGGGAAGGCTTAGGAACCTCAAGGACAATTTTAAATGTCCCAACATCCGAATCATAGAGGTGTCAGAAGGAAAAGAGAAAGAGCAAGAAATTGAAACTTATTTGAAAAAATAATGAAGGAAAACTTACTCAGTCTGGCAAAGGACATGGACATACAAGTTCAGGAAGCTCAAACAGTCACGAAGAAGTTGGAACCAAGGAAAAACAAACCAAGACACACCATAATTAAATTACCCAAGATTAAAGATAAGGAGAAAATCTTAAAGCCTTCATGAGGAGTCAGTTACCTACAAGAAAAGTTCCCATAAGACTATTGTCTGATTTCTCAAAGGAAACCTTACAGGCAAGAAGGGGTTTGAAGGAAGTATTCAAAATCATGAAAAGCAAAGCCCTACATCCAAGATTACTCTATCCAGAAAAGATATTTAGAAGGGAAGGGCAAACAAAGCGCTTCCCAGACAAGATAAAGTTAAAGGAGTTCATCATCACCAAGCCCTTATTATGTGAAATGTTACAGGGATTTACCTAAGAAAAAGAAGATCAAAACTATAAACAACAAAATGATAATAAACTCAGTTATCAATAATTGAACCTAAACAGAAACAAACTAAGCCAACAACTAGTACAGGAACAGAATCACAGAAATGGAGATCACATGGAGTGTTATCAGTGGGAAGAGGGTAGGGGGAGAATTGGGAAAAGGTACAGGGAATAAGCAGCATAATTGGTAGGCACAGAATAGACAGGGGAAGGTTAAGAACAGTGTAGGAAATGGAGAAGCCAAAGACGTTATATGTAGGACCTATGGACATGAAATAAGTAGGAGGGATACTCGAGAGAATGGGGATACTGGATTAGGAGGATAAAGGGGAGAAAAATGGGGCAGCTGTGATAGCATTATAAAAATATATTTAAAAATATGATAAACTCCCAAACATGCAGAATACTTTGTGGTTCTGTCTCCTGCATTTCCACCATTTTTCTCTGATAAATGGAAAGGAAGAAATACAATTACAAAATAACTTGAGTCCTTTTTAAGTTAGTCAAAGTTTATGAATTTGTAATATTGTAACAATATATTGGTGATTTACCTAGTCTTATAGTCTCCTGTTGGGAATCTAAAATGAAAAGAACATGAAGTAGATAGGCATACCTGTCCAAATTTAGTTTCAGCTCCTATACTGTAACCTTGTCACTGGGAAGTAGTTGACCATTTAGTACTACATTCTCTGTTCCCCTTAACTCAGCCATGTAGGTAATGAGCTCTCACCAACCAAATGGGACTCATTGTATTGTGACACTTATTTGTAATAACATTTATGGGAGAAGTTGTGAATGTGCCATTTCTCCTTCCCCAGCTAGACAGGGATGCAGACTAGGCACTACCAGGTGAGGGATGATGGAGTTACAAGTTGGAGAAACCCTGTGTCCTTGATTCAGAATGTAGAGAATGTTGCCTGCTTACTTGGGATATCCCACCCAAGAGACTGTCAAATGAGCAAAACATAAATATCAATTATAATAATACACTGACATTTGGCAATAAAGAGTTTTAGTACATAGTATAAAAATACAAAATATCATGAGTTCATTTAAAATCCCTTCTAAATTATTTTCTCCTCTTACTCCCTTCCTTCTTTCCTTCCTTTTTCTGTTTCAAGTCTATGTATTTCATTGAATCGGTTTGTATAATTATTGACTTCAGTGTACCTAAGATATGTCCCACACAATTTAGCCTTGTATAACTCATTCTTGAAGACTTTAATGACACATCCCAGACAGGCTGCAGTGGGCATCTACACATCTGCAGAAATTCCAATGATGAGGACATCAAAAGAGAGTAGCAGAGAAACAAGGACAGTCAGTGCAGGTAGTCTCTTCTTTCTCACTTTGGCTTTATTCAGTGACTTCTCAAGACTAGTTAGGTACTTGCTCCTCAACGCATTATGATTGTGCTAATAAAATATGTCTGGTGCCAATAAATCCACGAAGAAAAATGTCCCTGCTGTATAGAGAGATACAGAATTTCCTGACTATAAAAATCATATTTTTGCAAAAAATTACACATGTGTTCATAATAGGTCTATAGATTTCTAAAAGGAAAAGTGAATTTAGTGAAATAGAAGGATAGAACTAAACAAACTACAAATCCACTTTTGTGTATTTGATGTACATATTCCAACCACTACATTCTCTCCATCTTGTTCAATCGTCTTCCCTCCATCAAAAGAGGAAGTTAAAAGGGAAATCTTGTTCTCAGCCATTATTTAGTGTTTTCTGTGATTACCCACATTGGCCTTTGCTTCGCTTCTGAAACGGAAATTCAGCAAATGATTTCCAAACTGCTTACTCTAAGCTATAGACTAGGTTCACATGAACAGTAATTATTTTTTAATAAAATATACAATCTAGTTCAGTAAATCTATATTGTTATCAGTTACATCTTTCCAAGGAAAATGATTATTTGGAGAGGGATCACTACCCTGAGGGTACAGAGAGGGATGTGAATTTAAGTAATAAATTTCCCATCATATAATTCTAATATGCCTTGAAATAAGCCTACACTAGTCATGAGGGTTATTTTATAAAGAAACTGAGATTCAGAGAGATTTGGTAACCAAATAGTCCATAATTGCAACATTTGAATTATATGTGAAGTTGTATAACTGAGCTTCCAACTTATTAAAAAGAAGGCAGTGTTTATTCATATTCATAATCAGGGCATAAAAGAACAGAAGTAAAGTTGTTTTATACATGTTAGCACTCCATTTGGGAGCAAAATAGTAGCAGGAGTGATTTCCAGGCCTTACTCTTCGGTCAAAAGCCATGGATACCCTCGTCACATATCTGACTTTTATCCATCCCAAAGGATGTTCTCTTATAGAAGAATGCATTTTCCTATTGCAGTAAAAGCTTTTTTTCCTGTCTCGGTTTGGGTTATGTGGCAAAATTTAAATATTGGGAAACATGAGCTCTTTGTATTAAAAAATGAGGACTGCTTGCCTTTAAATGTGTGCTAAGACTCATTACATATTTCACATGAGTTTGAAACATAGCGTTCATAGATTATTCCATCACCCAACAGTTTGGATCTCAGTCTAGTTATAAATTTACACTCATGACTCTAGGATATGTCATTCTCAAGACATATTAGAAGTATACAATGGGAGATTTATCCTTTACTTTTGCATGTTCTCCACCATATTCAATGTGGTAGTCTCTGCCCACATAACCATCTTCTTTAACACATGATACACCTAGAAGTGTGCATGTGTGAATTATATTAAAGCATTAATATTTTTGGAAGCTTGGACTCATGTTCCTGACTTACCAACACATTTTGTTAATCATAAATTTCTTCATAGGTCTAGCACTACCAGCGTTACCCATTTGTTTTCCTTTCTTGATGGCCCTGACTGCCACACCAGGCTATGATCGTTCCTGCTACAGTGTCAGGTTCTAAGGAAATTTTCTCAGCTCTTAAGACTCATTGGTGTTTCTTTCTTATGTTTTCTCATGAGAAACATATCTTTTTATTCATATCACTTGCCTTATTTATTGATTTTGTTTGTTTCTTTGTTTCTGTCTTTTCAAATTAATAGAAAAATGCTAAAAACACAAGGAACCGATTGGTGTGTTTTGAAGCGTGTTGAACTCTCTAGTCAGGGAGTGCTTTCTCAGTGCTCTGAAAGCTCGATGCATTAACACGTGTATGTAATACAGAGACCCAATTTTATCCCTGAGTTTATTCGATATAAGAACATGTGTGCAGAATAAGGTTGCCACTGAAGAATTTTAGCTTTGATGCATGTGTAAGGACACGCAGCAACACAATTTACAGTACATGCTTATCTCCAGAAAATTTCAGTTGTCATGTCTCTGTGTTTTCTTTGTTTGCTTCTTTATTTCTCTGTGACTTTTAGAGCTCCCTGAAGTCAAAATTTCCATTAATAAGAGCCAACCTGCAGCTAGTAGAAAGTGCAGAAGGCAGAAGGACATTGATACCAATACAGCTCTGAGGATAGTCCGAAATAAGGTGAGATATTAGGTTGATTTTTCAGTCTGTAAGCCAAAGGCCTTTTTTTGGTAACTATGGCTTTTCAGAGAGCCTTTCTGTCCTACCCTAGGAGTGTCCCTGATTGTCCTTGTACAGGATAAAGCTAGAGAAGAATCGCCCCAGTTCAGTAAGTTTCATAGCACATATGATGTGATTTACAGGACGTAATGATTTACAGGATGTAATGCTCTATAGTGTGTCGCAGAATGCTGCTTTTGTATTATTTTGCCTACTTATAAAAGATCCTGCCACACCACTTCCCTAAACGTGTACAAAGAGGAAATGTTTACGTACTATCCAGTTATCATCGTGGCTGTTTCACGGGTGCATTTCAGGTGCACTGCTGTATCTTTAGTGCCTCTGTCAAAAGAAACAATGGCCCGGGACGACGGGTTTTGTATGTTTAACAAGTAGCATACAAGATGAGTTAAATATTTATCATATCACCATAAAATAAGAATTATACCATGTGAAAGTACACACATTACTTTTACTTTTCTGTACATGTTTTAGGTTGAAGAATTATAGGCAAAAAAAGTCCCAAAATATTTTACAACACCATTAGTAAGTAATCAGCTGTCTTCATAGCTTATCATCTATGGCATCTTGAGACAATGTAAATAATCAATCTTGAATTAAATGCTTGATTATTTTCAGAGAAGTACATATGCGATAAGCACAAGGTTTTATTTCTTTTCTTTTAGAGAGAGTTGTCATGTTAATAACCAGATTCTTATATGTAATGTAACTGGAAGCTACATAAGAATAACTTGCCCTCTTTTTGTCTGTCATTCAAAGCAAAACTTTCACTATTTATTTTATAAAAGCTCCCTTTTCTGTTCCACAGTCTCAAAATTATTCTGATCACACCCTAATTTACATGCAAGCACATCTTTCAATTAATGCGGATAGTAAAAAACAATCAGAATCAGGATAAATGAAAGCCTTCCAAATTTATGGGATTAGTCCTGAACAAACGTGCCATAAATCTGTCAAGATTTTACACAATAAGCATATTAAAACAGTCTACTGAGATTGAAAGTAGGCATCAACGAAGAAACACCTCGTGTAGGTAAGGGATTCTGAGATTTAAACACCATTTTGAGTTGTATCTCTTGACTACTCATGAATTGATACTTTACCTGTCAACCCATGTGAGGTAGGATTGATTTAATCACACTGATTTGGACTTGAGCTAACTAAACATTTTTTTTTACAATTTTAATGCTGTAGTTTCTTGACCATCCACGCAAACGAGGGAGAGATAAGGGAAAACTATAGTTCAGTCAAACTTCAAATTTAAATTTGTTTCCATAATAGTAGTGAAAAATTATTTACCACTCTTGGAAAAATGACTGAGTATAGTCAGTCTATTTGCCGTGTACCAGGAAATGAATTTCTCTTATAGTCATCTTCATTTGGCTATCAATTGTGTATATTGCCGAAACACCTAAAATTTGAAAGTGCTTTTATAGGCATGAAATATAAATGGTTTATTTCACTTCTCATTCCAAGAGACAATTATTATGTAATATTCTACTTTTTATAAAAAGTGCCTTATTATGCCATTTTGACAATATGATAAAACAAATCAATCATTAATAATTTATCTGCAACACTAAAGCATCTCTCTGTTAAGTATTAAGCCTTAAATGTATTCAATTTAGTTTATGAACAATGTAATTGCAGGTATGAGTTTTTAGTTTTATATTATAGATATGAATGTATTATATATAATACTGGCCATCAAATTGGTAATAAAAATTTCTGTAAGTGGATGGATGTATAAATAGAAAAACATACAAGAGGATTTTAGGTTGCACCAAATAGTAATATTCATGGGAAAATTAGGTTTGGACCTCAGGAATGTATATACAGAATGCTTCTAGAGGAAATGTAACCTGCATGGAAGAAATCAGTAAACAGACACCTGGAGACAGGAGTCAATCTGACATTTCTTCCATATAGAACATTTCTGAGTTCCTGTAACAAACGGTTATAAGAACAAAGCCTAATTAATTCCTGTCATGAGCATAAGCCGTAGGCAAACTGGGAAGTATGAGGAGCAGAGGGACATCCCTAAACTTTTTGCACAGAAGGGAAGGAAGAGACTGTCATTTAGGCTCCTCCAGGCTCAGGAACTTAGTTTTTCTTAACAAAGACAGTGGCAGCAGGGGAAGTGGCCAGGTCAGCTTTCAAATGACTGTGGAATGACTGCATAAGTAGCCAACGTCGCAAAAGAGACCAAAATGGAAGAAAGATAAAAGAAAAATAGAATTACTGATTATACATGAAACTTCCCAAAGGACTACCAGGAACAATGAAGGAGAGAGGCTTTTTACATTGGAGTTGAGTTTCTATGTTATATAGGCGGAAGTTGACAGGGAGTTAAATTGGAGATGTTACTGTTAATTTTATTTCATGGATAATTACATGAAATATTATATCTCTTAATATTTACTCTCACACAGTGCTAGTGTGTGTGTTTAAAATATACATTTATTTGCATGATTCCATTCATTCAATAATGATGATAGCAGTGATGACATTCAAGAAAAAACTATGAAAGAACAAAAAATTGTTTGCTATCTAATTCTAGTCTATATTTCTTTATAGTGATTGAATTAATTTCTTAGGACTGTTGTGATAAAGTATCACAGACTGGGTGACTTGAATAACAGAAACTTGTTTTTCTCATAGTTCTGGAAGCTTGAAGTCTGAGTTTAAGTGTTGGCAGGCTTGGTACTTCTGAGAGCCGTGAGGAAAGGATCTGTTCTGGGAATCTTACAGAGGGCTTATAGATGGTTATTTTTTCCGTATATCACATCATCTCTCTGTACACGCCTACTTTGTTTTTTTTAATATTTTAAATTTTTATTTTTTAGAGAGAGGGGAAGGGAAGGAGAAAGAAAGGGAGAGAAACATCAATGTGTGGTTGCCTCTCATGTGTCCCCCACTGGGGATCTGGCCTGCAACCCAGGCATGTGCCCTGACTGGGCACTGAACTGGCAACCCTTTGCTTTACAGGCCCACGCTCAATCCACTGAGCTATACCAGCCAGGGCTGTACACGTCTACTTTCAAATGTCTTCCTCTTATAAGGGCATACAAGGACCTGCTGAATTAAAGATCTCTCCTAAGATTGTATTTTAACTTAATTGCCTCAGTTAAGATTTTATCTCCAAAACAGCCAAATTCTGAGGTGAGGACTTCAATATACTTTTGGGGGGCTAGGGGGAGGGATGACACAATTCAGCTTACTTGTACCTTCTAAATGAGAACATTGGGCCAATTTTATTCTGAGTTCTGATGTTACTTGCCAAACATAGATCTTTTATTTAAGAATTCATTGGCTCTTTTTATTCATTTGGTAGGGTTGGAGTAGGAGAAAGTTAATGCAAATCACTTGTCAGAATGCTCCTTACACTTCCTGTTTTTAAATAAAGGATCAAATCCCTTTCAATTTGTCCAATTTAAATCTATACCTTCATTCAACCTTTTAAGATACACTAAACAAATGTGACCCATGCATGTTTTCTTAAGAATCATCCATATTTTTACTTAATGTTTTTTCTTTTATGTTTAGAGAAGAATCACCTTTTACAAATACAATCTTAGAAAAAAATACCTTTCAAAACAGTTACTACATTTACTGCTTTTGCCTGACTTGCTCAGAGTTCAATGTCATTCACAATAATAAGCTGGCTTTTAGTAAGCAGTTTAAACATGAATTCAAGAGATGCTCAGTGGCTCAGGAGCCTCGTGCCTGTTTTTAACCACAAATGAAATGTTCAGAAAAGGCCTATTGATGTATCGGGATGCCCGATACCGTGGCTGGTTCATGACATTACTGCCAGGGCACTGTATCTGAGAAATGTCTTCCGAGCAGACTGAAGAGAACAGTGGAAGAAAGTAAGAATAGTTTTCATGGGATGGGTAAGTAATTTGTTTTGATAATTTAAGGGAAATGATGTGAAAATACAGTGGTGTTATAAAAGTATAGTTTATACTTTTATTGTTTTCAAACTGGTTTTCTCGTCTGATACTATTAAAAATGTGTTAAGTCTTTAAAAGCCATATATAAAATAGTTTAATTTGAGGTCAAGTAAAAATCATGAATGTCTTACACAATTTCAAGCTGTACCGTATACTCACTTTGTAAGCTTGATGGCTTACTTTTCCCTTTTCTAAGGTTTATTTGATTACTTCTTCTCTGAAAAATACTTCTAGTACATCTTTACAAATGATACATTAAACAGAGATCACTGAGAAAATGTAAATGAACTTATTAGAGCTCATTAATGACTCAAATGGTTCAATGACCCCAAGAGTATGTCCTCTTCCTGTGTAGGGTTTATACAGAAAGCCAACAACACTAGAGTTGGGTTGAAAATTTACAGTCTGTAAACATTTCAATGTGAGAACTGTAGCCCAGCATTAATATTCAAGAGGCTGCAGGAGGAGACATCATTATTGCTGTCACTTTGTAGGAAGAAAACCATGAACATGCTCTACATAAACTGCTCAGCAAAAACCCATTGCTCCATTTCATCTAATCTGTGGATCTGGGAATTTTGAGTTTTTTATTTATTAAAAAAAGAAAACAGCAAATATTTGGATGGCTCTAGACCTTAAATTTTGATTGTCCTATTTTCTAGAACAACCACACAAAAGATTCAGTGGAAGTAATGTTAATCTTTTTCTACAGGGATATATATCGCCCATAATGGCAGAGGAAAAATAAATTTTAAATAAATTCTTAACTGGTTGAGTAAAAAATAGCTCCATCTAGGTGATCCTTGAAAGCTGGTGATTTTTTTAAAACAGATTTTTAAAAAATTTAAGATTTATTTTTAGAAAGAAGGGAAGGGAGGGAGAAAGAGAGGGAGAGAAGCATCAGTGTGTGGTTGTCTTTCACTTCCCCCTGCTGGGACCTCACCCAGGCATGTGCCCCAACCTGGAATCAAACCAGCAACCCTTTGGTTTACAGGCCCACACTCAATCCACTGAGCTACACCAGTCAGGTAAAGCTGGTGATTTTTTAAAAACATTTTTAAAGATTTTTTATTTATTTATCTTTAGAGAGGAAAGGAAGGAGAGAAGGAGAGAAGTATCCATGTATGGTTGCCTCTCGTGAGTCCCCTGCTGGGAACTGGCCTGCAACCCAGGCATGTGCCCTGACTGGGAATCGAACCATGATTGTCTGATTCGCAGGCCTGTGCTCAATCCACTGATCTACACCAGCCAGGGCAAGCTGGTGATTTTTAAGATCACTAACATCATAAAGTTAATTTGTTAGATGACAATTATCATTGTTTCCCATAATATATTCTTATTGTAATCATTAGAGATAATTAACTGAATAAATAGTTGATCTGGTGTGATATAACCATTACTGATATACTAGAAGCAAAATATAAAATAGTATTATAAACACTAAAATTTCATTACATCAGTTTCTCTTTTTTTTCTCCTTCCATGTCTTTCTTTCATCTATCTCTGCCTCAGTCTCTATTTATCAACTGTTATTATTTTTTAAACTACAGAATTAGAGTCATGGTCTTCTTTGCAAACTCTCACATTTATATGCAGAATATTAGTACTCAAAAATAAATTCACCTTACCAACTGTGATGTGGACACCGGCCTGCAGTATCCGCATCATTATGGGTGAACTGAGACATTCACAAGGACTACTGAGTCCCGTGGAGGAAAAGTAACAGCATGGCTTTCTCTCCAGGGGAGCAAAAACCTCAGTCCTTACTAGGACCAGCCTTTATTGGGTTTCACAGCACATTACATGATGGTCCTCATTTACTATGCACAGGTTGCTTTAGGTGGTTACCTTTTACAGAAAACAAAGGAGCCAATATGACTAATCACAGCACAGAAGAGGGATATCTGCAAATGAAAAAAGAAAAGTGGTTGAACCAGTTACACTGGTCCTTGGAAGGTTTAGCAGGGATTTTAGGAAGTTACTTTGCAGTACATGTTTGCCACTTGGGGGCTGGGCCCACACCACGCAGAATGGTCTCCTACACAACTGTGTGACTATGGCAAGTTTTACAATTTTAAAATTGAGAAAATCCCAATACTTCCTCAATAACATGGTTATAATAATTGAAAGAGCTAATTTATATGAAATGTATAAATAGAGCCTAGCACAATCTTTATGCTCAATAATTGTGATGATAGCACAAAACATGGTTATGGTGATAATTCAAGTTCCTCTTTTAGAAATCAACTGGATGCCTTATATTTACATAGTACTTTTAGAATTATGTTTTTGTTATAATGTTTAAAGACAATACTATAGGCAAAGAGAGTAATTACCATGTAAAGTCATAAATATGTCCACCGTGAGAAGATCAACAAACAGAGCCTGTTTCTCTTGATCACCAGCATGTAATTTTTTCATCAATATTAAACAGTTGGTGCAAAGGTAGAGTTTTCCATTATCTTTATAATGAATTAGTAATATGAGCTGTTGTATTTGAAATTATTGCTCTGGTTTCCAAAATCATTTTTTTAAGCCTGAGGAAATTTTCTGAACTTGCATCTGGTTGGAAATAGGCTCTATCTCTCTGTGACTCACTCCAGGACATTCATAACACTGATCCTGACACCAGCCTATTGCCTGAGAATTGACTTCTGCTGTTTTCCTTGCCGAGCTCTCTTTGCGGAAAGAACTATAAGCTTTCCAGGGCAGGCAGTGTCTTTAAACATAACTACATAAGACATAGTCAAATCGTTTATGTTTCAAAACCCTGTTAGTGTATGTTAGGAAGTTAAAGCTTTTGAACCACAAATTAATGAAGCATAAGTATTTATTTTGTAGTGAAAGATGATATTTATCCTATGATATTTCTCATTATCTGTGATGCACTATTATGTATCTTATAATTGCTGGCATTTTTATATGTATACGAATAGAGGAAGTTACTTAAATCTTGAAGAGGAGGGACATTTAAAAGAACTTGTAAAAATTAAATGTTACGAAGTGCTCAGTAAATAGTAAAGACTCAATAAATATTAATTGTTGAAAATAATTACTATGTTCATTAAAATTCTATTAAAATTGGACTTAACTTTATGTGTGAGCTGATCAGATGTATCAGCTTTAGCTTCAACCACACTACAAAAGATAATATTTTGATGATAATACTTCTTACTATATTTTTACCTACTTTTCATGAGGATCTCCCAGAAATAAAATGTGTAGGAAGTGATAACATGTGAGCTTTCTAGTTGTTGACATGAACTCACTGGATGTTTCTACATCACTTAATATAACAGAGATATAACTTCACTAAAGATCATACCCCTACTAGTACAAAAAGCCTGTTAGATGAAGGAGCACAGCATTTTAAGGGAGGAGAGCTGAGCAAAGGGGTTTAGCATTTTTCATTCTGCAGAGCTCCTGCAGGTGAGTGCTGTGTGACTCAGCTGAGGCCAAACAAAGAAGTTTTGCAGTAGAGAAATGTCATCTTGTTTGTGTCCAGCTCCTCGCTCACCCACTTTCGTATTTGCCAGCAGAACTAGCGTGTAACTTTCTGAATGCTTTGTTATAAATTTCTCTACATACCTTGCTGAAGTGACCAACCACTGTTCTAGTACATCCCTGGTTTAGTTTCTTCTTTTGCTATTAGGAATTACCTTATTTACAGATTAATTTGTTCTCTTTCCTCCCATTAAAGTATAAGATGCATGAGAGTAGGCGTATTATTTATTGTCTTGCATATTTCTGTACCACTAACATGCAGGTGTGTTGAATCTTTTGGCATCTCTGGGCCACAGTGGATGAAGATGAGTTGTCTTGGGCCACATATTAAATACAGAAACACTAACAAAAACTGATGAGGAAAAAAAGGCTTTAAGTACATTTATGATTTTGTGTTGGGCTGCATTCAAACCCATACTACGGGTTGGACACCCCTGAGGGAGAAATTGTTCTTAAATGACTATTTATTGAATGAAGCCACCATATTCATTACTGCAACTCATGATTAAATCTGTATTTACTTTAAAGTTTACTATGTATGTTATCAAATTTCATGAAAACACAAATAATGACATAATGCATTGCTCATTTTCCTTTTTTTGATATTTAAATGTAATAAAATTAAAATAAGTAGAAAAGTGAGTGACTGATACATTTTTGACTTTCTAACAATTTCTCCCCTTTGGAAGAATAGAAACTAATAAGAAACAAAAGTTTAGGCTTAATTTATACCAAAGAGAAAAATGTGAAATAGATGAGAATTTGATAAAAATCTCTGATCATTTGGGATTCACCTAAATGGAAAGAAAAAAATCTCATGTTAACCAGACATTTATTTCTCTTTTTGAAAAACAGGCATCAAACTATTCAGAGAACCAATACAACAAAATGCTCACATATTACAAATGGGCAAACATAACAAATGGAATAAGAAGACATAAAAAAATACATCCATACTGTTTTTACTACTGAATTCAATGAGAAAAGCTGAAGACAAAACAATTCAATTTATGTATCTATTTATTTATTATTTTTATATTAGTTCTTAATGTATGCTACTAGAGGAGTAGCCTAGACTTACTAGTTAATTCCAAAATATACAACAGAATGCAAAAAATATTTTCCCAAATAACATAGTTAAATATGATATTAACAACAAGAAGAATAACTCAGTGTTTGAGGAAAGAAATATTATGTCATAGCATACACAAAATGTAACTTTCCTCCTAATTCATGAATTACTTTCATCTTTTTTTCATGCATAGAGAAGAGAGATATAGGCGTAAGCATGTGAAATATATTGTAAATTATTACAAATTACTATATATTATGTGTTCTGATGACTGAACATATACATGATTAAATTGCGGGTGTAGCCAAGGAGACTTGACGTCATTGAAAAAGTATAACCAATTAGAGGTGTTGAGATTGAGGAATGACAATCTAACTTTGATTTTCTAAATTGTTTTATGAACTTAAAAATATAATCTATTTCCAGCCAAATATGAAAAAATTATTGCACAGATTATTTGGGAACATTTTTAAAAAGAAATATGTGATTTGCTCAATTTTTATTTTTTCATCTTCAAATGATTTAATCCAGAAAATAATTTCTTCCTACGTGTCCTATGGTTACCTTCTGTGTGACGTTGATCAGAACATCACAGCACTGTCCAGTTACTTAATTTGAAGAGAATACTGACATGGAAATTAGCATATCATCAATTAATCACATGAATGTTAAAAATTATTGGATAATACTTATTGAGAGTTACTTTTATAAGGATTTTAATATAGAGTTAAAGAAGTGCTATTGAAAACAATGGTCTATACTTCCACCTACACATTTATGAATAAAAGTTGCTTATCATTAAACATCTAATTGGTTTATATCTATGTTGTGGACCGCACTGCCTGGTTTCAGGAATTATAACCCTAACTCCACCTCATGGCTAAGGCAGTGAGTGACCTCCAGAATGTGAGCCACAGGAGACAAAGCTTGTCTCTGGTAGCAACTGCTGCCTCAGTTTCCTCCCTGACCCCAAAGCATGGTTGGAAGTCCATAATGGGTAAGTCTCCTCACAGCAGGGAGCAACCTAAGCCAGACTCGACCACTTTGGAGGCCATCATGGAAGGACTGGAGGGGGGGAGCTGCAAAAGAGCAAGCGATAGACCTGTGCCCTTCCGCTAGGTGAGATAGCCCAAGTCCCCAGGTCCTCTGGGAGAAGTGCTTCCTGGCTCTAATCCACTTAAACCTGAATACCCGTTGGGGAGAGGTGTAGCTCCTTGCCTTGCTAAAGCGTGTTGGGGAAAAATCTGGCATCACAAAGAATGTCTGATAAACTTGTGAAATCTGTTCTGCTAAGAGTGCTTTCATTCGTATGATAAGGGTCCGAGCAGGAAATGAGTATGTCTCCCAAAAGTTCTACAACCCCCTATCCTGACAGACACTGACTCAGAGTAAGCCCTCAGATTTATTTGAAATGTTATCTACTGTTTGATCCTTGCCACCCTGTATTCCTGTGTATTACAACCCAATAAAAGCCTCTGGAGAAAGGGGCTCACCACCTTTTTCCCCTGGGAAACTGGCCACTGCTCAAGGCCTTTTTCCCCTGAGAAACTGGCTACTTCTCCTCTCCAAGCAGGTCATGTCATGTCATGTTTACTTT
This sequence comes from Sturnira hondurensis, assembly GCF_014824575.4. NCBI lineage: Eukaryota > Metazoa > Chordata > Mammalia > Chiroptera > Phyllostomidae > Sturnira > Sturnira hondurensis. Next base: position 19,055,913 of record NW_028073511.1, on the reverse strand, counting down.
CATCCATGGTGGAGGAGGAGACTTTTGAGAAAAGTAGCCCCCGCATATCTAAACGTAGGTTCCCCAGTAATAAGCCCCTAGAGGAGGATTTGAATGAAAGTGATTTATTAGTAAGGCAAACTGGTAGTCTTGCAGCAACATGAGACACGGCAGGGTGATGTATCAAGCACAGCTCCTCAGAGACTAACTTGGGTGACTCTACAAGAAAGTCAAAAGGTGACTTAGATTCCATCACTGAGTTATTCCAATCAGGGATAGGGTTACGGGAGTTTCATACTCCTGAACCCATAGGTGACAATTTAAATTTGTGCATAGAGAGACAAATTCACTTTTTCTTTTTCTGCCCTGGGAAAAAGAGGCTTTCTGGCTACAAATGGCACGAGTGCCTTCAGACAGACACGGGTGTTGGTGGCTGTTGCCCAGGAAATCACATCAGAAGCTGGCACCAAGGGAGACTAAAGAGATTGGCTGCAGAAGCGCCACACATTTTCCATTTTACATGGTGTGGACAGAGCCCAAATTCATGAGCCTGATTTTCTTAAAATAAAAAAAAAGTACGTTAATGACAAATGTTTAGCATTTTATATTGTTAAGTGATATTCTAGCTGAGTATCAGATCAGGTAAATACAGAAAATACACATTTGAGCAATATTACTACTTGAATGAAATATTATATGCTATGTTTTACATTAACATAATTCTCTGTGTTATAATTTATAGGAATAGCCAGAGCCTAAATATGCACATTTAAGTAATTATGTGAATGTTCGAATAATTATATCTCGTCAGTCTTCTTAAAAGATTATTTAAAATTTTTCTGACAAAGATGCCAAATAGGTGATGGATGAAAAAAGTATACAAACTTTATGTAAAGAGCCAAATAACGTGAACTTGGCTTTTTCCCTAGTTTCCATCCCTGACTAAAGCGGCTTTTTGCCCTGACCAACACACAACACAGAATTTAAATGCTGATTGTTTTGTTGACAGCTTAACTGTCTAATTCAATGTGACACTGACCTGAGTAAGAAGAAATGAGCCAAAGTGATACTTAAGATGTTTTCAAATATGTCTCTTCAAGTTCAATTCTATTTTGAAAAATATTCTTTGCACATAGTAAAGAGATGGATCATCTTGGAATTGTACCAGTTTGATTCTCCTTCTGGAGTAACTATTATGCATACAATAAAAGACCTTAGCTTTTTTTAAAACTACATTACATTTTATTCTTCTTCATTTTTTAAAATGTACCATTGTGATAAAGTCACTGTTTTTTACCACCATTTACAACAGAAACTTCAGCTGTAGCACTAATTCTTCAAATCTGATATTATAATTTTTCAGTGTGGATTGTGCTAAAATAATTAGAAGTTCAAGGATTGCTGTTTTGGAAATCAATTCCATGTTATGTATTTAAGATAAATAAATAGTAATCAAGCTCAGTATTATTAACTAAAATGTATAAAAAATCATCTAAAGAAAATGGAATGACCCCACCAGTTGACAATGATGAAAAAAGCATTTATAAATATAGTAGCAATATACTTCGTAATATAGACAATCACTTTGTTCTTATTTTATAGTGTGTGTGTAGTTGAGTGGTGCAAACGAGGATGTGCATGGGCCTGTTTCACACACACACACAAATGGATTTTTGGGAGATCAACATTTTATTATTTTTTATATTGATACTATATATTAACATTAAATTAATGCTTTGCCTTCAATGGTATGAAGGAGATTTTTGGAAATCACTTATGACTGAAAAATTGTTGGATGAATTCCAAACAATTAGCCTAGTCCTTTGTTGGACCCTTCACAGAAAAAAAAGAGAAAAAGAAGTGAAATCAATGACCTTTAGAACCATAATTCAAACATCTTTTCAGGGATTTAAATCACAACCATGAATCAATATGTCATATTTGTGAAAGCAAACAGAAAGCAGGGAAATATTTTCTGACCCACCTGACCCACTGGAATGTTTCTTAGCTACATATTAAATACTTCATAGATCCTTCTTCTCCATTGTACCCATTCATATTTTGCATTATATATTTTCTGATAACTCGATTAATGTCAATCTGCTTATTTGGAAATTAAATTCTTCAATAACAAGGACATGACTATTTTATTCACTAGTTTAAACATTAAATATATGGACCCATGGCTGTTGTACCTCAGTGGAATGAGTGTGGGATATGAATCAAAAGGTCACTGGTTCAGTTCCCAGTCAGGGCACATGTCTGGGTTGTGGTCCAGGTCCCCAGTAGGGGGCATGCGAGAGGCAACCACACATTGATATTCCTCTCCCTCTCTTTCTCCTTCCCTTCTCTATAGATATAAATAAATAAAGTATTTAAACAAATTAATTAATTACACTCAAATATATGGACATTAAATGAATATGTTTGTATAGATGATAAATAGTGGTGCTATTTTTAATAAGAGAATTTAAAAACATTTTATTGAATAAATATTTATTAACTTTTGTAACGTAAAAGGTTTTAAAGCAAACTGTTAATGTGTATATATGATATATATATGTGTGTGTGTGTACTTGGCTGAATTTGAAGTCAGATTCAGAAAAATGTATATATAAAATACACTCAGATTAATTTCATATTTGATTTAAATATATGCGCATTAATTATGGATATTTTTAGTGTTATAGGCATGAAAACTAATGCAATTACTGTATTGAATATGGTTTCTATGAATAGATAGTTTAATACACATAAAGTGCTTAGAACAACATCATCATTTTAATCACAATATTTTTCTATAAAATATGGTAATTCCATGATAATTATAATTTTATAAACTAAAGTTAAAGTTTTCCATTTCCTTTGGCTTTAGAACTATAACTTTGATTAATTTGACAAAATATCCTTCTGCCTTTGTGTAGCTTGACCACCTGGGTAGTCCCCCTTTTGGGAAGATATATCAGAAAAAATACTGCTTGCTACAAGAAATGTTTGAGATTTTACTGCCAAAGATTTTTTCTAAGATTTTTATGGTTTGGGGTCTAACATTTAAGGTTTTCTTGTGCATGGTATAGGAAGGGGACCTAATTTCACTTTTCTGTATGTATCTGTCCAATATTTTCAACTCCATTTATTGAAAACACTGTCTTTTTTAAAAAAGTTTTATTTATTTAATTCTAGAGAGAGGGGACGGGAAGGAGAAAGAGTGGGAGAGAAACATCAATGAGTGGTTGCCTCTCATGTGTCCCCTACTGGGGACCTGGCCTGCAACCCAGGCATGTGCCCAGAATGGGAATTGAACCAGTGACCCTTTGCTTTGCAGGCCGGTGCTCTAGCCACTGAGTTGCATCTGCCAGGGCAAAAANATACTGCTTGCTACAAGAAATGTTTGAGATTTTACTGCCAAAGATTTTTTCTAAGATTTTTATGGTTTGGGGTCTAACATTTAAGGTTTTCTTGTGCATGGTATAGGAAGGGGACCTAATTTCACTTTTCTGTATGTATCTGTCCAATATTTTCAACTCCATTTATTGAAAACACTATCTTTTTTAAAAATGTTTTATTTATTTATTTTTAGAGAGGGGAAGGGAAGGAGAAAGAGAGGAAGAGAAACATCAATGTGTGGTTGCCTCTCATGTGTCCCCTACTGGGGACCTGGCCTGCAACCCAGGCATGTGCCCAGAATGGGAATTGAACCAGTGACCCTTTGCTTCGCAGGCCCGTGCTCTAGCCACTGAGTTGCATCTGCCAGGGCAAAAACACTATCTTTTTTATAATCATTTTTTCATTGTTATTCTATTACAGTTGTCACAACTTTTTCCCTTCTCTTTCTCCACCCTCTCACCCCCCCGCCCCACCCCCAGCTCCTGCAGGCAGTTCCCACACTGTTGTCCGTGTCTGTGGGTCATTCATACATGTCCTTTGACTAGTCCCTCCCCCTCTCTCTACCACTATTCCCATTTCCCCTCCTCTTTGGTCACTGTCAGTCTGTTCCATGTCATGCTAGTGGTTCTATTTTGTTCGTTACTTTATTTTGTTCTTTATATTCTTCTTTTATAGGTAAGGTCATATGGTATTTCCTTTATTATATGTTTTTGCCTACTTTTTCCTGGGTCTCGGGTGGCAAAAGCACTCTCCCCAACCGGCTAGCCTACTTTTTCAATAATTAATTGACTGTAAATGTGTGGGTTTATTTCAGGCCTCTCTATTCTGCTCCACTGATTATATGTCTGTTTCATGCCAGTACCATGCTGTTGTGATTAGTGATTCTTCTAACTTTGTACAATACTCCTTTTTTGAAATCACAGTTTCTATTAAGGTTCCTTTGTGGTTCCATATAATGTTTTGGAGTATTAGCTCTAGTCCACTGAAATACACCATTGATATCTTGACAGGAATTGTACTGAGTCTAATAGATTGCTTTAGGTAGTATGGACATTTTAATAATGTTGGCTCTTCCTATCTGTAAACATGGTTATTCCTCCACTTATTTATATTTTCTTCAATTTCTTTCTTTAGTGTCTTATAATTTTCCAAGTACATGTCTTTTATGACTTGGTTAGATTTATTCCTAGGTATTTTATTCTCTTTGAAAGAAGTATAAATGGGATAATTTTCTTAATTCCCCTTTTTGATAGTTTATTATTATTGGTGTATAAAATACAACCAATTTTTGAATATTTATTTTGTTATATTGTTACTTGGCTGAATTCATTTATCAGTTGTAGTAGGGTTTTGGTTGAATCCTTAAGGTTCTCTACATACAGTATCATGTTATCTGCAAATAACCAGTTTTACTTCTTCCTTTCTTATTTGGATACCTCTTATTTCTTCCTCTTATCTGATTGCTCTGGCTAGGACTTCCACTACTAAGTTGAATAAGAGAGGTGAAAATAAAACTTCCCTGTCTTGCTCCCAATCTTTAGGGGAACATTGGAGTTTTTGCCCATTGAGTATTATTTTGGCTTGGGGTCTGTCATGTGTCGCCTTTATTACATTGAGGTAAATTCCCTCTATTCCTACTTTCCTAAGAGATTTTATCACAAATGGGTGCCTCTTGTCTATGATCATGTGATTTTTATCCTTCATTTTGTTTGTGTGGTGTATCATTTTTACTGAATTGTGGATATTATATCAACATTGTATCCCTGGGATAAATCCCATTTGATCATGTTTTGCTAATGCTTTTCTGAGAATTTTAACATTTATATTCATCATGGATATTGGCCTCTAATTTTCTTTTTTTGTATTGTCATTACCCAGTTTTGAATTTAGGATAATGCTGGCCTTGTAAAACAGTCTGGGAGTCTTTCATTTTCTTGAAATTTTTGGAATAGTTCGAGAAGGAAAAGTGTTAGTTCTTCTTCGAATGTTTGGTAAAATTCATCTGTGAAGCCATTGGTTTTGAACTTTTGCTTCCTGGCTTTTTAAAAAAATTATTATTTTATTTTTTAAATTACTACCTCAATTTCACTTATTGTAATCTGTCTATTCAGACTCTCTGATTCTTTATTACTGTTTTGGAAATTTGGCATATAGTTGTTCATAAGATTTTGTTAGAATCCTTTGTACATCTGTGGTGTCAGTTGTTACTTCTTGGCTTTCATTTCTGCTTTTATTTATTTGGGTCCTCTCTTTTTTCCCCCCAATGAGTCTGGCTAATGGTTTGACAATTTTGTTTAACTTTCCAAAAAAAAAAAAAACCAAACAGCTGTTGGTTTCATTGGCCTTTTGTATTTTTGTAGACTTTGTTTTGTTTATTTCTTTTCTGAGTTTATTATTTTCTGCCTTCTACTCACTTTGGAATTGTTTGTGTTCTTCCTCTAGTTCCTTTAGGTATTAAGTTAGATTGTTTATTTGAAATTTTTCTTGCTTCTTTGGATTGGCCTGTAAATGCTATTAATTTCTCCCCTAGGACTGTTTTTGTTGAGTTCCATAGATTTTGGATTGTTGTGTTTTCATCTTAATTTATCTCAGGGTATTTTTTGATTTCCCCTTTGATCTCTTTCTTACTTTATTCATTGTTTAGTAACATATTATTTAGCACCATTTATGGTGTTTTCTAATTTTTCCTTATGATGAATTTCTTGTTTCATACCATTATAAGCAGAGAAGATACTTGATAATATTTCAATCCTCTGAAATTTATTGAGTCTTGTTTTGTGTCCTAACATGTGGTCTATCCTCATAAACATTTTAGGTGAACTTGAAAAGAATGTATATTCTGATGCTTTGCAGTGAAATGTTTTGAAGATATGAATCAAATCTATCTGATCTGGTATATCGATAATTGAAAGCAAATATCTCCTTGCTCATTTTCTTCCAAGAAGCCTTCTCCATTGATGTCAGCTGGGTGTTAAAATCTCCTACTATGATTATTACTGTCATTCTTCCCCTTTAGTTTATCAGGATTAACTTTACATATTTAAATGTTCCTATGTTGGGTGCATACATGTTTTAGGGGTTATATTGTCTTTCTGAACTGCTCCCTTTATCATTATTTAATGTCTTTCTTTGTCTCTTACACAGCCATTATAAATCTAAAGTCTATATTGTCATATATAAGTATTACTGTCATATATATATATATATATATATATATATATATATATATAATTTGCCTTGCTTTTCTTATTCATTTAGCTACACCATGTTTTTTATTGGAACATTTAAGCCATTTATATTAAAAGTCATTATTGATAAGTACATATTTATTGCTGTTTTATTTATTTTTATTTTTTATTTTTCTCCTCTTTCTCCTTCTCTCCTCTTCTTCCTTCTTCTTCTCTTCCTCCAGTCAGGGCCTTTAACCTTTGGTGGTAACAAACTCCTTCAGCATTTACTTGTTGGGTAGCTCTTTATTTTTTCTTCAATTTTAAATAATAATCTTAATGGAAAAAAAGAAAATTGAAACAACAGTTTTCAGTTACAAAAGTATACTTATAAATTAGAAAACTCCAAGTGATAAAGTTGCCATTATTAATTAAGGAAATACATTTTAGCTAAAGGCTAACCTCAGCCTGATTTCTGGAATATGAGTAGTACCACAAAGTGATTTCACCTTGAAGCCAGTGGTCCTAATTTTGTATTTCAGGAGCAGTAAGTAATTGGCAAGAAATGTCTTTGTAACTCCCAGATAGAATGTAATCTCCCAGTTGAAGTGATTATGCTACAGAAGCCTAATTTCACTGGAAACATTATAAACTGGTATAAATTGTGAACTTTGGGGGATCCCAAAGTCACAGAACCTGGTGGATGTCTTTTTCTGGTTGTCAAAGGGATTTGGGCAGAGCACCAAAAGAGTAACATTGTATCACATCATGGAATATGGAATGATGTTGAATGATTCTTTTGAGGTATTTTTATCCCTATCTTTAGCAAGTATAGTATTGTCATTGATTATTCATAACAATTTCCCACAGGTTATAATGTCTATATTTAATAGATATCCCAAGAAGTTTGAATGTTCTATCAAAAGCTACATTCATTTCAAAGATTTTATTTATTTATTTTTAGAGAGAGGGGAAGGGAGGGAGAAAGAGAGGGAGAAAAACAGCAATGTGTGGTTGCATATCCCCTACTGGGGACCTGGCCTGCAGCTCAGGCACGTGCCCTGACTGGGAATCAAACTGATGACCCTTAGGATTGCAGACCGGCACTTAATCCACTGAACTACACCAGCCAGGGTGAAGAGATTATATGCATTTTAAAGTTTGATAGGTAGTTCCAAATTATCTTTCAAAGAAGTTCAGCTTCTTCATTTTCACTATTGAGAATTAAAGTTTAGGTCATTAATTATCTTGATATGAAAAAAAATGTCTGTTTTGGTTTATTTTTAAAATTATGTAGAATGTTTAGCTTTCATACCTAAAAACAATTTGTGTTTTTGTGGATAAATTATTCATTTCCTTTTTATATCTTTTTAAATAACTATTTTTCCATTTAGCTTTAAAGAACTATACATATAATAATAATAATATTAATAAATTATAAACCATTTATTCACATATATTTCCATCAAACTCTTGGACTATATATGTCCTTACGGTGTGTAAATAAAAATACATTTTAACAAGGACATGACTTTGTCCTTGTGGATTATGAAAAAAATAGTATTAGTAATAAAACTACTAAGAATAAAGTAGTGTAATGAAAAAATTCTATTTGAAACATAAATTATTTTAAATTGTAAACATTGATTTTTTCTGTTTTGACTCAAATAAGTGAAAAATACTTTTTTAAAAATTATAAATTACTCTGTTTAATCCACAAGCTTTATATAGCTTTAGTTAAAAGGAAAATAAAATAAACAGTGACAAGTCACTATATCAATGTCTTGGCCTTTCTGGCCTTGCAAATGCAAGAGCTCTGAAAGTTCTACCAATTGGAAGAATAAGAAAAAATCATGACCAGAAAGTCATGACACTTCATAAAACAAAATTTAATATAACTGAACAATCCTGCCTGGGGTAGTTAAATTTTTACATTAAAAAAGACAATAAAACAGCACAATCGAATGAAAATTCAGCATTCCAAGTCAACTTTTTACACATCTATATACACCCACACTATTCTGGCAAACAACGTGCTTTCATTTTCTGTCTCCTCCTAGAGCTTGATTTCTTTCAGCAGAGACTCCACAGGAATAGGGAAAATGTGGCGTTAGAATATTCATTTATACTTCTGTGGTAGCTCAATAGTGGTCTTATTTGGGGGCAAGCTTGCAAGTCATTTGAGGTTGGGAGAATCATAACTTAAAAGGGTGCTGACTCCCATAAGAAAAAGTGAAAAAAAAAGAGAAAACCTCTGGATATAGCCAAGGGCATTTCAAAAACACAATATAAATGATATTTAAATTTATTTTATTATTGTTGTTGAAGTACAGCTGCCTCCATTTGTCTCCCTCACTGCTCACTCTTCCCCACCTGTCCTCACCTCCCACCCTTCATCTTAACCCCCTCTGGCTTTGTGCAGGGATCTTTTATTCATGTTCTTTGATGACCCTTCCCATTCTTTCCCCCACTACCAGCTCCCCCACCTCTCCTCTGGTTACTGTCAGTTTCTTCTTTATTTAAATGTCTCTGCTTATATTTTGCTTACTTTTTTGTTTTATTGATTAGGTTGCATTTATAGGTAAGATCATATGGTATTTGTCTTTCACCACCTGGCTTATTTCATTTAGCATAATGTTCTCTACTTCCACCCAAGCTGTTGCAAGGGGTAGGAGCTCCTTCTTACTTTCTGGTGCGCGCGTAGTATTTCATTGTGTAAATGTACCACAGTTTTGTTTTTTTTTGATCCACTCATTTACTGATGGGCACTTAGGTTGCTTCCAGAACTTGGATACTGTAAATTGTGCTGCTATGAATATTGGTGTGCATAGGATCTTTTGCATTGCAATTTCAGGGTTCTTAGGATATAATCCCAGTGTGGAGTTTCTGGGTCAAGAGGCAGTTCCATATTTAGTTTTCTGATGAGATTCCTTACTGTTTTCCACAATGGCTGCACCAGTCTGCAATCCCACAAACAGTGCACTAGGGTTTCCTTAGGGTATGATCACCAAAATATATAAAGAACTTCCACAACTCCACTCCAAGACAAAAAACCCAATTGAAAAATGGGCAGGGGACCTGAAAAGACATTGCTCCAGGGAGGACACACAGAGGGCCCAGAGACACATGAAAGGATGGCTTAGCATCACTAGCCATCAGAGACACAAATTAAAACCACAATGAGATACTACTTCACAACAGTCAGACTGGCCATCATAACCAAATCAACAAACAGTAAGTGCTGGTAGGGTTTTGCAGAGAAGGAAACCTTAAACTTCTTTTTGAAAGGGGGATCTTTTTGTGTTAAAATATTTCATTCTGAACTAATTTATGTCAGCTGCAATGGAAGAATGTCACTAACACACTGTGGACACCAAAAAGTTGAACTACTTTTAATGATATAATTATTTCTGATAAAATTATGATTTAAAAATTAGAATAATTTTAGCTCATAAAAATTTATCGAACTTAATAAAAAGTTTGTTTTTTAATGAATTTCATTTTTAAACTTTTTAATTTATTTATTTCTAGAGAGAGGGGAAAGGAGGGAGAAAGAGAGAGAGAGAAAGAGCAATGTGTGGTTTATTGCTCTGCCAATGTGCTGGCTTGCATATCCCCTACTGGGGACCTGGCCCACAACCCAAGCGTGTATCCTGACCGGTAATTGAACCAGTGTCTCTTGGGTTCACAGGCCAGTACTCATTCCACAGAGCTACACCATCCAGGGCCTAATAAAAGTTACCTGGCAAAACTATTTTTTTTAAGTTTTTTTAAGATTTATTTATTTATTTATCTTTAGAGGGGAAGGGAAGGAGAAAGGGAGAGAAATATCAGTGGATGGTTGCCTCTTGTGGGTCCCCTGCTGGGAACTGGCCTGCAACCCAGGCATGTGCCCTGACTGGGAATCGAACCGCAATCGTGTGGTTAGCAGGCCCACGCTCAATCCACTGAGCTACACCAGCCAGGGCCTGCCAAAACTATTTTAAGCTTTTGAATTTTCTTCTTCATAATTTGTTTACTTTTCCTACAGGGTCATATTTAAGTCCATTAAGAAGTAATAATTTAATCTTAGGATAGTTCATTTTATAATGATTTTGAGTAGATAAATTCCAATAATATTTTCTTTGTTGTTTTTAAATATAGCAATTATATTCAGTAACTATTTAGATCTTGGAAATTTAGTTATAAATCAAAACAAGAAGGACAGACATCTAGTAGTAAAAGAAGTTGCTCATTTTTTTAAAAATTTATTTTATACATTTTGAAATCAATTTAAGCATTTATAGTGACCATAGACACTCAAGGAATTAAAAACCATTTTACTGTTAAGGTAATGTCAATAATCTAAAAATAAAGAAGATAATGCTCAAAATGGATATCTGGTTTAACATTTTAGCTTAACTTCTATAAATCACAGAAGATATTTCCTAGGTAATTTTAGAGTATAAATATCACAAACTAGTTTTAACCATAATTGTGGAAATGTTATATTGGGTAAAATGGTTGTTATTTTAATATCCATCCTATTAATATCTCTGAAAGGCTTAAAAATTATTTTAAAAAGAGAAGAATCCAAAAAGTGTTTTCATGATGTATATGTGTGAAGATTTTAAAATTCTGCTATTGTCTGTTCAAACATAAGAGGAACATAGGTAATATGTAGGCTATTTTGAAAACAAGTCATAGTCTTCAACATTTGGTTACAGGCATAATTTCTTTCTAAGTGCTCCTCTTTGGCAAAGGTAAGTACTCCTATTTAGAAGGCATTTATTTCTCAGTAAATTTTCTCTGTGGACGCAGTTCTCAGGAGAGTTTGTGGTTGGAACTGAACAATGCTAATGTGCCCTGCAGCCTGGAATGTGGGAATGACGACCTTGTTTACAAGAGGAATCAGGTCAAATCAAGGTCTTTTAAAGAATGCATACAGTGATGTTAGAACCAAATAGATAGGCTCAGTATTGACATTAACATATATGCTGAAAAGTCACAGCATATATGAAGATATAGTGAAGATATATCACTTAACATATAGTGAAGATACACAGTTGAATTTGGAATGATTTGGTTTCATAAACAAGCATAGGGTAGGGTGTACAACACCATAGAAAAAGGAAGTTATCGGATATTTTGGGGTTAAATCAGTAGAACTTCAGGAGGATATGAAAAACTGTGATATAAGATGGAAAAATAGGTATTTCATCCTTTTGAAAGTCATCTGGGAAACTGATATTTAGAAAGAATAACAAAACATCATAAATAGAATTAAGGTTTGATTTACAATATGTGTTTTTTATACCTCTTACGAAGAGAGAATTCATTACTCATACTTGGATTCTTTAAGTGTTGCAGATTGACAAAAAAGGAAACATTTTGATAAAGGTTTTCAATATTCTAAATTTTTTTCTCTGGATATACAAATTTTAACTACTGTGCTGAATTTAGCTTCTAAAATGTATATCAATGTTACTCCTATTATGAAATGTGATGTATATTATCATCTTTCCAGTTGTGAAGTCTATACCACATTTAAAACATGTTACTTATTCTGCTAAATAAAAATGTACCTTGTTTTAAAGGGTTAATCTTCTATAGCATTTTCTGAAGTGAAAATCATGGCTATTTCTTCCTAAAAATGGCCATTAAAATCCTTTTGCCGTGTATTTTCTCATTAGTTTTAAAAAAAATGGGTATCTCTCAATTACTCTTTATAGAGTTTGGTGCTATAAAGTGAAGAAATTTAATAGCAATTTTACTTGTGCCCTCATTATTGATATGTGGTAGTCATTTTCTACTTTTCAATGACTTTGAAAATGATCTTATACAGTAGCAGCTTCTTATTATCCAGAAAAGTACTAAGAATAGGTGTAATCTCATTATACCCACAATCACCCCGTAGAAAAATATGTAATATTCATGTGCATGTCTGTGAGGTAGTCGGGCAGCGTTGAACAGCTTCATTGTTTCAGCTATAAGATGGTACAACTACATTTATTGTTTTTAATGACAAACTCATAAAATTATACAGTGAAAATCAGCACAAATGCAGAATTGCCATTTACATAGGAGAAATGGGTTATAGGATAAACCTCTAATTTAGCTAATGGATTTTTGAAATAGAGCTTATAACCAAAGCAAAATCAGACACAATTGTCTTAGTCGACTCTATTTTATAATCACTTACATTTTTATTGCTAATTCACCTAATTGAAGTAAGGAGTAAATACACTATTAGCTCCAGATAACATAGGATAGGGTTGAATTTTATTATTACAAAGAATATGTAAATGTCCAAATGAAAGATGCACAAGTATGCTGAATATTATTATTAGTAACACATACAACAAAACAGTGATTTTAAACTGTAAGTTCTGACTTCTTGGTCTACCTATAATGCCTTCAAGATCACTTATTAAATCAGATTTAAAAAATTTATTTTTCTATTAATTAACTTATTTATGTATGAAAATAAAATACCAATAAATAATACTTTTTCCTAATATTTGTTAAACCAAGCAAGTGGATGGAATTGTAGCATTCTCAGTGAGGACTATGATTCAAAATATTAAAAATAAAGTTTTAATATAAAATTATAAAATAATTATATTTTGGAAAATAAGCAGCATACATGATAGAAGAAAATAGACAGGGAGAGGTTAAAAATAGTGTAGGAAATGGAGAAAACAAAGAATATATGTACAACCTATGGACATGAACTAAGGTTTGGGAATGTGGGTGGGAGGGGTGTGCAGGGCAAAAAGGAATAATGGGAGGAAAAATGAGACAACTGTGATAGCATAATCAATAAAATATATTAAAAATAAAAATATTAGTTTTAAAGTATTTTTAAAAAAACAACATTCTAATTAAATTAAACATCAATTCAAAATAATAAGATTTCGACTTCTGGCCAAGATAGAGGGGTAAGTAGATATGCTTTGCCTCCTTGCACAACCAAAAGAAGAGCAATGATAAATTAAAAAACAAAAAATAACCAGAACTGCCAGAAAATAGAACTCTTTGGAAGTCTGACAACCAAGGGGCTAGAAAAGAAATACTCATTCAGACTAGTACGTGGGGCACAGCCCCGCAGCTGGGGTGGAGAAGACATGGAAAGGGCGAGGCAGCCTCTGGTGGACCAGGCAGACCCTCATTTCCATGGGGATAAACCAAAGGGAACAACTGAGGAGTGAGACAGACTGCACGATGCAGAGTTCTGGCTCAGGAAAATAAAGCCTCAAAATCTCTGGCTGTAAAAACCTGTGGGGGTTGAGGCAGCAGAAGAAACTCCCAGCCTCACAGGAGAGTTCCTTGGAGAGACTCACAGGGTCCTAGAACGTATACAAACACATCCATCTGGGAATCAGCACCAGAAGGGTCCAATTTGTTTGTCGGTAGCAGGGGAAGTAACTGAAAGCCTGTACAGAGCTGAACAAGTGACATTGCTCCCTCTCTGACTCCACCACTTACAGTACCACAACATAGCAAAGTAGGTTGGCCTGCCCCAGGGGATAACTAAGTCTCTGCGCCTTACTATGTAACAGGTGCATAAAGGCAAAAAAATATGACCCAAATGAAAGGACAGAGCAAAGCCCCAGAAAAAAATACAACTAAGCAATGAAGAGATAGCCAAGCTATCAGATGCAAAGTTGAAAACACTGGTAATTAGGAGATTCACAGAAATGGTTGAGTATGGTCACAAACTAGAGGAAAAAGTGAAGGGTATGCAAACTGAAATGAAGAGAAATGTACATGGAACCAACAGTGATGAGAAGGAAACTGGGACTCAAATCAACAGTTTGGACCAAAATGAAGAAATAACATTCAACCAGAACAGAATGAAAAAAGCAAGAATTTTTAAAAATGAGGAGAGGCTTTGGAACTTCTGGAACAATTTTAAACGTTACAACATCAAAATCATAGGGGTACCAGAAGGAAAGGAGGAAGAGCAAGAACTTTAAAACTTTTTTGAAAACTCAATAAAGGAGAACATCCTCAGTCTGGCAAAGGAACTAGACTTCCAGGAAGTCCAGGAAGCTCAGAGACTCCCAAAGAAGTTAGAACCCAGGAAGCATACACCAAGGCACATCTTAATTACATTACCCAAGATTAAAGATAAAGAGGGAATCTTAAAAGCAGCAAGAGCAAAGGAGACAGTTACTTACAAAGTAGTTCCCCTAGGACTATCAGCTAATTTCTGAAAACAAACCTTATAAGCAAGAAAGGGCTGTAAAGAAGTATTCAAAGTCAAGAAAGGCAAGGATCTACATCCAAAATTACTCTATTGGACAAAGCTACCACTCAGAATGTGAGGGCAGATAAAGTGCTTCTCAGATAAGGTTAACTTCCTTTTGGTCATCATCACCAGGCCTTTGTGATATGAGATGTTAAAGAAACTTATCTAAGTAAAAGAAGAAGATCAAAAATACGAACAGCAGAATGAAAACAAACTCACAACTATCAACAACCAAACCTAAAAAAAAAAAAAAGAACTAATCAGAAAACTAGAACAGGAACAGAATCACAGAAATGGAGATCACATGGAGGGTTATCATCACAGATGTGGAGGCGGGGGAGAATGAAGGAAAAGGTATAGAAAATAAGAAGCATAAATGGTAGGTACAAAATAGACAGGGGGAAATTAATAATACCATGGGAAATGGAGAAGCCAAAGAACTTATATGTATGACCTATGTGCATGAAGTAAGCTGGGGGAATGCTGTTGGGAGGGGTAATACAGTGTGGAAAAGACTAAAGGGCAGAAAAATGGGAGAACTGTAATAGCATGATTAAAAATATATATTTTAAAAAAAGAGAGATCTCAGAGCGATCCCTGACCCCTTCTGCCTGGTGAGGACACAGGAGAAAATGGCCATCTATGAACCAGGAAGCTAGCTGTCACGAGACACTGAATCTGCCAGCACTTTGATCTTGGACTTCCAGCCTCCAGAACTATGGGAAATAAGTTTTTGTTCTTTATAAACCACCCAGTCTATGGTTATTTTTGTTATAGGAGCCTGAACAGATAAAGGCAGGGATGTCTTCATTCCTGTTTCCAGACCATCTTTCCTCCCCTCATCATGTCTCCTCACCAACTCCTGACTCTCAAGTCATCAGACCATACCCCAGCTCACTGTGTTCTACTGCCTCTTTTTCCTAACACACATCCTCATTCCTTAAGATTTTAGCTTCAGAGACCCCTCCCCCTCACTACTTCTCATATATTTTTTGATGATGGTTTTATCCCCATAGATTATTTTCTTAATATCTGCTCTTGGTTTTCTTTCGATTTCCCTTCTTCAATGACCTTTCTCTGTCCCTGCCTCATGCCTCCCACTCCCATGGTCAGTCCTTAGACTTGGTCATTACTAATAACTGTAACCCTCCCCCTACAATCTCAGTCTCAAGTTCTAGGTATTATTGTTAGTACTATTACTTTTACAGAATTGGATTACACAGACAAATGAGTCATATTGGTTTAGCCCCTTTAGTTCTCTTCAGGGGCTGCTGTGTGGGTGAGTTTGGTGATAGGATAGCTGGGAAGAGAAGCAACGGAAGCTACACAATGAAGGAATTAAAGGATTTCAGTTAAACCAGAAAGGAAGCGATAAAGCTTGTGTGACAGGGGAGCACAGAGCAACACTCTCTTCTAAAGGATGGCCCATCTACCTGTCAGATGGTGGGACATTGCTAAAGAACAGCAGGCAGATTATAAACTAGAGGTTCATAGGGCCAGCAAGAGTGGAACAGATTAAAGGCAACCCTGTGAATCTAGGAAGAAGAAAATGTTCCAGAGCATGCAGTAGGGGCTGAAAAATATTTGTTGAATAAATAAAAAAATAAAATGTATTCTTTATTACTAGATCTTGTGACCTATCTCAACCTCATATATATAAAACACATGTTAAATATGTGAACCACGGCAACTACATCCTGAGAACCTATCAATACCTTCACAAATCTAGTTCAAAGAGTACACATTTTTAAAATTAATTGTAAAAAACCTCAAATAATTTCATTCATTAATAATAGCTAATATTTACTGGGGCTTTTAATCCAAGAAGTATATGAAACATATCTTATAAATTTTCTCACTTCTCAAAAACCCTATAATGGAGCAAGTAATAAAATCTGCATTAAGCAGGCCCTGTCCAGGTAGCTAGCTAGGACCATAGCTACCTAGCTACCTGGACAGAGCACAGTCTGATGTACTGAGGCTATGGATTCTACCCCTGTGAGGGCGCAAACAAGAATCAACCAATGAATGCATAAGTATGTGGAACAATAAATCAATGTTTCTCTTTCTCCACGCCCTCAAAAAACAAACTGAAAATAAAGAAGTTCTAAATGGTGACAGTACTGTTTAAACCTACACTGTAGTTCTGGAGCTTTCCTTCTCAACTCCTTTCTTCCCATATATTAAAAAGTGCTTTAGATCAGGTAAACCTGTTCATCTTAAGGAAGAGAAAAAGCCATCAGGATCAGACCTTAATTAATTAAATGCCTAATGTCTTTTTATTATGTCACTTTTGCATGGTATTATAGCCACAATGTAAACAAATATGTTTTGTGTGTTCTTTAAAATGCAACAAGGATGTAATATTGTCATCACATGAAAATCAAACATTATTTATGTTATTCAACAATGTTTCAAACCAATGATGAACTGCTGCATTTCTGTAACTTTTCAATTATTGCTGGACTACTTTTGTTGTTACATAGGTATTGTCTATTAGATTAGTTATAATAAATATTTCCTTTAACAGCATTACCATTAGTTTCCATTAAAATATCTGGTGTCACTTTTGTTAGGCCAGGATTCCATTATATACACACTAACTAGTGTATATTATAGAATATATTTAATTTTTATTAAATAGTTTATTGTTCTATTTCAGTTGTTTCAATTTCCCCCTTTGCTCTCCTCTGCCAATCCCACCTTCCCACCCACAGTCAGTTCCCACCCTGTTGACCATATGCATGGGTCATTCATAATCGTTCCTTGACTAGTCCCTTCCCCCTCTTTCCTCTCTTATCTCCTTCCCCTACCCATCTAGACTCTGCCAATCTGTCCTTATTTCCCTACCTCTGGTTCTATTTTGCTCATTTGTTTGTTTTATTCATTAGGTTACTCTTATGGATGAGATCATATAGTATTTGACTTTTATCACCTGGCTTATTTCACTTAATATTCTCCAGTTCCATCCATGCATTTGTGAAGGGTAGGAGCTCCTTCTTTCTTTCTGTTGCATAGTATTCCATTGTGTAAATGTACCACAGTTTTTGCTCCACTCATTTACTGATGGGCACTTACGCTGTTTCCAGCACCTGGCTATTACAAATAACATTGCAATGAACATAGGGGTGCTTAAGTTCTTTTGAGTTGGTGTTTCAGGATTCTTCAGGTAGAATCCCAGCAGTGGGATCACCAGGTCAAAAGTCAGTTCAATTTTTAGTTTTTTGAGAAAATTCCATAATGCTTTGCATAGTGGCTGCACCAGCCTGCATTCCCACCAACAGTGCACTAGGGTTCCCTTTTCTCCACATCCTTGTCAGCACTTGTTGTTTGTTGATATGGTAATGATAGCCATTTTGACCAGTGTGAGGTAATATCTCATAGGGGTTTTAATTTGCATCTCTCTGATAGCTAGTGAAGTTGAGCACCCTTTCATATGTCTATAGGCCCTCTGAATGTCTTCCTCAGAAAAGTGTCTGTTCCGGTCCTTCACCCATTTTTTAAATTGTTTGTCTTCCTGGTGTTGAGCTCTGTGAGCTCTTCATATATTTTGGAGATCAAACCCTTGTCTGAGGTATCATTGGCAAGTATGTTTTCCCATACAGTTGGTTTCTTTTTTCATTTTGATGATGTTTTCTTTAGCTGTGCAGAAGCTTTTTAATTTTATGTAGTGCCATTTGTTTATTTTTTTCCTTTATTTCCCTTGCCCTAGGAGATATATCAGTGAAATTATTGCTATGGGGAATACCTGAAATTTTACTGCTTATGTTTTCCTCTAGGACTTTTATGGTGTCATAACTTATATTTAAGTCTTTTATCCATCTTAAGTTTATTTTTGTATATAGTGTAAGTTGGTACTCTAGTTTTATTTTTTTGTATGTACCTGTCCAGATCTCTCAACACCATTTATTTGAAGAGGCTATTTTTACTCCATTTTATGTTCTTGTACCCTTTGTCAAATATTAGTTAACTATAGAGACATGAGTTTATTTTCGGGCTCTGTATTCTGTTCCATTGATCTATGTGTCTGTTCTCATGCCAGTATCAGACTGTTTTGATTACATTAGTCTTGTAGTATAGTTTGATATCAGGTATTATGATCTCTCCTACTTTGTTCTTTTTCTCAGGATTGCTGAGTCTATTTGGGGTCATTTTTTGTTCCATATAAATTTTTGAAATATTTGCTTTATAGCTGTGCAATATGCCAGTGTTATTCTAGTAAGGATTTCATTGAATCTATAGATTGCTTTGGGTAGTAGGAAGATTTTAATGATGTTAATTCTTAATTAACAGCATTAACATCATGACTACGGTATATGCTTTCATTTATTTGAATCTTCCTTAGTTTGTCCCATGTTTTATAGTTTTTTGAGTACAGGTCTTTTATCTTTTTGGTTAAGTTTATTACCAAGTATTTTATTTGTTTATTTTTGTGTTGTTATAGTAAATTGCATTTTCTCTAATTTGTTTATTTACACAGCCTGAAGTGTAGGCGGGACAGCAGCATTGGAGTTGCTCAGGTGAACCCAGGCCTCCCACTCAAAATGCCCTACAAGTGGGCAGCCTCTGGCCCACTCACACACACTCCCCTGACTCTTGTCTGTGTACACACTCACTCACACATGCTGTCCCTCATGCTGCTGGATTTTTGAGTTGATTGTTCTGTAATTTAGCTGCAAGACTGATTCAGGTCTGGGAGCTAGTAGACAGGACTTCAAACTACTCTGCATTTTAATATTCATTAAAACGAATAAGTTTATTTTTATATAATTATATTAATGCATATTGCATAAATGGGAATTTTTATAGAAGAGAAAGTAATAATAATAATCTACTAATTTGCTTAAAGTTTAATATTTATTTAACTACATTCTGTCAAAGAAAGCATTTAAACCTATGTTTAAAAGATAAAAAATAGGCATTGTTTGTATGGTCTATGAAAAAAAGAACAAAAATAATTTCAGACCATGCTTTCATGTAATAGATTTTATTGATTAGATATTCATCAAAATAGTATAAACTAAACTTCATGAGCAACAATTGGGATGATAACTGTAGGATCTAGAAGGGAACTAGCATCTTCATCTTAACTCGGAAAAAAAGGAACTCGAATCTGATTCAAGACAATGTTTTCATGATGAAAAACTTCTTCTGAGTGACTTAATTTTTCTTTCTACCATAAAACTGAATCAAATCTTCCATTTTATTACATTGGAAACAATTACACAGGTGACTGATACTGTATCAAATCTACCTCAGTGAAGTCATGACCTTCATAAATATCAAGAAAATGACAATAAATTTTTTTCATGATATAGTCATACAATGAGATATTCTGATTAATGGAAAGGTAATACACATCCATGGATAAATGTTGACAAAATTAATATGTAGGGGTAAACTCTATCTTAGTTTTATATATCTTTATTTAACACATTTTCCTTCTAATTTTCAGAGAGGAAAACAATGTCTTTCAAAAGGATATACAAATGTATTAGAACTTCAGAATTTCTGTACCTGTGAGAAATTCGACTTTGTTGCTTTATAATCATATTACCAAATACTATCATTTTATTACATTCCAACACTCAATTTGGTTGTTTTAGGGCTGAAAGCAAATAACTGCAGGTAACATACACTTCTCTTGGTGAAAGATGGGATAATAAATTACTATATAATAATTCAGTGAGGAATATAAAAAATATTGTTTTATTTTACAAATTCAGGCTAAAGATTAAAACCATTAACAAGTAGGCATTATATTAGTTTTATTTTTTCTTGTTAATTTGAGGAGTTTATTTTTGTGTACGTCCTCTATAATTACGGTTGTTTTTATCAACTTGGTTACTTTCATATTAAGCAGTCATCAGTCAACACCCACGTCACTTTCCTGTACTCCTTTCATTTAAAACTTTAATTTTCCAACGCTATTCCTTTCTTACTTCAGTGTCTTGAATTTCTTTTATTTAATGATTTTATTCTCCATCATAAATCATTTATATATTGTTATACGTGACAGTGTAAATTTACCTGGATCTTGTGCTACCCCAAAACAACGAAGGTTAAAGGATTCATCCCCTCTCCCCTTTACTGGAAAAAGGCTTTCTTCAAAGAACCACACTTCCCATATGACTTACATAAGACCTATGGATGCTTCTCTCATTTACCTGTGAGGCGCTCAGACACAGATCTTCTGGATTCCTATTCTTCGCTTCATAAATAATTAGCTGAACTGTTTTATCCCCCTCAATCAATAGAAAC
The DNA here is from genome assembly GCF_014824575.4 of Sturnira hondurensis. Classification (NCBI taxonomy): domain Eukaryota; kingdom Metazoa; phylum Chordata; class Mammalia; order Chiroptera; family Phyllostomidae; genus Sturnira; species Sturnira hondurensis. The sequence continues at coordinate 19,034,886 of NW_028073511.1, read as the reverse complement.
AAAATGCTTTCAACCAAACGTCGGTTAAAATTCCCTCCTTTCTTGAGAACCCTGAACTTGACCCACCCTCAGCCCGAGACAGCAAATAGTTTGTTATCCCCTCACCCCTCCCCCAAAGAGTTTGCCCTCAGGGAATAGATCTCTGATCTCTGACCCAACCACACCTCTCTGTCATCTCCCTTCCTGACCCGGTTATTCCTTGCCTTGTTCACTTCCTTAACTGGGGCATCCACATTTTTGGTGCCTCTGTGCCTCACTGGGAGAAGAAGAATTGTCTTGGGCCTCACAATAAATATGTAAACACCAAAGAAAAAAAATTACTCACAATGTTTAAAGTAAATTGGTGGTTTTGTGTAGGGCTGCATTCATAATTGGGCACTATATGGCCTGTGGGCTGCAGGTTGGACACCCCTAGAAAATCGCTTCTTGTCTAACCCTGAAATGCCTACAAACCCTGCCATAGCTTCTCTCTATTGTGATAGGCCCTTCTCCCTGCTCAACAGTTCCTCCCCACTCCTTTGCAATCATTCTTTCAAAAACAAGTTTCTCCTTACTAGATCTGTATTGGTTTTTCATTTGACATACTCGACATTTTTATTAAAGGAGTCAAGCTCCCACAATGTGTTTCAAGAATGCTGCTCCTACTGCCATCTCCTCTTTTTCTAACTCTCTCCTCCCCAGTGGTCCAACTACTACAAACCTCAGGCCTCACTGGGTTTGTAATCAGTGAACTTATCCTATGGTCCTCACTTCAAAGGTTCTTGTTTCTACCTAAATTCCATTATAGGTCATTATACATAACACCTTTGTGTATATGTGATCAACCTTTGCTTTATTCATATTTATTTTGAAATGGTTTAAGTCCATCTCAACTTATCACTGACAGAATTAAAGCTCAATGGTCCTGTCCTCACTTTTATTCCATAATTATCAATTTCAAGTGAGTTCTCAGTGTTGCCAAGCAATCATACTATATTTATCAATGCATTCATTCTCCAGCACTTTTAAAAATTTTACTTTGTGCTTTCTAGACTTTTCTCAGACTAAGAATGCCACCTCCTTATCAATGCACTCCTTATAACAACCCACTTCCTACTTCACAACAGAAAGTGTCACAGTCATAAAAGAACTTCCAGAGAACCTCAGGATATAACATTATAGACACACTAGCAGCCGACCCTGAATAGTGTGCATTTCTTTTTGACATAGGAATTGAACTGCCTGTAGCCTTGGACTAACTCTCCACTTGTAAAGCATATCCTACCTTATTTTGCTTTCTCAAGGACATGATTAAAGCCATTTATTCTTTTCTTTTGGATAGTATTAGTTTTCACTTTTTTTCTAAATAAAATAAAAGAAACCCTCTCTTTATCATAGTGGGNATAACATTATAGACACACTAGCAGCCGACCCTGAATAGTGTGCATTTCTTTTTGACATAGGAATTGAACTGCCTGTAGCCTTGGACTAACTCTCCACTTGTAAAGCATATCCTACCTTATTTTGCTTTCTCAAGGACATGATTAAAGCCATTTATTCTTTTCTTTTGGATAGTATTAGTTTTCACTTTTTCAATACCTGAGGTTATTTCTTTCCATGTTATTTTTTCTAAATAAAATAAAATAAACCCTCTCTTTATCATAGTGGGATGTGTATTCATTGTTGGTTTCTCTTTATAGCATATTCTTCCAGTGATAAGTGTGTACCTGCTGCTCTCATTCTTTCCCTGCCATTACCTTTTGGAAGTCACCACAATCAGAATTTAATCTTGCAATTCTACCAACATTGCCTTTGTTAAGGTTTTAGTAACATTTATCTTTATAAATATTTCATCAATTCTTCATATTTTTCCTATTTGACTTATTTGTGGTATTTCTAATGATTATAATGACTTCTTTTGGGGACACTTGTTTATGTATGTATTTATTTACTTATTTATTTTTAGAGAGAGGGGAAGGGAAAGAGAAAGACAAGGGGATAAACATCAATATGTGGTTGCCTCTTGCATAACCTCTATTGGGGACCTGGCCTGCAACCCAGGGATGTGCCCTGACAGGAAATTGAACCCCGACCCTTTGGTTGGCAGACCCATGTTCAATCCACTGAGCTACACCAGCCGGGGCTGTTTATGTAATTTTTAAGATTACACAGTTTCCTCTTACCTCATTGGGGTCCATTTTGTCATTTATTTTCACCCTACATCTTCCCAATGGAATGATTTAACACTGCATCCTTGTACTTTTCTGGGTTTTCATTCACTTGCATTTAGTCCCACGGCTTTAAATAAACATTTTTAATACTAAGTTCCAAGTTTGTGTCTGTATCTTTAGCTTTTTCCCTGAACTCCAGACATTTTATACCACTGCTTGTTCAACATATCCACTTGTATATCTTTTATATATCTGAGTGTTAACATTTAAAATTCTTACATTTATCATCCAAGTCCTCTCAGCCATCTCTCAACTCCATTTCTGTTCATGGTAACAACATATTTCCACTTGCTCAAGCCAAAACCTTGGAACGACATTGAGTTTACATTGTCACATTTAACATTTTATCCACCACAAATTATGGTGGTGTGGTGTGGTGGTTCTAAATTTAAGTTGTGAATGAATTTCTCAATGTTTGAATTTCAGATGTCTACAAAGATAGATGGTCTCATAAAATAATATGTACTTTATATTAGAATTTAAGGGATAGCAGCACACTGGAAATATGCTTTCCCTTAATCAGCTTGAGGTTGATTGGATGAGCCAGGAAACATCAAGTCCCACAATTTGAATAATGAGAAACAAGGATGAGCCTGTCCCTGGTATCTGGCAGAAGCATATAAAAATATATTTATAAATAAATAATAGAAGCCCCAAGCCATTCTTAAAAGTGAGATATTCAAAATTTAGAACCCAATCCAAGATAACTAGGTTCCAGAAGAGATCCAGTACATGCAGGCACACACCCCACAACCACAGATAAAATCAGCATTAAATCTTCCATTAGCACTGTACGGAGGGGGTGACTCAGAGTGAGACTGCAAAACCAGTGCAACTATGATGATCCAGACTGTAAACACAAACATAAAGGATTTTAGTTTAGAACTGGAAAGTATAAACTGTTAGAGTGGGCTGGGTAAGAAGACCCTGGCTGGACTATAATAAAGATGGTCCCCGGACCACAATCAAGATGGTGGACAATCAAAATGGTGCCCAGAAAAGATGGCTGACATCCAATCAGAGCCAGAAGGGCAGGATATCCACATAGCAACCTGAGTCCGAGGAAGAGACGACCAATGCTATATTGCTGCTTTGTTCAGAGGGCACCAATCCCCAGGTCCCACTGGGAGCCAATGAAAATAAAACCCCACAACATTCCCTCCTTGGGGGCAACTTCCCCGGCCTCACTCTGTTGACTGGGGAACCTCACCCAGGTGCACAAACCCCAATAAAGCTCTTTATTGCCTGACTTTGTGGCTGATTGGCATTTTTTTTCTCAGTGGAGCCTAAGAAACCTTTCATAAACCATGACATAGATTTTTAAAATAAACAAAACTTCTAGAATTAAAGTTAAAAGCTGCTGATTTTGAAAAATAATTAAAATGAAGCACAGGTAACAAAAAACAGGAAATTGAGAAATGATGATAAGAAACATAGAAAATATATTGTGAAATTACAAGGACTGAGTCTTTAGAGAGAAAGAAAATAAGAAAAGAAATAACTAAAAAGATAATGTCTGACAATTTAATAAATATTAAAATACATCAATCCACAAAGGTAAGAAATTCAACAAATCTCAAACATGCTAGATCAAAAAGAATCCACAAATAGGTATAACAGAGGAATTTGCAGAAAAACAAAGAAAACTGCTTTGGAAGTAGTAAATTTCCCTTGGTTAACTACTAGGCTGTCTTCTTGTCAGCAACAATGAAAACCAGAGATAATAGAATATTTTCCACATTATGTAAAAACAAACAACTCTAAATTCCAATTTGGGAGACATCATCTAGTATTAAAGTAAAAGATAGTTTTAGAAAAACAAAAATACTTGGAAATTTTTATAACCAGCTCCTCACAAAAGGAGTAACAGAGTTTCTTGAAGCAGAATAATATCCCACATAGAATGGCAAGAAGAATGAAAAGTTACAAAAGGTAAATACTTGGTTGAATTCACATGATATACTCATTTTATTAAATTTTAATGGCATGTGCTGTTAAATACACACAGACACAAATGCAACTTAAATCACAATGTCACAGAAGCACCACATAATTGGGAAGGCAAATAATAATATTCAAATGTTCTATGATTCTTGTAATTTATATCATGTGAAAGTGATGCATAAATTTATCTTTACTAAATTAATAATGAATGTTAGAATACATGTACAATCACCAAAATATATCCTTGCTGGTATGGCTTAATGGATTGAGTTCTGGCTTGAGAACCAAGGGGTCACTATTTCAATTCCCAGTCAGGGCATATGCCCAGGTTGCAGGCCAGGTCCCCTGTAAGGAGCACATGAGAGAAAACCATGCATTGGCGTTTCCCTCTCTCTAAAAATAAATAAATAAAAATTTAAAGAAAGCACCAAATAAAAAGTGAGATGCAATTCTCAATTTACAGTGGAAGAAAATGAGTCATCATGTTTATTTAACATTTCAAAGACTATGGCCCTGGCTGGTGTAGCTCAGTGGATTGAGTGCAGGCCTCTGAATCACACAATCACTGTCCGATTCCCATTCGGGGCACATGCCTAGGTTGCAGGCCAGTTCCCAGGAGGGAACTCATAAGAGGCAACCATACATTGATATTTCTCTCCTTCTCTCCTTCCCTTCCCCTCTAAGGATAAATAAATAAAATATTAAAAAAAAAAAAAACATTTCAAAGACTGTGAGAAAATAGGTAAGGTAGAAACAGAAGCCAAATTTGGTTGCCATGAAAACTGGGATGAAGTTTACTTTTGGGGAGAGCACAGACGGTCTGGTGATTAGAAGGTGCTCCTGAAGTTTTCTGAGGTCTGAAAAAGTTCTATAGGTGTGTATTTCATAACAATTAAGATTATGTCTATCTATATCTATACCTATATCTAAAAGCACTCTTTGTATTAATAACTTTTAAAAAGGGTTTAAGGAAAGTTTTTATACCTTGTAATGTCAATATGTTTGTATTTCTACTATAAAATTTTTTTAAAATTTTATTTCTATTTTGAATTTGTTCATGGCACCTTTATGGTGAATTATATGGTGAATTATGCTGAATTATATGGCACTTTTTAATAAGTTACCTGTTGAACTTTCTGAAATATGCTTTATGTTATTTTCTTTGATGATGCTAGGGGTCTGTGACACCCACGAACCATTAACAATGTTTAGTAAATTCTCTTCTTATTGACTTTCTATCTAAACATACATGAAAACATGTATGGATTTTTTATTTTATTCTTATTAACTCTTTTCTATAACATTTCTGAAAACAATATATTAACAAACAATAAACCATTGCATCTAGGAGAGGAGGAATACAGAGTTAAGTTTCTGCTAGTCTCTGGTCACATTTTTATAAACTGATCAATGTAAAACCCAGTTCACCTTAGTTAAAATATATTGTTTATTCAGTAACATTGAACTCATGGCCAAGGTACTATAACGCTTACCTGAAGGAAGCTTCTGTAACACACGTGCGTTTTTGTAAGTCACATCACAGCAGAATAACGCTTAGAGACCGAGTAATTTAGTACGTGCCTAGGGATCATTTAAAACCATAAAATCAGCAACAAAAAGCACAAAACTGCAAGAGAGTATACTGATAGATCGCACATATGCACACAGATGCACACACACGTTTTTACAGTATGAGAGCTGAAATAGAATGGCACAACACTCTTTTCTAAACTGCTCTGGGGATGTGTGTATTAATGGATTCAACCTTTTTTCAATTTATTTTTTATGCATACCAAGAAATTGAATTATCTTAAAATTTAAGAATGCTCATCTTCTATTCAAATAATTAGAATTGCCATCCTTTTTTGAGGTTATAACTTGAAACAATCTTTTAACAAAATATAAAATAATGTTATAATCCATGCATGTTAATACTAAAGCATCAGAGTGCTAAATGTTTTCCAAGCTATAAATGAAATCGTTGAATTGCCAGGGAGACATTTAATGACTACTGACATTTTGTTACTTGGTTCTGGTTACAGGATCACGGATGGTTAAAGGAGCACATTTTGAAAATGAATAGGCTAATTTGAAAGCATTTAAATTTTAGTTGCTCTGAAATATGCAATTGGTATTGTTCACCGCCTTTTTCTGTTTTATAACACAATGTGATACTCTATTCATCATTTCAACATAAAGTTTGACAAATTGGAGATGTTCACATTAATCTAAAAGTTAAATAGTAACAGTGTACATTTTGTGTGTGTGTTACACTATTTGAAATAAGTCGCTGTGGTTATCAGGATGATCACATAGGTCCAGTCTGGTGTAATCGGGGATGGCCCTATAAATAGGTGCAATGAATTGTCACCGAGAACATGTGATTTGAGGTGTAATGAGATTCCTGAAAATATCTCCTAGAGCTTTTCTCTACGTCCCTCTGACAGAGTCATCCCTTTGATTTATCAAAGTGCCACTTTTAAAATGTCCTCTAATAAAATGACTAACTGGGGAGGCTGATAGTTCAACCTTCTCTTGCTACATTTAAACCTTTTCACTCTTAGTTTACTCTATCAATTACTATATACCTGTCTACACTCTGAAGTAGTGGTGTAACAAAGGTTTATAAAAAAGTCCTGTTGGGCATTTGAAAGAGCAAGAATGTTGGAGCCAGAGAAATCTTTATTTAAATTCAAATGCATTTATAGAGATTAAATTAATGAGTGAATTAAAAAACTAGCTATAATGTCAATACAAAAACTGTATTATTTACACGCCAATACAAATAAGAAAAAGTTAAAATCTAGCCCTAGCTGGTATAGCTCAGTGGATTGAGCATGGGCCTGCAAACCAAAAGGTTGCTGGTTCGATTCCCAGTCAGGGCACATGCCTGAGTTGTGGGCCTGGTCCCCAGTAGGGGGCTACTGAGAGGCAACCATACATTGATGTTTCTCTCCCTGTCTTTCTCTTTCCCTTCCCCTCTCTCTAAAAACACATAAATAAAATATTTAAGAAAAATTCAAAATTTAGAACATGTCATTTCAAAACATAAAATACTACCAAACACCAAGGAAAAATTGAAAAAAACATATAAGAGCACTATACAGAATACTGAAAAATATTCCTGAAAAAAATCTTAAAATGTATCCAAAAGAATGGATATGTTTCTTTAAGAAAATTTTAAAGATAAGAATCTTAAAAATACTTAAATTGGAGGAAACAACATTAAAATGTAAATTCCCACCAAATTGATCTCTTTGCTATCAATTCAATTCATCATCACCAATAACGATCCCTACAAAGAAGTGTGTGTGGCTATGTGTTTGAATGTGTATGTGTGTGCATTTTTAATCATATGCATACAAATTTACAAGTTGACTCCAAAGCTGATATGGAAATATATATATGAAGAGTGAAGTTGGACAACTCACACCATTATACATTGAGACTTCTTTTATTTCTAAAGCCATCATTTATTTTATTTTATTGTAATTTAAATTTTTTCAATTACTTTTAGTCCCCTTATCCCCTCTGTCCCAGCAATCACCACACCACTGTTCATGTCCAGGAGTCCTTTTGTCTTTTTGTTCAATCCCTCTCCCCACTAACTTCCCTCCATCCCCACTAGCTGTCACTCTGCTCTCCATCTATGAATCTGTCTGAATTTTTCTTGTTAGTTCAGTTTGTTTATTAGATTCCATATATGAGTGAATCATATGGTATTTGTCTTTCTCTGACTGGCTTAACGTTCTCTAGGTCCATCCATGCTGAATGGTAAAACTGCAAAGGGTAAAACTTTCTTGTTTTTTATGGCCAACCAGTATTCCATTGTGTAAATGTCCCATAGTTGTTTTATCCACTCATCTACTGATGGACATTTGGGCTGCTTCCATATCTTGGCAATTGTAAATAATGCTACAATGAACATAGGGGTGCTTATGTTCTTTCGAATTAGTGTTTTTGGTTCCTTCAAATACATTTCCAGAAGTAGGATTGCTGGGTCAAAAGATAGATCCATTTTTAACTTTTTTTTGGTATCTTCATACTGCTTTTCACAGTGGCCGCACGAACCTGCATTCCCACTAACAGTGCAAAACAGCTCCCCTTTGTCTACCTCCTCACCAGCACTTTTTTTTGTCAGTTTATTGATGATAGCCATAGCAAGCAGACAAGAAGAAGAAAAAAAAGCAACCAAATTGGAAAGGAAGAAGTAAAACTTTTTATTTGCCGATGACATGATATTGTATACAGAGAACTTCAAAGACTCTACCAAGAAATTACTAGAACTAACAAATGAATTCAACTAAGTAGCAGGATACAAAATTAATATCTATAAATCAATTGCATTTTTATATGCCAGTAAAGAACTAACATAAATGGAAATTAAGAAAACAACCCATTCACAATTGCTTCAAAAACAATAAAGTATCTAGGAATAAATCTAACCAAGGATGTAAAAAACCCATACTTGGAAAAAACACTGAAGAAATTGAAGAAACAGTAATTGGAAGCACATACCATCTTCATGGATAGGAAGAATTAACATCATTAAAATGTCCATGCTACTCAAAGCAATCTATAGATTCAATGAAATTTCAATTAAGATTCCAGTGACATACCTTACAGAACTAAAATAAATATTTCAAAAAATTATATGGAACTACAAAAGGCCTCACATAGCAACAGTGAGCCTGAGAAAGGACTAAGTTGGGTGAATCATGCTACCTAATATCAAAGTATATTATAAGGTGATAGTAAACAAAACAGCATGGTACTGGCATAAAAACAGGCACATATATTCATGGAGTATAACAAAGAGCCCAGAAGTAAACTCACACCTTTATAGTCAATTAGTATTCAACAAAAGGAGGCAAGTGAATACAATGGGCTAAAGATAGTTTATTCAGTACATGGTGTTGGGAAAATTGGACAGATATGTGCAAAAAAATTTAAGATTCATATAATCATTTCAACATAAAAATATGTTGAAATTCTATTTAAAATAGAATACAAAAACTTAAAATCCAATCAGATTTTACTTAAAGAAGCCAAGTTAGTTTTTTTATTTTATTTTTGAGAAAAAATATTTTATTTTTACTAAAATTAGCATTTTTGGTTCCTATTGATAAAACTGTTCATAAAGTTAAAATTTAAAACATAAAAAATAATTTATAATTAAACACACACACATAGTACATAGTGCCCTATAATTCTTACTTAACATTATATCAATAATCTACACAGCTGGAAGTCCACACATGTAATTGGATGAACCAGAAATAGAATGTGTTTCTTCCAAATCAGATAATTATAACGAGTGCCATGCTGGAGTGGAATAGTATGTAACAGTTATACTGATATAGCTGAATATTTAATCTACAGGCAGATGAAGACACTGAACTGAAAATTTCAGACCAAGTGAATACATATTTTTTAAGAATTGAGAATTAACATATCCCGAGTAACACACCATAATCTTTTATTCAAGAGGTAAGTATATGTTTAATTATCCATCTGAAAATACCTAAAGTACTAAATAAAAACATCAAGATGTACTTTTGCTTTAACCACTTTTAGAATTTAAAGGTGCAGACCAAGAAAACGTGAGAATCGCAGATTAGAGGTACAAATAAAATGTGTAGAGCAGTAGATGCCTGCGAAAAAGCCCCTGTAGCGCATCACTTCCAATGGCTCCAAATGCAGCTGGCTGTGTGCCCTCCTGTGTGCATGCAGATGCACGAGGTCGGGGCCAGGCTGGATATTAAAGGAACTCCAGAAAAATTGGGAAGTCACTGAGCAGGAGGACTGCTATTTGGTACCAAGAGTGAGAAAGAGTATTAGCTTATTATATCATTTACTAACTTTGTGTCAAAAGAAAAAGGAAATAAAAATGCTGAGATAATTAGTGGAGAGCAAGCATGCCCATGAGTTAAGGCAAGAAAGTGGACAGTACGTGGCCATTGTGATCAGAAATTTTAGTTGGGCAACAACTTCACCTTTGGTGGCTGACAATTAGCAACTGCCCAAGATGAGCTAAGAACACCTACATGTTGTCGGTTTATTTTATTCCCATTCTAGAATAACATAATCCTCTCTCCCTATCCAGGAACTTAAATTATCCACGGAGAGAAAGAAGAAGAAGGAAAGTAAAGGACAAAAACTCACTGAGTTGAAAACTCAAATTGACCAGAAGTGACAACTTGAAAAGATAAATCTGAAACTAGGAAATTGCTACAAATAAAATAGTATATTTTATTTTTGTGATGTAACCAAATATGTGTGTTACTTACACAATTTGAAGAAAACAAACATACTCTGTCACCTAGCAATGTGACCAAAATCTACAAAAATCTTCTCAGAGGAAGAAGAAAATGCTAACACATTATTTGATTTTATGTTTGTGGTAATCTGTGAGCTTTTATTTCCTCTGCTATTTATGGAGTAGAGTCATCCAAGAAGAAGAATATAGGAAAGGGATGAGATAGCAAGCACAAGGGAAGAATTAAAGGGTTAAAAAAAAAGGACGATACTTTAAAATATACTTTTTGGAAATGTGGTTTAAAGGCTGGAAAACTATAGAATATGCTTTAGTGTAGAGCTCTAGCTGTCTTGAGTTTATATGAAACGTAGGTCCTGTTGTATGACTTTCTCCCGGAAGGAGTAACACCTGGGTAACAGCACAGACAAAGCAATTGCTGGGTCATCCTAGGGCTGGGTTTGCATCAGATTGGCTAATGAATGGTAGAAAAGAAAATAGAGTCTCAGGTGCTGTTTCAAGTCCTGACTGTGAAAACTGGTACGCATAGGACATGAAGAAAAGAGAAGTTTCATTAGTGGTGCTAATTAGTCCCGTCAATGACAAAAAGTCTAATGAACTTTAGTTGCGGCCATAACAGAGTATTTGAAAAAGTAATCTAAAAGGAGTGAAAGTACTCAAAGAGTGAAATATTGAAATTATTGGATTTGCATTGGAAAAATAATGACTACTAATAATGATAAATTGTATAGTTTCTCTAGAAAGAGGAATGGTTGAAATGCAATAAAAGAGAAAACAATCACAAATAATAAGTCAAGCAACTCAGAGTCCATGATGTTGAAATTATTTGTGATAATGGCAAGAATGGATGGAGAGGAAAACTGAATCAAGCTCTACATTTTAAATGCTTTTTGGGACATCAGCAAATAAAAACTGAGATCAGTAGATAATAATGTTTTATATTAAAAAATAAAAACTATATGTGAAGAGCATGGGCTCCATCCCCAAAACAAAGTTGCTGGTTTGTTTGCTGGATTCATCAGTGGGAAAATAAGGAGAAAATTTTTCAAAAGAAGTGGTGGAAAACAGGGATTAAATCTCTCTGCAACTGAGCTGTGAGAAGAGAACCATGACTCGAGAGGATGGCAGGGACAATGGTGCCTTCGAAATAGGTTCAAATTTTAAGTTGAACAAGAATAGCCATGTGGAAATGTTGAATTTGCTAAATTTCAAATAACACTTGCAAAAAGTCACATTAGGAAAATTTTTGAAATGAGGACATTTTAATATTGCTATATAATGACACCTTATTAAGTTCCTATTGCTTACCACAAAGGAACTATACTGGCATTTGATTCGGGACCTGCTTTGGTTATGAATAGGAAAAACAATGACATTTCTTTTGGAACATGTATTCTGCACCAAAGTATCAGAGGACAAAAATATTTTTATTTTAAAATATTTTTCCCACCATCTGGGCTCTTATAGGGAGTTTCAATCACATATAACTCTCAAAGGAATTCAAGTTGAGACATATGAACTAGCAATGTTCAAGGAATTTGAGGAGGATACGGTAGAATACTGCAGAAAATCGAAATTGAACAAGCTTCTATCTTGTTGGTTGTAAAGAACCATGACAACTCTAAGGGTCAAAAACTAATATTTTCCATCACTGTATTGAAACACACACATCCCATCTGTTGGTATTTATCTTCAATATTTTCTTGTGTGCATTGTATTTTTAAAATTCTAATGGATTCCATTATTCCAAGTAAGGAAACATTCTCTTAGGCAATGTACATAGAGAAAATACTGCCTGGAAAGAAGACTCTACATTACATTTTCAAAATAATTTATGAAAATATAATAGGGTAATCATCCTAACTCAGATTCATATTCTCATGGATGATGATTTGGGTCTATTTTAAATTTAAAAAAACACTAGTGAATGTTTGATTTAGTCAAATGGATTCATAATGCTTCACCAGAAATTATGTTCTAATTTTATTTAAATTTCTGGATATGGTACCACTAATGGTTCTTTAGCTGATGAGGCCTTATTTGTTTAGAAATGAGCAATGGCACCCCCACAGGGTCACAGAGAATCTTTTTCAGTAACAGCCTTTAGGCCACAGCTTGCAATCAGTGAATATTTATATTAGTAGCAATTGCACCAGACAGTAATTATCTTATCACAGAGAAAAAAGTTAAAAAGAAGCTTCTCCATTGGACACCTACTGTGTGGATAATTAAGTATCTCCATGGCTTCTTTCATTACTGCATTCAATAATAGTTAAATACTAGGGAATCCAGCTATAATCAGACATGATTTGATGAGACATGGGGAAAGACAGGAACAAACAATTTTTGTCTCCAGTTTTACTTCCTAAATTTGATAGACAGTGATAAACATTTTTATAATGTCATTCAGTTATCCACTGTTGTCCACCGAACAAAAGTTATTAATTAGAAGCATTTAACCTGTGTCTTGTGACATTCTAGAAAATACATGGGAATACCAGAAGCACTGTTTTTCCTTAAAGGTATGTTGAAAGTTTATTGTGGGGATAATTCTTAAAGGCAATTTATTTCTGACACATTTAGGTGGTATTTGGAATATTATTTTGTCAGATTAGGGTAATAGACTCCTCTGTATTAATTTATCCCTCGAAACCAGTGAAGGTTTTTCAAGTGAAATTACTAACATGCATTTTCTCTTTCAGATTATTAAAACAAAATTTATTTAACAAAATGCTAATACAGGATATTAAATGTCACCTGAGAAGCATTAAAAACTAACACATTTATTTTGACTATATTAATTTAGTAAAACTAAAAGAAATGTAATAGTATTTTTATATTATATGGTCAAATAATGGGCTTGATGCTTCAGTTTCTTACCAAAGACACTATCTTGCAGGGAGATTATGTCAGTCTCTCCCCTTTCTCTGCCTAAACTTCCACATCAGAGCTCAGGTTTCTATAATCTGAGAATATGAAACAGGCACTAAAGCTGCTTGCTCAGGCATCTTTTTATTAAAAACAAAATGAAGAGCAACTGGTAAACCCCAGGCATTTCTTTAGGCACAAGATAGGCATTGGAGACAAAAATGGGATACAATTGTTTTCCTGAGAGAAATTAGGGCACCATAGTAGGTAGAGACTGAAGTATTCACTGCACTACATAATTTTCTAGAGTACATAATCTCTCAAGTCACAACACTGCATTATAGAAAACAATACTTTCGCAGATTAGGCTTCTATCCATTTCATAAAACAACATTTTATGTAATTAATATTCATTTTTTCTTCAGAATTTTGCTACTGATACTCATGTTAATTGGACTATACAAACACAAATTTCTGCTTACATTTTAATGATCTCTGGTACAGTATAAGGAGAGGCCACAAACAAAATACTGACAGAGAATATGTAGTACATTTTCTAGCACTGTCCACCAAGCCAGTCTAGAAGATATGATACTCTAAAAGCAATCAGCACACCCAAAACCCAGAACGTGGTTTCTAAGTATCACCCTCCAATAAAATAAATCATGCTTCTTGGAAAAATAGCTGATATTAGTCTGCAGCAGGAAAAAATAGCAGATGAATGTGAAGTGCAGTGCAATGACAGAATAACATCAGACAAACGTGATTGAAAAAACATAATAGAAAGTATCTAATTGGTAGTACTCCTCCAAATCATCAAAGTCATGAAAGCTATGAAAGACGAAGAAACTACTATAAATGAAAGGAAGCTAATGAGATATGAGGACTCTTGATTTGAATCAAGGGACAGAATAGGAATACCAGTGTCATATACTGATCTATGTTTAAATTAATTCTTACAGCCCTGGCTGGTGTAGCTCAGTGGATTGAGAGCGGGCCTGCGAACCAGAGGATCACGGTTCGATTCCCAGTCAGGGCACATGCTTGGGTTGCAGGCCAGTTTCCGGCAGGGGCCAGTTCCCTGCAGGGGATGCACGAGAAGCAACCATACATTGATGTTTCTTTCCTCTCTCCTTCCCTTCCCCTCTAAAAATATAAATAAATAAAATATTTAAAAAAAATAAAAAAATAAATTAATTCTTACATGTAAAAATATATGATTACACAAATCAAATACTATTCAATTAAGAGGAATTACCTATATATAAAATATTATAAATGTATACACATTCTAACATTGCCATTATTTTAATAAAAATAAAATGTTATAATAAACATTTATTTTTAAATAAATTACGTTTTACTTGATTATTTATAAAATTAGCTTTCTATAATACTATGACAGAATTTATCTTGAGGTTTTTGTTTATACATAGGTTTTTGTTGCTACATAAAGTATCATATTAATCTGGATAATTTCAATCAACATAGAGGATTAATGAAAATTTTTGTCAACCAAAGAAATTATTATTATTTTCTAGTTTAAGTAGCATTTTTATTAAAATAGGTGAACACTGGTATATGAGTATTCGCCAAAGAAACCTAACCAAAAATATATGGGTGGTGTGTATGTGTGTGCATGCATGTGTGTGTTTGAAGAGATAAATTTTAATAAATTGGCTCAGATGATTGTGGGAGTGTGGGGGCTTGGAAGTCCAAACCTCATAGGGCAGGCTGGCAAGATGGACACAAGCGGGATTTCTACGTTATGTGGGTGAGCAAAATTCCTTTTTTCCTGGGATACCTTAGTCTTTTCTCTTATGGCTTTTGTTAGGATGGGCAGGGATAGGAGGAAGCCCTGGCTGGACTACAGTCAAGATGGCCAACAATCAAAATGGCGCCCAGAACAGCTGGTGGACGTCCAATCAGAGAGCTGGAAGGGTGGGCTTTGCCAAGAGGGACATCCTCACAGTAACCTGAGTCCGGGGAAGAAACCACCAATGCCATATTTCTGCTTTGTTCAGAGGGCACCAATCCCCAGCTCCCATGGGGAGCCAATGAAAATAAAACCCCAGGACATTCTCTGCTTGGGAGTGACTTCCCCGGCCTCACTCTGCAGACTGGGGAGTCCTGCCCAGGTGCACAAACCCTAATAAAGCTCTTTATTGCCTGACTTTGTGGCTGATTGGCATTTCTTTCTCGGCGGAGCCTAAGAAAACCTTTCAGCTTTCAACTAATTGAATGAGGTTCACATGCTGTGCCCAGAGTACTCTCCTTTATTTAAAGACAACTGACTATAGACATTAATTATGTCTACGAATTTTCTTTGGAGAAGCATCTAGAAGAGTGTTTGACTAAAGAGCTGGGCACCACAGTTATCTTAGTCCATTGCATCTGCTATGCAATGGGTGGCTCATAAAAAGGAGAAATATATTTCTCTGAGTTCTAGAGAATGAGAAGTCTAATACCAAGGAGATGGCAGATAGGTCTCTGACAAAAGACTTCTTCCGGGTTCAGAGAAGGGTGTCTTTTTGCTGTGTCCTCACATAGTAGAAGGGGTGCAGGATCTATTTGAGAACTCTTTTATGAGTATTGTTATTCCATTCATTAGGGCTCTACCAAATCACCTTCTAAAGGTCCTGTCTCCAAATAATCTCACATTGGACATTAAGCTTGAATACAGAAATTTGGGGTGGTAGGGTATACATATATTCAGACTCTGGTAATAGCTTAGTCAAGTTGACACATAAAATTTAACCATAATAAGTGAAGTCAATACATTTCTTTAAAATCTAAAGTTAGTCTTTAATGTTTTTTTTAGCTCATCCAAAATGGGTTAACATTTTGAAGTTCTGTAATTAATTTATACCATTGCAAATGGTATAAATTATATCATTTTGATATAATTATATAATTATATAATGACATCATTTATATAATTTTGTAGGCAGGTACTATAAAAGCTGTCTGGACTAAAGTCATTTACATATTGAACTTGCCAATATTTCTGGGCAATGGATTTACTTAATGATATAATTTATATAGTAAAGAAAGATAAAAATATCCTCACTTAGCAAGATACTGAAAAGTTGTAGCTGTATCACATCAGTCTCTCCTTTGCTTCCTAGCAGGAGGTGTAACTACACATCTTTCAGTGACTGAGAACTAATGATGTAAAACATTCATCACAAATGGCCAAATATGTTCTATTAAAATACACTTTTTATTCTGGTTTTACTTTTTAGTGACTTAAACACTTAAATCATTGATTACAGAATAAAACGCAAACTATTTCTGATATTTAACATATATTACACTCCCAATTATAGGTTCAAAATTATTCTTCTTCATTTCACAATACAAATTTTCACAGTTAGTCATACATGCACTTTCATCTATATGCCATTTAAAAGTTCAAGTGCTTTCTCATGTGTACCCACTTTCCAAAATCAATTTGTTCTCCTTCTATGAATACTTGAATTGTACCCATATTTCAACACAGTTTAAAATGCCCACCCTTTTCACAGATTATTGGTATAGATACTTTCAATGACATCTTTTGTGACTTTTTATTACTTCTGTGATAACTGTACCATTTATTTCTAAATGTAAATACATTAAACATGAGAGTAGATGCATGAACATTTGATATAAAAATTTAAAAACTGACAAATGATGCTGTTAGCCTTGGACAATAAGACTGCTGGGAGGGTGGACAATAAGCAAAAATAAATAAATAGATAAATTAGGTATAGACAGTATATGATAGATAGATAAAACCAACATGGCTGAAAAGATGGAGCTGAATAAGAAAATAAATTATAATAAAACATAATTTTTCTTCTAATATTTTAAAAAGAATATGCCCACAAGTTTTCAAGAAATTTCCTGAAACAATGAATAAAATTGTTAACTTGTGATAATTTGTAATATTATGCATTCTTTATATTATAATTCTATACTATCAAGTAGCATCATACAGTTCCATTTCTGAGAAAAATCTTTTGAATAAAATCTAATAATTAGGAAAAGTTCACATGAAACAGTAATATGACTACTAAGTGATGTTCATTCTTCTGACCATGTGAAATATAAACATACCTATTAATACAGTTAGTGCGAGATTTCACTATTTATAAGCCTCAACTCTTCAAAGGTAATTAGCATAAGGTGTTATTCACTCTTGTCCTGGTACAGGTTTCCTTTTAACCTTTCTAAGAGGTCTTGCTATTTTTTGCTTCATTGCTTTGCTTTATTAAACATCATATGACATGGCAAGCAATTAAATTATTGTGTAGGAAATTAAATAAGCAAAAGGGCATTGATGGTCAGACATGCATTAAAGCAACAAAGGTTGAAGTAGATATTTCAGTTCTATATTTATGTCCAGGTACTTCATTATGTAAAGTGTGTTACATCATTCATGCTTTGAAAAGCATAAAAATACTTTTTCCCAGTGCCTTTAGGTAATGTCAGGATTCAAAAATTCTGTCATGAAGGGGCCATAGTTATTGTTATTTAATAATATATTTGGGGTTAGTTTTTATTTGTTGTCTCATTCTTGGCAAAATGGTGCTAGCTTCTAAGTACATGTGGTACTTAAATGTACACTTAAATATACATGTGGTACTCACTGGATAATCTATTTTCAAAATATAAAATGATCATATTTTAATACAACTAATTTATTTTGGGTTATTTCACAGTCAGTTTGTATTAATGGATACAATAACAGACAATAAGGACAAGAGATATGAATTTTAAGTGTTTATTTGAAATTAAAATATAAATTATATCCTATGATAGAAATAAATAGATAATTTTCCAAAATGTAAGTTGAAAATATTTATGTAAATAAGGGAAAAACTTTAAGACAATAAATTTCTTAAAAGATAAAATATTATTTTCATAATTATCCCAGTCCAGATGGTTTCTTCAATATTTTCTCTTACATTTTAAATGAGACAAAATTTCCAGGCCTTAACAATGGATTCAGAATATATATCGAATGAAAACTAATGAATTAATTCTTTGAAGCTGGCAAATATAAATCTGGTGTCAAAACAAGGCCTAATACACAAACCAACACAGGAAAATTATACACCAATTAGAAGACTTTTGAGGCATTTGTACCAAGTAGATAAAGCTTTGGGGAATAATAAATTATAAAGATAAACCACTATATTCTTGTTATATACACCTGTAGTCAGCCTAGAGTTAAGTAAGCAGAATTGCTATTGGACCTCTCTTCCACAGACGATGCCACAACGCAGCTACATGGGTTGCCTCACCCTGGTGAATACCTAAGCTCCACCCCTTAACAGGTACAACATAATAGGTACACCAAGAGAAAGAAATATGGCCCAAATGAAAGAATAGATTAAAACTACAGAGAAATAACTAGGTGACAAAGAGATAGTCAATTTAGCAGATTGAGTTCAAAACACTGCTCAAAACACAGTGTTTTGAGTTCAAAACACTGGTAATCAGGATGCTCACAGAAATGATTGTATAAGGTCTCAAAACAGACAGAGAAGTGAAGTCTATACAAAGTTAAATAAAGAAAAATATACATATAACCAACAATGAAGAGAACTCAAATCAATGGTTTGGAGCAGAAGGAAGAAATAAACATTCAACCAGAACAGAATGAAGAAACAAGATTTCAAAAAACGAGGAGAGGCTTAGGAACCACATAGGGATGCCAGGAAGAGAAGAGGAAGAGCAAGGAAACAAAACCATTGGAAAACATAATGAAGAAGAACTTTCCCAATCTGGCAAAGGAAATAAACTTCCAGGAAGTCCAGGAAACTCAGAGAGTCCCAAAGAATTTAGACCCAAGGAGGAACACACCAAGGCACATCATAATTACATTAGCCAAGATTAAGAAAAAGGAGAGAATCTAAAAGGCAGCAAGAAAAAAGGAGTTCCCCTAAGATTACTAATTGATTTCTCAAAAGAAACCTTGCAGGCAAGAAGGAGCTGGGAAGAAGTATTCCAAGTCATGAAAAACAAGGACCTACATCCAAGATTACTCTATCTCACAAAGCTATCATTTAGAATGTGAGGGCAGATAAAGTTCTTCCCAGATAAGGTCAAGTCGAAGAAGTTCACCAAGGCCTCATTATATGAAATGCTAATGGGACTTACCTAAGAAAAAGAAGATGATCAAAACCACGAACAGTAAAATGACAATAAACTCACAGCTATCAACAAGTGAACCTAAAACAAAAACACACTAAGCAAACAACTGGAACCAGAACAGAATCACAGAAATGGAAACACATGGAAGGTTATCAGTGATAATGGGGAGCAGGGAGAATGGGGGAAAAGGTACAGGGAATAAGAAGCATAAATGGTAGGTACAAAATAGACAGGGGATGTTAAGAATAGTATGGGAAATAGAGAAGCCAAAGATCTTGCATGTACTTGTAGGACCCATGGACACGAAGTAAGGTGAGGGGATACTGGTGGGAGGGGGGTGCAGGGCAGAGGGAATAAAGGAGAGAAATAATGGAACAACTATAATAGCATAATAAATATAATATATTAAAAAAGAAACTTTATTATAGAATTGTAAACTTGAAATATTTATAATAGTGTTAGCCAATGTCATCCCAATAAATTCAATTTAAAAATCTTAGTTGTTACAGGAAGGATGGGGGAAAAGGAAGATGCTCTATCTTATTGTGTTATACATGGCAAACAGTTTAAAAGAGTAGCAATATTGATAAAAATGGAGCTTTAGGGACCTATGAAACAATATCAGAAATTTGTAGCATAAGTATAATTGGAGTCAAGATAGAAAATAGTAATTACTGAGATAGAAAAAATGATTTAAAAAATGCCTGAAAACTCCCGAAAGTTGACTTTAAAAATTAAAAAGCTTTCTAGATCAGGGACATTTAGCAAACTGAAATTGGGAACAAATTAAAATAACCGTAAGTCGCTAATTGATAGTTGAGTTACTAAAACAAAAATTAGAATGGAACCACAAAAATTAAAGACATAACAGCAAAGAGCAACAATATGAAGGATGACTGGCTTTTTATCAGAAAATGAAGCTTGAACATTTTACATTATTATTAGGCATTTGCACTTGTCTTCGTTATTCATTTATTTCTCTAAATTTTCTTCTATGTTTGTACAGTGTTTTCTTTGTTTTCAGAATATTTGTCTATAATAAGTATCAAAATTTTAATGCAGGCTTTCAGACTTTATCTCTCATTGGAAAAATAACAGAGTAGCCACAGCTTCAGCAATTAAACAGACGCATAGCCAAATATCACATTTTACAAGGTTTTGCAACATTTTAAAAGGTTTGATTTCATTATACAGTCATTAGGCTTTCAAAAAGTAAAAGAAAAGCTTTTCTTTCAACAAAAGGACATTTAGCAAAAGGCTTAAAGAAAGAAATCTTTTAAGGATAGAATTTAATGGCCTGCAAAGAAAAAATCTCAAGTGAGAAAAAGAAGAGCTAGTGAGGATCTTTTAGTGCTAGCATGTAAAATAATAGCAATGAATGCTGCCACAAGATGCAAAATGAGAAATTGAAAAGGTTTGTCTCATAGTCTATTATATCAGTGCATCGATGACATGCCACCTGAGGTGGAAGAGGTTTCATGTAATAAACTGAAAACAACATCTCCTCAATCAGGTTGATAAATCAACAGATTTCACCAATAAATGTCATGCTGTAGTGTTTGTCAGATTTGTAAATAGTAGAGAAATTCAATACAGCGTAGTCTGCAATCAGTAAGTTCCCCAAACAAGCAAATGCCAGTATATATTTAACGGTTTGTCTTCCTGTCTGGAAACAAAAAGTCTATCTAGAATTACTGTGTTTGTATTTTTGGAGGCAGGGAAAGGTGCTTTTTCCATCATAGTTCTGGCTAGTCTAATAATCAAATTGACATAATACAGGTTAACAGGAGGAAATAACCAAAAGGTTTGTGCATATTCATACATCCCATCACAGGAGGCTCAAGGACGAATGTGTCAGGTTTGAGGCTCTCTGCCGTTTTGAGCTAAGGAGAAAAGTAGGGTAATGGTTTAGACTTCAAAGGGAAGGTAGGCAACTCACAAATAGGTGAGAAGGAGCAAACCCTTGGTAAACAAATTCTTCCAGGACACCAGAGTCAGACACAATGTGACACACAAGATAATCTAACAAACAGACTTGGCCGGGTTCCTTCCCGTCGACCGCACTTGGCTCCTATCATACTAAGGTACCGCCCGCGTGAAACAGTGTTTTCTATTTAATTTCTTTATTGAGGTAAGAGAGGGGGGTGGATAAAGGGCTCTTCTTGAGTCTTTTGTATCTTAAAAATAACTAGTTTAAAATAATAAATATTTCATTAAAATATTTGGGAGTAGCAAACTCTGTTCCCCTCAGTATCTACAAAATATGTGGTTTCATGAAGTGTTGCCCCCTCAAACGCAAAGAAACTACAGACTTTATGATAAGACACTGCTTCTTTCCCAGTGAGATGTTGGTTTCTAAAACTGTTGTAGTTGGAAAGAATAGTTCCAGATAATATTAAGAAATGGTTAACTTTATTTTTAAAAATTTCACTAAAGAATGTTTTAAAAAAAAACTGTGTGAAAACCTAAAAGGAACCTAAGTGTCCTGTAGTCTGTGGACATCAGTGGCTCATCAGAGGAAGCAGCCTCAAGAAGTTATTAAGGTGTTTGAGTTGAAAGATGAATTGTAAGAGTATTTTACGAAAAAAGGAGAGGCCATAGTTTCCAAAGTGTTTTGAAGATGAAGAATAGCTAGAGGAAGTAGCCTAATTAGCAGATATTTTTGTATCACTTGAGCTATTTGTATAAGTCTCTGTGACACCCCAGAGACATGTTTTTATTTCAAGTGACAAGATTCTTGAATTTAAAAAGGAAAAGGCCTTTGAAAAATTTACTTTGTAGACTCAACTCTTGATGTGCTACTACCGATGCTAGGCTGGAGATGCAAACAGATATCAGACATTCTCAAACTGTATTGAGAATTAATTGCCTGGAAGGAATGAAAAACAAGATGTAACAGTATATTCTCTCTTGACACAAGTGAATGAGTAGCTGAAAAACCCTTTCCCTGAACCTCCTGCTTGGTTAGAGAATTTTCCTCTGGGAGAAGATGGATAAATTTGTGAGATACAGACTAATTGTACGCTAAGCATTGTACACTGATTTGTTGATTTTTCCCTAGGTAAACTAGGGGTTTCTATGAAGGAAGAGAATCCTGTCATTCACTGAAAAACAAAGAAACAAAAATTTGCAGTTCCAACTGTGAACGACATTTATCTTCTTTATTAGCTACTGAGAGCAAGAATAGAAATCGACTTATTTAAATTCAAAATGAATCTGTGTTTATCTAAGACTCAGATTGCAGTGTTATGCTTTGAAAGCGAGTACTTTTTCCATTAAAGAAATATATATCATTCTTAATTTGATTACAAAAATATTTTAACACCTGTAGGCTCCTAAAATGTCAAAAAAACAATACATTTTCAACTTAAAGTCATATTGATTTGTAATTTTACTATTTAAAAAACAATACGGATTAGAATTTCTATCACAGATGAGATTGATAGGGAACTCAAGAGTCGGAAAATTTTAGTTTAAGGTAAATAGTTATAAGCCTAGTAATCAATGCATCTGTTAAAGTTTTTGTTTCAGAAGCTACAGATAAGGCCCACCCTGGCTGCTGGGAGAAACAGTAGACCTCCTGCGGCACAGCTAAAGATTACCTCCTGGGGACAAGTGGAGATATCCGGCCATTGTCATTGTGTTCCAGGGAGAGACAGGCAACCGCCTGCCCTTGGAAACAGCCAAACGTCCAGGGCAAGAATACTGCACATTTTTAAATCTAACTCTCCCTGAATTTCAAAACCCCTCACTGCACTTTGTTCTGATGTAAAATCTCTGGCTTAGAAAGAAAACGGAAACTGCTCTTTAGGGTGTGAACCCACCATCTTCTCAGATCACTGGCTATCTGAATAAAGCTCCCATAAAGATTCAGCCTCCGTTTCTCCTTATTGGATTTCGTAGTGAAGTGACAGACAGAACAAACACCAGTATCTTTTCTGGTTTCCAGATAAAATTTAGGGTTTGGGCCGATCTAGTGGATCTGTATAGTGATAATGTCAGGAGTGTTTATTAATAAGTCTCAGAGAAAGATTTCTTAAAGTTATTTGTTGATAAAAAGATCTTTTAGCAAAATTCATTTTCATAAAAATAATTATGTTGTTTGATTTTTTTCAAGAGATTGAATGTGATGGTATATCCCAGAATTCCTTAAATTGGCTGGACTAACAATAACTTAGAAAAGATAAATTATAGACTTAGAATAAAGGAAGTTCTTAGTAAAGCTCAGACCCAAGGATATTATCCTTATCAGTAAATGGTACATAACGGGTAATATCGAAAGTGTAAACTATAAAAAAATAAGATGAAAAATAAGACAAATGCAATCAACTGAAAATGTGATAATTAAGGTTTCCCAGTATCTAGGAGGATTCTGCTGCCCTTCCAATCCTAGGTCAGTGGACATCTGAGGATTGTCCACTCATGAAGATTTTCTAAAGAACTTTTATTTAGTATCTTTAATAGCTATAATTATGAAATTTTTATTATTTGAAATGGGTGGTATTTTTGTTGGACAAGATGTGAAGATCAATTCCTTTTGCTTGGATACAGAAGCATCAAGCGTACCTCATAAGTTCTCTTTAGATATTAAAAGGCTCAAATTTTTCCTGTTGTTTTCTAGAACAAAAGAGTGCTTAATTTTAGTTTATGTACGGGTGGACTTGTTGGTTGGTGAAGACAGGCAACCTGTAGTTGTTAATGCTAAATGGGAAGTTCTGAGTATTCATATAATGCTCAGCCAAGTAACCACGTACAAGTTGTATGGGTGGAGATTTCCCATGGCCTTTTGCCCATCACGCCCCAGTGACACAATCTGTGACTTCCTAAGGATGGAACAAAACAGGTCCCTTAAAGACACAGATAGACATGTCCTCAATGAGAGTCATAGGGAGCCTGCTAGTCTAATGGCATTTAATCTTAGTGTTATTTTTATTTGTTTATATTTCCCAGAAGATTATACATGATAAGGCCAGCCTTTAACTGATTTTATGTGTGACTTTAGATCTACTACCTCTACTTATAAAAATATGTCCTTTTTATTTCTAGTTATCACTTGCTCTTAGTGTGGCAGGTTCTCATGGAGTTAAACATACTCTCACCACATAACTCAGCAGCTGGTGCTCAGCTCTGCAATGGGAGTAACTGGCTGAGAAAGGGCATAAAAGGAAGACATTGGTGTGCTGATCTCTGTGTCTTGACTGTGGTGATGAACACACTACTATATCCGAAAATGCATAACTTATCAAAATTGATATAATTAACACTTAAATAGTAGATTTTGTGTATAAATTATGTATCAAAAACTTTATTTTGTAAAATGATATTTTGAAAGTCAACTGAAACGTATTTTCACTTTTTCCTATGATCAATAAAAGAGAGAAATTATGAGTCCTGAGGAAGGTGTATTCTGGTTTAAAGCAACATTTTTCCCAAGATGATGCTCTTGACCTTTAGAATCTTTCACCCTGGAACCTAGTATTACACATCTGGAACAAGAAAAATGGATACCATCTTTTCTAGACCAAATTTTGATTATTTTAAAGTGATTTGCATTATAGGATTATAATCGTTGTCAAAACATATTGACAAAGGGAGGATTTTAATATGCCATCTATTAATCATTAGCTACAAAAACGTGCAAATTTTTGAGTAGGGATGTCCTTTTAATGTTTAGAAACCTTTTGGATACATCAGAATTAAAACACTTCTATTAATTCTTTCTTTCATTTATATATTCAGAAAATACTTTTTATGACCCAAGGCAGACATGGGTCCTGTACTCATGAAGCAGACACTCAAATGAGAGACAGATATTAAGTTAATGAGGCTATAATTAAAAGTTATGATGACTGCTGACAAAAAACAAAGTGGTAAGATGACATATTATAGGAAATGTTAATACAGGTTGAAAAGTTCTGCTGAAAAAATGACTTTTTAATTATTTTTTAATTTATTCATATATATTATTTAAGCTAAGCCCCAAATAATATGTATGAATACATAAACTCCTTTTTAGCACAAAATCAACTAAAAATGTGTTCATTTGTACCAAAGATGACTTTTGAGAATAGTGCATGCTGAATGTTCCAATAATTCTTATGATTTGAGTAGGCATTTTTTAAACATCTCACTGAATTTTAAAATGACTTTAAATGGCTTTTTGGGCTGAGTTACACTTAATTTTGTGCACTGATACCATAGCCAGTAATATTTTATGGAAATGATGACACCAGATTTCTATTTTGAAACCTCATTTTAAAGAACAGATGTAATGGAAACAGACTTGTAGATGGAGAGTAGGATGACAGCTGGGGGTGGGAATTTCAGGGGATGAATTTCAGGGGATGAATGAATTGAACAACACAAAAAAGGACTCATGGACATGAACAACGGTGTGATGATTGCTGGGGGGAAATGTGTGAAAGGAGACTAAATGGTAGGGGAAACCAATATAATAAAGATGAAATAAAAAGGATGGATATTATAATGACATTTGGGGAACTTATTATTTTATATTAATGATAATACTTTATGCATAGATTGCATCAGTTCCCTACATAAAAGTAAGTATATTTTCATAGAATCTTTCTATAAAAAATACAACACTCTTCATCTTTATGTGACAAGAGTCTGCTTTGTTTCAGTGGGAAAATCTTTGGGAAAAATCCTGAGAGAGAGAAGCAGCAGATTTAGTGTTAATTACCTTGTGATGTCACAAACATATGGTAACTCCATTGTATGATTTTCCTCATGAACCACACAAGTGTGGAAGGTGAAGTCTTGAAACAATTGCTTCAGCAGAGTTTGTGTTAGTGATGAAAATATGATTAAGATGAGGAGTTTCTCATAGTAATTTTTTGTATCAGCAAAACATATATATGCTAGTAAGTAAATTATAAGCAAGTAAATTGTGAACCAAAATTAAATTAAAAAATAAAGTCTAAACATATGTTTGCCTTAAAGAGTTTCTGTGAAGTATGGGATGTTTCAGAATAATAACATTTATAATTGCTATTTTACAAAGGTATAACACAATATTAATCATAGTATGCTATAGCTTTTGGTTTTCTAATATTCATCTAGAATTTGTGTTTCTAAGTTCTAAACCATATTCTATAGCATAATGTCGACGATAAAGTAAGTGATAGGTGAATGTGCCTTTAATGATTTTTTCTTGCAAATTCTCTGGAGGCTCATACCGATCAACAAACATGCTTCTGAAAAATTGCATTTAAATTTTAATAAATAAACAGTGTGAATCAACATTTTACTTGCTAGGCATCAGAATCAATTCTTCTCTGATTAATCATTGAAAAGAATGTCAAAGATAAGGGAATTGGAATAGCAAGAGAGATAGAAATAAACATGTTTTGATATATTAGTATTTAATTTGCATCCACATCATATATCATACCACTGTCCAAGCAACACCAATAGTAACCCTTTGCAAAACCTTGTATATTTCATACTATGTCCCACTTTGTGAAAAATCTAATCTAGATATTATTTTAAATATATTTAATTGGAATGAAAAGTATAGAAAAGCTGAAGTGAGAAACCATATGATGGTTTCAATCTTTGACATCTAATAGAGAAAATATAAAAATGGGAGAACTCAAATGTAAAGAAATATTTTATAAATTATTATAAATTAAACAATTATTGTATTTTTTTCTGTTATGAATATTTAACATTTATAATATGGTATTCAGAAATTCAAAGTTGTACAGCACAGAACTAGATTTCATTCTTCAGTAAATGATGCAATATTTTCAGATCTTTTAAACAGATTTATCCAAACATTACATACTTTAGCTTAAGTCCTATTCTTTCTGTGCCTTTAGTGGATATGGAAATGAAAAGGGCTCAATCAGAGGCTTCCTGGGAGCCCACTTTGTGTGGGAGTAGATCCAGGGCCTGAGAGAGAGTATGTATTACCTTGAATTCTTCTCTAAATATAAGGTACTGAAAGCCCCATAGTTCATTCCAACATAGATTTTCTCATAGGGGCTTTCTTCCCCTTGTATATACCTCACACTTCCACAGTCTCCTCTTCTGTCCTCCTTTAGATTCATGTATACGGATGTTTTGAAAAATTTTTTGGAACTTTTTATCCCTAGTAAATATAGAATTATATATCCAGACAACCATAGCAAATAAGTAGACATACAAAATTATAAATTTCAATCATACTTTAAACATAAAATAATTAGAATATCATTTGATAAGAACATAAGTTGAGTTTCATGTTATTTCAATTAGCTCTTAGGACCCATCTATCACACCTCTTATACACACTCATTTAATATACTTTATCCAGAGTCCACACACTCATACTATTTCTAGCGAGAGTTCCAGGGAAAGTCTATGTTTGTATGAACACTCCAGAATATCGTTGTTTCAATAATCTTTTTTTCTGCACTCACAGAAGACATAATATTATGTATGCTAACAATAAAAAGAAAATACAATTGCTCCAAAAAAGATATTAGCTCTTGCAAAAGTAGAAAATTGACAAATTCAATGTTTCCTCATTCTCTAGCTGTTTGATTTTTAATTATAAGGGATCATTATTCAACCTTTACATTGTTACTTGTTTCTCTAGTAATATGTCAAAACTTGGGTATTGGTAAGTGAATATCATAATTTTACCTAAAAATAAACAATTTTGACATCTAAAATCTCTTAGAATATAATGAGGGATTACTAAATCTATGCCTGGATTTTGTTATATATCAGTTGCTCTGAGTATGTTATTTGTTCACTAGAAAGGAGCACCTAGAGGTGAGAATCAGACTCCATTGTCCTACTTTTTAAGCATATAAATAATGAATCAAGATGACAGGCATCTCATGGGGGAGTCTGTCTGCTGCACTTACTAATTATTCTTATATAAAACCTTTGCTGCTTAATTTACTAAAGTCAATGTCAAGAAAGAGAGTAAAGATGGTTTTAATCTCTTTTTTAACTATCATGTAACACATTAGAATAACTTGTAATGTCCACTTTATAAGAATCTGGAAAAATGTACACTGCATAAAGGACTTTTTTTTGCCTTCAGGATAAATGTTCTTGAATTATATGAACATATACACCCTAACCAGTAAATATGGACTAGCATGCCTTCTGAAATTGTATTTATCAAATATGCCAACTGTTATCTTAATAATTTGGAAGATTTTGAATAGTATTAGTTAGACAAAAATTGAAAACCCTACTAAATCTTATCCATTATAATTGGAATGAAACCAGTTGCAGTGTATGACTGATAGAACATCATTTGAAAAATTTTTGACTGCATTAGTACACTGACTGATATATAGTGGTGTTCTTTTTTTTTTTTTCAGCAAAGTTACTAAGGAGTTTAGCAGCTTTGAATCTCTCAGAAGCACAACATCACTTCTACAAAACCTGTGTCAATCATTCATTGCTTTTTAGAGAATCTCCCAAATAAAATGGCAGGTAGTAAATATTAGTGTTTATACATTTTGGGATTTGGAGTTATGTGAGCTTATGAGTTACTTATCAAAATGAAATTAGTTTCTACATCTGTAAATAGAAGTTTTAAAAAATTATTGCATTATAGACAAAGTTTATAGGCAAGAGACCACAGGTAAAGGTGACAAGACAGGGTTAGAATGCAGAATTGGAATGCAGTTTCCAATGACTATCATGTAGAAACAAAGTACTATAAAATAGTCAATGTAAGGAGATACAAAAGAACAACTTAAAAGGAAAAACAAGAGGTCTGTACCAGCAGATTCAGGAAATAAAATGAGAACTCAAACGTAGAATAGAAATTCTGAATGACCCACAAGGATGCAAAATATCTAAATAGGAGAAAATAAAAGGAATGTGGAAAGTGTATACTCAAAATCTATACGAAAGAGCCAATCTATAGGACAGATACCTCAAAAAGAGATTCCTATGGGGAAGAACCTATAATTCTAGAAATTGAAGTAAAATCTGCTCTAAAATTGTTGGAAAGAAAGAAATCATCATGCATAGATGGGATTCTAACACAATTATTCCAAGCCATAGAGACTAAACCTGTGAAAATCCTATTCCACAAGAATATTGAAACCAAACTGAAGCCCAAACCATGTTCAATTCCCTGCCAAATTGGAAGCCAAATTCTTGTGACAGGTGCTGGTGAGAAGGAAAATGGTTTATTGAAGTGGCATCTTAAGAAGATGGTGGGGGCTCCTGTTCTCAAACACCCATCTTCCCACCTTTGTTTGAACCTGTGGTTCTTAAAGGAAATTGGTGGAAATTCAGAAGAAAGAAACTTCCCAGAGAGAGCACAGCTGTGCAGTTTCTCTTGGGAGAGGGATGTGGGAGCAAGATAAAGGGGCTGAAGGAGACTCTTGTAGCTCCTGCTCAGGCTTACTCCCTTCGTTCTGATGTTATATTTCAAGTTTGCTTTGACTGGGCTTCTGTGGTTTTACTTCCGGTACTAGTGTTCCTCCCTTCCCCAGACACCTGTGGTTCATTGCCAGAGTCAACATTCTCACAACTGCAGTGAGAACTTGGCCAGAGGTACAAGCACAGAGTGGATTATATACTTTGATTTGTCACAGAATATATAGCTTTGATTAGTAGCTAGGAGATATTAAATTGTGGTTACAACTTAAATTTTAGGGCAGGCAGAGGATTTTGTGAGGAGGAAGCAGAGAGAAAACAGAACAAAGAGATCAGGGGAAGGGTTGTGGACATGCAGACATTGTCCTTCCTGGTCCCAATATGGATCTTTATGGTCAGCATCCTAGACATGGAAGGACTCCAAGGTCTGGCTGTTTCTTAGGTGTACACAGTGCATGAATCTGTTGATTCTACTAAAACATACTTAGACAAAAAACGTTTTACATATATCAGGTTAGAGTAACAAGCTGGGTTTAATATTTACTAAGACTAATGCGGGTAGCTTTATATAATTATAGTGTATTCATTCTTCATTACAATATATCAACACATATAAAAACAAAGCAATGGTCTACAGACTGGCAACGTTCGACACACACCCAAGTCTTCAAGAAAGGAGCCATCGGGAGTGCAGTAACCACAGACTCATTCCTCCAATTTCCCACACAGGTGAAATGATGTTCAAAGTGATGTAATGAAAGTTTCTACATTTTATGGAACAAGAAATGCCTGATATTCAAGCTGGATCCCAGAAAAATATTAATTCTATACTGGAATATTGATTGTATACTGGAGGATTTCAAAGAATTTCAGAAAAAGGTTAGTCTGTATTTTACAGAATATAGTAAAGCCTTTGACTCTGTGGTGGGGGCAACGTTGCTCGCAAGTCCCCCTGTGTGCTATGCATCAGAGTAAACATGACTGAGACATGATGTGATCTGCTTAGGGAGGAGACGTGGCCAGTTTTCCAAAGGAAAAAGGCCTTGAGCAGTGGCCAGTTTCTTAGGGGAGAAAGGCATTGAGCCCTTTCCTCCAAGGGCTTTTATTGGGTTGTAATACACAGGAATTCAGGGCGGCAAGGATCAAACAGTAGATAGCATTTCAAAGAAATCTGAGGGCTTAGTTTGAGTCGGAGTCTGTCAGGAAGGGAATTTGCTGAAACTTTAGGGTTTCCTGGTTGGACCGTTAACATATGAATGAAAGCACTCTTAGCAAAGCAGGTTTCACAGGTCTATTAGGAAGTCTTTGTGATGCCAGATCTTTCCCTGCTCTAGGACATGCTCTAGCAAGGCAAAGAGCTGCACCCCTCCCCATCAGGTATCCAGGTTTAAGGGGATTCAAGCTTTTCCCAGAGTGCATGGGGACTCAGGCTATGTCAAAGCTGGGGGGCAAGAATCCATTGCTCCCTCTTTGTTGAAGCCCCCAGAGTCCTTTCATTATGGCCTCCCCCATGATTGAGTCTGGCTTAGGTTACCCCCCACTGCGAGGGGTCTTACCTGTCAAGGACTTCTGACCATGCTTTGGGGGCAAGGAGGAAAATGAGGCAGCGTTTGCTATCAAAGACAAGCTTTGTCTCCTATGACTCGCATTTCAGAGGTCACTGACTCCTCCCTAGCCACAAGGGGTAGAGTTATAATCCCTAGAACCAGAAAGATTTCCTACTGGCAGAAGCATCAGATAAAGGGTGCATTTTATCTTTGTTTGTTTAATCTGTAAGCAGAGCACATTATTAAAAAACTGGGCTATACTCAGAGAAAGTAGGAATGGAAATTGGTGGGAAATGTTAATAACTTACAGATGACACCACTTCACTGGCAAAAAGAAAGGATTATTTGAAATAACTTTTGATGAAGTGAATAACGAAATGCCAACAAGTAGGCCTGGTTCAGTCATCAATTCAAATGAAGACTGCAGCCAAGAAATTAAGAGAAGGCTGAGAATCAGAAAGACCTCAATGGAAGAATTAGGAAAGACCACCAAGAGCAAAGATGTGTCATTGGAGACCAAGGCTAAGGTTATCCTCACTTTTGTGTTCCCAATTACTATGTATGGATGCAAAAGCTGGACAGTGAAGAAGGCTGATAAAAAAAAATGAAACACTGTACATTTCAGTGTTGGGGGGAACTGGGCAGAGACCCTGGACTGCCAAAAAATATAATAAGTAACAGAGCAAAGCAAGCATGAAGCATCACTGAAGGCAAAATGACACAACTGAAGCTGTTTTCTTTGGGGCACATCATGGGGAAGGGTTCTTTGGAAAAGACAATAATTCTGGGAAATACAGAAGGCAGCAGGAAAGAAGGAAAAAAAAACGCATTGGATTGACTCCACAGAGGAAAGCACAGGCATGAGACTATGGTAGCTGAGCAGAGTAGTTGAGGACAGGACACTTTGGACATCTCTCGTTCACAGGACTGGATGAGTCGGAGCTGACTCAACAGCATGTGATGCACAGAAATAGAGTTAGCTTTTATGACGAATCAGCTACAGAACACCATCACGGAAAAACCTGAGTTAATGGAGGAAAGTTAATTAAAGAATAGGTATACTTTGCTTTTAATTTGATATAGTCATTATTCAATGATTACAAAAATCTCTTCACTGATATATGATTGTTTTTCATAAAATTTCTCCTTTCTCTTTTTCATCATATTTATTTTCAAAGGTAGCATACATTGATAAAGTATGTTGTTTAAAACTGCTTTTGAATGTGAGATTTATTAACACAACACTTATTTATTTATTTATTTATTATTTAATTCTTGTTCAAGTACAGTTTTCTGTCTTATATTCCCAGCCCTGCCCCGCCCAGTGCTCCCCACCTCCCTCTCATTTCCGCCCCCCACCTTAGTTATTGTCCATGTATCCTTTATACTTGTTCATGCGAGTCCTTCCCCTTTTCCACTGTACATTTAGAAAATAGTTTTCTGACTCGACTTTGCGCATGTCGTGAGAATAGGGTAGATGAGGTGTTTGCTTTGATGATAGCATTGTACATATTCCATAAAAACTTCTAAGTGTTCAATAGTGCATTATAAGCTATAGATGTTTATATGGAAAATGATTTACTATCCACTATGTGAACAGACTGTGGTAGTAATTACATAACAGGATATAGATTACACCATAAAGGTTAATTCTTATATATTAACTAAAACACAATGTATTTATCATCATTTTACTAAACCTATAAACAAGGTGAGAAGATAAAAATCAATTTAGACAAGTAAGGGACAACTTTATCTTTTACATGTCAAGTAAGCATGCTAACAAATGATGCTTTTAATATTTTTCTAGGTTTTTAAGTCATTTTTAGTTGATAAAATTTGACTCGGACCTGTAAACATATTTTAAGTTACATCTGCTGTGGCTGGTGTAGCTCAGTGGATTGAGCACGGGCCTGTGAGCCAAAGGATTGTGGTTCAATTCCCAGTCAGGGCACATGCCTGGGTTGCAGGCCAATTCCCAGCAGAGGACACATGATAGGCAACTATATATTGATATTTCTCTCCCTCTCTCCTTCCCTTCTCCTCTAAAGATAAATAAATAAAATCTTTAAAAAAAGAGTTACATCTTACCATGTTATCAACAGTATATCTGAAATTTAATTCAATACTATTTGAAATTTCAAGAACAAATATATTATTACCAGCTATTGTTCTTTAGCCTTGGGAAATAACATAGATAATCTTGATATTTCCACCTATATTATCTTCTATTTCTATATTAAAAACAATTAAAATTATATGCACTAATGTATTTTTTATGTTTTTCTCTCATAAGCATAAAGGATATATTTTAACACAGTTCTTTCTCTATTTGGCCTGCTTTAACATTGTTCTCTATGATAAATTAAGCGCCTAAATAACTTACAGAGATATACTTATATCTGTAAGAATTATATACCAAGAATTATTAGATGGAATCTCTTACATTTTGGTATTATTCTAGAGCTGCTTAAAGATTTCAAAAGATATAAAATAAGATCATTAAATATGGTTTAAAATGATAATATAACTAATGGATAGGGGTTTAGTATTGAAATCTTGTGCCACTTTATGACTTACTCAAATCTTGAATTTTCTAATTTGGAAGATGGGTAATAAATAAACCTAATTTGCTTGAGTGTCATAAAAATGAATGTGGACAATGTTATAAAGCTATTAACTTAGCACCTGACATATAGCAAGCTTCAATAAATAAGAATTAATGCCAAACAATAATTTTAATTGATAATAATTATATGGTCATAAGGATGCCTATTCAAAATAATTCAAAGTAAGTTGAATAGAGTTGATTAAAATTTACTTTAAAAAAAAAACAAAGTCCATTATCCAAGAGCTTCAATTTATATGTTCTTGCCATAATCTCTAGCACATCACATTTACTCAAATATATTCTTTCTTATGAATGAATATTCACCCATGATAAATTTAAGCTGTCCTCATTTCACATAGGATGAAATTGTTTTTGTTGATCTAGAATTTAATTAAAATGTAACACTAAATGTTAAATGTTAAAATTAGAAAATTTATTGGAAAATCAAAGAATCATTTTTTAAATTTTTAAAATTATTTTCCAGGTTTCTTTCATTTTATGTAAATAAATATATTTTAAATGAATCATATAATTGGGCAAATAACTCAATTATATTTTCCAAGTGTTGGTATTTTTAGCAATTTCAACTATGGGAAGTCATATCTAAATTCTAAGTGATTTTGCTTAATTGTACAAATAAAAATAAAATAAGTGATTAATAAATTCTTAGGCCCATGTATTTTTAGGCCCATGTGTCAATGGGCCTAAAATCTTTTTATTTTTAGGCTCATGTGTCGATGTATTGCTTTGCTTAAAATATATATTTATTATCAATAATATTTACAAATAAAAAAATTAAATGGAGAGCTTCACTGAAGAATAGTTAGCAGATTTGACATAAAGCTAACATAAAATATTAAATATAGGTGGTCTCTAGGAATACAAATAGAGATTCTGATTCCTACGTAGGAAAAGGTACCTAGAAATGTCCTTTATCAAAGTAAACACTAAAGTGATATTTAGAGAAACTAATTTCATCAAAAATCTGATGAATCTTTACAAGAATACATTTAAGAAGTTGCATGTACTTTGCAATGAAAATGTCTTTTCTTCTCCTCCTCCTGTCTGTCCCGAGGAAAGAAAAAAAACGAAGATCTACTCAATCTCATTATTACATGAAGGGTATGATCTTACCAACTGGTTTTATAGGATACACTTCTCTTTAGGTTGTTAATAGTTTACAAATCTGGAAGGTATAGCTTGATGAAGCAGTTTAAAACATCAGTATCGAGTATGAAATTATCAGATTGTAAATTGGAGATATTCATAATTAGAGAAACTTCTTTTGTTTAAAGTGTATAACACATGTATCATAAATCTTGACTAGATGCATTTTAATATAACAAGAAGGAAGGACCTAAAGCATTGTCCCATAATTGCTGTATTTTTTAAATTGTAAATAAAGTTGGATACTATTTAAGAGCACGGGGGTGGGATGGGATAGGAGTAATAGACAGAAAACTGTACTTGAAAAATAATTAAATAAAAAAATTGGAAAAAAGATTTCTATGATTCTTGTTCATGTTGTTTGATAATCAAACACTTATATCAGTTATTTGTAATAGAATGTCATCTTCCAAAATTTGCAAAGTACTATAAAACAAAGGTAAATAGGCATTCAAGAAAAGAGAGATAGGTTTTCAAATAAAAAATGAGCAAGCTTGGAATGAAAATAGAACCCTAGAAAATAAAACACCATGCTAAGATAAATTCCTCTCTACCTACATACAATTGAAAAGAGAACTGTGAGTTGGAAGATGATGCCCAGGCATTTACAAAAGCCATGAGACAGAGAAAAACTTTATAATAAATACAGAAATTTGGTATGAGACATGTAGGATAGATTCTGAAGCTGCTCATAAATCTAAAAGAAAGTGTAGAAGGACATAATTGCGATCCTGAACCAGATGCAATTTACAGTCTGCAGAGCTGGAATAAGAAGACTGTGGTAGTGTCAGTCGTCATTATAACACATGCAGAAGACAGGGGTTTAATATCTTCACCATCCTGAAGAAAAACAATGTCTGCCCGGAATTTATTTCCAACTGATAAAAACATTTTAAAGAGATGGAAGTGAGAGAAACATAGTTTAATGTCCTAATAGCAATATTAAGATTTTTATTTCAAAAACTCTTGGGAATTACCTTAATCATATTCCAAATGGGAATTCATTAGTGCTCATGAAAATTTTTAGTAGAAATTATTTTATCTCTCATTTTTATTCAAGGAAGGTAACTGAAGGGCCAGACATAGAATTTCAATGATAACTACCATGACAATAACCATAATCAAATGATAAATTGTGAGTTCTATTATGTAGCTCACATACTTGAATATGTTGATTACTCTAAATCAAATTTTATTAATATAAACATTAACAAAATAGATATGATACAGAAGGAATTATTGTTCCTTTATTCATTTTAAGGGATCAAGTGTGGCTTGCCATAGATCTCTTAAAGCAAGTATAGTTCATTTATCCTTTATAGTC
Organism: Sturnira hondurensis; assembly: GCF_014824575.4. Lineage (NCBI taxonomy): Eukaryota > Metazoa > Chordata > Mammalia > Chiroptera > Phyllostomidae > Sturnira > Sturnira hondurensis. Next base: position 18,998,432 of record NW_028073511.1, on the reverse strand, counting down.
CAACATATGCTTTAAGTGCTGAATTTTATTAGTATACATACAAATAAAAGTTCTAACAGAAAAGAAAAAACCTACATCAATGAAAAACTGCCACAGTACCAAATAAATTAATTGTGTGATCATTTAAAAGCTTTAGTATAGTAAATCACAGAGGAGTCTGAAAGATTAGGGAAGATTTCAAAGTTGTTCTTTTCTAATTGAATCTGGATACGAGCTTGGATTTGCAGAGACGACAAATTCAAGGCAGCCTAGGTCAACATGTTTCTTACAAAGTTATCCATGTGTTTTTTTAGAAAGGTAGACACATGTGAAGAATAACACTCATTTACTCATTTATATATGGCCATGTCTATAATTTTACTAATTATATAATGAGCTTCATGTTTAAAATACAATTTCTATAATTTTGAAAACATAGAAATATTACTTCTTAAACTAAGTAATTACATAAAATAAATTTTATAAGACAAAGTGATAATTTTACTGATTATAGATACTCCGTAAGTTGTCTGTACTTAATATTTCTTCAAATTCTATAATGTTTGTATAATAATTTATGCATATAAAATATATACATGTAATCATTTTATCATTAAGAGTAAATACATACATACAACCATACATATAATAAATATATAAATTGTCTATTTGACAATAATTTTCAAATTTTAAGAAAAAAATAAAGTGGGTGTTTCTAGCCAAAATAAAGCCATATTTTTTTCTAAAGATTTTATTTGTTTATATTTAGAGAGATGGGAAGGGAAGGAGAAAAGGAGGGAGAGAAACATCAGTGTGTGGTTGCCTCACATGTACCCCCTACTGGGGACCTGGCTTGCAACCCAGGCATGTGCCCTGACTGGAATCAAACCAGTGACCCTTAAAGTCATATTTTAAAAAGTTGTAAAAATATAATATTTGGAAACATTAGATCTATTCTAAAACTTTCACAGATGCAAACCTTTTGCAAGTTTCATAATTGTGTAGGACAACCTAAAATTATATAAATCCTCAAAAATCTATCTTGAGGCATAAACGAATCTCAGAGAACCAAGTTTTTAAATTTTTATCATATAGTTAGTATCAAAGGCAGATTATATAGCACTTACTAACATCTCTATGCACAGAAACACATGGACACAGATGTGGATAATAATTTTGAGCCTGAATCTTTGGGTAGAATACAATTCACACTTAAATGTTAGTCTCCATGATGTAAATGTCAGCGTAATGAAAAAAGGGGTAGTGTATTTAATTCAAAGTCACACTCAGCTCTTAACAAATTGTCAGAGATAATCCTCTATACATACATTGGGGTAGAATATGGAGATACCAAGGGTGAATCATCAAGTATGGATGTTCATATTAGAGAAAAAATGTTCAGGACTTTGTATTATAAAACAGGTGGGAGTATAAGGATTTGCATTCCAAAACACTCAGTAAGAAGAAAATGATTTTGAATTTCATTCCCAAACGGCAGGCTAACTACGAGGGCTCCGTCAACATATGTCCACATACAAGCCATGGAAAAGAAATCTAGAGACTCTGGTGTCCAGGAGCTCAGTGAGAAAAGGGAAAGTTATTTTTTTTAAAAAAGCTTGAGTTTTTTTTAAAACAAGGTAATTTAAAATTTGATATGATAATTGTTCTTGGAATAATAATTCATGGCTGTAAAATTATATTACATTTAAGTGAACAAATGACCACTTAACATTACTTCTTTTTAAAAAAATACTGATTTTAGCTGTATTTTCCAAAAGTAGATTTTACCAAATCACATTATACTCTCTTACATAAGTAAATTTTTCATATGTTGTATTTTAGTTTCACAACCAAAAACAGCCATTGATGCTTCAACTAGGTTTCCAAGAAAACATGTTTTGAACTACAAAAGCTGTGAGAAAAAAATTTATATCATATACCCCTTGACATTATCTTGTGACTTAGGTTTTAAAAACCCATAAAATCCAGATAACATTATTTAAAAACCTTAAAACATTTGGCATAATTTTATTTATTATTTTTATTATACATTTATTTTAATCTTTTATTTTATCCATCACCATTCATCCTCACATACCCTCTTTTCCCTCCTCCTTTCTCTACAATCACCACACTGTTATTCGGTTACTTATGTGATATATTATTTCTTTTCATTTAAAATTAGAATAACCAGAGCCCTGGCTGGTGTAACTGTGGATTGAGCGCAGGCCTGCGAACCAATCATGGTTTGATTCCCAGTCAGGGCACATTCCTGGGTTGCAGGCCAGTTCCCGGCAGGGGCCAGTTCCCAGCAAGGGATGCACAAGAGGCAACCATACATTGATGTTTCTCTTCCTCTCTCCTCCCCTTCCCCTCTAAAGATAAATAAATAAAATATAAAAAAGAAAAGAAAACAAAGTTTTTTTAAAAAAATAAATAAATAAAATTAGAATAACCAAAGATCTCTTGGTACTACGAGAGGTGAAAACATGAAAATGAACGATTTTTTTTTCTCTAGCTGATTTATGCTTAGAATTTTCTCCTAAAGTTTCTAGTATTAGTACAATTTATTTGAGATGTACAGATATAAACTCCATGAATCAAATCTCATCATCAAAAGGTAGAATTTATTCTTTAATATTTAATATATGTGTGTATTACCTGTATATTTAAAATTCAATCTGACTGGAATGTTATGAAAGTAAAAACATAAATTAAATAGCAGGAGCCCAGGAAAGACTTTTAAAATGTTTATAATCATAGTCAGTGCTCTGGAGTTAAGTAACACAATTCAGTGATTGAGAATTATGACAGGGCTTCATATTACCTAAATTGCTTGGCAGAAATGTCTTTGTGGGAATAAAATTCCAGCTGAATCCTCAAAGGGGAGACACAATCAGCAAGCAGAAACACCAGGTAGAGAACAAAAACCATGCCCCCTCCCTCCCCCCCAGACGTAAAATAGCATCTAGGGTGAGACATATCACGGGCAGGGAAGCAGCAAGAGGGTGGTAAGTAACACAGAAAGGCAGCCTGGAAGTCAGCGTTAAATGCAGGGTCTGCCTTGTTTGATGTGTTCACTGTTTCTAATAATTTCATCTTGAATATCTTTAGTATGATTGTTTAGTATGATCTCCAGTTTTTCACTATCCTACCACAACCAATCTATTATCATGTTCCTTATTTACATGGGAGGGAAAGAGAGGGCAGAGAAAGGTGTGTGGGGGGGCGGGGGAGAGACAGAGAGAGAAGGAAGAATTTTACTCAGTGGGAAACCATTGAAAGAGCTTGATTTATCTAGAAAAATGGCAGAATACCATCCACATTAAAACAATTTCTGTGGCTCCTATAAGGAAAAGACTTAGGAGAGGCAAAGTGGAAGCAGAAACAATTGTGGCAGAGATTCCTACTGCTCATCAGGGTCTTTATTTTTTTCTTCACTTGAGTATATTGTGAACGACTGCAAGCATAAAACAGGTTGGAGATGAGAACAATGGGTAAAGTGGTTTGCCATCTCCAGAAAGGAAGATTTGAGTCTTTGAATGGACTTTTTTCATTGCCACAAAGCTGAAAGATAGGACGCAGAAAGGAGGCAGCAAATTGACTGGTCTTTGTCCTTCACCCACGATAGACCGCTTGAGGTTCTCTGCTTTCAGAAGTCTTCCCTAGTCAAAGTTTGCATGTGTAAGAATCATCTGTGTTGTTGCAATACTGGACATTTGCTCCTTTTTTGCTGTTTTTCTTCCCTCTTCTAATTTCTGTTTTCCTGACACACACGCCCTCCCCAATGCCCTGCCAGACATACACACAGAGCATTACCAGGTGTTTGCTCACTCTTTCTTTTGCAGTTAAGGGCAGTCTAATACAATCTTGAATAACTCAGGATTTAACATTAAACTCTTCCCTCAATAAAATGCAACTCTTATATTTGAATACTTCAAGTGTCAGTCCCCTAAACTTGTGTAAAGTCTATTTTTTCTTTTGTGAAAATTTGTAATCATGCCCCCTGAATCAATTTTAGAGATATGTATGGACAAAAATGATATTATAGACATACATACTTCTGCAAATTATCTCTTTAAGTTAACTTTATTCAAAATTGTGTTTATTTATGAAAGTGAATGATATAATAATAAAGAGACCTTATGAGGCATAGGCTATCACTTTTTAGTTATAATTTATAATTTAGTTTAGGCAGTAAAATTTTAAATTGACCTTTGAGCACTGTTAAATTGCATAATATAACTTGGCAACCATATTAGTTCATTGCCCAATTAACTAGATAATACATTTTGGGCCCAGAAATTCCCATTTGAAATTCAATGCAACACATACTTTGAGGTTTTATAATTGTGTATTCAAGTGTGTGCATGACTAACTCTCAATCTCTAAATTAGAATTTATATATTTATGTCATTAGTTGACTCTAGAGTAACAATTTTTCCCTATATCTTCTTTCAGTAAGGAATCACAACTTCAAATTTTGATATGAAACCAAAATTCTGGATATGTTAATGCCAAAATGTATCTCAGTTATTAACTAATTTCCCATTTGTAAGGCTTAATTGTAATAGACAGAGTTTACTTTTAAGACCATTTATATGAATATTTTTCTACCTTATTAGAGACTCTAATTAGGCTTGTCCCATCAACATCTATATGTTGATTCAGATTGTATAAATAAATATACACTAGAAATTGTGATTTTTGAAATCTATTCTGTCTTCCATATTCTTCTCTTTTTTCTGTTCCGATTCTATACTCATATATTTGGAATTTTTCATTTTATTCTTGATTATTAAGCTAGTATACCTTACTAAAGAATAACTTTGGCATATTTCTTAACTTTTAGTACTGACTAAACTGGCCTTCACGTTTTCTAAGCATGACTGAACTTGAGACAAGTTTTTGCCTGAATCTAGGCCCCTGACCTCTCCTTTATCAGGAGCATTTACTTCTGAAAACTTGCAATGCACATTATTTCCTTGTCCCTTTGAATTATAAGTTCTCTCCCAGGCTCTTGCCAGTTTTATTACCTAGGAATATCTCTCCTAGGAAGCAGGAGAGACTCTTTTGAAATACAGGGTCCAGCAGAAGTAATGTTACAGAATGGATCCAGGGTTCAAGGTCCTTCTGTCACAGTGGATTCCCTGCCTGCCTCCAGGGAATTGGAACTATGGCTCTCAATGCCTGAGCTTGGTGAAAAGGAAAGGAACTATCTATTACAAAGTTATACAGGTTTAGAGTAATGGCAGAACGTCCCATTAAAAACTCAAAATCCCTTAAAACACCCACAAACACAAACGGTCTCCCCTCCCCCCTTTGCCCAGTGAGGCCAGTCACGGGTATCATATCCCAGGAAAAAACATAATTCTGTGGCTCAGCTAGCTCCTGGTTCTTCCCAGTAATCTGTGCTCGGCTGGCAGGCTTCCTGTGGTTCCCAGTGCTATTAGCTACGTCTCCGCCACGATCTCCAGTTCTTAATCCAGACCCACGTGGCACCTCCTCATGGTTCACCAATGAGAGTCCTTTCACCCTTTTCCTTCCCTGAAAGGTGTCACATTGTCCCTGTCCCGAGTCCTGCATTGCTTCGTCTGCTTCCTAAGTCACATGGTAAAGGGATCCCCCAAACAGCACGGTTCCAACCCATACATATGACTACTGTACCTGGGTTTAAATCCTGGCTTGACTCTTCCTCTGCATCCCCATTTCTGACTCCTCCCACAATTGGCTACACCTGCCAGCACTCCCATAATCTTTCCAGCCTTCTGGGCTGCCGAGTAAGTGTGGTCAGGCATGGCCCCAGGGCATGGCCTGAAACATCACCAAGCTCTCACACAAGTGCTGTCACCCGGGGGAGTTGCCTCCCAGTTAAGCCCTGGGTCAAAGTCACTCCCATCTCCCTGGCTCAAAGACTGGCCACGGCTAAACCTATCTACAAAGCTAGCCAGCTATTGTAAATATGTGCAATAACCATTTTTGCATATCAGGCATGAAGCTGGCCAACTGTTGATATACAAAATAACTCTCAATGGCCCTGCTTGAGGTGTCCCATCCCCCAGTCCAGACTTGTAGGGGTGAGGATATCCTATATTTATATATTTATTGGACACCTTGAATTCTGGACTGTGTTAAAAAAAAACACTCCTTGAGGGGGCCCGGGCTGCACCCTGTAACAGTAGTGCCTGCTTGACTGTGATTGGTAGGATAGTAATATGGGTGTAATAATTTATAGTTTTAACTTGGACATTTCACGTAAAATGTCATAGGATGTGCTTGAGTGTGATACTGTTATGTTAGAGAGTTACATGCTTATGATTTTGTAATAAAAGATTTTGTAACAAAAAAGGGTCATTGTTTGCGCTGGACCCTGCATAATCATGAACTTGTATAAAGCCTCTATCTCCAGTCTCTTTGTGGGAGTAGGAGCCTTAATTCAGAGACAGTTAGCAGACACAGATGGCCTGATTTAATACTTTTCATTAGTTCGTAACATCTCTTAAAACCCTTCCTGTATAATAGAATATTGCTCAGCCATAAAAAGGAAATCCTCTTGTTTGTGACAACGTAGAGAAACCCGAAGTACATCATGCTAAATGAAATAAGCCAAACATGGAAAGACTAATAGCTCATGATCCCACTTTTATCAATATATGGTATCTTAAAAAAAGCAAATTCATAGAAGCAAACAATAGAATAGTGGTTGTCAGGTGTGGAGGGTTTGGGGAAATGGGGACCTGCTGCCACAGGGCACACACTTTCAGTTATAAAATTAGTAAGTTCTGGAGATCCCATACACAGCAGATGACTATAGTTAACAGCACTGCATCATACACTTGAAACGTGCTAAGAGCAGAGCATAAGTGCCCTCGCCAAAAAAGAGGAAAAAAAGTAACTGAGAAGTGATAGATATGTTAATTACCTTGATTGAAGTAATCATTTCACAATGTATACATACATCAAATCATCACTTTGTACACATTAAATATATACAATTTATGTCAATGATACCTCAGTAAAGCTTAAAAAATCATTCCAACTTAGATTTCAGCAGAGCTAAGTTCCATTTCTCTCCTGTATTGCAATAGTTTTAGTAGCTTTGAAAAAATGCTCCCTTGCCTATTAATTTCCAGTTCGATTTTTCTTTGGCAGTACTTTTATTCAACTCATTTCAGCTATCATTATTGACAGGCATATGCTAGGAAGAGACAGTTCTGATTTCAATATTTTGCTTTCAGGTGGCATAGCTCACCAGCATGGAAAAAAATAATTAGACAAGTATGCTGTTGCCATATTGGAAATTACTGGATTAATTATATAGTTCGCAGAAAATAAATTTGTGATTCCTTTGCTAACAAAGAGAATAAAAACCTCTATTAAAATAACTCTTTAAACACACAAATTTCACCCTGGCTTGTGTGGCTCAGTGGACTGAGTGCTGGCCTGTGAACTAAAGGGTCACCAGGTCAATTCCCAGGCAGGGCCCATGCCTGGGTTGCAAGCCAAACCCCCAGTGGGAGGCCCACAAGAAGCAACCACACAGTGATATTTCTTTTCCTCTTTCTTCATCTCTTCCCCTCTCTCTAAAAATAAATAAATAAAATATTTTTTAAAATGAAAGAAATGCATTTGTGATGTGCATATATATTTGATTAAACAATAAATATAAGTTTATAATCAGTAGTTGAAAGGACAGCTAGAGATTCTGTTATAATTTATTTTATTAAATTTGATACAATTTTCTTCAAAGGCTTTGATGATATTAACCATTTTTTTAATCTCAGATTCTTAACATTTTAGTAAACTACCAAGATAACCCAAATATCTCAATCTCAAGTTTATCTCCTGCTTTTAATGTTGATAGGTTTTACCATACAAATAAAAGAGTTTAGAATTACTTGTATATTTTTCATCTGTTGAAAGTCAAATTTGAAATACAGATCATATTAAATATAAAAGTGTTTCTACTCAGACCTACAGTCTAAACTAGCCTGGCCACTCAATTCACTCTGTATTTTCTAATTCTAATAAATAAGTAAACACTTTATTTATCTTTCACATAATTTATTCTCTTTCTTTTTTATTGTTGTTCAAGTACAGTTATCTCCATTCCCCCCCCATCCCCCATCCCTATCTTTCACATAAATTTTAATGTGATAAAAGAAACACATAACTACCTAAACAAACATGACCCCACTCTCTGTCTTTGGCTTTCTAATCCCTTCACTCATCAGAACTTGGTGTTACACTTTCTCCTAATCTGTTCAATAATATCACACCAAATACCCAAAAGAATAGACACAAAATTACTGTGAAACATGTTTCTAGAGATTAGAGTGCTAATGGGTTTGGAGCTGATTCCTCTTTATCACTCACTCTGAAAAATCATATTCACAAATAAAAATAATGTGAAATCAAAAATAGTAATGGCCCCAAAAAACCTTCTACCATAGTATTGCATAAATTTAAGTGTTACATACGACCACGCTAAGAAAGATGTGATAACACCACAAAAAAGAATTATTTGTTTTTTCTGCATTGACTAATTGAAAAAAGTTATATTAAAAGGTTTTTTCTCATCTAAGTTCTGCACTAAAGAAGACATAGAGATTAAATTATTTGTTAAATATAAATATTAAACCTCCACTTTGAGCAGGTTGAGGAAATTGAATTGTGAATCAGCAGATGGAAAAGGACCTTTAAAATTGCCCATTATCATCTTATCACAAAAAGGCATTTTTGTATCCATAGAAAAGAGGATGTTTCTTTTAATTACCTAAAGATTTTGCCAATAGTCAGTCCAAGTTTTATTTCCTGGAGACAGAATGATTTTTGAATTGAGAGAGAAAACATTGCAAATTTCATTAGTTCAGAGAACATTATCTTACTTTTATGTATAGTTTTTAGGGTTTTTTGTTTTTGTACAAGTAACTGTAGATTTACTCAAGTAGCTGAATTGAATTTGAATCAGTGAAAGCCAGTGGGCAGTGTTTTACATATTTATAGAAAGACACTATTAAAGGAAATGATACAGTCACAGCACTAGGTACCATTTTTTCCTCTGGTATGTGCAAGGACTTGGAATGAGTCAATTGCATGAAATAAAATTTAATATTTTAAATTGAATGCAAATAATGACAGACATTGAAGTATTTATTTGAAACAATAAAGTACTAATTTTAATATTTACTATTTCACACATGTAGGTATAAAAATTCTAAAAACTGCAAAGGCTATTTGGAGAGCAATTTCTTGGGACACTGCTAATCTGCTAAAATTGAGCCCCTCCCAAATGGCAGCTCTGTTTCACGTTTCTTTGTATTCTTCACTGTGGTTGATGTCTTTTACATTTGAAATAACAATTCTCTGCAGCATCTTCTACACTGTCACACATAGAATAGTGTATGTATATAGAATTTCCTTGGATGTCTAATGAACCTAAGTCTTTCAAAGTAAAGTCATACCCTATTGATTTTATAGCAGAAATGTTTTTGAAGTACCCTTTTTATCATTAAGTTGGTAAAAGTCTTCATCATTTCTCTAATGTACTCACTGTGAAAAGTAAGATAGTAATAGATAATATTTCTATCACCTTATTTACTGAAAAACTTTCAATTACCCAACACCTTTCAACTTCAGTATTAGTGAGTACAATATAAAGATGCAGCTAGTTGTAATCAGAAGAGCAATGGATTTGAGGTTCTGGATTGAAATTCGGGCTTTACCATTTACAATCTACATAAAGTTGGACAACCATTTAATCTGCTAGTGTCTTTTCATTAAATTGCAATAACAATTACATTGTTTCTTTTATACCAAATTAGATGATATACCTATGTGAAAGCACTTCAAACGTTTTGAACTAATTCAAAATAAGCATACTACTGAAATCATGTAAGTTTGGTAAAATGAAGGCATAAGCTGACGGACGACATTAGGATGATAATAGGAAACCAAAGGGAAAAAGTTGTGTTGATAAATAATTTATGATGAGTGTTCTGACAACACTGAAAATATGAACAGACATTTAGCTATTTGCAAAAACATTTTATACATTATTCCATGCAAATTTTTAAGTTAAAAAGAGGAATATTGACTTTATAATATTCATAATAAAACGAGAGAGGCAACTAAATAATAATTATTATTGATAAATTCATTGATGGAATCATGGAGAAAACAGGTACAATATATTATTAACATGTATTGATAAAATCAGTGTAATGGAAAAATCTTTCACAATAACGTAGATTCTAATAAAGATGTTTATATATTTAAAAATAAACTTTCTTATAGGTGATATTGATTTTAGAGTATATGCATATGTATATTAAACACTTATATTTTCTGTGATGTGAATTCTTGTACATTCTTCCAAATTTTTCACTGTGTTTAATTTTTCTTACTAATTTGTTCTTTATTTTGAATGCTATTTTGGAGGAGAAGGGGTTAAATGGTAAAATACTACCTGTCATTTTGTTACTTTTTACAATATTTTAATGTTTTCAATAAAACATATTTTGGTATATATACACACATGCATACCTGTATATGTGTATATGTATACACACACATTTGTTTTTAACCCAGATGATTTGATTTAAATCTTGACTGTTCCATCCAATTAGCTGTTGTATACTTGAGCCAATAATTTAACCTTTATTTCTCAGCCTCTGTGTATGTTGATGGTTATAAACAACAGTATCTACATGTTAAGATTGTTGTGAGGCTCAAATGACTTAAATTCTCCTCTTATTAACATCCAATATTATGGTGGTACACTTGTTACAATGACTGAATCAATATCAACACATTATGACTAAAATACATAATTTATCCAGGTGTATTTAGTTTCTACCTAATGTCATTTTTCTGATCCAAGGTATCATCCAGAATGCAGTACATTTAGCTGTTATGTCTCGTTGGACTCAACACACTTGAGGAGGAGGTACAGAGTTCCTGTATAACTCTTGGGCCCATGAACACACACATCACACTCCTAGTATTAACATTTCTCACCAGAGTGGTACATTTGTTATAAAAATACACCTGCATTGACACATCATAATTATCTAAATTCCAGACTGACATTAGGGTTCATTATTGATAGTATATGTTAAAGGGGTTTTACGCAAATGTATAATGACATGTATCCATCACGACTCTATTATACATAGCATTTTCACTGCTCTAAAAATCCTCTAAGCTTCTCGTATTCATCACTGCCTCTCTCTACCCACTGTCAGTCACTGGAAAACACTAATTTCTTATTGTCTCCAGAATGTCAGCTAGTTGGATTCATATAGTACATGACCTTTTCAAATTGGCTTCTTTCACTTAGCAATATGCATTTAAGATTTCTTTATGCCTTTTTGTGGTTTGATAGCTCATTTCTTACTTTTTCCATCTTTTTTACTTTAAAAAACTTTTAAAATCATAGTATACATTAAACATTGCACTGTGTTAGTTTCAGGTGTACAGCATCGTGGTTAGACAATCACATGCTTTACCAAGTGGTCTCCCTGATATTTCTAGTACCCAACTGGCACCACACATAGTAATAACAGTATTATGACTATACTTCCTGTGTTGTATTGCTGTACATGCCCATGAGTATTTTGTAACTACCCATCTTTGCCTGTCCATCTCTTCATCTTTTTCACCAAGTCCCACAACCACAATCCTCTCTGGCAACCACCACTCTCTTTTTTGTTATGTATCAGTCCATTTCTGTTTTCTTTATTCATTTATATTGTTCTGTAGATTCCACATATAAATGTATTAAATGAACTGATCACTCATTTCTTCTTCTTTTTTTAATCCTCACCCATGGGCTTGTTTTTTCATTGCTTTTAGAGAGGGGTGGTGGGAGAGAAACATCAATGCTAAAGCAAAGCATCAGTTGGTTGCTTCCTGTACACCCCTGAACCTGGGATCTAGTAGGCTTCTGGATGGGGGGGTCATATGCATCCCGACCTGGAATCATCCTGCAACCTAGGTGTGCGCCTTGACTGAGCAAAGAAACCACAACCTTTTAATTATGGGATGACACTCCGATTCACTGAGCCACACTGGCCAGGGCTAGACCATTTCTTTTTCTATTTTTATTTTTATTTTTATTTAATTCTTGTTCAAGTACAATTTTCTGTCTTATATTTTAATGCTGAAAAATATTCTACAGTTAAAAGTACCACATTATCTATCCATTTACATACTGAAAAAATCTTGGTTGTTTCCAAGTTTTGACACTTTTGAATAAAACAGCTATAAACATTCCTGTGCAAGTGTTTCTATGGTTATAAGTTTTCATGTACTTTGGGTAAATACAAAGGAGCAAAATCACTGGATCGTAGAGTAAGAGAATATTTAGTTTTGAAAGAAACTGCCAAACTGTTTTCAACAGTGTCTGTATCATTTTGAATTCCCAAAAACAACGAATAAGAATTCCTCTTGAACCGCATTTTCTCTGGCTTCTGGTATTGTTAGTGTTCTGAATTTTGGCCATTCTAATAGCTGTTTAGTGGTATTTCTCTGTTTTAATTTGCAATTTTCTTAACATATTATTTTAAATATCTTTTCATACACATATTTGCCATTTTTATATTTTTGATGAGATGTCTGTTGAGGTATTTTCCACATATTAAAAATTTTTTTTCTTGTTGAGTTTTAAGAGTTATTTGTATATTTTGAAAATTAGTCTTTTATTAGTTATGTTTTTGCAGCTATTTTCCCTCATTGAGGCAATTGTCTTCTAATATGTTTGATTATTACTTTTAATATATTTCTGTATTCTTGTAATGCTTTTATTAGAACTGCAATGTATTCATCAGTAACATTGGAGTATAATTTATTTTCTGTGTTATTCTTCAATACTTAATCATTGACATTGAGTTTGTTTTTCCTCATATTTTTAAAAAATTTACGTATGATTTGGTTTATTGTCCCATGAATGTTTGAATAGTATTTACATATAAATCAGCTCAGTGTGATGTAATCCAGGAACGTTACTGATGTTTCCTTTGGAAATTATCATAAGTACAGATTACATTAATGTGTTAGATGATTTCAAGGCTTTAATTCTCTTTTCCACTTGATTCCCTTGATCTATGGAAGTCTAGTTGGCATAATAAACTGCTACTTGATCATTACAAAACCAAAAACCAAAAAACTAAGAACTTGAGAATTTATATTCTTAGTAATTCATGCATCGCACATTTATTTTTAAATTAATAGTATAACATTTTAAACAAGTTTTTCATCATTGTCATTTCTATTTCATCTTTGACTAGATGTCTATATCTCTACTTAATTGTGTTGGCTTTTTTCCTAGTTATTGTCTCATCAGTTCTGCTAATATTCATTTAATATTTTAAGCTTTTCAAAAAACAACATTTGGTATTCTTTACTCTTCTTATGACTTCTTGTTTTCTATTTCTTTAATTTCTAGTCTTAATTTCTTTCTTTATACTTTCTAAAAAATTAGTTCGACCATTTTTTATAAATCCTAAAGTTGAGTTATGTAACTTCCGAGTTTAGCCTTAGCTTTCCATAGCATTTAGTACTATTAAATTCCCTCTAATCCTTTTTAAAAGATTTTTTAAATTTATTGTTAGACAAAGGGAAAGGGAAAGAAAAAGAGAGAGAGAAACATCAATGTGTGGTTGCCTCTTGCACACCCCCAAGTGGAGACCTGGCCTGAAACCCAAGCATGTACCCTGACTGGGAACTGAACCAGTGACACTTTGGTTTGCAGGCCAGCACTCAATCCACCTAGCCACGAGAGCCAGGGCTTCCTTCTAATTCTTTGAGCTGTGTTATACAAAGGTGACTTGTAATGATATTGCTACTGACAGTTTTAATTATTTTCTAGTTCTATCATGTTAATGTGCACTGATTTTTCCTCTCCTTTTTGTGTATTTCTGTGAGTACATTTCTTTCACTTTTTTCTTGCATTTTGAAAACAAATGATAAAACCATTATCTTTTCTTTGGTTGTTTTACACTCATAAAAATTTTCCTCACCATGGCTGGTATAGCTCAGTGGATTAAGCACAGGCCTGTGAACCAAAGGGTCACCAGTTTGATTCCCAGTCAGCGCACATGCCTGGGTTGCAGGCCAGGTCCCCAGTAGGGGACACATGAGAGGCAACCACACATTGATATTTCTCTTCCTCTCTTTCTCCTTCCCTTCCCCTCTCTATAAAAATAAATAAATAAAATATTTTTTAAACCTGGCTTAGAATTTAATTAATGAGATTTTAGTTTTTCACTATATTTTAAAAGATTTTATTTATTTATCTTTAGAGAGGAAGGGAAGGAGAGAAGGAGAGAAACATCAATGTATGGTTGCCTCTCATGAGTCCCCTTCTGGGAACTGGCCTGCAAACTAGGCATGTGCCCTGACTGGGAATTGAACTGCGATCATGTGGTTCACAGGCCCGTGCTCAATCCACTGAGCTACACCAGCCAGGGCATAAATAAAATATTTAAAATTTTTTTCCTCTCTTTGACATGTTGGAAAGTTTATATTTTATTATTGATTTAACATTGTGTTTAGCTGTTTGCCATGATTTATACAAATGCTTCTAGTTTTGTTTATCTTTATAAAATGTTGATTAATATCTTTAGCTTATTCCTGAATAGTGCAAGGAATTAGAATTTATTAACTTTGACTCTCTCCACTCATATGCATTTGCCACTCTGATTCAGTTGTAAACCCACAAATTAAAGAATCTATTAAATAAATGAGTGAATATATACTTTACTATCAATTTTCCCTCAAAACTGTGAATTTCTTAGCTTTGTTTTATGTTTCTCTGTAGCCCCACAGCTAACACAGTGCTTCTAGTTATAATAAATGATTAATAAATATTTCAATAATATGTGGCAAATTATATAATTATGATTTGTTTGTTTTAATTCTCTATTCATACTACATTAGGACATAAATAGTGTTGACCTAGAATGATTTCTTATGCGTATAAATACATAATATTTATAAGCATAATGTTTCACAGCATTAAAATAGAGATGTAACAGCTAAATTGTTCATGCCCTGGACCCTTAGGCCAAAAAAGTATCATAGTCAGAATTATTTTAGCCAATGTAAAGCTTTACAAGCAAATATCTTCTACTTCCTCATTTATCACATGTGACCTGGTCAAACATCTCATAATAACTTTTCAAAATGTATTTGCCTCTTAATTTTAATGAAATTGCCTCTAATAAATGTTTAATCTGTGGATACCGTTCCTTTTTCAGTTCAGGAACACTCTCTAGGCAGGCAATAGAACTGGCCATAGAGCAACGTATTTATTTATTTTTACACGACAAGCAAGTACATAATCTACATAATTTTTATACTTTATCATTGTATAAACCACCATAAGAAACATTTTTTCTACAATAAGTATTGTAGAAAAATACCTTTTTATGAAAGAGAAAAGTTTATAAATCATCATAATAAGCAGATAACTATAATACAACGGAATCTGTAATAATAAGTAGAACCTAATAGTCAAAGAAAATGAGGTAGACTCTTAAAAGCACATGCAGTAGAAAGAAAATGGGCCTGGTTAAAGAATATTTGTGGTTTTAGAACTGATGGAAATAAAAGTGGAAATAAAGAACGTAGAACTTAAGTCAAAAGACAATGAACACAGCAAAATGTTTAATTCTATAAATTCACTTATAACCTGTATTTTTCAGACATAATGAAATAAAACTATATCTGCTTACTGAAAGAAAACACAGTAAATACTTAAAGTTATTATCTCAAATGAAAAATATTTAAGCAAAAGGAGTAGGCTTATACATTTTTCACAGGGCACCTACATGCAAACACACACACACTTGCACAGATTTTTATTTTTCTCCTGTCTGTCTCTATCCTGAAGTTATATATAATAAAATAAATAAATCAATAAATGGGAGTAGAAAGTACCAATTTAAAGGTTTTAAAATATATTTTATTGATTACGCTATTGCAGTTGGCCCAATTTTCCTCCTTTCCCCCCTTGCATTGCAACCCCCCATCCCACCCCCTTAGTTCGTGTCCATGGGTTGTACGCATAAGTTCTTTGGCTTCTCCATTTCTTATGCTATTCTTAACCTCCCCCTGTCTATTTTGTATCTACCAATTATGCTTCTTATTCCCTGTACCTTCCCTCCCCACTGTCTCCCCTCCCCCTCCTTATTGATAACACTCCATGTGATCTCCATTTCTGTGATTCTTCTCCTGTTCTAGTTGTTTGCTTAGTTTGTTTTTGTTTTTAGGTTCAGTTGTTGATAGTTGTGAGTTTGTTGCCATTTTATTATTCATAGTTTTGATCATCTTTTTTTCTTAGATAAATCCCTTTAACATTTCATATAATAAGGGCTTGGTGATAATGAACTCCTTTAACTTGACTTTATCTGGGAAGCATTTTATCTTCCCTTCCACTCTAAATGATAGCTTTGCTGGATAGAATAATCTTGGATGTGGGTCCTTGCTTTTCATGACTTGGAATACTTCTTTCCAGCCCCTTCTTTCTTGCAAGGTTTCTTTTGAGAAATCAGCTGTTAGTCTTATGGGAACTTCTTTGCAGGAAACTGTCTCCTTTTCTCTTGCTGCTTTTAAGGGTGTCTCCTAATCTTTAATCTTGGGTAATGTAATTATGATGTGTCTTGATGTGTGCTTCCTTGGATCCTTGGGTCCAACTTCTTTGGGACTCTCTTAGTCTAATCCTAACTTAGACACTGATTTTATTGTTAACTGTATTCTCTCTCTCTTTTCTTGATTTAGTAAGGTCCTGCCATATGCAGTGCTATTCATCATTGAGATGGGTCTGTTGTAGTAGGGGTCCCCAACCCCCAGGCCTCAGATTGGTACCAGTCCTGGCCTGTTAGGAACTGGGTGGCACAACAGGAGATAAGCATGAATGGAATGTGCTTGAATCATCCCCAACCTATCCCCTCCACACTGGTCTGTGAAAAAATTGTCTTCCATGGAACCTGTCCCTGGTGTCAAAAATGTTTGGGACCATTGTGCTATGTATGAAGATTGTTCTCACATAATAGAGATTATTTTCTCACTAAGCCATCTTCTGTGGTTCAGTGTTACTTGACCTAAAGCAGCAATTTTCAACTTTTGTCATCTCATGGCTTGCAAAAAGCAGTTTCTAAAATTCTGTGCCACACCAAGCTAACACCCCCTCCCCCCAAATAAGTATAATTTTGATTCATTCACACCAAATTGCTAATTTTGTGTTGGCTGATGAAATTTTTTTTGATAATCTAAAGGAAAAGGGGTCAGTAACCCTGAATAATAGTCAGTATTGCATGTTTTAAAAATTCTTGCGGCACATTGGCTGAAATTGCAGTTCTAAAGGAATGGTCTCTCTTTTATCTAATTTGCGCAAAGGCACCTGTGTGTGCCAGCAACTGCCTTGTTTGCTAATGAATCCATTTTCTATAACATGGATCTTATTTATGGAATAAAAAATATCATTGTGAGTTTAGAGTTCTGTTTTACAGTCCTTATGTATCTTTATAATGTAGTGGCTAATGTTACCTGTGATATTCAAATTCAACTAGCAACTGACGTTGTTCCAGGCATAATTGATAGAGTAAAGAATAAATAGGCCAAATAATCTAGCCTCTTTGGTGTTTACATTACCATCTGGAGGAAAAAACACATTTCTATAACGTGCATCAATGCCAAACACTTGTGCAAGCCCCTCACATACCTTAAATACTTTAGTCCCTCTGTAACCCTATGAGACTGTCACTCTGTTGTCTCCATTTTACAGACAGGGAACTGAAGTATAGAGAGATCAAGTGACTTCACAAGTGCTGATACCCAAATCTGAGTGCCAGCATTCTGATGTGAGTCCACATTGCAAACTCGTATTGCATACTTCCTTTACAGCATTGTGTTTTCCCTGAGATGTTCATTGTTTCTAAACATGGTAGATCTCAAAAAATGGGACAATCGAAATCAAAGCATCTCATCAATAGTGGCATAAAAGAATTTGACAAAATCTAACAACCATTTGTGATAAAAAATTTCAGTAAACCAGAAATAAAGGGGACATTTCTCAATTTGATGAAGTAAATCTGTAAAACAATCACGGGTAGTATTATAGTTAATAGTGAGAAGCTTTCCAACTAAGATCAAGAACAAGAAAAGGATAGTCTCATCACTGATTTTCAACATCAGATAGCATCTTGAAAATATAAGAAACCAAAATAAAAAGTTATATAATCATAGACTGGGAAAAATGTTTCCAAAAGATGTACCTGATGAAGGGCTCATATAAAATATATTTTAAAAGTCTTAGAAACAACAATATTTAAACAACTTGATTTTTTAAAAGATTTTATTTATTTATTTATCTTTAGAGGGGAAGGAGAGAGGGGGAGAAACATCAATGTATGGTTGCCTTTTGTGCGTCCCCTGCTGGTAGTTAGCCTGCAAGGAACCGGCCTCCAACCCAGGTATGTGCCCTGATCTGGGAATCAAACCGCGATCGTCTAGTTTGCAGGCCCGCACTCAATCCACTGAGCTACGCCAGCCAGGTAAGCAACTTGATTTAAACATGAACCAAAATCCCTAACAGACATCTCATCAAAGAAGAAACGCACCCACATATAAAAACACGCTCCACATCTTTTGTCATTGGGAAAAATACAAGTGAAAACAATAACAAAATACCTCTACAAACTCCAGAAGTTTGCCCAAATCTAGAATACTGGCTATGCCCAATGCTGGAAAGGATGTGGAGAACCAAGACTGCTTCTTTCATTAATGGTGGAAATGCAAAATGATGTAGCCACCTTGAAAGACAGTTTGGCAATTTCTTTTAAAATTAAACATACTCTTACCATATGATCCAGTAATTGTGCTCATTGTCCTTTAAATATACACACAATTCTGCATATGGATGTTTATAGCAGTTTTATTCTTAATCGTCAAAACTTGGAAACAACCAAGGTGTCCTTCAGTAGGCGAATGGATAAATAAATGTGGCACATCAGACAATGGACCATTATTCAGTGTTAAAAAAGATTATGAGACATCACGTCGTGAAAAAATATAAAGGAACCTTAAATGCATATTACTGTGTGATAGGAGCCAATCATAAAAGGCTATGTACTATCCTCGTATAATTCCAAATATATGTTTGAGAATAAACAAAAAGTATGGAAACAGTAAAAAGATGCTTTCAGTAATTGTCAGGAGTTAGGGGGGGAAGGGAGAGATAAATAAGTAGAGCTCAGAAGATTTTTCAGTCAGTGTAGTCACTTAGTAACAAAGAAGCGGTCAAATGGAATAAGACATCAAGCCTGATTGGTTAGGAAGCAGCAGCTTCACAGACACCCCAGGGGAAACTCACATCCTCTGCCAAAAGGATTTAATCCCTGAGCAGCAGGAAAGGTTGGGCTTCCAACCTCCCTGGGGGAACAACAGACCTGTTAGCCCACCAGGGAAAGGGAAATATCAAGGGAAATTTTTCTTTCCTGGGCGCATGTGCAGTAGAAGCCAAGAAGGCACAGGGAAGGTCCTTCAGCTAAGCATGTGCACAGTAGAAGCCCAATAATAAAGAAGAATTTAGAAGCATGGCCAACCATAAAAGGCAGGGAAAGGCAGAGTTAGCCTGGGGAAAACTGGGAAAGAAAAAGGTAGTATAAGGGCACAAAACCCAGGAAAGGGATTGGATAGGGGGAGGCACCAGCACAGTGCTGGACAAACCCAGGAAACAGTTTGGACAGTTTGAAAGGCAGTCTGCTTGTATCCAAACACAGGAAAAATATGGAGGATTAGCAAAGACCTCAGAGCAGTTGTTAGGATAACCTGCCCACCCTCTACCTCCCCAAGAGTTCATTATTTCCTTTCACCCCAATAAATCTTGCCTTGTACTTAAAGTCTTCCACATATCTGTCCCTTGAAGTTCTATTCTCCTGACTCCACCAGGACACATTCTCTTTGGCAACAAAAATACTCTATATAATACAGCAATGATGAATATACATCCTCATACATTCGCCAAAACATATAACATGTACATCACCAAGAGCAAATCCTAAAGTAAACTATGGAGTTTGGGTGACTGTGATATATGAATGCAGGTTTATTAGTTGTAACAAATGTTCCACTCTGGAGGGGGATTTTTAAAAATTTAATTAATTATTGTTCAAGTATAATTTTCTGTCTTTTATTCCCATCCCAGCCTAGTCCACACCCTCCAGTGCTCCCCACCTCCCTCCCATTTCCACCCCCCTTAGTTTTTGTCCGTGTGTCCTTTATACTTGTTCCTGTGAATCCTTCCCCTTTTCCCCTGAAATTCCCTCCCCTCTCCTCTGGTCACTGTCTGCCTGTTCTCTATTTCAGTGTCTTTGGTTATATTTTGCTTGCTTGTTTGTTTTGTTGTTTAGCTTCCTGTTAAAGGTAAGATCATATGGTATTTGTCTTTCACCGCCTGGCTTATTTCACTCAGCATAATGCTTTCCAGTTCCATCCATGATGTTGCAAAGGGTAGGAGCTCCTTTTTTCTTTCTGCTGCATAGAATTCTATTGTGTATATGTATCATAATTTTTGGATCCATTCATTTACTGACGGGCACCTAGGTTGCTTCCAGCTCTTGACTATTGTAAATTGTACTGCTATGAACATTGGGGTGCATAGGTTCTTTTGGATTGGTGTTTCAGGGTTCTTAGGATATAATCCTAATAGTGGAATTGCTGGGTCAAAAGGCAGATTCATTTCTAGTTTTTTGAGAAAATTCCATACTGTTTTCTATAGTGGTTGTACCAGTCTGCAATCCCACCAACAGTGAACTAGGGTCCCCTTTTCCTCACAACCCCTCCAACACTTGTTGTTTGTTTCTTTGTTTATGATGGCCATTCTGACCGGTGTGAAGTGATAGCTCATTGTGGTTTTAATGTGAATCTGTCTGATAGCTAGCAATATTGAGCATCTTTTAATGTGTCTCTGGATCCTCTGTACGTCCTCCTTGGAGAAGTATCTGTTCAAATATACAAAGAACTTACATTACTCCACTTTAAGAAGACAAGCAACCCAATTAAAAAATGGGCAGTGGAGGGGGATTTTGAATGGGAGAGGCAATGCGTGCGGGGGGGCAGGGTGCGAAATCTCTGTACCTCTGCTTTGTATTGCTGTGAACCTAAAAGTTCTACAAAATGTAAAATCTGTTATTCTTTTTTTTTAGAAAAGAAATGTTGTTGTTTGTTCATTATGTGCAAAAAATAGAGGTTTTCTTATTATTTTGTTACTACAGTCGTTGCCTTATTTTGATCATTATTTTAAATTCCTTTTTTATGTCATCTATGAAAAAAATAAAAGTAGAAAAAAAGACTCCAGAAGCAAAGATTTATAATTAAATAGCCACGTCAAATTTTAGAATGTTAATAATTAAGGAAACTTTGTTTTTTGTTCAACATTTTAGTTGTATGTTTTACATGATCATTTATTCCCTTTATACCTCCATTCCCCCTGCAAGCACAACACTGATGTCCGTGTCCAGGAGTCCTTTTTTTTGCTCAATCTCTCCACCCCCTGCTCCCCACCCAGGGCTATCAGTCTGTTCTCTATGTAGAGACTGTCTCTATTTCGCTTGTAAGTTCAGTTTGTTCATCAGATTCCACATATGAGTGAAATCATATGGCATTTGTCTTTCTCTTACTGGCTTCTTTCACTTAGCATAATGTTCACTTAGCATAATGCTGTCACAAAGGGTAAAAATCTCTTCTTTTTCAATGTCTGAGGAGTATCATACATTGTGTAAATGTCCCACAGTCACTTTATCCACTCATCTACTGATAGACACTTGGGCTGCTTCCATATCTTGGTGATTGTAAATAATGCTGCAATGGACATAGGGGTGCTTATGTCCTTTCAATTTAGTGTTCTAGATTTCTTCAGATAAACTCCAAGAAGTGGAGTTGCTAGGTCACAAGGCAGACACATTTTTAATTTTTTTGAGGTATCTCATATTGCTTTCCATAATGGCTACACCAGTCTGCATTCCCACCAAAAGTGCAAAAGAGTTCCCTTCTCTCTACATCCTCACCAGCACCTGTTTGTTTAATGAGAGCTATTTGGACTGCTGTGTGAGGTGGTATCTCATTGTGGCTTTTAAAAAAAAACTTTATTTCTTTTTAGAGAGAGGGGATGGAAAGGAGAAAGAGTGGAAGAGAAGCATCAGTGTGTGGTTGCCTCTCACGTGTTCCTCACTGGGGACCTGGCCCACAATCCAGGCATGTGCCCTGTCTGGGAATCAAACCAGTGACTCTTTGCTTCACAGGCCCATGCTCAATCCACTGAGCCACACCAGCCAGGGCTCATTGTGGTTTTAATTTGCATTTCTCTGATGACTAGTAACACTGAACATCTTTTTCATATGTCTATTGACCATCTGTATGTCCTCTTTGGAGAAGTATCTATTTTATTGAAATATTTTATACTAACTCTCTTGTAAGATTAAATACTCTTACAAAAGCAATTTTATAGATCAATGTGTTCTGGTAAAAAGTGAAAATGAAAACAAACACTATACTAAATAGTGTCAATTTTGAATTCTGTTGCTTAAGGGTTTTTCCCACATTTTTTATTGTTGTTCAAGTATAGTTGTCTTCATTCCCCTCCCACCTCAAGTTTTTATATTGCTTATATTCTTTGCAACAAATGGCCACCTTAAAAATGGTTATCTTCAGGAAATATTGTTGCACATCAATAGAGTTTATGTTACTGTACACTTTTTAAAAGATTAAAACAATTGTTTTGACCTCGGGGACATTGAGTCTGCATGAGTTGTATACAATACAATCACCCCAAAAATATTTTTCTGTTTTTTTAATTGCTTAGGGAAAAATACTGATAATGTTAAATAGAACATGTAATATTCTGTGATAAATTATGTATTACAGGGGAGTGTGGGAAATTTAATTATCGAGGCAAGAAGCTGGGAAAAATTTATTGGAGGAGGTGAGTATTAAAAATATACAAGAATGGGCCCTGGCTGGTGTAGCTCAGTGGATTGAGCATGGGCCTGTGAACCACACGATCACTGTTCGATTCCCAGTCAGGGCACATGTCTGGGTTGCAGGCCAGTTCCCAGCAGGGGATGAACAAGAGGCAACCATACATTGATATTTCTCTCCCTCTCTCCTTCCCTTCCCCTCTAAAGATAAATAAATAAAATCTTAAAAAATATATACAAGAATGGGAGAAGAGAAATAATCTAACATATATTGTTCACTCATTATGTGCTAGACACTTGATTCCCTAATCACATTGCATATTCATAACAATATTATTAGGTTAACTGTTATGTTTTTATTTGAAAGGCATTTAAAATGATACTAAGTAAAATAAATTGTCTTGCCAATTGTTACCCAGTTCATAAAAAAGAGAGCCAGAGTTCTAATATAAATTGTTTGCATCAAGCACTCATTTTTCTCAATAAATATTATAATTCATAGTTAGTTATTTGAGAAATGAGGGAGATAAAAAATAGACAGATGTGAAATAATTAGAAAACCAATTCACTCAATAATTTCTCTGGAAGTCACTAAAGGGATGCATAGAATCTCAATATCTGTGGGAATTTGTTGCCTCTTAATTACTACCTCACTTTCTCTCAGTCTCATCTCTTTTGTGAGCCACTGAAACAGAGAAGAATTCAGGCAGGAATTGGATCTTGTAACACGGGTGTAACATGAGAATTTAGAGTCTTCTTCCAGATTCAGAATTTGAGGTGGGAAAGGCCTGGGATTTGAGGGAACCCTAGGTGGAAACATAGTGGAATTGACTAGGAATCCATGTCCTTAAATGCAATATTTGAGCAGGACAGATTGGGAGGGAGGAAAAGAAATAGAAATAAGGATAAAAGGAAGATGAAATAAAGTGTGGACATAAAAGGCCAAGAATACTAGAGAGAAAAACCAAGAGGAAGAGAATGGAGAAAATAGGAAGACAATGTGGAATAATTGCCTTGGTGAAATATCATTAGTCAATTATTTCAGATGCCATTTAAGTCTTAAATGTGATCACTTTATTAGTGAAAGCTGTAGGTAAAATGATATTGATTTTGATGAAGAAGGGCTTCTATAATGCAAATCTTGAGGAATAGAATCAATAAAACCTTTCCACTTGCAAAAATTAGATAAAATCTATGGTAGACAGAAAGTACAAATAAGGACTTGCTTTGGTTATTCTTGATGGTTTTAGCTAGTATGCTTTGATATTTCTTTATTATTACAATTTTTAATACTATCTGCCTTCCCAGGCAAAGAACACCTCTGAAAGAATAAACATGAAAGGGAATGTACAAGAAATAATCACCTCTGTGGAGGGTAACTGCAGACTAGGTACAATAACAGGAGGAAAAGAAACTTTTCACAAAACAATTTTTAAAACTCTCGGGCGTTTTCTGATGAAAATTATAAATAGTTAAGTTTATTGAATAGTGTTTATTTTTCCGTGCTTGGCTAGAAATGTATAATTTAGACACTTGTTTTTTGAATGAGCTTGTTATTTTCTTGGCTGCTGGGTTTCTGAAACCATTTTCCGTTGCTATGGCAAGTGACTTAGTGTGTCAGTGACAACAAATGATTTGATCTACGCTCCTGTGTCGGAAAAGCAAGAGGCATCTCAGCATTCAAAGCTAAATGAGAGCAGAATCAGTGTTTGCCTGCCACCGTTACCTTTTTCATGCCGTTTCTGTGAGCAGTGTTTTAGACCGTTTAAGAGAATACATAATTTTACAAAAAAACACGAAGGTATAATTGGTACAGCTATCTGGGTTTTAGAATCTTGTTTGGAATTACTCCTGGTTATTGCTAATATACACATTCATTTATATATTCTAAAGCACTTAGATGCTATTTTGCTCCTCCTTCATTGAAGCTAATTAATCTTTTCACACACATAATCCATCAATTTGTGATATTATTATTTTTTTTAAATCTCTCTGCCTTTGTCAAGATTTCTGAAAAATTGCTCTGCTTAATAACTTTTCATTCACTCAGTTAAAACCTGAGGCTGACTGTCTCATATCCCAGACTCCTACTTGTGCATAAGCTTTCGATGTGCAGAAAAACAGAGGACACAAACCTCACATAGGTCCTTCGCCCCCAGCAGGGAGAAAAGCCAGGGTTGCTCAGAGTGGTTTCCCGTGTTCATGCACCTTCCCAATAAAGCCTGAACCAGAGTGTTAGTCTCCGAATCAACGTTTCTATTGGAATAACCAGAACCTCAGTCACTCTCTTAATAAATGAGATAGACAAAATATATCTGTATAAGATGAGCATCTACTCTGTTGCTCAGCTGGTAGTTCTTAAAATATTTTTTAAATAGAAATGTATATTTGATGGCACTGAAACAGTACAGACATAAAGTTTAAAGTTTATCATTCTTTGTTTTCATTATTATAAAGTTATATCTTTTCAAGGTAAAGAGTCCACATTTTTAAATGTGTCCAAAACTTCATGAAAAAACAGTAAACTCTGTAGGATGAATTATATTTTAGTACATATCTTAAGTCTTTAGACAGATTAAATCTTGTCAGTAAGTCTTAAGGTCACATTTGGTCCTGTGGCACAGAGGGCACACCCAATTGAGCAATTCGGTTGTCAGTGACCTTTGATTAAAATATAACCTAAAAATCCTGACTATCATAAAATCACACTCTGACAAGAAGTTAACAAGTAAAATATTTTTATATGACGACAGAAAGAACACTTCAGTAGTCTAAGTGTTCACAGAATTGCCCACTTTGTATTTTGGAACAAATTATTCAATTACCAAATGTGAGTGCATTTAACATGAATCCTTTGTGGAGAAGAAATAGCATACTTTATTTCATATAGTAAAGTATTCTCCAAACATTTATTATTATAAACTTTCCAGAACATGTTGAGAGATCTCTTTTAACTACCACATTTTTGTGCATTTGATATTTAGATTGCAATTTAGAGATCTCTTTTAACTACCACATTTTTGTGCATTTGATATTTAGATTGCAATTTAAGCAATGTATCACATTTAAAAATAAAAATTCATGATATATATATCTTGAATTTTATATATGTGCTAAGACATACAGCAAGATATATTTATATATCTCATGTATATATGTGTGTGTATATATATATACATACACACACATATATATATATATATATATATATGCTAAGCTAAATAAATATTCCTGACCATTTTTCTTAGTTCTGTAGGTTTTTCTCCTGAATAAAAGACTGCTGATGTAGATTAGCTAAATTTCAGTTCTGTAAATGTACCTAAATATCAATAAAGCACTTGTGCATCTTAATAAGAGTAGTCTGTTTAGAGTAACTTTATTCATTTGTTATTACTAGAACCAGGAGCTGTTCGTAGAGGACATAAATGGAAATCACAGAGAACTCAACAGCCTACTATTGTTTGCATGTAGTAGAATCAAATGAATAATATAATCATTCATTCTGTGTATCTACTAGGACTTGATCATGTGTTATAATCTTTGTAAAGGTTCTGTTTTATTATGAAAACAGAACAGAATGAAACAAAACTGGTGTGTGTGCTTTCACCAAAAACCCTGATCAGCATCTGCCACAGTAATCTCCCACATTGGAGAGGGAGTCTCCACTTTAAATTGTTTGACTCATTTTAACTTTAGGTATTTTATTAGAAACTTTGAAACTGGAAAAAAATACATCTCCAGTGCTATCATTTAGTGCATCATTGTGTATTGTGGAAAACTGAAACTATACTCTTTATTGATATGTTATTATTTATATCTTGGCTCATCTACAATTTATAAAGCTTTGTTCTAACCCTACTGTTATATTTAAGTTATTAATAGGACAAGCTTATAATGTATATTGTCACTTTAATGGAAGACGATGGGATGATTTAATGGTATGGTGATAAAAGCAATATTTACATTAATGTTCTTTGTAACCAGGTAATATTTGCAGATGCAGTTACATTATATTTAAATGCAAATAACTGACTGCATCTTTTACTCCTGTATACTCATGGATGCTACTTATTTTTATAAATACCAGGTTTTTCATGTTTTGGTTTAACTGTCTCTATTTCCATAAATTGAATTTTTAGTAGTAAATTACAAATCCGTAATACTACATGCTGAAGGATGGCAGAGCACTGCAGTAACCAATTATGGATAACAAATACTTTAAAACTTAGCAGTTTACAATAACTGTTTTATTCTGAAGACAGTGTTGCAGTTCAGGAATTTGGAAAGACCTCATTTGTTAGTTCTTGCTTAGGATCTTTCATGAAGTTTTAATAAAATCTCCTTGGAGGCTGCACTCATCTGAAGGCTCAACTGTGCTAAATCTCCAAGATGGTTCATTGCCATGGCCAGAAGTGATGCTGGCTGTCAGCCATGAGCTAATCTGGGGTCCTTTGTAGGGGTGCCTACATGGCACATTTTCAATAGTCAAACTTCCTGTAGGACAGCTTAGGGCTCCATGGAGTTTTCCAGTAAAGAAAGTGAGAGCCCTTTGCTTCAGAAGTTACAGAGTGCAATTTCCACAGCACTCTGTGCTTTAAGATATCACAAGTTCACCTGGACTCAAGAAGAGTTGGTATTGACCTCACCTCTCAATGAGAAAAGGCAAAGTCAAAAATTTTGTTCTTACTTGTTTTTTAATGGTCACTTAGAGGAATAAAAAGTATTATATCAGGAATCTTTAAAAGCAACGATTTTCAGAATTTATATTCTGAGTGGAGAAACAGGGATTTGAGTTTATATGCTGGCTTTTAGATCCTACTATTTGTAGAAAAGAACAGCATTTTGCAACATGATAATCTCATTATGACTTTGTCATGTACACCCTGAAAATAGGTGGAAAATTTAAGAACAAAATCAGTCAGTTTAACTGCAATTTATGTAATTGAAAACATCATCGTATTTGGGCTTGGAATGACCTAACTTATGTTGGGAACAAGAAAAATAGTCTCAGCCCCAAGGAGCCTGCGTCCCTAGCAAACATCCTGTAAGTTGATTGCCATCTGTTTAGTTTCAAAATTTTCCTTTCAGTTGAGACAGACCCCACCCTGTTCCCCGTGCTCGGGCTCTGTGAGCCAACACCTAACCACCACATTTGCTTCTGTGCAACGCTTGCTTGCTTGCCTCTATATAAGGACTTGGCTGTAAGCACTAGGCGCCACTCTCGTTTGAAGCCCTTGTGGGCACTGTGACTCTGGACACTTTGAGAGTTCGCCCCTGCGCAGGTTAAACTTGGCCAATAAAGTAACATCTTTGGAACCCTGAAAGTCTCCGACATTTGTTCTCGTGGTTGGTGGATGCAACAACTTATAATTGTTGTAATAAAATAGCCAACTTGGTATGGTGATCAAGCTAAGTCCCTGAGATTACAACCAGAGAAAATGGGTTCTTCAGTACTGTCACAGGAACAGAACTGAGGGACATTCACATAGGAGGAATTTCAACCAACTGCAGCGAGATTTATTAGAGCAAAAGGTGATAGGAGACTCTCCGAAAGGCGCAGTGGGAGGCTAGAGGGTTGCGGTTGCCCCGAGGTCCTTGATAAGCTTCCATGTAATTCCTTGGGTTTGAAGAAGAGTTTTCATTCAAACTGTAAAAACTCTTTCCTGATTTTTCCCAAGTGTGTGTTTATGCACTCCCCCATCCAAATTTTCCCAAATTTTCCTAGGCTAGTTCCCTTCTTCTTTTTATGTTTGCTAGTTTGGCTGCTACTGCGCATGTACTTAGTAAACTGAATTCCCTCGCTGTTCTCCAATACTGCCACCCCTGGGAGCCACAGAAAGTCCCCAAAGTGACCAAAAAGCCATTCTTCCTGCCCACTGGGGTGTTTAGCTGTTTGGTGGAATGGTTTGGGTTTCTCCCCAGGGTGGTTGTAGAGCTGTTTTTGCAACTTAATCAGACTTAATCAGATATCTGATTCCATTTGCACCCTCATCTTTTGTTAATGTTTAACTGACTACTCTAACATTTCCCTTTCAGAAACTCTGGACACTTGAAATCTTTCAACAATTTTTCTTAATTATTTCCTTGAAATTTTTTTTTTCTGTTCTGGAGTTTGGCCAGCACTAAGGCACTAATGGCACTAACTCAGTCTTTGTTATCTCTCTCCTTGACTAGGGTGATTTAATCTACTCACTTTCTGGTTTGGGAGCAGAGGTATAAACAATCTGCTCCTAAGATTCCTTACTTAGGGAAAATAAGGTCTTGGGGTTTATTAGCGGGCTGTTAATTGGTGGGCCTTGTTTAAATATCTTGTCTTAGTTTCTCTCATTCTACTTGCCAAATAATTTTTCTAAATTCTTACTATCTTGCTTCAAAATCAGAGAACAATTTTTTTCTTGAAAATTCAAAGAAAATATGAATAATATTTATAAAATAAGAAAGGTGAATTGACATTGATATAAGATAAAACAGCTGGGTGGTATTAAAATAAAAGAAAATCCTACTATGCTAGGTGAATTAAGCCACTCA
This sequence comes from Sturnira hondurensis, assembly GCF_014824575.4. Lineage (NCBI taxonomy): Eukaryota > Metazoa > Chordata > Mammalia > Chiroptera > Phyllostomidae > Sturnira > Sturnira hondurensis. The sequence continues at coordinate 18,968,946 of NW_028073511.1, read as the reverse complement.
GTGAAAGAAAAATACCACGTGATCTCACTTATACATGGAATCTAATGAACAAAACAAACTAATGAAGAAAATAGTAACAGAAGCTTAGATACATCAAACAGACTGACAGCTTCCAGAAAGGAGGGGAGGGACAGGATGAAAGATGGTGAAGGGATTAACCAAAGAACATTTATGCTCAACTCAAAGACATGGACAACAGTGTGAGGATTGGCTGGGGATGGGGAGAGGGTAGGGCTGGGTGGAGGTGGGGAAAGGAAGAAAAAGCAGGAGAAAGTGTAAGAACATAAACAAAAATAAAAGGAAGGAGGGCGGGAAGCAAGGAAGGAAGAAGATAAGGAAGGAAGGGAAAGGAAAAGGAAGGAAGGGAAAGAAAGAAGAAAGAAAAACAAGCAAGCAAGAAAGAGAGAGAGAAAGAAAGAGAGAAAATCATAACCTGAGTCAGCCCAGTTCTTTAGGAGGAACAGATAAGAGAAACAGTATTGTTCCATTTTGGGGAATCTCAAGAAGAACTTTGTAGAAGGGAATAAATAATTCTTTGTTGTCTCAATCTGAGGAAAGATTATAAATTGAAATATTTATTTTATGTTTTTATTGATTTCCCTCAAAGTTCAAATCCTTATTTTGGGAATATAGAGAAATATAAGATTTATAGATATTAATAAGTCCTTATGTATAGACTGATATACTTTTCAATGGTTTATAATCACAATTATATGCTATCAGTCTGGGTGTTTTAGGAAAATATCTGTTGGGGGGTTGTTGACAAGGGCTGTGAAAGAATTCACTAAGAGAAGAACGTGCAGTGAGCAACGTTTAGCCACCTGTCAAGAATGGAAAGGGGCAAGGTGTGGAGAGAAACCCCAGCACTGTGGAGTGGGGACTTGGAAGGTTGATGGGATTATAACTGGATTATGAAAGGGCGGGGGCATTGCTGTTGTGTGGCCCCTGGCCTGTTAGAGGTGTTGAAACTCGGGAGGTTTCTGGAGGTTTAGGCAGGTTTGCATAAACTGTAGTTTGTTCCAGTGTTATCTTTTGCCTGCAGCTGGGGATGGGATGATTGTTAGTCCTGTTCTGTTCTTGCTTTCCAGTAATTTCCATTCCTGAAGACAAAAACTTAGAAGAGTAAAATGGTAGCATGTTTAATAAGATCCCAGGCCTGCTTGGCAAATAGTGCCAAAACAGCAAATGACATTGGCTTTATCCTTTCAGTAACTATTATAGTCACTACTCAAAACTCAGGATCAGTAAATTTGGAATATTTTTTTATTCACAGTGTTGCTAAATATTTCTGTTTGTAGTAATATTCCTTGAACTATATTATAATATTAGGCAAATGCAGACATTTCTTTCTTAATAAAAAGTTCATCATTTAATTTCTACCTCTTAAAATCCTACCTTTTTGTGAAAATATCCATGCTCCTTTACAAACCTTTATTTTTTTTTAATCAGCCAGCCTAACAGCACATTTTGTAGGAAATTTTATTTTCTTGGCTTGTTTCTGGCTTTTGAATAAGTTCCATCTGCTACCTGTCCTTATATTCTTTTCCTGAGTAACTCCTGTGTGTTGCTGAGGTTGTGCATTACCTTCTATATCATTCTGAAGTGTTTTTATACCCTTTAAGGTAGGTGGAAGTGTCTTCCAATTTTCCTGTGATGACTTGTATAAGTCCCCATGGCAAACCATGATTTTCTAAACCACAGTGGCAGTGTTAAAAAAGGAAAACTTGAATATTAGAGCCTGACACAATGCAACTAATACTGTGCACTTAGACATTTCCAGTGGTGTTTTGTCTAATTTTTACTATAATAATAATATTGTAAGTTAGGAAATCTCTTCTGGTAATGTCATAGTTGTGGGATCTAAATATATACATTCATACTTTTTCTCTGACCTTTAAAATTCTTCTTGCTGGGCTAATCATCAAACTAACATGGATGGATTAGCAGGAGAAAGTAAAAATTTTAATGAATACTTGTGGGGAATTTATACAGGCATGAAAATTCCAAAGTCAGTGAGACAACATGGGGTTCACAAGACATTTTAGGAGAAAATGAAGAGAATGGGGTCTTCCATTTCAGAAGTGAGAACGGGCAATTTACAGGAAACTTGCAAGCATGAGGTATCTACCTAACAGGCTCCTGCAGGAGCCCTTAATTTACTATACTTAATTTAAAGGAAGCTAAGGGAACATTCTAGGATCTCCTTCCTGAAGCAAATTTCTCTGTCTGAATCTCTTGTATAGGAAAGAGACAGGGTTAAAGATTCTTTCTGAGTTTTATATTTTTTAGTAAATAGCTTAAAATCAATACATCAGGGCTCTCTTCAGCAGCACATATACTAAAATTGGAACAATGCAGAGAAGATTAGCATGGCCCCTGCCCAAGGATGACATGCAAATTCATGAAGTGTTCTATATTTTTATGCACCCCAATGTTCATAACAGCACAATTTACAATAGCCAGGCACTGGAAGCAGCCTAAGTGTCCATTAGCAAATGAGTGGATCAAAAAACGATGGTACATTTATGTAGTGGAATTGTATGCAGCAGAGAGAAAGAAGGAGCTTATACCCTTTGTAACAGCATGGATGGAACTGGAGAGCATAATGCTAAGTGAAATAAGCCAGGCAGTGAGGGACAAATACCATATGACTTCACATTTAACTGGTATATAAATCAACAAAAGAAAAAGCAAACAAAATATAGCCATAGTAATTGAGATTAAGAATGATCTAATAATAGCCAGAAGGGAGGCAGGGAGGGAACAGTGGGGAGAAGGGTTTTCAGGAACTACTATAAAGGACTCATGGACAAAACCAAGGGGGGCTGTGGAAGCAAGAGAGGGAGGTGGGTTTTGCTGGGGTGGGGAGAAAATACAGATAACTATAATAAAATAATTTAAATGAAAATCAATTATGCCAAAATAGCAGCTTCAGCATGGCAAATCTTTGGTTCCTTTATAGGCAATGTTCTAACTTTTTTGTAGTGCTCATCCAAGGAAATAATATACCTATGAATGCTTTTCCTTTATATTGATGTATACCTTGCATACATAAATCCATATTCTTAAAACCCCTTGTTTCTTTTACAATGTACATGACATCCCCTATTGCCACATACATGTATGTATGGCATCTCCTCAAATGGAGAAAATATCTTATTTATTATTATATATGTTATTCACCAGTGTACTTTCCCAAAATGACTAGTCTAATGCCTTGCATTTGGTACTTGGTGAATATTTGTCCAGCTGAACCAAATCTCAAGTTGAATATGGGTCAATCATCAGAATTTATAGTATTTGTCTTTCACCCAGAGCAAGTTAGGTTATAGAGTCACAAATTCATCCAGGTTGTCCTCAAATGAAATAAAAAAAATGAGAAGAGAATGTTTTTTAAGATAATAGTGTTTTAAGAAAATTGAGTTTTTGTTTTTATTTTCCATTTTGGCCTACTTGTATTAGAGCCAGGTAATATTTTACCCAGAAGAATGTTTAGAGCTTTTAATCTCAGTTTATTTTTTATTGTCTCCATCTACTGCTTGACAACTTTCTGTTATATAGCACTTTGTCATGCAATCAAATCTCCAATTTCCTTTTTAGCTTTCATATAGCTCAAAGAGTCAGAATGATAGACCTACAAAAGGGTCAACTACATGGCAGGCATTAAACAAGAAGCTCTGAAACAAGGTACTCAGTCTAGATTTCCCAGAAAGGCAATGGTTTAGAACCTTGTAAACATTAGTAAATATATAATTTTTTCCTTTGGAATATAACTGCTACTTACTAGTGGAAATCCTCATTTTCTATGACTTCATATACTGTATTTAAATATGCCAATGCTATCACAAAGTAATAGTTTGGAATAATTTGTTACCTTTTCAATGTCAGTAAATGTATAAGGCAATACAGTAAAATAATTCCATTTTGTCCACAACTGATGGCCCATCCATCCACTGGTTACACTAATGTTGTCAAGGGTTTTCTTCTGTATATTTTTGGCAAATGAATTATGTGTTTTTTTCATTTCATATTTTTAAACAAAGTTAAAATGTAATAGGATGAATTAAATACATTTTCTCTTCTGAAAACAAGTGTTTCTATATTAAATCCGGTTTAATCAGTTATTTATTATTTGTGATGTCATTACACTGTACTGATGACCTTTCTATATTATATGATTAATAGCAAACACATAAATTACCATATGCTATTGCATATAGCTCATTGGAAAATCATCATTAATTTAACAAAATTTAAGTTTGTCATACATTTTCTAAAGCAAAATGTTTTATCAAAAACACTGCAAATTCCCTTTAAAAAGATTTTATCAATTATAAATTCTGGTCATTAACTAGTTGTATACTTTTATACATGTCACTTATTTATTTTTCTGTGATAGGTGGTATAAAGTATATAAATACAATTAATGTACACTTCCTTTACATCAATAAATAAGTAACTACAAAAAATTTGCATGAGGGAAGATAGATGTGGTAATGTAAATGACATTATAGATAACCATCCAAGTGACTAAAGTGAATCAATTAGCCTCCTATAGCTAAAAAGGAGCTAAAAGTTGTACAGAAAAGACCTACTGACAGTTTGGATGACATGTAAAAATCTATGTGACAAACACTAAGGCTAATCAGTACTATCTTTTGTTACACTGAATGACAGGAGCCAAGAGATGTTGGCCTCAAGAAAGTCAGGTGGAATCACAATGGAAGGAACTCAAATGTACCTGGCAGTACTTAGCAGTCTCTTGACAACCTCCTTCACACTCATCATCACATCCTGAAAGTACCTTTAGTCAAACTTTTAATTGGACTTTTAAATATAAAAATAAATTAAGTGACAACAAATATCACCAGTATTTCAGAAAATTCTGTAACAAGGGAAAAATAAGAAATCAACTACCCAAACAAAACAAATGTGAAAGGAGCAGAAACATTGCTGGAGTAAGAAAGACAGCATTTTTCTCAGTATTGTGCAGAATGTATATAGTAATAATAATGCAAAGGCATGCTAAAGATTCAAATAAACCTGAATTGGAATTACCCACTGAATTCAGGGATAAGTAAATGAAGACTCAAAACAGTGGTGATTCTCATTTACCATAACAGGATGTCAATAAATAAGCTCTAAATTTTCTTAGTTAAAACTTTTTTAAAATGGGGGAAAAGGTGCAGGGAATAAGAAGCATAGTCATTAGGTACAAAATATATGGGAGTGGGGTTAAGAATAGTATCGGAAATGGAAAACCCAAAGAACTTGTATGTACAACCCATGGACAGGAGCAAAAGGGGGGATGCTAGAGGGAGGAGGTGTGCAGGGCAGAGGGGAATAAATGGGAAAAATATGGGACAACTGTAATAGTATAATCAATAAAGTATACTTAAAAAAAAATATAGCCATTGCTGGTGTGGCTCAGTTGGTTGAGTGTCATCCCCTACACCCAAAGGTTGGGGTTTCAAGTGCTTATCAGGGCACATACCTAGGTTGCAGGTTCTATTCTTGGTCAGGCACATATGGGATCAACCAATCAATGTGTCTCTCACATCAATGTCTCTCTCTCTCTCTGGTTCTCTATCTCTCTCCCTTCCTCTTTCTCTAAAATCAATAAACATACTAATTAAAAAATAACATAAATAGAAGTATATTATTTAGAAATATGGAGGCATGATCCACAAGATACCAGTGAGAGTTTTTACTTGCTAGGGGGACATTCATTAGTATATTAGTATTTAATACTAATTAATAATTTTTTATTTTTGTGATAAGTTAGGCTTATTATTAGAAGGCAAAATTGGTTTACAATTAAGAAAACAATTGGTGTATTTCACAAACAAATGAGAACAATCGTGCAGCCCACCTCAACAGGTAGAAAAAAAGTTTCTGTAAGAAGTCAGTTCTGATCAAATGCCTTACAAACTATTTATACAAGGAGACTTTTAATTTAATAAAGGGTATTTATAACAAAATCCAGAAATACCATCCTTAATGGGGAATGATGACAGTTTTCCTCTATATTTGAAGAAAGAAAAATGTGACAATATTCACTTCTTTTTAAATTGTCTTGAAGAGCCTAACTAACGCTGTAGGTCAAGAAAAAGGAACTATGAGAATTGGGAAGGAAGACATACAATGACAATTATATTTCAGATGATATGATTGAATACATAAAAATATCTTAATAAATTTTAGTAATATGTATTTAGTAAATATGTATATTCATCCATTTTTTCTAATACAAAATTTAATAAATTGAGTTACCTTAAATATGACTAGCACTATAGTTTAAAAGGATGAAATAACAAATTTTTTTGATGTTTAGCAATAAAGATAACATTACAAAAGTCACAAAGGCTGTAACTATTCTCATACAGTTTTTATTCTGGAAGATTACACTGATTAAACTCCAGATTTTGTCTTTTAGTGATGGCGTGGAGTGGGAAGGAGAAGAAAAAGGATTCATTTAATGGATATACAGTTTTTTTTGTCAAAATAGAGTAGCTCATCTTGTCATGAAATGGATCATTAATATTGTTAACATACTTCTAAAGGAACTTTGCAGAAATATTCCTTACAATTGATGAGCTTTTATCACAGTGAAATAATGATTAAAATGTCACAAACTGAAAATGAAAATATTTTCCTGACTGAATCAAATGTCAAATAAGAGACTATTTAACCTCCTTATGTGTCCCTGATTCGGTTGAGGTTTTATCTTTAATATTTTCTTGATTATCTCTTAGCCTTCTTTCAAGTAGAAAATCTAAGCAGAAATGTAGTTTTTAGAACATAGTTTTTTTTTCTTTAATTTGTTTAAGGCATAAGAAATAGGTAGGTATACCAGTGATTCTGCTGAGCAAAATTATAATAGTAATTCTCTGAAATGTGTGATAATTTTCTGGTACAACTCACTGATTTGTTATGTTGAAATAAGTGTCTGTATAGAACAGCTATTGCTAACTTAGGCAAAGCAATACTTATATATAGGAAGTAAACCTAGAAAAACGTAATAGTCTTTCAGCTATGATGAGATTCTTAGTTTTCTTGAGGTTCATTTTTAAAGAATCGACCATTATTTTTTTTTATGTCTTTATCGTAAAAAAATATACCCAGCCCCTCTGTGGGCCCTCTCAGGGTGGAGCTATTTTGGCAGCCTCCCATTCATTTGTAATGTAGCTTTAACAGATTAGGGAAAAACGGAAAAAAGGAGATGAGTCATCTACTGATTTCATTGCTTCTTCTTACTTTCATTACTGATGAAATGTAGATTAAGTGGGTTCCATCATTGAAATGATAGTTTCTAAAAAAAATGAAGAGAGTTATTTGGATCCTCTTAGACTGTAATGCTAATTATTTCAATCATTTATAAGTGAAATAATTTTCAAGATAACCTAACATACTGTCTATATTCCGTATCAAGTATCCTATTTTATCATATTCACTTAAAGAGTAATGTCCACAACTAATACTATTTCAACTAATTTTAGAATCACCAGAGTATGCTAGCGATGTTCTAACTTTTAACCCTTAGTAATATATCTACAGTTCAACTATTAGATGCTATGATTGTGCTGTCTATTTAGCAAAATTAATCTCCAGTATTTTAATTAAAAATGTAATGTCAATTCTTAAACCTTTGCATATTGTAATATTGTGTTAGATGACTTTAGCTTCTCTTTTATGTGGTTTTCCCAAGTCTTAAACCTTTTTGTAAAGGATTGACATTTATGTCCACTGATAAGTATTTTGGTCCGCATAATAAAATTTTCTGCATTCAGTCTCTGCCCCTGAATGCAGGTGAGAATAGAAACATTAAGCAGTAATAGTAAGGTTGATTTTTTTGTTTTTTTGTGTGTGTTGTTGGTGCTGTTCATGGTGATTATATTATATCCTTACATACTTTATATATAAGGATATATATATATATATCCCTATATGTTATATATACATATAATATATAAATCCTCTCATAAGGATGTTTGTGGTTTTGAGAGAGAGAAGAATGGCAAGAGAGAGGTGAGAGAAGCATTAATTGGTTGCCTCCTGTAGGCACTCTGACTGGGAATCGAACCCATAACCTCCATACATGCTCTGACAGAGCTGGAACAGCAGCATTTTGGTATACAGGATGATGCTCCAACCAACTGAGCCACCCAGCCAAGGGGCTTTGTATACACACACACAAACACACTCACATACTCCTAACCCAAAGACTTATGTGTGTGTGTGTGTGTATGTGTGTGTCTATATATTCCTAACCCAAGGATACATTTTTATTGATTTTAGTGAGTGAGGCAGACACAGAGAGAAACATCAGTGTGAGAGGGAAACATGGACTGTCTCCAGTACGTGCCCTGACCTGGGATCAAACTGACAGCCTAAGTATGAGCCCTGAAAAGGGATGGAATCTGCGCTGTCTTTGATTTATTGGAAGATGCTCCATCAACTGAGCCACCCAACCAGGGTGATTATTTTTTTTAGTTTCTTCTTTCCTTCTTCTTTTTGTTTTCTTATGGCCTCTCTTGAACTAGATGTTGAGCTCTGAGTTAGCAGTGCCAGATTCCACCATGTATCCCCAGATAGTCATCTTTTAATTAAAAACGTTAATTAATTATTTACCAAATAAAGAAAGAAATACATAAATGAATGAGTGAAGTTGTTATCTGTAAATTATGCACTAAACAGTATTATTTATAAATAAGCTTTCTTTTAATTTAATCTCTGAGTTAAAAATTAATTTTCTTATTGTACACATGAACTGATTATAATGTTTATTAAATAACTTGGCTAACACTTTAGTTATCCAATAGCACATTTACTTAAGCATAAATACACACTTAATAATATTGACTCAGACATTGTGTTAAAACTGATAGTTTGGTTAGGACTACTGGTAAATTTGTGTTGGGGATGTAGAGGAGATAAAGATGAGGCCATAAGCAGGCCTAATAATGCCATATGTCTTATATTGTGTATCTCTTTTTCCTTCTCATTGGGGCAAAAATCAATACTTAAATTTTGAATTTAACATTCAGAACCTCTTGTCCCTCCTGAATCATGCTTAACTCCTAGACAATAGGGAAGGCAGAACAGCAAATATCAGTTCTTCAGAAGACAACTTTATATCCCTTACAATATAAACAGAAATGAAATTTGTTAATGGCAAAAGTTTTTAAAAGTTGGTAAAATAATTGTTATATGATTTATGGCATTAATATATTTTGGTCTTAATGTAACTTTGAATGAAAAAGAGCATAAGCCTTAATTGAAAATTTATTTAATATGCATTAAATTATATATTTTAAATGATCTTCCAAATATAATATATTTATATTTTATTGTAATTCAAACTGCTTCCAGTAATGTTGTTTTAATAAAATTAAGTCTTTTATAGTGCTCTCTATTGATAAGATTAGAGTTGCTTTGGTTGAAATGGCACTACATACAGCCCAGGACATACGGTGCATACAGACCTACCCCAGTGAAGTACTTATTCCAGAATATATGTAAATTGTCTCAGTAATTATTCATTAAATCTAGTAAATTAATGGCATCCATGAATTCAATTTAAGAGTCTTAATAACTAATACATAAGCCTAAAATTACATTTCATATTGAAATTTTAATTTTGTTAAGACTAAAATTTCATTTGCATATTTGTAGAAAATGAGTTAAAAGAAAATTGAGTTTTATATATTATATTAGTTTTTACTGTTTTCATAACACATTTTTATACATATAGTGGTTTAAAACAAGACAATTTTTAGCACGATAATTATATAGGTCAGAAACCCATAAAAGTGTCATTGAGCTAAAATCAAGATATTGGGTGAAGCTACATTTTTTGGAAAATTTCCTTGCTTTTTCCAGCTTCTAAAGGCTTTCTTCATTCCTTGACTTGTGATCCCTCTCCTCCAGCAAGGTAATGTCTCTCTATACCTATTTTGGTCCTCACAGCTCTTTCTGATTACAGCTAGGAAAGGATTTCCATGTCAATTATTTAGTGGGTGATTAGACTTGATCTACCTGGATAATACAAGATTTTCTCCCCACCTCACAAACCTTAACCTTCCTCCTGTATGCAAAGTCTTTTTTTTTTTTTTTTTTTTTTGCCCTTTAAGGTAACATATTCACAGGTTTCTGGGGCTAAGGTATAGGTATCTTTGAAAGGCTCATTGCTTTCTACTATGCATAATATCCAACATAGTTTTTCTCTTTTGTATTTACTTTTTCGTTCTTTATAGGGCAATAGTCATAACAAGAAATGCATATTTTCTTTAAATTGTCATTATGTGAATGATACAGTCTTAACATGGGATTATACTTCAAGAGAAACAGTTTTGCATGTTTGGAAAATCTTAATGACTTTTGGTTTAATCTCTTCAGAGTATAACAGAGGAGTAAAAATTTTTTAAAACAATAAAAGTAATGAAAATTGACATCTTTGAGAGTCTGCATAAAGTCAATGTTACATTGGAAACTATATAATTCAAAGTATATAAGTATTGATTTGTTCCTTCATATAGGGAACATTTGATTCTTTGATATTAATGCTATGTATCTACCAACACAAGTTTCCAGGAATTCATATATAAGTCAAGTTCCCTACTTTTTAGAACATTTATAATGGTGAGATGTATAGGTATGTTAATAAACATTTTTCAAATAGTATGCCAAGTTCTATAACTTAAGTGTGCATAATTTGCTGCCTGAAAACTGAGCAAAATTGGTCATTATCCTTGGGCAGCAGAGCGAATAGAAATTAAAAATAGTTCTCAGGTTGATATACTTTTCTTACTGTTGTAGATGAGGTCTTGCTAAGATCTAGCTCCCTGAAGCCTCTCAGAGTACTGAACACACAGTAGACGTTCAACGTTTACTTGTTGTGAAAGTAGATTATGGTTTAGGTTATAGAGAAGAACCTAATATTAACAGATTATTTTCCAAGTGCTGAAGACTCACACATTGCTGCACAGAGCAGCCGTGTATGAAAAAGAAAAAAGTTGCTCATTATTTTGATGAAGATTTAGAAGATCACAGATTACGTGGCTTATCCCACATAAGGTGCTGAGCAATTAAAGGGCAAATTCAGGATTTTGGTAATTCTTTGGCAAATCAATATTTATCTAATTCCAAAAATCAGTTTATTTTTACTGCACTTGAATTAAAATTCTTGTATGATAACAATTACGCTCCTGGAAAGACTCTCATATAGCTCTTTCCCTCCTCATGGTAAATACATATCCCCACGGAAAAAATCCATTCCAGGGTTCAAATCGGTGCTTTATATTTAGCATATTAGCACCAACTAAGAGAAATTTGTTCAGTATTACCTCCTTCAGTTTGCATAAAGTAAACATTTTTATTTTAAAACTATAACCCTAAATTTCTTTTAAAGGGTATATAGGTTACCTGAAGGTTTTGATTTACTTATTGTCTGTTAAAATTGATAAATGCTATAGAATACCTACATATTTACTGCAATGAAACTCTGAAATTATTTTTTGTGGAATTTATGCATAAAATGAATTATGAAAAGTATCTAAAATGAAGAAGAAGAAGAAGAAAAATGTGTTAAAATCTTAGGACTTTTAATAAGTAGCATACTTTGAGAACTGGATATTCATAAACTCCAGGGTAAAAAAGAGATTCGTGAATAAATCCAATTAATAACATATTTATTGGTTCCTGCTATATGCCAGGCAAGTATCTGTGTACTACACATCTGATCAGATAAAAAAGAGACCATATTCAACATGTGCATGTGTGTGCATAAATGTGTATTTGTACATATAAACTATCAGTTCGTGCTCATGAAAACTGAAATTTATTTTGGAGTGATTTAGAAATTTAGTATCAAAGAGTATCCACTGAACAAAACACTAAGGGACTGATCCAGCTAAGTGGGGTGATTCAGAGAAAGCTCCATGGGACACATGAATTTGACATTTTGGCTTGTCTCTTGTCACTGATGATAAAGTGGTCAAAGAATCAGAAGATAACTGCAATTGATACATCGGTGTAAAAGGTAAAAATTATAAATAGGAGCAATGAGATAACTGGCATAATCAGTCCTGTTTTAAGGTTTGAAATGAATTTGGAAATGTATGTGAAACAAAAGGATTACCTTCCTTCACGCACTTGTCTACATAACTTTAAAGCAAAAAATATTCTAGAATTTTTACTAAAAACGATAAAAAATTAGCACTAGTAGTGAACTTTGCCATGGTAAACATGAGAAAATATCCAGTTATTGCCTTTTTGTTCACAGGGACCTTTAGGTCACATACCATTCACCCTCACAACAGGCTCTGTGAAGCCAGAGGAACAACTTGGTGACACAAACTTTCTGAAATATAAATTCAGAGCTTACAAGCACACGTGCTTCCATATATATATGATATGTAAACACAGACATTTTAAGAAAAGGAATCATTGTTGTGTTACAGAGATCACAAAATAAATCTGTGGTATTATAAATAATAACACTTTGCTTTCTCATAATTCTCTGTATATCTGCTTCTGTGTTTCACTTATCACTGATTTTCGTGCAGGAATAATGCTTTATGTGCTTTCTGCTTTAGTTTTTATTTTGTTAGTCATGCCTCATTCAGTTTGATGTTATCAATATTGACATTCAGAAATGTTTAGTTCTTTGAAAGCATCTATTGATGAAATTTCTGTTTGTGATTCAACGTTATTGACTTTGTTATAAAAGTGCACAATCTAATTTTCTGTAATTATTTGATCAATGTTTCCTTTAGTAGGAAAATTGGTTTCTAGATTTCTGTATGAAATGATTTCAATAGCTGGGTATATTTATCCATTTGCATTAGAATAACTTTAGGTTTATAAAACTAAAATGCCTTTTTTGTTTGTAATTTAAGGGAGCCCTCATATACTTCTGGTGGGAATGCAGACTGGTGTAGCCACTATGGAAAACAGTATGGAATTTCCTCAAAAAACTAAAAATGGAACTGCCTTTTGATCCAGCAATTCCACTGCTGGGAACGTACACTAAGAACCCTGAAACATCAAAGGACCTGTACACCCCAATGTTCATAGCTGCATTATTTATAAAAGCCGAGAGCTGGAAAGAGCCTAAGTACCCAAGAGTAAATGAGTGGATCAAAAAGCTGTGGTACATTTACACAATGGAATGCGACACAGCACAAAGAAAGAAGGAACTCCAATCCTTCTTGACAACATGGATGGAATTACTGGAGACCATTATGCTGAGTGAAATAAGCCAGGTGGTGAAAGATAAATACCATATGATCTCACCTAGAAGTGGAACCTAATCAACAAAACAAATGAGCAAAATAGAACCAGAGACATGGGAATAAAAACAACATGACAGCAACGAGAGGGGAGGGGGAAGGGGATAATAAGGAAAGAAGGGGAAGAGTCAAGTCAGGGAACATGTATAAAGGACACGTGGACAAAGACAATGGGGGGATTACTGAATGTGAGAGGGGGTGGACAGGGCAGGGGAGAGCAATGGGAGGGAAAACTGGGACAACTGTAATTGGACAACAATACAGAAAGATTGAGAAAGAAAAGAATGATATCAACCACAATTTAAAAAAAGAGTTATTTTTTTTAAGTTTTAGAGAAATATAATGTTCAGTGCATTTCTATGTTTAGGTAGAGAATTAATTCTGTGCTCCTTTTTGTTAAAATTATTTGTATGTTTAGTTAATAATCTTAAAGTTAAAATGTTATTCTTCAGTAAATGCTAACATAGAGAAAAGTCTGTTGTAAAATGTGTACTTGTTCTCTTTCCAGGTTCTAATAGAAATATATTATTTTGAATCTTGGTGGAAAAATAATCTGTACTACCATAACTTTGAAAGCATTCTCTGCATTTGTTTTTACTCACCTTTTCTTTTGTTGAATGAATTAGTATGTACCAAGACTATACCATAACAAACTTTAACTGATCATTTTATCTTATTTAAGGGAACTATGCAAAGTTACTCTTAACATTTCTTTATGTTCAAGTTAGCAAAGAAATAGCATTACCATAGATTCTCTTATGGAAGCATAGTGACTATTCAGGCTCAGTAATAGTGTCACAGACTAGTTATGTGACTTTGTATGCCTGAGTTTCGTGAATGAAATGATAAAATTGATACTCATGGAACTTAATAAGTAATAGATAAATAGCATTTTCATTAAAATATAAATATGTTAGAGTGTTATTTTTCTCACACATTATCATTATGAGAGGAAATACAATTTTGTAAATTTTATGGAATTTCTACTATGTACCAGGCAATGTGCTGATATTTTTACATTTGTTAAAAGTTAAGAGAATTCTAAGTCTATCCTAAATCACTAAAAAATCACTGAATGTGAGACCTTTGTTTGAGAAAATTCTGTTCCCAAATAACACTGCACAGACCCATGAGATTCTCTGTTTTAAATTTTTAAATATATTTTATTGATTATGCTATCACAGTTTTTCCAGTTTTTCCCCCTTTATTTCCCTCTGCCCTGTATCACCCCCTCCCACCAGCATTTCACTACCTTAGTTCATGTCCATGGGTTCTACAAATAAATTCTTTGGCTTCTCCATTTCCTACACTATTCTTCACCTCACTTTGGCTATTTTGTACCTACCATTTATACCTCTTATTCCTGGTATATTTTTTCCTCATTCTCCCCTCTACCCCTTTCCAGTGATTTTCTTAGCTAAGTCCCTTTAATATTTCCTATAATAAGGGCTTGGTGATGATAAACTCCTTTAACTTGACCTTATCTGGGAAGTACTGTATCTGCCAAGCTATCTAAATGAGAGCTTTGCTGGATAGAGTCATCTTGGTTATAGGTATCCTTTCAAGACTTCAAATACATCTTTCCAGCCTCTTCTTGCCTGCAAGGTCTCTTTTGAGAAATCATCTTATAGTTTTACAGGCACTCCTTGTGGGTACCTGTCTCCTTTTCTCCTCCTGCTTTAAAAGTCTCCTCTTATCTTTAATCTTGCATAATGTAATTATTATGTGTTTTGGTGTCTTCTTCCTTTGGTCCAACTTCATTGGGGTTCTCTGAGATTCCTGGACTTCCTGTAAGTCTATTTCCTTTGCCAGAGTGGGGAATTTCTCTTTTATTATGTTTTCAAATAAGTTTTCAATTTCTTGCTCTTCCTTTTCTCCTTCTGGCATCCCCAAGATTTGGATGTTGGAGCATTTCAGATTGTCCCAGAGTTCCTAAGCCTCTCCTCATTTTGAGTTCTTGTTTCTTCATTCTTTCCTGATTGAAAGTGTATTTCCTCTTCTGCTCCAAATTGTTCATTTGAGTCCCTGTTTTCTTCCCTTCACTATTGGTTCCCTGTATATTATTCTTTATTTCACTTTTCATAGCCTTCACTCTTCCCTCTGTTTTGCAATCACACTCAACCATTTTTGTAAGCATCCCAATTACCAGTGTTTTGAATTCTGCATATGATAGGTTAGCTATCTCTTAATCATTTGGTTCTATTTTTTGTCCTTTGATCTGTTCTTTCATTTGTGCCATATTTTTCTGTCTTGATGTGCCTGTTACATAGTAAGGGGTTAGAGCTTTATGTATTCACCAAGGTGGGGCAACTCATGTCTCTGTATTGTGTCACTGTGGGTGGGCAGGGGGGGGGGTTCTGAAAAGGAACAATGCTACTTGGTTGGTTTTTACCCCACTTTCAGTCATTTCCACCACTAACCACAAGCAAATTGGACCCTTCTGGTGCCAATTCCTGTGTAGATGGGTTTGTGTGCACTCTAGGACGCTGTTTCTCCAATGAACACTCTTGTGAGGCTGGGAGTTTCTCTCACTACCACGACCCCAATAGAGTTTTACAGTCTGAGTTTTTGATGCTTTATTTCCCCACACTAGGACCAAGGCTTGTGTGATCACTCTTACTCTCCATTGGTTCCTTCCAGCTTATCAGCATGCAAATGTGGGACCACCTGGTCTGTCAGCCATTGCCTTGCAATTTGTCCTCTCTACCTCAACTGCCCACCCCTCCTACTGGTCTGGCTGAGTGTTTCTTCTCCTTGGTTGTCAGACTTCCATGCTGTTCAATTTTCTGTCATGTCTTGTTCTTTTTTTTTTTTAATTTTAAATTTGTTGTTGTCCTTCTTTTGGTTGTGCTAGGAGACAGAGTGTATCTACCTAGGCTTCCATCTGGCCAGAAATCACATTCAAGAGTTTCTCAATGAAGTTGGCTATTTTTGTTTAACTGACATTGGAAAAATAAAGCAAAAACCAACTGTATACATATATACATAATTAAATGTATGTGATTTTAAGAAATGTGATCTATTCTAGGGTTAGTTTTATTCATAGTGTACTATCATATATACTAGCTTAATAACTTTTAAAAGTCATGGTCAGCCCTGGCTGGTGTAGTTCAGTGGATTAGGCACCTGCCTGTGAACCACATGATCGCAGTTCGATTCCCAGTCAGGGTACATGCCTGGGTTGCAGGCCAGTTCCCAGCAGGGAACTCACGAGAGGAAACCATACATTGATATTTCTCTCCTTCTTTCCTTCCCTTCCCCTCTAAAGATAAATAAATAAAATCTTTTTTAAAAAGTCATGGTGATATTAGATTATATGTTGTTAGTGTTATTTTCAATATTCTCATCGAAAAAAGTTGATGAATAAATACATTTACTCTTCTTCCTTTATTTCTTTCTTCTACTTTGAATTATTATAATTGATTTCTTTAGAACCAATCACTGCTCTGTGTATTAGGGATAGAGCAATGGGTAACCATAAAGTCTTTGTGAAGCTAACATTCTCCCTTATAGTCATGGGTCCCTTTCTATTCATCTGTCATTTGGGGAAAGAGAACAGCAGCCTCTTACCTACTTCATCTAGAAAGAGACAAATCACTTTTGTTTACATTTCATTGTCAAGAATAAGGTTCAAGCCACCACCTAGGACATGGGGGAATGTGTTTGAACTTCACAGCAGATTCCTAGCAAAATAAGACCCTGCAGAGAGAGAATAAGATGTATACAGTCAGCTAACTGTCCACCAGGGTGATAAACAAATCTCTGTTCCATTTTTGTTCTCAAACACGGAGCATACGTCCTTTCCTCAGATAATACACTGCAATTACCTCTAATAACAGCATCCAGTTTCAATCCAGGTCCTGAGGAGTCTTCTCTGTAAGATTTGGATGTAGTTTCTCTCAAGGCAGAAATTTGGGAGCTAAAATAAATAAGTGTCTGCCATTCCAAAATTCCAAATGTATAGGACTGGAGCTTGGAGAAGATAAAACTACAGTTAAAACAAAAACAAACAGCAACAACAAACTTGAGAAAAGCAAGGAATTTTCTCGGCCCCACAGGCTTAATTACTTCGTAGGGATGACAGAGCCTGTGCTGAGTGGCAGGGCAAGGACGACAGCTCTCCTTTTCAGGTTCAGCGTGGTTCCTGTTTTCTGGCAGAAATCCTCTTATCCACTTCTCTGTGAGTCCTTGCTCTGCTATGTCAAGGTGAACATCTCCGCCTCAGTATGCTCTTCTCTGACAACATGTGAAGGTCAAGTAGACAAGTATGCCTTTATGAGGGACTGCAAATGTTTCCACTCAGCTTCTAGCTTAGCAATCTTAATGTTTGAGACTTGTTTCAATGCTCAAAAGTCAAAAGTTTATTTTTAAACATGATAAAAAAGAGACATGACTAGCATTCTGGTTTCAAACTTTTTTGCGTAGATCTATAGTTTCAATTAGTGCATGTTCAGTCTTGACTGCTATATCGGAAACTGCTTCATTTATCTCCAATGTCAACTGCTAAGCCTAGAATACAGCTCATCTTTACTTAAAAAAACCCCACATTTTATTTTTATTTATTAGAATTCCAGGTAATTCTACACACAGGATAATGAAAATTCTGAATTCTTAGCAATTTAACATACCTACCTTTATTTTGTTCTTATAACACACGCTACAAAAAGTGCTACTGGTGAAGTGGGCTTCCACTTGTCTATTTTTGAAAAAAACAACTCTTTCATATTGTGTTTCAGTCCTTTTCATGGTCCTCAGAGTGCTCTCCATTACGTGGGATGTAGGGAAAATGTCTCGGGGGAACACTCGTTTGTTAACTCAGAAGAGACACAAAAGGACAATGTTCATTNAATTTAACATACCTACCTTTATTTTGTTCTTATAACACACGCTACAAAAAGTGCTACTGGTGAAGTGGGCTTCCACTTGTCTATTTTTGAAAAAAACAACTCTTTCATATTGTGTTTCGGTCCTTTTCATGGTCCTCAGAGTGCTCACCATTACGTGGCATGTAGGGAAAATGTCTCGGGGGAACACTCGTTTGTTAACTCAGAAGAGACACAAAAGGACAATGTTCATTTACTACAAACAATTATGTAGTTGCATCTAGATAAAGCAGGGATTAAGGGTGTTATCAGAGGCTGGCATGCTCTTTCAAACAACAATCTTATTTACTGAAAGTGGAGTCTGCATCCCAGATCAATTTGTTTTTGAAACATGAGTAAAGAAGCTGTAATAATAAAAATTGAGATAACAAAGTATTAAGGCATGTTATGTACTATGAAGCATAACAAAGTTGGTTAAATGGGTTGTGGTAAAGCAGGTGTTATTTTATCTTATAGAGGGTAGAAACTTGAAGGAAGGGCAAGAGGGGTGACCCATTTAGGAACTTGGGGAAATGACTTCAGACAGAGAAACAGCAAATTCAAAGCCCTTCAGGCAAGACATGCTTAGAATACTGAAGGAGAAACAAGAAGCTATTTTAGTTGAAACAGTCAGTGAGGTGAGTATGAAAAAATATTGGTTAGAGATGGGTAGGTGTTGATCATGTAGCATCTTGCAGCTGGTGTTACAAATTTGGGGGTTTGCTTTGAGTGAAATGGGAATTTACCAGAGAATTTTAAGCAGTTACAAAAGTTACATTGCAGGAAACCTTCCCAGAAGTTTCAAACCAGAAAATTAACATTGATACAATATCATTGACTAATTCCAAAATCTTATTCAACTTTTTTCTATTCCATCATACTGTTCTTTTTCTGGTCTAGGATCTAATGCAGAAGTGTGCATTGCCCTTACTTATCATGTCTCCTTAACATCCTTCAATCTGGGGCAGTTCTTTATTTTACTTGTTTTTCACAGGTTTGATATGAATCTCTTTGATGTTTCTTCAGATTAGATTGAGTTTGTATAATTTTAGAGGAATATAAGAAAGGGAATTCTTTGTTCATCCTGGGGTATTATATTGATACGTCTTCTCACTTGTAGTATTAACTTAGGGTATTTTGTTGAGGTGGTACCTGCCAATTTTCTAAACTATATATATATATTTATATTTATTTATAATTAATTACTATTGTTGGAGTGATATTTTGAGACTAGAAAATGTCCTGGAATCCTTATACTTTTGATCACCCAATATAACATCTCTCAATTATTCTTGTCTACAAAAATAGTGATCATGGTGTTTGTCAAATAGTGAATTTCTGTGTGCATCATTCTTTCCGTATTTATTAATTTAAAACCTACTATTGGGAAGAACTCTCCTTTCTTCATCATTAACTCACTTGCTTTATTATTTACACAAGCAACTTTCATGCATTGTGCAGCAAGAATTTTTAAAACATACAGTGCCTTTTATTTAGTGAGGGGCACTAACCTCTTCTCTCTTAGATTGGCAAATAAAAAATGACAACAGCTAACCCAGCAATAGCTGTCCAGTGTGAATGAATCAAAATTATACCTATTTTTCTCAGATTGGCAAAAAGATGTGTATATTTTGAATGTGGTGTAGAATTTTAGTAATTCGTTTACATGTACCATGAGATGAGTAAGGTCGAAAACTGCTGATTTATACCAATATGTAGTTGTGGATATTTTAGTCTCTGCATTATAGTCCATAAGCAAAATGCTTCAAAAGAACTCTTATTTGGCCATTGAAAGATTCATTCTAGTGACTCCTCTATCTTTTAATGTGCCCCAGTCATTTTTAAAGCATTTCCTTACTTACTGGTACCACAAGGTATACCAGACTCATCTTGCACAATTGGCAACAGTCCTAGAATGAAAAGCTCATCTAAGAAGGTTGTTTCTTTTACTGGGAAGTGGTGTTTAGAAACCAATGTCCAGGTGTTAGGTGTCCTCATTAATGGCAGGATGTCATTTTTTGTAAGGATCCTTAGTGAACAGAGGTACAAAACATATACACACAGACACATGAACAAAACTTCTATGTTTATATTATTTAAGGAAAGTAAAACCTAGTGTAATTGATGTGTTGTGTGCACAAAATAGTGAAATGAGGTGGGTTAAATATATCAAGGTCTTGTACATCATGGCAAGTCTGGATTTAACTGTAAAAGGAATGAGAAGCCATTGAAGGGGGGTAAGCAAGCGAAGCACATGATATGCTTCATGGTAACAAAAGGTGATTCTACCTGAGTAAAGAGGATTAGAATTAGGATCTGCTGGAGCGTGATCTTTAAAATAATTAAAGAGTGGAAAAGAAAAGCAGGAAATATTGTAGGAAAGGGGTGGGGAGTTGCTGAGGCATGCAGTTTCTACTTGGAGATGTTACGTTCATACGACAGCCCAAATTCATAAGTCTTCCTTCCTGCGGCAAGGGGGAAAATAACAACTTTAGGAGAAAGATGAGTTAACCTGCAGAAATAAACGCCTTGAGAGGTTTTTGTCATTTTGAGTAAAAGTTTTGTGACTGGCCTTGTATTGGAAAAATAGTTCAAATGTCTCCTTGTATAAATTAGAGTTGACTATGTGGAGTAAAGCCTAGCGAGGGAATGGTAGAAGGCTTTTACTCAAATTACACAAATAAACAGCTGAGACAAATCCAATGAATCATGACGTTCATTGTCCCAGCTGAGCCCTCTATTTGAACTTGAAGAGATGAATATTATGGAAGATATGGCAACAATGCCCAGATCTCCAACTACTGCTTGAGGACTAATGGATAGTCTCAGAAAAAAAAACAGATACAGAAAAAGTAAAGTGTATCTGCATTATACTTGGGCACATGAAATGGGTTTGCTAAATTCATACAATACCAAATAATCCACATAGTTATTTTTCAAAAATATAAAACAAGAAAAAGAAAGATTTCAAAAAAGTTTATATGGAAAGAATTTTTTCTCATACAAAAAATCCTCCAAGGAACATCATTTTTCATAACAAAAGTATATAGTTTCTTAGACAAGAGGGGGAAAAGTAAGAATGTTAAAGAAAAAAGAAAAAATCAGTTGTACAATTATAAATGACATAATGAAACATTGCACAATACTGATTAGCTTGGTAAAAAAAAGGAAAATATATTTAAATCAATAATATGATAAGAACAAAGAAGGAAAATATATATACCTTATGCCTAATTTTGTATGTATGTTTTTATAGTTTGTGTTCCTAACTCCAATTATGAAAATATAAAAGGTTGTGGATTCATAGGCTCATTCANAAAGTATAGTTTCTTAGACAAGAGGGGGAAAAGTAAGAATGTTAAAGGAAAAAGAAAAAATCAGTTGTACAATTATAAATGACATAATGAAACATTGCACAATACTGATTAGCTTGGTAAAAAAAAAGGAAAATATATTTAAATCAATAATATGATAAGAACTAAGAAGGAAAATATATATACCTTATGCCTAATTTTGTATGTATGTTTTTATAGTTTGTGTTCCTAACTCCAATTATGAAAATATAAAAGGTTGTGGATTCATAGGCTCATTCATGTGCTATTTTTCTTGTAAAATATCTGAGAGAACATCCTATACTGGCCATGTACAGATGTAGCTATCTGTGTATTGATCATAGTAGCAGGAATTGAAAGATGGACAAATTCTGTCTGTGTAGGACTCAACGACTACAATGTGGTAATGCTGGCAAATTGTGGAATACTAGGCCCCCAAAAAGTCACTAAAACTGTCCTATATATAGGAACTTAAATAGGACTTTAAAATTACTAGATAAAAGTAAAAAGATACATATATAGAATACAAGCATTCAAGGAATACTTATTCATAAAATAATAAATGCATACAACTATAGTTTTCATAATACATACTAATATATGAATGCTTTTAATAGTGAGTACACAAAGATAAAAATAAAGCAGTATTGAAACAAATTATGCCTTAGGTTATCTACAAAGTTATTGTGCTGTGACCTGAGGAGTTGATTAATTTAATACTGTATATCTGTTACAGAACAGACTGGAGGCAGGGGCTGAACAATATAAAAGATCCTCACTTTTCTGTGGGGGTTCCTCCCCCTGTACTAGGTTTGCTTTGCCCACCAATGGAGGAAAGACATCTCTCGATGCTAGAGATTAGTGAAAAGGGAAGGAATTATTATTTACTTAAAAGTTATAGTGACTAAAGTCCTTTAGAATACCCACAAATGTACACAGTCCATCCTTCTCCCTCTGCCCAGTCTGGGGTACCATACTTCAGAAAAGAAGTAGAAGTCTGTGATTCAGAATTCTGGCACCATCAGCTGTGTCAAAAAGAGAGCACTTTCAAAGCCATGTGGTCCTGCCTCTCACCTAAGCCAAATTGTTCCTGAAAAGACACCAAATGGCTGCCAACCTGGGTTTAAATCCCAGATCCAATCTTCCTCTGTAGCCCCATTTCCGGTTCCTCCCACAACTGGTCACCAGCAATCCAGGCAGGTGTGGTCCTGTGTTTGTGGAGCCAATCATCTTCAAGCTCTTTTGGACCCCATTACAAATCCCTATTGGGGACCCCCTCTTGGATGCATCCTGTTACACTTCTGCCACTCAAATGAAAGAAAATGAAAGGAGATAAGTATCTATAAGATAGATGTTATCCTTTCATATTCAATGATATCACTTTGCGGCTATTGTTGCTTAAGGGAATATTTACTTTTTGGATATTCAGCAAACACTGAAGAACACACCAGCCCTGTCTGTGTCCCACATCACACACACACATGCACACACACTTGCACCCCATAACTAAATACAAATTGTTATGGGGATTTTTCTGTCATCACACAACATTCATGCAAGGTTAGTTACTAATGTAACTATAAACTATGCATCTTAATTTGATTTTATTTTTATAGGTGCTATACCATTTGTGAGAATGCAGTTAAATATCGATAGTTAATTTTGTGACTGAAAGAAGATTATTTTGAAAAAAATCAATATAAAATTATTTTGAAACTATTTTTCTCTCTTAAATTTTTTAAAGATTTTATTTATTTATTTATCTTTAGAGGGGAAGGAGAGAGGGAGAGAAACATCAATGTATGGTTGCCTTTCGTGCATCCCCTGCTGGAAGTTGGCCTGCAGGGAACTGGCCTGCAACCCAGGCGTGTGCCCTGACTGGGAATTGAACTGCAATCCTCTGGTTCGCAGGCCTGTGCTCAATCCACTGAGCTACGCCAGCCGGGGCCCTTAATGATTTTTAACTTCAATGTTTCCCAGTTGTTTTTTTGTTTCTTTTGGTAAATATTTAATCTTGAAATATTATTAATAGAATCATCTTTTAAAATGCCCCAAGTAATACAAACAGGCATATTTCTCCCTTAGGAACTTTGCACTTCCTATTCTGTCTGCTTAGTACTATTTTCCTAGTTTTCCACATGGCTCACTCTTATCATTCCTTCAAATGTTTTCTTCAATGGCACACTTTAAGCAAGGTATTCCCTGTTCACCTCATTTAAAAAAAAAGTTGCCTCAGAACTCTCTTACCCATTATTTATTTGTTTGTGTGATTGTTTTTTATGAGTTTTTCTGCTTTTTTACATGGCAAGTAAGTTCCATGAATGTATTTTTTTAAATCAACCTCCAAAACCTAGAAGTATGACTAATATATAAGATATATAAAAATCCCCTGCTGAATGAACTAATAAAGCTGCATTTTAAAGTACAAACTAATAATGAACATCTTGTTTAGAATTAAATACATGCATGGTAAGTTTATTTTTTGCTTGCTTAGTCCATTGTAAGAATTTTGTCATTTACTATACAGCCTTAGTGTCTTACTTTCTATAACATGTAACAACAAGAATATAATTTTCAACCACTTTTGATGAAATGCATCAGTAACAGACAACATGACTATAATGTATGGAATTCTCTTTTGAGAGAAACTGTGTTCTTGAGCAATTTGGGAGACTTAACCTTTGATGCGAGACAGTACCCTGCCTCAAATAAAAAGTTATGTTTGACTTAATAGGATTTGGGATTTGTTATACCACTACAAGTTTTCCACATTTTAAGGAAAACAAAGAGGTTTAAGCTCCAGAAATTATGATTAGCACAATACCCTTCAAAACCTGAGTCACTGATACAGGCTTCTTCATATTTAGCACTAGTAATTAACTTCAACTTATTTTATGTACCAATCCAGACCCTTTATTATAGAAAAAATAAAAGTACAAATCTGTTAAAGGTCAAGAAATGACATTATAGAAATGTTTTGGGAGTAATAAAAATAACTTACAACATAATTCTGAAGAAGGTATAGCTTCTAAAATGCATCATCCAAAGTCCTTACTTACTCACATGATCTAATAAGCTTAAAAAGCTAGAAATTCATTTGCAGTATAGCATCCTTCATGCACCTAAAGTGTTTCTCAATTACTGGAGTAAATGTAGAGTTTAGTAGTTTGAGTGATTGCTTAAAATATTTATTACTTACCCTGGATACTTACAGCCTAATATATAGGACATTGTTTATGATAATTTATATAAACTTCAAAATAGATGTCACCTAGATTTTTTAAATGTGACTAATTGATAAAATAGTCTATTGAAATTGCAAAGGCAACTGACATGAAGACAATGCTAAATTACTACAATTACATAGTAGTAAGTCATGAAATTGACATTTTAATGGGAATGGTGGCATTTCCCAAATATTCAGCACCAAAAACAATTTGGATGAAGAAAGATTAAGAGTAGGAAATGTTAGTCCATCAATTAATTGTGTTGGAAAATCTAGTTGTTGCACCCTTCCAAATCAATAGTGGACTGTAAATCCATGATATAATGTGAACATATTTTGTAATATGTGTGGCATATATGAGGGCTGTCCAGAAGGTATCCAGCCATGTAGTATAAGAAATAGACTTTACTGAAGATGATACAAGAAACATTGTACATAGGACAATGTAGGAAACCGATTTGTCTTGGCCTGGCAAATGTGACTCAGCTCTGTATGGAAAACCTACAGATGCGAAGTGGTGGGCAGGAGCCAGACCTTCAAACCGAGTTTTTCCGTGGGAATCAGGCCTAGAAAATGCACACAGACTGTTATGGCTTGCTCTTGCTAAAAATCTCTCACCCTGGTCTAAAACAACAAATGTGTATTGTCTATATTCAAGGTAATATCCAAAGCTTGTATGAGTTCTCCCAAGGACAGAGCTAATCTGCTCATCGCCATTCCCCTCTCCATGTTATTTTTATTTCCTTGATTGTACCTAGAATGTAGACAATAATATTCTATGTGATAGATAATAAATCTTTCTATGATGTAAGATCCCAGGAAAACAATAAAAGCCTGTCTAGGCAAGGGTCAGGGTGCTCCCCTCTTGAGGTAGTGGCCGAGGCACCATAGGCACTCTGCCCTTAAGAGAGTAGTTGTGCCTGTTCCCTTTTTCCACACATGATTGTTGTCGCCTGGGCATTCCACAACAGGCAGACTCTGAGGGCCGGGGTCTGCAACAGGACAATGATACCTCGGTCCCCTTCAGAGTAGGCACCTTGGGATCTCATACAGTTCTCCCAGTTGCCATCAGCTGTCCCTTAGTATTTTCCTGACTCTTATTGACAGTCTGAAATCTCTTCCTTTTCTTTCAAAGGTGATTGTATTTGGGGGAAAAGGCAGAAGTTGCAGGGTGCCAAATCTGGGCTATAGAGGGCTTGAGTCACCTATGTGATTTGGAATTTCACCAAAAAACTCTGCACGGGACAAGATGCATGAGCTTGTGCATTATTGTGATAAAGCTGCCAATCACCAGTTGACCATCCCTGCACCCTTGTCGCTCATCCGAATAGTTTCCATGAGAAATGTTCAAGCTTAACACAAAACTTGATGCAGACTCATTACTCTACTCATTCAGTCATTTTGAAGACAATGGCCAAGCAGTACACATGCTCACTCAACGGTATCTACCATCACCACTGACTAGTACAGTGAAGTCATCATTGCTCATGCGTGTTTATTCCAGCCCACTCTCCTTGGCTGCCAAGTTACATCAATGTCTCACAAACCATTCTCATTATATTAACAATTGTGCTTTTTTGGAAAAAACCTCATACATTTTATTTTATTATGTTTTTTAAAAATTATGGTCATTGTATCTCAATAATTGAAAATAAAGTATAGGGTCTTTCTCATATGTATACCTGGAATCTCAAAATATTTCTAACGTAGTAATCTTACACAGTTAAAAAATAATCACAAATTTCCTGAAGATTATCACTAAATTTAAATAAACATTAAGGTGATATTTTTAAAATTGTTTGTTGAAGATAAATAAATACGATCTTTCAAAGTGCTTATTTTCCACTTATGATTGAACAGTTTCTACTCAAAACTGTTGTTGATTTTTAAGTACCTCACTAAAACATTTGTTGATTTAATTACTTCATGTTGATATAGTTGGATTTACAGAATATGCACTCTCAAATTGACACACAAAAAATAACAACCAAAATTCACAGAAGTCATTCTCATGTTTCTCTTCTTCTTAATAAGTTCACTGAGATCTCTTTAACTCCAGAAGAGGCTTTGAGCATGGCACAATTCAAATTTGTATTCATGGCTTTAAATGGTCAGTTAGTCTAGTAGTAATTCTGATTTTGATACGCCAGCGATGTCAAAGTAGGCTCCCTTGTATTATACGAGCCATGTTCAGAAAGCAGCTGGGAGACAAGCCGTAACTGAACATATTTAAAAATCCACCCCATGTACTGAACAGATTTCAATGTCTGCTGTATTTAAGGTCCACTGGATTGTGAAATGGCTGTTTCATTCACACAGATGTTAATATCTCCAGGCTCTTCTGCAGCATTGTAGCTTCTCATTTACATATCTGTACTAAGTTTGGTGTTCGTGGAGAGAGATATGGCTCATTGTCACTGCCCTCTGTCATATAAAATAGAGCATGTTTGAGACAAAATAGGAGCAACTGTAATTACAGCTTATTTAAGCTTGAGAAGAAAAATAATAAGGGATATAGCAACAGATCAGCCACCAGGGCTTGATTCATTCTTTTATTGTTGAAATACCTGAATCTGATGAATGTAAATTACTCATGGAAGTGAAGCTTAAACAATTTTATACTCTTTTTCTTTACTCTGTGTAAACAGTATCAGATGATATTTTTAGGGAGTGTATTTTTCTTTTTAATATACTTAGTGCATTTTCATATAGATATGTATATTGAGCAATTCCCAAGCTATTTAAAAATCATTTGATCAAAAAGATTTTAAAAAGCATGGATTCTAAATCAGGGTTAAAGAACCAAAACATAGTTAATTTTGTTTCACATTCAGGAATGAAGTTGCCTGCTCTGATGAAGTAGAACATTCTAATGAACTGCATTACCTGACAGACAGTTGGCATCCTTCAACTAAACCTATTGCCTTTATTTACACAGTCAGTTATTTTAGTGCAAAGCCCCTACTCCAGTAAACTAAATGTATCTTGGTGGTGAGCTGCTGAATCATGGCATTCATCAAGACACACCTGATTGTTTCTCATCTTAAATATTAATAAAAGTGCTACTTTTGATTTTGGCTCTTCCGAAATATGCTCAAAGTATAATCTAGAGACCACCTTGTACTCCAACTGGTTTCCAGTTCCCTTGCAAACACTTTGCCAACTTATTTGTATGTTCCTATTTAAAGAACAACTATTGTTAATGTGATTTAGATATTCCTGAATTTGATGTTAAGTATCATTTAAAATTATTCTTCCACATTTGTGTATCATTCTCAGTGGAAGTGATCTTTTATGAAGATTTGGAGAGAACACAGAGAAAATACTTCTTACATTGAGACATTCATATAAAAATAGAAAATGTTAATATTGTAAACATTATGTTAAAATGGTCACTTGCATGTATGTGTGTTTGCAATAAAACAAGTAAATGAGTGGATCAAAAAACTGTGGTACATTTACACAATGGAATACTACACAGCAGAAAGAACGAAGGAGCTCCTACCCTCATGACAGCGTGGATAGACCTGTAGAGCATTATGCTAAGTGAAGTAAGCCAGGAGGTAAAACACAAATACCGTATGATCTCACCTATGAGTGGAACCTAATCAACAAAACAAAGAAGCAAGCAAAATAGAACCAGAGACATGGAAATAAAGAACAAACTGACAGTAACCAGAGCGAAAGTGGAAGGGGGATAATAGGGGAACAAAGGAGAAGTGTTGTCAGGGAACATGTATAATAGACCCAGGGACAAAGCCTAAAGGGGGAAGAACTGAAAGTAGGAGGTGGGGTGGTGAGGGGAGAGAAAGTGGTGGAGGGAAAATGAAGACAACTGTCTTTGAACTATAAAACAAATAATTAAAAAAAGAAATGTAAATAATTAAATATCTGTTAGAAAATAAAAGAATTATGGTTTATTTTCTTCAATAAATTGTCATCTTGAAAATATGTAAATTAATATTTTAGTTATTATATAAGTAGTTAATATTTTAATTTGTGTTTGGATTTCAAATTCATCTAATTAAAATGTACTAATATCTTTAAAATGCATATACTTAATGCATATAAATTAATGGCATACACTAATATAAATGTATGCTAAAGTGAAATATATACTTAAGTATAGGCATACAGTTTATTTAAGTATAATCATATATTTAAAATGCATATAATTAAAACATAAGCTTCAAGTGCATATATTAAAAATATCTGATTTAATATATAATTTTCCACTTTTTATGGTAATGCTAATTTAATTTACATTTAGTATTGACAAAATGTTTGTGATAGTAATTTTGATTCATTCCATTATATAAAGAACAGCATAGCAATAAAATTTATGTTTTTTCACTTTTTGGTAGACTATTCTGTAATCTGACTTTCTAGTTTTCAAGAAAACTAAACTTGCATTGGATCTTTACAACTTGAAACATAGTTTTGGTAACCAGACCCCTATTGTTCCGAGTTTAAGTCCCGTTTTACTCAATGCTATTGCAGCCTTGATAATTACAATACAAAGCATTTTAACCAAATTGCAGACTGAGAGAATATTCCTGAAAGCTACCTCATTTCGGACTAGCTACCTACAAATTCGGGGTTTTCGTAACTATGCTCGAGTAATTCTCTGGAAGTTCAGTAATTCACTAGAAAGACTCACAGAACTCAGGAAAGCACTATACCAAATGATTAAAGTATATTATAGTAAATTTAAAAAAACATACAAATTAGAACCAAAGCACGAGACTCAGAAGGTGAGAACTGGGAGTATCCATTGTCCCCAGAGATGTTTCACGCTTACAACCATCAGTATGTGGTCTAGACTTTATTTTGCTGTGTATAATGTGCTCCCATTTATAATGTGCACCCACGTTTTATATAGGGGCCAAACTTTCAGAAAAAAATCTTTCCTTTTAATTTTTAATTCAATTTTTATTTATATTTAGCAATTTGTTGTTTGTATTATTGTACTCCAGGGTATTATTTTGCTTATGCATATCGTTATTGCTTTCTAAACATATTTTTGATGCACAAGCATAAATAAAAAGTTAAAAACGCCATAAGTTAAAAAAATTAAAATTCCATATTTCAATATGTAATTAGTACTATCCTTGCACAATGCACATTCTTATTTTTCCCTCTAAAATTTGGGCCAGAAAGTCTGCATTATACATAATAGGTATGTCCTCTTAACCTAAAAATAATTGGCCAAAGTAAGAGGCAACAAACACCTATTGAGAACCAAAAGAATAGCTATTCTGAAAGCACTGATTCAAGCAGAAAACCAAATAGTGTTCAATTAGGAGGTAAAGGCAAGGCGTACTTATGAGAAATGGCTTGGGAATAATTATATGAATAGAAGAAATAAATTTCTCTGGGTGCTAACAAGCTAAGGAAGGAATTTCTATATGTTCAGAAAAGCTAACATAGTGATGCTAATTATAAAGCATACCTTTATCTTACCATAGATACAATGTTTGCTTTCCTATTAGCATTGCAAACCGTTGTATGGAGGGCGATACAGCACTGGACCTGGTCCAAAAGTTAGTTTGCTTATTTTTAACATTCCAAAGCTTTGAAGAGTAAGATGTATGAGCAAGTTCCTCTGGGATGTCAACTTCAACTCCATTTTGAAGTGTCTTCATTTATATTATTTATTACAGTATGCATATCGCCCCTTCTAGAAGCTCACTGAACCTTCAACTAGAGTATTTTTATTGAAGCTTAATAAATTAGGTATGGTTGATTCTTTGCCCGTGTGTTTGAACTCAATCTCTAGTCTTCCTGCTTTCCCCAGGAGGTCTCATGTGGCCCAAGAGCCAATCCTCAACTCAAGAGGTTGGTCTGTCTGGTGTTGCCAGCTTCATTCTGTGTTATCTCACTAGCATAACTGTTCACATGAGGAGATACTTTATTAGCATGAACTGCCAGGCATGGTCAGGGGGGCCCACCAAGGAAACACAGATAATCCCATCATTCCAGAAATTCAAAGGGTTTAGACATTATCTCTCAGGAGCTGTGGCAGCGGATATACCTTTTCCGGGAGATAAATTACGTAGTACGATATGATGCTCCAGGAACCTGTATCAGAACCTAATCTTTATCCTAACTTGGGTCGTGCTATCCACTGCTTTAGTAGACCACAGGTCAAGCCCCAGTTCAAGTCTGTCTACCCAGACCTCAAACTCTTGCCCACTGCCCTGACTTGGTGTTAGTGTGTTTCATTAACATTCGGCATTCTATAAAAAGTTAAGCTCTCTTTTTGAGAATTACAAAGATAGATATTAGATAAATGTAGATTAAAGATAGATAGATCCATGGATAGATAATCACTCCTATATCAGCTAAAAAACAAACAAAAATTTGCATGCATGTAAAGGACATTTATAATTGTAATTTTAAATATTTTATAGGTGTTTAAAGTGCTACAGCTTCCATTTTTGTTATTATCTCATAGTTGGAATAATCTACAAATAATTTAGAATTTTAAAATTTGGTTTTTTTGATTGAATGATGACAGTTTGCTAAACTAATTCATTACTCTTTGTTGTTGGGCTTCTTTTTGTTTTGGCAAGAACATTGTAAATCCTTTTCCTTTTCAATAATTTCAGTGCTAATTGTTTTTATATTTAAAGTCTTTTCTTGCCCTTGCTGGTGTGGCTCAGTGGATTGAGTGCTGGCCTGCTAACCAAAGGGTAGCCAGTTTGATTCCCATTTGGGACACATGACTAGGGTGTGGCCCAGGTCCCTCACGGGATGTGTGGGACAGGCAACCACAGATTGATGCTTCTCTTTCTTTCTCTCTCCTTTCCCTTCTCTAAAACTAAATAAATGGAATTTTAAAAAAGTCTTTTATTATGAATAATGTCTGAATTAATTAATTGCAACCATATTCTTTGCTAACACTGATAATACAATAGAGTTTAAAATGAAATAAATGGCTTATTAAATCAACCCTGTTAAAAACAGAATTAGGGTATGTACCAGACTAGACAGTTACTCTGAAATTTTTGCAGTTAATGGCTAATGTGTGTTGTCATTGTGTATACACATTACAGTCTTAGATCCAGTAATTATATTCATAATGATTCCTTACTGATATTTAAAAAAAAAAACTTAAAAAATTGCTTAGGTGCTGAGACATAGGGGTAATTTATTTGGGGACTGCTGATTATATCACTAGTAAATTGTGGATACAATCTGAATAAAGTTATAAACCATAAAGCTCTATACTCAAGGACCTTGAGTAATACACACACACACATACTTATATACATATATATATAAAGAATATATATATTTGTAATATAAAGTATTAAGCATATTTTAAAAATAAAATTAAAAAGAGTCTTAGCCAGAGCAATCAGGTAAGACAAATAAATAAAAGGGATCCAAATTGAGAAGGAATAAGTAAAGGTGTCACTTTTGCAGATGACATGATTTTGTATGTAGAAAACTCTAAAGACTCCACCAAAAAACTATTAGAAACATAAACAAATAAAGTAACTTTGAAGATACAAAAATAAGCACTTAAAAATTCACTGCTTTCCTATATACTAACAATGAAACTTATGAAAAAAATTTAAAAATGTATTTAAATTAGATTTTTAAGAAAATCTTTTTTTTAAAAAAGAAGGAAAACGCTTAGGAAGAAACTTAACAAATATTGGGAAGGACCTATGCACTGAAAAGTGCACAGCAGTATTAAAAGAGATTTAAAAAGACACAATGAAATGGAAAGATAGTCAGTGTTTATGGATTGAAAGAACCAACATAGTTAAAATGACCATATTAACCAAAGCTATTTACAGATTTAATGCAATCCCCATCAAAATGCTATAATTGTTTAAAGAATAGAACAAAAATATCACCTGATTTGTATGGAATATTGAACAAACCTGAATAGCCAAGGAAATTTTCAGGAGAAAGAATGAAGCTGGAAGTAGAGCACTAACTTTAAATTAATAATACAGGGCTATAATAATGAAAACAGCATGGTAAGGGGAGAAGAAGAGGCGCACAGTCCAATAGAATGGAATTGAGAGTCCAGGAATAAAACCACGGGTATGTGGATAAATAATTTTTGGTAAAGTAGCCAAAACACAAAATGGAGAAAAGAAGACCTCTTCAATAAGTGGTTATGGAAGAATTGGAAAGCCACAAGTAAAAAACAAAACAGAAAAAACTAGACTACTATTTGTCCCCTTGTACAACATTTAATTCAAAATAGATCAAAGACCTAAATATAAGATGAAATAATAAAGTACATAGAATAAAACATAAATATTAAATTTATGGACTTCGGTGGAAGAGAACATTTTGTGAATTTAACCTGAAAGACAAGAGAAGTAAAGGCAAAAATAAATGAATGGGACAGTATTGAACAAAATAGCTTCTGCAAGGCAAAAGAAACTGACAATGAAGCAAAAAAGTATCCAACCAGATGGGAAATGCTATTTGCAAACAACAGGTCAGACAAGGGATTAATATTCAAAATATATAAAGAACTCATACAACTCAATACCAGACAATACAAGTGAGANGTATGTGGATAAATAATTTTTGGTAAAGTAGCCAAAACACAAAATGGAGAAAAGAAGACCTCTTCAATAAGTGGTTATGGAAGAATTGGAAAGCCACAAGTAAAAAACAAAACAGAAAAAACTAGACTACTATTTGTCCCCTTGTACAACATTTAATTCAAAATAGATCAAAGACCTAAATATAAGATGAAATAATAAAGTACATAGAATAAAACATAAATATTAAATTTATGGACTTCGGTGGAAGAGAACATTTTGTAAATTTAACCTGAAAGACAAGAGAAGTAAAGGCGAAAATAAATGAATGGGACAGTATTGAACAAAATAGCTTCTGCAAGGCAAAAGAAACTGACAATGAAGCAAAAAAGTGTCCAACCAGATGGGAAATGCTATTTGCAAACAGCAGGTCAGACAAGGGATTAATATTCAAAATATATAAAGAACTCATACAACTCAATACCAGACAATACAAGTGAGAAATGGGCAAAGGATCTAACAGACACTTCTCCCAAGAAGACATACAAATAACCATCAGATATACAAAAAGATATTCAACTTCACTAGCTATTAGAGAAATGCAAATCAAAACTACAATGAGATACCACTTTACACCTGTTAGAACAGCTACTATCAGCAAGACAGGTCATAATGAGTGTTAGGTTGTGGAGAAAAGGAACCCTCATTTACTGCTAGTGGGAAAAGGAACCCTCATTTACTGCTAGCTGGTAGAAGCACTATGGGAAAGAGTATGGCCATCCGTAAAAAAAACTAAAAATAGAATTAGCATATGACTCAGCAATCTCTCTCTTGGGTATCTACCTGAAAAATTTGAAAATATGTGGTTGCAAAGATATATGATCCCCTATGTTTATTGCGGTATTATTCAGGGTGGCAAAGGCATGAAGACAAAAAAAGTGTTCTTTGATAGAGGACTGAATAAAGAAGATATGGTACATATACAACAAGATCTGTCCTGAGAAGAGTTCAGTCATTGTTACTATAACAAGAATGGTTTGTATGACATTGACATAACCTGACAGTGAAGGAAAGAGGACTGGAATGCACAGGTGTGAACAATGGTGACTTCACTGTATTAGCCTATTGAGATAGTATATGTACTGTGTGATGATCACATTCAAATCGACTGAGCAAACAGAGTAACAAATCTGCATCAAATTTTACATTAAGCTTGAACATCTTCCATGGAAACTACTGGATGATTCAGAAGGTCACAGCTATGGGCAAATGGTGATTGGCATCTTCACCATGACAATGCACCAACTCATGCATTATATCTTGTGCAGTGTTTTGGGAAAACATCAAATGGCCCAAGTAAGTCAGCCTCGCTACAGTCCTGATTTGGCACCTGTGACTTTTGGCTTTTCCAAAAAGTAAAATCACCTTTGAAAGGGAAGAGATTTTAGACTATTGGTGAGATTCAGGAAAATATGTTAGAGCAGTCAATGGCGACTGGGAGAGCTGCGTGAGATCCCAAGGTGCTGACTTTAAAGGATACTGAGACACCATTGTCCTATGTACAATATTTCTTGAATCTTGTATCTTAAATAAAATATTTCTATTTTTTATATTACATGGCTGGATACCTACTTGAAATACTAAAAATGCTATGGAATACGACTTAGCTATAAGAAGAGATGAAATACTGCCATTTTCAATAATATGAATGAATCTTCAGAATATGCTAAGCAAAATGAGTTCATCAGAAAAAGCTAAGTACCATGAGACTTCAATCATATGTAGGATATAAAACTGAGACACAGAGAGACAGAAAACAGAATGGCTGTTTTCAGAGAAAAGGATGCCTACAGAATGAAAGGGACCAAATCTATGGTGTTGGAAGATGATTTGATTTTGAGTGGTGGACACCCAATGTAATATGCAAATCATGTGTCATAGTAATGTATGTTTGAAACCTATATGACCCTAGTAACCAGTGTTACCTCAATAAATTTAATTAAAAAATAAAACAACAGAATAGTCCTGGTGGAGCCAGCAAGACAAAGTTTGCAAACATAGCTACAGTGTTAATAGTTTATTTATAGAAAGAAGATATAGCTTGAAGATTATTCATAAATATATGTACACATGCACACACACATATATATATAGTTGTGGTGGTGGTTTGTCAAGTAACAGATACTGATTTCTGTATACCTCTGATCTCACATCTAACACCTTTATATGTATGCACTACTTTAAATGCATTTCTGTTGGAGATCTTTCACTGGCTCCTGATAGACTCCATGATAAAGCCTAAGGGCCTTACTATGTGGTAGACAGCATCACCATTAGCATATTCCAATTTATTTTTCTTCAGTATCTCTCCTTGATAGTATTTCTCCATTCCATTAATGTCAGAGTTGACTTGTGACCTGCTAAATAAAATATGAGAGAAAAATGGCATGTGTCACCTTGGAGCAGAAGCTTTAAAAGCCAACCTGCCTTTTGCCAATTTTCTCTTGCCAGGCCTATCAGCCGAGCTCCAGATAAAGTCTGCTCCATCAGCCGGGACCCGAACTTAAGATGTCAGAGCACAGCTGCAGCTAACCCGCAGTAGATACGCAACATGAATGGAACTTTAACCTCAGTTCTAAGCTTCAAAAAATCTAACCTTTATTTTAAGCTACAACATTTCTGGCATTATTTGTTCTGCACCATAATCTAGCTGATTCTGAGAGACACATTTTAACTTCTGATTTTGGTCACAATCTGGTTCTTTGCCTCTTCAACTACTACAGTATACCATCACAAATTCTTTCTACACTATCAATCAATGTTAAATATTACAGCCAACAACAACTTTTTAAAGACAAGTTTGGTCATTTTGTAATTCAAATAAAAGCAATTCGGAAACTTCCTGTTACTCCTGGGTTAGAGTAGCTCTTATGGTCTTTTCCTCATTTACCTGCACCTGCCACCTGACCACTCACCAGTACTGCCTGGTCCCACTGCCCCAACAGGGGCCCTCTTATTCCTTTGGTTCCTCTCAACATGCTCTTTTTTTGCCGCAGGAGCATCATCCAACTTCTGCCTAATGCAAATTTCCCGTTACAATACGACTCTTCTTTCAGATCTTCACTGAGTAGTCACTCTTAGGAAAGCTGTCCAAATTCCTGAAAAATAGGGAATCAATAATTTCTGAAGTCCCAAAATTATATAATTGAATTGATATAATAATATAAGCTGTACACTGTACTCAAATTTGAAATAAATATGTTCATTTTTATTTATTGGTCTCACTCTTTGTGTGTATGTACGTTTGTGTATTTTTTGTCACAATTGTGTATGGCATATCATGTACATTGGTTTGCATATCCTGACTCCAATCCTTAAAAAAATAAGTACATGAGGTACTTTCTCACTATCATAGATGAGGGCAATGTTTTTCAGGGATGTTGTTATTTACCAAAAGTCAACTAGCAAACAGAACTCATTTTATAAAGTTATTGTTTAATTTTTTTCAATGGAACCAGTGGAAAATTTTGAAATTTATATTTATTCTATAACTTGCTGAATTACTTAGGTGTTAAAATTGTATACTGCTTTTCTTTATGTTTTGGGGCCTGAACCTTTAGATTTTGCTTTGAATATGTGTGATATTTTATGCCAGTAGTTTTTTGGTAGTAATTCAAATGGGCTGCATTCCTAAGTTCAGAAAGTGTCACCAGACTGACTGGCCTCAATTTCTTAAGTGAGATTGTTTCTTACTAGATCCACTCTGCTGTCTTAAATTTTTCTACTGAGAATTTGTCTCATCCCACACGTCCATGGTCTGCAGATATATCATGTTCCAAAATGGACAGTAGGGCAATTAAAATGAACTAGGAGTCTAAAAGAGACAGATCTGGGGTACCTTGCTTACAATTCAATTCTGACACTTAAACATTGAATTACACTAATTAAAAAATGAAAAGAGATGATTTATTAAAATAGTTCAACTGATAATTCAGTTATCTCTTAATTAACAGATCAACTACTATGAAACATTGTCTCACACTGACTTAACTAGCTGTCTTTTTATAAATTGTACTGATAATTAAAATGATAATTTTTCTGTGCTAGTACTTAGAATGTACATTTCCGTTAGCAGTTAGACATGAGGGTAAGGTGATCATAGATTTGTGAAAAGAACAAACAAGTTCAAATGTAATTACTGAACATTAAGGGACAAAAGTCTGAGCAGCCAAGATGGAGGTGTAGGTAGATATACATTGCCTCCTTGCACAACCAAAGTAAAGACAACAACAAATTTAAAAACAAAAAACACCAGAACTGCCAGAAAATCAAACTTCATGGGAGTCCAACAACCAAGGACTTACGGAAGAAATATTCATCCACACTGGTAGGAGGGGTAGAGACAGGCCACCTGGTGGAGAGGATTTGAGGCAAGGCAGTGGCTGGAGGAACGGGAGGCAGCTGGAGGACCAGGTGGTCTAACATTTTTGTGTGGATAAACTGGGAGGAACAACTGGGGAGTGAAATAGACCACACAACCCAGTGTTCCAGCCCGGGGAAATAAAGCTTCAAAACCTCTGGCTGACTTCCGCCAAGATGGAGGCATAGGTGGAAACACTGTGCCTTTTCCCACAAACAAGTTTGGATACAACAAAAGTTTTGGAGAACTAAGACACACCCAGAGACCAGAAAACCGAATTATACGGAAGTCCGACAGCTACGCACCGTTCAACAGGGACGGTAAGAGAGGCAGAGCCAGCAGTGGAGCAGGGTTGGGAAGGACAGACCTAGGAGTGCAGGCAGCCCGGACCTAGTCGGGGTGCGGGGCAGACTGACCATCTCACGCGCAGTGAGACGGACCACGCAGGCCCCAGGGGGCGAACCCAGTGGTGGAGGGCTGACAGCGGTGGCACACCCGCGTGCACTGGAGCAGGGCGCATGGCCCTTGTGACAGTGGTGGCTGCGGTGCTGGTGGGGATGGCGGAGGCGGGCGCCAGAGGGAAGCCATTGCCCCTCTTTGACCCCGCCCCCACATACAATGTCACAACCCAGCGACTAAGTTGCCCTGCTCTGGTGAAAACCTAGGGCTCTGTTCCTGCTACTTAACAGGGACGAACAGCCCAAAAGATGGTGCAAGAACTCAAAGTCCCAGAGCCAATAACTCTAAGCGACCAACAGATTGCCAGTCTCTCAGAAGCCCAATTTAAAACACTATTTATCAGGATGCTCACAGAATTGGTAGAGTACAGTCACAAATTAGAGGAACTTAGTCACAAATTAGAGGAACATATAAAGGCTAAACTAATTGAAATGAAGGGAGAGGTCCAGGAAACCAATAGCAATGGAAAGGAAAATGGGACTCAAATCAAGGGAGTGGACCAGAAGGAAGAACGAAACATCCAACCAGAAAATAGTAAAGAAACAAGAATTCAAAAAAATGAGGAGAGGCTTAGGAACCTCCAGGACATCTTTAAACGTTCCAACATCCGGATTATAGGGGTACCAGAAGGGGGAAAGAAACAGCCACGAGTGGAAAACGTATTTGAACAAATAATAAAGGAGAACTTCCCCAGTCTGGCAAAGGAAATAGACTTCCAGGAAATCCAGGAAGCTCAGAGAGTCCCAAAGAAGTTGGACCCAAGAAGGAACACACCAAGGCACATCATAATTACATTAGCCAAGACTAAAATGAAGGAGAGAATCCTAGAAGCAGCAAGGGATAAGGGGACAGTCACCTACAAAGGAGTACCCATCAGACTGTCAGCGGATTTCTCAAAAGAGACCTTACAGGCAAGAAGGGGCTGGAAAGAAGTATTCCAAGTCATGAAATCCAAAGACCTACAGCCAAGATTGCTTTATCCAGCAAAACTTTCATTTAGAATGGAAGGACAGATAAAGTGCTTCTCAGATAAGGTCAAGTTCAAGGAGTTCATCATCACCAAGCCCTTATTATATGAAATGCTAAAGGGACTTATATAAGAAAGAGATGATGAAAAATATCAACAGTGAAAGGACAGCAAACACACAGTTATTAACAACCACACCTAAAACAAAAGCAAACCAAAAGGACAGCTAGATCAGGAGTGGAACCATAGAAATGAAGAACACATGGAGGGTTAGAAACAGGGGGGTGGGAGGAGGAGAAGGGGGGAGAAGGCACAGAAAATAGCATAGATGGTAGGTAGAAAATAGATAGGGGGGAGGGCGAGAATAGTGGGGGAAATATAGAATCTAAAGTTGAGACACGTTGTTATAAACTAAGGGGGGAGACGGGTGGGGGAGGGAGTGTGCAGGTGGAGGGGAATGAAGGGGGGAATAGAACAACTGTAATGGTATAATCAATAAACTATATTAAAAAAAAAAACAAAACAAAACCTCTGGCTGTAAAAAACTGTAAGTATTGCAGTGGTGGGAAAAACTCCCAGCCTCACAGGATCCTAGAACATGCACAGGCTCACACACCTAGGAATCAGCACCAAAAAGGCCTGCTTTGCTTGTGGAGTGTGGGGGAAGTGTCTGAAGGCCTCTGAGAGCCTAAGAAGTGACAGAGTTCCCTCTCTGACCCCTCTCCCACATACAGCACCACAGTGCAGCAACATGGGTTGCCCCACCCTGCCAAATACATAAGGCTCT
The DNA here is from genome assembly GCF_014824575.4 of Sturnira hondurensis. Classification (NCBI taxonomy): domain Eukaryota; kingdom Metazoa; phylum Chordata; class Mammalia; order Chiroptera; family Phyllostomidae; genus Sturnira; species Sturnira hondurensis. Next base: position 18,929,082 of record NW_028073511.1, on the reverse strand, counting down.
GCCCCTTAAAATATAACAGGTGTGCTGAGACAAAAAAAAAAAAATTATGTCCCAAATGAAAGAACAGATCAGAGCTCCAAAAATAGAACTAAGTGATGAAGAGATAACTAACCTACTCTGTGCAGAGTTCAAAACACTGGTAATCAGGCACAGGCTGCAAACCAAAGGGTTGCTGGTTCAATTCCAAGTCAGGGTACATGCCTGGGTTGCAGGCCAGGTCCCCAGTGGGGGCCACATAAGAGGCAACCACACATGGATGTTTTTCTCCCTCTCTTTCTCCTTTCCCCTCTCTCTAAAATTAAATAAATAAAAAAAAATTAAAAAAACACTGGTAATCAGGATACTCAGAAATGTCTGAGTATGGTTGCAAAATAGAGGGAAAAAAAGGCTATGCAGAGTGAAATAAGGCAAAATATATAAGGAGCCCACAGTGAAGGGAAGGAAACCAGGACTCAAAACAACGATTTGGAACAGAAGGAAGAAATAAACATTCAACTAGAAAAGAATGAGGAAACAAGAATTCAAAAAAACCTGAAGAGAGGCTTAGAAACCTCTGGGACAACTTTAAATATTCCAATATCTGAATCATAAGTGTGCCAAAAGGAGAAGAGGAACAGCAAAAAATTTAAAACTTTTTTGAAAAAATAATGAAGGAAAACTTCTCCAATTTAGCAAAGGAAACAGACTTGCAGGAAGTACAGAAAGCCCAGAGAGTCTGTAAGTAGTTGGAACCAAGGAAGCACACACCAAAGCACACCATAATTATGTTACTCAAGATTAAAGATAGAGAGAGAATCTTAAAAATAGCAAGAAAAAAAGGCGATAGTTATCTACAAAGGAGTCCCCATAAAACTAGCAGCTGATTTCTCAAAAGAAACCTTGCAGAAAAGAAGAAGGGTTGGAAAGAAATATTCAAAGTCATGAAAGACAAGGACCTATATCCAAGACTACTCTAACCAGAAAAGCTGTCATTTAGAATGTGAGGGCAAATAAAGAGCTTCCCAGATAAGGTCAAGTTTAAATAGAGTTCATCATCACCAAGCCACTATTACATGAAATGTTAACGGGACTTATCAAAGAAAAAGAAGGTGATCAAAACTATGAATAGTCAATTGACAGCAAACTCACAGCTATCAACAACTGAACCTAAAAACAAAAACAAAAACAAACTAAGCAAACAACTAGAACTGCAACAGAATCACCGAAATGGAGATTACATGGAAGGTTGTCATCTGGGAGACAGATGGGGAGAAGGTGGGGGAAAGGCACAGGGAATAAGAAGCATAATTGGTAAGTACAAAATAGAAAGGGGGAGGTTAAGAAAAGTTTAGGAAATGGAGAAGCCGAAGAACTTATATGTGTGACCCATGGACATGAACTAAGGTAGGGAATGCTGGGGGGCGGTGTAGGGTGAAGGGGGATTAAAGGGAGGAAAAATGGGACAACTGAAATAGCATAATAAAAAATGCCTAAAAAGTTAAAAAAAGTAAAAAAGATGGAGAAAATATTTATTCTCATGTCCAAACCTGTAGGCTGCATGAAAGCAGTAATTTTGCTTATTTTAAAATGTCACTATTAAAAGAAAAAAGTATCTATATGATGTAATGAATGTATTTATTAGCCAGATTTTGGTAATTATTTTCCAGTATATATATATATCAATCATCACATGTACATCTCAATATATATATATTACATTCTGTTTCATAAAACTGTAATGTAAGAAAATAGCCACAGTGTCACATGATTTGGTTAGACACAAGAGCTAAACAATGTAAGTGCATTTGGTTTGTCTTGGAGCTGTGTGACATACTTGGGAAGGAGGTGGGAAATGCAGTTTGTAGGGAGTCCAAAAGAAGAAAATGATATTAATCCTACAGGAAAATTCTAAGAAATGCTATAAAACACTTGAGGAGTAAGGGGTCTGAGGGCTTTAGTTTTAACTACTTATGTAAACTGGGAGGCAAGAGATTGGGAGGGTAAAAGGTGAAGAGAGAACTTGAGTGGAGAGTAAGGGGTGGGACTCTAGATGGGATTTCACAGGCACATTTTGCCTTTCTGGCTTCTGGGAAGAAGAATATATAGAAGCAGCTGCAAAAAGTGGTTTCTTGAGGTAGGACAGCGGGCTATGGCCAAGGCATTGACATAATCCTCTAGGCTGACTGGGTCTTTGAAATGTGTGTTTATGTTTTTCCATTTTACTGCATTTGTTGACATGACACTGGTTAATATAACTATACAATTCTACAACACATCGTCTGTACACTATATTGCATGTTCACCACCTCAAGTTAAGTCTCCATCACCATTTTTGCCGTAATACTCTCTTCTACCTCCCTTTGCAATCATCACACTGTTCACCATGAGCGTGATCATGAGTTCTTTCCTTTTTTCTTAAGATTTTATTTATTTTTAGAGAGAGGGGAAGAGAGGGAGAAAGAGAGCAATAGAAACATCAGTGTGTGGCTACTTCTCACACACACCCTATTGGGGACCTGGGCCACATCCCAGGCATGTGCCCTGACTGGAAATCAAACCAGTGACTCTCTGGTGTCACAGGCTGGCACTCAATCCACTGAGCCACACTAGACAGAGCCACACCAGACAGAGCCTCATTTTTTCTTGCTTCATCCTTCTATTGCCTGCACCCAGCCCTTACCCCCACCACTGGCCAGCTGTCAGCCCACTCTATATCTATGAATCTGTGTCTATTTTGGTTATCAGTTCACTTTGTTCATTAGAGTCCACATTGGAGTCAAATATTATGGTACTTGACGTCCTCTCACTGGCTTATTTCATTTAGCATAGTGCTCTCCATACTGTTGCAACAGTAAAATTTCTTCTTTTTTTGGCCATGNTCAATCATCACATGTACATCTATATATATATGTATATATGTATACATATATATATATATATACAAATTCTATTTGTATATTTCAATAAAGCTGGGAAAATGTTACTATTACATATGCTGGACTTAACATCATGCCTAGACCATAGTATTGAATCAATAAATATTTATTTAATGAATGACAAATAGTTTATAAAAACCAGTAAATTGCTTGTCCAAGAAACTAAACTACTACCTGGAAAAGCCATTATATTTTATATTGTACTCAGTTAATAAATAAATGAAAATACTATGAATATGAAAATGCAATATATATGACAGTTACTTCATATACAGAAAGTTTTTATAGTTTAATAATTTATTTGAAAATAATTTTAATATTCAATAATCAGTAGTAAAATTTCTTCTTTCTCATTATGATTTGGTCCCATATATTACAAACACTCTATTAGTAAAATATTAAAAATAGAGTTTTATGGTTACTATTTTCACCTGTTATCTCAGTCTTCCTCTCAATACCGGAAGCACTGGTATGGTAAATTAAGTATCAAAATTAGGACCAAAAAAGTACTAAAATATATTTTATTATGATACCCTAGGTATAGGACATTTAATGGATTTTGAGAATAATGGCATTTACATTTTTCCCAACCTTAAATATGCTGAGTAATTCTTACACAGAGATGGTGGGAGCAGACTACTCCATACATGCTCCATAATTAGTATAGGCATTCTGTGTATTCCATATGTCTAGAGAGAAACAAATATATGAATGTCATAGCTTTTCTTTTTCTTGTTCCTTTGTCTCCAAGCACCTTCTCAATTAAAATATAAAGCAATTATCAAAGATAGATTTAAAGTGACAGAAAGCATGCTAAATTATTTCACTTTACTAATGAAGGAATATATTAAGTTTGAGTTACTTTTTAAGAGAAAATGATTATTTTACCTTAGAGTTTTAAAGGAAAGTAAGATCATTAGTGTTGTCTTGAATAGGAATACAAACCTAATAAACACTTCTTTTCAGTAATTTTCTCTGATTTTCTATTTCAAAGAAGTATTTCTTGCTTGAGTTATTCCAAAAATGTTCTATTACACAAGTTCTGATTATAGCCATTATATAATCATTATAAGTCTGGATTTCCATTGTGGGAGTAAAGATTCAAGGAAGTCAAATACACCTGAGGTATGGTCATGTAGATTTTATGTGGTAACAACGTACGAATGGTGTGTGGTAAAAATTAAGACTACTGAATCATATAGAGATGTGTATTAGCTGAAATTTCTTAAATTTATTTTCTAAATAAAACATTTTCTCTTTTACTATAAGGTCACTGTGAAGGAGACAGATTCTTTCATGTCTAAATGATGACACAAATATCTGATTACATATTGAGGTGGTAGTTCAAAAATTATTTTAAAAAATGGAAAGATCTAGCTTAGTTATTATTTAAGTAATACAATTCTTATGGAAATAAGAGATCTACATTTTAATTTATTATTTATTTATCTTTATTCATTTTACTAATTCCAATTTCCATTGATAATAACTAAGACATTTCGTTTATTAATTTATTAACAGCATATTGGACCTGTATGAAAAGCTTAATTATTCTATCATGATGTATTTTATGCATCATATCTCTTTAATCATTTAATTTTGTCTGTGCCTGTTTCTCTATATCTGTATGTAAAAAGATGAAAAACACTATGGGAAACTCATCTCCACTTTCAAACTAAAAGATGTTTCTTTAATAATAAAATTTTGTAGTACTCACATATTCTTCTAGCATTTGGATACAGAGAATATTGTAAAAAAATTTAACAAAGGAAAATATTTCAAAGTTATTTTAAACATTTTTGTTGAGGTAGCAAAGAAAGCGTCACCAAACAACCAAACTTCCATCCGCATTGCCTTCTTTTTCTTTTGGCTGGATTTTTTAATTAGAAAAAATATGGCAAGCAGTCTTGAAGGAAATGGACCCCATATTTTACATGTCATCATTATAATTTATTTATTCCTTCAATAAGCATTCTTATTGAGCTCTGTGTTACATTCTGTTTCATGAAACTGTAATGTAAGAAAATAGCCACAGTGCCACATGATTTGGTTAGACACAAGAGCTGAACAAGTGTAAGTGCATTTGGTTTGTCTTGGAGCTGTGTGACATACTTGGGAAGGAGGTGGGAAATGCAGTTTGTAGGGAGTCCAGAAGAAGAAAATGGTATTAATCCTACAGGAAGATTCTAAGAAATGCTATAAAACACTTGAGGGGTCTGAGGGCTTTAGTTTTAACTACTTATGTAAACTGGGAGACAAGAGATTGGGAGGGTAAAAGGTGAAGAGAGAACTTGAGTGGAGAGTAAGGGGTGGGACTCTAGGTGGGATTTCACAGGCACATTTTGCCTTTCTGGCTTCTGGGAAGAACAGACATCTATTGTTCTAGGAAGAATATATAGAAGCAGCTGCAAAAAGTGGATTCTTGAAGTAGGATAGCAGGCCATGGCCAAGGCATTGACATAATCTCCTCTAGGCTGACTGGGTCTTTGATATGTGTGTTTATGTTTTTCCATTTTACTGCATTTGTTGGCATGACACTGGTTAATATAACTATACAATTCTACAACACATCGTCCGCACACTATATTGCATGTTCACCACCTCAAGTTAAGTCTCCATCACCATTTTTGCTGTTATACTCTCTTCTACCTCCCTTTGCAATCATCACACTGTTCACCATGAGCGTGATCATGAGTTCTTTACTTTTTTCTTAAGATTTTATTTATTTTTAGAGAGAGGGGAAGAGAGGGAGAAAGGAAGCTATAGAAACATCAGTGTGTGGCTACTTCTCACACACACCCTATTGGGGACCTGGGCCACATCCCAGGCATGTGCCCTGACTGGAAATCAAACCAGTGACTCTTTGGTTCACAGGCTGGCACTCAATCCACTGAGCCACACCAGACAGAGCCTCATTTTTTCTTGCTCCATCCTTCTATTGCCTGCACCCAGCCCTTACCCCCACCACTGGCCAGCTGTCAGCCCACTCTATATCTATTAATCTGTGTCTATTTTGCTTATCAGCTCACTTTGTTCATTAGAGTCCACATTGGAGTCAAATATTATGGTACTTGACGTCCTCTCACTGGCTTATTTCATTTAGCATAGTGCTCTCCATACTGTTGCAACAGTAAAATTTCTTCTTTTTTTGGCCATGGTATTCCATTGTGTAAATGTACCACAGCTTTTTTATTCACTCATTGACTGATGGACACTTGGGCTACTTCAAAATCTTGGCTATTGTAAATAATTCTGCCATAACAACAGGGGTTCATATATTCTTTCAAATTAGTGTTCATGTTTATATTAGAGGTTCCCCAATGGGCACTGGAAAATAACCTAAAAGAAATTAAGTGGTGAGGTAACACAACAAAATTCTGGCCCCACATCGATGAAGATAATGGCTTCGGTGTCCTTGTTCATGTGTTATACATGTGTCTCAGCTATTATCAATCTTGATCCACAGAGACACTCATAAGTAGAATGCAAGCAGGGTTCATCTCATGTTGCTTACATTCTGAGAACTCAAGGTCTTTCTCATGTCTGCCAAATCATTCTTTAAGTATGTAAGCGGTGTTTCAAGATTTGGCATACTCTAGTCTCCTCGTTTTCAGCTCCATTTCATGAGGTTGATACCTTGCACTATAGTTCAAACTAAGAGTGGCAAATTTAACACTGATGGGCAATGAAAAATTGATGATACTGTTGACCCCCTTGTGGCTGTGAATGACCTTGGTAAAGTCAGTCCTTGAAGGCATTCATTAAAGTGACAACTAGGTGTCTTATGTTGTTGTTTTGTTGTTGGCTTAAATAAGAATATATGACTGTCAGTGTCTCACTATACACTTTTTAAAACTCTGGGTGCAGGTTTCTTGCCTTATATAAGTGCTTGAGGGCTGGGTCAAAGGGTAGTCTAAATAAGGTACAATGTTTTATTAAATATCTGTTAACCACTTTTCCTTTTTTTGAAAGTTGTGTGTGACTCTCTTGAAGGATAAAGGTTGACTTATCATAGAGACTCTTACTCAGCTTTCCTGACATTCCCAAATAATCATTTGCTAATATGAAAACCTGCTAAAATCCCAGAAAAAAACAATGTTCAATAGGCTTGTCCTGATTGTGCTGTGATGCTAAAATTCTATGATTTCTGTTTCCATCTCTGCTTGTACCATGCCATGAAGTGTGTGCTGGCTTTAAGACTGTGGTCATGTTGTGACTTAGCTGGGAAAGAAATATTTATACACATACACACTTATCTGGCTTAACAAACCTGAACTGCAATATAGTAAATTAAACTTCATTACTCTCTGATAGAAGGGCATTGTACGTTTTTCAAGTCTCAAATCCAAAATGATGTGTGTGTCAGTTTAATTCTGAAAGAACAAACTGGAAAATATCCTTCTGTGAGTTTGCTGCTGACAGTTTATCATGACTGAAACAGAATGTCTTCTGTTCGTGAATTTTGAACATAGGCAAATAGCATGCCCTTATGTTCCCCTTCAACTAAGATGGTGTTGCTGACCTCCCACATTTCATACCCATCATAAGATGAAACCCCATTAACAAAGGTCACATCAGAATTTGTACTCGCCAATAGAAGTTTTTCACAAATGATTCCCTGTTCTCTCTCGTGAGACTGTGAAGGAGTCCTTATGGGGAGATGTGTTGGATATCCTTAAAGCAGTAATGCAAGGTTGTGATAAACTCATTAACATTACCACTACTTCAAGAGTTTTTTATCATCTATAATGTAAGACATTCATATATGAAATCTCATTAATCTCTACAGTATTCCAGTGATTTATTCCTCTTTGTGCACAGGAAGACACTGCACACATAATTTTATTTCTGACAAAGAATATGAATTATTCTGTATATTTATTTTCCCATAGTTTCCCTGATATCTTGACCATTTTTATCCGAATGGGAGCGCATACTGAAACAATGAGCTGATTCCAAAATGAAACTAGATTCTTGGAGGGTAACGCACTAGTTACATTTAATTGGATCTTATACTGAACCAAGCACAATACCCAGTATAGTACTTTCTGAAGGGTTTTGATTCGTTGTGCTTGACCAGTTCCTCCTTACATTCCTTCAGTTTACACTCATTTTAAAGGCCAGATGGAATTTATTCATAGTGGTGCCACATCTATTTGGGGCAGGGGGCCTAATCAGGCCATCACTATTTTCTTTGCTCACTCACATATGCAACAACCTGCTTTCTCCTGCTGCTTAACAAGAATTATTGAAATATTTCTTCCTATTACCAGCTGGATCAGACTCTGTGACTTCCTTACATTTTGATTCTAAATATAATTTCAAAAATAAATGCATTATTCTTTAGAATACAAAAATAAAGCTGGAAGTCACCTTGAGTTTACTTAGTGTTTCTTGTCCTCCATATAAAACAAAACTGATTCCTCCTTGAAAATGAAAATTTTATTCCTAATGACCTCCAGGAAAGAAGATTCCATACCTTTCAAAACTCTATCTGCTGTTTATCAAGTTGCAATATTGACTTTTTTAACCTGTTTCTGAAGATTAGGCTTATCTCATCCTATTTTTGCTCCCACTCAGTGAAGATGGAAAAATATGTCTGTCTAGAATTTTCTTTATCAACCTGGTGTGATTTATTAATGTTCAGGTGACTTTTAGATAGATAATACTTAGCCGATTTTTTTCTTTTCTATTTTTTGATTCAATTATTGTTCTATTCTTATGGCAACTAAAATAGAGACTTTTGAATATCAAGAAAAGAAAGTCATATTTAACTTAACAAAGCTAAATAAAAATTATATTTCTGAGGTTAAGATCACATGAAAATTTAAATGACCTAAACAGTACAATGATTAATACTTAAATCTTTCTGTATTTGATGTGCATTATTTTCCTATCATTTCTTTAAAGTAAGAAATGAGGGTAAGTCAATTTTTATTTAGAGAGGAAATTGTTTTTATTTTAATATATAAATCAATTGCTTTATTTCAATTTCTAGTTCAGATTTAACACATATAAAACATCCAAGGATAATTGACAGTAATAGTGATTTGAAAATAGAAGTTTGGTGGTTGCTGAAAAGAGAGGGCTTGCCTAGAAATGCAGATTTGGTGCCCTTGACATAGACATGAAATAGCAGCTCCATGGACTTAGATGACATTGAGGCTCCTCTATGGTGGTCTAATGACAAATAGGAACCAGTTGATGATGAAATATTCCAATTTTTTTTAACTAATCTCTCTCTCTGTGTCTCTCTCTCTCTCAGGCACACACAAACACACACAATTAACCTGTCAGCCATCAGGGACACTGGGCAGTCTGGCCCAATTTTTCCATATGGTGATTTAGTTTGAATGCCGCCAACTATTTTTATTTTGTAGATAGAATAGATTCCTTTTTCTTTTTCCCTTTTTACTTCAGAAGCTCTCCATTATAATGACCCAATTCTCTGGGTTCTAGTTCCATGAATTATCCAATAAAGTATTTGCTATTTGCTCACTTAAATTCTGGTTTAATACTCAGCTTTTCAAGTTGTTCTTACCTACACAGCTAAAACCGCTTATGTTTTTAGTTATCTCTAATAGAAAAGATAGTATTTGCTTAATAATGCAGTATATTTGCTTTTACATATGTATTTTCTCCAAATGGATTTTCAGAGTGTAAAATAGCTTACATTTCAGGTTGTGCAATTATCAGAAGGAATATATAATCAACACAATCATTTGGTACAAACTATTTTGGGAGGTACAATAATGCAACCCAGAAGCTGTATAATTTGTTTTAATTGCACAGGTTAATTTAATTTAGGAGTTATAATAGTCTGAGTTCAAATACCAATCTAATGCTATTGTGAGTTTCCAGCCATCATCTAACTTCTAAACCTCATTTTATTCATTTATTTAATAGGTAAGAATGTCATGACTCATTGATTAGCTGGGACATCTATAAGAAATATGTCCTCCCCAATATAGTGGGTGTTTGGTAAGTGTGCTTTGCCTTCTACGTTGCTGTTTCTTTGTTCAAATCCTAGGCTTTTTTTCTCTTTAGCTTTTCTTACAAAAGGAATGCTTATCAAAGTTAAAAATATGAACATAAATTTCATATGTATATGTGTGTTTGGTATTTTAAGAAGTTCTAAAACGGAATTTTACACATGAGATTATATTATCTATACATAAAGATAATGAGCTCAAGAAAATATGGAAAGTAATTTGACTTCATGATATGAGAATCTTAAAAAATACTTATACCCGCAATTTATTTCTTCTTTAATTGTTAAATTATGTTAATGAAAAGTCACTGCAATGACTAATTATAACCTACTCTTTATATATAAATACTTCTCAGATACTAAATCAAATCTATTAAAAATTCCTTTTCTAAACCATGTTCGATGGCTACATTTAACTATAATAAAAAAGTTATACATGAATAAGCTTTATGGTGTTTTTACCAAAAATCTCCTCTCAAATGATAAAATCAAATGGTATTGTGGGTCTAGTGTATTAATGCAGTATAAAAAGCTAACAAAGACATCCATCTCCATGATGAATAGCATTTGAATCTTGGGGGGACCAATAAGACATAGGATGGCCTGCTTATAATATCTGTTAAGTTAAATTGTTCTCCTAGAGTTGGAGACTACAGGTACCCACCAACACACCAAGAAGCAATACTGTAATGTTGACTTTGTCTCTATGGTTATTCTAACACTTCGGCCCATTATTAGTGTCTTTTTTACTTACACTCTGTGAGCAGTGATTAAAATTTTATTACTATTTTTTATGACAGGAAAATACCCTATCCTAATATCTGCCTCTTATGCACTGCATAGACTTGTTATTATTGTTCTTGTTGTTTTTAGATTTTATTTATTTATCTTTAGAGGGGAAGGGAAGGAGAGAGGGAGAGAAATGTCAATGTATGGTTGCCTCTTGTGTGCCCCTTGCTGGAAACTGGCCTGCAACCCAGGCATGTGTCCTGACTGGGAATCGAACCAGGATCCTCTGGTTTGCAGGCCAGTGTTCAATCCACTGAACTACACCAGCCAGGGCCTTGTTGTTTTTAAACACTGTATTTTCTGATGTTCCTTACTAATTTTACTTAATTAATTTTACTTATCTTTATTAATTTTACTTCACTCTTAATCTTTGTGTCTATTTGCTTAACTTTCCACCATGTTCACTGCTCCCTTGTTACTCTAAGGCATGTGTTACTTTTTTCCAACTGGTTTCTCTACCTGAAAAATTAAAGGTCTCACTCCCTCACTCTAATGCTTGGCCTGACCAATATCAATATGTGCAAATGAGGTAATGGATGCTAGACTACAACGACAGGAAAACTTGCTTCTTCTTTGTTAGACCTGATTCTGATGCATCCAAATGCTAAGAAACAATAATTACTATGGTCATCACTGCTTAAATGCATACAAGTGCCTGAGGCAAAACCACAACAAAACTGGCCTGACTAATTCTGAATTCAGGTTTGTGTTTGACTACAGTGATTATGGCGCAAGGGAAAAGCAGGAATTACTCTTTTGTCTGTTTTTGTAAATATACCTCTTAAAACATTCCTGAATTATATAACTCAAATAAAATGGTAATGTGTTCTGTTTTATTAACACGTTAAGGAACACAGAAACACATTCCATCTCCAGATGACTTTACATGCACTAGGTGATATAGAAACCCATGTACATTGTGAGATGTTAGGTGTACCAGATCTCCTCCATTTTGTTAGCATCTCTCTTTTGAATGTCTATAATATATACCACATAAATGTGCCTCTTATATTTATGTTATTAAAATGGAATTTCATGATCTGAGAGAATATATAATTAGGAAATATTAATTTTTATATTTCGTGGAATAAATTAAAAAATCCAGCCCTGGCTGGTGTGGCTCAGTGGATTAAGAACTGGCCTGTGAACCAAAGGGTCGCTGGTTCACTTCCCAGTCAGGGCACATGCCTGGGTAGTGGGCCAGTCCCCAGTTGGGGATGTGTGAGAGGCAATCACATACTGATGTTTCTCTCCCTCTCTTTCTCCCTCCTTTCCCTTCTTTCTAAAATTAAATAAATACAATATTTAAAAAATAAAATGAATTAATCTATTTCTCTGCATCCTGATGTAAAAAATAAGCTTGATTCACAGAGTTTTATACTTTGAGAAGCAGAAAGAGTACAAGAAAAAGGAATATATTGAAATAATGAGATATTCTTGGGACATGTATTATATCACTGAAAAAATAGGGAGCCAGAAAAAAAACAGGAGATTAATAATAGGGTGAGGAATAAAAAAATGTTGTAATCATTGAATATTATTTTTCACTCTGTGCTTTATGAGCAAAAAATCTTAACTCTCATGACTACCTTAGGTAATAAGTAACAAATTTCACCTATGATAAACTGTAATAAAACTCAATCTCAGCAAGTTAAAAATAATGTGCTAGAAGAGTTTAGTTTTACTCTTAGTGATGCGCTAAGCATTTGAAACATCAGAATGAAGGAGTGTGACTTCTGACTTGTTTTATGTCAGGACAACTCTGGCTACAAGGTTAGGAGTAAGAGTGCAAAGGGCAAGGGGGGAAGCTGGACGTTATTAGGAGGTTATTGTCATTATTCAGGCAAGAAATGAGGGTGGCCTGCATTAAGATAACAGCAGTGGTGGTGGTGATACGTGGTCAGACTTGTCATGTGCATTGAAATTACAGCCAATAAGACATGTGGGTAGAATGAATGCAGGCTCTGAGAGAAAGGGAGAAATCCAGGATTCACTGAGTTTTTTTATTTCTACTTAAAGCTACTCAAAGGCTGACTTTACCAATGACAAGTAGGGAAAACTATAGTAAGAGCAGCTACAAGGCAGGAAGAAAGATGAATTGTGAACATGTTAAGTTTGAGATGTCTATTATACAACAAGTGAGTATGTTACACAGACAATTGTATACTTCAGACTGGAGTAGTCTGGGCAGAATTTAGCGCTGGTGATACCAAATTGTGTGTGTGTGTGTGTGTGTATACACACACACATATAATAAAACTGTGGAAATATAAGCAGATGTCAAAAAATAATTTTAAGGCTGGGAAACATTGAGGAATGAGGAAAACCAAAAAAAGACGAGAAAGATTAAATGGTCTTCAAGGAAGAAGGAATACACGAAAAACATGTCTCCAAAGCCATGTAGAAGCCTAATTTCAGCAAGACAAAAATTAAGTGTTTAAATATTTCTGATAAATTAGTAAGGTGAAGACAGGGAGCTGAATACTAGATCTGAAAACATGAAGATCACCAAAAACCCTGACTAAAATAGGAAAAGCTATTCTATATTATTTTTTTAATTTAGAAATTTTATCAATTATAGAGAAAAAATTATCTATTACTAGCTTTTGCTTATTAGATGAATAACTGCTGTTATATGATACAAATATAAAAATAAAGTAAAATGAATAGCAGCTACTTTTGTACTACGGTATAGCAAGCAGCTATATTTGGGGATAAAGGCATCGTAGAATTTATTGTACACCATAGAAACATCTTGCCTATTTCTGAGTTGTGTCAACATAACATGTCAGGTGAAAACACCCCTTTAGGGTTTGCCTGCCCACGGTCATTTGTAGAATGATATGAATGCCGATGCTGTATCTTTATCATTTTTGAAGTATTTTCACATTTGCTTTTCATAAGATCTTCACATGTTAAGCTGAATAATCATATCCTGTTTTACAAACTAGTCTTTTAGATTCTGAGATAAAATTACTGCCCAAAATCACATAGATAAAATTACAGAAAATTAAAATCTAGTATTTGGAAATTCAACTTTTTGTAGGGATAGTGCCTCTTCAGCAATATTTATGAGTATCAATGTTCTGCCACAAAATACATGTCCCGTGTTATTCAGTACTGTACACATAGAGATACAGACACACACATCTACTTGGATGAATACTAGTCAGAGTAAATCATGAAATTTGAAAGCCCTTCTAGAGATCAATCAAGATACTTTTCCCAAGTAGGGAAATTATGTTTTTTGAAATTATACACCCTTTTCCATCTTAAGGACCCAAATAATGACAGGGACAATAACCATGGTAGAAAAAAAAGAGCAGGGGCATGTCTACACTTATACACATGAAAATCCACACACTGTTTGTGGTTATAGAGAAACAGTGCAAAGGGCTTAATAAAAAAGCATCATTGTATTAGTTGCATTATATTGGTTGTTACTAAAAGAGAATAAATAAATTTATTCAGCATACCTCAAGTAAGGCAGATGTCTTAAAAATGTGTGATTTTAAAGACCATGAACTCTCATGTAAAGAACAGTAATAGCAATAAAGCCTAGCTTATAGAGACACTGATAGACCTTTTGGGATGGAAATACTTAATATTACTTTAGTGTATCATTTGTTTGACATTAATTAAAATTTACATCATTGTTAGCATTTCCCTTTTTCTTATTCTTTTACTACATTTGTCACTGATAAGCTTTATAGACTCTTGACCTATGGCTTTTGTTTATTTGTAGTTTTCTGGATACTCACAAATAAGACCCAGTTGCTGTCAATCATTGCCTGTTCTTTTTCACACCTTACATTTCTACCTATTTTAGTTGTCTGTTCTGACTAGAAATTATTTGTTTTTTTAATATATTTCAGTTAAAATTGCCAAAGGAGAGGATGTCCTTGTGTTCAACATTGCTTCTCTTTGAAGAAATAATTCTTTTCATGACAGATCACATCCCAGGTTGCCAGCCAGCTTATGGATTGTGGCCCCTGAGTCAACTGATCTCCCCTGGTCCACTCAGTTTTGACCAAAGAAGATGTGGTGGAATGTGGTCCTTTACAGTTTCCCAGAAAAGGGAAAGTTGGTACGGGGCCTATTTTTGCTAAGGGAATAGGAGTATAGTAGCTACCATGATTGACTTATACATAATATTCAAGGTATAAAGGAGATTTTAAAACAGTGAGGTCATATGTCATAATTCTTTTATTACTGACAACACTTTAACCCAGTCTCCACCCTATATGCAGCACATGGACTTTCAATCTTGCATGACTATCACTTGTGTTTGCTGACAAATCCATAAAGGCTTTTTTAGAATTCCTTTAAAGAACTCAAATAAAATAATAAAACCTAGATATTAGGCACTAATTAGCAAGATAATGTGATTAAATAATGTGTTCAATTCCATTAGGCTACATAAATTTAAAGAAGTGTGTGATCCAGTTCTTTAAGTCTACATACTTTCTCTCCATAAACTACTTGTATCAACGAAAGTGGGCATTTGTGCATAGAAGTTAAAAACCATATCTCATAGTAGGGAAAATAGTCAACAACTTAGGAAAGATAAATCACATTGTAAATGCTAAAATCTTTGAATCAACGATTTTTAAAAATAGTTTATTCAGGTTTTAGTGCATATATTATGGCAGGGCAAATGGGAAACCACATACACAAACTACCAGAGTAATTTGACCTAATATATTACACTTCACATAGACATGAGAAAGAAAATTATGAGACATTAATAATGACTTGAAAATATTTTATTTAGAATGAAATGTGAGCTAGAACAATAGAAATTGTAATTACATAGGATATGCAAAGGATATGTAAAGTAATATCAGATACAGTATTTGTATCTTGCAGCCCCAAACACAGCCCTCAAAACAACAAAATTGTGCTATCCTACTTTCTTTTGGTCAGGATTTTATAAATAGCTTAGATGAGTGACTTCTTACCTGTCTCTTCCACTGTTCCAGGGATGCCCATGCAGTGGCAATCAAGTTGTCAGATGAGGCTGCTGCCATCTGTAAGTTCACATGGGCTGAAGGCGCCTATTTCAAAGTTCACATACGAGGGTCTTGGAAGGACTTCCGAGATCCCTATGAAATGGGATTTTTGCCGTATAGGACTAAACTCAGAAGTGGCATCTTACTTCCTCCAGAGCATATGATTCAAAAGAAAGGGCAAATTGGAAGCCATCATGCCTTTTATGACCTAGTCTCCAAATTTGTACACAATTGCTTTTACTTTATTATTATTTTTTTCATTTATGCGCTGGTTGGAAGTAAGCCACCAAGTCTATCTTACACTTAAATGAATGAGAGTACTTCCTTTTGAAGAGGGTTTCAAAAAATGTGTGGACATATTTCAAATTACCATAAGGACTGCAAATAAATGTACTCAGCACTTTTCTATTAAGCAGAATACGAAATCATTAGTGATTGTAAAAGTGATGACCTTTTCCTGAACAAAATGGCTCAGGTTATTTTTTATGACTTTGGAAGCTTTGATTTCAAAGCCACAACTTAATAGAGCAGGGACTAATGTGTGTGCAAAGGCAGCTATCTATAGGCCAGACAATGATGTTTTGCATGGATTCCCTGGAACATTTTGCTAATTAAAGGCACCATATATTGAATATATACCATCACATCAATTCACTGCCCTCCTTTGGGGAGTGTGATTATGAGGTTTCATTTATTTCCTATTGCTATTGTAGAGGATCATTACAAACTTGTCAGATTATAATACAAATTTATTAGTTCACAGTTCAGTAGTTGAGAAGTCTCAATGAATTTGGCTGGTTCCTTTGCTTGTAGACTTACAAGATCAAAACCAAAGTGTGAGTTGACAGAAGCTCTCATCTAGTGGCCCTGGGAAAGAACCTGCTTTCATTGTTATTCATTGTTTGCAGAATTTAATTCTTTGCAGTTGTAAAACTGGAGTCCCCGTTTTCTTGATGGCTGCCTCTTGGGGTTCACCTTCAACTTCCAGAGGCCTTTCTCTAGTTCTTCTTGCTCATGGGTCCCTACAGTTCAAAGATAACAAAGGGGTATCAAATCATTCTTATGCTTAAACTATGTCTGAATTTTCTCTTTCTACATCTCTCCATCCTACCTGGAGAAAGATCTTTACTCTAAACTTGTGATTAGATTAATCCAAACAGAAAAATCCAGGATAATGTCCTTGTTTTAAGGACTATATCTTTAGTTACATCCACAAAGTCCCTTTTGAGATGTAACATAACATATTCATGAGTTTCAGTGTTGAGGATTTGGACATCTTTTAGGAGAAAATTATGCCTACTGTCAAAGAGAAATCGCACTGAAGTGATTCAGTGGATGAGGAAACCTTTATTCAGGACTATTGTAAAAGGGGAAAGTGATTGAACTCAACGCCCAAGAAACAAAAAGCAGCAGAATTTTTAAATGTTGAAGTGATCGAATGGAAAATTACTGGAGGACATTACGTGAACATCATCCCATGTAATGAGGCCATCTCCATTTGCTAATTGATGCCTAGTGAACTTAGGCTCCCACTCTCCCACACAGACTGAGAGATAGGACTCTATAGTTCCTTAGGATTATATGTGAAGGAGTGGGCTCTCAGATCCTGGAGAGAGACATTACTGGGTTGTAAAACTGGCAAAAGGCTTGGAGGATGAGCAGAGAAAGAATATGCAGTTACAGGTTTTCCAAGGAACGTGCTCTAAAATAAAGTAGGTCAAGGGTTTATGGTCAGGAAGAGGCCAGTCTAAAGTTCATTTGAGCTGAGGGGAATGTAAGCCTATTTGGTCTCTGCCATAGAGTCACGGAGGGGTGTCATAGTAGTAGACACACAAAGCCAGATGGAATATAAAAGGTAGATGTAGTGAGTCAGAAAAAAATCACAGATAAGAGGTAATTGTAAGGTAGAGAAAAGAAGGTACCAGGAAGAAGACACAGGGCGGAGTCCCTGGGACTTTGATCCTGTCAGCTGAAATTGCTTTTGGGTTGTTCTAAGCTCTGTATTTTCCAAGATACATGATATTTTGGCATGAGAAAATGTTTTCAGGAGTCTGACTTCTTCATGTATTTTTATAATAATCCTTGATTCTGGAGGTAATCCGGGCATATTTCTATCCCCAGAGTCCAAAAAAACTTTACAAAAATTTCAGAAAATAAATGTGAGTGTGTGTTTTGTTTATCTGAGGGATACAGAGCATATAGCTGTTTTACACATACATGTATGAAAAAAATTTGTGACATTTGTCCGCCTTAGATATTTTCTTCCTAATTTGTCCCTTGTTCTTGTCTTTAAGTAAAAAGCACCATCAATTTTAAAAGACTTTTTTATTTTTGAAACTAATTATCTGAAAACCATGGTAAATATAAAGCAGAAAGGAACAAAAGAGCAAGAATTCTTAAAGCTCATTAATAACTGTCATCCTAATCTTCACTGAAATGTAAACCGAATCAGGCTTGCCCTTTCTTCATTGCCCTGCTTGTCCTGCACGGATTTGCCTCCTCCTACTCTTGTCTTGAAATTCCATCCTGCCCAGCCCTTTTCTCTCAACATACTGTTCTGTGCATATATCAATGATAGCATTTATCATTCTCTCCAGTGATCTTGACTTCTTATATCTCTCTCCCACTGTTTTTTACTTTGCAGGCTTTTTTTCCCTCACCCCTTTTTTTCCAGGGAGGAAGGGGAAGAGAAAAACATCAAATGGTTGCCTCCTATACCTGCCTAGCCTGGGGATTAAACCCATAACCTAAGTAAGTGTCCTGATAGGGAATGGGACTCGCAACCTTTTGGTCACAGGACAACACTCCAATCAACTGAGCCATACTGGACAAGGCTTTACTTCATAGTTTCAAAGGACAAGAAGTGTGTATAATTTATTTCTAAATTTCCAGAGTCTAGCATTGTGTCAGGAATAAACTAGGAGTTTTTATGGGCGAGTGAATAAATGAATTAATGAATGAATGTATGTTCGATTTTCCCTTCTCTGTTTGGTAAGTCAGACTCCATCTTAACACACTACCAATAGCTTGTGTCGGTACAGTGGATCACGTGCCAATATTCACACAATAGACTCAGAAAGATCAAGAAAAGTAGTTTACATCTCACAACAAACTTCCTGTGATCTCAAAACTGTACTCTAGCGTACAGCAAAGTTATCTTCTGCATTTCCTCATATGCTCACTGAAATTTTATCTGTAACGTATAGATAATTTTTTGCTGAAGATTCATTGCTATGCAGAAGCATTAAAATGACCTTGGCTTAAGCATAAATCAAAATTCTTATTTTGCTTTTTTTAAATTATCAAAATGGTCACCTTCTCATTTAAACTGTTGGTAGGGTCATTGAGCTTTGACCTACGGAGCTTTCATTTCCTGCGGTCTGAAATGAACCATTTCTCCCACCTGTAAGTGACAAGAGTCACCTTTCTTGTGGGATAGATTTCTTTCATCTCTTTCCTTGTGCCATTATCTCTCTTTTACTTTCTTCCCTTTCTTCCAGGAATAAGGTCTCCAGATTTTCTTTGGTGGAGACCTTCCTTTGTTTATATTTACAAACCTCCCTATCTTTAAAATTATATGATACGATTAAAAATGTAGTAGGATCACAATATAATACTAACTGTATTTATTTATTCCAAATATGGAAATATATTACATAACAAGTAAGTGACTTTGAGCAATGCAAGGAAACTGAATATCACCATCTTAAAACGTTTTCTCTGATGGGAAACTATTTTGACTAGTTCTACAGAGTGTCCTTCCACAAGGTCCTCTTGCTCACTGCCCATTTCTTCCTTACCAGTAAAAAGCATTGCCTTCCTTCTGACTGATTTGCCTGTGAATTATACCCTATGCAACGGAGCTAATTTAGAAAACTAGTGTAGTCATCCAGTTCTGGAAATCAGTGAAATGTTGCCTGTGAAAAAGATCATCTTGACTTGTGGCAACTCATAGAATGTGGCAGGCAACGATTGAATGCACATGAGTGTGTCCTGCGCACAGTTTGTAGAAGCAGTCGACTCTCTGGAGTGTGTTTTCAATGACTGATATCAAACTCTGGAATATAGTACACAGTAAAGAAATCTATAATGTCTAATTTCTATTTTATCTTATCTAAGCTACCACAATGGTAAGACAAACTAGTATCTCATGCACCTCTAGGAGAGAAAAAAGATACCACTACCAATTCAGTATGGTCCGCCATCAATTGTTAGACATAGCTTTACAGATATTTTAATATAAAAACGCATGAATCTTAGAATTGATAAAATCCAATATAAGCCTTCTGGATACACAGATATATAAAACAAGTTATTTCCTCTTCAATATTGAAACCATTTTTGTTCTTTTCTTTCTTAGAGGGAATGAAAGAGATTTTCCTTTGATGATGCTGATTTATAAAAATGCTTGACACACATAAACAACAACAATTTTCTAAGACTCTTTGAAATTTGAATAGATTAAGTAAGAGCTAAGCACAGTGAGTCTTAATCCATAAACACAGATTTAATTTATTTAAGTTAATAAAATCCTGATTAAGAGACCCACACATAATATGAAAAAAACCATATTATTAATTATTAAAATCTCTCCCACATTCCTTTTTAAAATACGTGATTAAGTGGTACTTAATTAGTACAAGCAGTTTTAATCCATCAAATAAGGTCACTACCAAAATTCAGTTTGTTCAAACTCTCAGCGCTCCTTTGATGTCAAGCAATTCCATGCTTATTTACCGGCCAGGAGAAACTGTCAAGTGCAAACACTTATGCCTGGTTGTGCCAGACACACACCTGTTCTGAAGTCACGCACACCTTTGTGCGCTCTGCAGCAGCACTCAGCTCCTTCCGTCACAAGGCTATTGGAGGAATATCAGGGTCCCGAATCTCGCTTCCATTAGTTCTACAAAGACATTTTTGCTTTCTCCACTCCCTCCAGATTATTCAGCATCATCTCTTCAGTGAGTCGTTCTGTTTATAAAATACAAAAGATGAACAGAGTCATATATTTAAGGCAGCTATTCTTATTAACCTTTCAGAGACCTCCAACCGAGAACAAAATACTGTTTGAGATGACGAATCAGAGGATAATTCATGCTAGCTGTTAATGTAACTGGTACTCTTTGGGTTTCCCTGAATGTGTAGCTGAAGACAAAGTCTCACATGCGTGAATTTGCTTTGTGAAGTAAAACAAAATGAAAAAGTAGGGAAATGGAACAGGTAGAGTGCGATAGCTGAATGGAGAAAAACATTAGTAAATGCTGTGCTGCAAAGATCATTGTCATGGGGTCTCTGAGAAAAGTGCAAAGTTCCTTCTTTAAACGTTTTTCCCAAAGGACAAAAGGCTGGGCTGTATGAGGTCTGTCCAGAAGGTATCCAGCCATGTAATATAAAAAATAGAGACATTTATTGAATAAGATACAAGATACAAGAAACATTGAACATAAGATAATGACAGCTCTATCCCCTTTAACTTAGGCACCTTGGGACTCCTTCACACAATTCTCCCAACTGCTGTCATCTGCCCTAATGTATTTTCCCAAATCTTATCAATGGTCTGAAATCTCTTCCCTTTCAAAGGTGATTTTAGTTTTGGGAAAAGCCAGAAGTTTCAGGGCACCAAATCTGGGCTGTAGAGGGAGAGTCATCTGGGTGACTTGATGTTTTCCCAAAAACTCTGCACAAGATGTGATTCATGAGCAGGGACGTTGTCCTGATGAAGCTGTCAATCACCAGTTGCCCAAAGCTGAGGCCTTCTGAATCATCCAAATAGTTTCCACAGAGGAATGTTCAAGCTTCATGCAATATTTGATTCAGATTTGTTATCCCACTCACTTAGTCATTTTGAATGCATTGGCCACACAGTACACATGCTCACTCAACAGCATCTACCCCCCCACCCCGACTAGTTAAGTGAAGTCACACTGTTCATATATGTGCATCCCAGTCCACTCTCCTTGGTTACCAGGTTACATCAACGTTTTGTCAACTGTTTCCATTATATTAACCATGGCTGGACTTTTTCCATACAGGCCTCATCATATATGCCTTTGCCCCATTCCTTTATTTTTTGAAGATCATTGCTGGAGTTAATTCCCTCAAGTTTATGAATTGGGTCTGCTCAAAATGAATAGCATTTCGGGCTTCAAAGTAGAGCTCTGAGGCAGGAAACCCGAGATCTGTTATGTAGTTATTTGAGATATCACTTGTCTGGATGTACCAGGCTTGTCTCCACATCTGCTGATGAAATCGGAGGTGGTCTAAAAAGATGGAAAGGGCATACCTAAACATCTGCTAGTGTTCATCTCTTGCTTTGTGCAGATGGTCTCATGACCCATATTAAGTCTCCTCTGCCACTAATTTTTCCAGCTTTTGGTTTGCTGTAATTTCTAACTATGGGCAATACCAAAGTGCAAGAGGAATAAATTAGTCTTCACTTATGCAATTGTTCTGGAAAGTGTAATTGAGAATTCATTTTCTTCTCTTTTACCATCCCAATCTACATTTTCCTTGTCATCAGCCATCTTAATCTAAAATGGATGAAAGAAGAGGAAATAATAAGTGTTAATGCCTCAACACTAGCTCTAGGAATAGAAACGTTAGCTTATTCCAAACTGGTGTACTTGGCTAGTGTCCTGCAGCCATGGGTCCAAAAGATTGAGCTGAAGGACAGACATTAAGAATGACAGAGATAAGTTATAAAAGGTTCTTAGTCATTGGGATAATGTATATGTTTTTTCCCTCTTGAATTTGGGCTTACATCCCACATGCATCATTTGCATGGTACAAAGAATTGCTGCAATGATATTCTGAAAATTTTGGTGGATCAGAAAACACCTATGCAGCTCATTTTTTGACGGCTCTCATTCTATAATCACTTGATGTCCTAAGGAAATATATTGTGTCTCCCATCATCTCAGACCTTTTATAAGTATAATGCTTTTCTCTTTTGTGAAAGGCATAGCTTTGTTCTAGATCCCTAGTCATTGGTGTTGTAATCTTCTACTGAGGTTTTCCAGAACTCAGTCTATTGTACTTAATTACATGGAGTAGACATATTTATCAGCCATCACTCATTTCTCATTTAAGTATTCACTCAGAAACATTTAACTATTCTCTTACCCATGGTTGAGGCCATGTATACTGAACAAGCTTTTGTGTAACTTTGGAGAAAAGCTTCCCTCGAGACAGAAAAAAAACTGATTCACTGCATAAGTCAGTGTGCACTGAGTGGGAGCTGTAACCAAAATCAGAAGGAAGTCAGAGGGGTGTGATGCAGGCACCAGCACAGTCCAACATTTACAAGAGAAAATTGTGTGTTTTCTCATATTTACTGTTTTCAAGGAACTGGGTAGAATTGTTCTTAACATTTCACAATTAAATAGAAGTTGACTTACTTCTATTTTGGATACATTATTTTGGACATTATTTTGGACATATTTCAGTGATCTCTCATCCTTTTTTTCTTGGAATACATAGCAGATATATTTTACTCTTAGAATCTTAATATCAATATTGAAGTCTATTCTACTACCTGAAATGAAAGGTTTTACTTCTTTGGGGACATTCTGTAAATTTCATTCCAGTGGAATGAAAACTTTCTCTATAAAATTTGTGGAAAAAGCGCTTCATAAAAATGAGGGCCAAAACTGGCAGGCCTTTTACTCCTCTCTCAAACCAAAAGACCAGGTATTTTAATTAAGGACTTGAACAGAAAATTCTCCAAGGAGGACATACATAGGATCCAGAAACACATGAAGAGATGCTCAATATCGCTTGCTATCAGAGAGATGCAAATTAAAACCACAATGAGATACCACTTTACACCGGTGAGAATGGCTATCATAAACAAAGCAATAAACAACAAATGTTGGAGAGGATGTGAGGAAAAGGGGACTCTGGTCCACTGTTGGTGGGATTGCAGACTGGTACAACCATTATGGAAAACAGTATGGAATTTTCTCAGAAAACTAAAATTGGACTTGCCTTTTGACCCAGCAATTCTACTGATGGGACTGTATCCTAAGAACCCTAAAACACCAATCCCAAAGAACCTATGCACCCCAATGTTCATAGAAGCACAATCTACAATAGCCAAGAGTTGGAAGCAACCTAGGTGCCCATCAGTAAATGAATGGATCAAAAAACTATGGTACATACACACAATAGAATTCTATGCCACAGAAAGAAAGAAGGAGCTCCTACCTTTTGCAACAACATGGATGGAACTGGAAAGCATTATGCTGAGTGAAATAAGCCAGGTGTTGAAGGACAAATACCATATAATCTTTTAATATTCTGTATCTTACCTAGTTTAGAAACTTTATATAAGATAATATTTATTCTTTAATTTAATTCTTCATGTAGAATTCCTAACTAGGGCATTTGACATATGTATTCAAATTCTGAGAAGGAAAGAAAGAATTTCAAGTATAAAGCTTACATTCATCAGACTAAATTCAGTCAGTGTGGACACTCGATAAGGAATCATCAAAATAGATTTTTATCTAACATCATGCGGATGATTTCTCTTTTGTGGGTGTATGGAAGAGCTTAGAATGGTAATAGTACATAGACTTTGAGATAAATTGCTGATGTTTTTCAGCCCGCATCCATTTTCTAGTTGACAGCTTGCCTTTCCTTCAGCCTGTGTACTTCAGGCAGGTAGCTTTCACACCTTCCTCCAGTGCTGTTTCTGTTCTGCGTGAAGGTACCTTGCTGACACTATCAGGGAAAGCATGAACGCTATCATTCACTTCGTTAAGTAAAAAGATGTACTAAAGGAGGTGGCAACTATGTAACTGTGCATAGGCACCAGGTATAAAAAGCCTGTGTAAGATTAAAGTCAACATACTCAAAACAGAATAATAAAAAGATGGGACACATAATAATAGAATAGTTGGAATCATGCCTAATCTGTGTTAGGTGAGTCAATAAATCCTCTCCCATACCCTAGTTGTTGTTTTTTCTTTAAATTTGAGGTGAGATTCTACTATTTAGCCTAACAAATCTTCCCTATCCATTATTATAAAGTAAAGCTTGTGATAAATGATTATTATCTCCCTATTTCCTGGAACTTGATTCAGTCCAATTTATGGTGAGTCAAGTATTTGTTCTTTTAAATTAAAATAAAACAAAACCAGATTCTAGTAGTATAGACTTCATCAAGAACATGACAAGTACTGAGTTGTAACAAGCAAATAGATGTTTACTTCATTAAATTTACGTTGAAATAAGTATATCAAATTTACTGCACTTAAGTATTAATTTACTAAATGATGCCTGAGACACCTGAAATAATGAGTATGAAAATGCACATCACTTATTCTATTTTATGAAGTGGAAAGACTCTGGGTCATTAAGTGCATACACATTCGTGATGAGTTAAAATCCATCACATGTGCATATAAAATTTCTAAGTGTATAGATTTTTTTCAGTTCTTTAAATATCCATTTTGTCAGCCATTAAAACTTCTTTAGATTTTTACAATATTTTTTAATGTTCCTCCAGGCTAAGGCAAGGATGATAGTAGTATATGAACAACCTTTTCCCAAAAATTCACCTGGAAGAGTGGGTGCATTATGTGTACTATTTAGTAAAGAGCTTTTTTAGTATTTCAAAAACAGAACATCAAACCACTTACTTGGTAACACAGAAGACATGTGTATGCAAAAAATGTATGACTCGCAAAACTATTGATGTAAATAATGACATAAAATCAATAAGCCAAGTCAATAAATGTTTTTTTAAAGTATGTATGCTCTATGAAAATCCATGCACCACTTGAATATTAGGAAGCTGCTGTATGATAGAACCCCACATCACAGAGGAGCACTCTAAAAAATTCATCTTCACCCATCAAGTCTTGGTTCAAGCACTGCATTTTTTTCATGACTAATCATATACATCATTTATAGTATGATATATGTTTTTTAAGTACAAGATACTGTGATCTCCCTTAAAGAGAATCATACTCTGAAATGATGACGTAGTCAGTCGTGGTAGAAATGATGGCGTGGCATCAGTGGAAGGTCATGTTTTACTTTCTGGAGAAAGTGCTATCCAAGGATTATTTTAGATTAGAAGAATATAAATTCCGTGAAGACGAAATATTTTTTTAAAATATTAGCTACTGTATCATCGCCATCTAAATTAGTGTCTGATACAATACAGATACTAAAAAATGTGGATGAAATGAATACATTATTTCAATCTCGGCAAGGTCAGGGCTGGGGAGCTGATGGAGCTGGAGAGGGAGTAGATGCTGATGAAGTACTTTAAAATCACATGAAATAAATATTTTAATTTCTTTTCAGAAGTAATGAGAAACCACCTGAATTTCAACAAACTCCAATAAATAAAAAGGAGACCTTTGGGTTGCAATAGTTTAATAATGTTAAGGGTATATAATTTTACTAGTTTTATAATAAAATAACTAATACATGTGCTTTGGAAAAATGTCATCTTTCAATCATCATAATGCTGTGTTTTTAAAAACTTGTAAAGTTACATTATGACTTTATTATTAATTTTACTCTTAAAAGCAGTTTGAGTTGTTTCTACTTTTTGGCTGTTAGAAGTAATGCTCACAGGAACATTCACATGCATGTTTTTGCATAACAACATGTCTCAGCTCTCTACAGTATTTTCCTAGGGGTGGAATTTTTGGGTCATGGTAACTCTGTGTTTAACATTTTGAAGAATTGCCAAACTGTTATCCAAATTGGCTACACCATATTACAATTTCTCCACAGCTTGATAAACACACTTCTTCTTCTTCTTCTTCTTCTTCTTATTATTATTCCCTTTCTAGTGTGGGTGAAGCGATATCTCCTTGTTTTGATTTGCATTTCCCTATTGAAAATGATGTTGGGTATATTACCATTGCTTATTACTCATTGATATTTCTTCTTTAGAGGGATGTCCATTCAAATCACGTATCTTTAAAACTGGGTTGCATTTTATTNGTGGAATTTTTGGGTCATGGTAACTCTGTGTTTAACATTTTGAAGAATTGCCAAACTGTTATCCAAATTGGCTACACCATATTACAATTTCTCCACAGCTTGATAAACACACTTCTTCTTCTTCTTCTTCTTCTTCTTCTTATTCCCTTTCTAGTGTGGGTGAAGTGATATCTCCTTGTTTTGATTTGCATTTCCCTATTGAAAATGATGTTGGGTATATTACCATTGCTTATTACTCATTGATATTTCTTCTTTAGGGGGATGTCCATTCAAATCACGTATCTTTAAAACTGGGTTGCATTTTATTATTGAGTTAGTATATTCTGTATACCAGTCTTTATCTGATATGTGGTTTGCAAATATTTTTTCACATTTTGTGATTACCTTTTAATTTTTTATGCTATCCTGTGAAGCCCCAAATATTTTAATTTTCATTAAGTCCCAGCAAGCAAACCTTCTCTTTTATTTCTTATACCTTTGGGGTTGTAGCTAAGATAATGTTTACGTGATCACTAGGATTGTGTTATATGTTTTCTCTAAGATATTTATAGATTAACAAAATGTTGTATATTTATACCATGCATAATATTAGATAATAAAATAATGTGTTCTATAACAAAGATGACTCTTGGAAACAGTATGCTACAAAAAGAAGTCAGACACAAAATACCACATATTTCATGATTTTATATATCTGAAATGACTGGAGTAAGAAAATTTATATAGATAGAAAGCATATTACTGGTTGCTAACTAGGGAGGAGGGGCAAATCAGGAATAACTGATAAAGAGTTAAAGGTGTATTTTGAGAGTGATAAAAATGTTCTGAAATTGTCATAGTCGCACAACATTATATATAGTTAAAACCATTTGAAAATACGCTGTAAATAGGTGTACTGTATGTAAATGATATCTCAAGCTGTTAAAAGCATTTAGTTTGGTAAAAATTCAACATTTCTATTCACAAAAATTAAATGGTTATGAAACACAAATATTCAGGTAAATAGAAGTTTCAAGATCAAAAGAGATATTATCATTTCATATATGCTTTACTCCAGTTTTTAAACACCATGACAAAGGTATTGAACTTAAACATGACTGTCCTTAATCAGAAAGATGTTCTGAAGCTTATGGACTCATATAGTGAAGTGAAATATTAAATTGAACTTCATAAAATATCTATTTCTGACACATTTGTAGTGACGCTGGTGTAAACAAACCCACCATGCTGCCAGTTTTGTAAAATGATGACACATACTCTTTTGTATAGCACATAATGATAATGANAATGTTCTGAAATTGTCATAGTCGCACAACATTATATATAGTTAAAACCATTTGAAAATACGCTGCAAATAGGTGTACTGTATGTAAATGATATCTCAAGCTGTTAAAAGCATTTAGTTTGGTAAAAATTCAACATTTCTATTCACAAAAATTAAATGGTTATGAAACACAAATATTCAGGTAAATAGAAGTTTCAAGATCAAAAGAGATATTATCATTTCATATATGCTTTACCCCAGTTTTTAAACATCATGACAAAGGTATTGAACTTAAACATGACTGTCCTTAATCAGAAAGATATTCTGAAGCTTATGGACTCATATAGTGAAGTGAAATATTAAATTGAACTTCATAAAATATCTATTTCTGACACATTTGTGGTGACACTGGTGTAAACAAACCCACCATGCTGCCAGTTTTGTAAAATGATGACACATACTCTTTTGTATAGCACATAATGATAATGAGAATAAACAATCGTGTTTCTGGTTTTTTGTAAATATATTTTATTGATTATGCTATTACAGTTGTCCCATTTCCCCCCTTCATTCCCCTCCACCTTGCACAACCCATCCCACCCACATCCCCCCTTTAGTTCATGTCCATGTGTCACAAGTTCTTTAGCTTCTACATTTCCCATACTATTCTTGCCCTCCCCCTGTATTTTCTCCCCACCATCTATGCTACTTATTCCCTGTACCTTCTCCCTTTTCTCCTCCTCCCACCCCCCTATTGGTAACCCTCCATGTACAAATGGAAAACTTATTTGAACAAGTAATAGAGGAGGACTTCTCCAATCTGGCAAAGGAAATAGACTTCCAGGAAGTCCAGGAAGCTCAGAGAGTTCCAAAACAGTTGTTTCTGATTTTAAAAATAATAATAATAAAAGAAAAATAAAATGTCTATTTATCCCGAAAGAAATGTTGTGACTGCAAGCCCATTCACACCACCAGACCGGACAGAAGAAACTGCATTCAGAGTGAGTAAGCATTGGTCACTTTTTAAAACTGGATAAGAGGAATGGGAAGCTAAATTTTTGGAAAGATGAAATTTCCGGAAATGTTTGAAAAATACGTTTAGGAATGGAGAGATTTACTGAGAGCAGTTGGTAAACAAGGGGCTCTTTAGGGGGTGATTTAGGAGAAAATTGAGAAAAAGAAATGCAGCTATTCAGAAGTATTGCTGTGGTTATGAATTCGATTTTTTAATGCTGTTTGACAGATGTGAGTTGGGTGAAGTTCTCTTTTAATTATCCTTGCACAATGAACTGTGTGTAATGCTCAGATTATGAGCTCTGGTGTTTGCCAGTGCGTTTTTTTTAAACAGTTAGGGATCTAGCAGAATCCCAAAGATGTGCAGAATAAACATTAATATCTTGTACTTTATAAAGCTCTAACAATTCAAGCATTACCTCATACATTAGTGAACCCTGCTTTTAAGTTTTGCATTTGCCTGTAAAAACAGGGCGTTTCATTTGAGAACATTTAAATTCATTCCTACTAACTTTTCACAAAGTTTTTTTGAGGATTAATCAACTGCAGTAGATTCTGAATAAAATTTTCACCACGCACTATTTTAAGCCACAGTTAGCCATTAACACCTGAAAGATGAACTGCACCCATTTCATGAAGATTTATATGGAGGGCTGACCTGAAAAATGGAGATGCTGACAGAGAATTCACCTAGCTTCTAAATGAGGCAATATTTTGCCTGAATTTATTTGTGACTAATACATTGCAATTGTGAGAGCTGGTATAAAAACTTGGAACCCACAAGCTCCTGGATAGAAATATGAACATGGTTTGACCTTGCAGATGATGTGTTATTCACCAACCACTCTTGGGTATTATTCCGTCTGCTGTGGGTAAACAGCATGATGTTGCCAACAGGGGGAGCTAAAGACAGAAGACAGATGAAGCTGATTTTGTTTAGGATTGTAATTTAGCCGAACTGACAATATATTATACCTTAATGGCCCCTCAGAGTGAATTTAATTGATGACCCAACTTAGATATTCTCTTGGAGTATCTCTGTATTGGATTGGATGCAAGCTGGGTCCTTAAGTTGGCTTTCCTGCTGTTACAGAGGTGTTACCATC
Organism: Sturnira hondurensis; assembly: GCF_014824575.4. NCBI lineage: Eukaryota > Metazoa > Chordata > Mammalia > Chiroptera > Phyllostomidae > Sturnira > Sturnira hondurensis. The sequence continues at coordinate 18,899,023 of NW_028073511.1, read as the reverse complement.
TGGAGGAGATGTCTGCTAATGTGTTACTAGAAATTTTTCTATTGTTGCTCCATCTGTGAAGCACTCAAGAAGTTTCTGATAAGACAAAGAGAAAAAAACAATTCTCTTCTCAGTGAAACTAAGGTTTAGTAGATAAACATCAACTTACATTTTAATAGTTTAGTTTCTTCTTTAGGCAGGTAAAGTTAAAAAGTTGGTAATAATAGCAAAATTAATGTTTTTAGGGCTGGCACTGTCTGTTATACTGTTAAATGTGTGAACAACAAATAATAATTCAGGGAAGAAATATATATAATGAGCAAGGGCAACTGAGCAATCTTGCTTGCTTTCATAATTTTAAAAGCTAATGGCAGAAAAAAAGAATTACATTCTAATAATTAAGGATGGTCATAAAATCAGTGCTTATTTCTAATTTTAATAATTGTACTTCTGATAAAGCAGAGTAAGAACAAAATTTAGAGCTCATTAGTTTTATCTATTTAGGCATAAAATAGAGAGTTTGGGTATGTCATATTGTGACAATGTATAACAATACTAATTAAAAATGTGGTACAATGCCCAGGTCAAATTTACTATAAGACCTCGGGATGTTTTTCTGATGTAACATTCATTCATTCATTCATTCAGTCAGTCAGTCAGTCATTTATTCATTCAGTGAGTTGTTCATTAAGCATAACTTCTGGGTTAATTATTAAGTTACATGCAAAGAAACAATAACTAGAGGACTCAGAAATGTCCTCTACCCTCAAATTGTGTATGGCTTATTAGGAAGAGAAAGTTATTTAAATATATGATGGTAATAAGCTTATGGATGCTAAGTTAGAAATGTGCATAATATATACAAAGAAAAACAGTTGTAGTGTTTATTCGTCAGTTGTGATCCATGTAGAATGCATTCTGTAAAAGACACATTAGGCACATACCACTTTAAAGCTCTGTAATTGTTGTTAGAATTCAGAGGCCATACCCTTTGGGAGTTCACACCTTAATGGAATCACGTCATATAGCCCCCCTTTTCTTTATATTTTCCTGTTTTTTAAAATTAAACATTTTTTGTTTTTGTGCTATTACAGTTGTCCCAATTTTGTCCCCTTTGGTCCCCCTCTCTGTCCCGCATCCCCATGCTGTTGTTCATGTCCATGGGTCGTGTATCTATACTCTCTGAAGTCTTCCCTAATGGCATCTTTTTGAATTGCATATTTTGGATGGTCCACTAACATCTTAAATTCAGTATGTGCGAAACAAAACTTGTCATTCTCCCAAATATTTTTCTACACTGTGTTTCCATCATTTTTCTACTTTCCGAAGCATGAAGACCCAGAGTTATTTTGTCTTGTAACTAATTAATCACGTGCACCTGCTCCGTGCTCTTCCGCCTCTGTCACCATTACACAGTTCAGGCGCTTTTGTCATATGACCACAACTTTTCAACATCTCTAGTCTTTTTTTCCTCTCCAGTTCAAAGTTATACTCAATTCACTACCTAATGAATTATAAGAAGCACTGCTCTGAACTTACTGTTCTCTTGCAGGCTCAAGCAGTGTTAGCGATTTCCCTAAACGTCCATGAAAAAAGTCCTTAACCTATTGAAGGTGCGCCATACTCATGCTCCATACGCAGGCCACTTTCCCAGTATGTCTTTCCGTATTTCCTGGTGTTTTTGACTATTCCATCTAAACAGCATTACAGAGTATTTTTCTACCTATCCTGGGATTTCCTGATTCTCTTTATTGTCTCGTCATTCATTCAGCAATGAATTGCTCCATAAAAAATCGAATTTGTCCTTGTTAGATCAAAAATGCTACTGCATCTATACAGCCCCATAGACAGGCTTCTCCAATGTTTCACAAGATTTTGTGTGCATCTGTAACGCAAAAGTAATCCTTTGCGGCTTCTGTGCTACAATACAGAAACATCAGACTGTGAGTTAGACCTTGAAGCTCAACAGATGACGGACCTGTCACTGTCACTATTGCTTCTGTGATAATGGTCAAATCTTATGCTGTCAGTCTTAGTCATTGTAGAAGGAATAATAGCTATCAATAATAATAGTGATAACATCATTTAATTGATAATAAAATAAATAATTACATATTTTGGAAATGTTAAACATACATAAGAGGTAGACAGGTTTTAGGCTTTGATCCTCACCTACATGAAAGATGGATTTTTCAGGGTTAATTTTTAACTACCATTGGAACTACATAACAGTCATCTTACATTTAAAGCAAGGATAGAGGTAAATATAAAGAATTGGTCTTTATACTTAATAAGCACTTGAGAGATACTTGCTTATTGAGTAGATAAATGACTGAATGAATAACTGAATTTTAGTATGAGATACTGCATCTCTCTTAGGTAGCATTAAGTTGTAGATCAAAATCACTCACTATGTAAATATATTTTAAATTCCTTTAAGAATACATAATTTGTCAATTACTCAAAATCATGATTGATGAATTATAACTTTTTCAAAAACAAACTTTGCCTAGTTTGAGAAGAGCAAAATTAGTTTTACCTTAACTCCTCTCATAGTGAATACTAAATATGCTAATTAAGAAAAATACGATAGAAATGCAAACAAAATTAGAGAAATATGAGGACTTTTTTTAAAAAAAAGGTCATAGGTAACTGTTTTTTAAATATTTACTGATGTCCCCCTGTGACCTAAATAACATAGTAAAAGTTAGATTTTCTTCCTAAGCTGATGGGTGCTTAAAGATTTTACTTCCATGGTGGTCTATTAGCACAAAAATACAATTCAAAACAAACAAGCAAGCAAAAAACAAACGAAACTTAAGTAAATTAGCAGCTATAGGTCCTGACTGGTCTGGCTCAGTGGATTGGGTGTCGTTCTGCAAATCAAAAGGCTGCAGGTTCAATTCTCTGTCAGGGCACACGCCAGGGCTGCTGGCCAGGTCCCCAGTTCCGGGTGTGTCAGAGACAACTGATCCATGTTTCTCTTGCGTATCACTATTTCTCTCCCTCTCTTTCTCCCTCCTTACCCCGTCTCTAAAAATAAATAAATAAAATCTTTAAAAAACGGAAATAGCAGCTATATCTTCATTGTCATGCCTTCCGTCTCCAACTCACATTGCTAAAAATAGTATAGGAAATATAAAATATCATGACATCAAAATATAAGAGAAGGGAACCAGGAAAACACATTTTCACAGAGAGGGATTTTTAAGTGATTAAAAAAAAGGGAGGTATATTTCCTCTCTTTAAAAATAAAATAATATAACCCATAGAACAATGCTTTAATTTCTCAAATAATTTACAGATCTAACTATAGATTGTTGTTTTTTATTTATTCAAGTGTAGTCCTTTCTCTAGAAAGTTTACCACAGGTGGAGCTGAAGCTGAAGCTGAAAACTTTAAGTCTGAAATTTTCCTTCAGCCTGTTTAATATGAACACTGCTTAGAGCTGAACTGTCCTCTGAATGAATGCTAAAATGTGCTTTGATTGAATATGATCCCTGGTATCCATGTAAAACATGCTCACTTAACTAACTTCAGAACAGTGGGGACTTCATCAAGTCCTTTCTTACTCTATTAGACTTTAGTACACACTTCATAGTATTACAGAATTCAAAGCCTAAAGGAAATTTCATCTAGTTCAACGCTGTCAGTTTACAGGTATATAAACAGGTCCACACGGACTGAGTTGCTCAAGGTTTAAAAGCTTCGTACGTATCAAGAAAACTAGGACAATCTCTCTCTCCTTCTTTCTCTCTCTAATTTTAGGATAAATACATAGTCATTCTATAGTCCTGTCTGCTGGCACTATGTAATTGATCTACCCAGATTTTATACATAAAAATCATTAGACATAAAGTGTCCTCCATAAAACTATAAAATAATGCCATAATTTTAAATATATCCATAGATCTTATTTCAAGCTCAATAATCTGTGATAGTAACAGGCATAAATACTTTTCATAAATATGGATTTTTTCTATATTACATCATTTTAATATATAATATAATAACCAAAAAAGCAGATATTTTAAGTAAGACAAATTTTAATCTGGATAAGAAACTTTTCTCTATATTCGTCAGAGTTTCCCAGTTTCTTTTTTCAACTACAGCACTGCAAAAATGTTGGAACCATTTGACAATAATTGGTGAATATTTGCATATGAGACATGTTTTGTTGCTGTTTTTACTTTGTTTGTTTTGGCAAAGTGGTGCACATTGGTGAATTCATTTGGGAGAAATGAGAAAATAAATGAAAACCAGAAAACTAAACCAGAATCACAAACAGTAAAATGTAAAAAGAGCTGCAAGCATGTTAGGAAGCTTTTAGTTAAACGATTTTGTTTGGCACTAAAAAAAAAGAACTTTCCATGTATCAGTATCTGTGATATCCAATTTTTGAGATATTGTTTTAAGACATCAATATATTACTTTTTAGTATTTTTTAATGTAAATACCATCTATCACATTGTAAAATTAGATATCTTAAGGAAAATAACATACTTTATAAAGTCCTTTACTCATTAGAAATAAACTAAGCAATGGTGAACTTAAAACTTTAAAGTTTATTTTTCTTCTGATAATCAAGATACATTTAGTTTAAAATTGTTTAGAGAAAAAGCTAAGAGGCAATATATATATATATATGTATATATATAATTACAATGTATCTAAAAGTCAGTTGCAATATATCAATATATATATATTAATAAAATATAACCACATTATAAGTATTTACTTCCAATTTAATAAGCATGTTTCAAATTTCTCTTTTGATATTTACATAAAATAGGAAAGAAAAAGTTTAAAGTAGTAGTATTACTTCAAATATGTATAGAAAAAGGAACAAAGACAAATGAGTGCCATGAGTGCTTTTTTTAATCTTGCCCAAATTTATTTCAGTGGGTGGGTTTGAATTTTTAATGACTTATTTTTATTTTTATTTTTAAAATTTTTATTTTTATTTAATTCTTGTTCAAGTACAGTTTTCATTTTTTAAATTACTTATTGCTTACTGTATTTTTTCCATTATGCCTCTACCTAGCCCCTGCAGTCACCACAGTGCTATCCGTGTCCACGAGTTCTTTTTTCTTTTTTGCTTAAGCCCTCCCCCGTCTCCAGACAGAGCTGTCAGCCTGCTCTGTATTTATGAGTCTGTCTATTTTGCTGATTAGCTCAGTTTGTTCATTAGATCTCACATATGAGTGAAATCATATGGTATCTGTCTTTGACTGGCTTATTTCATGTAGCATAACATTCTCCCTCCCAGTCCATTAGAGCCGTAGCAAAGGGTAAATTTTTCTTTTTTATGGCCTCCTAGTACTCCATCGTATAAATATTCTGTAGTTCTTTTATGCACTCATCTACAGTTGAACATTTGCGCTGCTTCCAGATCTTTGTGATTGTAAATAATGCTTCAGTGAACACACGGGTGCTTATGTTTTTTTGAATTAGTGTTTTGGGTCCCTTCAGATATATTCCCAGAAGTGGTCCAAGGCAGATCCATTTTTAATTTTTTGAGGTATCTCCATACCGCTTTCCACAGTGGCTGTGCCAATTAGTATTCTCACCAACAGGACAAAGGGTTGCCATTTTTCCACATCCTTTCCAACAGATGTTGTTTGTTGATTTATTGATGATCACCATTCTGACTGGTTTGATGTGGTATCTTACTGTGCTTTTAATTTGCATTTCTCTGATGATTAGTGATGATGAACACCTTTTCATATGTTGATTGGCCATCTGTATGTCCTCTTTGGAAAAATGTCTATTCAGGTTCTTTGCCCATTTTTAAGTTGGATTTTTTTCATGGCATTGTAAGCTCTTTATAAATTTTGGATATTAACCCCTTATTAGATGTATCAGTGAATATGTTTTCCCATTTAGTGGGTTGTCTTTTCATTTTGTTTCATTCACTGATAATAATCTTTTAGTTAGCAAAATCTTTTTAGTTTGATGTACTAAATTAATATTTGACAGAAAAAGTAAGCACATACAATGGGCTAAAAATAGCTTTTTCAATAAATGGTGTTGTGAAATTTGGACAGATATGCGCAGAAAATGAAACTAAGCTACCTTCTTACACCACATACAAGAATAAATTCAAAATGGATTTAAAGACTTACATGTCATATCCAAAACCATAATAATACCAGAAGATATCATAGGCATGTTGCTGATAGCATTTTTTCCAACATATGTCCTCAGGCAAGGAGAACAAAAGAAAAAAATAAACAAATGGGACTACATGAATGCTACATTTTATTCATGGACTGTAATCTCATCAGTCCTGGATTTCCCTGGAGGCCATGTGAGCTATACAGAAGTCATGGTAACCTCTCATTCATTACCTAATGAAGCTATTCTAGTCTTCTCCATCTGTATGTTTATATAGGTTGTTCTTAATCTTTTAGACCCTTTCACTTTCATATTTTGAACTGCTTTATTTAATTTGCTCCATTTTTAATTAAGAAATTAAGCTCTGGACAAATTTTCAAATCCCATTGAAAATAATTACTATTATGGAACCTTATTATGAAGCTGAAAGTAGATCAAACAGTGAGAGAGCATTAATTATATTCAGAGTTGTATTTCAGAGTCCTTACATCTCTTGTTCCACTGAATAAAACTGCTAAAAACATTCATTTGCTTTAACATTGTCATGGCTTTTTCAAAGCACAGTTGTACAAAAGCATTCATTTCAGAGATTTTTAAGGAGAGTTTTGAGGAATACCGCTATGTACATATTATACATAAAAAGAGCATTAAAATGTGACCAAAACCTTCTACGAAATATAAAGCTCACTCTTACTTACATTCACGAAAATATCACCTAGAGCTAAGTAAGTCTTTAAGTTATTCAGAGGCTCCTAAGTGTTGTTTTCAAAGCAAAGAATTCTAATTTTGATTGCACAGTGTGATTTGTAAGAAAGTCAACATGTAGATTTAATTTTAAAAATAAGCACTTTATAATTTAGCATAGTATGTTATGAGAATTCTTAGGGACCAAAATCAGCTATTGAAGTACATGGGGTACTTGGCACTACATGGTCTGAAAACCATTGATTTAGTTTAATCCAGTGGAACAGTGCTTTCCAAACTACCTGTGAGAAAACACTATTTTTGCTTTAGTTTTATTTTGTTTGCTTTTCCAGTCTAATGTTTTTGTAGAATAAAGTAAAAATAAATAACTAGAAAAAACCCATAAACAATATATAAAATTTAAGTTTGCAATTTTTAAAATATCAGCTGTGATAAAACTTATATAATATCTAAATAAATAAATTAGATAAATGTCACAAAGTGGAAACATAATTTTAAAATGATATACATAAATTATCCAAAGTATGCCAATAGATGAATAATTCAGAAAGTCATTATTATATACATAACATTTTGTTGTGAGAAGTGAGGTTAGGATTCTGCATGTTGAATGTCTATGTGCTTGTATTAATCAAACACTTGTACATGTTAAAATTAAAGTTTTGACACAATAAATGAGCTTGTTTGTCTCCTCATTAATTATTTTAGGGTGGAGTAATGACAATGCTACTTAAAGGGAAAATGCATAATGAAACTCTTTCTAGGACTTCTTCTAATAACTCTCACAGTAGAAAATCCATTGGCTGGGACTGGGAGTAAAATTTTTAAAGCAATGCAAGTAGAGAAAAGATATTCATTTTTAATTTTATATACAATGATGCAGGCAATATAATTTCAAGTATTTCTTTAATTCTTTTTAAATTTATTTTTATTGTTTTTGCGGTTACAGTTGTTCCTGCCTTTTCTGCCTTTCTCTACCACCACCCCACCTCATTTTCTCCCCTCCCTAAGTGAATCCCCATATTTTTGTCCCTGTCCATGGGTTGCACATAAATGTTCTTTGGTTAATCACTTCACCATCTTTCATCTCATTCCTCCCTCCCCCTTTCCAACAGCAGCCAGTATGTTTCATGTATCGAAGATTCTTTACTATTCTGTTCATTAGTTTATTGTGTTCACTATATTCCACATGTAAGTGAAATTACACGTGGAATGGTATTTATCTTTCACTGGTTTATTTAATTTAGCATAATATTCTCCAAGTTCATCCATGTTGTTGTAGAATGAAGGAGTGTCTTTGTTCTTACTTTTGTGTAGTATTCCATGGATAAATGAACCACGGCTTTTTAATCCATTCATTGACTGATGGGCACTTCAGCTGTTTGCAAATCTTAACTTTCGTAAATAACTCTGTAATGAACACAAGAGTACTTATATTCATTCAAATTAGTGCATCAGGTTTCTTTAGATAATTTTCCATAAGTGGAATCACTGGGTCCTAAGGCAATGTCATTTTTAATTTTTTGGTGTAACTCCATGCTGCTTTCCACAGTGGCTGCACTAATCTGCATTGCCAACATTAATGTAAAGTGGTTCCCTTCTCTCCACACCCTCAAAAATACTTGTTTGTTGATGGTGGCTATTCGGACAGATGTGAGATGATTCTCATTGGGGTTTTAATTTTCATTTGATAATTAGTGATGTTGAGCATTTTTTGGTACGCCTGTGGGCCCTCTGTATCATCTTTGAAGAAGTGTCTATTCAGGTCTTTGCCTTTTTCTTATTTGGGTTGATTCTCTTCCTGATGTGGAGTTGTATTAGTTATTTGTGCACTTGGGGGATTAAACCCTTATCAGATGTATCATTGGCAAAAATGTTCTGTCATGCAGTGGGTTCCCCATTCATCTGCTGATGGTTTCTTTAGTTTTGCAGTGTTTAATAGTCCCATTTATTAATTATTCCCTTTGCTTTCAGTGCCTTAGGAGATATATCAGCAAAACTAACACTACATGGAATGTCTGAGATTTTACTGCCTATATTTTCCTCTAGGATTTTTATGGTCTTACGACTTACATTTAACTCTTTTATCCATTTTGAGTTTATTTTTGTGTATGGTGTAAGTTGGTGGTCTTGTTTCATTTTTTTTTTTTTTTGCATGTACCAGTCCAGTTTTCCCAATGCCATGTATTGAAGAAACTGTCTTTGCTCCTATGTATGCTATTGTCAACTTTCTCAAATATCAATCTTAATCTTATAGGTGTTGATTTATTCCTGGGCTTTCTGTTCTGTTCCACTGAATTATGCCTATTCTATACCAGCTCCAGGCTGTTTCTTTTACAGGGCCTTATAGTATAATTTGATATCAGGAGTTGTGATACCTCCAGCTTTGTTCTTCTTTTGGCAAGATTGCGGAGGCTATTCAGGGTCTTATTTGGTTTCTTACAAATTTTTGGAATATTAGTTCTAGTTCTAGGAAATATGCCATTTATATTTAATAAGAATTGTTTTTGAATGTATAGATTGCCTTGTGGAAATGGATATTTTAATGATGTTAATTCTTCTAATCCATGAACATGGTCTATGCTTCCATTTATTTGAGTCTTCCTCAATTTTTTTCTTTAGTGGCATGTCATTTTCCAAGAACAGGTCTTTTTCTTCCTTGGTTAAATTTATTCAACTTACTTTTTGATTTCTCTTCCTGATAGCTCATTTTGGTGTATGAAAGTGCTAGAGGTTTCTGGGTAATATTTTTATATCCTGCAACTTTGTCAAGTTCATTTATTAGGTTAATAATTTTTGGTAGAATTTTTAGTGTTTTTCATGCCCATTATTATGTCATTTGCAAATAATGAGAGCTTTGCTTCTGCCTTTCCAATTTTTTTTTTTTTACAATTAGTAGTAAATTTAATTAAAGTTGATTTAAGCATCTGCAATGGTGACTTCAACCTTGACTTCTGGCTTCATACTGATGAAAGAATCTACTTAACAATCTCAGAAGGGCTGTGCAAGTCAATGAGTCACTGTGGATCCTTATTTGAAATCCATCCCAAGTCTCAGTCAGAACCCTCCCCACAAGGAGTTTTTCTTGTAGTGATTCTCAAGAGTCTTGGGAAACATCCAAACTGGTCCTTTCACTTGGAGATTCTTTTCCATTGTGCTTCTGATCAAGTCGGCACATACCTTCTCCAAAGATTTTACATTCCGGAAATTTTTATCATAAATGGGTGCTGGTTTTATCAAATGCTTTTTCTGCATCCATTGATATAATTATGTGATTTTTGTCTTTCATTTTGTTTGTGTAATGTATCACATTTATTAATTTGCAAATAATGTACCAACCTTGCTCTCCTTAGATAAATGCCACTTGATCATGGTGTGTCATCTTTTTGACATATTGCTGGATCTGGTTTGTTAGTATTTTAGCATCTATGTTTATCAGGAACATTATTATATCTTCAGCTTGTTTTGGAACTAGGATAATACTGGCCTCATAGAAAGATCTTGGAAGTCTGCCCTCTTCTTGAATTTTTTGAATAGTTTGAGAAAGATTGGTATAAGTTTTCTGAATAACTGGTAAAACTCTCATATGAAGCCCTCTTGTCCAGGTGTTTTGCGCACTGGAAATGTTTTGATTTCTTCTTTCATCTCATTAATTGTTATTGGTCTATTCAGGTCCCCTACTTCAGTTTTGGGGGACTGCGTGTTTCTAGAAATTTATTCATTTTGCCCAGGTTACCCAATTTTTGGTGTATAATTGTTCATAGTAATTTCTGCAAATTCCTTGTATTTCTGTGATATCAATTGTTATTTTGCCTCTTTTATTTCTGATTTTATTTATTTCGGTCCTCTACTTTTTTTTAATGAGTCTTGTTAAAGGTTCATGAATCTTGCTGATGTTTTCAAAGAAGTAGGTCCGAGTGTTGTTGATCTTCTATGTTGTTTTCTTTAGGCTCTATGTATGAATTTCATTCTGATCTTGATTATATCTTTCCTTCTGCTTCCTTGGGTTTTTTCTGTTGTCATTTTTCTAGGTATTTTAGATGTAGGGTTAGATTGTTTATTTGAGATTTTTCTTGCTTCTTGAGGTAGGCCTGTAGTGCTAGGAGCTTCCTTGTTAGGACTGTTGTTGCTGTGTCCCATAGATTATGGGTCGTTGTGTGTTCTTTTTCATTTTCTTACAGATATCTTTGATCTCCTCCTTGATCTCCTTAGTTACCTATTCATTATTTAATAGCACACTATTCCACCTCCAATCGTTTGAGTGTTTGAGGTTTTTTTTTTTTTAATTGAGGTGGATTTCTAATTTCATGCCATTGTCATTGAGAAAATGCTTGATATGATTTCAATTTTCTTGCATTTGTTGAGACTTGTTTTATGACCTAACATATGGTCTGTCTTTGAGAATGATTCATGTGCTTTTGAGAAGAATGTATTTTGTGTCTTTTTGGTAAAATATTCTATAAATATTAATTAAATTCCTTTGACCTAGTGTGTTGTTTAATATCATGATATCCTTGATAATTTTTCATCTAGAATATCTGTCCATTGTTGACATTGTTGACAGTGGGGTGTTGAAATCCCTTATGACAGTATTGTTGATATCTTCCTTAAAATCCACCAAGATTTTTAAATATGTTTAAGTGATACTGTATTGGGTACATATGTGGTTACAAGAATATGTCTTGTATTAAATCTATTCCTTTAGTATCAAGTAGTGACCCTCTTTATGTCTTTTTATGGCCTTCATTTTGAAGTCCATATAAGTATTGCTATCATGACCATTTTTTTTCATTTCCATTTGCATGGTATATTTTTCTCTGTCCCTTTACTCTCAGCTTATAGAAATCTTTTTTTTTAAGATTTTATTTATTTATCTTTGGAGGGGAAGGAGAGAGGGAGAGAAACATCACTGTATGGTTGCCTTTCATGCGTCCCCTGCTGAGAGTTGGCCTGCAGGGAACTGGCCTGCAACCCAGGCATGTGCCCTGACTGGGAATCGAACCGCGATCCTCTGGTTCGCAGGCCTGTGCTCGATCCACTGAGCTACGCCAGCCAGGGCAGCTTGTGGAAATCTTTTGCTCTGAGGTGTGTCCCTGATGGACAGCATATATATGGGTCATATTTTCTCATCCATTCAGCCACTTTATGTCTTTTTATTGGAACACTCAATCCATTTACACTTAAGTTTATTATAGATAGGTATTAATTTATTATAATTTTTATATTGTACCTACCTTCTTTTCTCTATTTCTACTCTTAAAGAAGGTCCTTTCACATTTCTTGCAATACAGGTTTGGTGGTAATAAACTTCTTTAATCTTACTATCTTACTTTTTCTGGGGAGCTCTTTATTTGGCCTTCAAATTTAAATGATAGTTTTGTTGTGTTGAACAATCTCGGCTGCATGTTCTTAGCTTTCTTTACTCTGAATAGTTCCTGCCAATCTCTTCTGGCCTGTAGTGTTTCTGTTAAGAAATCAGCTGATATTCTAATGGGCCCCTTTTGTATGTAACTCAGTGTCTTTCTTTTGCTGTCTTTAAAAGTATCTCATTGTCTTCAAGCTCTGCCAGTTTAATTATGCTGTGTCCAGGTGTATGTCTCTTGGGGTTCATCAGGCTTAGGACTCTGTCCTTCCTGAACTTGTGTGCTGTTTTCCTTCACTAGGTTAAGAAAGTTTTCTACCATTATTTCTTCGAATAAGTCCACTCTCCCTCTCTCATACTTATCTCCTTCTGCTACTCCTATGATGCAGATGTTTTTGTGCTTGATGTTATTGAAAAATTCCCTTAAACATTTTTTTCCTTCCTTAAGTCTATCTCTTTTTTTAAATTTTCTTTGTGGGTGAACACTGTCATCTTGTCCTCTAATTTGCTGATTTTATCCTCTGCTTCGTCTAACCTACTCTTGAATCTTTCAAGAGAATTCTTAATTTCAGATATTATAATCTTTATTTCTGACTAGTTCTCATTTATGGTTGTTATATCTTTATTATCTCTTTATTTAAGTTTTTATTGATCTTGTCCATTCTTCTTCTATGGTCTTTTAACATCCTCATAACTATTATTTTATTTTTAAAGATTTTATTTGTTTATTTTTAGAGAGAGAGGAAGAGAGGGAGAGAAATATCAACGTGCGGTTGCCTCAGTTGCCTCTTCCATGCCCCATAGTGGGGACCTGGTCCGCAACCCAGGCCCTAACTGGGAGTCAAACTGGCGACCTTTTGGTTTACAACCCTCGCTCAATCCACTGAGCTACAGCAGCCAGGGCCTCATAACTATTATTTTAAGCTTTAAAGCTGGTAATTGTGTGCTCTTGTTTCATCTATATCTTTTAATTCATTTCGTGGAGATTTCTGTTTTTCTTTTGCTTGGGTCATTTTTCTTCATTGCCCCTTTTGCACTTTGTGTTTGTAGGTGTGTTATAGCTCCTAAAACCTGCTTTGATGGTCGCACGATGAAGGTGTCTTATTGGGGGGTTCGTTGCACCGTCCTTCAGAACATCTGAACTTCATGGTCCAAAAGGGGTTCTTGTGGGTTCTGTGTCCCCCTAGTTGTTGTACATTAGATGTTGGTGGCTCTTTTGTGGGTAGAGATATACCCTTAGGATGAGCAAGTGTACCAGTAACCCATGACTTCCATGTGTTAGATGGTGTGCAGTGGCTGCCCCTGATGTCATGTTGTGCCCAGCAGGGTCTGGAGCCCGCAGTCATCCCCTTTTGGGTATACTGATTTGGTGGCTAGTTGGTTTGAGCTTGGTATACAAAGAAGCCCACCACTGATTTTGTTGGTTCTGTGTCCATCTGGATGGTGTTCAGACACAGGTCACTCTCAGACATTGTGTGTACCTGGCCCTAGGCTATCTCTCCGTAGCTCCCAGGATGCTCACCTCTTGTTTTAGTGTTTATGAGAACTGTTTGTGCATTTGAGGGGCCAACCTGTGTAAGAGTCAGTTCTTTCCTGCTTGGAACTGGTGGCAACTCTGTCAAAGAGCCAAGACCCCCTGAGGTACCATCCCCTTTTCTACCCCTCCCTAAAATTACCTGGTCTTCCTCCTGAGCCTTTTGATGGGAGGTTGTGCAATGAAACCAGGCCTGTTAAGGTACAGCCAGCAGGTTTGCCACTTTTTGGTTGTGCTGCCTGTAAGGCACTCAATGAGGGTAGAGTAGCCCCGACTTAAAACCAACCCCTTTAGTCTTTGCCAAAGACTCCAGAACTTGCCTCCCAATGGGGATTTGCTGCTGTCTCAGGATGGGTACATTCAGCTTTCCCTTTGCAAGAGTGAGCTCAGCAGCTCTGGACTGCAAGGAATAGATCAAAAGAACCTCCCAACAGGCCTGGAGCAGACCATACCTTAGGTGAGGACTGAACTCTCAGCCTCATTCCATATCCTCAGTGGAAGGGTGCGTTCTCTGTTCCATTCCTAGGCAATATTCTCCAGGAATCTCACAGTCTGAAAGTCCCTGTTGTGAGTTTCCTGCCCCCATGGAAATGCACCCAGCAGAGGGGCTCTCAGATCTGGCAAACTGTTCTGTTTTCCTATTGAGTGTGGTGTCTGCAGCTCTGTAGAAAGGGAGCAGGCATTCCTTTTCCTTCTGAAGGTATTATGGGCTGAGAGTGGGTTTGCCTCACTGCATAGTATCCCAGAAGTTCAATTCTTGACCAGCTAACTCCCAGTTAACAGTCCTTGCTGGAAACGGTCCAGATCTCTTTCCTCTATGTAGCACTAAGGTCTGTCTGCAACCTGAGCCAGGCAGTGCCCAAATATCCCTCATTGCACAAATTTCTGATCTCTCTGCCCAGCTGGCCTCGATAGGAAAGGACCAGAAGACCCAGCATTGGTTCGGTGTGGCTGGAACAAGTTCAGAACATCCCCACCCAAAATCAAACTATATTAGTCTGTCCTCAGCAGCAGCCACAGCAGAACGGTGGTTCACAATGGGGGATAGGGTGCCACCCATACACTCGAGGAAGGGGACTGCTTCTTTTTCCCAAGCCTCTTAGTAAGTTCTCTGTTTTGGTCTCCACCTTGTGTGGAGAAGACCACCTTGTCTTCCTTGTCTCTTCAGGAATCAGAGTTTCCCTTCATGTCACTGCTATCTGCCACCCTCAGAAGCTTTATTCCTGCAGTGTGGTTTCTCCTCTAGCCTGAGTTTATATCGTAAACTCTTCAGTCTAGCCTCCAAAGCATAGAAGGATTTCATGCTGAATTTACAATCTCTGATTTTCACAAGTGTGGTGGAATCACACTGCTTCCCATAGCTCGAGACTCCACAGTCTCCTCTTTCTGTCCCTATTACTTCGGATTGGGGATTGCTGGGTGTAATTATGGCCCCACAGTTCTAAGGGGAGGAAACTCAGCTGCTGTGATTTCAATCCAGTCTCTCACTTGTGGAGCAGCTGCTCAAGGGGCCTTGCTCATCTGCGTTACAGTTCCTCTTATTAGTTTCTGTGCAGCACCCATACTACCCAACTGAGTCACTGTCTGGGACTCTGCATAAAACTTCCTCAAGGAATGAAATGTTTCTCAAAGTCATTGCTGGCTGCAACCTGTAAGTGCCTCTGCCTCTGAAAGACCTGGGTGTAGCAACCTGGTCCCTTTTGCAGTCTGAGCCCCTATCTTGAACTCTCTGGGTTGGCACTTCAACAATGGAAGTGCTACTTGCTTGCTCTGAGTTTGCAGCCTGGGTCTCGCAGTTTCTGTGGATCCCCCCGAATTTCCTCCAACAGAAAAAACATAGTCTCTTCTTCCCGTCTCAGTTGAGGTGCATTGAAGATACCTGAATGAAACTAGGTATCCAAGGTGGGACAGAGCTCCTGACTCCAAGGTGGGATGGAGCTCCAGAGCTACAGTTTATGTCTGGTCTCTCAGCTGTCACAGGAGATATGCATGGAGGTTTTTTTGCTTCCACCAATAAACTCCACTGGCTGGACTCTGCGAAGCATCTTTTGTACTCTGGCTTTTTGCCCCTTCATATCACCAAAGATTCAGTTGATTGCTCAGGTTAGACATTGGAAGTTCTTCTGGAAATCCAGTTTGGGGGCAGGAGCAAGTGGCCTCAGCTTCTATCTACTCTACCGTCACTGTGTTTCTTTAATTCTTAATCAGTAATAAGTGTTATCAATTTATTTCACTGCCATACAGTTGTACCTCGGTACTTGTCATTAATTCGTTCTGACCATGGGCAAGCAAGCGACAATTAATGAAGCAGACACTGTTGTGGGGTGGTGTTGTGACTCACAAGTTCCAGTAGGTGCAACAAGCACCAAGAGCTGAACACTTTTTTTTCCTTATCAAAATGCAGCAACTACCAGATTTGAAGAGTTTAGGAGTCAACAAGTACCAAAGTACCACTTCATGTAAATTTACATGATTTTTTTCAGTGAAAAGTAATGATATTTTACAAATAATCTTAAAATATCATGTTTTCACATGCTTCAATTGTGCCTGGCTCGTATACACTTACCGCCTATGGTTCATCAGGCAAGTTCAAAAACACCTGAAGTCATCCTACTGTCTCCAGTTAAAAACACCCCCTCATCACAGGCTTGCATGTTCCAGAATGTCAAATTGCTCTATAAGTTTACAAAGAAACTATTCCAATTCCTTTACATATTTTATCACAATTTAATACAAATAATAGACCACCACTCATCTGAAGAGCATTCTTATATAGTAGCATCAATGAAAAAAATTATTTGTTGATTTCAAATTTCAATTCTTCCCTTTCATTTTCCCATGAAAACTTCTTGTAGAGAATAATCATTTACTATCATTAAAATGAAGTTACAGTGTAAGTAGAAGTAACTCATTTTTCAAACACTGACTTGGCCTAAGCTAAGCAGTATAATTCTACCCATATAGAGCTGTGTTGTTTCAGTTTAGGTGTGTGATTTAAGTTGGCCTGATCAAAATAAAATTTACAAGCTTTAATTTTATAGAGTTTAATAGTTAAAAAAGTATTAGCATGAACACAAAAATATGTCCCTAGAGGTTATGATAGCACAAAGGTGACCTTACAATGAAGCAGTGATTGAAAAACGCAGAGGAGTGAAGTAAAAAGTCACTGAGTCCAGTCACCTCCCCTTGGCTTTTATATATCTTGTCCATGCCAAACGCACTGAGAAGCCTGTAGGCCAGCAGCAAGCCAGTACAGTGTGGAAAGCCCCGATGGCCCACTGGTGTTGTCACCAGCTACTCGGATGCAGGGCTTGCCAGAACTACTTCTGAATGGTAATGAGAAAAAAGTACAATGAAAAATGAGAGGGAAAAACTATCAACACAGTCATCCATTCTAACAAAATAGTTGATGTTGACCTTTTAGAAGTAAATAATTAAAATAAATAGAACTGTCCCAAATTGTCTCTAGCTCAGAAAAAAGATCAGGTAGCTCAGAAAAAGACAAGTTTCCTCAGAGCTCAGGAATAAGATGCAGACACCTGGTAAACCAAACCACTATTTTCTGTGAAGATTTTTCAGATAAAGACAGTAACAAACTTATTGACTAAGTTAAAAAAAGTCACTGAGTTAACAATACAGTGTACCTTCATTTAAAATGCATGGAGGCCTGACTGGCGTGGCTCAGTTGGTTGAATGTCATCCCACAGGCAGAAAGGTCCCAGGCACACGTCTATGCTGTTCAATCCCCAGTCAGGCTGCCCCCCAAAAGCAACCAATCATATCTCTCTCTCACATCAATGTTTCTCCCTCCCTCTCTTTCTCTCTCCCTTTCCCCCTCTCTAAAAAATCGAGGTGAGGAAAAAGGAAAAAAAAATAAAGAATGGCTGCTTACAAGTTGGAATAATAGGGAGTGTAGGAGTATAAAATTGGGTTAAAATGGAAAAAAAAGTCGACAGAACTTATATAGGTAACAATATATGTGATTAACTGAAACACTCAGTACTTAATGCTATGTATAACTGTAAATGGACCTATACCCATATCCTTGCATACATTCATATTATAGCTACAAAAGCCTTGTTTCTTTTTGACATTATGTAGTCATTGGATCAAACAAACTGAAACCTTCCCAATTATGGGAAACACAAGCAGCCTGCAAAGAGCATAATATTTAGAATACAGTATAGCCTTTATCTTCCTAGTTTTGTAATTGGAGGAGAGAGAGACACTATATCCTATTACACCACCTACTTAGAGTAAATGCTGGCTTCAGTGTGCCGTTTCACAAACTGTATCAAAAATATGCACCATGCTGAGGGAAAGACTGAGCAAAAGCTTGACTAAAGAGGTAATTTCCTCATCTGGGTAAAGTAGAATTTTAGTTTTCATAGGCTAAGAGTTTGTGAAGGTGATATTTAGAGATGTTATCAAGATACCAGGTAACCATATTGTCAGAAATGAAAAATTTTCTTATTTATCTTTGACTTAAAATAATATCTAAATGCAGAGATTTATATGTGGACAATTGATAGTATTGCAAGAAAAATGTGATGTGTACTGTTCAAAGTAAACTCATGTTTTATTACATTCTCCATGAGTACCAGTGAGTCTCTTAGATATCATATGGTCAGCTGAATTTGAATATGACATTTATGTTATTAAGCCAGTAATAGTTTGCTGCATCTATTGGCTCTTCTGATATTTATTGTAATTACATTCACTTCTTATCTTAGAAAGATCTGGATAAGATCTGGATCTGGATAACTTGCTGCAGCTTCTACATCATAAAGAGAGATTATTGTGTACACACACATACAGAGTCAGTGAAGTTTAAAATTTCAATTTTTGGTAAAATTTATAGTACCACTCTTAAGAATTAACAAGTCAGAAGAACAGCAGTTCTTAAAATACAATGAAATTGGCAATAAATAAAATATTGTAATATTGAAAGTCACTTTAGTTTTTTATCTGTGATATTAAAATGTTTTTGAGATGATAGAATAAGCACAAAACTCAAAGGAGAGAGACAGTGATGGTACAACACATGAATATTTGGAAAGGATCTCTAACTGGAAACACCTTAGAATTTCTTTTTACAATTCCACTTTTCAGATCTTGGTAAAACCTTAGAAAAATAGACTGGAAGTAGAAAATGAGAAAGGAACATTCAAGAATTTAAAATCTTATTTATGATATATTCTTTAATGAGGAAGTTTAAAATTACTGAAATATTAATGGGAATAGCTCAGAGACATTGCTGCTTTCGTTCCAGCCCACCACAATAAAGTGAATATTACAATAAAATGAATCACATGAGGAATTTTTGGCCTCCCATTTCACACATTATGTCTAAACTATACTGTAGTCTAATGAGTGTGTAATAGCATTATGTCCAAAAGGACAATGTGTATGCCTTAATTTAAAAATTCTTTACTGCTAAGAAATTGCTAACCATCAAGTCAGTCTTCAGCACTCATAAAATTCATAATTTTTTACTGGTGGAATGTTGTGTCTCCATGTGAACATTGTTAGGTGGCTCAGTTGTTAGGCTGGTGGTTTCTGAAGGTTGGGGTGTCTGTGGCAATTTCTTAAATAAGGCAATAAGGGAATTTGCTGAACTGATGGACTATTCTGTTTAGTGTAGTCACCATCATGAATTATCTCAGAGCTTATGGATAACTTGCTGCGCCTTCTATATCAGCACTTGGTGCTTCGCTTTGCACTTTTACTATATTATAAGAACAACTGTTTTCCTTAAAACTCATGAACTGAACTTTGTTAGCTTCATACTTTCTGCTCTGTAGCTTCCCCACCTCTATTAGCTTGTATAGAATTAAAAGAGGTGGGGCCTGCGTTGGAGTAGGCTTTGGCTTAAAAGAATGGTTTGGTTAGATCTTCCATTCAGACCACTAACATGTTCTTCATACTCCCAATAAGGCTGTTTCACTTTTTCATCATTTGTGTATTTGTGTTCACTGGAGTAGCACTTTGAATTTCCTTCAAGAACTTTTTTTTTACATCCACAATTTGGCTGTTTGGGGCAAGAGGCCTGGTGTTCAGCCAATCTTGTCTGTGGACATGCCTTTCTTACTAAGCTTAATCATTTCTAGCTTTTTATTTAAAGTGAGAGATGTGTGACTACTCCTTTTACTTGAGCACTTTATAGGCAACTGTAGACGTACTAATTTAAATACTTGCAATATTGCTGTATCTCAGGGAATAGGGAAGTCCAAGGAGAAGAACAGAGATAAGGAAACAATGAGTCAATGGAACATTCATAACACACACATTTATCAAGTTCATATACACATGGTGGTTCATGACATCTTAAAAAAACTACAATGATAATATCAAAGATCACTGGTCACAGATCACCATAATAACCATAATAATAATGAAGAAGTTTCAAATATCATGAGAATTACTAAAACGTGATAAAAATGAGCAACGTGCTTTGGAAAACACTGTGCCAATAGAATTGCTCAACTTAGAGTTGCTGTAATCCTTCAATTAATAAATAACTCAGTATCTGCTAAGTGAAATTTAAAAATATGAAATTAATCTATGTTAAATAACAAGTTCCAGCCAAGATGGAGTTGTAGGTAGAAATGCCTCTCTTCCTCACACAACCAAAAGAAAGATAACAATCAAATTAAAAATAATAAACAACCAGAATCTCCAGAAAATTAAACTGTATGGAACTCTGACAACCAAGGAGATAGAGAAACATTCATCCAAATAGGTAAGAGGGACAGAAATGGGCAGCCGTGGTAGAGATGATCCACAGCAAGTTGGCAGACTGTTTGAGCCAGGCAAAGTGGGCTGGCCTGTAAACTAAAGACTCAAAACCTCTAGCTGTGAATACTGCCAGTGTTGGGAAGGCAGAAGAAACTCCTAGTCTCACAGTAGAGTTTGCTGGAAAGTGGGGCTGGTGTAGAGTGAGCCCTCTACACTAAAAATAAATAAATAAAACATTTAAAATAAAATAAAATATACTTTAAAATGTGCAATAAATAACAGTTTAATTTCACAAGAAATCAATATTATTTTCTTTTATAAATAGCAAACATATGACTTCTCTCTAAATATAGTAGAATGGGTGATCTAGTAGATATGTGTGTGAACATGTGTGGGTATATATTGCCATATTTGTTTCTTGTGCTGGGTTAAAGCAAAACTGCATAAATAAACTTTATAGACTTTAGATAGCTACCCATCCTGACATTTGTTATAATAATTATGAATAGATGATATCTAAACTAAATCTAAAATTTATCATAGCCAGTATCAAATGTGTTGATGCAATATTATAATTCTCTTTGCTCACCATATTTTATATATTATTTAAGGATTAAAGTTACCTTCTCTTAGTTTGTTTTTTAAACTATATGGCTTCAGAAAATTAAATCCACGGAACTCTGCTGTCAAATTAAAGGACAGCTAACATTGCTTCACAATTTGAAATTGTCTCAGTTAAGGTAGAACATGATGTAAGGAATGATGACTTTTTGGTTATTTGTTGAAAAAAATGGAACATGCTAGAAATGAATCTGGTCTCTTTATCAATAGTATTCAACTGATGTGTAATCAATTTTAGGTCATGAGGAAAAGATACTGAAGTGTATATTAAATGAATCAAACTAAACAGTTCCATACATACACTACTTGAAATGTATTCAGATAGACATGGCATTAAACAATAAATTTTATTCTTTTAAATTTGACCATATTCTACTTTCTCAAGGGCGTATAGCTAGAATATAAATTGTCATGCTCTAACTAAATCAGTGCAGTAGAGCAACACAAAATCTACACAGTAAAACTATTCACAAAGACGATCTACTCTTTGGTAATACGAAACACTTGGTCATTCAGTACATTGTCTGTATACACTTTATCAAAAACTACATGAATAAAACAAGGTGGTCATGGTGCTTTGCTTATTCTTTATTCATTAATTTACAAAGAATGATCAGTTGCTGCTCATACGTGGAAAAAAGCAATCTGACAACCTTGGGTGTCCAAACTTTGGGTGTCTTTGGGCCACTAGAAAAAGAAGAGTTGTCTAGGGCCACATGTTAAACACATGGCAACACACAATCACAAAAGATCTCATAATGTTTTATGTAAATTTATAATTTTGTGTTGGGCTACATTTGTATTCATCCTGGGCTGCATGTGGCTGGTGGGCTACATGTCAGACACCCCTGGAGGTGATTCAGTCTTAAATTCATTTTTCACTTGGATTTTTCAGGGAAAAATGTTTTCACCATTCACCATAACTCCTTTATACATTGCAAGCTATAATTCATATATATACTTTTTATGAATTTATATTATCAGCATTAAAACACTCTCTATTTTGTTAATCTTATTGAAGACACTGATTTAGAGGAAATAAAAAATGTCTTTGATGTAAAGTGCCAGAGACAGCTATACAAAATATCATTGCTTAGTTCATGCTCTGTTAAGTATTTCAGTTTCAATATTTCACTAAATTTAAGAAATTTTGAAAGTCATGCTTCATTAAAATTCATAATCCTGGCAAAATATACATTCTCCCCTCATTTTGTGATTTAGGATGAGCTATTGTAAAAACCTAGGGAGATGATTACTTTACTTTACTTGGATATCATAAAACCATTCTGTAATTACATATTGTTTTGGAGTGAAAATGCACTGGAAAAGATACAATTTTATTTGGCAGGTAAAGTATAGGCTATTGAGGCAGCAGGTATACATTAGTAATGGATTTTGAGTCGATTATTCAGGCATTAACCATCTTCCACATAACTTAGGACATCTGGTCTTAGACATACTATTATCCTCCATGGAAAGTTACTGCTGGAGAGAAAATGAATTGAAAACAAGGAAAACTGATTGATGAACTCTGACTGAGGGAGTAGAATACAGAGTTTAGGCCAGTGATTCTGGCTCAGCAAGAAAAAATGATCCGCCAATCACCCCTAGACTTTGCCTGTTGGCAAGGGTTTTAGAGCACCGTTAGAAAAGTACAGGAAGTCCATCAGAAAGATTGGACAAAATTATAGGAATTAGTAGAAGAAAGAAAATAGACTCCTTGATGGACAGAAAGGCTGTATTTAAGATAATAACTAAAGTTTACACTTCGCCTGCTGTGGAAACTAACTGCAGATCCTCCAGGCTTGGTAGAACATCTAGAGAGGCACAAATTAGGAGTCAGGGGCTACAAACCCTACCCTCAACCTAATTATTTTAGTAATGAAAGGTGCTACACACAGTATTATAAAGCAGAGACAGCAAGCCGTACTCATTAGATCGATTTGAAATAGTGTGGTCATAAAGGGCTTTTGGGGATTTGTTTTTATTTTGGAAACTTTGGGAGATATGTTTAGTACCTCATAAACAGAAAGTGAAATATAAAAATGCACACAATCCTACATAAATTTAGATTTATTAGTAAAGGCTTATAATTATAAAGGATGGCCTGACTAGGACTGATTGAATGTCCTCTTTCCCTGGGAAAGGTGAGATGTAACAGTATGCAAAGCTATTCAATGTGTCTTCTTTGTGATTCCTTTCCTTTATTCTCAGCACCCCTTTTTACCACCATCTTCTTTAGCATGTGGTCTTTTATGCAAAAATATTTTTTTCTTTCTAAATATGTGGAATATTTCAGATTTGATACTGTTTTGGTTAATGAGTTCATTGTTATTCATTCTAGTGAGGTATCGCTGAAGAAAAATATCCTTTTCTTTTTTTAAATTTTTATTTAATTATTTTTCAAGTACAGTTTTCTGTCTTTTACTCCCATCCCAGCCCACCCCCCGCCCCCGTGCTCCCCACCTCCCTCTCACTTCCACCCTCCTTGGTTGTTGTCCATGTGCCCTTTATACTAGTTCCTCTAAATCCCTCCCCTATTTCCCCTGAAATTCCCTCCTCACTCCCCTCTGGTCATTGTCCCCCTGTTTTCTATTTAAGTGTCTTTGGTTATATTTTGCTTGCTTGTTTGTTTTCTTGTTCAGCTTCCTGTTAAAGGTGAGATCATATGGTATTTGTCTTTCACCACCTGGCTTATTTCACTCAGCATAATGCTTTCCAGTTCCATCCATGATGTTGCAAAGGGTAGGAGCTCCTTTTTCCTTTCTGCTGCATAGAATTCTATTGTGTATGTGTGCTATAAATTTTTGGTCCATTCATTTACCGATGAGTACCTAGGTTGCTTCCAACTTTTGGCTATTATAAATTGCGCTGCTATGAATATTGGGGTACATAGGTTCTTTTGGATTGGCGTTTTAGGGTTCTTAGGATATAATCCCAGCAGAAGAATTGCTGGGTCAAAAGGCAGGTCCATTTTCAGTTTTCTGAGAAAATTCCATACTGTTTTCCATAATGGTTGTACAGTCTGCAATCCCACCAACAGTGAACTAGAGTCCCCTTTTCCCCACACCCTCTCCACCATTTGTTGTTTGTTGCTTTGTTTATGATAGCCATTCTCACCGGTGTAAAGTGGTATCTCATTGTGGTTTTAATTTGCATCTCTCTGATAGCTAGCAATACTGAGCATCTTTTCATGTGTCTCTGTATCCTCTGTATATCCTCCTTGGAGAAGTGTCTGTTCCAGTCCTTTTCCCATTTTTTAATTGGGTTAGTTGTCTTCTTAAAGTGAAGTCCTGTGAGTTCTTTGTATATTTTGGAGATTAAACCTTTGTCTGAGTTATCATTGGCAAATATGTTTTCCCGTACAGTTGGTTGTCTTTTTATTTTAATACTGTTTTCTTTAGCCATGCAGAAGCTTTTTATTTTGATGATATCCCATTTGTTTACTTTTTCCTTTATATTCTTTGCTTTAGGGAACATATCAGTAAAAATGTTCCTGCGTGAAATATCTGATATTTTCCTGCCAATGTTCTCCTCTAGGGCTTTAATGGTTTCATGGCTTATATTTACGTCTTTTATCCACCTTGAATTTATTTTGGTGTATGGTGTAAGTTGGTGCTCAAGTTTCATTTTTTTTTCACATAGTTGTCCAGTTCTCCCAACACCATTTGTTGAAGAGGCTATCTTTACTCCATTTTATGTTACTGCCCCCTTTGTAAAATATTAATCGACCATAGAGAGTTGGGTTTATTTCTGGGCTCTCTGTTCTGTTCCATTGGTCTATGTGCCTGTTTTTATGCCAGTATCAGGCTGTTTTGATTACAGTGGCCTTATAATACAGTTTGATATCAGGTATTGTGATCCCTCCTACTTTGTTCTTCTTTCTCAACATTGCAGCTGCTATTCCGGGTCATTTATGGTTCCATATAAATTTTTGAAGTGTTTGTTCTATGTCTGTGAAATATGGCATTGGTACTTTAATAGGAATTGCATTGAGTCTATAAATTGCTTTGGATAGTATGGACATTTTGATGATGTTAATTCTTCCAATCCATGAACACGGTATATATTTCCATTTGTTTGTGTCTTCCTTGATTTCTTTCTTCAGTGTTGTGTAGTTTTCTGCATACAGGTCTTTTACCTCCTTGGTTAGGTTTATTCCCATATATTTTATTTTTGTTTTTGCTATATCGAATGGGATTCTTTTCTCTATTTCTGCTTCTGCTGATTCATTGTTAGTATACAAAAATGCCTTTGATTTCTGGATATTGACTTTGTAACCTACTGTTTTGCAAAATTCATTTATTAGTTCCAGCAGTTTTTTGGTAGAGTCTATAGGATTTTCCATGTACACTATCATGTCATCTGCAAACAATGCCAGTTTTGTTTTCTCCTTTTTGATTTGGATGCCTTTTACTTCCTTTTCTTGTCTGATCTCTGCGGCTAAAACTTCCAATACTGTATTGAATAGAAGTGGTGAAAGTGGACAACCTTGTCTTTTACCTGATCTTAGTGGAAAAGCTTTTAGTTTTTGCCCATTGAGTATGATGTTGGCTGTAGGTCTTCATATATGGCCTTTATTATATTGAGGAATGCTCCCTCTATTCCCACTTTGCTGAGTACCTTTATCATAAATGAGTGTTGTATTTTATCAAAAGCTTTTTCCTCATCTATTAGTATGATCATGTGGTTTTTGTCTTTGCTTTTGTTTATGTGATGTATTACATTTACTAATTTGTGACTGTTGAACCATCCTTGCATCCCTGGGATGAATCCCACTTGGTCATGGTGTGTGATCTTTTTGATGTATGGTTGGATGCAATTTTCCAATATTTTGTTGAGGATTTTAGCGTCTATGTTCATCAGCGATATTGGCCTTAAGTTTTCTTTCTTTGTTGTGTCTCTATCTGGTTTTGGAATTTCCTTTTTTTAACTTCAGCAATGACTTCTTATTCTTAAGGCTATCAGGGAGGCGCTCACCCATGATCCTGTGCAAGTTCTCAGAAACCTTTATAAAAGAGATTCAGGACCCTGGGCTCCTATTCAACATTTCTTTTATTTTTTCTTCAATAAGAACTTCTAGCTAAGTAGGCCATATTCAAAAATGCATTTACAATTTTTATTTGAATCCATCTACACAATAAAGTCAGTCTTCTAAATTTAACATTGTATTCATCATTACAAGAAGTACACTATTACCACACAATATCCTTAATCATGCATCTCATATATATTTGTTCTGCTCATTATTTCTCTAATGCCTATCTTTAATTACCATATCTAATAAACAAAATTTAGTGTAATTCCTTACTGTGTCACATAGAGTTTTGAATACATTAAATATTTTACATGCTTTACAGTTAGCCATAGTTGATGTTCTTATTTGGATAAAGTGAGGAAATTTACTTCAATATCTCCATGACAGGAATTTACCTAACTTATTCAAAAAGAAGGGAACATAAATATGTAAACACCTTGAGATGTGCATATTACTTCCCTGTTGTCTGATGGAGACATATATGTTCAAAATTTGTTTTACATTTGTAAGTTGAACAAAAGGTTGTTTATGTATTATTTATTTTTTGGTTTCTGTATATGCTCACATTGTTAGTTATTAACTATTCTCTGATGAACTACAACTTCCTTAACAATTGTCAGTGCTTTATTCTGAGGTTGCAGTTGACGGGGGCATATTGATTCATTTATTTTATCTGTTTCTTTGTCTACACATATTGCTGCAGTTAAATTCGATCAAGAAACCATGGCATCAGTTGCTCAGGTGGCTGCATGAACTGCAGTTCATCACATGGCCACAGCCAATACATTTTTCACTGAAATGTTACAATATTGTGACTCTAATTTAAAAGCAATTTAAATATAAATAGACTTCCGCCAAGATGGAGGCATAGGTGGAAACACTGTGTCTTCTCTCACAACCAAGTTTGAATACAACAAAGGTTTGGAGAAACAAAGACACAACCAAAGGACAGAAAATTGAATTATACGGAAGTCCGACTACATCTAACCGTTCAACAGGGACGGTAAGAGTAGCGGAGCCAGCAGCGAGCAGGGTCGGGTAGGACAGGGCCCCCGACCCAGGCGCGCAGGCAGACAGGAACCAGTTGGGGTGTGGGGCAGACTGCAGGCGCATATTCGCGCACAGTGAGACAGACCACGCAGGCCCCAGGGGGCGAGGGCTGACGGCGGTAGCACACTCGAGTGCAGTGGGACGAAACACGTGGGCCCGGGGACGGCAGCAACTGTGGCACCGGTGAGGGCCGTGGCGGCAGGCGGTGGACAGGACGCCATAGTCCCTCTTTGACCCTGCCCCCACACACAGCGTCACAGCCCAGCGACTTAGTTGCCCTGCAATACCAGTGAGAGCCATTGTCCCTCTTTGACCCCGCCCCCACATACAACGTCACAACCCAGCGACTTACTTGCCCTGTTCTAGTGAACACTTTAGGGCTCTGATCCTGCTATGGAACAGGCACGAACAACCCGAAAGATGACGCAAGAAGAACTCAAAGTCCCAGAGCCAATAACTCTAAGTGACCGAGAAATTGCCAGCCTCTCAGAAGCACAATTCAGGACACTATTTATCAGGATGCTCACAGAACTGGTAGATTATAGTCACAAATTAGAGGAACATATGAAGGCTAAACTAATTGAAATGAAGGGAGATGCACAGGAAACCAATAGCGATGGAAAGGAAACTGGGACTCAAATCAATGGAATGGACCAGAAGGAAGAACAAAACATCCAACCAGAAAGGAATGAAGAAATGAGAATTCAAAACAATGAGGAGAGGCTTAGGAACCTCCAGGACATCTTTAAACGTTCCAACATCTGAATTATAGGGGTACCAGAAGGGGGAAAGAAACAGCCATGAGTGGAAAACGTATTTGAACAAATAATAAAGGAGAACTTCCCCAGTCTGGCAAAGGAAATAGACTTCCAGGAAATCCAGGAAGCTCAGAGAGTCCCAAAGAAGTTGGACCCAAGAAGGAACACACCAAGGCACATCATAATTACATTAGCCAAGACTAAAATGAAGGAGAGAATCCTAGAAGCAGCAAGGGATAAGGGGACAGTCACCTACAAAGGAGTACCCATCAGACTGTCAGCGGATTTCTCAAAAGAGACCTTACAGGCAAGAAGGGGCTGGAAAGAAGTATTCCAAGTCATGAAATCCAAAGACCTACAGCCAAGATTGCTTTATCCAGCAAAACTTTCATTTAGAATGGAAGGACAGATAAAGTGCTTCTCAGATAAGGTCAAGTTCAAGGAGTTCATCATCACCAAGCCCTTATTATATGAAATGCTAAAGGGTCTTATATAAGAAAAAGAAGATGAAAAATATGAACAGTGAAAGGACAGCAAACTCATAGTTATTAACAACCACACCTAAAACAAAAGCAAACCAAGAGGACAGCTAGATCAGGAGTGGAACCATAGAAATGAAGAACACATGGAGGGTTAGAAACAGGGGGGTGGGAGGGGGAGAAAGGGGGAGAAGTCACAGAAAATAGCATAGATGGTAGGTAGAAAATAGATAGGGGGGAGGGCGAGAATAGTGGGGGAACTATAGAATCCAAAGAACTTGAGACACGTGGTTATAAACTAAGGGGGGGAGAATGGTGGGGGAGGGAGTTTGCAGGTGGAGGGGAATGAAGGGGGGAATAGAACAACTGTAATGGTATAATGAATAAAATATATTAAAAAAAGCAATTTAAATATAAATAAAACACTTGGTACTAATTCAACTAGAATCTGTCAATTACTTTGATATTTGCTTATGTGAATATATTTTCTGATATAATATAGTTTCTATGGAACAAACTGCTATTTATTCTCATACTTTATTTTAAATGTAAAGTATTAACTTTCTTGTAAGCAATCATTTCTACAGAAGGAACATAGTGAAACATATTGAGAATTAACATAATTATATCAAGAGTTCCCTAGTGGTCAAAAACATTTGTACTCAAATTGTATTATGAATATGCAAATTCAGTATTTTTGATTTAGGTCATTTATCACTGGTATCAAAAATTGCAAGTCAGTGCTTCTGTGTAAAATTTTGAAAAAGCTTTCGATTACTGAGATTTAAATAAAAAGAGCCTTCTGGTTCATCAACAATCTACCCAAACTGAATAAAATCCATTGATAGGCAAATATCTTCTATGATCTAATTTTGATGAAGCACTAACACAATTCTCATTTTCCATTTATATTATATTTTAGAGTGATGGAAATCCACTGAATGGAAAACAGTTCTGAAAATAGTTTGATCAAAATAAATTATATTTGCGTAAAATATGAATTCAGAATCAAACTACTATTCTGTTTGATCACCTAGCTAATGTATATTCCTCTAGAGTGGAAAGATCGCTCCTTTTTAACCATGAGTCCAGATAATTAAGTTATTAATTTTTTCTGTGAGTTTGGATATTCAACTTGAAGCTGGATTTACATGGCAGGCAAACACTTGTACAGGATGTGAAATTAGAATGGGTCAAGAGAGCAAGCGTGTTGTTAGATGCTTACCGCGCACCATGACAAACAGGTACAGCTCGAGGAATCAGATGTTAGGACATTGTTTTGTATTGTGCTTTAGCCACTCCAGTGAAAGCAAGGCTGCTGGTAGTTGCATGGTAAAACTTGTTCTGACTCGGGTTATTTCATCTGAATACAAATATTAAAATACATAAATTTAAAATAGTAAATGATCAAAACCTTTCAAAATTAATGAAGTAAACCATTGCTATAAAAATAAAGACAAATCAGGAAATTTCCTGCTTCGTGACTTTGTTAAATTATATGACCTTTACAAGGCTGATATATATATATATATATATATATATATATATATATATAGGATGATTAGAAAAATTAAATATTATTCTTTATATTAAGCACTTATCCTAATTCTTTGCATATAAAAATACCACAAAACAACTTAGAGAATAAATTTATTGTCATAAAACTGCAGATTCGTTGGAACCTACAAGAAGTAATGCCTTTTGTTTTGAAATTACCCTACCAATCTCACTGTTCATCAATGTCCCACTCACTCACTCCCTCTTCACTCAGACTGGATGTCCTTGTTTCTCAGACATTTCAATCATTCACATTCCATGGGAACTTTGCACTCATTACTGTGCCCCCATTTAGCCACATGGCTCACTTCCTCACTACTTTCAGATTTTTGCTCAAATCATATTATAGCAATGAGTTTTTTCTGACTACCTTATATAGTCTAATTAGAAACACAATATAAAATAGAAATATCTCCATTCCTAGAACTTACAATCCTCCTTATCTTATTTTTTAATTTTAGCAATTGATACTATTTAGCTAATAATACATATACTTATTTATTCATTTATTATCCAGTTTTCTCACTACCAAGTAAACAATAAACCCTATGTCGCTAAGAAAATTGTCTCCTTTCTTCAAAGCATTGTTCTCAATACCTACAATAGTTTTGTCCAAATCAATAAGTGATTTTGAACAAATTAAGAATAAATGCATTTTCAATATTTAAATAGCAACTATGGTTTAATATGCTATTTAACAATATGATCTAGTTCATATCCTTTAATACCAGGTAGATTTTCATGTTTACATAAAGTAGTTATTTTAAGTTAGGTCTTAAATTACTCTTTTTAATTTAATGAATGTAAAATACTGACTATCCAGATAGTATTCAGCCATGTCATATGAAAAATAGAGACATTTATTGAAGAAGATATAAGATACAAGAAACATTGTACATGGGGCAATAACTCCTCAGTCCCCTTCAAAATAGGCACGTTGGGACCTCACATAATTTTCCCAATCACCATCATTGGGCATGTCATACTTTCCTGAATCTCACTAGTGGCCTGAATTCTCTTCCTTTCAAAGGTGATTTCAGTTTTGTGAAAAGACAGAAATTGCCAAATCTGGGATGAAGGGGGTCTGAGTCACCTGGGTGATTTGATATTTTTCAAAAAAAAAAACTTTGCATGCTAAGTGATGCACGAGCTGGTATATTTATTTGATGCAGCTGCCAATCACCAGTTGCCCATAGCTGAGGCTTTCTCAATGATCCAAATAATTTCCACGAGGGAATGTTCAAGCTTAATGCAAAATTTGATGCAGATTTGTTGCTCTGCTTGCCCAGTCATTTTGAATGTGACGGCCACATAACATACATACGTAATCCATGGCATCTATCACCCTCACTGCCTAGTACGGTAAAGTTGTCATTGTTCACACATGTGCATTCCAGTCCACTCTCCTTGGCTGCCAGGTTACATTGATATTGCACAAACTGTTCTTGTTATTTAACAATGACTGTGAAGGGTTTGCAGGAACAATTTATAAGGGACACGTGGACAATAACAAGGGGGAGCAAAAACAAGGGAGGGAGGTGGGGAGGACTTGGGTGGAGGGAGGGGTGGGAGGAAAAGGAAGAAAGCTGTGCTTGAACATCAATAAAAATGTTAAAGATAAATAAATCAGTAAATAAAGTAAGATGTGTTGGTTTTGTGAGTTTCAAAATATTAAGTATCATATGGACTCATTTCTTTCAAACTTAATTTTTTTATTATTTGGATTTATGGGGGCAATCGAAGTTTTACATTTCACACTACAAAAAATGAACAAACAAAAAAAAACAATGGCTGGACTTTTCCCAGGCAGACCCCATAATGTCCATGAGATTTGGCTGGCAGTAAAGAGCTACTGTCTTGCCCCATTTCTAGGTAATGTTCATTATTGATTTTAATCTTCATCTGGAATCAAAAACTAAAGGTAGCTGTTCAAAAATATCTTTAAAACATGACACATTTAGTTCACACAGTATTTATTAAATCCCTACCAAATTGCTATAGTTCTGCTACTAAGAGCTACAGAGAAAATCCAGATAAAAACAAGTGGCATTTGCTTGAAGATATTTAACATTTTAGGGTATATAAGATGTGCATGATAGCCACATAAAAGATAGAGTATAATGAGTGAAATAAAAGGTAAAACTGTGACCTGGACGAGGTAGATCTTACATATTACAAATATTGTCATGAAGATAAAGAATTAGGTCTTTCAGCATAAGTAATCTTACTCTATGTAACTAATTATCAAAATACCCCTATTCATCTCTAGAGCATGAATATGACATATAAATCACAAACCTCCCAATAGTTATTTTAAATTAAAAAATTAGGTTAGATCTATATTTCTTAAAAGTGATTACATAAGTATAAATGAAAATGTTAATCTATACTCATGCATTCATCTGATACAAATTACAAAATAGTCACAGGGATTTAAAATACATCATAGGGATTATAGTCAATAATATTGTGATAACTATGTATAATGCCATGTAGGTAGTAGAATATCAAGAGAACACTTTGTAAAGTATATAATTGCTTATTCACTATACTGTACACCTGAAAGCAATACAAAAATATTTTTAAAAGACTATAATTGAAAAAGAATGAAAAAGAAAATTTCATTGCCTAGATTGTTCATGGCGAGTATGTTAAAGTATTTTATTAACAAGTTAATTACATCTTCTTTCTTTTTATAGTCTCTTACTTATTTTACTAAATATATTTACAAAGTAAGCACATTGGGAATCTCAGTATGTTAAATGCAAACCTCAGTTCCTCGACAGAATAATTTTTCTGGGACTGTGTGCAGTTTGAATTATGTTACTTCAAAGTAAAGCTAAATATGTTTAAAAATGCCACAGACTTCCACTGGGTGCACAAGGCAGCAGCTGACAAACCCTGGGTGTGCAAGACGGCAGTGAGCAGACCCTGGGTATGGGGTGGCAACCAGCAGATTCAGGGAGGCTGAGATTGTGAAGTGCGGCATATTGCACAAAGCAGATGGCTGACCAAGTGGTCCCACATTCTCAAGTAGATAAACCAGACGAAACTGGGGCATGATAGACCATGCAACCTGAGGTCCCAGCATGGCGAAATAAAGCCTAAAATCACCGACTGAAAAAGCTTTCAGGGGTGGAGGTGCTGGGAGAGGCTCCCAGCCTCATAGGAAAGTTTGTTGGAGAGACTCACCGGGTCCTAGAATGTACACAAGCCCACCGACCTGGAAATCAGCACCAGAAGGGCCCAGTTTGCTTGTGGGAAGTGGCAGAGGGGACTAAAATCCAAGAGTGAGCAGAAAAAGAGTCATTGTTCCCTCTCTGAGCCTGCCCCCATGTGTGGGTCACCACCCAGCCACTGGGTTGCCACTCCCTGGCGAACACCTAAGGCTCCACCCCTTATACATAACAGGCATGAGAAGACAAAAAAAAGTGGTCCAAATGGAAGAACAGCTCAAAGTTCCAGAGCAAATACAACTAAGCAATGAAGAGATAGCTAACTTATCAGATGCATAGTACAGAGCACTGGTGATCAGGATGCTCACAGAATTGGTTGATTTGCTCACAAATTAGATTTAGAAATGAAGGCTACACTAAGTGAAATGAAGAAAAATGCACAGGGAACCTATAGTGATGGGAAGGAAACTGGGAGTCAAATCAATGGAGTGGACCAAAAGAAAGAAAGAAACTGATAATCAAACAGAAAAGAATGATGAAACAAGAATTCAAAAAAATGAGGAGAGACTTAGGAACCTCTAGGACATCCTTAGAGGTTCCAACATTTGAATTATAGGGGTATCAGAAGGGGAAGAGGAAGAACAACAAGTGGAAAACTTATTTGAACAAATAATAAAGGAGAACTTCCCCAGTCTGGCAAAGGAAATAGACATCCAGGAAGTCCAGGAAGCTCAGAGAATCCCAAAGAAGTTAGACTCAAGGAGGAACACACCAAGGCACATCATAATTACTTTAGCCAAGATTAAAATGAAGGAGAGAATCCTAGAAGCAGCAAGAGATAAGGAGACAATAACCTACAAAGGACTTCCCATCACACTATCAGCTGATTTCTCAAAAGAGGCCTTGCAGGCAAAAATGGGCTAGAAAGAAGTATTCCAAGTCATGAAAGGGAAGAACCTACATCCAAGATTGCTCTATCCAGCACAGCTTTCATATAGAATTAAAAGGCAGATAATGTACTTCTCAGATAAGGTCAAGTTAAAGGAGTTCATTATCACCAAGCCCTTATTATATGAAATGTTAAAGGGACTTAGAAAAAGAAGATAAAAACAAGTATAGTAAAGTAACAGCAAACTCACAATTATTAACAACCACACCTAGAACAAAAACAAAAACACATTATGCAAACAATTAGAACAGGAACAGAACCACAGAAATGGAGATTTTATGGAGAGTTATCAACAGGGGAATGGTAGGAGGAGAGAGAAGGAAAAGGTACAGAAAACAAGTAATACAGATGGTAGGTAGAAAATAGGGGGAAGGCAAGAATAGTATGGGAAATGCAGAAGCTAAAGAATTTATGACACATGGACATGAACTAAAGGTGGAAATGTGGGTGGGAGGGGGTGTACAGAGTAGAGGGGAATGAGGGGGGAAAATGGAGCAACTGTAATAGTATACTCAATAAAATATATTTTAAAACATGCCACAGACTTCTATACATTTATCTGTATCCTTCTACTTTATCGAATTCCTTTATCAGTACTAGTAGTTTTGAAGATTTTTTTTAACTATTACAAATGTTTCAGCACATTTCATTATTTGACTAACTGTGGTCTCAGTAACTTACTGATATATTACAGTCTTAAATTTTTTTAAATCAAAGAGTTCTATCATTTTTCTTGCATAGAAAGTAACAATATTTTATCTGATCATGTCCATTTGTACCTAAAATTCTTGGTGGTGTTGAAAACAATTTAGATTTGCTTATTTATTTTCCATGAAGTATTATCTAGTTATAACTCTTAACTGTGTCATGAATGAAGGAACATGGAACAAGTGGAGAAATTTCTTTAAAAAAGGGAATGTGTAAAAATAACCTTAATAGTCAAAGACCTTTGAGATTGCTCCAAAGTTTTTATTTGCTTATTTTTTAATATTATTTATTTATTAATTGTTAGAGAGAAGGGATGGGAGGGAGAAGGAGAGCAAGAGAAACATCAATGCGTGGCTGCCTCACATATCCCCCTCCCATGGCGGGGCATGGCCTGCAACCCAGGTATGTGTCCAGACTAGGAATAGAATAGGCAACCCTTCGATTCACAGGCCGGCACTCAATTCACTGAACCACAGCAGCCCAAGCATGATAATTTTTAAAAACTTTTATTTACTTATCTTTAGAGAGGAAGGGAAGGAGAGAGGGCAAGAAATATCAATGTATGTTTGCCTCTTGTGTGCCCCCTGCTGGGAACTGGCCTGCAACCCAGGCATGTGCCTTGACTGGGAATTAAACCATGATCCTTTGGTTCGCAGGCCCATGCTCAACCCACTGAGCTACACCAGCCAGAGTGCATGCTAATTTTTTCATATTCAACATATACCCTTCTTTTTAGATCTAATATATTGTCATTTAGCAATAATTCCCTTTATTTCTTTTTTCTCAACACAAAGGAAACAGGAAACATACGCACATACTCATACTTAATCACCATTTAAAAATATGACTTCATTTAAAATTTATCAATGGAAGTTCAAATTTGCAGATTCTTTTACAAAATAAAGGATTAATTTGTTCTGATAAGCTGGTCTATTTGCATATTTTAAAAAGTGAATCCTTCCTTGACTATTGAAAATCACAACAACTTTCTTTGCCCTGTAGTTACTTTAATTGCCTCTATCACACTCTTTAGCAAAATTATACAGCATGCTATAATAGTATTAGTGTTTCATTATGTTAATGTCATTTCATAGCATAATGATTCTTTTAAAACCTATTACAGCATTATAAACATGTGTCTCAATTGCCTGTTTCTTTTTTAAACCAAACAATTTTATAGTATTTCTTTTAAAATCTTTGCTAGAAGATAGGAACCAGAAAATACAACAGAGGTATTATCCCTCTCTCTAAACACTTGTTTCAAGGTTATCTATCATATAGGTGTCTTCTGTGTTCCTTGAATAGGGTAAGGTCCTTCCCACCTCAAGAGTTTTGCTCTTGCTGTTTCCAATCCCAGGAATGCTCTTTGAGTAGCTCCTGTCATGTCTTCCACTTGCCTATTTTTGGGTCTTCGGGCATATCCTCATCAGGGTCTTTTCTAATTATCTTACTTAAATTAACTTTAATGGTATATCTTACCTATTCACATATTTTTCACCTATTATCCTAGTAACTTATGTCATGGCCTTCCTCACAATTTACAATTCTCTTGTTGATTCACTTAACCTCTCACTACTCCCCACCCCTGCATGTGACCCCCGTTAGAGAGAGAACCTATTTCTCTCTCAACTTGTCATTTTATCTCCTCTCTCAAAACCAGTGTCCCCACTCAATAAATGTATTGCAATGAATAAGAACTTATATTTGTTGAATAGAGTAGGAGGGAAAAAAGCAGGCTCACATTACTTTGAAAGGGAAATCCAGATGCAACTTCATAGTTTGAGGACATTTGAGCTCATTGTTATGGAGGGAATGAAACATTTCTAGATGAATGAAAATGATTCACTGTTCCATATAAGTAAAAACAAATAAACTATGGTTTAGTGTAAGTTAATTTAAAAATATTTTATTTATTCACTTTTTGAGAGAGGGGAAGGGAAGGAGAAAGGGAGGGAAACATCAATTGGTTGCCTCTCATACACCCCTAACTGGGGATCTGACCTGCAGCTCAAGCATGTGCCCTGACTGGGAATCGAACTGGCAGCCTTTCGCTTCACAGCTGGGCTCTCAATTCACTGAGCTACACCAGACAGGGTAATTTGTTATATATTATTAATATATGAACCTTTTAAAGGATTTATTATCTTAAAAAGTACAAATAAATTATTTGAACCTGAAAATTCTAAGTTTTGGGGAAAAATTGACAGACTATAACTGGGAAAATCTGTCATTTGTCATTTAAACTATTTTTAAAAATTTGGTGTGGTAAACATTTCACTGTCAGTCACAGTGTTACCATTTACTATTATGACTATTTTCCAAAGTGACATAAGTTTCGTGTAACCAACTTCTATGCGGAAGATTTCTGCTGCGACTACTCATCACAGGATAGGAAAATGTCTTCTATTCTGCTACTATCAGATATATCGGGAAAAGAGTATCATTAGGTTTTCTTCCCACATCTAATTATATGTGGGGAATATATGTCAAGCTGAATAGCAAACATGCCAGTTCCCAGTACAGGTTAGTATCAACCCAGTGTAGAGGCAGGCAGCTTTGGACAGCTGTCCTGGGTAGCAGATTCTGCCTGTGGCAACCCGACGCCCTGTGTTATCCCACTGCCTTTGATGTTATATTCACTGATGAAAACAACGGCAGGATTTTCTATCCCGCTGCCTCATCCTGCCGGTGATGAAATGGTTAGAGGACTTGCTGTTTTTTTTTTTAATTAAACAGAAGAAAGCATTATTATTAAAAAGCAAATGCTCCTACTTTGAAGCTTTTAACTTTTGAGTGTATCTATAGCTGTATGTATATTAATCCATGTTTAGAAAGCCAATCTAACTTAAAGAACTGATTTTTATGGCACCTGCAAAAACAACATTAAGTATTATACTGTTTATGGTATTTTTTCTGTACCTTAGAGAATATTTTTTCACAAACATGTTTTCATCCAGGTTAAGTTTTCCAGCAAAGCTTTCATTTAGACTGGAAGGGCAGAAAAAGTGCTTCTCAGAGAAGGTCAAATTCAAGGAGTTCATCATCACCAAGCCCTTATTATATGAAATGTTAAAGGGACTTATCTAAAAAAAAGAAGATAAAAATATAAACAGTGAAAGGACAGCAAACTCACAATTATTAACAACCACACCTAAAACAAAAACAAACTAAGCAGACAGCTAGAACAGGATT
Organism: Sturnira hondurensis; assembly: GCF_014824575.4. Taxonomy (NCBI): domain Eukaryota; kingdom Metazoa; phylum Chordata; class Mammalia; order Chiroptera; family Phyllostomidae; genus Sturnira; species Sturnira hondurensis. Next base: position 18,861,060 of record NW_028073511.1, on the reverse strand, counting down.
GGAGCCACAGAAATGGAGATCACATGGAGGGTTAGCAACAAGGGAGTGGGAGGAAGAGAAGGGGGAAGAAGATACAGAGAATAAGTAGCATAGAAGGTAGGTAGAAAATAGACAGGGGGCAGGGCAGGAATACTATGGGAAATACAGAATCTAAAGAACTTGTGACACATGGACATGAACAAAAGGAGGGAATGGTGGGGGAGGGGTGTGCAGGGTGGAGGGAAATGAAGGGGGGAATGGGACAACTGTAATGGCATAATCAATAAAATATATTAAAAATTAAAAATTAAAAAATAAATGAAAATAAATTTTAACATATTAGGAAACATTATTGGGAGTTCATGTGCTAAGGATATACATGAGGTGAAAGTACAAAAGTGTATCATTCCTAGAATGAAAATGACCCAATTTACATAAAATGCAGGTGTTTTTACTGATAGTAATATTGGCATTGAACCATGGAGCTGCTCTGGTTGGCTTTCTTCAGAAGTGCCTCTGACCTTGGCACATAGGTCTACAAATTCATGAGCAACTGCTAATGGTGTGGGCATACCTCTGGTTCCACTGATTGTGTTTTGCTCAGTGGGTATTTTACTCAAGAAGAAAATAATTGGAAAATGTATACAAACTGGCTCTCTGTTGTAGAGAAAATATCATTTTGTTAGAGGTTTTCAATCATGCTTCATAATCCAAGATAATCTAGTAATATAACTCTTTTTAAAAAATATTTTATTTATTTATCTTTTTAGAGGGGAAGGGAAGGAGAGAGGAAAGAAACATCAATGTGTGGTTGCTTCTCGTGCATCCCCTGCAGGGAACTGGCCCATGCCGGAAACTAGCCTGCAACCCAAGCATGTGCCCTGACTGGGAATCGAACCGCGATCATCTGGTTCGAAGGCCCGCGCTCAATCCACTGAGCTACACCAGCCAGGGCTAGTAATATAACTCTTAAGAAGAACTAGATAACACACTAGTGAAAGACTGTAAAGAGATTTTTATTCCATACTTTCACAACAAGGGGAAAATATTTTATTGTAAAACTGAGCTTAAATCCAAACTGAACAAGGACAACTGGGAATTTATAACAAAAGGGCAGAGCTGGAGAGTCAGTAGATTGAAAATTACTAAGAGGAAATGTCATGGGTTGGGAGATTCTTGCTAACTTAACAGGATTTCTAGCTACAGGTATCTAAGGTGATCAAATATCAATGACTGGAATGCATAACTTGAATAAATGGCAAGAAGGATCAGATATTAAGGGTACAGGGGGATTATCTCTATACTCCCTCAGCAGGATTCTGGTCCTGAGCTTATTAAAACTGTGCTAGGAAGGCTGAGGACAAGGTGCAAGGAAGAAGCCTACTCGAAAGAGGGCTCAGAGAAACCTTTCTAAAGTTTGGTCAATGAGACAGACTTTATCAAAATTTGCATTTCAAAGTCACATGTCCACACAAGAGCTGTTTTGATTCCGTTCCAGATTTGTTTCTCCCCCAGCCTCTCATCTTACTAAAGGATGCTATAGACCACCTGGTTGTTCGTATAAAACTCTGAAATCTGGTCCATCAGGGAATCCTGCTAATTCAAGTCAAAGATATTTTGAACTTTATCTTCCATGCCATAATGCTAATCCACAGTTTATTACTTCCAAAATTGTTTTCTTGCAACAGCTGCATTACTGTTTTTTTTTATTCTATTCCTGCCAACCTGAACTTCATAGCCAGCATGTGTTTTACAGGTAAACCGAACTCTGCTGAAAAGCCTTCAATGGCTTCTCATCACACTTAGGATAATGTCTAAGCTCTATTAAGTTTGAAAAGATCTCGCAGAATTTGGCCCCACCCACCCTCTAACATCAACTTCTACCATTCACTCACAGGTATGCTCCTTGACATTTTTATTACTATTTTGTGATATTTTCACGGGTTGTTTCTTCCTCCCCCCCCAAAAAAAACCCAAGTCTTCCCTTGGGTTTTTACAGAGCTCTCTGATTTCTTATCATTCATGTCTTGATTTAAATTAAAACGCCAAGCAGATTCTTTGTATATGCTTTATTTTTCAGGTCAAATTTCTAGTTTCTTCCTCCTCCCAAGACCTGTGGTGTTCTTATACCTGTCTTAATCAGTTTCAGGTACCATGAGAGTTGCCATAGACCAGGAGATTTACAAACACATTGATTCCTCACAGTTCTAGAGGCTGGAAGTTTGAGATCAAGATGCCAGCATAGCACAAGCCCTTTCCTGACTGGCAGATAGACCACCTTCTCACTGCTATCATGTGGCAGAGAGAAAGAGGACTCTGATGTGCCTTCTTCTACAGGGTGTATCTCATCATGATAAAGCTGGCCTTCAGGTTCTCTTCTAAACCCAATTCCTTCCCAAAGGCCCAACACCCACATATCATCACAGTCAGTTTTAGAGCGTGAAGTGGATCAAGCTCTAAAAATGTGTAATTTTTCTTTTTAGAGGGAAGGAGCAAAGATTTGGTTCGTAACAGCCGAATTTAATGAGATTAAAATAATATGTGGTCCCATCTCATTCATACTTCTTCACATTGGTCTTTTCTCTACACTCTAAAAATATCCCCCAAACTAGTTATTATATATATCATATAATCCTGTTTATATATTTGAATGTTATTGATCTCCACCGCTACTGTGTAAATTCCCTGAAAGAAGAAGCAATGCCTCTTCTTTCTACCGTCTACCTTGTATGCCTCTAAATCTCTGATATTAACACAGTCCTTACCATGTGGTACTCAGCTGCTGGCCGAATGAATTGGTGAATATCTTTTATCTTATCCCAGTTGCATATTACGTAACAACTCTGCAATACGTCTATACTAAGATCACCGACATAGACATCTATCTCATTAACCAGCCACTTTCCTTAGAGTGCCTTTTATGTAAAGCTGTAATTGCCTGTATTTACCATTTATTTTTAAATTCTAGTTTGTTTTGTTTTTCTTTTTTCTTTTGGATTCATTAAAGAAAACAGAAGCTGGGTCTCCCTTATTTTTTTTCTAAGACAGACTTTAAATGGATACTCTCTAATAGGTTAAATTTTAGTAATTGAAGAACTCAAGAGACATTTGAACCAAATATAAACCTGAAAGACTCTTGTCTTTCAGAACACTGAATTTACCATTCTACTTTCCTCAGTGCCACTAGGTTTAATATAAATGATTAATCATTATTTTACCTAGCCAAGGTACTCATACTTTCATACCTGCCATTCAGACCAAAAGTCTTTTATGCTATTTCTACCTGGTCACAAACATTAAGTTGGCTTACAGCAATCAGTATAATTTAGATATGTCCAATTTTAAATATTCTGTTACATTGTCCACTTTTCATAGCAAATTCCATGATTTTTGTTATTCATAAGCAATTATTTATACATTCTTATCTTTCCTGGAGAAAACACATTTGATTGGAACACTTGCTTGCTTGTTTTGATTGCAAATGTTGACCCATTAGGTGTTCTCCACTTTAACTATCAAGACAAGATTTTATGTTTCTTGAAAAAGAAACAAAAAAAACTTAAAATATCCCTAAAGTTTCCACTTTAATAAGTAAGCATGTAAGCATTCTTTTGACGGTTTTCTAGGAAAACTCTGTGTGTGTTAATTATATTAAGTGTAATTATAATTGTATTAAATGCCCCCAAATAAAATGAGGATTGTAAAGTTCTGAGACTAATTTAAAGTCTATGATTAATTACTAGTCCTAATTGAAACATAAATGGATCTGGATTTGATTCATCTTTTTACTTTGGCCTAAAAAAATAAAAAGCAAGCCTTTTCAATCTTTCATACTTTGGGTTAAAATTTGCAGATTCTGTTTTCTCTCCACACTTTTTATAAGCCAAATGTAATAAGATTAAAGGGGTATGAAGTCCCATCTCATTGAGTCCAAGCAAAAAAAATGATTGTATACAAACATTAGTAATTTATAAACTCAAAACTTCAAATTACACTCAATCACATCTCAGCAGAAATGCACTACTATATTTGCATGCACACACAGACACATCTGTCTCCATGGACACCACCTCCCTGATCGTCCTCTAAGTTCCCTAAATTTCCTAGATTGTAAAAATCATCTCAAGTTCTTTTTTTTCTTTTTTTAAAATTTTACTTTATTTATGTATAGAAACATCAGTGTGTGGTTGCCTTTTGTGTAGCCCCCACTGGTGACCTGGCCTGCAACCCAGGCATGTGCCATGACTAGGAATCAAACCTGGGACCCTTTGGTTCACAGCCCGAGTTCAATCCACTGAGCTATGCCAACAAGGGTGTCAAGTTCTTTATAACAGCTTTCATACTGCTGCAGGACTAGTACACTGGTATTTAATGTGTGCGCACGAGTGTGTGTGTGTGTTTGTGTGTGTGTGTGTGTGTGTGTGAAAGAAAGAGAGAAAGACAGAGAATACAATTGGGTTGTCTTAATATAACAAATGTAATGTAAAATTTAACTTAGATTACTTATATTATTAAAATTAGATCCACATGTGAATAAGCACTTTACTTGAACAGGAACCTTAGCTATATTAATAGGGAGAGGATAAACAGTAAGTTAATAATTTTATCAATCATGATAATCATGACTAACAATGAAGTATATGTTTACTCTTGCAAGCATTTACTTACATGCTTTCATACATATAATTTGTTTGTTTTTTAAATTTTCAGTACAAAAAAATAAATTTTCAGTACACTTATACACCCACTAATAAACACACAATGAAGTAGGACTACTAGGAAATATTGCTTTTAATCAATGAATAATTTAGAACATGCATGTTTCTATTGCCTTTCTGTTATTGATTTCTAGCTTGGTTCTATTATTCTCAGAGAATGCACTTTGTAGAATGTCAATTTTTTTTAGGTTATTGAGGTTTTTTTACAATTGAGACTATGACCTATCTTGGTGAATGTCCCATTGGTGCATAAAATAAAATTGTGTATTCTTCTGTTGTTAGGTTGGCTAGTCAATATATATTGATTATATACTCTTTATTGGCCGTGTTTTTGAGATCCTCTGTGTCCTGTTTGAACTTTTTTCTAGTAGTTCTTGAGAGGACGGATTTTCTGGTATGCTGTATATAATATGGGTCAATTTTTTAAAAGATTTTATTTATTCCTTTTTAGAGAGAGGGGAAGAGAAGGAGAGAGAGGGAGAGAAATTTCCATGTGTGGTTGCCTCTCATCAGTCCCCTGCTGTGAACTGGCCTGCAACCCAGGCATGTGTCTTGACTGGGAATTGAACCGCGATCCTTTGGTTCACAGGCCCGCACTGAATCCATTGAGTTACACCAGCCAGGGCAATATGGGTCAATTTTTAAATCCAGTATCTGTTTTTTTAATTTAATCTTACTAGTGAATAAGTAATTATTGATGTATTAGTGCTTTATTTTGCTATTTGATTGTTGTTTTCTTCATGTTTTTTCTTTTTCACTCTTCTGTGTATATTACTTGAATATTTTTAATATTCCATGTTATTTCATCTACAGTATTTTGGGGTGTTCTATTTGTATTGTTATGTTGTGGTTACTATTAAAATATATATTTGTGACATTACAGTCTACAGGTTTTATAATATGCAACTTCAGATGAATTGTGAAAAAATTTTATTTGTGTCCCTTCACATTCTCCAATAAAATATTATCTAGAATATAAGATAGTGTCATCATTTTAGTTTCAACCATCAAGCATAACTTACAAAATTCGTGAGAAGGATAGTTTATTGTATGCACTTATTATATTCCTGCATTTTACACTGCTCTTCCTTCCTGATACTCCAGAATTCTTTATTTTATAATGCCTTTTCTGTTCAACCATTTTGTTTAGCCAGTCTTTAGCACAGGTCTTCTAGCAAAATATTCTCTCACTTCTTTCATCTGAAAGTATCCTCATGTCACCTTCATTACTGAGGGCACAGTTTCACCAGATACAGAATTAAGAGTTGCTAAATCTTTTCTTTCAGTACTTGAAAAATTGTGTTCTGGTTTCTTTTGGTCTGCACGGTTTCAGGTGAATTCTCTGGCATTCTCGATTATGTTTCTCTACAGGAAAGCATCATTTCTCTCTGGCTGTTTTCAAAGTTTTTTTTCCTCCTCTCTCTTTAGTTTTCGAAAGGGTAATTATGATGTACCTGTGGCATAGATTTCTTTGGGATTATCCTATTTGGGTTTTGTCCTGCTTCCAGAATCTGTAAATTTGTGTTTTTTTTGCCAAGTTTGGAGAATTTCAGCCATTATTTCTTGCAGTTGTACTTCAATCTCATTTTTTTCATGTTTTCCTTCTGGGAATGTTAAGATGGAAATACTGAAAATTTTGCTGTTGTTCCAAAAGTCCCTGAACCTCCATTAATTTTTTTGCTTATTTTTTACTTTAATTTTTAAAAATATTTTATTTATTTATTTTTGAGGGGATTAAGTAGGGAGAAAGAGAGGGAGAGAAACATCAAAGTGTAGTTGCCTCTCACACGCCCCCTACTGGGACCTGGCCCACAACCCAGCATGTGCCCTGACTGGGAATTGAAATGGCAACTCTTTGTTTTGCAGGCCCGCACTCAATTCACTGAGCCACACCAACCAGGGCTGTTTATTATTGTAAATCCTGAAGTGAGGATATGTTTATTGATTTTAGAAAGAGAAGAAGGGAGAGAGAGAGAAACATCTATGTGAGAGAGAAACATCGATTGATTAATTCCCGTACACGCTCTGACTGGGAATTGAACTCACAAGCTAGGTCTGTGCCCTGACTACAGAAGAACCCATGAGCTTCTTGTGTATAGGCCAAACTCCAACCAACTGAGCAACCCTGTCAGAGACATTTTTTTGGTCTATTTTCTCTTTATTGTTCAGACTGGGTAAATTCTATTGATCTGTCTTCAAGTTCACTGACTCAATCAACTACCATATCTATAATTGAGCCATTTCATTCATTCACTGTGCTATTTCTGGGCTTTTTAAAATTTCTATAATTCATTAACTTTTAATTTATGACCTTTATTATTAAAGCAGTTTTAAGTTTTCAGAATCAAAATGAACAGAAAATAAGCCATATAGCATCTCATCTGTCCCTGCAAACATACACACACTTCCACCTGTTATTCACATCTTGTGTGGTGCATTGGTTACAGTCCTGAGCCATTATTGATATATTACTAGCAGCTGAATTTTAGGCCTCACATTAGGGTTTATTCTGAGTTTTGTATATTCTATGGGTTTTGACAAATACATAGTTACATGTATCCATCATGAGAGTGTACATGGAAAGTTTTGCTGCCCTAAAAACTTCCTGAGCCTCGTTTATTCACGCCTCCCTCTCTTCACCCTCCCCATGAATCCCTGGCCACTATTTATATTTTGACTGTATCCTTTGTCCAAGAATATCATATAATTGAAATCATGTTGGCTTTTCGCAAAGGTTTATTTTTACTTAGCAATAGGAAGTTTTGATTCCCATTCTTTTCCACAGCTCTTTTTGTGGGCACTAAATAACATTCCTTTGTTTCTTTGTCCAGTCACCTATTGAAGGACATCATTGTGAGTTAAACTGCTGTAAACATTCGTGTGCTGGTTTTATGTGGAAACCGTTTCCAGCTTATTTGAGTAAGTAATAAGGACCACAATTGCTGTATCATATGGTAAGGGTATAATTAGTTTTGTGAAAAACTGCCAAACTACTTTCCACAGAGGCTGTGCATTTTACACTTCCAGCGACAAGGAACGACAGTTTCTGTTGCTGTACTTCCTCTCCAGTATTGGTGTTTTTCGTATTCTGGATCAGTGTTTTGGAATTTATAGGTATGTGGTGATATCTCACTGTTTTAATTTTCTATTTCTTCATGACAGGTGATATTGAGTTATCTTTTTATATACTTGCATACCATTTGTACATCTTTTATGGTGAGGTGTCTCTTTAAATCACTTACCCATTTAAAAATTGAGTTATTTTCTTTATTTAAGTTTAAAATTTTTTGTATATTTTGGATACCAATTCTTTATCACGTATGAGTTTTGCAAATATTTTCTCCAGTGTGTGGTATGTCTTTTAATTCCCTTATGACTGTTAAAACAAAAATGGCTTTATTGTGATATAATTTACATACCATACAATTAAACAATATAATTTTCTGCATGATAATATAACTTATATCCACATAACACAGAGTACATGGACATTCTCTTAATGCATGCTTTTATTTTGGTTTCAGAGTTTGTTTTCATTTTGAGAAATTAAGCTTGTAAGGAAATAGATTATATGCATTTTATGTAAAAATGAATACTTTTAATATATCCTGATATATTTGTGTATCTGTGTGTGTGTATTTTTTTTGGGGGGGGAAGAGACCAAGAGAGAGCAAAGCTTATGTATACAATGTACTTCACTTAGTTTTATATTTTGAAACTAAAAGCAGCGTATATTATTGGCTCCCAGGTGTTTTTACACTAATGTAACCAATGTAGTTAATGGTAGGATTGCATTGGCAGTTCTGACATGCAAACAAAGTGAAATTCTGAGATTCTAACATAAAAACTGAACTATATTAACTTTTATTTTAGTAGAGCATTAAGGTGCAAAGATTCTGTATCGGTGATACTGTTTTGTTTTTTTTTTTGCTGCTTTTTGAATGTATAGAGTACTCTTAGATGATTTTCATGGGGAGCGCCTCAGTGCAAGGATCTTTATTCTCAAAGTAAAGGAGTGAATTCCTCTCAGTATATTCTAACTCTAAAATCTTAATTTGTCCAGCGTTTAGGTAAAACAAGCACACAAATACCGTGTCTTAGTAATGAATCTGTCTTAAGTGTCTTCAGATATCTCACACGGGTTTCAGTCCATTCCTTTAATTGGGTCCTTGTCTCTAAAAACACAGATATTAGTGTATTACTTTAATATATATGTATATATATAATAAACATATTATATATATTTTTTTGTATACAGTGACATTTTATTTAAACTTTGGTAAGCAAATTATGGCTACTTTAAAGTACAAACACATTTAAAATGAAAACATAATTTTCTTAATTCAATTGAAATATTGGAAGTAGAATTAATGTCTTAGCCTGGTTAAGCACTAAAGTATAAACATATATTGAATGAAACCTTTGTCCTGGGGAACTCAACACCTCAGCTTAGGTCAGTAGTGAAACTGAATGTAGAAACTGTTCATCATAACAAAATGTCATAAATATCAAGGTAGGCAAATGAAAGAGTTTTCAATTCCACAGACAGGGAAAAAGGAAAAAAATATGGCAGTCATATATTCTAATCCACTATCACTGATTTCATTTATTTATACACACACATACATGTATGTGCAATTGAATATGTATGTGTGTGTGCATATATATATATAAATATATATATATATATATATATATTCCTTAAATAGAAATGCAATAAGCAGAAGGAAGAGGAAGATACAAACCTGTTAATGTTAAATTTGGAGAGATTTATCTCCCAGAAATTTTTCTTTTTAAAGACTTTATTTATTTATTTTTAGACAGAGGGGAAAGGAAGGAGAAAGAGAGGGGGTATATACATCAACTTGTGGTTAGCTCTTACGCAACCCTACTAGGCACCAGGCCCACAGCCCAGATTTGTGCCCAGACTGGGAATCAAACCAGCGACCCTTTGGTGTGCAGGGTGACACTCAATCCATTGAGCCACACCAGCTAGGGCAAATCTTTCACTGTAAACCTCTATGATGTGGGTTTGTGACTAAAGAAATGTTGAATTCTAGAAGTTCTTAAAATTTTTGAAACTTTTGATAAAAGCAGTTTGTGTTAGATGAGAGTTTTTCTTCTTGCAAATTAACTTTTACCCCTGGAAAGTTAGTTTCAACCATGGTTTAGATTTGAAGAGCTTAGTGAATAATAGTCATGGCTCATTCTGAGATCTGTGTTTAAGAGTGAGTACAAAGTATTAGAAGGGATTCTACAAAAAAAACATCTAGAATATACTGTCTACTGTATTAACGTAGAAAAAGATGGAGAGGGCAAACAGAATCTCTTTGTAAGAATAAGTTTGTGTTGGCCCTGGCTGGTGTAGCTCAGTGGATTGAGTGCAGGCCTGCAAACCAACAGATCCTGGTTTAATTCCCAGTCAGGGCACATGCCTGGGTTGCAGGCCAGTTCCCAGCAGGGGACCCGAGAGGCAACCATACACTGGTGTTTCTCTCCCTCTCTCCTTCCCTTCCCCTCTAAAAGATAAATAAATAAAATCTTTAAAAAAAGAATGTTTGTGTATTTAATACAGTACACAGATTTCTGATATGGGACCCATATTTTCTAAACCCCACTGTTATTCCCTGTAAATACTCTCCCCTTAAGTAGAGTTGAGACCTGTTACTCACCTGTAATCAAAGAGACATGACAAACGTGATGGGAATAGGATGTCATTCTAATAATTTAGTAATTTGGTTATTTCTCTCTACATATTTAAGTTGGCTTTGGAGAACAAATTGCTAAAATGTGAAATGCTCATGGAGACTTCAAAAGGGCAAAACATGTTGCCTCTAGCTGTTGAGGCATTTTATTTCACGCCTGAAATGTCAAAAAACTGAGGTCTGCCAATAACCATGTAAGCTGGGAAGAGGAGTGCTCATTTAAGTTGAGTTAAGACTCTTGACCAATAGACACTATTTGATAATAAATGGGTGTTGTTTTAAGCCACTAATTTTGTGGTAATTTGTTATACAACATATGCAACCTATATACTTGCCGAGATACTTTATGTATCACAATCTTTCAGCAATCTAAACTTGTTAAAGGTGGTATAGAATTCATCTGTACTAAGGATTGATTTCAGTAGTATGTTGAAGAAAAAAGCATAAATCTTGTATTTCCTTTCATATCATGAGGAAGTCTTGAGGGAAATACCCGAAGCTGCCTCGTTGACTCCAAGGAGTCATCAGAGACCCAGGCTCCTTCCAGCTATCTGCAACCTTTACCTTCATGTTTGCAAGATGACTGCCAAGGCTGTAGACAGACTCACAGCTCAGGAAGCAGGAGTGATGAGACAAGTAGAAAAGAATGTTTAAGGGAACTCCTCTATATAAGCCACGAAACAACTTCTATTTACATTGCTTTGACTACAACTTAACCAATGAGCCACTATTTGCAATACACACCATAAACAGAGCTCTTTAAGTAGGTGAATTTCTCCTCCAACAAAAGTGGATTTCTGTTAGTGAGGGGGAAAGGAAACACCAGATTCTGGCATTTAAATTATACTTTTATATTGATATATATTTGTTATTGTCTGGTAAGATTATTGAGTAATTGGTATGATTATATGCAGTAGAAATATGAGGATAGTTCTAATTATTTTTCTATTGTTAAAAACGTAGAAGAATTAAGTTACTAAATAATTTTTATGTAAATTGATTGATTTTAAATTATAAATAATGATCCAGAAGGCTATACTTAATTCTTTATTTGCAAATACACCAGCATTTCTCTATAATACTAAACTCATTTATTCTGACTTGTTAGAAAATGTATTTTGTGGTGATTACAAATCATTTGTGATGATTCAATTAGTACCATGGCAGTTTTCTCATTTATCTTTAGTATTCTACACTTCATTTTCAATAACAAGAAATGCTGAAGACTAGAATATATGTCTTATAATGTTCTTTAACATCAATCGCTTCTTAGCATCATAAAAATCAAAATATGTATTTTTGATTTGGTCCTTAATAAAATATTGACTACCAGGCAAAAAATATAATCAATCTTTACTTTATTTTACCATATCCAATGTCCTGTCAATATTAGAATTATCAAACATTTAAAATTATTAGAAATTTATATATTTTAAAAATAATTTGGTAAAAGTGGTCAAAAAGTTTTCTTTGGAGAATAATATGCTATGTGGTTACAGAAATAGATGTTCAAAAATTTACTGGAGCTTTTATAAGAGTAACAAATAACTAAACTTCTGCATCGTTAGGTCAAAGTGAGAACAACTTGAGAAGTAAGAAATAAGTCTGAAGACACAAGGATTAAATAAATTTTCATTGCTGATAAACCTGATTAACATAGCTCAGATTTATGATAGTCTGCTTCCTAACACTTCCAACACTAAATTGAAATTTCTCGTATAATTGCAGGCAGAAAGGAAAAACTATAGATGTTGCCCAGGGATAGATCAGTTGCCTCTGGACAGAGGTGAACACATGCACCCAGGGGAGGCTTCTCTAAAGACTAAGAACTCAGAAATCCCTGTTCATCCCTGGCTGGTGTAGCTCAGTGGATTGAGCATGGGCCTGTGAAGTAAAGGGTCGCTGGTTCGATTCCCAGTCAGGGCACATGCCTGGGTTGCAGGCCAGGTCCCCAGTAGGGGACACACGAGAGGCAACCACACATTAATGTTTCTCTCCCACTCTTTCTCCTTCCCTTCCCTCCTCTGTAAAAATAAATAAATAAATAGATATAAAAAAAAAGAAATTCCTGTTCATGTACGTGCCTCACTTCTTGTCTTATACGGAGACATGAGAGAGATTTGGCATTGGGTGTAAAATACAGCTGTTCTTCCCATACTTTTTCCCCCAAGAAAATTGAAGTCAATTTCTTTCTATAGAACATAGCAAGAAGAGGATATATGTATTTTCCCAAGGATTTTAATAGTATTAATAGTGTTGTTTTAGAATGCTCTTTAAATGCGTAAGCATCTCATTATGATGCGTATTGACAATAATAATAGCTTCCTCTAAGTGAAGGTTTATTTATTGACACACCTTTCTATGCATTCTGCATTCATTAGGTAACTCACTGTTTTATTTTGTTTTTCTCTATATTATTCAGGAACATATCATTATCACCTATATTTTTTTCAGATTATGAAACAGATACATCTGGATCTGATAAGAAAATTGTTCAAGATTACATAGTAACTAAATTGTCAATCTAGACTTTTACTATACTAACTCTAAATTCTATTTTTTAACACTATAGCATCTATTCCATACTATACAGGACTAAAATTACCAATAAAGCTTTGAAATTTTATGTTGGGACTTATTTAAATGAGGAAAGGAAGAAAAAATATGTGTGCTAATAATTAGTCTTTAAAAATTGCTAGTTTCTAAAACATGATAGCAATTTACTGATATAGTATGAGATTATTGGGCAAACTTTTAAACAGCCTTTAAATCTCCCTGCATTTATTTTAAAAGTAATCATTAAGTAGGTATAGTTAGTGGGGAAATATATATGCATGTTCCAAACACAAACACACACACACATATAGTTTTTATCTTCTACATTTTTGCAAAAATAATATAGACTGTGTATACTACAATATACATTTTATTTTTTAAACAATCTTGGTAATTTGAACACATGATATTCTTCTGGAGAGAAGACTAGAAATATGATGTTCTTTTACCTTGAGGAGTCTATAAAAGTTACTAATATTTCCAGTTTCAAGGTGGGATTATACAAGAAAAAAATTTTTCAAGAAGGAAGATTTTGATAATTAAAATGAGAGAAGATGACCCAAGGTCTTTATTTCTAACACTAACACTAACACTATAATTGTATTAAGCATTCAGCAAGTATAAACTAATCCACAATTTTCCTTTTTCCCAACAAATGTGTGTGCCTCTTGTAGCAAAAGTCTCAGAGAGTGGCCTGAGACACCCACTTACCCTTCGTCATGACTCTCCACCAGTGTTCAATAGTTTATCCTTAAATAACATATATTTTGAATTGGAAAACCTCTGAACCTGTGATGTTAGATGAACACATAGCTTTCCTAACCAAATCTTATAGATACATGGTGCAATCTCTCCTTAATTCCCTTGACATCTACATGTAGGTCCCATGTACATCCTTTAGGATTATTACACTATTGTAACAATGTCACAACTGCCTAGTTGTAACAGCAAGATAATGTGTTGCGTGAGACAAAATCAAATTTCAATTTCACATTCTTTATTTATTGTAACTATGTTACTAGTGACATTTGTAAGAGTGATGAATAAGACTTAGGTGATTCAAGGCACTTGGATGAAACTTAAAATGCATAATGCAGAAGTGTTTAAAATTATACAGAATTTTAGAGGAAAAATCCTAGATTATATAAACATTATTTTGATTCATCTAGAACCACTAGATTCATATTTTCTGTACTTATTAATTTTGTTTTTAGTGCCACATAATAAAAATATGGTTTTTAGAAGCCTGCAGATTAGGATGTGTTTTTAATTCTCTAACAGGCATATTAAAATGTGAGCAGATGGTAACTTCAAAACTTAATTGGAAAACTGACATTATGAGAAATAAATAAGTTGGGAAATACTCACGTTAAATACACTTAGAAATTGAATTACTTATCTCAGTTTTCAAATATCAATTTATGGAGACATCTTTAATATCAAATATGCTATGATTTGACAGGAACCTTTTTAAAGAATTATTGTGTATTTATAGAGAGAGATCTAAGTAACTGGAAAGTGGAATGAACACAATGACATTTATATGATAATTCAATAATACCTAATAATCCCCACAGATTAGTTATCACTCCAACTCTATTTTCTGTTGCCTAAAAGTAATAACAAAGTATTTCTTCTTAGTATCATCTACAGGGCAAAAGATGATCAAGTTTTATGGATACACATTCTACAGTCTCATTTCCTAATATTAGCTCTGGAATTGTTCCACTGATAAATTCTAACAGAAGGAATATAGATGTAAAGTTTACAACCATCTTCTAAATCTTCATGATTCCTGTGAGCAGCAGTGGATCACTCTTGCCTTGGTTGACACATATACTGCCACTGAGATAGAAAGGCTATAGTAATGCTGATCATAGTAAGACAATAACAAGAACAAAGATAGCAGTCAAAAAGGTGAAGTTGTCAGAGACAAAAAAAATAAATGAAAACAGCAGTAATAGGATGAAAGAAGATGTGATAAGGTACCATTTAGGGAATTAAAGAGAAGGATGACAGACAATGTGTAAAGCTTGTGTTAGGAATCTGACTTGGTTTTTGTAAGCGTCAGTAACTGTGACATGCTAGTAACTGGTCGATGGGAACCTTGCTATTAAATAAACTGAGTACAGTAACTCCGCAGTAACAGAGACATAACAGGTAGGGTGAGAAAGGAATCGAGTAGCTACATGGAAAACTGCCGTTGAATACGGCTTCAGTGTTGGTATCCTGAGTAGGTTGTCTAGTATGTCTTTTTTTTTTTCCTTTAACAAGATAAAATGTATTTCTCCCTCATGTGAGAGTCCAGGGATGACAGAGAATCAACTACAGTGTTTTAATACCTTATTGCTTCCAAAAAGAGTACACATGATCAGAAGTCTACTAGGTTAGTAATGCTCTCCAGATCTATTTTTCGGTTACGGGGGAGTAATACAGGATACTTATTAGTTGACTGTTCAAAGTATATTGTAATAGTGTCAACTCCAGAATTCAAGTAGCAGTTTTGAGTTAAATATATACAGTGTGTTCTTTGAAAAGTCATTCAGCATGAACAAGGCAAAAGCTGAAAGAGCCATCAAAACTTCAGTCACCCAGATTGCTTTCTGAGACATTTAACACAATCAAAATCCACCATTAAGTAAAACTACCACTCATCCCCAGGCACTACCTAGTTTCATTTCAAATTCATTTAAATACTCTCATTAATGTTAGCATCCTTTGAGATTACAGCAGATTTATTTTACAGATAAGAAAAATGAGACCCAAGTAATTTGAATAATTGTTCAGCATCACACTAGTTGACTACAGGATGAGAACCAGAAAAAAGATCACATTGTCAGCTCACTCCTATTCAATATCTTAAAATTTTTTAATGTGATTGAGAAGCAAGGCTTGTTAAATAATAGGCTCTGCAGAGTCAGAAGCATGTTAGAGTTTCTGCGTTATACTCTGTATATATAACACCTGAAATATAGCCATGCTTAATAAGCATTGGTTCAAAGATTGTATAGAAGTTGATATTCATGTAAGAACACTTTTGGGGTCAAAATCAAGACTCATTTAAAAAAACCATGACTTTAATTTTGATTTTATATGGTGGAGATTTCTATAATAGCTGTTGTAAAAGAACTTGAAATATGAGTGTTATGGAATTAAATTATGGTCTTGCAGATATTCTTAAGAGTAACAGAGTTAGATATCGCTAAATCTGTTAAAACATTACTAATTGGCCTTGGCTGGTGTAGTTTAGTGGATTGAGTGACAGCCTGTGAACCAAAGGCTCACAGGTTTGGTTCCCAGTCAGGGCACATGCCTGGGTTGCAGGCCAGGTCCCCAGTAGGGACCAGGTGAGAGGCAACTACACATTGATGTTTCTCTCCTTCTCTTTCTGCCTCCCCTCCCGTCCCTCTAAAAATAATAAATAAAATATTAAAACAACATTCCTAATTGATGATAAGTGAAGATTCTTGTGGAGAAAATTTGAGCAAGGACTAGAGATGTGCTCAACACGAGCAAGGTGACTTACCTATTTGAAAGACACTGAATGTTCTCATTACAATCCAACATCTACATGCTTTTGTATGCATACATTTATATGCTTTAAAGCAGGCCTTTTTCTTAAGCAATTTAATTGGTACGACTGTGGGCAAATGTACTTGTTTTACTTCATAGAATATTCAAATGAGCAATTAGAAAGCAATCTTGGAAATGAAGCATTGTGTTTCACCAAACCAATTATTTAAGCCCAATCTTAGGCTTTTTACCTCATGTATTTAACTGCCTTGCCGTTTATTCTTTCCTTTAAACACAATACCTGATCATTTATCTCTGTTATGTTAGAAAAAGAAAAAAGTGAGTTACATAGGGAAACATAGTCATTTGGCAAGACAGAGACAAAATAAAATAATCAATTAAATAACTAATATAAAACTGTTTTACTGTTGGTAGTGCAATAAACAGGTTACCTGGAGCTAACTTTCAATATTATTTATTTGATTATATAGATAATCATAATGAGTATAATTTTGCATGTGTAATTTATTTTTTTAAGATTTTATTTATTTATCTTTAGAGGGGGAGAGAAGGAGAGAAGGAGAGAAATATCAATGTATGGTTGCCTCTCGTGAGTCCCCTGCCGGGACCTGGCCTGCAACCCAGGCATGTGCCCTGACTGGGAATCGAACAGCGATCATCTGATTTGCAGGCCCCCACTCAATCCACTGAGCTACACCAGTCAGAGCTGCATGTGTAATTTAAAAGCCCTAAACAATAGAAATTTAATAAAAATGCACCATTAAAACTTGAATGTTTTCCAATTTTAGATAATACTTTAAAGAAATTCCAGCAACGTTAAGAATATTCTCTTATGTATAGAAAACAAAACACAATATATATTATAAAGTAAACTCTGATAAATTTATTTTAAAGTACTTTGAATATTTTTAAATTGTATAATACATTTTTATGCTAGTAGAATATATGCCAGCTTATTTAGTTTCCTTGCAAGCAAATATTAAGGAAAACAAATCGTCAGCCTGTTTTACATCCTTTTCTGTGACTTACTGGGGAAGTCCACAACCACTTCAGTTTTCTCTTGGCAATAAACTGGGCAAGTCCAGGGAAGACAAATCTACAGGAACTTTTCTATCCAGTCTCAATTGCCCTTGATGCCAGTGTGTCACACGGTGTAAGAACAATGGGAATGAACACTATGTTGGGATGGCCAAATCCATTGCACATGGTAGTAATCATAATAATATTCAAAGTAATATAGAATCACCCACGACACTAAGCCCAATTCTGTGAATTAGAATCCCAAAGAAATCAGTGTCAAGCTAAACAAAATCAGACAAATGTTTTTAATGATACAAATCATTCTATTGTTTCTTTGTTTTGTTTGTTTTCATGAGCATCTCTTATGTGGGAATGCATTTTGCTTTACAGTTTTATATCTACAAGTATTTAACAGACAGGTGTTTGTATTTTTTCTAGTTTAGTTATTGGAGGAGCAATTTCGGGCAATGAGAATGGCAACAAGAAGGAAGTTTGCCAAAATCTAGTGGTTATACTGAATTTCCAAGAAACTACTTGTCAAATAGATTTTGCTATATTTATCCAAGTACAATACTTCACAACACCTCAGTTTTACTGTTTGCCATATAATCATTCTGCCTATGAAACACTTAAAAGATGCTGCTATTGGGTAGGTTGGTTAACAGATAAATCTAGTTTATGAAAGCTTATGAGATTTCTTTTCAGAGTTTTGCTTTGTATTTCTATTTTATCTTCTTCACTTCTGTACATGTATATACCCTCCCCTTTTATTCTGACACAAAACCTTCAGATTAGATGTGTACCACTACACCATCTCGTAGTTCACACCCAGGCTGCCTCCTGCTGTCTCAGATCTTCTCACTGCTCCTTAGCTCACAGGAAAATGTGCATTCAGAGGACCTGTTGTGGGATATTATGGAACTCCGATATATTAAAACTAAAGCAACCCAGCATGAAACACAAATATGGACAGGTTTATTTTAATCACTGCTATCACCATCAACCATTACCAGAGGCTCAATAAATAAAAATACCAGCCACTCTGAGTGTGTCAGGCTTAATCACCAACACTGGAGATACAGTGTTGAGTAAAATGGATACAGACCCCACTCTCATGAAATGTACTTTTTTTGAGGGTTGAAATAAGTTATCAAACAAACATGAACTTTTCTGAAAGTGATAAATGCTTAAAAAAAGACAAAACAAGGTGATGTAACATAGGATACTTTTATTAAGAAATAACATTGTGACATTTGTGAATGATATGTAAAAAAGCTAACAAATAAATGGACTCAAAATAACATTAATAGTTTTGTCAAGAACACACGTAAAAATAGCAAATACTTGGGCTGTTCTGGCATTGAGTATCCCTCACCAGTGCTGGCCTGTGTGAACAAATTATACAGAAAGCCAGGTCAGCTGCATCAAGAGAGGGAAAAAAACACCTGACACACAGAAAGTAAGGAAATCTTTAAAAAATATTTGCGTTTGTGTGTGTGATTCTCCAAAGCAATTGGTATCTTACTTCCCGGCAATGTCATCAGTTTGGCTCAAGAAAAAAATAAAACACTCACAAAAATGCTTTACATGTTTGGACATTTCTCGCATCAACACACTAAAACATCATTTCTGGAAGAGAACTCTTTTTTTTTTCTAAAGTTTTAAAGGTCGTATTCCTAAGTGGATAAAGCATCTTACGGAAGGAAGGACATTTTTGCTATTGAAGGGAAGCAGAGTTTGCTCCCACACAAATATACCTTTTGGTATATTGATTTTTTAAAGGTGGTTGTTAAGGAAAAAAGAGACTCAGGAAAAAATTCTGACCTCCCCTCTAACTGCCTAAAGGAATTTAGATGGCAGACTTGCTCCAGGAAGGGAGGTGTAACCACAGATGCCTGTAGTTGAACGTAAACTAGTGAGTGGTGAATAGGGAGGAACCTCTCAAGGCATTATTGTTCGATGTTCTTTCTGAGCCCCATTGTTAAAGATGACCAGGAAACGTTTATGTACCAAATATTTGCTTTTCCATCTGTATGTGAATCGCCTCCCTGCTCTTTGAAGTCCCAAACCAAAACCCCCTTTCTCCTTCACTCCATCCAGAATGAGCCTCAAGAGCCCAGTCTGCCCTTGGGTCTCTATGATGACACTGGCAAACATGAGTCCGTAAACTAGACTGTGGGCATGTTCCCTTGTTAATTTGTCTCTGTTAGTTTGATTATCAGCCCAGCTAAAAAAATTTAGAAGATGTGATGAAAATTGTATTTTTGCACCCCTCTGCTGTAGAACTGGGTCATCCAATTAAATTCTCAATGTCCTAGTACGGATGTTTTGTCATAGTAAAAACATTCCCAGCTTGTCACCTCTTTATGCTTATTTGAACAATAGTTATAAAATTAAGTATCCCTCCAAACCATTTTTATTATTCAAATATGGGGAGGACTCCCCGCCAAAAGAAAACAGACGATCTTCTGGAGGGTGGGACCCTGTGGTACAGGCTTCTCCCTCTAGGGGAGTGTTCTAGTAACCCATCTGTACCACTGTACCAGCTGGCCATGTTGTGAGAGGCTGCATTTGGCTTCAGTAAATATTTTTTGAAGACTCTTACAGTAAGTTTGCCTATTTCACTATTGGTGATTTACCAGCACATGTGCCCACACAACTGTTTGCAGTTTTTGACCAAAAATGGCATGACCCCCATGCTCTACCCTCCCTAGTCAACTGATCTTGCTCCAAGCGACCTTCTTTGTGTGTTTCCTATGATGAAACAAGTTCTCAAAGGGAAACATTTTGCCTATGTGGAGGAGGCAAAACAACCACCACAACAACAAGAAGGCAAAAACACTAATAGGCAGCAAAATGAACACACTCAAAAACTGTTTGGAGTAGTGGAAAAACATCTTAATAGGTGTATTGCATCAAATGTGGAGTACTTTGAAGGTGATTGAAGTTTAAATATGTAAAATAAATATGCAACTTTTCATAAGTAAATTCTAGGTTTTCTTGGGTCTCCCATGATATATGTGTATCCATCTTTCACTCTCTCTCTCCTTGTGTAAGTGTATAGTGTTTGTTTGCATATATGCATACATCTATACACCTATCTATTATTTTTGTCAAAAAATTAATAGTAAGTTCAGCTTCTTTTTAACACCTGCATTTCTTCCATTTTTGCTTCATATTTACTCCACAACTTTCATTAATGCAAATGAGGCATTTCAGTTGACCCCATAATGCCACAAAATGTTTTAAGGAGCTGAAACCTGTGGATAATAATGTACCCAACTTTTTAAGGACAGGAGTGGGGTGGATGGAAAGGTCTCTAGTTCATTTAAGATATACACAAATTTCACAATGAATGCAGAAATTAGGGGTAGAAATTCAGTAGGAATCTGTCTCTGATTCAAAGGAATGTATACATTAAATTATGCTTGTTATTACCAAGGGTGTTGTATCTGAAGTTGAATTTTCCCAGTTTCTCAGAAGTGACAGTTAAGTTATAATCTCGGCATGTTCAGCATGCTTAATGAACTCCTTGGGGAGACCAGAATATCTGTAACACAATTAACTTCCCATTCTTATGTAAATGAAGAGTTTCAGAGTCCCTGATGGAAGTCTGCTTTTTGGCTACAGTTAGCAAATGTATGCTATTAAATGACACATGGAGCCTTAAGCTGAAATTTAGACTTCACTAATTTGTGCTGTGACATGTGCAAAGTGCTTAGGAGGAAATGTGAAACCCAGTTGTTTAAATGTGGTTGATGAAATAGGGATTATCACCCTTGGCTAAACTGTCATCAGCACCCTGATTGCCTTTACCATTGTCTATACTTACAGAAGGAGTATTCGACATGTCTTGCACTGGCAATGCTTGCTTTAATACTACCATTCACTCACCAAATAACTGAAGTTATTTATCTCAGGCAAAATAAGTACAATAAAAAGGTTTGTTTTTTTTCTCAATTCCCCTCAAAAGTGAATATTTGTTTTGCCAATATTTCCTGTCTAAAATATGCCATTTTCTACAAAAGCCTTAAAATTACACTTAAAATATTTAAAGGTAAATACCTTGTGAATTAATGAATAAAAGCTTATTTAAAATGGGTTTGAGAGGGAAGAAGAGAAAATTTGCATGCACGTGTCACTGAACACACACTACTGACCAGAAAGGGCCATGCTTTGCCTGAAACTGTTTGGTACGGAACCTCAGTAGGAGGAAAAGAGATTCCTCCCTGCTTGGTAACAACTCAGCCAATGGGAGACGACCTAACTCAGCTATGGAAAAGTCACTATATTTCAAACCCTCAGTTTCCTCCAGTAACTTTTTCGTTTCCAACAGCCCCACCCAAGCCCAAAGAAGAGCCTGCTTGCCTCCTGTGTTCTCTGGACTTGCACATAGTTCCCCAACAGTCCGAGTGTCCCGAATGGCGATTCTTTGTTCTCTGATAATCTAATTTTGCTGGAGAAATATCTGTTTGTCTATTTGATTAAAGTCAACAAATGTAATATAAATAGTAGCAATTGGGAAAATATGATTCACAGAATTAAATTTATTCTTTTGGAGTATTTTTAATAATCAAAGTATCTGGACTAGTTTTATAAAATTTATATGCTAAATTAAAACAAAACAGTCTGAGATACAAAGTATGTTTCTTTTATAAGACCAGGAATCATGTTTAAAATAAGATGACCTAGCAGAAAGAGTATACTAAAAAATAAACAAATGTACCCCCCCAAACAACTAAAATATCCTTAGATATCAAAAATTAAAATGGCAGCATAATAAACAGGAGATTTTCTTCAGGAGTGATGCAAATATTTAGAACTGGGTGAAGGTGGGAGTTTCACTGCCTTGTGAAGATAGTAAATGACACAAAATTTTCACTTTATAATAGTTAATTGTATTTTAAGTAAATTTTACCTCATTAAAAATGTAACAATCCAAACTATGCATCCAAAAATGCTGTGTTCACCGTAAAATATGGAGTTTAAAATTAGGATAAAGTGTGATTATTCAATTCTACGTTTTCAAACCCATTTTAAATGAGCTTTTAAACATCAACTTTTCAAAATTAAAGACATTACTGGATTCTGTTAAGTGCAATTCAGAATCACTCTGCATTTTGCCTTTCACATTGGTTCTAAAAGGCACCACTAAACCCTACATACACCACTTAGCACTGAAGGCCTTGGTTAGCACGGCAAAAACCAAAAGTCTTTTCTTTCCATGAAGCTTCATTTAAAATTGAAAAAAAAAAGAGTAACATAGTCTTAACAACTGCCCATCTTTTCCAAGATATTTTGCCTACACACTTGAAATGATTTTCCTCTTGGAGACACAAATTCTACTGTGCAAATACTTCTTAAAGATTTGTTATGTACTTAACAATGGTACTGGGACTAAAAATAAAGTACTTCCTAAGAATGTGGAAATAACACATCTTTGGTTGTTACCATACAGTTCTATCCATAATGGGTCAGAACTGATTAGAACATTATTTTTTAAAAGGAGAATAGTTCCCAGGAAGATTCAGGTTCTGATCTCACTTCTGGTCACCAATGACGGTTATAATCAGTAATATGTGGGTTTCCCCCACACCCTCAGGCAAGTCTCAGACACAAGCTGGATGCCCTACAATCCAACCTTCTCCTGACCGTGTGTCCCCAGAGTTAGCATTTGATCCCACACTAAGGTTTTAGCCCCACAACACCTCCCTCCACTTCAGATGCCAATTGCAAATTCAGGTTACCTGCGTTTCTGACCTACTGGTAACAAATTGGAAATTTCCATGACCACCCTCTTTGAGTTCCATTCATTTGTTGGAGCAGCTCACAGGTCTTAGAGGAATGTTTATTTACTAGCTTACTGGTTTATTACACAGAGATGGATAAGGTAAGATATGGGGAAAGGGTGTAATGTTCCACACCCTCCTGGAGGGCACCATTCTCCCAGCGCCCCTACACATTTATCAAATTGGAAGCTCTGTGACCCATATTCTCTTTTTTTATGGAGGCTTCCATAAAAGAAGTCACTCATTCATGAGTGACTAAATCAATGGCTGTTGGTGATTGATTTAATCAGCAGTCTCTTTTTTCCCCTTAGAGGTTGGGAAGAAATAGGAAAAAGGGCTAAATAGGAAAGAGGTTGGGAAGGAGTAGGAAAGAGCCTTTAAACACATGGTTGGGTCCTCTGGCCCCAATTTGTGGTTATCAAGGTGGTCTTCACAAGTCACCTTATTAGCAGAACAAAAGACATTTTTATTGCTCTCATTTCCTAGGACATTCCAATGGCTTTTGGAGTTCTGTAGCAGAGCTTTTCCCCCTCCTTTTGAGAATGAAGGCCAAATATGTATTTCTTGTTATAAATCACAAATTCACACCAAGATTCTGAACAACTTCTGTGGCCTGATGAACCAACTATTTCTGTCCTGCATAAGCAGAGCTGGTCAGCAACAGAAACACACACACATAGAAAAAAGAGCATCCCAGAGGGAACTGTTAGTGCTGTGCACTTTTGTCCCACTCATGGAAGCAGAATCCTTGTCCTCAGGCTTCTACATGCCCAGGCCAAGCACTATGTGTTTATTAAAGAGGTGAGTAACTTTTTCCCTTGGTCTGGTTCCATTCTTTGAACTATGCATACTATTCTAATTTCGTGGGTTTTGCTATGGTGATAACAGTGAAATGCTAGATCTTCCTTTGACTCCCATCTGTTCAAGCCTGCTTCGCTCCCATCACCTTGAGGCTGGTAGCTTCTGCTTGGTCTTGTACATAGACATTCAAACCACTAGAGAAATTCTGCCTGGGGCTTGAGTTTTACAAAAACAACCCCTAAAAGGAAGCCTGGACTCTGTACTTTGGTAAGAGAAACAACTAGGGCTCCCATTTTTTTTCATGTGCACCTTCTGGATCAATAGCTTTTCTTTACTGTAAACACTGACATTTTGATTTTGGGGCCTTCTAAAGCATTAGGGCACATGAGTTTTAGACCAGCAATATTGACACCCTGACCAATAAAATAATTCATTATTTTTGAGAATGAAAGTCTGAGGTCTTCAATACTAGAAAATAGAAAATCATTCACCAGTACTATGCAACCTTGTGGGAATCTATTATTGAAATCAGTTAGATGTAGACAGGCATAGTATTGTATTTCTTATTGATATCTTATAATGTCCATTCGTAATTTGTAATCCCCTTAGAAGGTATTTTGTATTTCAAAATGTGAAGACTAAATGTCGAACATTAGGGTAAAACAAACAAACAAACAAACAGTGTTCATAGAGTCTACTCAGCCCTGACCTATGTGGCTCAGTTAACTGGAGTATCTTCCCACAGCTAAAAGGTTGCAGGTTCGAGTCCCAGTCAGGTCACATGCCCAAGATGCGATTTTGAATCTCATGTATAGGTGCATATGATCCCCAGTCTGGGCTCATGCCAGAGGCAACCAATGGATGCTTCTTTGTCACACAAATGTTTCTCTCTCCCTTCTTCTCTTACTAAAAGCAGTGAAAAAAAATGAACTGTTTTACTGAAAGTCTCCAAAGTGGGTCAATGAAGATTTTAGTTGTATATTGTTGAGATTTCATAAAGGAAATCTCAGCAATAAATGCTCAAACCTATTTGAGCATTTATTCTATCTTGACTGTGGATAACCTTTCTCAAGGTGACCAAATAGATGAAGACAAAAATGTTCCCTTATAGAATTAATCCAACTGGTATATAGATAAAAATAACAGAATTAAAAAAATCACAATTTGGTATTCCTAATAGAATAATAAATATAGGAAATAGTACCAATAGTTGGTACTATTACATGCAAAAATAGACAATTCCTCTAATGAAGTATTTTTATTTAAAAATACCTCATATTTGGCCTGGTTGGTGTGTCTCAGTGGATTGAGTGCTACCCTGCAAATTAAAGGGTCACTGGTTTGATTCCCAGTCAGGGCACATGTCTGGGTTGCAAGCCAGGTTCCCAGTAGGGGGCGCTTGAGACACAACCACACATTGATGTTTCTCTCCCTCTTTTCCTCTCCCTCCCCATTTCCAAAAATAAATAAATACAATCTCTAAAAAATAATGAAAAAAAAACTTACATCGATTAATTCCCTGACTGAAACTATAAATTTAAAACAAAACAAAGACAAAACAAACATAATGTGTGAAACAAAAATCAACAATGCTTCAACAAAACTTATGACACATACCAAGGATACAGATACCAAACCTATTTATAGGATATTAATAAGATTTTTTTGTGTTGACACTTTGCATTGATGTTCATAGAAGAATGGTGGGTAAAGCTTGTATCGCCTTACAACAAATTGCGGAAATGGCACCAAGTTATACTGGTGTCATTTTGTTTGTTATTGTCTACATACATTAAAATAAAGTCCCATTTCACTACGAAGGTCTTCAATGGGCCAATAGTAATTATTATTTTCATTGACACTGATTCTTGAGTTTTGAAAGTCTAGGTGGCAAATTAGGAAGATAACATAAAGTATTTCTTTTAGAAACTCAATTGCAATGTTACTTTTAAGGCAAAGCACGTATCTTTGTATGAGTTGTGAGCTGAAAAAGGCTGATTTTTTAAATAAATTACATTTCTATTTGAAAGAACAATTGAAAATCAAACACTACATAAACTCAGACATTTGGCAGATAGTTCTCAAAAAGTAACAAAATGAGTCTATCATTTCACAGACTATAACTGACAGTATTTGTTACTAAGTATGAAATTTGAGCTTATAAACAAAACAACAATAATAACAAGAAAACATTAGACTGATGTTACAGGCCATACTCATATATGCAAAAAAGGCAAGATCTTGAAAAAATATTTGCACTACTGAGTTCATTGCAGTATTACTCACAATAGCCCAGGTACGGAAACAACCTACCTGTCTGTCGGTGCACAGATGGAGAAAGGATATGTGATGCACATACATATATACACAGATATTATTCAGCCATGGGAGCAAATACTATTCTGTCATGAGCAGTCAGACGTTGAGGGCATCTTGCTAAGTTAAATAAATCAGACAGAGAAAGACACATACTGTATGAAATCACTTACTTATGAAATCTAAAAAGCAATACTTATAGAGAGTACAATGGTTGTCCCCAGGGGCCATGGGATAAGGAAAACAGAGATGTTGCTCAAAGGATGCCAATTTCCAATTAAAAAAATGAATGAGTTCTGAGGATCTAATGTACAGCATGGTGACTATAGTTAACAGCACTATATTAAATACTGAAAGTTGCTAAGAGGGTACATCCTAAGTGATTCTGCCACAAAAATTAATATTCTGTAATATGATGGTGGTGTTAGTTAACGTCATGGTGGTAATCATTTGGTAAAATTTGCATCTATTACTGTGACAGCCTCACAGTATTTAAAGACTTTCTTGAGACTGACAAGGATAGTCACTAGTGCAACTTTTGTCAGTACATAAAAAGGTATCCAAATTTAGAAGATTTGCTCAACTCAATAAACCAATACTTTCTAATTTTACAATGCAAGAATGTTTCAAAATCCATTCAAGACGCAAGATAGATCAACAGATTTGCCTGTGAGTACAAAAGCACATTGATAGAGTTTAAAATTTCAATGGCAACTGACTTTTAAGAAAGTACTACTTCATTTTGCATGTCAAAGGAGAATACCCACAATTATCTGAAAAGGCAGACCAAATACTCCTCTTTCAAATAACACACATTAGTATTAAGCATGAATTTTCTTTAACCAAAAATATATAGCCACAGATATATAGCAGCAGACGCAAAAGCAGATATGAAATATTGGTTGTCTTCTATCAAGGTAGATTTTAATCGTCGTGAAACTGAAAAAATGTCATTTTTAACTATTTGCTTTATTTTAGTGCAGTCATGCTTTATTTAAAAAGTATTATTTTTATGAGCATGTGTAATATCTGGACAGATTTTGTAAACTGTACACATTTATAAATACATGTTTAAAATATTTTCCACTTTAATTTCTAATACGTTAAACACTTATAGATATGAGTCTCACAACCAAAAGCTCCTTGCAGTTTTCAGTACTATTTAAAGTTTAAGGAGTCCTGAGATCAAAATGTTTGAAAACCACTGCTAAAGATTAAAAAGACAAATAAATCGGGGGTAGGGGTAGGGGGCGGATTTCACTGATGGCCTGAGTTTCTTACAGCTCCTCCTTCAGCTTATCTTGTAACCTTACAGTATCTGCTGCACTGTGATAGAGCTGAATCCTCCTCTCCTTGCTTCTGAATCTGACCAGGTGACTTCACTCGTGGAATGAAAAGCTAGCAGATCTGATGAAATTAGAGGCTTTAAAGAAACACTAGGAGGATTGAATGTACACTCTTGTACATCAGCTACTGAAGTAAGACTTTCCTAGTGTGGGCCACAGGTTGCTGGGAAATGGTGAGAGAATGTGGACCAGAGTAGGGCCAGGCAGAGGCCAGCCTTGGCGAGCTAACCTTCAGCGAAATTTAGAAGGAGTGTGTGAGGCCCACTGAACTCATTCAAAAATACAGTCACTAAGTTTCACTGTGGAATACCTCACTGATAACTGATACTGTGGGACATATTAAACAAAAACAAGTAACTGTATTTGCATTTTGACTTAGAAGAAGAAAAAGGACACGAAAAAACAAAAGGAAAAAACAATAATAATTTGAAAAACAGGGCAACTAGGCATATTGGAACACCGGTCATTTATTCAATAAAATTAGTAAATATTATTATTTTTCCACTTGTGAGGATATATATCTGTTTACTGAAGAAGATTTCTTCCCTTTTACATACATTATCTCTAAGAATTATGGCTGAAATGGTTGTGGTGGGAAGGGCAATACAAGCAGGTGTATGCATGAGTTGATGACCATTGAACTAGGTGTTGAGACATGGAGAGCCAGCACATTCTTTTTTTCTGCTTCTGTATGTCTTTGGAAAGTTCTCTAGCAACCTTCTCTTACTTCTCATGTAAGAGAAGTCCATAGCAGCATGATAAGAATGACCAAGCGAGATTTTTGTCATGGCCGAGGAGCACTAGTGCCACAAACAGTGCACTCTCTCTACGAGGGTAGAGAGACCCAAACTCTTTTATGAAAGGCATTCTGAGAAAAGTGCGCGGAGTTGAATACAGAGACTTTAAAATCAGCAAAATATGCTGCTCTTCCCCCCCATCTTTTTTACTACATTAGTCACTTACTGGCTTTGTGACCAAATATTTAACTTTCTGAGTCACAGTGAACTACTAGTAAAATAAAGCATGCTTTGAAAATCAGTATGTGGATTAAATGCATTAATAGAAATAACACAACTGGTAAATTATGTGACGGAATATTTTTGCGAAGTTTAGAGCTATTACTGCCCTTATTGGGTCTGATCTATAATATCCATGAAAAACTCAGGGAAGTTTAGCTTCTTGTAATAAATGTACTAAAACCATTAGATCTGTATTACTATCTGAAGTATATGATAAAAAAAGTTACAGTAATTAAATTTTACTTGGAATAAAAGATATACAAGCATGTCTCTAATTTTTAGATTATATTGACAGCTAAAACACTAGTGTAAATGTGTTGATGGAAATACTTGGGGCGTGCCAATATGTTTTTTAAAATGCCTCCATTACTCACATCCTTTATTTGTAAATGTTTGGTTTTGGCATCATAATTTTTTCATTACATAAAACCCTCAATGATCTTTTACAACTTTTAAAAGTCAGAGCATCAAACACCCATGAATAACTGCAAATAGAAAAGCTACCCAAAATTTTGCTTTTTGTCACTGAAGTGTTTTGAAAAATCACTTTAAAATGTTGTATAAAAATGTACAATCTCTAATATTTGCTTTAGACTAAACTATAGTTCAAATAATAAATGCCTAACTCTAAATATTTTATGCTTATCATACAAGACAACTGAAAAGGTGTTTTTGCCCACTTTCATGAGTATGGCAAGGGGTTAAGAGACAGAAAGCAAAAAACAAATGTCTTTAGGTGCCTCTCTATATTTCCTTGTCAATTCTGGGTGATATAGTAATGTGTATTTGTTAAAAAATTTAAAAATAGTTGGTTCTCCTACAGGGAAAAAAAGAAAAGAACAAGAGGAGCAAATGAAGAGAAAAGTTGAAACTAAATATAGCTGGTAAGAAGAAAATAGCATATAAGACACAGGTGAATATTATAAGATATGTTAAGTACAGATATAAAAAGTAACCTCTAAGTTAAATTAGAGATGAAATCAATAGAACAAACATGAGTTGAACTGAGGTGTCAACAAAATAATTAATTAATATTAATTATACATAGAAAGAGATGACAGTCACAAATGCATCTTAAATATTCTGTGGGGCATTTCATATCACTTCCATACTGACAGTTATGACATCACTAAATTAACCACCCAGTAGTGACATCTATCCCGTCTGGTCCATATGTCTTCTGCCCAAAGCACAGTAGTAACATCATAGCTGCTCAGCAGGCTGTGTGCGGATTACAGTGTGGCTAGACATACTTGCCTCTGCATTATTTCTACTGAGCAAGCACTACTTGCCTTCATACAGGGGCCAGCAGAAGTATGGCTTGCTTGAATGTGGTTGGTAGGGCATGTCAATGTCTCCGATGAAACAGACAGCAATTTGAACATTTCATCTAAAATGGCATATGGTGTGCTTGAGTGTGATACAAGTTATGTTACAGAATTACATGCTTATGATTTTGTAATAAAAAAGGGGTGTTATTTGTGCATGACCTTGTATATCTTCAGCTGCAAAGGCCTGTCGCTGAACATGAATTTGGATCCTCAAAATCACACTATTAATGGGGAAGGCTGATGAAGCAGAGAGAGAAACAAGACACTCAGATATTGCACAATATACAGTTCAGAAAATGTGAGTCTTCCATCCTGCTCGCACCCTATCATAAATGTGTTAACCTATACATCTATTTTCTTTTGCTTCGTGCTCTGCTTTAATAAGTTTCAATAAATCATACAATTCAAATTCAAATTATTGGTCTATTATTTTTTCTGTTCCATGACCTCTAGAATGGCTTGCCTGATAGTGTAAAGATCAGTAAATATGTGTATGTGCATATATACACATACCACATACACATATACATACATATGTATATGTATACTAACCCACAAATACATATTATATATTTACATACATCTATATACTATGTATAAAAACAGTGCATATATATAGATATATAAAACAATACAAGCTATGGTATTTTTAGAAAAACATTTTATGGTTTAAGTAGAAAATGCACTATTTTTATGAGAATATTTCTATTGAAATTAGAATTGAAATTGTTATTTTCAAACCAATCAAATTTGAGATACAGGTCAATACTATATCCCTGTGTGTTTTTTATTCTAATTACTATTCTTAAGTAACACAAGACAGGTCTACATTAACGTTATGTATATACAGGGGTGGGCAAAAGCACACTAGTGTGTAGTCGTAATGCAAATAAATAATACAATAACTAATAAATAAAACAAGAATAAGCTCTGTGTTTCATGCACTCATAAACTGACACCTACTTTTCCCATCTTTATATGTATATACAATTATGTAATGTGCTAGATATTTAATATAATAATACCATAATGCATTATTTATTATATAATCATTAATCCAATCTCTTTATTTTATTCAAAGGTCTGAGCTAAGCAAGGCTACTTAAATGACTTCATTTGTGTACCACAACTTGTGTGAAGCAACCAATACGTGGTACATTGTATTCCTCCCAGATTATTTAGAAGAATTGTGAAGAGCAGTAAACACATTTCCATTCACCCTTGTGGTTGGTGGATAATCAAACTTCATTTTACAATGAAAGTCTTCTCTGAGTGCTTAAAAAAGGGAAGGCCCAAAATACAAAGATCAGAGTATCAAAGTACAAACCACAGAGGAGCTTCAGGCAATAATTTTGATAAATTAATAAGCACTGAATAACCTGTAAAATAAATAACAAAAATTTAAATAAATAAATAGAATAGAACATTTTAATGCTGAAGAACACAGAACTAAAATGACATAAAGTGCAATCATGGTTTGATCATTGTGCAATTTATCAGATAATTTGATATACCCATGTTATAAAATGCTTTGTTTTATTATACAGCACTTGTAAGCTTTTTTGTAAAACATTTTTCCTTTTCTTAGATACACTGCATTATGTACAATATGTCTCTATGGTGACTTTCTCCAGCAGTGATAGAAACGGTAAGACTAGGTGAATAATTGAACATTTTACTACACATCAGCACTAACTTGCTTATAAAGATCATTTAAGGGATGCCATTTATTTATGTATTTTTTCAAAAGTATGTTTCTTTTCTGAAATTCTATCGCCCATTTTGTGAAACATTATTTTAAGTCCCATTTTTACCATTGAAAGCTATTAAATTTATCTGATGAATATTTTGGAGGTATGTCTCATGGCACTCTTAAAATGAAAAATAAAATAATAGAGAAAAATCTCTCCTATTTCAAGAAAGTGAATTGTTAATTTATTCAAAGTTATTTAAATTAAGGATTCTTTCAATTTTAGATATGAAGCCACAAAAATTTACAAAACATTTTTATGTGCCAATGACCAATATGTGAGAAGTGGGAAAACACAGATACATTTAAAAGCTAAATAAAATATTTTCTATAAAAGGTCAAGTCATTAATGCATATTTATTTACTTTTATTTTATTAAAAATAAACATTTTAATTAATTTTTGACATATGTCACAGCGCATGAAGTTTTATGCCATAAAGACAAAAAAGGATTCAAAACCGTACTTGGTGGCTAAATTTTATTTATGATTAACTGAATCGCTGTATTAGTTTGCTGGGGCTGCCATAACCATGAGCCACAGACTGGCATCTTAAACAGCAGAAATTTATTTTTCCACAGCTGGTGGCTAGAAATACGAGATAAGGATGTTAGCAGAATTGGTTTCTTCTGAGGCCTCTCTCCTTAGCATGCCGATGGCCTTCATATGGTCACACTTCTGTCTGTGGACAAAATCCTCTTTTCATGGAAGCACTAGTCAAATTAGATGAGGGGCCATCTTAACTCATTTTAACTTAGTTACCTTTTGTGAGACTATCTTCAAATATACTCACATGTTGAGGTTATGTGAATAGGATTTCAGTACATGAATTTTGGAAAGACACGTAGTAGTTACCCATAAATATGACACATTGGGTTTAAAAAACTGTTAGTGTAAATCAAATCTACCCTTTGAGCTGGAGAAGTGTGCATGTCTGAGGTCTTCCCAGAGCACATATTCTTGATAAACAAAATGGCCAAGACAGTTTTTCATTGTGAAGCATAGACTTGCCTTTTCTATTACTCAGAATTCTCCAGAAAACCAGATAGATTTACATCTACATCTGCCTATGTATGCATCTATGTGTCTATGTATCTATCCATCACCTATCAAGAAAGAGAGAAAGAGAGGTGGGCACAATTACCCCAAGATCTGCAGTCGGTGACTCAGGAGAACCAAAATTACAGCTCTAGCCAAACATGAGTCTGAAAGCAAGACCAATGTCCCAGGAAGAAGACAGGCACAGAGAGAAAATTCTCCTTTACCCTCTTCTTCTATTCAGTCTGCATGTATTGGGTGAGGCCTTCTCACACTGGGGAGGGCAGGTTGCTTTTAGTCAGTTGATCAGTTCAAAAGTTAATCTCACCCAGAAACACCATCATAGATACAATCACAAAAATGTATAAGCAAATATCTGGGTTCAGTCAAGGTGACACATAAAATGAACCATCGCACCCCTTAGCTCCTTCATTTCTATACTCATATCATCTAACACAACAGATAGGTTTTGAGTTCCAAAGGCTTTCTAATTGAGGACCCCTTTATAGGAACATAAAAAGGTAGCATTCAAAATAAAAAGTCAGCCTCAAAATTAATAATAATTTCTAATGAGTAAACAAATCGCATCAAACAGAAACTTTAAAAATAAAAGATAGTCATAACCATGAATGGAACAATTCCACTTTTTCTTAGCTAGAGCCTTGTGCAAAAAGTAAAGGATGTGTTTCCAGGTGCAGAAAATATCACAAGCATAAATAGAATAGAATGACATAACATTTATAAGTGAATTCAGTTATAGTTATGATCAAAAGTGAAAGCAGAGATACAGGATGTGATATTCATATCTGTATCTCTATCTCATGTATAATATATCTCATGTGTTAGATATGGCATATCTATCCATTTTTACTTATCAATTATATATCTATCCATCCATCTATTACTGGTCCATCTATCATGTGTGTATCTATCTATCTATTGTTTATATATTTATCTAAACAACTTGTCCTGCTCCAAAAGTCCTTTCAATGCTGTCACTGGTTTTAACAAGAATTCAGATAAACTCTAAAATTTGACAAGGCACGGCAAGGATTAGACTTCAGTAGAGAAATGGAAAATACTCAGGGGCATTCACCAGCACAAAACATCCATGACTAGGCATTCCCATAGCAGCAGATCCATAACACTGGGCATGGATTTCATTTCATGAAGCAATCACATCCCACTGTGGATCTCCCACAGGAGATTTGTATTTTGCAGTTAGAATCACAAGAATGTCTCTTTTTATTCCCACACAACCAGGAGGCCAGAGTAGCAACTGGATTTGCGGTGGGTGAAACTGTATTATCAGCTTCTCATAGCCAGGAGTACTTCTCTCCGAGGGTCCTTTTGCACTTTAGTTCCCTTTTAGGCTGTGGTTACTGTCCTCCTTCACTTGTCTAGATGATTTCCTGTCTTTTTTACCTTGGACTCCTGAGTGATCAATCATTCAGTCCCAAAAAGACTCTAGCTTCCAAACTTCCCAAGAGACAATGCAGCCCCCAGATTATCATTCTTACCTGAGTAGAATAGCATGTCCCTTCCAGGGGAGGGGACCATTGTGACCATTTGGACACGATGCCATCATCACTACCTTTTTCAGTGTCTTGTCCTCCCTACAAACGGACTGACTCAGGAATGTCTAGAAGACTCTGACAGTGGCACACCTGTTGATTGTCACCCTCAGAAGGCTATTGGACCCAAAAAGGAGCCCAGTGATTCCTTTTGCTTTTTCCAAAAGGCTCTAACCTCAAAGGGTGGAATTCATCTCTCCCTTGTCAGCACCGCCAGGACAGAGCCGTTTGTGAACAGCTGCCCTGGATGTAATTCAGCCAAGGAAACAAAATTGGAAATATGCCTTAATGAAATACTTAGTCAGCAGGTTCATACCATTCCTTTACACCGTAAGCTATATTTTTTACTATGGCTTTTTACACCATAAGTTTTCTTAAATTCAATAGTTCCTTAAGTCTCTCAATTTGTTATAGCATATCATTAATATGACATCAAAACCCATGCCATGTAGAACTTCACAAAAGTATTTAGATAATTTACTGCTAAATATAATTTTCTTGACATAGTTTAGAAAATAATTTTCTTCACTACCATAGATGACTCATGAATATTTAAAATACATGCTAGCTAGTATTTAAAATACTGGCACTAACACAAATACTTGAAAAGTATAAACAAATTTTATTTTAGTCAAAGTTCATACTTATTCTTGCACAGGAATGGTTAAGATTTATTTTAACTGCACTCCATGCAGTGGAATTAGCATTTTAAAAGATCCAATATCAGAAAACTGAACATAGAAAAAATAATGTAAAAGTGACAGTTAGCTATGTTAAACCAGCAGATCAATTTAATAGATTAAATCTATTTCAATGTATTTGCACGGCAAATCTATATTAATGTATTTGTACAACAAAATATCTGTTTTTAGATCAAACCTACTGATGGTGAAAAAGCTTCTCTAGACCTTTTTTTCAAAAAAAAGACACATTGTAAGGTATAAAAATGGCAAATCACTCTATTGTATAAACTAATATAACCAATATAATATTGTGTACCAACTATACCTAAATAAAATAAAAAAGAAATTACACAGCTCTTAGGGGTGTAATGAAATAACAATGGAAGTGATTCCAAGGAAATGAAGACCAACGTAACATCCTGGTTGTCGTCTCCAACTTTTATTACTGTCTTTTCATACACCCTATTGGCAATGCCCCAAGATGCCCAGCACAGCCATGCTTTCTTATTTTATGATCTGCTTGTATAATTTCAGACTCCAATAAACATCAGCCATATTCAGATGTACAAATCATAATATTTTAAAGCCCAGCTAAAATATTATGACCTGACCATATCCTCTGATTTTCTTAGCATGAAGTAGTTTCCCAGTCTGCTTTATTATTTTAATACTCTATTCGAAACATCTTTTGATGCTTATTGCTTTGGAAACAACTTTACTGTATACTGTGAGTTTCTTTGTGGAGGCGGGGGCTGCCATTGATGTTTCTCTGTATAAACCATAACATCATGAAAAATTTCTCTCTGGTATCTGGTAAAATCCAAGTTTGTTGAAAGACATTTTGGCAAAAATGTCTCAAATCATGTCTCCCCATCTTTCTAATTTATACAAAGATAAATACTATAGGAAGAAGTGAAAGTATGCATCTAAACACTTTTTTTTTGGCTTAGACCACTAAATACAAAGGATCATATTGTGTTACAGAAAATGTTGATGCTTGTATTGTGAACAGTGTGTTTTATTTTTTACAAAAAAGTATTATGAAATCATGGGGAAAATGTATCAGGTAGGAAACTGATAGTAATCATTGCAGCTCAATAAATAAATAATTGAAGATTTTGAACAATGAAAATATATTATTTATCAGAAAGGGGGTCTTACCTACGGTGGCTTGAATCTATACAATCTTGAGGAAAATTTTTCTACTGTAGTTCAAATAAAATTCTGATACCAGAAGAAGTCTCAAATATGGGGAGAAGGATAATTGCAAATCTTTATGCAAAGGTCAGTTTTTTCTGGCGTCATTTGTTTGTTTGTGTTTTTATTTTTTATTTATTAAAGTATATTTCATCACTATGTTATTACAGTTGCCTCATTTTTACCTCCCCTTTATCTTCCTCCTCCCTGTCCCACCCCCCTCACCCTCCAGCATGGCCCCCTCTCCACAGTTCATGTCCATGGGTCATACATGTAAGTTCTTTGGTTTCTCCATTTTCTATACTATTCTTAACCTCCTCCTGTTTATTTTGTGCCCACTTATTTTGCTTCCTAGTCCCTGTACCTTTTCCCCTCATTCTCCCCTCCTTTGACCCCCTAATAACCCTCCGTGTGATCTCCATTTCTGTGATTCTGTTCCCGTTCTAGGTGTTTGCTTAGTTTTTGTTTATGTCATTTAAGTTCAGTTGTTGATAGTTGTGAGTCTGTTGTCATTTTATTGTTCATAGTTTTTGATCTTCTATTTCTTAGATAAGTCATTTTAACATTTCATGAAATAAGGCCTTAGTGATGGAGAACTCCTTTAACTTGACCTTATCTAGGAAGCACTTTATCTGCTCTTCCATTCTAAATGATAGCTTTGCTGGATAGAGTTAACTTGGACGTGGGTCCTTGCATTTCATGACTTGGAATACTTCTTTCCAGCCCCTTCTTACCTATAAGGTTTCTTTTGAGAAATCAGCTGATGGTCTTATGTGAACTCCTTTGTAGGTAACTGTCTTCTTTTCTCTAGCTGTTTTTAAGATTCTCTCCTTACCTTTAATCTTGAATAACTTAATTATGATGTGTTTTGGTATGCTCCCCCTTAGGTCCAACTTCTTTGGGACTCTCTGGGCTTCCTGGACTTCCTGAAAGTCTATTTCCTTTTCCAGATTGGGGAAGTTCCACTTCATTATTTGTTCAAATAAGTTTTCAATATCTTGCTCTTCCTCTTCTCTTCCCAGCTCTCCCATGATTTGGATGTTGCAATGTTTAAAGTTGTCCCTGTGGTTCCTAAGCCTCTCTTCATTTTTTGTTTTGAATTCTTGTTTCTTCATTCTGTTGTAGTGAATGCTTATTTCTTCCTTCTGCTTCAGATCATTGATTTAAGTCCAGGTTTTCTTCTCTTCACTATCGGTTCTCTGTATATTCTGCTTTAATTCACTTGTGTAGCCTTCATTTCTTCCTTCATTTTGTGACCAAGCTCAATCAATTCTTTTTTTTTAAGATTTTATTTATTTATCTTTAGAGGGGAAAGGAGAGGGGGAGATAAACATCCATGTATGGTTGCCTTTGGTGTGTCCCCTGCTGGGAGTTGGCCTGCAGGGAACCTGCCTGCAACCCAGGCATGTGCCCTGACTGGGAACCGAACTGCGATCCTCTGGTTCGCAGGCCTGTGCTCAATCCACTGAGCTACACCAGCCAGGGCTCAATCAATTCTTTGAGCATCCTGATTACCAGTGTTTTGAACTCTGTATCAGACAGGTTGTCTATCTCCTTATCACCTAGATTTTTTTTCTGGAGTTTTTATCTGTTCTTTAATTTGGGCCATATTTCTTTGTCTCAGGTGCACCATTTGGATAATTGCTTCATTAACACCTTGGTTGTTGGACCTCCATGTAAATGTGGGGCTTTTTTTGGCAGTTCTAGTTGTACTTGATTTTTAAATTGGTTGTCATACTTCTTTTGGCTGTGCAAGGAATCCAAGCATTTTTGCCTATGCCTCCATCTTGGCCAGAACTCTAATCATCATTTGTTTGTTTTTAAACAAAGCAACTAGGTGGAAAAAAGGCAATGATAATTAATGTATTTGTTTCACTTGAAGAAGTATTGTGCTAGTTAGAAATAGTTTCACTTCCACAAATAGTATAAAATTTAATATAAACTTTATAACATAAATGATAAATATACCATATATCTAAAAGATGTATAAACTCTTCATATTGGAAAGAGAGATTGGAATCACATTATCATGCCATTCATAGAGTAATATGTAATCAAAAAGTATAAAGATCAGTTCAAAGTTTATATTAATTCTGAGTTGAATGTTGATTAATTGATCAATTGGTTTTTTGATTAATTAAAGAGGTTTTTATAGAGGAAACTATTACACTCTCCACAGTAAAAAAAAATGCATATGATACAATCCATTCCCCTGAGTGCACTCTGTGGAAGATACAGGTATATAAACAATAGTTTTAAGACAGGAACAGTTTTTTTTAATTTCTTCAGATGCTCTAGGAATATAAAAAAGTACACTAATAGAAGGAAAAAACAGAAACATAAATTATTAGATTTTGCAAAGAAGTGCTATTTGAATTGGCGCCTAAAAGCTGTGTTAGTATCAATGTGTTCTGTTTGTCTATTGTTCGCTATGAATCACTCAATACTAACTGGATTTAAATTATAATTTTATTATATCCCACACTTCTGGAGACCTAGTTCCAGGAAGGCAACATTGTCTGGGAGTCTCTCAGTTCATATTTAGATGGCGGCTGGGGCTGGAGATACACAGGCTCCTCCCTCACTGTGTGAACTTTGCTTAATGCTGTAGGTTGAGACCAGAACTAGGGTTTTCAGTAAAAAAAAATATTTTAAGAAGATACACAAAAAATACAAAGCCTGTCCATGTTGTGTGGCTTTCTTCACATTATGATGGATTGTTTCTGGGTATTGCCATCTCTGGAGAACAAGGCGGATTGGTATCTATGGCTTTGGTAAGAACTGGCCTCACATGTCACTCACGCTCACTTCTACTTTATCCAGTAAGTTAGGTGAATCAAAAGCACTGCCTGATTTCCCAGGGAGGACTGTGTGAGAAGAACATGTGGAATGGGACATATTGTGTCAGGCATGCTTGGAAAATACAATCTGCCACACCATGTTACATTTGAATGCATGGATAGACAAATGAAAAAGAAGCAGGACATTTCTGTTAGCAGTAAATGGAAAATATTATAGTTATTTCCTCACCATTCCCCTAGCCAAAGAGATCACTTCAACGTTGGGTATATGCCCCAATTTGTCACATCAGGAGGATGTTGTAGACATTTTTTTTATGATTAGAAAACGCACTTCCTACCAAGGATGGTATGGCTCAGTGTATGGAGTGCCAGCTTGCAAACCAAAGGGTCGCCAGTTCAATTGCAGTTAGGTCACAGGCCTGGGTTGTGGGCCAGGTCCCCAGTAGGGGGCGTGGGAGAGGCAGCCACACATTGATGTTTGTCTCCCTCTCTTTCTCCCTCCCTTCCTCTTCCTCTAAAAATAAATAAATAAAATCTTAAATGAAAAAAACAACACTTTTTTGTCTCTAGTATGGAGACGGTTGATATAGTCTAACATCCATTTGATACTATCTTAAGTTCATGAATAAAAACTGCATTAAAATAAATGTATTACTTTGCAGGCAGATAAGACAGAGGATAAAAATTATGACTTTGTTACATTAATTAGTCATAGGAATGAGTAAACCCTGAAGTCCACCCTGCTTTTCAAGTATGTGAGTTAATATTTCCCATATTATTTAAACCAGTATGAACAGAGCTTTCTAGAAACATATCCATACAACAGTAACTAATTTAGACTTTGGGCTGAAGGCAAAATTTCATGATTTATGAATTTGTAATAGAGAGGAAGATTTATCTAATATTTGCTTTAGAAAAATAAAATAAAGAAGCTTAGGAGCAATGTGGGACGTGAATTGGAATCAGACAAAACTGCAGACCAGTTACGAGATGGCGGCAGTGGTTTAAGCAGATAAAAATAAAGTGATTTACATCGTAGGAGGTCGGGATGAAGAAGATACGCTGACATTAGGAGGCATATTTGATTTTAAAAATCCTAGGGTTTTCTTGGCTAGTGGTATAATTCAAAGAGATATGGAACATAGAAAAGCTGAATTCAGAGGGAAATATGCTCCTAGTTAAGTGCTTATATGCAAAATTTTTTTTTCAGATCTCCAATTATACTTTCTTTTGACTGTTTAAAAGTGTTTCTTTTAATATCTACCCTGCCGTAGTCTTTACAAATATAGAGAAACTAACTTGAAGATAGAACTGTAGGAAAAAAATAAAACACAAGCCTCATCTTTGAAGTTGGCTTAGAAAGTTGTTTTTTTTCTTTAATTCTAACAGATATATTAATTTTACATTGTGTTGAAACATATTTTATATAAGTGATAGTGGAATTTAGGGTATAATGGATCCTGTTATTTCTTTTCACACTTTTGTCTTTATCTTACTTCAGTATTGCTTAATATTTGTTTTTATGCATTACCGGAGAACTAATGTGGTAAAAATAATTAATAAACTTCTCCCATACTCCCATTTAGAAATGGGCATTATGTAGTTATTGCTTTCTAACTGAACATGTTTATAAATATTCTGGAAACTAATAAAGTTTCCAAAGGCTTCCAGTTGCTGAAGATGAGCCAAGGGTCTCAGGCAATTCTTTCCTGGGGCGTGCACTGAGGAAGATTATGTAGCCCTCCCAGGTGTTTGAACAATTTCCTGACTGGTAAACTGTAATCCTGGATAAACTGTGCCTAGAGATTAGCAGCATGGGCTTTCTGTTATTGCTGTTGTTATTTTCCCTGCTGGGAAGAAACTAAATATCATCTTCCCAGGTGACAGATAGGTCCCAGCTAGGCCATGCACACAAAGTCTCTGAAATCTAGCATCCAAATTTTATGGGCATATTTGGCACATGTTGAAACATTGTGAAAAATTTAATAACCTTATCTACCTGAATACAATGAATTAAGCGTCTCTGCTGTGATTACATCGTGGCTGCATATCTTCTTCCTCAAGCAGTTTCTAAAAAAAAATTCTCCTAAAGTATCACCTGAGATTTAAACTAGTCATGGAATGCAAACACTACCATTTTTTTCCTCCCAATATGAGGACACTATAGCAAAAATAAGTTGTATACACACAAACAAGGTTAAGACATGCTACTCTGTAAATTAATTAAAAAATTATGATACAGTAGTATAGTTTAGATTCAGAATTGTATGTCTGGGGAGATAAAACACCTCAAATTTACTGACTTCTTCTGGAAACATCAACGGAACATTTATCACTATGTAAGACCCTGATAACCTGTTCCTTAAAGTTTCTACATGTTATTGTTCTGATTAATTTGCTGTTAGCTATATCTCAAGGAACAATACTATGTTATTTTTTATAGATAAAGTTTAACAAACCGTATTCTTTTATATTGTTTCTCTCTGTTCAGTTTTCTCCTCTTCAGTCATGGCAAATCTATAAAACCAACTGTTTTGTCTTTCAATTATACTCTTAAAGAGGTTTTTGTTTTCCAGTGAATACCACATGTACCAGTATTACTGATGCATGTACACGAAGATGATTTGATCCCACACGACTTTTTATTCAGCGAACCCAATTGCTGAGTTTGTTATCTAGGCTGCTACAACAGGCCTAAGAGGTGGTCTCTTAAGACACAGTTTTAAGAAAATATAATGCAGCCGGTTTTACAATCTTGAAAGAAAAATGTACATGAAATTCTTCATCTTAGTTTCCCCCCACAGCCTGAAGAAGCATCATTGTTGAACTGGTGGCTGTGTTGATAGTGGCAGAGGACAGGAAGCCAACTGAAAGGAGTCCCCTGAAATCAAATCCAGTCATTTGTTTTTAGGGCAAACTGCCCCCAGAATACGGATGATTGCAGCCCAAGAGTGCTATATATTTGATCTCAGTCAATGCATGTTTTCAAAATGTTTTCTTTAGAAATCTTGTATTAAATAAGGAAATTTCTCCATAGACAAAGAATAACTTAAAATAAGAGTAGTTAAATAATTTATTAAAGATACTTTAACTTGTTGTTTTTCTCTGTTGAAACTTTTTGAGTTAATATGTGAACTTAGGATCCCATCAAGGCCTTTGACAGAGATGGTTTAGTTAATAGGCAAGACTTTTTATTTTCTATATCATATCTTTCTGTCCCCATTTCCTATTATTTTTTTAGTTCCCTAATAGCCATCCTTCCCTGTGGGTTGATCTAGTTTGAATGACAATAAATTGTATAGATCTACATATCTCTATGAATATATTTTTCTTCATTCAGCGCTGTTTTAAATTATATCGGTGGTGTTGGGTGTACATTAAGTTTATGGATTCAAAGAACTGCAAGGCACTACATGGTAGAAACTTACACTGTTTCTTACTCTCCACCTCCATGAACAAGTGCCGCAAAGACCTTCCGTGTGCACACCTTATGAATCAGTGTGCCTGTTTCTTCAGGATGTTCTTCAAGAGCAGGGATATGGGTTTATGCCAGCTTATATCCCTTCTCTAGTAAATATGTGTGTGTGTGTGTGTGTCAAATTAAAATTGCATGTCTTTAGTGTTTGTGAGATTCATAAGAGTCTAAAGAAAAATAATAAATTATATATTCCATATTACATATTTTCAATTATGAGCAATTTTCTGTGTTAAAGATGCAATCACATGGAAGTATACAAATATTGAAACACAAGTGATAAAATATGGAAGGGGAACCCCCCTCGCACACACAAAAGACCCAGAATTTACTTATAAAAATATGTGTTTATTCTTATTTGTTTAAACGTTGGGTACTTTCAATGTCCTCTCCATTTGTGCAATACACCTACTAAGATGTTTTTTTTTCACTGCTCAAAATAGTTTTTGAACTCATCAATCTTGATGCCTTTTGTTGCTTCTGAAGTTTTTTGCTTCATCTCTTCTACTCCGGTAAAATGTTTCCCTTTGAGCCCTGGCTGGTGTAGCTCAGTGGATTGGGCGTGGGCCTGCGAACCACACAATCAAGGTTCGATTCCCAGTCAGGGCACATGCCTGGGTTGCAGGCCAGTTCCCAGGAAGGGACTCACGAGAGGCAACCATACATTGATATTTCTCTCCTTCTCTCCTTCCCTTCCCCTCTAAAGATAAATAAGTAAATATTTTAAAAAATGTTTCCCTTTGAGAACT
The DNA here is from genome assembly GCF_014824575.4 of Sturnira hondurensis. Taxonomy (NCBI): domain Eukaryota; kingdom Metazoa; phylum Chordata; class Mammalia; order Chiroptera; family Phyllostomidae; genus Sturnira; species Sturnira hondurensis. The sequence goes on along the minus strand of NW_028073511.1, from coordinate 18,817,680 downwards.
TTTTCACCTAGGAAATAAAAAACATCACTTGGGATAAGATTGGGTGAATAGAGAGGGTGGGGCATGGGGGTCATGCTGGTTTTGGTCAAAAACTGAACATTCAGCGTGGTATGGGCAGGTGTGCTCGTTAATCACCCATGATGAAATGGGCAAACATGTTGAAAGAGTCTTCAAAAAACTTCACTAAAACTGAACACAGCCTCTCACAACAATGCCAGCCAGTACACTGATATCGTTCAGTTTCTAGGACATTTACCTAGCAGGTGAAGCCTGTACTATCAGGGGTTCAGCCTCCAGAAGATAATACCATTTTTAGGGGGTCACCCTCATATGTTTGATAGAATAAATGCATGTAAAGGTAAATAATGTATAAATCATATGTATAAAATTTAATGGAAACAACTACCTTAGAGAGTATTTATATTCTCCATTAAATTTCAAGTCTGTGTGTGTCTTCACATATTTGTTTTGTTCTAAATTTACATATTTATCTGTATGTTTCCAACATAGCTGTAAATCAAATTTCATTGGTGAAATTTGATGTATTTTTGGACCAAGCAATAAAACAAATATGCTTTCATGCTAACAGTAAAATTGAAATAAAAAAACATACTTCCATTAATTGGAACATCATTAATAGTATTTATCAGTGTAATAAGATGTTATGTGCAACTGTTATTAGGAAATAATTCAATAGAAATATAAATAAAAATAATATTGGGCACTTTAACTAGACATTGCAAATATGTATTATATCTAGTGTGAAACTGATAGAAAATTAATAAAACTTTGAAAAATGAGGATATCTTTTTTCCATTAGTCCTTCAATGAAATATTCTGCTGAAAGTAAGTGACATGTCATTCTATCATAATTCTATTTTAAACTGGCAATGATAATGTGAAAAACAGAAAATAATTAAACTCCCACATCTATTAATTTTTCTTCGGTAGTTTAACTTGCTGGGTTTGCATATTGTTGAGGCTGAGTGCCATATATCAGCCCAAGAAGGATCCCTGGGTCCCTTTCTAGTTCATTTATGGAGCCAAGGATAGATCAAGCAAAGGCATAAACCAATAAAGCCATTTTGAAAGCAAATCATTAATCCAGAGTTGTGACATGATAAAGTCACAACTTTAAGAAGCAGAAAGAATTACTCCATTATATGTCTTTAAAATGTGATTTATGGAATAGTTCAAGTGATAGAAAACTAGCAATAAATATTAAAAAAGAAAACTTAACTCCCTAAACTTAACTTTTTCTAAGGAATTTTCAAGTGTCCAAAATAATTATTTTTAGTATAAAAATATATCATTACATGATTTAAACATGGAAGCAATCAAACATACAAACAGAACCACTCATAAAATTACTGCAGAAACAGAATCACTGCAGCTGAGGGAGGGATCATTCCTCTCAGTTTCTCCCTGCTTGTGAGGAGAAACAACTCTGTAGAGTCGTAATCTCTACACACATTTTCCATGTCACCACATCATCTTTCAATCTGCATTTTCACTAACTCCAATTTTAAAGGACATAAACCTAAACCTAAACCTAATCCACAGTAAGTATACGACTATCCTATTTTTCTATTGTTGGGCACTTGGAACTCTTCTACATATTTCTAATTACAGATACTACCTTTATTTAAATTGCTATTTCCCATGTCATATTGTATAAGTTATTTCTAAAGTTGAATTATTAGGCAAAATAGTTCTCTTAGTCCATTTGGGTGGCTACAACAAAATGCAAGCTACTGGACAGCTGACAAACAATAGGAATGTGCTTCTCACAGTTATGGGGACTGGGGAGTCCAAGACGAAAGCACTGGCAGATTCACTGTCTGGTGCAGTCTCTCTGCCTGGTTCGTGGACAACCATCTTCCCGCAGCCTCACAAGGGAGCTCTCGGCAGGCTCTTTCATAGGGGCACTAATCAGGCTTTGAGAGTTCCACTCCCCTTACTTTACCACCTTCTAATACCATCACCTTGGCGCTAGGTTTTACTGCATAAGTTTTGAGAGGGTGCAGACATTTAGTCTAAACAGTATACATACATCATTTAAGGTTTTTAAGGCTATACTACCAACATATTTTCCAAAAAGTTATTCATATTTATATCAATAGAAATAAATAAGTAAAGTATGTTTTGTTAGATTCCCTCAAAATGTGATATCTAATTAAAAAGTAATAATAAGACATAGTCGAACATTTCTACCTTGCATCTTTAATATCTTTTCACCAATTTATTAAATGTACTTAATCAATTTAAATAATTTTATCACTTTGTATTCTTTGATTATTTTATTTTATAATTACCATAATATTTCACAATAAATCACTGTCTAATTTTATAAAATAATGCAAAATATAAGCATTTTATAATAAGACATATTAATGCCATTAAAATATTAATGCATTATGTAAGTAACCATTGTATATTATTAAAATTTGATTAATCAAAATTAGTGAAAGTTAATTTAATAAGTACAGTGTACTATTTATAAATATCAAGTCCCACATATAAAAAGTAATAAACTGCAATTTTTAAAAGCAACTTTTTAAAATTTATTGTTGTTTAGTTATAGTTGTCCCACCTTTTTCCTCTGTGCTCATCCCAACCCCATCCCCCCACTCCCAGTCAATCCCACCCCAGTGTTGGTGCCCATGGGTCCTCTATCCATGCCCTTTTGCTTGTCCCTTCTTTCCCCCTTATCTCCCTCCCCCCTTTCTCTGGTCACTGTCAGTTTGTTCTTTATTTCCATGTCTCTGGCTCTATTTTGCTAATGTATTTGATTTTTTTATTAGGTTCCACTTATAGATGAGGTCATATGGTATTTGTCTCTCACTGCCTGGTTAATTCATTTAGCATAGCATTCTGCAGTACCATCATGCAGTTGAAAAAGTTAGGACTTTCTTCTTTCTTTCTTCTGGTAGTATTATTCCATTGTGTAAATGTACTGCTGTTTTTTGATCCACTCATTTACCGATGGGTATTTAGGCTGTTTCCAGCACTTAGCTATTGTAAATTGTGCTGCTATGAACACTGGGGTGTATAAGTTCTTTTGAATTGGTGATTCAAGATTCTTAGGGTATAATTCTAGCAGTGGGATCACTGGATCGGAAGACAGTTCCATCTCTAGGTTTTTGAAGGAATACCATATGTTTCCCACAGTGGCTGCACCAGTCTGCATTCCCACCAACAGTGCACTAGGGTTCCCTTTTCTCCACAACCACACTAGCACTTGTTGTTTGTTGATTTATTAATGATGGCCATTCTGAAAATCACATTTTACATGGGCAATGAATACAATGAAGTTATTTTTCTATAATTTGGTTGAAATGTTTACAAACAATATCTCTCTCCATATGCAAAAAAAAACACCTCAGGATCAAAATAAATCAGAAGTCAGTAGAGATGTTCATGGGACCACAGAGTTGTAATTTTGAATAAAATTGAATGTTAGGGGCCAATGTATATATTCTACTGTGTGCTCTCTCTCTTGAATAATGACACAAAACTATTCAACAAGACACTAGCAAACAGAATCCAGCAACACTGAAAAAGAAATATACATCATGACTAATTGGGACTTATCCTATGAATGCAAAGCTGGATTATATCTGAAAATTAATTAATGTAACACACCATAATAATAGTATAAAGGAGAAAAAACACATGGCCATCTTAATAGACACAGAAAACCATCATTTGACAAGGTCAAACTTCTTTTATGATAAAAATCATTCAACACATTAGAAAGAGAACAAAATCTCCCCAATCTCAGTTTCTACAGAACCTCAGAGGTAGCATACACCTTCTCCACTAAGATCATAATGAAGACAAGGATGTCCAGTACCATAATCTCCTTAAAATTGTATTGCAAATAACAACCTGGAAGATTAGGTAACAAATAGTAAAAAAACATTTTCCAGGCTTATAGAATATTCTAATAATTAGAGGTGCCTTAACATGGAACTATTTATTTACCTTGACATTAAAATTTCCACATTGGTACTATTTGATTTTATATTATATTATTTTCCATGTAAATTACATGTCAGTAACAAAGAACTACTTTTCTAGAGAATCCATTCCTTTTCTAAAGGCTTTCCTCACTGTCATTCCCTTGACTTTGCATTTAAAAAAATTTATATTACTTTACAAACTTTATTTTAATGTCCCCATGCAGACATTTTTTTAATTCCCTGCTTCCCCAAACTTATCAAGATTATTGAACTTTATCTTCTGTGATTTATATTTATTGACTATGCTTTATTAATATTATTTATAAAATAAAGTTTATTTAATTTTGTTTAGTTATTCTCCCACACTTTGTAAGCTCTTTTTATAGAAGGGACTAGAAATCAATCACATGTGTAGTCTTGGTAAATAACATAAAAAGATCAGTAGGAAGAACAATGATGATAATCCTGTCCATGAAAAATATCAAAACTCAGATGAAACAACCACCCATCAGAATTTTTTAAGTACAATTGATTATTGATCAGATCATGGTTTAAAGCATCCTAAGGAATTTTCTAAATCTAAGAATTAAAGGTATAATTATGACATTAGCATGATTTTCTAAATAATTACATTTTAATTGTATTCATGTGGATTGCAGAGTTATAACTGCATTAAAAGTACAAATAGTGCTATGAGCATAGGACTCTATAGTAAATCACACTTAGAATTAATTTTAATAAAATTTTATTGAAGAAAAATAATAACACATATACAGAAAAACACACAGAATGTGCTTATTGATGAGTTATAAAGGAGTGAATATTGAAAAGTTACCACCACCCAACCCATGAAAGAGAAAACTGACAGAACTGTAGGTGTTTTTCCTCTGGTTTCTCTTAGGATTTTCTCTTTACCTTTGAATTTTTGCACTTTAATTCCCTGTCACACAATTTCAAACTATCTGCCATATCTCCATCTCATTTGAATGTTCACTTTGCCTCTTCAGACTGTGTTTTTTGCCTTCTGGCTGCATTGTAATTGTTCTGTAGAAAGTCAAACGTGAAGTACTGGGTAAAAGAACGAAGGTAAATAAGCCTTTAGAGTGAGGTTTTATGTTTATTTGGCTAGGAGTTAGGCTGTGTTTACCTTTGCCGTGGCTATAGGTTTCAGAGGCTAAAATTTCCTTTGTTGTCTTTGGTTTTTTGTTTCTCCGGTCGTCTTTGCGTTTCCCCTAGAGATTTTTTTAAAAAGAGTCTGAGCCTTGTAGTTCTTCCAGTTCTAATCTGCTGCTACATACAGGAGCCTGATTGATGTAGCAGTGAGGTGTGGGTTTCCTCCGAGGCGCAGAGAAAAATCATTTACTAAATTGCCAGCACTAAATGTCAGAGGCTGTCTTAACTTTCTGCAGTAAAGAAGCTGTGTGTGCTTTAGCAGTTGCTGTTGTAGCTAACTGTTAATTCTACTTACTGTAAACTGTGACCATCCTTTAGGAACTGTTTCTCTTCTGAAGTGGCCCAATAATGGTGAGGGCATCGAGGGGGCTGAGACTGGAAGGAGCAGGACCTTCAGCTCTGCAGCTCCCACTGGCCCGAGTACACTGCCCTGCCCACCGCAGGACCAGGGGCGGAATGCCACAAACACACATCTCTCTAGGACAGGAGGACTTAATTTTCACTCCATCCTGTGCACAATATCAGTGTCCTTTCCTCAGAATGAAATTAGTTGGGTATTCAGAAACAGTTTAGTTTCTTTTAAAATTTATTGTTCAATTATAGATTACAGTCAATATTATTTTATATTATAGTTTTATGTGTACAGCAATGGGGTTAGACAATCTGCACGGTTTACTTTCTGTTGTTTTTTTTCCCTATTTCTAAATGTATTTGGTTTATAATACACTTGCTATGTACTCATCCCTCTAATAGGATGTCAGCTTCCCTAAAACTTTAATTCAGGGTTTGAGATCCTTTTTTTTATTTAATTCTTGTTCAAGTACAGTTTTCTGTGTTATATTCCCAGCCCTGCCTCCTCAGTGCTCCCCACCTCCCTCCTATTTCTGCCCTCCCCACCTTAGTTATTGTCCATGTGTCCTTTATACTTGTTCATGTGAGTCTTTCCCCTTTTCCCCTGTGATTCTCTCACCTCTCCTCTCTGGACCCTGTCAGAATGTGACCAAAGACACTGAAATACAGAACAGGCTGACAGGGTTTGAGATCTTAAGACTTGATATTGGATGTGACACCCGAATTCAGTGGTATGTGCGCAAGTCCATTTTCATGTGAGTCAGGAAGGAGCATTCCTTGGACGAAGTAATGCCTTTCAAAGTGTGGGATATCTTCCTTGCATTACCTTGACATAAATCCTTACTTCTAAACTTTCTGGTTTTCCTTGATTAGCAAAATGATGGTTGAATTTTAAAGATCCTTAAGAACACACATTACTTTCTGTATGTCATCCCACGATTTTTTTTAACCTCTTTCATCTTTTCTCCCCTGTCTGCAGTCACAAACCTCATCTCTTGGGAATTTTTTTTTTTTACTATTTCATTGCAAGTAATAATCCTGCCATGCCAGGTCACTGTAACTACTCCTTTCCTTGGCAAAACCAAGGTTACACCCAGCTCATCTGCACCAGTGGGCCCTAGTCTGCACCAGTGTGGTAAGTGCACAGTTTGCCAGCTGGGGTCCATGCTACACTGTTATAGAAATTTTGTCTCACTCGGAGTCATGTAATTAAAAGACAACAATAGTATATAATGCGGTAGTGTTTTTTTCTAGATTTTGTTGTCCAGTAATTTTTATTTCAGTTTATTTTTACTGAAATACAGGTTTGACTCTGAGTTTGGCTAGTGTTCACAGACAAAACCATGCCTTCTCCTTTTATAGTTAAAATCTAGTTAGCTGGACTTAAAAACTACTATTTACCTAGAAACTCCAAAAAAGGACTGTCAACTATAATGCAGTGCCTACTTAGTAAAGCCTCAAGGCTATTTCCTAACTCAGCACTTTAAACTTCACTTGAGCAATTTCCTTCAGTTCCATAAAATGAAAAACTGAAGTATCCAAGATTTTGTTCATAGTAGAAAATCCTTGAGTCGTGAGCAGACAATTTCCTTATAGCTCCAGAAATTTAATGACACTTTGAATCAATAAAGATACATGAGAAGGGAAGTTCTAAAAATAGGAAGCCAATAACTCTAAACCAACATTCTTAAATCACTCATCAAGCGTAGGGTTGCTTCAGCACTCGGCACTTTTTGTCAAGGGTATTTTAATAAGAGTGCAGGAGCTTGAAACAACTTAAAAATATATCAGTCTGTTGGAATAAGATCATATTTTTATCTCAAATTAAAATATTTCTTTTGATGAGAAGATTTGAATTACAGTCATGGAAACAGGCTTTAGAATGTCTAGGAACAAAACATGAACAAGAGTTGAGTGAACTGGTTATGTTCACTACCTGAATATTGTACAAGAAAGGAGTCAAATTCTTATTCACTATTTTTACCCAGCGGGCTTTGTCTCCTGTTTTCTCTGCACTAATATTTAAAAGCTTATTATTATAAACAAGGAGACAACAACACTATCTTTCCCTTTGCTTCTGAGTTACACTCAGCAGAATAAAAGTAGACACAGAAGACTTTTGAGTTCAAAGACCAATAAAAATAGTCCCCTAATTTTAACAAGGCACGAGATGTCTAAATTTCAAACTTGATAATTTCCATTGTCTCTTTATTGCATTTGCCAGATTTTGCATTCTAGATTGTTTAGTCCTTTAAGATGGAAACCCCATCAATTCACCTCTAAATGAATTTGCCCAGCCTTTACATCAGTTTAAGTAATACTTTCCCATCCTTAAGTAGCATAGTAAAATAATAGTACAATTTTGGAATTGGATTTCAGTCTTAACTTCATCACTAGTCAGCTTTGTGATCTTCTGTGTGCTCCTTAAACTGTCTGTGCCTCTGTCTACTGATCTGTAAGACAGAGACAAAATGCCAGTCTCAACAGGTTATCATTAGAGGACCCTAATATCACATATTAAGTTCTATGGCAGAACTTGGTGATCAAAAAAAAAAAACCAAAACCTAATTCCTGCCCAGCCAACTCAATGAGAGACAGACAAGCACTCACAAACACACACTAGCACACACACAAAAGAAAGAAAGAAATCCTAAACTTCAATTTTGGTTAGCATGTTTAAGAAATGAAACAGTACTTTATCAAAATAAATATTAACTAGTGATAATGCTCAGTGTCAAGTGGGGGGGATGTTGAGACACAATGAGAGAGTTTTACTAAATAATTATTCCCTTCAGAAGCATGAAATTATAGCAGAAAATGTTTGGAGTAGCTGCTGGGCTTATATGTTCTCTCCTTCTGTGAATAGCCACCCTTGTCTGCGGTGGGTTTCCAAAGTTAAAATCATAGTACCTGACTTTGGGCCAATTACATTATCTCTCATAGAAATTAAAATTTGGAACTAATCGCAAGATGGGGAGCACTTGATATTTATGTGTATTTATATTTATTTATACTACATTATTATAATGCAGACTTTTTAACTGTAGGTGAAGATTCATCAGCATATAGTCTTAAATCAACTTACTTGGTTAAGACCAGCATTATAAAAAATGAATGAAATACAGTAAAGTTCATACATGTAAGTAAGTATTTTTCATGATGACTTGACTTGTTATACATATTTATATTAATAATACACAGACATAGGTGCACAGATATGTGTATATTGGGCTACAATGTAAAATGCATACATTATTTATTATGTTCCTGAATAAAAAAATTTAAAAAGTACTTTTCTTATAATAAAGAGTCAAACAGAACAACTTTTGAGGCCCCTGAAAACATATTCTTCATCAACTAAGGCTTAGTTGCTAAACTCCCAGTGAAGTAGTTGTAGTTTTCCCTCTGCTTTGATAATTATCATTTGGTCTATAAATCTTTCCCTTCATGCATCCCATGTGCTTTGCAGGAAGCTAACCCAAATCTGTGCAGTCTTATTCCACAGGCACAGTAATTGCTCCCAGAGTGGGGATGTGACCCAGATCAGGGTCTGTAGGTCTCTGGATAACCTTTTCTGTCTCCCTTGGGATGAACAAGGAAATAGATAGCCCTGGATTTTGTCAGTCATCCCCTGAGACTATAAAAAGAATCCCGCCTTAAGCTTATGTTAATACAGAGGACGACAGTTTCACTGTCTGGCAAATGACCCTGTTTCTATCCATAGATGGCACATACTTCAATGCTTCTTGTCACATCTCCAGGGAAGTGTCATAAATTCTCCTAGCTCTAATTTCCTAGAAGAGGCAATGCTTCATGATTGCAGGTGTTATGAAATACTTCAGCCCTGGGGCTTTTCTGCTAAAAGGCACCTATTTCCTAGACCTCATATTCTCATATGAGAAGTATTCAGACTCCTCACCACAGGCCTTTAAATCTTATAACCAATTCTTATGATCACAGAGAAATGTGAACTTCAGCTATTCTCCTGAGTTGGATTCCATTTTTTTTTATCTGGCTCCTAGAATTTATCTACCTCGATTTTTGCATTAAGGGTGCATAGTTTACTATGAAGTGACTCATATTCAGTTATTCCATTGTACTCAATTCAGTCCACATTCATACCCATGGAGGAGCTTTACTCCATAGGCAAAGGATTTTGGACACTGGCAGCAGGAGAAGGAAAGGCCCTGAAAGGTGTCCTGAGATCTCAGGCACAGGTTTATTCCTCTTCACGCTGTTGGGTTCCACAAGATCTGCAGATCCTGAACCCTCATTGGCTTGTACCAGGAAGTCCCAATCTGTGCATGGTGGGCTCTCTTATGGAAACTGGTTATATAAACATATCCCAGGACATGACCAGCCCAATCTGTAAAGACTCCTCAGTCTTCATTGAAACTGGACTCAATTAAAAATCCAGTTACTGTTCCTATAGTGCTGACAGAGCATGGTACGTTCTGTTCTCCAAACATTATTTTTCACTAACTATATCCTGTAACATTGGTCTGAATGTTTCCTCACACTCTCAGAAACCTTGGAGATAAACATATAGTCAATTCAGAATGGTTGAAACTAGCACATGCTATGTAGTTTTTGATGTAAATGTGTATCTAAAAATTATTTTTCAAATTATTTTTCCTGCATTTTAATCTGAAATTAGAGAAATGAGTTGGGGAAAACAGCTCTTTAATTATCACCTCAGTCTGTTCTATTACTTGCATGTCCTTTAATTTCTCCTTTTTATTATTTGAAGAAATAAAAAATGAAAGGCGTTTAATTACTTCTTCAAGATCACAAGGCAACAATGAGATCTGATTATTCAATGATTAAAAATTGTTATTGAACACTACTGTGTCAGATAACATAACCTAATTTGTATACTGAGGTGCAGTTTTCTCACATGAAATAGAGTACTCACCCATTTTGTGAGTCTGTAATGTGGATAGCTTGGATGAGAATACTATTTTCTCCATTTCTTGGATCTGTGAGATATATGATGTCATAATCTCCTAACATGTGCCAGTCATAATGTGGACATATTTGACTAAAAGATTTTCTTTAAAAAAGTTTGCCTTATATGTATAATAGTGCCTTATGTTATTAGCAATTCAAAGACAAACACTGACAGATATTAATTTTCATTGGATAAAAGAAATAATAAATTGGAATGAAAAAGTCCACTTTGAACATAATGTTTCTTTGAAGGAATCTTTTAGGGAAAGTTGCAAAAGACAACTTGGAGAATTTATCTTATAAATTTTTCCAAGATACAAAATATTAGTTCTTTATTAGAATTATTCATGCTTGAGTTTACACTTAAACAAATGTGTAGCATTCAGTATTTACTACTGATTGTAAAACCCACCAAAGAGGGGGATTTCTTCAATTCTAGTAGAGATACAATTTATAGTTTAATCAACAGTAATTATAGAAAAATAAAATCATAAATAAAAGAACTAAATTCAAATTTAAAGTACAGAATCTAGTAATAACCCAAGTATTTTATCAAAAGCATATTCTATAAAAATATAATATGAAAGAAGTCATGATAAACACTGTATGCAGAAAAGAATAATGCAAATGTGATGGCCAATTGTATTTTGTTTTGAAGAGTTCAGATTTTTAAAGGATAACCAGTAGAGTACAAATAAGTCTATAAACAATGAATGTATGATTGACTTTTCCACTAAGTTGTATATTTCCTACTTTACCTTATGCAGGTATTAAACTAAATCATCTTAAGTGTTGAGGATTTTTATAATAAGATATGCTTTTAAATCTGTTGTGTCCAACTATTCTATGTTGCTTAAATATTTAACAACATCCTATGAAAATATAATTTGGTATGAAATGTAAGTCATCCACTTTGACAATGATGTATAATATGCTTCTATTTTGTTGGTCATTTTACTGTCAGTCATTAATTAACAAAGATTGAGAGTATGTTAATTAAGACAAATTATTGAAGTGGGTAAAACTGTGTATTTTACACAGTTCATTCACGATCCCATCAGCCTTCAATACTTTCATCCCAGCCTCCAGGACTACTACCTGTTACTACTTTATAAAGCTTTCTTGATATCAATTCTATACCCTTTATTTTAACATCTCCTTTGTGCATTTTTAATAGCTCCAATACTTAGACTCTGGGTGTATAATAGTTCATTAATTTGAGAAGTTATTCCCTACTAATTTGTCAAATGGGTGCTGTTTTTCTCTCATTTCATCAATTGCTTACACAAAAACTATTTACATTTTAAGAAAAGTCTTTGAGAGAAAATGTCCTACTCCTGAAAGTATAGCTAAACTTTCAGAGACTGCTGAATGCTTGTGAAAGAAAATAAGCATCATTTTCATCACCACAGACAAGCTATTTTCAGAATAACCCAACATTATTTCTGTAAATGGGAACGTCTTTGTTCCTGTTTGTCAGACCACAATCCTTGGAATCCTTTATGGCTCTGTGTCTGTTTGCTGAATGTATTCCCAAATTCAACTGGTCATGAAATGCAGTCATAGCTCACGCCACATTACGTGAACATTTGTCCACTCCCATACCTCAATTGTTACTCTACTTTGGCCTGAGTCCCCAATATCTTTTGCCTGAGGAGCTGTGCTTGCTTCCTAAATTGTCTCCCAGCTATTTCACCATCGTGTACCTTCATGTTGTTTTCAACAAAACTGCTAGACTGTTCTTACTCAAGAGTATGTGTGGTCACGTTCCCCCTCTGTTAACTCTTTTTTTTTTTCACAGAAAAAGCCAAAGTCCTTGCAAGAATCTAGAGCATCAGTGATTTTGTTTCCTCCCTGCCTCATTGTCCAGCTCTTTCACCTGCTCGCTCTGCTTGGTAGTACGAGTCTTCAGGTTTCTCAGACATGTCAGTTACTCTGCTCTTTCAAGTCCTTTGAATTTGTTCTTCCTTTTATTTTAATGGCTTCTTTTCTAGTCAAATGCATCTTTGGCTACTTTATCCCTTTCAGGTCTTTGTTCATTTGTGCTCTTCTCTGCAAAACCATCTTTGGACATGCTATGCACTTTCCATCATCTTTCCCTGTTTTAATGTTGTCCTTCACTACTTTGCAGTAAAAAATGATAATAATTTATAAAGACTTTTTCTTTATTTGTAAAGTGAATGCAATTGATTGCAAGAGTTGAAAGAATGACTAACCTTCATATTTGGTGATGCTATCAGAAAGTATTTTAGTTGCATATATTACATAAAAGTTTTTTTTTCACTTGGAAGATGTTATAAAATTTAAAAACATATCAGATAAGGACTTTTTTGTGTGAAATGCCTAATAGAGCCAAGGTACCCTAAATACACCGAATAAAACTTTTTAAACCCAAAATAACATTTATTTTATCATAGAATAATAGCAGAAAAGTGAAATCTCCATGTATTGTAAGTTTTTTTCCTGTGATTATATCACTATAACTGGAACTATTATTCAACAGAGAAGTCCTTCAAATGTAATTGCAAAGTCAGGGACCTACAGGGAAATGGGGATCAAAAGCTCTCATCACTCCAGATGCTACAAAGCCTTCCCTTCCAGATGCTACCGATTTTACTCCCCAGGTATTTTTAAATTAGGAATCTGTCTTAGCTGGTACAGGAAGACACGAGGTCAAGCTCAATCAGATGATTCACCTAAACCTATTGAAAAAGGAAAGTGTCCTAGGAGTCTTGTTGCTATTGTAGAGGATTATTTAGCGAATCCAATTGCCGAGTTTCTAAATATCTCAGCAGTTTGACAAAACCTGGTATCTTGACTTGATCAGACTGAAGTCTCAAAATAGTGAAACCTTTATCAGGCAGTCTGAAATCACAGCAGCTGCTCAGAAATACTGATTATGGCTAACTGTGGAAAAAGCAGAAGTGCAGCTACCCTGACTAGAATACCACTGTTACCTTTTAAAGATGGACTGACTTTTCAGTAGAAACCAAGGTGACATACTTAGTTAGATTTTTGGCCCTAAGTTAGAATAATAATAAAGTATACCTACATATGTTAATGTGAGTGGTCTAAAATGATGAAAAGAATAATATTTAAAAATATCTGTGTCATGAATGAGGATATATGAATGAACTTTTCTTTCCTTGGTTTCTTGTTGGCAGTGAGTTTATGGAAGAAAGCAAATATATACAAAGAATACAATAGATGGTATCATTTCTTTCTAGCTCAGAAGGAGCTAGTGATTGACAAACATCAAAGATTGTTCTTAGACATTTGTATACAAGGAATGTGAGAAGAAACCAGAAAATATTTGTTTATTGACCCTTTATCTTAACCACCCCCAAGTATTACATGCCATTATTGGGGTAACTCAAGTCATGTTAAAATGAAACCCAGACATAGTCATGTAATAGATAAATTATCACAAAAGCAAAGGAAGGAATGAAGGAGAAATGATAAAAGAGAGAAATACATTGAAATAATTGCTTTTTAAAGCTGTTCTGGTTATTTAAAGATTCAAGTAAATAGTACTTTTCACAAACAAATGATACTATTCGTAGCAGAGTCTTAAGTAATATATGGCCACAAACTAGCTGTGTGATATCAAGAGAGTTAAATTAACTTCTTTGTTACTTTGTGTTCTTGTCTTTGCCATGACGAGAACTGATGTTTTTACTGGACAGGGACTGTGGAGTCCCAGGGACCTGTGGAGCTGACCTGATCCTGCTCAGGCCAGCCTACAGTGTGGGGATCCTGACTTAGTGTAGGAAAGATTTCACGGCATGAGTTCAGGTGATTCTAAGACTACATTTAGTAGTGCTGGGGACGGTGAAACAAAGGAAGAACTTAGGGTAGAAGAAGCAACAAGACAGGGCAACAGGACAGAGCCTCAGAGGTGCTCGGCTTTGGCTCCCTAGAACCATTGTAGGAAAGAAGTGGGCCGAGGTGGGGCTGCTGTTAGCTCACTGCAAAGTCAGAGGAAAAGCAGACCTTGGAGACAGCGTCAGGGGATAAGCCAGGGTTAAGCTGCCACTGTCCCCTGCTCCCCTGGCTGCAAGCCTCCTGAGGACCCCTAGAGTTTAGGAGTAAGTAAAAAGTTCATGCCCTGGAAGGCATATAGGCATGCTCTAGAAGGAGTGTGCACTGAGTCTTTGTCTTGAGGGTTTTTTTCCCTTCATTTGAGGGTGAGAATCTTAGTGGAGGTAAGATTGGGGTTATTCTTTGTCTGCTTTACTATGTTACTTTTATCTCGAGTCTGTCTTTAATGTTTTTTTTTTTTTGTTATTTGTTTCCCTGACTTAATCTGTCCTTAGGTTTAGCTGGCACAAATGGCATTAATTAGGTCTCTGTTCTCCAGACCAAGATGATTTAAACTATGCATTCTCTGGTTAGGGAGGAGAGGTATAAACTATTTGCTCTCAAGTGTCCTTAATTAGGGTAGATAAGGTCTTGCAATTCACCAGCTGGCTCTAAGTTACTCGAACTGTTTGGTCTTGTTTAATTCTCTTGTCCTGGTTTCCTTATTCTGCTTGCCCAGGAGTTTCACTAGCTTCTTCCTCTCCTGTCACAGTACCAATTAATCAAACCCTAAGAAAAGTAGCACCAATCTTCACACTTGGATGTTGTAAGAACTACATGAGATGATAATATTAAATAATAATGATAATCTTAAATATGACTTGTATAGTTATTTATATGTGGGTATAATAATATTCACAAATGAACTTATTTAAAGGTCCAATAGTATAATACACACATAAGACTTCAAAGAGGCTCTAGACAGTTTTAAAAAATACCTTTAAATTCCCATATTTTATTGCTCTGCAAATTAAATTATTTGGGGAGACATACAAGAACTCCAAAATTTTATTGATACATCTATTATACTGAAAAGTTAATAGTAGAAATTTGGATATGAAATGAATGATGTTTCACTGTTCTAATGCTCTTTATATCTTGAAATTTTCTACAGATATCTCAATTTAAGGTTATCCTAATGAAGAAGGTAATTCTAGAATTGTAAAAATCCAAATTCAGAAATTCTAGGAAAATATGTTTTTAATGATTTTTTAAACCTGAAAACATATAATGCTTCAAAATAGAAATAAAAGCTTTATGTATATTTTCTAGTATATTTTAAACTGGATGATAATATATAATAAAAATAAACATTTAAATTAAAATATGAACAATAACATATAAAATACAAATTACATTGTCTATACATTAACTAAAAGACATATGAGTAGTCTAGAAATTTTATCTGAACATCTTTATTTTCTATGAAAATATTTCCCTGAACAGTTTTTTCCCAATATAAACAGAATTTTGACATCTGAAGTATGTCTGTACATTTATCTTTATAACCCTAGGGACTTAATATCTTTCATAAATTTATATAATATTAATAATTAATTCCATTGACTGCTTTACCATTTGGTCTAATATCTACAAACCACTAAATTTCATAGGGTGGTTTATTAGTTGATTCTCTGATTGAAAAAATCCCAGATTGGTTAGATTAGGAGAACATACATTGAAAAAAAGGAAAAATGTGTTACTTGATCTCTAGGTAAGATATAGTAACATTCCATACAAAAGAATAGTGGGCAAAATTTTAATCCTAGGTGCGTGGCAAATGGTGAATTGAGTATTAAAATATAAGTGTCAATAGACTTTAGAATTAATATAGCAAATAATATATTTAATTTCTAAGGTCTATCTAAAATTTGAAAAGATCATTTTATTGACCCATAGGAAAAAAAGGGGAAAATTCATATTGCTAACTGGTAGCTACAATTTCCACAGCAATTTTTTCCTCATCTTGTCCATCATTATTTTATTTATTTCTTATTTCCTTGTCTTTTTATTAAAACATTAAAAATTTTTTTCAGTTGGTTTCAGCAACAAGTAAAATCGAGAATATACTTTTGCTAATTTTTCTTGAAACATTTGAGTAATTAACAGTTTATAAAATTTTGGCTTCATATTTATCAGAAATCAGCTCTGAATAGGTCAATGGCCACTATTTTTTTTCTTAAGTAGAGCCTGAGCAGTCTACAGTAAAATAGAAAGAATTTTGTAGATAAAGCTTTCAGGATATAGTAGAAAGAGATAGAGTGTAGAGGCAGTCTCTCCCCACTCCACTGTGCCCGCACCCAAATTGTGATGTTTTGCTCTATTGCAAAGAAGCAACAGTTAATTTGACGACTGGCTTTTATATATTCCTCATGTATATCAATGGCTATTATACTATAGACAGCTTCCTATAAATGTATATGAAATGCTTCACATTGCAAAAATCAGGTTTGCCTGATTATATGTTTTAAATTTTTAACTCAAATGCATAATTTTATAATGTCACAGGTGAAGAGTTTTCTATTAATAAGTAGTAATGATAAATTATTTATTTCAGAATTGTAGATTTTTCACAGGCAAAGTTAAGTGATTCTCTTATCACTTAATTAAATCAGGATATTTGCAACAGGTCACAGGTTGGAGTAATATTAAGTCATTTGGATTAAACTTTGGATGGGCTATTTCTAGAAAGGAAATATTCTTAAAATGCTGTCTAAATTTTATTGCAATTACATTTTCCTAAGAAAATCTTGAGAAATGCTGTCCCTGCCATAACTATAACTTATATATCTGATTTTTTAAAATGTCATAGGTTTAGTTTAATTGTAAGAAAAAAAGACATTTATCTTTTGAATGTCAAGGATATTAATAGTCAATTTAACAGCCAAATGGCAAATTAATACCTTCATAAATCAATATGTAATCTGCAGGGGGGAAAAACAATTTTCTTATCTTCTTACTCAGCTTCAGGCTCTGTGTTTTGAATTTGTGAAGCTTCGAGAGAGATTTTCACTTTGAATAAATTATGTGACATTGTGCATGATTTTAGTTACCACTGGGACCAAAAAACTTAACTTATAAAACTGTTTTCCTCAAGGAAAAATGTATTCCCCAAAGAGTTAAGTGTATGATAACTATAGTTCTTAAAACATGGCATGGTAAATGTTTCTGCAGCTAAACCAAATATCAGTTTTCCTTCCGCTTTCTGGCACAGGGAAGATCTCAAATTTCCTGTTCTGTTTAAATTAGGCCACAGCCAAATGGCTTGTTTTTAAACATGAGTATAAGCAAAAGTAATAGCTCTTACTTCTGGGTATAGAAAACCCAAACTAAAATAGAAAGTTAAGCTTCTGCTGTGGAATTTGTCCTTGGAATAATTCTACTTCCTGTATACTTGTTCTGTCAATAATTAAAGAAGGCTTTTGATAATTAAGTAACTATGGACTAACAAATTAAAACTTGTTTAATGTTTATTTTCAATTATGCTTTATACAATTCTTTGTTAAACAAATATTTGTAAGGTATTTACATTTCACCAGGTATTAAGAACACACTGTTAAGCAGATAATATAATTCTCTTAACTATTTGTTAATTTTAAGGGATTAAAATATACTATTTGGACATAAATTATTTGTCTATTACAAAAATTACCACATAAAAGTGTTCAGCATTTATTGTTGGATGTTGGCAGAGAAAGAATATTCTTTTCCTCATTAAAAAAATTTTAAAAATACATTTTTATTTTGCTTTGGTATGCTAAAAAAGAGCATTTTTAAAGTAAGAAAATATATACTATGATATACAGAAATAAAGATGAATAATGTGAGAGTTTATAATTAAGATGACCTTGATTTAGAGTTATTAACTAAGTATTGGATTCTGTTCAGAAATTAAGACATAATATCAGGCCTTTGGATTAGAAATGTTTGCAATCATTCATTTTCCATAATTGAGGTCACTGGACTATAAAATGTATTATGTCAAAATTAATTCACCAATGCAATATCTAAAATCCTTTATGTACTAGGAAGTTATAATTAAAATCTGTGAATTAACAAAAAAATCTGTTTACTTTCTTTTTCATTCCCATATCACTAATGCTCTCCTAGAGTTATTCTCTGCAAAAAAATATTCTTGTCATGACTGGTGTGGCTCAGTGGGTTGAGTGTCAACCTGTGAACCAAAGGGTCATGGGTTCAATTCCCAGGCAGGACACATGTCTGGGTTGTGGGCCAGGTCCCCAGGGCTTGTGTGAGAGGCAACTACACATTGATGTTTCACTCCCTCTTTTTCTCCCTCCTTTCCCCTCTCTCTACAAATAAATAAATAACATATTTTAAAAAATATTCTTATTGCTTGAAAGTCTTTAATTGAATGTTACATTTGTATGTGTAAATTCAAACTATGCACATCATAAGTTTGAATATTAAATATGTTACTACATTTGAAGAAAAATGACCAGATTAAACTCTACTGATAATTATTTATAAGTCTGAGTTATGGAGAATCTCAATGGGAAAAAAACTGAAAGTGTTTCCCTTAAGACCAGGAACAAGCAAGACAAAGGTGCCCACTCTCACCACTCTTCTTCAACACAGTACTGGAATTTGTAGCCATAGTGATCAAACAAGAAGAAGAAATAAGAGGCATCTGCATTGGAAACAAGAAAGAAGAACTGTCATTATTTGCACACAAAATGATAATGTACATAGAAAACCCTATAGGCTCCACACACAAAAAAATACTTAACCTAATAAGTGAATTCAGCAAAGTAGGAGGATACAAAGTCAATATTCAGAAATTGGTGTCATTTTTGTACAGCAACAATGAATTATAAGAAAAAAACTAAGAAAAATATCCCATTTACCAGGCAACAACAACAAAAATAATGTTCCTAGGTATAAATCTAACCAAGGAGGTAAAGGACCTGTACTCAGAAGAAAAATACAGAACACTGAAGAAACAATTTGAAGAAGATAAAAATAGGTGGAAGCATATGTAGTGTTCATGGATTGGAAGATTAACATCATTAAAATGTCCATACTCTCCAAAGCAATTTATAAATTTGATGCAATTCCTATCAAAAAACCAATGGCACATTTCACTGATCTAGAACAAATGCTCCAAAAATGTATATGGATCCAAACAAGACCCCGAATAACCTCAGCAATCCTGAGAAAGAACAAAGTTGGAGGGATCACAATACTTGATATCAACCTATACTACAAGGCCTGGTACTGCCTGGTACTGGTATAAAAAGAGTCACATAGACAAATGGAACAGAATAGAGAACCCAGAAATAAACCCGAGTGTCTATGCTCAATTAGTATTTGGCAAAGAGGGCATGGGCATAGAGTAAAAATAGTCTTTTCAATAAATGGTGTGTGGGAGAACTGGACTGATGCATGCAAAAAGTGAAACTAGACCATGAACTTATACTGTACACTAGAATAAATGCAATATGGATAAAATACTTAAATATAAGTTATGGTACCATAAAAGTCCTAGTGGAAAACATAGGCAACAAAATTTTAGATAACCCATGTAGTTATATTTTTACCAGTATATCTTCTGGACCTAGAGTAAGGGAAATAAAGAAAAATAGATATATGAGACTACATCAGATTAAAAAGCTTCTGCATGACTAAAGAAACCATCATCAAAATGAAAAGGGAACTAACTGGGTAGGAGAACATATGTGCCAATTATACATTGGACAAGGGTTTTAATCTCAACAATACATAAATAACTCACATAACTCAACACCAGAAGACAAACAATCCAATTTAAAAATGGGCAAAGGACCTTAATAAGCACTTCTCCAAGGAGGACATAAATGGACAATAGACATATGAAAAGATATTTGACATCACTAATCATCAGAGAGATGCAAATCGAAACCACAATGAGATATTATCTCACACCTGTCAGAAAGGCCATCATAACCAAATCAACAAACAGCAACTGCTGGTGAGGATGTGGAGAAAAGGGAACCCTGGTGCCCTGTTGGTGGGAATGCAGGCTGGTGCAGCCACAGTGGGAAAACAGAATGGATTTTCCTCAAAACTTAAAAATAGAACTACCTTTGACCCAGCAATTCTGCTGGGAATATACCATAAAAATCCCCAAACACTAACTCAAAAGCACTTATGCATCCCATACTCATAACATGCTTCTCTTTACAATAGACAAGAGTTGTAAACAGCCTAAGTGCCCATCAGTAGATGAGTAGTTAAAAACTGTGGTAAATTTACATAACAGAATAGTATGCCACAGAAAGAAAGAAGGAATTCCTATCTTTTGTGACAGCATAGATGGAACTGGAGACTATTAGGCTAAGAGAAAGAAGCCAGTTGGTGAAAGACAGGTACCATATGATCTCACTTATGAGAGGAATCTAATGAATAAAATAAGCTAATGAGCAAAACAGAACCAGAGGCATAGAATCACAGAATATACTGACAGCAGTAAGAAGGGAGGAGGGAGGGGTGGACTGTTTGAAAGAAGGTGAAAGGATTAATCGAGGGACATGTATGAAAGACCTGTGGACTTGGACACCAGGGTGGGAATTGAGAATGGAAGTGGGAGCAGGCGGAGCAGAGTGGGAAAATAACTGGGACAACTGTAAAAAATAAAAATAAATACATAAATATATAAGCAAAATGACCATTCTCTATGTTATACATGGTGTTTGTAATGTGACTATAAAATCGTTGAGAGAAAAGTCTAATTCCTCCCCTTTTGATTCTAGGGTGGTGGTGTACTTTTCTCTGCCAATGGAACTCTGAAAAGTGATGTAATGTTTGATCCAAGTTTAGGCCTCAAGAATTTTTACACACTTTCACTCTCTGTTGAAACTACCATGAGAACAAACCTGAGCTAGCCTGTTAGAGGATAAGAGTACAGTTGGTTCAGAGATGAATTGTCCAACTGAGCATCTTAGAGCAGTCAGCCCACCACCAAAACATTGGCTCACAACAGCCACAAGAGTGAGGTCAGATGACATCAACATTGTCTGCTCTAGGGATATTCACTAGCCTAGCTGATCTGCAGACTAGTGAGGAATAATAAATATTTTTC
Organism: Sturnira hondurensis; assembly: GCF_014824575.4. NCBI lineage: Eukaryota > Metazoa > Chordata > Mammalia > Chiroptera > Phyllostomidae > Sturnira > Sturnira hondurensis. The sequence goes on along the minus strand of NW_028073511.1, from coordinate 18,796,299 downwards.
TTTAAGTCACTAAGATTCATGGTTGTTTATTACAGAGTTATAGTTAACTGAATGGTTAGAACACATTTTTATATATTTTTGAATAAATATTACAATAATAAGTTTGGAAAACTGTTTTAGAAATAAATTTTTTATTGTTTTTTAAAACGTTTTCTTTCATTTGACCACGGATAATACATGAGTAGAGGTATGTTCCTCACCATTATTTCAAACATATTGGTCTTTTTTTAAGTATATTGTCAAATATATTGGTCTAAATATCACAGAAGGAAAATGCAATTGTTAAATAGGCTATCATATGAAACACAGAAATACATGAAATCAGTGCATAAGTTGTGAAATGAAAGATGATGATTAGTTTTGCAACAATTTAGTTTTCTTAAGTACTAGTGTGAGACATTGCTGACACACTGGTTATAGTACTAATGGAGTATAGGTCTTAATAAATCAAATAGGGAAAAATTTTTAGGAAGGGAAATTTTGGAAGAAGAGTTAAATATTAAATGTATAAAATTTAATCTATAAATTAAATGTATAATATTTTAAAACCCAATAAATGAAACTACAAAGTCAATAGATGTGTTTAAAATCACATTTGACAAAACTTAGGCAATGATTTATTAAATGGAAAGTTGGAAAAAGAGATATCCAGAATAAAGAAAAGATTCGAGAGTCAAAAAAGACAGAATCTGACTTTTGGAAAAACAGAGAAGAGGAAGAAAATAACTATACTCATAGAGCTAATATTTAAAGAGGTATTGCTTGGTAATTTTTCATACAGCCCTTAAAAAACTTCAAGCTACAAATTTAAAAATTACTGGAAGTCCTATCAGGTAAAACAACAACAAAAAAGTGAAGGCGTGCTATTATAAGACTATTAAAAATAAAGAATCACTGAGCCCTTATATGAAATGTTAAAGGGACTTATCTAAAAAAAAAGATAAGAAATATGAACTAAAATGACAGCAAACTCACAGCTATTAATAACCAAACCTAGAAAAAACACAAACAACTAGAACAGGGACAGAATCAGAGAACTGGAGATCACGTGAAGGGTTACCATTTGGGGAGTGGGAGTGGGAGAGAGGGGGGAAAGCTACAGAGAATAAGTAGCATAGATGGTAGGCAGAAACTAGATGAGGGAGGGAGCACAGTTAAGAATGGTATAGGAAATGGAGAAGACCAAGGACTGATATGTACCACCCATGGACATGAACTGAAGTGGGGGAATGCGGGTGGGAGGGTGTATGCGGGGCGGATGAGAATAAAGGAGGGGAAATGGACCAACTGCAATAGCATAATCAATAAAAGACATTTGAAAACAAAAACAAACAAAAAAGGAATAAAAACTAAATATTTTAACAGTAATTGATTTTAAACTGATTTTCATTATATAACTTATTAAAGATTGATATTATAAACAGAAGACTATAGACTGAAACACATTTGTACAAAGCAAAAATTCTTATGTTTTCCATGCACTCTATTCCCTACTTCATATACTTATAATCTTCCAGATGCATTGCCCCTAATTGGTTTAATTGTTCCTAAGCTGAATAACTTACGAATTTACCTCTAGTGTTTTCATTGTGTTTTTTTCAAAATACTATCTTCTAGTTGTAATGATTATCACTTAAAATAAGATAATATGCTTAGAGTCATCTAATAAGTTCTTTGGATAACTTTTTATCATTTACGCCAGGGAAATTTATATAATATGCTGTAAATGAGTCACAAAATGCTGGGAATAGTTTCATAAGGTGAGGCGGTGAGGTGAGGATGAATCCATGCCATTCATGGTTGCTAAAGCAGAATGGGCAGACATGGCTTGAATAAGACTCAAACAAGTTGCTCTGTATTCTTCCCTGTGGGATAGGCAGGTGGGGCAAACCACACCTGCCAAGCAGGTGTTTACAATTAAAATAGTGTATGGAACAAGACAGTATCATCATGATCATGATCATCTTTGTCTCAAACAACTGAACACGCAATGCCTGTATGCATATGGTGTGTTTTGTGAGAATTATAGCCTGCAGGGTTGGAATGACTTGGTTTTTATTCAAAATTCTCCTCTTATTGGGTATGCAGCTTTGAGCAAGTCACATTATCCCTCTCCCTTTTTGCCTGGATAAAATTTGAATGGTAAAAATGGCTTCTTCATTATATATTTTATTAAACAAGTAGATGTTTCAGATGGACCAATCATCACACTGTCTAGCACAGGAAAGCCACTCAGTAACTGTAAATGAAATTACTAGTAGTGATTAAGTATAAATGTCTACCCCTAACAGTTTATAAATGTCTACATAAATAATTTTTACAACATAGAAGTCTTTACAAGAAGTAAAGAATAAGTTTGAGTAAATACAAAAATTATGACAATTGCACATGGAAAGATGATATATTTTGGAGAATATATACATATTTAGACTACTGTACAAAAACTCAGTCATTTTTAACTTTATATGACTTCAGCAATGGTTCTCCAAAAGTAGTTTACCAATATCTGGTTTAATTATGGAATATTGACCATAACCATTCTATTGATGAACATAGGATGGCTGATACTACTTTAACCATTTTCACACACTGTTTTTATATATTAAATGTAGTAAAGACATCAGAATAATTATATATATGTGAATATACCTCATATAACAAAAGTGTGTATTGGTGTCAAATCCACTCCATTCATACCTAAAAAATAATCACAAAATATTAACATGTTTTCAAAATGTTTAAAGATATAGCTATTAAAGTTAAATGTATTAGATATACTCAAAGTAAATCAAATGTGTTAGATATACTCCAAGTAAATCCTTAGACATACTCAGAGTACATTAATTATATCTTCCCATAAAGCAGAGCATATAAAATATGCTGAATTGAACACTTCACAATTACACACAAAAAATAGATGAAGAATAAGCTTTTGTGTTTATTTGACATCAGTTTACTACAACATGCTTAATATTTAATAAACAACATTTCTTTTAAATAGTAATGCATCATCTGCTCGACCTTCTATTACTTAATTAAAAGGAAAATTTTATTTCACTGAATTTTATCTCTAGGACATAGTAACTCCACATGTTCTCAGTTTAGCAGTCACTATTTAAAACTGAAAAATCACAAAGCTTTTGTGTATCTGTCTTGACCAGTGTTTTAAGTCAGGAGAAATTAGTCAAGACTATATAATGGAAAGTAGAAGTCCAAAAAAAATCTCAGAAAGACTTCAGCATAATTTCTCAGCTCTTGATATAAATAAAACACAACAGAGGCATCCCTTTTCATTGCCTCAGGGAACAGAGAAACCACACTCAAAAGGAATCTTTCTTTTGGGACTGCATCCAAGAGTGGCAGGCAAATCCACACTATTAACAAGAACAACAACAACAACAAATGCTCAGAGCGCCCCTGCTTGCTTATACATTCACACTCAGAAATCCAGTTTTAGCAACATCCCTATTAAAATGAGAACAAATCCCCTGGAGCTTTTATTTCTCCCCTTCTTCACTCTTTTAGGTCTTTATTTTAGACTTCCACTTAGATTTTTGGATAAAGTTCATCTTCAGCTAATTTAGTATGCAGTGTTTACAAAAAAAATTGCCTTCGGTACATTATTAACACAAAGTATATTTGCAAACATCATTCTACAAAACTTGTTCTCTAGCCCTTAGGCATAGGTACCACCTGCATATTTGCTTTCCCCAGAGATACTCCTGGGTAAATTTTATCTTCATTAAAACGGAAACTTTATTTTCTTCCTTCTGTATTGCCAATAGCTATCTTTTACTTTGAATAAAACTTTTTGCAGCTTAAATTAGTAAGAAGAGTGCATCAATGCAATTACTTTGAGGACAGAAAATGGCAAACTTCTATTGATTTGTTAGACAAATACATAATGTGTGCCTACTATGTGACAGGTTGTGTTATATTCTTGAAATATAACAAGACACTCATAACTCTTGCTCACCTAAGGGCATAACAGGCATGACCAGGATAGACAAATCACTCATTTGAAATATGTAGAATACTGTGTGGGGTTTCTGAATTAAATATATATATTTTTATATTAAAATTATATATATATATATATGTATATTAGAGAGCTCTAAAAGTGTTTTAAGCTGAAGAGTAGCATGAAATGATTTATGTTTTCAAAGTGTCTTTCTGGCCCCTCTATTTTTAAACAGAAATGAAGAGAACAGCGTGGAACTATTATGAAGGTCCAGGTAAGAGCTGAGAGTGGTCCCCAGAGTGTGCATTAAAAGATTAGTATGGTAAATTTATTAAGTGGTTAGTTAGATTTGGTATATTAGTATAGAGAGTAATATCTTAAAATGTTAAATTAAAGCTTTTAGGTATATTTACCTCCCTAATAAGTGTGAAAATTTGGGTAGTACAAGAATTACCAACTAAAGGAATCTTTTAAGGTGTAGAGATCATTATAAATTATTGGTTAACTTGGAAGACAGTGATGTAGGCAGATACGGCTCACCTCTTCTCACAATCACATCGAAATTACAACTAGTATTTAAGACGACATCACTCAGAACAATAAGAATCAAATTGAAGGGAAGTCTGACAACTATGGAATTAAAGGAACCACATCCATGGCATTGGTAGGAAAGATGCAGACACAAAATGGGCTGGTCTTTTACACACATGATGTGGATAAAAATTTGGGAGGGCTATCTCAGGAATGGACAGGCCCAGCCCACACCAGCCCCAGACTAGGGATCCACTGACAGGAAGATAATTCCCCACGGTTTCTGGCTGCAAAACCTGTAGGGATTGAGCAGGTAGAAGAAACTAATGGAGCCCCAAGCATTTCCTCTTAAAGAACCCACACACAGACTCACTTATTCAGACTCTGTCCCTCTGAGTTCCAGCACCAGGATAGCAGCTTGAAAGGCATCAGTAGCATAAGGGGAGGAACTGAAGTGTCTGGGATGGAGGCTAGCAGATGGCATTTTCTCTTTTCAGGACCCCTCCTACAGAGCCAGGAGGCTGGTGCCATATCTGAGACTCCACCAACCTGGCTAACACTGACTCACCTTGGAGAATAAGGTGAGTTAAGAATAGTGTAGGCAAGGGAGAAGCCAAAGAACTTACATGAATAATCCATTGACATGAACTAAGGGGAGGATTACTAAAGGAAAGGGGCTCATGGAAAAAAAACTGGGGCAAATGTAGCATCATAATCAATAAAATTTACTTAAATATTTAAACTAATAAATTTAGGCTATACAAAAGTGTTGTTATATTAAGTATCGTAAGTGGAAAATGAAAAGGGTAATTAGTAATCAATTATCTTTGAAAATAAGTACTACCTTTGAAGTATTACTTGAATCATATTTATGAAGACCAAAGTATGAAAGAATATGAGTTAACACTTTCATATTTTTGTGTTTATAAAATATATCTATGTACATAGTTAAAATATTTAAAGCATGAACCCCTTAAAAGTGTATAACTATTTTTAAAATATACAATTTTAGCATATTAAAATATTATGTGTATCGCATGGATGAGAATAATAAAAAATACTTAGAAATATTTATTTAATTACATAAGTACAGGAACCTCAGATACTCTTTAATTTTTAAGTTGGGAAACTGAAGCCCAATTGATGTCACTAAAAGAATTTAATGACACAAATTCTTTAAAGAACAAATGAATATAGGATTTTACTATTCTATTTGTAAACAACTAGATGTGATTATGAACAATTATTTGGTTCATACTTGTAACCTGGAAGAAATTTTCATTCATTAAAAAGGATATTTTTTAGCCCTGGCTGGTGTAGCTAAGTGGGTTGAGCACAGGCCAGAGAACCATAGGGTCACCGGTTCAATTCCCAGTCAGGGCACATACCTGGGTTGCTGGCCAGGTCCCCAGTTCAGGGCACATGAGAGGCAACCACACATTGATGTTTCTCTCCCTCTCTCTTTTCCTTCCCTTGTCTGTAAAAATAAATAAATAAAATATATTTTTCAATGGCAGTTTTTTTAACGATAAAATGTTTGGCTTTCTACTTTTTATAATACGACCTTTACTAATTTTTCCTGAAGCTTCTACAAATCCTAGTCATTCTATTCCTCACTGCTTATGTGCCTATGAAAAAAACAAACAAACTCATAGACAAGAGTATGATGATTACTGGGAGGAGTGGGGTGGAAGAGAACTAAAAATTAATGTAAAAAGATACAATAAAGATTGAATATATATAATTATATATATAGTGTATATATATATAACTATATATATAATTTATACATATAAATTATATATACATATAATTATATATATATATAATTTTTATAGCTTTATTTGTAAAAGGCTCAAATTGGAAATGACCCAAACATCTATTGACAAATAAATAGACCCTTAGACCCATTTCTTGTGGGGCAATGCACTAACTGTGAGGAACGACTTTTTGAGGAGATTAATTGGCATTGAAGAGCAAGGCTTCTGACGTTGAGTTCCAGATGGAAAAGTTGGAAGATTCTGACCTCACCTCCTCTCATTGACACCAATGCTGCAACTACATATAAAACAGCTACCTCTGAGAGCCACCTGAAGACTTACAGAACAGACTTCCTGCAACTACAGGTATGCAATGAAAGGCACATTGAAATGGTAGGAGATGTAGAGACTAAGTTTAGTCAGGACCTACTATACTCCCCACTCGTCATGCCATGACTCACCAGTGGGAGGGATATCAAAATGGCAGAAGTCACCCCCAAAGAGGGAAGTTTCCAAGCTCTAACCTGGTTGACTTGAAGCAGAAAGTGGAGCCCTCAAAACATCTGGCTTTGAAAACCAGTGAGGCTGACATCGGGGAGAGCTAAAGGCCAGTAGGAAACCCAGGTTGTGCTCTTTTGGAGTCCTGACACAGATGCAGCAGTTTAAAAAGCAACAGGGTCATACCTGAAGGTGACACATTAACTAATTTTAGAGTTTGTGCTGCAGGGACAGGGACCTTGTGAAACTTTTCCAAGTCAGAGGTATTGGTGGGCACCAATATACCAAAATATCTAATATTTCTATATTTTATTTTCCTGCTTTCTCTAACCTACCTGACTAGACATTCATATGCACCATGTATGATACTCTCCATTAACCTTGCTAAAACTATTCACCCCACCCTGGCATTTCCCTGAGACCCACCGAAGGTAGCACGCTGTCTCCAAAGTACCTCCTGTCCTGCCACACCCACGGGGTGGCCTCATTTGGCAGCAGCAAACAGCAGAGGGTCTGCAACAGCAGGGCTGGGCCTTGCAGCCAGCTACATCAAAGGCTTGTCCTGCAACCAGTGAACCGACAGCAGTTGTGGCCAGGCTTCGCAATTGGAAGTAGAGTAAGTGTTTCATTGAAAAAACATAAGGTGACTGAATGGATTAAAAAGACTGCTACATACACTGCCTACATGAGATGCCAGATTCAGAGACATACAGAGATTGAAAGTAAAGGGATGGAAAAGATATTTCATGGAAATGGAAATGAAAAAAGAGAGAAGGCGGAATAGTAGTACTTAGAGCAGGCAGAATAGACTTTAAAACAAAGGCTGTATAACAAGAGGCAGAGAAGGAGCCAGCAATTCTCCTTCAGCAGGCTTATGGTGCATGTACTGACCAGCAGTGCCTGAGGCGTCATGGATGAAACATGAGACAAATTCACATGGACTACTGAGTCCTGTGGAGGAAAAGGGGCTGGCATGGTTACTCCCTCAAGGGGGAGCACCTCCAAACGGCCTGGCCACCCTCTCAAGGGGAGGGTGACTTGCAGTGGCCTGGCAACTCTCTCTCCAGGAGAGAGAGTTGGGGCTTCTCCTTAAATCAGGGTCTATCAACTAAAAGGCTATAAAACTGTGGGAAAATAAAAACATTTAACTAAAAACATTCTTAGCAAAGCAGGTCTCACAGGTTTGTTAGGAATTCTATATCTTGCCCCGATTATCCAGGCCCTGCACTAGCTGCACTGTGTTCCCTGTCACAGGTCTATAGGCTTAAGTGGATTAGAGCCAGGAAGCGCTTTTCCCAGAGGACATGGGGACTTGGGCTTCATTAAAGCCAGGGGGTGAGAGTCCATCACTCCCTCTTTGTCGCAGCCCCCTGATTCCTTCCATGATGACCTCCCAAGTGATCGTGTCTGGCCTAGGTTGCCCCTCCTCTGAGGGGTCTCATCTGTCTCTCACCATCTGACCATACTTTGGGGGCAGGGAGATGAAGCAGGGGCAGCATCTGCTGCCAGAGACAAGCCTTGTCTCCTCAGTGGCTCGCATTCCGGAGGTTGCTCACAGCCTTAGACATGGGAGACGGTTTATAATTTCTGAAACCAAGCAGAGCAGTTCCCAACAGGCTTATCTGAAAAAATAAAACATTAATTCAAAAAGATATATGCATATCTGTATTCACTGCAGAATTTTTACAATAAACAAGCTACTGACATAACCTAGGTGTTCATCAGTAGATGAATGGTTAAAAAAAGTGGATAAAAGTGGTTAAAAAAGTATGCACACACACACACACACACACACACACACACACACACTGGAATATTACTCAGTGGTGAAAAATAATGGACTCTTGCTATCACACCAACAAGGATAGACCTAGAGAGTACTATGATAAGTGAAATAAGTCATAGAAAGACAGATGCTGTGCCATTTCACTTATGTGTAAAATCTAAAATCTAAAGAAATGAATACACTAAGCAGACTCATAGATACAGAGAAACTGATAAATACCAGAGCGTTGGGTAATAGGCCATAAGCAAAAAAGGTTAAGGTATTAAGAGGTACAAACTTAACAATAAATCATGTGAGGTAAATGATATCACAGGGAACACCAATAATATCACAATAACTGCATGGTTACAGATGGATGGTTGACTTTCTGTGGTGATCACTTTGTAAGGTTTATAAATGTGAAATCTCACTATGTTATACACCTGAAATGGATAGAATATGGTATGTCAATTGTATTTTAATTCAAAAGAGCTTTATATTCCAGAATGAAAAAGTAGACATGAAGCCAAAACGTTAATAATAAATAGACAAGCAAATTGTAGTATATTCATAAAATGGAATACTACTCAGAAAAATAAAGAAATAATCTATTGGTGCACAGAAAAATGTGAACAAATCTGTATAGAAAAAAAAGCTGAGTAAAAATAATACGAGAAAAATGACTACATGATGTAAGATTCTTCTTATATAAAATTCTTAATGCAAGCTGATCTATAATGACAGAAAGGAAATTAGTAGCTGTGGGAATAGAGGTGAGAGTGGTCTGTATGGATTATAAAAAAGAATATTCTTGGTGTTAGTAGATATATTCATTAATTTAACTGTAATGTTCATTTTAAGAGTTGATGAATATATCAAAATTCATCAAATTGTACACTTTAAGTGTTTATAGAGAATTGTCCATCAATTAAACATCAACAAAAAATATTAAAATGAGTAATCAATTGACATATTAAATAGTATTGAATGGGAGTATTTATAAGTAGGGTTATGAGGAATTATGAAGAATGATCAGATTAATTAAAATTAATATATCAATGGCAGCCATCATAAATCATAACATTAAATAGTAATCCTCATGATACTGTATATATCTATTTTACTACAAACTATTTTATTTTTTAGTGCTTTTTTCTGCTGAAGATACCAGATATGGGAGAGTTGTTAAACTTTTCAGAACAGCTTCATAATTCTGGCATTATTAAAAAAATGGGGCATGGATAAAAGTCACTTGGGATTTTAAAATGACATCACCTACTCATATGTTGTTCATAATTTACATAAATAAAACACAATATAAATACATTACAGGGGGACTCATACCTTTGCTTTATTATTAGCAAAATAGTTAATTAAATCAACTATCCTTGATAGGGTTCTGTCAGTTGCTGGTAAGATATTTAACAATTGTTTTTCTAAACATGACAACTTAAGTTTACTACAGTAAATGAAAGTTTCAAATGGCATCAGAAAAGGCACATTAAATGAACAGTGAAATATGTTTACAGGATGTAAATTAAACTTCATTTTTCTAAAAGGTATGATTCATTACAGACACCCATTTCAATTCATAGCTATAATCTTGGATATTTTGGCTCTATGTGGTTTGATTTAAAAAGAAAAAGAAAAACTCAATGAAACATTGGATAAGGAATCAAAAGACAATGTGTAATGAAAATTTAATTATTTTCTGATGCAATTCATTCAATGGATTCTTAGAATAATATTTTTCTTAAAGTCAATTATTGATGTATGACTGAATTTTTAAAGACTCATTTTCTTGAATAGCAAATTGGTTATATATCACTACAGATACCAAAAAGAAACCTTTTTGCTGGCTCTACGAATATATTTTTAACTAGTGTTGACAATGTAAAAAAAATAAAAGTGGAATCTTATGTTCAATTAAATGTGGAATGTGAGGATGTGGATAACATTTCGAAAATAGAAAAGTACCATAAAATTGTAACAGAAATGCCGATTTTTAATCATGTTTTATACCACCAGGAGGAATGTATTTAAAATAATTTAATAATAGCCACAATTTAGTTTAGATAATAGTAAACAAACAGAGACCAAGGAGAACTTCTATTAAATCCCCAAAAGTAAATTCTGAGTTGTACAGAAAATCAATTCCCTTGTGAGTTGTCAAAATAATATAATATTAGACTCTCCTTTCTTTTCATGATAGAATGATCAATGGATTGAAATGAGAGCATTTTCTCCTAGCTCCCTCTTAGATGCATTTATTTTCCTGGTTTTATTTATTTATTTATTTATTTTTAGTGAGAGGGCAAGGGGAAGAGAAAGAGTGGGAGAGAAACATCAATGCGTGGTTGCCTCTCATGGGTCCCCTATTGGGGACCTGGCCTGCAACCAAGGCATGTGCCCCAACTGGGAATTGAACCCGCGATCCATTGCTTCACAGGCCTATGCTCAATCCACTGAGCTACACCAGCCAGGGCAATTCTCACTCCTGGTTTTGTTCAATGAGTACTCTGTTGGAGCCAGCAATCATTTTGCCAAAAGGTAATGTCATCAGAAGCAAGTCCATTTAGTTTAACTCAACACACATACCCTCAAATTATTTGATTTGTGTATTGTATTACTAGGTTAAATGTTCAGGTACTATTTGGACAATTAGAAAGCAGAACCCCCTTTTGATATAATATTTTAATGAATTTTTAAATGTTTTGTTTATTATTTATTATTATGAAATAGGGAAATAGAGCATTTCCCTAAGACAACATATACGTATTTGTAGACAGGTTTTGCCCTTTCCATTTTTCTGTCCTTAGTATTTTAAGTCAGTTTTCTAAAGATTTTTTTCTGCAATGAACTATTTATTATTTGTGAGGAGAACTGTGTTAGAATTAAGATCTGTCTTCAGTCATTATTGTAATCCTAAAACTATGTGAGGCAAAATGCCTCCTGCATACTTAATAATATATTAGTAAGGTCAACTATGAAATAATAGTTGTGTTAAAATAAATTGTAATAAACTATTTATTACAAAATTTCAAAGAAATTCAATTTAGAAGAGGGAAAAATCTGTAAGTACATTTGCTTATGTAAAATGATAACTGCTATAAGCTGTGTTAAAATTTGTTAAAGGGGCACTGAATGTGTAGATCACATGGGGACCACAATTTACATCACTTTTTACATCTACTTTTTTACTATATAGGAAAATGAAGTTCGCAAACCTATTTGACTGTGATGATGGACAAAGTTTGTGTCATATTGAGAATGACAGCTGTGATGACTCACAGACACCTGTGCAAGCCAAGTTCGAAAGGAACTGACTTGATAAAGAGCAGTGTACCACAGGCCACAAAGTGCACTAGTTCGTTGGCTGCCAGGTCTTTCGCACTGCCTGTGTTCACCCCGAATTCGACAGGAGGACAGAAGTTGTGAGAGGTAGGGGGAAAGTCATCACACTAGAGCACCAAAGGATATCACCGTTCTTTCTGCAGAGCTCACCATCTTTCAGACATGCTTACCTCAATCCTTTTTGATAAATTGCTTAGTCAAAAAAATACTTGTGAGCCCTGGCTGGTGTAGCTCAGTGGTTGAGCGCGGGCCTGCGAACCACAGGATCTCGGTTCCATTCCCAGTCAGGGCACATGCCTGGGTTGCAGGCCAGTTCCCAGCGGGGGACTCACGAGAGGCAACCATACATCGATATTTCTCTCTCTCTCTCTCTCTCCTTCCCTTCCCCTCTAAGATAAATAAATAAAAATTAAAAAAAAATACTTGCGAATGTGCTAAACAACTACAGTTGAACTTTAGTTGTCAGTACAGAGAAAAGTTTGGTAATTTCTTAATGCACTATAGTGTATTGGGTGACTTTAGAGTTAAAGGGGAAACGAATGCCTGGTTACATGGTAATGGTAAAGAACATGATGCATTTCAGCTATGAGGTTATCTGGGGGAAAAATTTGCCCACTCAACTTTCAGATCCCTTTTGGAATAGGTTCTCAGTGTGGCCTTCCTTAAATTTGCAAATTAAAATATGAAATATGACTTACCATTGTAGACATCTGTAACTCCTTATAATCTATCTGGAAATTACTGATCACCTCAGTGATGTGTCTGTGGTTTTGCACTACTGTGCCCCACGAAGGTAGGTGATATGTTTATTTTGTTCAATATTCTGACCCAGAAAAATGTTTTGGACACATATTAGATGCTCAGTACATAATTTGCTAAATGGATGTATGAATAAATATATTTTATTAGTTAAAAATTAGAAGGCCCATGAGTAAAATACACATACTATGCAAATACAATGTATTATACTTATGAGGCAAATTATAGCTGTTCATATTTCATAAATATGAGTGGGAGAGTAATTTGTCAAAAAGCACAGAATCAGAAATCACAGGTCTGGTTTCATACAGCAGTCAGTAAGAGTTCTACAGTCTAGGAAGTTTTACTCATGAAATTATGGTAAGAATTCATTGAGAAAATACATGTAAAATGTATTGTTTGATTCTGAGAAAATATTTCATAAACGGTAATAAATATGAGTAGTAACCAATGTGGCAGAGGAAGTTTAGCTTAGCCTTCCATGTATGTGAATATTTGGAAAATTCCGTTTTTGCATCTTACACCACACTTCTACATGGGAAGGCTTTACAATTTCCCCTGGTACATCTCAGGATGACCATCAATGTCAGTGAAATATAGAAAGACTACATGAACAGATGTCTCTATTTCTCTCCTCTAATGAATAAAATTATTCAAGAACAAAGCTTCTGTAATTAGTCTACTAAATTAAATGAGCAGAGTAACCACTCACCCATAATGGAAATGAAGAAGGAAAAGGAGATAAACTTCTGTTTTGTAAGACCTATGATTTTTGGAATGTTTTCTAGAGCAGCATAATGTAACCTAACCTGACAGGTTTAGCAACACTCATTTAATCAGGGCATTCACATTTTGGTGAGGGATTACACAATGGGAAGAATAAAGATTGCTATTGCATCTCAAAATATGATCCAGAAACGTATAGCAGAGAAACCATCTTGAAAGTCAAGAAATTCATTTTTCAAAGAAGGCAGTGTTTTTAAACAATGAAACAGCCATTACAGAGTTTCGAAAAAGTGAAGCCTTAGGGGAGTCATGTTTGTGTGGTACCACGGTTTGTGTGGTACACAGTGGCCTAGAAAGAAAGTAAATGAAGAGGATGGCCGGACAGGAAGGAAGAGCCTGGAGGAAGTGAAAACACTGTTCAGAGGCTAGTGAATGCCTGATGGGGTTATGAAAACACTCCTCTACCCAAGATAAATGCAGAAATATGAGATTAGAGAAGACCCGCTCTGGGCGTTGCATGTGAAGCTGGGCTTCGCCTCATAGACCGCAGACAATCACCCAGGACTAGTGTGCTGGGACTCTGCAGCTGGAGTAGGGTGGAAAACTACTGCTACAGGTTCAGGCAACCTCACCTCCAGTGCAGATGGCAGGTGACCACGAGAGATGCCCGTGACAATCCAGGTAAGAAAAAGAGAAGAACCATCAGGTTACCAACCCACTGAATCCCAACTAATAACAAATTGTTATTTGTTATGCTAGTGATGAAAAATAGCATGCTATTTTGTTAATGCAATGCACTAGTCTACTAGCACGGATGTAACAAAATACCACACACTGGGTGGCTTAAATAACAGAATTTTATTTCTCACAGTTTTGGAAACCAGCAGTCCAATATCATGGCACAGGCATGGCTGCTTTCTGGTGAGAACTCTCTTCTGAGCTTGCAAATAGCTGCATTCCCACTGTGCCTTCACATTGTCTATTTTTCTTTTTGCCCTATTCTACTTGTCAATTTGTTTACCTCTGCACCAATATGCCATTTTAATTTTATAGTTTAATTTGTATAGCTTTATAAGAAATGCTATTCAATAGTATAATTTCCTCCTTCTCTTGCGTGTATTTTTCCATAGATATATTCAGAAATATGTTTTTAATATACAAACACATTTTTCTGGGTTCTCTTTCAATTACTTTTGCTTAACTGCATTGCAGTCGTAGAATACTGTGTGTAAGACAAATTCTTTTATATTGTTCTGTTTTCAGTATTTTATTACTGACAGCTTTCAGACCCCCGTTCCCCCTTCCTGTCTTGCACTCCATCTGAGCAAGCAGAGAAAGCTTGCGTGCTCCTTGCCTTTGTTGAGGGCAGAGAAGATCCAGCCACCCATTCAAACTCAGCTTTTCTCACAAGAATCTCCCATCCCAACCACTAAACCAGACAGTCTCATTATGTGAGCAGTAAATTTATGTATGATTTCATGCTTCATTGTGGCATCATAAATCTGAAAGTACTATTTCATTTGTGTGCTTATTTATAAAAATTTTAATATTGGACATAAAGTTAAGTTGCTAATAAATAACTTATATAACAAGATGGTAATATGTATATGCATGTGCATATATATATATATATACACACATATATGTGAATGATTATCACAAGGAAGTTACTTGAGACATCCATCACACCACACAGTTACTTTTTCCTGTGTGTGTATGTGCAGAGAACACCGAAGACCCTCTGTTGTAGAATATTTTAGGTATATGCATTTGCATGTACACTTAGTGTACAAGGGAGGCTGTAGAATTTTAACAAAAAGTAGAATGTTTTCTGACTTAGAAACAGGGGCATACGTTTTTAAAAACCTGAAATAAAATAAAATGCATGGAATGGGAATTTTTGTAAGATTTATATTAAGTTGTGGGGACATTTAAACGAACATGTCTTTTTAAAAAATCTCTAACAAGCCTCAGGTTGAGTAGATCTTATATGTGCAGTATATCACCTGCATCTCATTCTGGGACATAGCCTCTGTCTATACAGCAGGAAATAAATGTTTGAGGAAGGAAAAATAAAATAAAATAAAATCTTACTCTTTCAAATAATTTTTGAAGACACAAATGAACATTGGTGAATAGCTAAATTATCTCAAAGGCTTTCAACAAACATAACTTAACAGAGAAATGACTCCAAGTTTTGAAAACAGGACCATCTTAACTCAAATACTATTCAGAATTGTGTAAGTATAAAATATTGGACAAGAGCCTCAATTACCTCATGGAAATAGTAATAATGATACTTATCTTAAAACATATTAAATAAAATATATATTAGGACAATACACATGTAGAGAAAATATTATCATCTTCTTTTTATCTTTTCATCTTCTTTTAATATACATTTATATATCCTCAAAAACTTAGTTTACCTTCATAGAGAGCTACACCAATAAACGTCTAAACTGATGCTTATGATAAAACAAAACTAGTCACCTCCCATTTGAAAAGTAATGTAAACTCTCCAAGGTGTCCTACCTGTTGAGAAAAAAGACAAATACAATTTTATTCTAATAAACTTCATGAACCTAGAGATTAACATGCTAAGTGTAATAAGCCATTCAGACAAAGGCAAATATCATATTATCTCACTTATATGTGGAATCTAACGAACTAACTAAAATGATTAATGAAATAGAAACAAAGATATGAACACATCACACTGAGAGTGACCGCGGGTGAGGTGGGAGGGGGGACTGGGTGAAAGAAGGTGGAGGGACTAGCCAAAGAATGCGTACGAATGAACATGGACACAAACAGCAGTGTGGTGATGGCCAGAGGGAAGCAGGGTAGGGAATGGGTGGAGGCAGGCAAAGAATGGGAAAACAAGGACATCTGTAATGGTGTCAACAATAAAAATAAAGAAAAAAAGGGAAAAAGATAAATAACCTCAGGTGGCATTACATTTTAATGGAAATGTACACAATGTGAAAATACTGGTTAAATGTCTTCAAAATTGGTAGCTAGTTGGGATGATAATGCAAATAATAGTATATTTTCTTAAAATATTTGTATGAATACCTCAATAGTAAAATTCATGGTTTGATTGAACACATATTCATTTTTTTCCTGAAATGTCTTCCAGGTTAGTTTGAAGCCTTGTCATGTATTCATATCATCCTAAGTGGTTGTCATCCTGTCTGTATACTGCAGTCACCTGGGAGGCTTTATAAATTGCAGATGCCTGGATCTCATCCCTGGAGGTAGTGACTTAATTGGACTGGGTTGCTTCCAGAACACCAGGGCTTTTAAAGCTCCAAAGCAATGCTAAAGGACAGCCAAGAGAGAGGACTACTGATCTAAGGGGTTATTTTGTGCAAATATTCAAGATATTTAAAGCCGTATACTTATTATATTTTGTCACCATCATTCCCACAGAGCTGCATCAATATTTAAAACAAATTATCCAAGAACCTTAAAGTCTTCCAGTGAGAGGATATATTTAACACAACTTGTACCTGATCAAAGAGCGTAGCTATAATAATAAAAAAAACATTGACGGACACTGCCTCTTTGCCCAACTCATAATAATGGCTCACTTGTTTGCTCTTGATGAAAACATGAGTAACTAATGAAGTTGAAATTGTTATGACTATATGTGCATCAAAGCTACTCTTTCTGTAACAGTGTAGTATTTGGTGAGGCACTTCTCAATGGGAAGCCACCCAGTAGCTCGGTAGGATTAGGTGCCTGTGTTAAAGTAAGTGTAAAAGCACTCATTAAGTAAACTTCCTATGAAAGAACTACAAGAGTACATGAATTAGCATTCTACTGAGGTATTGTTTTAATGATGGCAATTATCACTAGTGGTAATGTGACTGATTCCTAGGAGCTAAAGTAAACAGTCTTACTTTGAAGAACGTCAAGACAGAGCATACTGATTCATATTAATGAAATAGCCTTATAATCTTGTCAGATGAACTGTAACACCTTGTGGGACTATTAAAAGCTGTGTTAACTTGGTTCTCTTCTGATTTACTTAATGAGTTTTAATTTATGCCATGCAAATTTCTCACACTGAATTAGACTGAGGTCAACTCTGGATATTCTCACTGATCCAACACAAGTCTCATGAGAATCGGACCTCTGAAACTAGAAAGTGGTCTACAGAATACTCTGTAAACATACACACACACACACACACACACACACACACACTCTCTACAAAGAAAGAAAAAGGAACTGTAGCAGGGAAAGCACCAAAAAGCAAACAAACAAAACAAACAAACAAAAAGGACCTCACAAAACAAACCTCATTACAAACAATAAAATCAGACAAAAATGGAAAAATCCAATGCAAGGAGAAGTCAATGAAGAATTATTCTTTATAAGACGTAACTAAAAATAAACTCAGGCAGGCATCCAGATGGTTACTAAGGATGATGTTTCTCACCTCTTCTAGCCAGAATATGTGGTAACAGGGATGAAAAAAGGGGAGAATTTCTTCCTATGTTCAAACGTGTTCATAGGATTTTGATTCAGGTGTAGGTGACAAGGATGTGTTCCTCAAGGATATTTTAAAGTTTGACTGCCATCTTCTTGACCTGGTAGGTTATGATTTAATCTTTTAAAGCATATTTTCCCCAAGGGTCAATGCACAGCATTCTCTATTTCTAGAAACAAACAGAAACAAGTGAACACGGATTTCACAAAATTTTACTCAGTTAAATTAATTTTTTATATCAAAGTGAGTTACTGTTTGTTATTTTTATAACATTACTTGTTCATTCAAACAGTTATAAAGTGTGTACTTAAATTTTTGAGCAAGTTTATTTTGGAGATTTTCTTTTACAGATATGAGATAGATATATTAATATACAAAAAATATTTACTGAATGGCTACTATATTTCAGGTACTTTTCTAAATTCTATGAATATAGCAATAAACAATACAGACACATGTCCCCATAAATTTTACCTATTTTCAAAAACTGGTGAGGGTTAAATTATTCTTAATGATATCATTATAAATTAACCACTGGAAATTCTCACAAAATTAATATAGCTAACAGCTATAGATACTACTACTTAAAATAAAACTTTAATACATTTTCTTTAAATTTACAAATAAAGTAAAATCACCAGTAAAATGAATTGCAATATAGCAATTGCATTTTACCGTTTAAAACCATAAGAGCCAATTCAAAAATAGTCTAATATGGTTCCTTATTTATAATAAACTTAGTAAGTTCAATAGAGTTCCCAATGTACTATATTGCATATCACCACCTCCAAAAATTTAAGATTCAACACTGTCATTTGAAGTTAGAAAAATAGGTGTCAGTATTCTGCTGTGATGTAAGTTGAAACACTATTTTGAAAGCACTAATTCTAAAGAACATAAGCATCTATATGTTTATTGCAGCATTATTTACAGTCTCCAAGATATGGAGTCAGCCTAAGTGTCCATCAGTAGATGAGTGGATAAAACACTTTTTATGGCACATTTACACTCAGCCATAAAAAGAGAGGACAATTTTACCCCATGCAACAGCATAGTTGGACCTGGAGAACATTATGCTAAGCGAGATGAGCCAGGCAGAGAAAGACAAATGCCATGTGATTTCACCCATATGTGGAAACTAATGAACCAACTGAACTAACAAGCAGAATAGAGACAGACTGATACATGCACAGCAGGGTGACGGCTAAGGTGGGGCAATCAGGGAGTGGAAGGATGGGGCAAATAGGAAAAAAAGACTCATGGACATGAACAACAGTGTGGTGATTGTGGTGGGGAGGGGGTGTAAGGTGATTAAATGATAATGGAAAAAATTCAATGAAAAAGAGAACTTGATATGATTTTATACAAAAAAAACAAAGATTAAAAATAGTTATGTAGTTCTTTTTTTTAAATTTAATTCTTGTTCGGTTATCTCCCATGTGGTATAATAATTGTTCTCAATATCTCAGTTTGATCGCTATCAACTTCTACCTGACAGTGGAGCATCATCCAGTGAGAAATCTCCAGCATGAAACTTCTCAAACCACCTTTGACACATTTGATTAGTCACAACACCTTTTCCATACACTGCACAAATCTTTTTTTGTGTTTTCATTATGTTTTTAACCTTTCTTGAAATAATAAAGCATGATATGCTGAAAAAAATAAATTTAATTCTTGTTCAAGTACAGTTTTCTGTCTTCTATTCCCAGCCCTGCCCCTGGCCAGTGCTCCCCAATGCTAATTCTTTGAATTGCATGTTTTTCATTTTCTTATTTTAAAATATAAACTAAAGAACTATCATGCTTATATCACTATGTGCCTACCACATATATTATTATATTTTTGGTAGTTTTTTTTACCTCTAAATGATTATTTGAATTACCTATAGGAATTTGTTTTTGCTCCCTGCTTTGTAACATCAAAAAGGAAGTATAACTCAGAGGGAATGAGGAGACCCTGTTGAGAGCACAGGACAAGGTGTCAGTCTCTCACTATAGTAGCATGGATAGTCCATTATCAATCAGTTCACATCAAAGTTTACTTAGCAGAATCGTCTCGCCCACTGTTATCACTCTCTTCCTTCCAGAATCACTTAATTCGCTGGACTAGGATAACGTTCTTCCTTGGATTGGCTTTTATGACACTAATGGCTGCTTCTCATTCTCCTTGGCTTATGCCTCCTCATTTTATGGACCTCAAATCTCTGAAGTGTCTAAGGAGCCAGACTTCAAACATTTTCTCTGCTATTTCTGCACTCACTTCCCAAGTTATCTCATGCAGTCCACTGCCTATAAATGTCATCTGAACGTTTGATGGCTCTGCTCTATTCCCTTTATCCCCAGCTCTGTTTCTGCTTCTGGCACGTCATAAGTCTTTATTAAATACTTGTTGAATGGGAGTAGAGATGAATGAGGCCTAAAACAGCAGCCACTTTTATACAAGAAGCTGCGCAGACTGTTAGCGGCAGAGTCTGTGCCAGTCGTTTGACCTTTCATCTTGTCCTGAGTCCCCAACAGGCCGTCATTCTTTTCATTCCACATTTATTTTTAAAACACACTATTTGTCTCCTCTCTATGGCACTTTTCAAATGATTGATGCCCTTGGGCTTGAATATCAGTCATAAAACATTCCATGTATAGTCATTACAGCACTCAGAAGTATTAAATCTTTCCTTTCTTTTAATTTTGAAAACGGTTTGAATGACTTGCAATGTCTGGATATTGGTAATTTTAATTTTGTAAGAAGTGAAATGCATAGAGAGGGAAATAGATGACAAACAATATAATATTCCTTACATACATTTTTAAACATAAAGTGGCGATTTAATTTCAACTGCAGTCTAAGATATAACTAGTATCCAGTTAATAACTGGTATAAGGTTGAGAAATATATTAAATCTCTCACTTAGATTGATTCCTGATTTATAGAACTTTTCTCATTGATAAAATAGAAAAGAAAAACAATAGTAGCTTTCTCAATGAATTGTGATAATTAAATATAATAATGCTGCAAACTACTTTGAAATAATATATGATCTATTAAAGGCTCTTAAAATATATCCTTGTAACTGTATTATGTCATCAGTTAATTCACATTGACATTAAGTTAAAAATAAATTTATTAAGTATATTTATGGCATCAAAATACATTAATGTTGTAATACATCTAGATTTAAACTAAATGACAGAGTAGCCAGACCAGTTCTAAAGTATGCATTTCCTGTTTCGAAGTTCATTTCTATATTATCAAGTACATTGTATTTACTTATTTTATTTATATTTCTTATTTTTGTTTTTTTTAATTAAATCATAAAATCACCATTTACCTTCCACATTTTTGGATGGACTCCTGTGTAAGGTAAGAATAATAATGCACATCATGTAAAATTATTTCATATTCTATCCAAATTGGTCAGTTTCTAGACTGACTCCCTCCACCATTATTATAACATGTTTCTGCAAACATCCAAACCTACTTCCAGTTTCCTTAGTCATAAATCCATTTTCAACACTAAAAAGTTTGCTTATATTCAGAAGAATATTTGTCTTTGACCTTGTATTCACTTATCTGACATTTTTCAAGTTTATCCGGATTGATCTAATTAACTCTCTGTGAAACTCTTTTCATGCCTGGAGCAATTGTGTGTGTGTCACAACTGTGTTCAATTAATTTAAAATGTAGGCTAAGATCATCAAATACCAAAAATCCTGAGGAAATATCTGATGGCCTCTAGAGAATTACTTATGTTAGAAAATGTACTTTGTTTGTGAATGCCTATTTACTTAGAAAAAGTTTGTGTCATGCTCAAGAGTTGCTTGAATAGATTTATACAGTAATGAGTCACCTTGGAAAAATATGCCAGATGGTAGAGGAACTGAGAGATAAGAGCACAGTTAGGTTAATGAAAAATGCATTGATGATGCTGCGACATTTGTCTGAATTCTTAGAGCAGCAGGTTGGAGGAGCACAATTAAAAAGAAAGCTTAACATTGAAAGGATTCTTTTCTTCTTTGGTATCCAGCGAGACAAGTATTGTACCTCCTCCAATGTCAACTAAAAATGTAAACTAGAGTCTTTTTTAGTTGTAATTCCATAAACACTTCATCTCAGATTGTAACCATTTATTATTGGCAATGGCAAATTATATATCATAAGATAATATATGTAAAGAGACAGAATTATTGAATGTAGCTATAGAATAATGAGTTTAGCTATTAATTATCTATTTAATTGTAAATATCCAAGTTTCATTTTAGTTGCTGTAATTTATTTCCTCTTTACTGCAGGAAACATAATAACTTGTTTACTTAAAATGTATTTTCTATCTACTTCATTCAGTTCTTATGATATGCCTTCACATTAAGGAGCCAGATACGAGCAAACAGTTTATTTCACATAAAAGTTCAGAAATTATAAGCTTAGCAAAATTGCTAAACAGCTTGCATCCACCACTGCTTTCAAAGCAAGACCTTTTACTGTCCTCATTTATTTCAAAAACATTTGAAAATCCATGAGATTTGTATTCACCGTAATGTTTACAGCATCCATATTTTCACAAAATATACTCCCACGCACATAAGTGCTCCCAGAACAAACTCATTATATTTTCAGTCCAAAATACATCTTATTTTAGTTACTGATTTTTTGCCTTTAAAATATTCTTTAAATACTTATTCAATAACTCTAGGCACAGTGATATATGCAAACACACACACACACACACACACACACATATATATATATATATATATATATATATATATATACTAAAATCTCAGTACTATTCCCACATAATTTTGTGTCATAATGCAATTTTGAAATTTTTCTTGAAATCTTCATTAAAATAGCTTTAGTGTGTTATGTCATGAAATTCTGTATTTCTGTCACCTAGATATAAGTAGAATCAAATGACTAAAGTAATATTTCCTATAAGTTAAACAACTATTTTTTTAAAAATTTACCTATTTATCTTTAGAGGGGGAAGGAGAAAGGAAGGGAAACATCAATGTATGGTTTCCTCTCATGCATCCCCACTGGGAACTGGCCTGCAGCCCAGGGATGTGCCCTGACTGGGAGTTGAACCGCGGGAAGTTGTCCTTTGGTTTTTAGGCTTATGCTCAATCCACTGAGCTACACTAGCCAGCGCTAAACAACTACTTTTTTTATAATTTTCTCTACTATTATTAATATATTCACTGAGCAAAACTATTCAGTTTACTAACTTCCCATATAGGACTAATGGTTCAACTTTTAGGAACCATGGTCTTCTAGAAAATAAGAAAATTTAGCCAACCTCCTTTAAAAAATCCTTATTATATCATAGCTATCAATAGGAAAAGAAAACATGTTTCCCTAACTAAGTTTTATAATTAAATAAAAATCCATGGACTTGGGGTTGCATAGCAGAGAGGGGAAAGAAAGGATCAGAAAAATTAAGAAAACATTTTGAAGACGTGAAAAGCAGGACAGAGTTGGGTCCAGGTAGATTTATTTTGACCTGTATTCTCTTATAAATTGTTAAGAGCCGCTTAAGCTTATATATTTAACACACCCCTATTTTTCTCATAAAGTCATGAAGCATAATTTTATCTAAACATAATTAGTTTCAGGAAAAAGTGAATTGCAAACTGAATTCTTCTACATGAGACAGTGTTATCCGGACAAATAAGACTTGGATTATTAATGTTTAAGAAAGCAAAGAAAACAACACTATGAGTTACTGTGATCTATACTTTAATGTAAATGAGCTTTCACAGATGCAGTTTAGTACTACATCCAGAACACCGAGGGAGGTGGGTATGTCATGTTTATGTGGGAAATGGCAATTACTTTAAGAAATTGACAAATATGATAAATGAGGAATTAAAGAGTCTCATTCCTAAGCTCTTAATGTTTTCTTCAAGAGGAATGCCTAAGGTAAAAAGCAATGTTAGTTTTTCACCTCATTTTATTTATGCGGTGCTAATTCACAAAAGCACTTCTATGAAAATGTAACCAGGTGTATGAATTTGAGGGCATTCAAGCTTTCAGATTTTGCTTCAAGTTGCATTTTTTCTTTATGTCAGAAAACCTTTGAGACACAAGTGGTTAAATGAAGAATAATTAGAAGCAAAATGAGATTGAATAAGCATAATTGAAGTACAGAGTGATGTCTCAACACTTTCTGTTAATGAATATGTATGCTCCTTACTGCTTGTACAATACATATTTCTGTGTGTATTTGGTTAGCTCTAATGCTTCAAATAAGTTTTAAGAGCTTTCATTTTAATACCTAACTTCTATTTTAAATATATGTTTATTTAAATTATACTTTCAATTTTACGTTATTATAACATTTTTCTTTAGAAACCCAGATGTTTCTCTAATTTTGGTTAACATTTTTGTTTCCTTTCTAAATTTTATTCTTATTTTTCTACAATTGGAAATTCACAGTTATTCTTCAGATAGAAACACACTATTAATTAATTTATTTTTTTAAAAAAGGAGCCCTGGCTGGTGTAGCTCAGTGGATTGAGCACGGGCCTGCGAACCACACGATCACAGTTCAATTCCCAGTCAGGGCATATGCCTGGGATGCAGGCCAGTTCCCAGCAGAGGACACATGAGAGACAACCATACATTGATATTTCTCTCCCTCTCTCCTTCCCTTCCCCTCTAAAGATAAATAAATAAAATCTAAAAAAAAGAAAGGAAAAAGGAAAACAAATGACTAAGAAAGCATGATTTACACTTAAATTTCATTCTGAGAGTATAAAGTGAAGTAATGGTTCTTATATCTTGATAATATATGCATGACAATCCTCAAAGTTTTTAAAATAATTAAGTAAATATTTTTTTCTGCCTTCCTTGTTTGTTTTTACCCTATTACTAGTATTCATATATAGTTTCTGCAACCTTAGTCATGCAAATAGAAAAATTTTTTTCAAACATAATTGATACAGGGAAATTGGACCAGATCTGGCAATTTCGCTGGGGAAAGGGCCTGAGGCTGCCAAGTGGAGAGGTTGCGTTCCCTGCATAAACAAGCCAGTATGGTAGTGTCGCAGTCCTTCAGCAACCAGGTAGCACTGCACCTGAGTGAGCAGAGATTACTTGGCTCAGGTGGAGACGCGTGGCAGGAGGAAACCTAGCAGGGAGCCTGCGCCAGCCTAGAGCGTGATGGACAGACTACGGGAGAGACGCCCAATACTATCTCAGTTCCTGATTAAAGGTGAAACCAGTGGTCACAGAGGCACTGGTACCCGAAAGTTAACGTGGCAGCAGGGGGAGTGCTGACCTGCCAGTCTAGCCTGGAAACAGACCGGATTGGCTGGGGAAGTTGAATCCTATTGGAGCACTCAGAAGCTTGCACCAGATTTAAATAGAGGGAGGACAGTGATACACTTTCTCTTCCTCTGGGATTCACACACTGATGTGTGGGCCAAAGTGCTGCTGTCCGGGGCCTGGGGTAGACTTGAGCGCCAGAGCCCCTGTACAGGAAGCCCCTGCTTGACTGGTTGCTGTTGTTGGCAGTGGCCCAGGTCCCTAGAGTAGGAGATTGCAGTGTGACGGTGACAGTGATCCCATCTGGGCAGACTCCAAGGAGGGAATCTGAAGCCAGAGATCTGTCTGCCTAGCAGCCTCTGGCTACAGATATGTAAGGATGGGGCCAAAGATCCGGATACTGTTTCTGTTTCTGGGGGCAGCTGGGTTATGTCTGTGTGAGACTGGCCTGGAGTCAGAGTTTCTCCGTTGCCCCTAATTGTGCAGCAGTTTCATTAAAGCAACAAAACAACTTCTTCCTTCCCAACCAACCTGTGTCTCCTGCCTGTGCTCAGCAGTGGGAAGCACAGCCTCACTTTTGTTCAGATATCCAATATGTACCTATGGCATTAACACGGAGTTCCACTGCATATTGTAAGTGCTCTGTGTATTAATGTTTTTCTCTTATCTAAAGTTTATTTTTAATACACTTTATTATTTAATTTTCTTAATATTTACTTGTTTCTTCTTGAAGTTTTTGAATTAATCTCTATGGGTTACCGTCTCCTTTCTCCTAAATTCATTTTTTAGGAGAGTTTGTTTTGTTCCTGCTATAATGGTGTCATACTCCTTTGCTTAAGTCCATTTGAATATTTATTTGGTTTATTGATTTTCTTTATCAATGAAATAATTTACTTTTCTTTTTTAATAAAATAATTTAAATATTAACTTTATAAATGTAAACATTTTGTGTTCACCCTCTGATATTTCATATGTCATGGTAAGTTTTTTTTTTAATTTTGCTTGCTTGCTTGTATTTAGTTAATTTATTTATTTTTGAAATCTCATGGCAATTCGAAGAACAGGAACAACCAAGTCACTTTTGAAGAACGAAGTTGGAGATCGTACACTGCCATATGTCGAGACCTTTTTTATAAAGATACAATAATTAAGACAGTGTTGCATTATACAAATATAGAATATACAAGCAATTGCAAACCTCTGAAAAATAAAAGTCCAGAAACAGATTCACCCATATGCTTATGAGACAGATTAGTAAGAAGCTAGGAAAATTCCTGGAAAATTGAAATGGGGAAACCGAGACAAGCAAATTAAACAAGGCCAAACAGTCTGAGCAGTTCACAGCTTCCTGGTGAATCCGGAGACCTTATCTCCCCTCACCGGGGACACCTGAGAGCAATGGTTTACAGCGCTCCTCCCTAACCAGAGAACACATAGCTTTACCAGTCATAAACCACAGTCGTCTGGGGAAGAGAGGACTGCTAAGGCAAATGGACAACCCTGGAACAAAGGAAGCAGGCCTGGGCTGCTGTCCTGCCCTTTCAGATCCCCCTCCTGGCATACTCCCAAGAGAAGCAGCAAGTTTGTGCTCACCCTAGGAATCTCCTCCTCCCAATCCCCATGTTCTCCCTAAATAAACCTGCCTCTGAAGGCTCAAGGGAAGGTGGATGTCAGGGTTTTTACCCATCACTTTCTCAGATTGCTGCCCTCTGATATTAATAAAAGTCCAATTTGAATCCAACCCGTCTCACTTTTTGGCTGTACAGTTACAGGCAGCACGAGGCCCTGACTCACTTGCCCTCTGGTTTCACTTTTATGATTTATGGAAAAGGAAAAGAAAGCATCACTCATACTTTTTTAAGTGGCATTGGAGAAATTTGATATTCATAGTATGTAAAAATAAAGTTTGAACATTACCTCGTACCATTAAAATAATCTGGAATATATCACAAATATACCTCTGGGAGCTAATAAACATTCTAGAAGAAAACAGAAAAATATGTTCACTTCCTTGGGGTGAGCATGGATTTATTAAATACTAAAAAAAAGTCAGTAGGGCTAATGATTTTGGAATACCTGGATATAATTAAAATGAAAAATGTCTCCTTATGAAAAGAAACCATGAGGAGTATTAAATGACAGTCACCCCTCTCAGGGCAAGGGCTGGAGGTGACTAAAGGGCACATAACCCCTGTTGTTCTGTGTTGAGGCATCCCACTACACAGCTTGAAGGGGCAGTTGGTCTTTGAAACTGCATTAAGCAGACAACACTGCTTGCCCCACCCTGGTGTCTCTCTGACACTCTGCTCAACGCTGAACCCCTATTAGCAGCTGTTCCTCAGGGAAGCCAGCCTCTGCCAGCACTGCAGACTTTCCTAAAAACCCTTGAAGGTTAGTAGGCCATAGGCAGGAAGCAGCTGGTGCATGCTGAGGAGTCCAGGTCTGCTATTTGTGGCAGCCAAACTCAGCTCACAGGGATGCCTATCCCAGGTGCCTTCCAGCCCAGCACAGGCAGCTACCAACCATGGTAGCTGATCACTTTATAGCTCTTAGGGACATGGGCCAGGCACAGGGGATTGCTGATCTTGGCTTGCTCCAGAACCCCTTCCAAGAGGTCCCACAAAAAATAACACCCAGTGGCTAGCTTCAGATCACACCAGAGCACGACTTGATTAGCTACACAATTGACATATATAAAGGAAAGTTTGGGCAAACACCAGAGCCCCAGTGGGGCAAATCTCATTCTCAGGGGTCAGCCACCTGCATGGCAGCTCAGCTGCTATTGTAGTGTCATCCTCATAGGCAGACAGACTGAGGGTCAGCTACACCCACTGAGCTGCCAACAGCAACCAAGGATAACAACAGGAGGACACCCGCAACCAAAACAAGAGACACTCCAGGAGCTCTCAGCTCACATGTTCAAGGAGACTCCATCATCAGGACTAACAGGACATCTACCACATGAGGCCACCCTGGCAAGACTAGATGTAGCAGATATGCCTAACATATAAAATCAAATACAGGGAGGCCATCAAAATGAGGAGATAATGAAACATGTCTCAAATGAAAGAACAGGACAAAACTTTAGAAAAATCCTAAATGAAATGCAGGAAAGCAATTTATCAAATAGAGTTTAAAACATGGTTTATAAAGATGCTCAATGAACTTAAAGGAAGAATAAATAAACTAAGAACATCAACAAAGAAATAGGAAACATAAAAAGAAGACATAGAAACTATAAAAAACCAGTCAGAAATGATGGATACAAAATCTGAAATAAAGAATACACTAAAAAAAGTCAACAGCAGATTAGATGAAACAAAGATTAGATAGTAAAAAACACCCAATCATAACAGCAAAAAGAAAAACAAACAAACAAACAAGCAATAATAATAAAAAGGATAGCTGGGGAAATATCTAAGGGTACCAGAAGGATAAGAATGATAGCAAAGGATTAAAACTTGAATAGCTATAATACTGAGAAAGATGGACAAAGTTGGAAGTGTCACACTATGTGGTACCAAACTATACTACAAAGCTATACTAATTAAAACAGTAGGATACAGATATAAAAAAAATAGATACTTAGATCAATTGAATGAAATAGAGGGCCCGGCAATAAATCCATGCCTATATGGTGCAATTAGTCTATGCAAAATGAAAGAACATACAGTGGGTCAAAGACAGTCTCTTCAATAGATGGTGTTGGGAAAACTGAACAGATGCATGCAAAAAAACAAAAACTAGACTATTTTATTATTCTATATACAAGAATAAACACAAAATGGATTAAAGGCTTAATTTTAAGACCTAAAACCATACAACTTCTAGAGAAAAACATAGACAATAAATTCTTTGACATTGTTCTTAGTAATTTTTTCTGATGTCTCCTTGGGCAATGAACACAAAAGAAAAATAAACAAATGGGGCTACATTAAACTGTAAAGGTTTTACCCATCAAAGGAAACCAACAATGAAAGAAAAATACAAATTCTTAATGAAAAGATATTTTCAATGATACATCCAATAAGGAGTCAATATCCAAAATATACTATATAACTTAACACCAACTCATATATCTTAACACCAAAAAAAATAAATAAATCCTAGGAACTAACTTGAAAAGATACAGACTTTGAACTTTAGTCACCCTAGCTCTGGGAGATTTGCTGAACTTCAGCTGTAAAATAAGGATGGCAAAAACCAGAATGACTCACACCAGACCATCTCTTGATAAGTTTCAAGGTCCTTATCAGAATGGACTGCGCTGGTCTGTGTGTAGAGAACTTTTCAACCCCCACCCCTTCATTTTTCTGTTCCGCTTTTCTTCTCCCTCCTTATAAAAACCTCTGCCTGCACTGACCTATTAAGGTGGGTTTTGAGACCTGAGTTCCTCATCTTTGCAGGTGACCAGCACATAAATAAACCGATTTCTTTTTCATCAGCACCTGCTTCATAAGTTTGGCTTTTGTTGCACCAGGCAACTGGACATTGTTCAGTTACATATCTACCTACCATCCATCTATCTATCTGTCTATCTATGTATCTATCTATGTATCTATGTATCTATCTATCTATATATCTATTCATCTATCTAATAAAGTATGAACAGGTAGAAATAAAATTGTTAATCAGAGAGCAAATTTTTAGACCCAAAGAATCCAAAAGTATCTACAGATAAGTGATAAAAAATGAAGCTAGTAAGGCAGCTGTATACAAAGTCAGTGCATATAAATGTACATATTAGTATACATTCATTAAAAGACAAATGAAAATTTTTCCTGGCTAGTGTGGGTCAGTGGACTGAGCACCAGCCTGAGAACCAAGGAGTCACTGGTTCAATTCCCAGTCAGGGCACATGCCTGGGTTGTGAGCCAGGTTCCCAGTAGGGGGCGCTTGAGGGACATCCACACATTGATGTTTCTCTCATCTTCCTCTCACCCTTCCCCTCTGTCTAAATAAATAAATTCAGTATAAAAAATTAAAATTAAAGTGTACAGAATATAAAAATTAAATCTGAGGTTAAAAAAGTTATGCATCATTACACTAATAATTATTGAGCATAAGAAGCCTCTTTAAATGAATGGTTTTGCCATGCATTATCTTGATTGGAAATTTTTGCTTTTTAACTTCTCCCAAAGTAACTTTATAATTTATGCAAATCACAAGTGTAACTTTTGGTCAAAGTCAAATTGTAATTTTAAAAGTTATGTAGAAATTTAAAGCACCAAGAATAACCAATACAACTTGAAAGAAGAGCAAGTTGAGTGAAAATTCTCAACTAGCTACCTAGAGTAATTAGGTATTATGACATACAGAAAAGACGACAAATTGACTGAGTGATACAAACTGCCAAGGCCTTTATAGACACTTGATTTTGACAAAGTGAGCAATCTAGTTCAGTGTGAAAGGAAAGCCCTCCCACAAATAGTGCAGTGTCTATACTTAAAGTAAAAAAATAAAAATAAAAAATAAAAAGGGGGGGAGAAATATAAAATAAACTCAAGTCCATATAATACTAAAATAAAAACATCAGTGACAAGTAGCTAGTAGAATAAAGCATAAAAAGTAAAATAGTAGGCCTTTGAAAAGATAATGAGAAAATGTATTCATGTTACTAGGGTAGGGAGAGATATTTTAAACCAAAAAGAAACTACTGAATTTTTTATTAGACCCCCACCTTGCACAGAGAGATGGTTGTCTACAAACAAGTATAACTCTCTCCCACTTAAGTATACAAGACATTAAGTCCTCTTCTGTATTGCTACTGCCCCATTCTCTCACCCCTTCCCATGGCACAGTTGGTAATTTATTAAGCATACTTTAGATTTCTGTACTTTGGGGGATATACAATATTCAATAAAAGTTTGTAGGAGAAAGAGTAACTTCTTAAGCTTCTGGGAACTTGGCAGGGGTACTTGAAAAACTCACTATGAGGAACACTTAGCTCAGTCCAAAACACCAGAAACTTTTGATAAGAATAAAGTTGGATACAATATTGGTTTGATTTAGTCTACCAATATATTTTCTGTTAACTAAAGCTAGTTTCTCATGCAGCAGGTCTTCCTTGTTAAGGGTCAGTTTCATTGGACTCATAGTTTGGGTGTACATAGCTAACATCCTAAGTAACCACTGAATATCCTAAATAAATCTTTCATGAATCATTATATAGAAAATATCTGCTCTATGTCATTGATTGCAAAATGAAGTCAAAATCCTTCCAGTTGCCCAAACTGGAAGACCAAAAGCAGATCTGACAATCCCTCTCCTGTCCACTAACATTTCATCCCATACTATCATATTCCTTTATTTTAAAAAAATATCTTATATCTTTTTTTTATTTTTAGAGAGAGAGGAAGGGGACAAGAAAGAGAGGGAGAGAAACATCAATGTGTGGTTGCCTCTCACATGGCCCCCATTGGGGACTGGCCTGCAACCCAGGCATATGTCCTGACTGGGAATCGAACCGTGACCCTTTGGTTCCCAATCCACTGGGCTACACCGACCAGGGCTATCATATTCCTTTCTAAGTGTAAATCATCAATGTCTCCTACTTCTATTCTCTTATTGTTAATTGCATTTGCAATATCCAAAATTGAACTTGCATCATTTCAGCCACAATTTTCCTTGTTTCCAGGAAACAGGAAACAAAATAATCACTTATATTGAAGTCGGTGTTCTACTGAAACAGATATGTCACTCTCTTCCTTAAAAAAACTCATGTTTATTTTATCCTTTGGATAAAATAAAATTTATTTAGTAGGATACGAAAGAATGACTCATGGCTGCAAAGGTGGGCTGCGGGTGGACAAAATGAGTGGAAGGAATCAGAAGGTACAAATATCCAGTTATTTAAGAAATAAGTTATGGAGATATACAGCATAGTGATTATATTACTATATTACATATTTAAACATTTCTAACAGAATGGTTCTTTTAAAAATGATTTTTATTGCATTTTTCCATTACAATTTAGTGTCTTTCTACCCCGCTTCCCCTGCAATCACCACACCTTTTTCTTTTATGCTCAAACCCTCAATCCCTCCACCCCTACTCCCCTCAGCTGTCATTCTGCTCTCTATGAGTCTGTCTCTATTTTTCTTGTTAGCTCAATTTGTTCATTAGATTCCACACATGAGTGAAATCATATGGTATTTGTCTGCTCAGTCGTAAAAAAGAAGAAAGTTTTACCCTTTGCGACAGTGTGTATGGACCTGGAAAACAATATGCTAAGTGAAATAAGCCAGTCAGAGAAAAAGAATAGTTCTTAAAAGTTCTCATCTTAAGAAAAAAAATTGTAAATATGCATGGCGTTAGATTTTAATTACACTAATTATGGTGATTATTTTGTAATATATACAACTATCGAGTCATTACATTGTATGGCTGAAACTAATATAATATTATCTGTCAATCACATCTGAATTAAAAAAATAATGCTGTATTTCTCTCTATTTTCCTGTATAAAGCAAGGTACTTTGAACATATTGACTTTGCTTAATTCCTTCTTAAAAATATTTTCCATCTTTTTCATGTGCGTTAATACTACATATTCTTGCCCTGGCTGGTTCAGTTGATTAAGCACTGGCCTGCAAAACAGGGGGTCACTGGTTCAATTCCCAATCAGGGCACATGCCTGGGTTGTGGGCCAGGTACCCAGTGGGTAGCACATGAGAAGCAACCACACACTGGTGTTTCTCTCCCTCTCTTTCCTTCTCCCTTCCCCTCTCTCTAAAAAGAAAGAAATAAAACCTTTAAAAATACTACATATTATTTAAATTGTAATAAATCATTGTTAGTGTTTCATTCACTTGATAGCCATTTAGATTTGTGTTTTTAATTTTTTATTTTAATTGTTGTTCAAGTACAGTTTTCTGCCTTTTACTCCCATCCCAGCCCACCCCCAGCACCCCCCACCTCCCTCCCATTTCCACCCCCTTGTCTTGTTTTTGTCCATGTGTCCTTTATGCTTGTTCCTGTAAACCCTTCCCCTTTTCCCCTGAAATTACCCTCCCCTCTCCCTTCTAGTCACTGTCTATTTCATTGTCTTTGGTTATATTTTGCTTGTTTGTTTGTTTTGCTGATAACGTTCCTGTTAAAGGTGAGGTCATATGGTATTTGTCTTTCACCTCCTGGCTTCTTTTGCTTAGCAGAATGCTTTCCAGTTCCATCCATGCTGTTGCAAAGGGTAGGAGCTCCTTCTTTCTTTCTGCTGCATAGAATTCCATTGTGTATATGTACCATAGTTTTTTGATCATTCATTTACTGATGGACATCTAGGTTGCTTCCAACTCTTCGCTATTGTAAATTGTGCTGCTATGAACATTGGTGTGCATAGGTTCTTTTGGATTGGTGTCTCAGAATGCTTAGGATATAATCCTAGCAGTGGAATTGCTGGGTCAAAAGGCAGATCCATTTTTAGTTTTGTGAATGTATTTGTATTTGTGTTCTTTTTTTACTTATTACATCTGAGAACATTATTTTGTATTTGAAACTTAGTGTGGGTTTGGGATTACAGTGGTCTGCAGAGGATGCCATTACAAAACACCAGTCAGGTGGCTTAAACAACACAAATTTATTTCTTACCATTCTGGAGAATAGAAGTCTGAGTCCAAGGTGTTGGCAGGTACGATGTATCCTGAGGCCTCTCTACTTGGCTTTCCCGTGCTCACCTTTTCTCCATGCCCTCACTTTGCCCTTCCTCCGTCTGTGCAAGTGTGTGCTGTCTCCCTCTTCTTATATGGACACCAGTCATACTGAAACAGGGCCCAAGAAGTATGACCTTATTTAAGCTTAATTATCTCTTTAAAATCCTGTCTTTGAATTCAGTCACATTCTAGGGTACTAGGCATTAGGCTTCAACATGTGGAGTTGGGTGGTGGCATTGGGTGGTACACAATCAATCCATAAAAATTAGTGGCAATTTCTATCAGTTTTTATTTGCTTGCTTGCACATTTATTTCAACTTCATTATTGAAGGCATTTTCTCCCCAGTGAGGATAAAATTCTGGGTTGGTATTCATTTTTCACGTGCTATCTGAAGAAATCATGACACTGTATTCTGTCTTCTTGTTCATTTGGTTGTTTAGCTTTTATTTCCTTTCGAGAAGTCGGCAGTGCATTTCACTATTGCATACTTCAGGGTAATGCCCTTTGGTTGCTTTTTAAACACCTCTTTCTCTTTGGTTTTTAGCCATTTCAGTATGATGTGTATTTATCTTTGAAGGGGTTCATAGAGTTTCTTGAATTTGAGTCTCGATATTTTTCATAAATTCTGAGAAAATTTTAGGGTGCCCAATTCCAGAGAGTTCCCCTCTTTGCCTTCTTCTGCCACTTTAATCTATTACCAATGGATTTCATGTAACACACCATGTTTCCTTTTTTATCATAATGTATAAAATAAAGTGCAAAAATACCATTCTCTGGAGCATTTCCTCAGTCTGTTGATATTTACAGCAATTGCCAGTTTGGCTCAAATAAACTCAAAAATGCTCTACAAGTGTAAACATTTCTTACATTGACACACGTAAGTTGGGGAGTCCTCTAACTCACTACTCCTTTCTTTGACCATCTATCTTCTGCTGTTAAACTTATTCATTTATGTTTAAAATTGTGTTTATATTTTTACTTCTAGAAATTTTATTTGGTTTTATTTTGGTATGGTTGTGTTAAAAGTTACCATTTTTCATTTATTTTTTGTGTGTACTTTTCCTGACATTAAAAATTAGCTTCTAATAATTCTGCTATGAAAATAAGTCAAGTTTAGTAATTTATATCTTCATAAACTTTTTTTATATCTCTCAAAGAGTCAAATTGTACCAAACTTTCATTTTTAAGCCCCTTAAATCCGTGGAATCTAGTGCACAGCATGCTAGTGCAGGTGAAGATATTGTATCATATATGGTGCCTGAAATTTGCTGAGGAGTGGATCTTAAGTGTTACGAGCGCACACACACAAAGGTGCTATGTAAGGAGTCGATGTATCAATCCTATTGTGGTGATCATTTAAAGATGTATATGTATATTAAATGATCACATTGTATAATTACAAATGTAGAATTTCAAAAATATTTTATGTAACAAATTTTAAAATGCCAACTTGCATTCTGTGTCAAATATAATTCTAAGAATCAATCAATTATTATTCATAACACAGTATAAGGACAACTTGTTTCTCACAGTTCAAATTTTCTTAAAAAACAGATATCATATTATGTTTAATTTGTCCAAAGTTTTAAGTTTAGTTTTAGTAGTTACTGTTAAGAGTTCAAAATTTCTTATCCTTATTCCATCTAATGACTTTTCTTTTTTCCTTTTTTATTAATGAATATGAGTTCTTTTTTCTTACAAACTCTTGGGTTTAAGCATACCCGCTGTTGCTTTAAAATATTTTAAATTACAGCTGAGGTGGAATATTATATTGGTTTCATATTTCTAAAGCCCTTTCATACATTAAGCTAATACTAACATTCCCATTAAAATTGGAAGTGGAAATTATTTCTTTAATCATTTATTATTAATGTGTATTGATATTCTATTTTTATTACATTAGTGTAAACTCAAAATACGTAAAAATGGCTGGACAATCTAAATTCTAGGCTTGCAAATACAAGTTGCAGAAAGCATCTTCTTACATCAGGGTCACTGTCCAAGGGCATAACTGTGTGGGTAATGTTTACACACTGAACAGAATTGCATTCAATTCCATTTACATTGTTTTGATTTAGTACATGGACCTAAATATCTGGAGGGTCATGAGATATAATGTGTCACATGCTGAATATAATGGATTTGAGTTATCTGAAGGACTTTTGGCAGACATAGCCCTAAATATTTGGATATATCGGCTTCTAATTAAGAAAAGATTTCACAGTGGAAAATAGATTGATTTATCTATTGGAGGATTGATTTATCAACATTAAGACAATAGTTTAATCCAATGTAGTAGTTCAAAACTCCTGGGGAAGAACACACACAAAAAATACACTAGGTTCAGAAAGAATGCAAAGAATGCTGCAATACTTAAACAATGCCAACTAAATAAAATATTTGTCTTAGTTTAAGAAATCAGACAGGATTCATAAGAAAAATATACAAATATGCCATTGTGTGAATTTTATCTCAGTAAGACGTTTCTAGTTAAACCAGTGACTTTAGGAATATCAGAAGAATTGCAGTTCTACATACACCAGGCTACTTATTTGGAAAAGTTAATGAAATGAATAATAATAGTTGAGTGGTCTTACCTGCAAACAAACAAATCAAAACAGAATAAATAATATAAAATATCTCTGACTTGAATATCTGTTCTGCTACTTGTTTATATATTAGTTAACAAGATTTATTTTTTAAAACTTTTTAAAATTTAATTCTTGTTCAAGTACAGTTTTCTGTCTTATATTCCCAGCCCTGCCCCCCCCAGTGCTCCCCACCTCCCTCCCATTTCCACCCCCTACCTTAGTTATTGTCCATGTGTCCTTTATACTTGTTCATGTGAGTCCTTCCCCTTTTCCCCTCTGATTCTCTCCACTCTCCCCTCTGGTCCCTGTCAGCCTGTTCCATATTTGAGTATCTTTGGTCATATTTTGCTTGTTTGTTTTGTTGTTTAGATTCCTGTTAAAGGTGATATCATATGGTATTTGTCTTTCACCGCCTGGCTTATTTCACTCAGCATAATGATTTCCAGTTCCATCCATGATGTTGCAAAGGGTAGGAGCTCCTTCCTTTCTGCCGCATAGAATTCCACTGTGTAAATGTACCATACTTTTTTGATCCAGTCATCGGGCCCTGGTTAGTACTTGGATGGGAGATTTATTTGTTTGTTTTGTAAATACTTTGTCTTCTACCTGAAACAATGAGAGAATAAAGCCTGCCTATCTTATACAGTATTCTGAAGACTAAATAAAACACTCAATAAATTTTGTTTTCATTAGTTCCAAACTCACTATAAAATTATTTTATCTATTTCTCAATGAAGAAATATACATTTGAAAAGAGATGGCATTTATATTTCACCCTAATTTTTTTAAGTTGAGGTTGACAAACTTTGTCTACAGAGGCCGGATAATAACTATTTTGGCCTGTGGGTCATATAAAATAGTCGTAACTACTCATTTCTGCCACGTTGCTGAAGAGTAGCCATAGGCAATACATAAAGGAGTGGGTATGACTGTATTGCAACAAACATTTTTCTAAAAAAGGCTTCTAGCAAGATTTAGTTTATAACCATTGTTTGCTTATCCCTGGTACATAGGTAATTATATTTAGTATTAGGTATAAACTACATAATAAATAGAAGAAAAACAATCAATATCATATGCTCATAACTTAAATGTTGCAAGTTGAACAGTAAAAAATAACATGAGGAAATCTACCCAATGTTTTAATTGTCAAGGTAAGCATGAGGCAACATGTATGTATATAGCCTTAACATTAATTTCCTAGGACAGTGTACAGAGAGAAGAGCCTTCCCAGTTGTACTATTGAAAGGGTAAATAAAATTTATTTTCTAACAAACATCTTCCTCCACCCAATTATGATGCTTGTAAGGTGTCTGCACTTGTTGTGGTGATTGTCTTTTATTTATATTTGCACAGTAATATTCAAAATGTGTTTAGTAAATAAAAATCATTGAATTTATCATTGTACATGCATGTTTTGGGTACTTTGCATTATATGAAGTAATATCTTCAAAAGGTTAAACCAAATTCGATAATAGAAAATTCTTGAACTATAAACTAAAACAAAACAAAACAAAGCCCAAAAACCACAGCTTTTTGCAAGGTACCTATTTTGTGATTGTCTAAAACAATAAGTGAAAATATTTATTAAATACTGAAAACTATTTCTCTCCTTTTATCCCTGAATTTTTGGCCTTCTGGGACATTACTTTACCATGGCTAAATTCTTATGAGTCTCAGCTTTGCATTTCTACTGTGTCGTCCTCCCAGACCTGTCCAGTTACATATATTCGAATTTCCATGTGTAATTCTCTAAGTGTCTTTCCTTTAAGTAAAAATAATCATATTAAAAATAGAAATGAAAACAAACAAATAGATTGCTGTTATTTTCTGAAAGCGAATAAGATTCCTCTTCCCTATTTCTACTAATAGCATAACCACTCCTGAAATCCTATGGATGTGAAACCATAACATCATAGTGATTTATGTAGTATCCTTTTGACTAATATAACCCCAATTCCCAAACCCCTTTTTCACAGCGCCTCTCAATCAACTGTAACAGAGATCTATTTATGAGCCATATAATGCATATAATGAGACTTAAAAAAAAAAGAATTACATTTCATTTTCTTCTTTCTTCCTATAAGATAATATGACAACTTGAAGACAAAAAATATTCAGTGACCATGAAGGAAAGGCCATAAGAATATCAAAAACATCAGCCCAAATATACTTGAACCTCTAAAGACTGGCCCAATGCTGGCAGCCACCTACCTCCAGACTTATGTGAGAAAAAAATCCCATGTCTCTTTAAGCCCACTGTATACAGGTTTTCTATTATGTGCAGTGAAAGTATTAATTGATTCAGTTGTCTTTCATTTTTTAAGTCTTTATTTCTTATCCCTGTTATATTGTTGGTTTCCGATTTTTGTTTATTCTTTTCTCAGAAAAATAATGTTTCTATTACTACTCCCAAACATTGCCTTTGATTTACTTATTTAGATGATAATTTATATTATCAAGAGCAAATAGATCTGAGAGAAAAATCATCCCAATCTTCTATTATTAGAATAACCATATGTGCTTATTTTCTTCTATTATTAGAGTGACCATATGTTAGTTTACACCTGGTGTACTGGTGGAATTATTAATAGTGCTCCTTTTCAAAAGTGTCCAGATTTAACAATATATTATGTGTTGCCCTGTATATTAGCTACCCATGTAAGTCTTTTTAATTACTCTTCTAAATACCAGAATGTTAGACACTGGACAAACCGTCATTTAGAGGATTTGGAAGAACATGACATTTATTGCTCATTTTTCTCAGTGTCAGGGTTTTAGTCTGTGGAGTGGATATTTCAGCACCCTATGTGATGCATATTCGGCTAGATTCAAATGGCTTCTGTACTATTGAAAGTTGTTTTGCTTTATGGAAAAGCGGGGCACAAACTCACATCATGTGGAAACTCAGGATTCGTTCTGCAATGACTCACTCTCTGAGCAGACGTCAGATCTCGTATAGAATCCCCCGCTGTTACTGCTGACACCAGGAGCAGGTGCAGGTCTTCACTGTGAAATCCGCATCAGATGTGGGTGACTCAACGGAGACTCTTATTCGTCTTAGGGCCAATTGTTAAAAATTGAAGTTTACTTAAGATTGGCTCAGCTGATAATGCTTACATCACTAGGTTTTAGAAAACCTTGCTGGTCAAAGCAGCAATGTCTAGTAGAAAGGTTATTGTGGTGTTTGTCATAGTAGATGAAATTCGTGAACAAACTTCACTTTCGCCTTCCTCTTCCTCCTCCGCAATGACCCATGTGAAATCTCATACACAGGAACTTAGGAAGCTTTCGATACAACCCAGTCAGTAACTGTTTTTTTTTTTTCTTTTAAAATATGTCCTATTTTTATTTTGGCTTCTATTCCAAGTAACTTAGTTAAGGGTCTTCCAGATTTAAGATAAATTTCAGAGAGTGTCTTTCTGCATATTGTCTTACCAGCCGTTGCCTCCATATATTTGCTATCACACTAATCATAAGTTAACTTCTCTTTATATTCAATTACATGTATGTTGCAGTACATTTTCATTTATTATTTAGAAACATTAAATTACTTAGAATAAGTTAATTTAGATTTTATGCCCACTTCCAAAGCCATAATAATTCTCCTCTGAAACAAACTCACACACCTCAGCATGAAATCTGTGGTCATGCACAATTAATCCCAGGTATTGGACCAATCATGTCTCTCTGAGCCTAGTATAAACTCTCTGTTAAGAAAGGGCTCATAGTCCTTTTTCATTGCTCATTATAAACCTTTGTTTAAGTGTTTCCACATCGAAAATAGTTTCCCTTCTCATTTTTAATATCTAAATTTATTTATCTCACAAAGGAAAAACTCCTTGTCCAAACAGAATCACCTCAATTTCTTCTCTCTCTGACTCCAAATAGTACTGAATATCTGTGAAATACATTTTGGCAAGTCAATACGTCTTACCTGAGTTAGAAAATATCTATTTTGATGTTTTCTACATTTGTTTCCTAAATTGTTTCTGAAGACAAATCATGCATTTGTTTTGTATAACATTTTTGCCAATTATTATAGAACAGTTCATATGTACAAAATGTCAAATAAATAGCTTTCTGTAAAAATTAAATGAAAAGTTATAGTGGCCAAATTTAACAATATATAGACTTAATGACTGTCTTACTCCGTGTGCTGACTTACACTTAAATACCACTGAGAAACATGGTTTGTCCGGTTTTTCCCCAGTTTTTGTTTATCTCTTCCTTCAGATTATAAATGAGTGTAAAATGGAGGAAGTACATTTTCTACATTATTTGTATCACAGGCACATGTAAAGCAAAATATAAACATGAGCTGTTCATAAATATTTTATGATCTCTCTTCAATAACTTTCTTCCATATTATGTTCCCCCAGGAGCGCAAATCAGGTTCCCAATCCAGCAGTTCCTACCTGAGAGAAAGGAGAGCTCATGCTGATTTTGATAACTGCTAGATCAGAAAGTTAATATGCCTTGCTCACTGCTGGAGACAGTGTCTGTGACCAAAGGTTTTCCCATTTCCTATTGATGTATACACAGAACTCTCATTAAAACTGTGGAAGTTGTGCATGCACTTCACCCAGGGCATGTACCCCTTTGTGATGAAAGATGAACATTCCTAAAATAAACTCCTTTTACATCTAAATTGCAACTTGCAGGAGTTCTAACACCCAAGCTGTGTACAGTACAGAAAAGGACTGTCTCGTGGATAATGAGTACATGCAGAATTCTTCCGTGAATGATCACAGACACTGGTTAGGGCAAGATGCAGCTGTGCTTGCATAATAATGGTCTCAAAAGCTGTGCTTTTCAGAGCATGGTTTGTTGATGTGTATAAAAAATTAATCTAGACATGAAAAGTTATTATGACACTGTCTGAACAAACAATAAAATAAACAATGTAATTACATCTGATATGAATCAACCATGTAGCATAGTCACTGGATTTGAAAATAAAGATGATTCTTAGGAGATACGAAATGCCCATAGTAACAATGATTTAATGGCCCCTCAGGAAATTTGGTTATGCTTAAAATAGCGATATAGAATGAATCATATCTAGGATGAACCTGATCTGAAAATCATCCCTTTGCTGAGTAAGACCACACTCCAAAGTGGGTTTGCCTAAACTGGGGACCAATCTATGCCTTGCATAGAAGAAAAGGAGAAGAGGGGCTGACTCTTTGGCTCTCATCTCGCCTCCTACTTTCCTCCTTATTAATTTTCCACCTTGTTCTTCCCCATTTTCTTTGCCCTCTGGCTTTTCTACATGCTGACCTCCCTTTATACTTGACTTCTCCACATTCACTCACATCCTTTTTCATGCCAATAATATCCCTCCTCTTTCTACATCTTCATTAATGATATGCCAGGAGTTAAAATTTTTGCATAGAGATGAAAATGAATAGAACATAAGAGCTGTATGCCAATGTCCTCAACTTCACCACATCATCTACCTTCCTCAAGTATTTTTGGTAGTTAAAGAAGCAATAGGTAAATAAGCACCAGAATTGTGCCTAATTGACTATTGTGTGAAATATAATCACTTAGGCTTAGGAGAGAAACTGAAAAAATCATCCTGGTGTTGTTAAAACAGCAGACTTGAACAAGTCTCAGTGCAAACCTTAACTCTCAGATTTTCAGTAGTAATTTATAATGTACTAAAAATAGCTGTTCAGCTTAGATCTTCACACAGTCTGTGGTCTGTTTCTTTCCTACTCTGTTATCTTTTATTATTAATATATTTTAAAGAAAGTATTTATTTATTTTTAGAGATAGGGGAGAGGAAGGGGAAAGTGAGGGAGAGAAACAACATGTGGTTGCCTATCACACACCCCACAATGGGAACCTGGCCCACAATCCAGTCATGTGCCCCGCCGACCGGGAATCAAACCAGCAACACTTCGGTTTGTAGGCCTGCTCTCAATCCACTGACCTATCCCAGGCAGGGTTATTTTTAATATTTTTAAGTTTGGCTTTCTAAATAAAAAGTACAGCCCTGAGCCTGTTGGAATTCTATAAGAAATAGTCTACCCATAGCCTAAGGTAACTCATGGAATAGGAGACTCCAGTGCCTAACATTATTGATAGTTCAGTATTTATGATTCATTACCCTGAGGCAGTGAGGTCAGTTTCAGGAGTCTGGAATGTGTTAATTCTGTCCTGAGAACAGAGAAACTCTCTCTCACTTAAAATTGGGGAGCTTTATAAAAGGACATGTTTTGGCTCCACCGCAAAATTGCAGAGGATGGGATCTGGATGTAAGTATGTTTTACAATCTTCCTACATAATTCTGAGAAAGTCCTCTAAATATATGGCTGTCTGATATAGATAATTGGATTAAAATATGGTACTAAGCTACAGGGAGTTCAGAGCCACAGAATTCATCTTCCAATAGGCAGGCTGAGGTACATAATCCTTCAATTTCCAAATGAAACAAATGAAACTGAATTTGTGTGAGATGTCAGCTACAGGAGCAAAGTATTGCTGACTCCAGCCTCTATCACCATTATTTTGAAGGGCAATATATCTTCCCTCATATCCCTTTCGATGAGTTTTTGAGCCCATATAATGCATGTATTATGTTTAACAAAGTTTCTCTCTGACACCACTTTAGAGTGAATGATTCTATCTTCGTTCTGTCAATTACGTTTGTGAGGACAAGGCCTCTGCTGTTGATGAAACATCATCTTTGCTACCTGAAAAAGATTGTCATCGAGGAAAGTGCATATGATAATGCTTTTGAGATGTATCCCCTCTAAGGTTACCAGCATTGCCTCCTAGAGCTGATAAAATTATCATTAATCACTAAACAAGAACGTTACTATTCCACCACCTGCATGCTGCCAACACTCAAAAACATTATTAGTGTGATTAAATAAACCGCTACCTGTTTCTTTTTTTAAAAAATTTCAATTATAGTTTACATTCAGCATTTTTTCCTATTAGTTTCAGGTACACAGCATAGTGGCATAGTGTTTAAACAGTTAAATACTGTAAAAATCACCCTCTGTATTTCCAGTATCCATACATAATTACTATACATAATTATTACAATATTACTAACTATATTTCCTATGCTATAATTTATATCCCCATGACTATTTTGTAACTACCAATGCATACTTCTTAATCTCTTCACCTTGTCTTCCCAGTCTCCCAACTCCCTCCCCTCTGGTAACTATCTTTCTATTCTCTGTATTTATGAGTTTATTTCTGTTTTAGTTGCTTACTTATATTGTTCTTAAGATTTCACATATAGTAAATTTTCTGACTGATTTATTTTACTTAGCATAGTACCCTCTATATCCATCCATGCTGTCACAAATGGTAAGATTCATTATCTTTTATGGATGAGTAATATTTCACTGTGTTTATGTACTACCACTGTTTTATCCAATTCTCTTTTGAAAGGCACTTGAATTCTTCTATATACTGGCTATTGTAAATATTGCTGCAATAAACTTAGGGATGCATATCTTCTTTTGAATTAGTGGTTTGGGTTTCCTCAGCTATACCTGGAAGTGAAATTGCTGGGTGATAGGCCATTTTATCTTTAGCTTTCTAGGGACCTCCATACTGTTTTCCACAGTGGTTGCACCAGATTGCATTCCTATC
Organism: Sturnira hondurensis; assembly: GCF_014824575.4. Classification (NCBI taxonomy): domain Eukaryota; kingdom Metazoa; phylum Chordata; class Mammalia; order Chiroptera; family Phyllostomidae; genus Sturnira; species Sturnira hondurensis. The sequence goes on along the minus strand of NW_028073511.1, from coordinate 18,752,315 downwards.
AAACGTGGATGAGGAGTCCTTTTTCTCCACATCCTCACCGACACTTGTTGTTGATTTATTGACGATAACCATTCTGACAAGTTTAAGGTGGTAGTGAGTTGTAGTTTTAATTTGCATTTCTTTCATGAAACATTTGCAATGTTTCATGAAACCTTGAGCATTGTTTCATATCTCTATTGGCCATCTGTATAACCTCTTTGGAGACGTGTCTATTTAGATTATCTGCCTGCTTTTCAATTGGATTGTTCATTTTTTTAATGTTGAGTTGTATGAGTTCATATAAATGTTGGATATTATCCCCTTATCAGATTTATCATTTGATAATATCCCCTATGTAGTAGTTTTCCTTTTTTGTTATTGATGATTTTCTTTGTTGTACAAAAACATTTTCATCTGATGTAGTTTTATTTTTTTTGTTTCTTTTGATTGAGGAGATTTATCAGAAAAATATTGCTAAGAGAAATGTCCAAGATTTTATTGTATATGTCTTCTTCTAGAGTGGTCATGGTTTTCAGTTTTACATTTAAGTATTTAATCCATTTTAAGTTTATTCTTATATATGGTATATGAAAGTGGAATAGATTGTCTTTACCCCATTGTATGTTCTTGCCTCCTCTGTTAAATATTAATTGACCATATACAGGTATGGGTTTATTTCTGGGCTCTCTATTCTGTTCCTTTAATCTACATGTCTGTTTTTATGCCAGTACCATGCTGTTTTGATTATTATGGCCCTGCAGTATAGTTTGATATCAAGTAGAGTGATGCCTCCACATGTTTTCTTCTTTCTTAAGACTGCTGGTTCTGTATCAATTTTTTGGATTATTTGTTCTAGTTCTGTGAAATATGCCATTGGTATCTTGATAGGGATTGCATTGAATCTGCAGTTTCCTTTGCATGGTATGAACATTTTAATCCTCTTAATCCTTTCTATCCGTGAGAACAGTATATTCTTCCATTTATATCTTCTTCAATTTCTTTCTTCAGCATCTTATTATTTTCCACATACAAGTCTTTCACCTCCTTAGTTAAATTTATTCCTAGGTATTTTTTAATGAAATTGTAAATGAGATATTTTTCTTAGTTTTTCTTTCTTATAGTTTATTATTCATGAATAGAAAGGCAACCAGTTTCTGGATGTTTATTTTGTATCCTGTTACCTTACTGAGCTCATTTATCAGTTCTAGCCAACTACCTTTCTTAAGTTTTGCTATGCAACTATGTCAATTTAGTGTTCCATTCACCACGTAAATATTTAATTAAACCTGACAGGTGTCAGGCTCTTGGCTGGGTGTTGCCCAGTAACTGTTTCTGTAGTGGACAATACTTGCAGTGAGGTTTCTGCCTTCTCCTGTTATCCACGAAGAGCACATGGCAACGTCGCTTCCCTGCCCTGTCTTCCTCCCACGCAACGAGAGAGAATTCCTATTTCTACTTTCATGACACCCTCTATTATTTTTGTAAAAAAAAAAAAAACATGATTGCTTTGTTATTGGAATATTCTCACAGTTTTCGTATTTGAAAATGTTTTTAGACTGTTCTCTTTAACAGTATACTTCATCCATCTCCTAGGGAGTTTGAGGAGGAGAATGTGTGTGCTTGCGCGTGAAATGGAAAGGGGACTTTTATTCTGAGTGACATGTATCGTGCCCTGTTAAATAACTTTTCTTAAGCTGAAGAAACTACTCATAGAAAAAATTCATTGCCATCTCTTTCCCTTTATCAGCTTACTGTTTTCCAGAAAGTTCCTCGCTCTCTCATGAAAATAGGCTCATAGAGACATTTTTCACATAGGGGAATTATATTTAGTCTCATGATATCACACTTATTATAATTTATATAATTTCCATTTGTCAGTTATTATTCTATTTATAATTTAAAATGGCACTACTATTTACCAGTTTCTAATAAGATACATTTGTTCTTACATAAAACTTTAAAATTGTTATAGAGCACATTCCATTTAACATATATCTTAGTAAATACTAATCAGTTTGTAAGAAAGGAAGTTTGATTTTTGGGGGTGGGTGCTAACATATATGCTGTCTGCAGAGCAATTGTAGAAATAATTCAGAAAGAGCTCTTATTTCTCTGCTTATAAATGTAACAAAAATCAGCCTATAATAATATGCAATAATTTACCAGGACATTTTACTCACTATTTCAAATAGTAATTTGTAGTCATTACCTAGTCTATATCAGTGTTATCTAACCTGGTGATACATTGTAAACACAATCCCTACAGTTCTTCTATTAAGACCTATATAAATACAACACATTACAAAAAAAGTGAAATGTTTTATTTTGAAGTCCAAGAAATACAGTGTATGAACAGCAAAAGGCAGTGGGAGACCATGAGCCTTTCCATTGATAGGACCTTTTTTATTTTCTCCTGGGGTCTTGCTGATCATGGAATTGTATTAAATATTCTTAACAGCATGAAATAATCAACAAACCTCAACTGGAGAAAGAATATGAGCAGTAGGCAGTAAAATGTTCTGATGGATTAAAAGAAATAGTTATGAAATTTAGGGCTACACAATTCTCTATTTTTATGGTTCTATTAAAGTATACATAATTATAAAAATATTTTTTAAGCATTATAATGTGGGTGCCACTAAAAGAACTCTACCCTGAACAAACTTTCCTTGATGTTATGGGTGACATATGAATTTCTTAAGTTTAAAACTATAGAAAAAGTAATTTCAGGAAAAGCAGTGATTTTTAGTAATACTTTTGTTTTCTTTTAGATCGAAGCATCTCAAAAACCATGATTGGGGAATAATACAAAATATAATAAACCATATATATTCCAAAAGGTTTCTGATTTACATCAAATTCTGCTTCTTGAAAGCTCTTTGTTCTCCTCGTCACATGTCTCTCAGTCCCAGCACCCACTCGTATAGATGTTTTCTCAGGGAATCTTTTTTGCAGTGATAAAGGAAGTTCTATGTTTATCTTATGGGCATCTACAGACTTATTCTTGTGAATTTTTTGTTGTCGATAAGACGTTTTTAGTTATATGCTTGCATTTTAGTAATAACATATTATTAAAACAGTGAATAAACTGAATAGATTGTTTTAAAACTATTACATGATTTTAGTGCTAGTTAGTACCAAATGATGTTTTGCAGTATTAGGGAATAATAACAAGAAATAACATTACCTTTGAATACATATCAAAAATGCAGTTAGATCAAATATTATCATTGATAATCTGAGATTAAATAATACTTTGGCAGGTAAAAGAGACTGTCATAGCAATGGTCCAACATGTGAATGAATCACCTCTCTCTGTGTCTACAGTCATTTTCAGGGTGACTGCACTGCTTACCTACTTCTAAAAACTGTACTGGCCTATGTCTTACAGGGACTGGCCAATAAAATGTGGCAAAAAATGATACGTTCTGAGTTTGAAAAGCTACATGAATCGAAAGTAAGACATCCCAGCTGCAGACAGCACCAACCATGAGAGTTGCAGGTAAGGCCATGCTGAATGATCCTACCTACCTGTTTGTACTGCTGATAAACACAGTTCTGAGGAAATACTATTTTGAAGTCATTGAGATGGTTTGGTATAGAAGAAAATGAATGTAGCAGTGTTCTATTTTTAAATATGAATGTACTTTCCATCATCACATCACCATCCTATGCATATCTTTAGAATTCTGTAATCCAAAATGTCCCCAAAATGTTTAGAAAGCTAGCATATTAGATAAAACATTTTCTATGATAAAGAATCCTCTAGTGCCTCAGTATAACACCCCATCAATATTTGGGGGTAAATTTTTTTTGCTTTTTTTAAATAGTTTTTTTATTTAATTCTTGTACAAGTACAGCTTTCTGTCTTATATTCCCAACCCTGCCCGCCCCCCGCCCCATGCTCCCCACCTCCCTCCCATTTCCACCCCCCACCCTTAGTTATTGTCCATGTGTCCTTTATACTTGTTCATGTGAGTCCATCCCCTTTTCCCCTCTGATTCTCTCCACTCTCCCCTCTGGAACCTGTCAGCCTGTTCCGTATTTGAGTGTCTTTGGTCATATTTTGCTTGCTTGTTTGTTTTGTTTAGATCCCTGTTAACGGTGATATCATATGGTATTTGTCTTTCACCGCCTGGCTTATTTCACTCAGCATAATGCTTTCCAGTTCCATGCATGATGGTGCAAAGGGTAGTAGTTCCTTCTTCCTTTCTGCAGCATAGAATTCCATTGTGTAAATGTACCATAATTTTTTGATCCAGTCATTGACCGATGGGCATCTAGGTTGCTTCCAACTCTTGGCTATCGTGAATTGTGCTGCTATGAACATTGGGGTGCATAGGTTCTTTTGGATTGGTGTTTCAGGATTCTTAGTATATACTCCTAAGAGTGGAATTGCTGGGTCAAAAGGCACGTCCATTTTTAGTTTTCTTAGAAAATTCCATACTGTTTTCCATAGTGGTTGTACCAGTCTGCAATCCCACCAACAGTGAACTAGGGTCTTGGGGGTAAATTTTTGACTCAGTCCGGGATTAGAAGAACACTTTGATCTTTAGCTGTGCCTAAGAAATTAATAATAGGTGTTTTCTTACTTAGAAGGAAAAGCAAATTGTCTATGGTTGTTTGCATTTCTAGAGGTAGAATTTGGAGAGGTATTTTTGTTCATCAAAAGAATGAATTTTAGAAAGCAGCATTCTTCTACCACTTTTATACAGGCTTTTCAGTGTAGTATTTTACTTTATTTTATTTTGCTATTTGACTATAATGTCAATAATATTTTTCTTTTCTTTTAAATATTTTATTTATTTATTTTTTAGAGAAAGAGGAAGGGAGGGAGAAAGAGAGAAACATGAATGTGTGGTTGCCTCTCATTTGGTCCTCACTGGGGACCTGGCCCGCAGCCTGGGCACTGGGAATCGAACTGGTAACCCTTTGGTTTACAGCCCACATTCAGTCCACTGAGCTACCCCAGCCAGGGCTAAAGTCAATAATCTTTAATGAAATATTTAGGCTAATAAAACTAGATTGCAAAAAATTAATGGTTTGTATTATCTTTCAGTAGTGGTTTAAAATGGTAGATATAATTATATTAGGATAGAAATTAAAGTGACCCCTCTTGTTAATCTTAGGACTACATATTGATGGGCCTGCAGAGCTAATTGGTAGGGAGAAGGTTATCAAACAGTCTCAGTTGAGAGTAGTCATCTGGATGATGTAAATCAGAAACTCACAAGAACTACACTCTGTCAGTAAAGAATTTGGTTACAAAGAATGTGGGGCCCTGAAAACTAGTGTTTATTTCATGGTTATTTATATTGTTTTCTTCCAGAACTGCATTATGAGATACCTCTTTTGCATGACTCTGTGTATTCTATATTAAAAATAATGATCTTTTTACATATACTAGATTAATTATAGAAAATTAAAAATAATATCAGTGAATAGGACAAGGAGTTATGAATGGGAATAAATACTTTCACAATTCTTTACAAGGTAGGTTAAGCTAAATATAGGTAAAACTCTGTTAGTTTTAAGTTGATTTTATAGGCAAATTATTGTAGGATATAGACATGATCTCAGGTAATAATATAATGTATATATAAAATTAAAATAATTATTTAGAAATAAAACAATGAGTAGAAATATAAAATTTTCTAATATAATTCATTTTTCTGCTTTAAAATGACATAAAGATTTACCCTATGAAACCCAATAAAGTCATAGAGTTCTTTCTTGTTGAGCTGAATTATCTCATGCTAATTCATGAGATATAACAATGAGTTATATCTCATTGTTATATAAAGAGTAATATTAATACTTTCATTTATATAATAAATATAGGCATAATATAAATGGTATGGAATCAAAACATTTATTTATAACTACCTTAATGAATAGCATTCTTCTGGTTTGTATTTTTAATATAATGCATTTTAATGTGCAAGAGAATTTGCTCTCTCTTTCCTGAATTTCCAAGGTATGTAAATGATGCCATTATCATCTTAGCCAGATAGCATTATTTTTCTTTGAGTCAATGATAAAGGCAGAATAAAACAAAAGCTTCAGAAATTTTAATAGTTAACCATGCATATGAAATGGCACCTTTTAAATTATAGACACCAAAAATATCTGCGTAAGAAATGTCAGGAAGAAATACTGCAAAGACAATGTCATACTAAGAATATCGATCGGAGCGCATATGTCTTTTCCCATGTGGCCCTTATCCTAGGGTGAAGAGCATAGGGGACGTAACTGCTAAAGGGGGCATCCAGCTGAGGTTCCATTTTATCTCTGTATTTACGACAAAGGTAAAAGGTGGCACGCTCAATTGGTGAGATCAGAGTTTACGGTTTTTGTTGGATGTTACTTTTGAACTTGGGTAATACAGGTTGCATTTGCTAAAGAACTTATAACATGTAAAGACAAACAACTTAAACCTTCTCTAATCAAAAGATATTTCCAACAGAATATAAAAGCATAACACTTAATTAGTCTTTTTAATTATTCTCTTTTGATTTACTTTTAGGTTATTAGGATATGAAACTGCATTTCATATTTAGTAAATGGGAAAACATTTCAATCTAACAGAGAGTGAAAATTAAGGTGATTAAAACAGAACTGAATAAGCAAAGCAGAGATTCAGGTTTTGAAAATACCTTCGGTATAGTCATTTGATTTACTGGATTCAATAACGATATTACAAGAGTTTACTCAGAAAACATTAGGTGCTTCACAGAATTCGCCATTTTTTTGTTTTTGGAATAAGTAATGCCAACCTGTGGGGGTGGTTAAAATATAATTTTCCTCCCACCTTCTAAGTTCTTCTCGTTTGGGTAATAAGTAAACTAAGACAGACAGCCCTGACCATTGTGGGCCAGTTGACTGGGTGTCACTCACAAAGCCAAGGTCACAGGTCTGACTGCAGTCAGGGCACCTGCCTGGGTTGATGCCTGTCCCCAGTTGAGGCAGGTACAAGAGTCAAGTGATGGATTAATGATTCTCTCACATGTCTATGTTTCCTTCCCTCTCCTTCTCCCACGCTTCCCCCTCTCTAAAAATGAATAGATAAAATCTTTAATTTTTCAAATGAGACAGATTAATAAGAGAAAATCAAATTTACTACATGTGCACAGGAAATTCACATACACATAAAAACCGAGTGAGGCAAAATGAAGTATGTATATGTATATATGTGTATATATTATGTATATATAATGTATATATTACATATGTGTATATATTATGTATATATAATAGATGTAATCATACACACATATGCATATATATTACATAATTTTGTAGAAAGGAGAAACGTGGGGAAGTGGGGGATGGGGTTTGGGATTTCCAAGGGGAAACAGGCAGTTCACAGGTCTCTGAGAGAGTGGCAAATAAGTTCCTGCTAGGCAATTCAGAAACAATGGTAGAGGGAAATCTAGTGAACAGATACTTCCTATCCGCCACAATTAATTCATAAGTGAGCATGAGATCTCTTCAGATAGTATCCAGCTATGTAATATAAAAAGAGACACATGTTGAAGAAACTACAAGATATAAGAAATGTTGTGCATAGGACAATGATGCTTCAGTCCCCTTCAATATAGGCACATTATGACCTCACACAGTTCTCCCAAAATCTCTTCCACACTTTAAACCACTCTGCAAAATCCTTTGTTAAAATCACCATCAGCTGCCACACTATATTTTCCTGAATCTCACTGATAGTCTAAAATCTCTTCCTTTTCAAAGGTGATTTTAGTTTTGGGAAGAGGCAGAAGTTGCAGGGTGCCAAATCTGGGATGTAGGGGGGCTGAGTCACCTGGATGATTTGATATTTCACCAAAATACGCTGCAAGAGACGTGATGAAGCTGTTAATCACCAGTGGCCCGTAGCTGTGGCCTTTTTTACTTTATTGCATCTCTCAACTGACAAAAAACATCCAGACAGTACTCCTTATTAATTGCTTTTCCTGGAGGGTCCCTGTAGGGACTCGTGATATACAACACCTTCCCAATCAAAAAACACAGTTAACATGGTCTTGATCTTACTGTGACATTGCAGCACCTTTTTTAGGCATGGAGAACCAGGCAACTTCTATTCAGACAACTGGGCCTTCATTTACAGATCATACTCTTAATCATGGACCCACAATTCATTTCCAGTTATGACCTCCTTGAGGAAATCTGGGTCATTGCTACCAGTTTGGATCAAGCCGTTACCAATTTTAGCATGATATCTCTCTTCTATAAAAGGGTGTGGCCAGTGTCACAAATCTGGCTGGGGGTTGGGAAACACAGAGCAGGGCCCTTGAGAATTACTTTGCACATCAATAACAGTAGACTAGTCTTTCAGCCTGAGTGGAGTCTTGCATGAGTCAAACCCATGATGTAACTGGGGAGAGCTCCCCTTACTGCACCTGTGCAAGTGCTTGGAGATGGTTTGCTCCACCACCCGGGGCCATGCCTGCCTGGACTCTGTGGCAGCCAAGAAAGGCTAAAAATACAAAAGTGTGAGCAGGTGCAGCTGATTGTGCGAGGAGATGGAAATGAGGTCATGGAGGAGGCTCCAGGCTGGGATTTAAACTAAAGGCCAGCTGCCACAAGGTACAGGACCATGAGGGACAGAGGACAATGCGATACCACATGGGAAGGAGAGTGGTGAAAAGACTCACTGGTGGTCCCTGAGGAGGTTCCATGGGGTTTTGGGTGAAGAACTAGAGATCATGGTGGTGACACAGCTGATGATGCTGGGAACAGTGGGAGGCCTGCCCAGCTGAGCATAGATTACTGGACGGAACCAGGATTCTAGCCCAGCTACAGACTTTTATTTCTTTTTCCTGAGATAAGGTACCCTTGAGTGGTCTGGTTGGGCAAAGAGGAGAAGGTAGGACTGTGTGTGTGTGTTTGTGGGTGTTTTAAAGGGACTTTGGGATTTTAACAGTGACATTCTGCCACTACTATAAACCTGTATAACTTTCAAATAAGTAGTTCCTTGTCTTTTTACCAAACTCTGGTATGGAGGGCCCCAGTTCCTAAGGGGACCCAAGGGGAGGGGGCTTATTTCAGTAATATTATCTACACTCCCAATGAGTTCCTTTCTGTAACACTTCTGCTCTGGAAGTAGAAGCTATAGAAAAAAATTTTTGTCACAACACGTTTCACACCAAGATTCTGCACCAACATCTCAGACACAGTTGTTTTGGAATCCCTAGATCAGCTTCTGGTTCTCACGCTGTCAGTCACCGATCTTTGTTGATTGCAGCTCTTGCAAGTTCAACATTGTCAGGTGTTGTGATTGTTGCAGGCCTGCCAGAACATGGATCACTTTCAGCAGATTCTCAACTATCTTTGAAGTGTTAGTGCCATAGTTTTATTTGTGCTGCACTCATTGTATCCTCCCCAAAAGCCTTCTGAATCATCTGAATAGTTTCTGTGGAGGAATGTTCAAGCTTAATGCAAAATTTGATGCAGATTCTTTGCTCTACTTGCTTACTGATTTTGAATGTGATGGCCACACAGTACACATGCTCATTCAATGGCGTTTATTGCCCCCACTGACTAGTACAGTGAAGTCATCATTGTTCAGAGATGAGCATTCCAGTCCACTCCTCTTGGCTGTCAGGTTACATTGGTGATGTCTGCAAACCGTTCTCTTTATATTAACAATATCTGGTTCTTTTCCACGCAGAACTCATGTGCTAAAGTGAATAGTCAAAGGTAAGTATGCTCTTTGGTGGGGGGAGCAATGGGAGAAAATACAGACACTTGTAATTGAACAACAATAAAATAATTTTAAAAAGAAAAAAAACAAAGGTAAGTATGCTAAGGTTTTCTTGCTAAAGCAGATATTTCTTCTAAATCTCTTTAAGAAGAGAAGAGGGAAGGAAAAAAGTACCTTTTGAGTTTGCTCAGCTTTGTTTTTAGCTAAAAACAATATGCAAGCCAGGATGGCCCTTCTCAGGGAGACTGGCTCCCAACTCCACAACTTCAAGCACACTTGAGCTCATATCTGTAGTAGGTTAAAAAAAAGTTCAAAGAGCTTATACTTACTTATGCCAGCACTGATGGTCTCCTGCACAGAAAAACATCTAAATAGATACATGTTTATACTTATGTATTCATTTACATCTATGCTGCTCTGGTGTAGAGGTGTCAGAAGGTAGCTAAATATTGTGTCAATGTACACACCTTTCATATTTTTGAGTAAAAGAAGATATTCTAAATTGTCTACTATTCTTCAAAAATCAAATATTGTTTTGATTATTTTATTAATGATCATCCATATAACTAATGATTGTTTCTACACCATTACAATAGATTGATTATTTAAATTTCACATGCACTGATATGCAACATTAGTAAAAATATAATTTGATCTTACTGGCTTTCATATATGGAGTTTACACTAATCCACTGTGTTAAAATTTAAATGTACTTAATTTAAGATGTGAAAGTGTTAAACATTTATTTTCATGTGGCTTTACAAAGTTAGCAGTTAATTTATTTTTGGTGAGCTGTGATTGACATAGATGTAAACTCAGTAAGTTGTTCATATGAACTAATTGATATCTAGATTTTTTTACTAAATCTGTCACTAATATTTTTCTTTAAGATAAATAATGCTTATGAAAGAATCTTTAGCCTATAGAAAAGTTTTATAAGAGTTCATTTTAGCTAAAATTTTGAGGACAGGTGCAAAAGCAAAATCTCAATGGATTGAGAAGTTGCTCCAGAAAATTTTAGTTTTGCAGTTCTTTCTATGTGGTTGGAGTCAGAGGATAGAATGTAAGGAAGGTACATGGAAACTATTGCAGTCGATTAAAGAAGTGGAAGAAAGCAAATTGGGAAAATCTCTAAAATTGGATAAAAAAGCAAAATGGAGAAACACATACCTAAGTTACATCAGTGGTTGCAGGTTACCTAATAATTAACATTTACAACACACAGAAATGGTGTTGCAACAACAACTGAGGTGACAAGATATCAATGAGGGATTCTGTGGTCTCATGCTCTGGTGGTCTCACGTTCTGGTGCCTGCAGTTGCGCCCCCAAGTGGTCTAGAAAAGAAAGTTACTGTGACATTTCAAAGGTATGTTATCCGAGATGCATAAGAACAACAGACAGGGATCAGTTAAGGTAAAGACTGATCTTTGCCAAGGAAGCTATAAATCTGGGACAGGACTATCTACCATGGTTGAATTTCTGATATGACCATCCTGTGTCATTCCCTTTGATCATTAAATTTGCCATTCCTGACATACACCCACCTTAAATTAATCTGGTTCATTAAAGAGACTCTTTTTTGTTCATAATAATCTAAAATTTTACCTGATTTTTATTGAAAAATGAAGAGTTTATAACAGTATATGAAAACACCAAATGACAGAAATACACAAAGGGAATCTTTGTAGAGTATTAACTGTCAACTGCTTTAATTGGTGCAGCATAAAATCTTGACAAGGTCATTGAAAATGACATTCCAAGTATTTAGTATTGATGTCATATGCATCAATTATTAATTCTGGACAATTTTATGTTCTAGGAGGCAGGCTTAGATAATATTAAGATTGGGGAGTTTAGAGAAAAGAAAAAAACACCGTTCTCATCCCAGCTGAACTGTCAACTAAGTTTGAAATTGGATTAATTTCATCTAACATCATTAAAGCTGAGTGTTTATGTTTATTTGTAAAATAGGGATCAATGGACATTTTACACATCACTGTTAAGGGACATTTAACATATTGATTCTTATACTGAATATGCTAAATAGCAAATCAAATAACAATTAACCTATTTTCTTCATTTTTTCCTAAGAAAGTGGCCTTTCTTAAGTCTTTTTTTTTTTTTGCATTTCAAGTGTAAGTTATACATTAATCAAGCACAAAAGTATTTTTCTTGTACTGGCATAGTTTTACATTTGTAAAGTTAGTAAGAGCACAGAGTTTTAAGTCATCAAAGAGGATGTAATTGTCGTGGTGAATGCACGGCACCTAAATTTCAGAGGCTTAAATAGGAGAACAAACTAGGACTGTTAACATGCCTTCTGGTTTATATTTATAATGACTTGAGTGATTAGATGCTGAGGGACAAGAAAGGACTTTACCTACACACACACACACACACATCTATCCTCTGTCCAATCCTTCTATGATGAATTGTTCCCTAAATATTCAGCCTGTAAATCATACAACGTACTATATATTTATGACCAGAAAGTGTCCAGATGTACTAAACTTAAATGCGTAAAAGCAGGTGATACAGGTGTAGTGAAGTGGTGAAATTTGCTAAAGCCATATTTTGTCTCTGAATCCCGTTTATATCATTTCACTCTGATGTAAACAAATGAAACTGTTTTCTTTGATTTTTATTTTCTCTTTCGCTTATCCACAGTGATTCTCCCATGAATTCTTTAACATGAAAGTATAACTTTGATTGCTTATACATACGTCTCCAGTCTACAACTCCAACTTACATATCATATTAGAAAAGTAAAGTATTATGTTTCTGCATTTACACATTTATGGAGAAAATACAGGACATGCAGAGCGCACACATGCTGTTTTTTTTTTACTGTTCATTTCATACGTATGTATAGTTAGTCATTTATTCCAGTTTTACTTATAACAATGCAACATGTGCTAAGTGAATATATGAGGAAACTGGATGGTAATGGAATAATACAATACAAATAAATAAGAATAAATGATAAATAGTAAACTACAGAAAAAGAAAAAATTAAAATGTTTCCTTTTTATCATAGTTTTGGTGTAGGTTACTAATAAAGTTGAGAAGCGAAGTTACTAATAAAGATGAGAAGCAAAGGGAATCAGACATTGAGTTTAATAAACTAGGAAGTTGAATCAAATGTTAAGCTTAAAAACTTGGAACTGAATCAGATATTAAGACAACATTTCATTAAGCTTACCAAGAAGCTGTAGTGTTTACAGACTCATTCACACACTCTGGGTGACCTGATTGTCCAAGCGGGCGGGAAAGCTTCCCCGGGGATGCTAATAGACAAGTCCTGGGTTATTGGAGGGAGGGGGAGGGGAAATTCCTCTGCTAGGTACGTGCGCAGTAGAAACCTGATGATGTAACACAACTTTTGGACGTGAGCAATTGAAGTCAAGGTGGCAGAGGGGGAGGTGTTTCTACTTTCGAGTGCTTATAGGAGTAGCCAGGATTGTGACATGAAGAGGCTTAATCTAGCCTGGGATAATCAAGGAAATCTATCAAATTGGATGGGGAGCACAGAGCCAGAGAAATCCAAGAAAGGAATTGGTGAAGGGGAGGGCTCAACTCAGGCCTGGAAGAATCAAGAATTGCCTCAGATGGTTTGAATGGCACCTTACTCATTACGGAGAACCAAGAAAATATGTGAAAGATTACCCGGAGTTTTGCAGCAAGTGCTGCTAGAACCTGCTGGCCATCTACATCCCCAAACCTGTATTCTTTCCCTTCACCTGAATAAAATCTTATCAGTACATTTAAACTCCTCCACATGTGTGTCCTTTGAAATTTCTCACAACAGCGCAAAAGAGCCCACTTCCATCAGCAACCACAGGAATGATACAAAAAAGGGAAGATAATTTTAAGGAATAAACATAATGTCAACTATTAACTAAAAGAAATTTGTATGGTAAGTAAGAAATCTAACGGCATAAACTACATAAAGACTCTCCCTTTTTTGGAAGTTTTCAACTAAATATCACCTTCATTTTAACTATAATCACTTTACATTTCAAAAGGGGGGATAAATGGTGATGACATGAGACTCAGCTGGTGGTGGTGAACACCCAACGCAACACACAGAGGATGTATTTTGGAATTGTATACCTGAAACCTATACAATTTTATTAACCAGTGTCACCCCAATACATTTAATTAAAAAATACTTCAATGCACTATCCACAATTCATGAATAAGCACCCTTGACCTGATGGTCTGAAAAACAAATCTTTTCAAGTGGAAACAGATGCCAGCTGAGCCTGCCACAGGTCATGTGTGGTAATAAATTTACTTTTTATGAAGTAAAAGGATGAAAAACTAAATGGCATAAAGATAAAAGGTTGTCTGTGGTAGCCTTCCTTTGATCAAAGTAAAAAATAGCCTATCCCTGACAGCAGGTCAAAATAATGCAATTTGGAATCTCAAAAATTTATGTATAATATTTTATCATTTGTTGTATAGGCTTAGGAGAGGCATGATTGGCAAAACCTAGTTGTATTCTCTGTACAAGAAACAACTTAATCAAGAAGTAACTAAAATATTCTTTATTGTCTGATAGTTGAGTATATTATCTTATATTCAATGTCTTTGATTATTCTGCTTTAATTTGAAATAAAAGTATATTTCAAATTATTATACATGTAGTCATGAAAAAGCCCAGTCTTAATCAGCTTGGGTCCAAAACCCCTAAAACAGTTGAGTGGTTAGTTTATACTTCTAAAACAGATGTACAGAAAAAAATAATTTATATAACCCATTTTTTCACAAAGCCAAATGTTTATTTTTTATAAAAGAAAAAAACAAAATACAGTTATAATTGCAGTATTAGTTTATAAATTAAAAATCCATATCTAGAGGTGGGTTAAATACTGAATTAAAGAAGAAAGATTTGACTAAAGAAAATTTTTAAAAATACTGAACTGGCATGTATTTGAGGTGGTTGTATTGTAGATTCAACAAGACATGAAAAATAATTGCACACGAGGGATCGACTGAGACAGACTTAGAACTGAGCACAGTTTGGAGGTTTCTAAGACCCATACCAGGAGGTGGTGATACAAATTGTAATGCAAGAGGTCAGGACCCCCTCCACTGTTCGCTCAGATTAGCCGAAAATCCACGAGGTGGACTAGATGGAGCAGACATAGCCTTGATTACCCACAGCACAGGGAGCTCTGACAGCAGCCTGTCAGCAAGCAGGACCATGCCTCCCTTAGTGCCAGACTTGTTTTAAGGGGTCCCAAGGGAGGCACGTGCCCTATACCTGACTACTTCAGTGTGTAATCACAGAAAGAAAGAAGCAGTCCCAGGACAAGAAGCCCCTCCCCAAAGGGGATAAAGTGGGAATAACATCCATTTCCAAAACAATGCACCTTCCTTCTGGTCAGGGACTCTCTGGCCAGCCTTCTGTCATGGGTGGTGGGAAGTGCCATGTCTTCAGCTCCCCCCATGCAAATAAGGCCCAGTAGACGCCAATTTAAAATACTGCTCGACTTTCATTCTCTTGAATACATAGCCTTTTCCTGTTTCATAAGGCCATAAATGCCCCCGTCTTTTTGTTTCTTACCTTTTCTTTTGTCCTTTATTTCCTGCTTTGGTTCACCAAGATAAACAGTAAATTTGAGCCAATTGTCAAACATTCTGATACATACATGCCATAAATATTTAGCGTTAATTTAGTTATGAATTGCGGAATTGCCAAAAAATTCTCAAATGTTCACTTGCCTCCCTTATTAAAAATTTGTATTGAGCACTTTTCTTTCTCTTTTTAAATAATATATTTCAATATTTACTTATTAGAATAATTTAAGACACAGATGAGAAATGGGGGAAAACAATGGCTGCTGTGTTAACAATAATTTAGATAGTTCTAAATTATTCTGCAAATTTATATACATATTTAAGAATGTATACACATATTTCTTTATATATGAATCAAATACATGAATAAATGAGAAAATAGGTTTTGAACTACTAAATTGTGAAGTATATAAATTGCTGTTTTGTTTTCCCAAGATTTCACCTTAGGAAGATATTTTCTTCCTCAGACATGGTAATTTGTTTTGTTTTGTTTTTTAATCTCAAACTTCCAATTAAAATTCTGTACACTTAATATAACAATGGAATGTTTAAATACATTCTTTAAAAGGAGAAAAGGAAGTGCTATTCATTTTCAAAAATATTTTATTTATTTATTTTAAGAGAGAGGGTAAGCGAGAGAGAAAGAGAGGAAGAAAGACATCAGTGCGTGAGAGAAACATCAATAATTTGCTTCTAATGTGCACTGTGACTGGGGACCAAACCTGCAACCCAGGCTTGTGCCCTGACCGGGAACCAACCCCAACCAGTGACCTTTCGCTTTATAGGGATGATGCCCAACCAACTGATAATGCCCAGCCAAGCTGATACTCAGTTTTAATTATAGGAGGTAAGTGTATGTTCCAGAATTCACTGACAATTTCATAATTAATACTTATAAAATAACAGATATTTTAAACATTTATGTGTCAGAGTGTCTGACAAATGGTTGAAATGTATTGTTGATATTAATGAATGAAAGCAAGAAAGGGCTTCAGGAGTTTATCAATATGGAGTCACTGCTGGTGACTTTATTCTATTTTCCAAAGACAATTGCTATTTGATAAATTATGGAGTACATGAGGAATGTCTTTAATTAGATTAGTATTTTAAAAATCAGAATTAATACACACTTTAATTTCATCAAGATTTTAACTTATTTTTAACAGTCAAAAGAATGTGTTAGTAAAGAAAAATTTTCCCTGAAATATATTCATTTTAAAATGTAAATATCTGTGTTATATAGTCAATTATTGCTCAAATCCCAGCATTTAAAGTAGGATGCATTCTTAGTTTTGAACAAGTTCTATCCCCTGGATGGTAGAGATCTCTTTCAGAACCATCATTATAGTTTCTAGGACTTTTGTCTAAATCTGAGGGCATTATTTTGGGCTGAAAAAATATCAGTGAAAATGCAACTGCAATTTCCAAGTGCATTGCAGTACAAGTACCCCAGGGGTCATGACTGGTCATTTTTACTCTAATGGGCTGATATACTACCTAAGTAAACACATTTTTTGATATGGTCCCTCTTATAATTATAGTATCAGAAAAAAATTGATACAGGGTGCAGCCAAGAGGGGAGCCCCAAAAAAGGGATTTGGAATGGTGTCCAGAACTCAAGGTATATAGGAATATTGGAGAGACATATAAGATGTCCTCACTCCTTCCCTCACAGGTGTGAGTTTGGGGGAAGGGACACATGGAGCAGGGACATGCAGGGCTGTTTTGTACAGCCACAGCCTTGCAGCTGATCCATGGCACGGTCATTTCACATATCTATAGCCTTTGGTGGGTCACTTGGATATGTTAAATGGTTGTGGGAGCCAGGAGGATGAAGTCACTTCCCCCCAAGATGTAACTGGGGGCCAGGTCCCCCGAGTTACAGTGTCTGCATGGGAGCTTGGAAAACATTGACTCCATGACATGGGACCATGCCTGCCCAGGCTCACGATGGCAGCCCAGTAAACCTGCAATGGTGTGGAAATACTGGCAGGTGCAACTGATCGGGGGAGGAGTCGGAAATAGGGGTACAGGGGAAGAGTGGTGGGGGGATTTAAACCCAGACACAGCAGCCATTGAAGGGAGAGCCACATGGTTTTGGGCAGAGTGAGGAGCCCCTTTTGGCCAGGTGAAAGAGAGAACCACGTGGCTTTGCCAGAATGGGGACCCCTGCATCCAGGTGAGGAAGAAAGCCACGCGCTTTTGGTGGAGTACAGACCCCTGCAGCTTTGGTAGAAGAGGCCCACGCGGCCTTGGGGTGCTCCCTTTGGCCATGTGGCCTGGAAAGCAGGAGAGACTTTGCCTGGAAAAATGGGTACAAAGGACTCTTGCCAGTGGACTGTGAAAAGGTACCACATGACTTTGGATTAATTGGGGATCCTGCCTGGATGGCAACACAGCTGATGGTGTCAGTGGCCTGGGAAAACGAATGTGTGCTCTTTGCCTAATTTATGGTACCTGGAATTAGGGCAGGGGGAGACGGGAGTGCTCTGTGTGTGTGTGTGTGTGTGTGTGTGTGTGTAGGTGGCTATCCTAAAGGACTTTGATATTTTAATGAAGACATGAGGTCACTACTTCAAGTCTGTATAGCATTAGATAAACATTTCCTTTCCTTTTCACAAATCTCTGGAATTGAGAGATGTCTTTCCAATTGGCGACTGATGATCGGGCCCAGTAGGTGGTCAGGACGGTATTAGTATACCATCTTCTCGAGTCTGGGCCCTGGTGTATCTGTTCTGTAACAAAATGACACCAATAGCAAAAATTTCATGACTTACACATTTCATGGCTGACACAACCTGGTAATGAGACAATACTGGGGGGGTAGGGGAGGAGACTTTTAAAATGCGTAGTAACCAACAAGCATTTATAACTATATTCATTGCTTAATACTGTGTGTGTTAAAGTAGTAGAGAGAAAATCTAGGCTGCACTTCCATTCCTGAAGACAATTAAAATTTAGCAATATCTATTAAATCTTAAAGCATTAAGTTTATATCTTCATTATGGTAAGGAATTTACAATGTGTAACTGTCCACTGCTATATGCATTTAAGAAGCTAATATTTTACATTATTTTTTTCTTGTTGAGCATTAAAGAATTAGTGTGTGGGAAAGGAGAACTGAAACACAATTGTATATTCTTGTAAGAATTTTATTGGGATTTGTCCAACTCTAAATTGTGAGAGTTACAAAGATTGGTAAACAATTTTCTGGAAATCCATGAACAGTCTCTATCAAATTTATTTTGATCCACCATCCTTCTTGTAATATTCTCTCAGGTATGCAATGAAGTTTCAAAAAATCTAGAGAAATCATATCCTTAATATTACTTTGGCCATGTAACACTTAATCTTGTGTCAAAAAATTGGTGTACCTCCTTTGGGTCTGCCCCATACTTCCTAAGCAATATATTTTTTTCAGAGGAGAGCTGAATGCAGTCCCCCACGACCATGAATTATGCAGTCAGGATTCCCACATTTGGGAAAATCACAGGGGTCAGCACATCTGGAGTGCAATGGGTCAGCCTCGCCCTGCCTTTGTGATCATGGTACCTCCCGTGCCAGGTAAGTATGGGATGTTATGTTTCCAAGTACTGTGACATTTCCTCAAAATACGTCTTAGAATTAGTTTTCCTTCTACCTGTGTTGTCTGAAAATTTAATAGTTACCCCGAGGTAAACCATGGTAAGAGTTTACTGCAGTGATGACCAAATGCTACTCTGTGGATTGTTGACTGACTGGCCATAAAATGAGAATCACAAACAATATTGATAAAAGCACAGCTATCTTCTTGATAATACCCTATATATTCTTACTCCAGAAAGGCTGATATAGAGCCAGAAATATGAGTTTTTAACTAGCTTTCAAGTTATTCTCATACACAGCCAGATTTGAATACCAATTATCAAGTATTCTAGTTAAGCCTCCATCATTTATAAATGAAGTATGTGAAACATATATTTTGAAATTATATGTTAATAACATTTACATAACTTTTAGTGCATGTGTGCTTTGTTTTTCATAAAATTTTCTTAATACAAAATGCCATCAGAAGGTAAATATGTGTGATCGAATGTCCAAACAATGAACTCTACCAACTCACTTCCAGGTAGCTCAGATCATAGCTTTTCCTCTTCTATTTTCTCTTCCAGTTCTTTTTACTTAAAAAAAAATTACTGTGACAAAATTCACATACCATGCAATTCACTTAGAATGTACGGCTCAATGTTTTTTTTATACTTGCAGATATGTACAACCAGTTCTACCATTTTAGAACTTTATCATTATCCCCCCAGAGTTACAACATATACCTTAGTTAGTTCACCCCTACCCATATACCTGACCATAATCAGATTCTCACCTACTTCTACTTCAATTCATCCAGCCGTTGAGATAATATGCTTTAACCTATCTCACTCTCCGTTCCCACCACACTTCATAGAACACAAATCAACTTTGCATCCTGGGACAAAGATGGCATAAGATCAGAACATGACTAACTACATGTATATAAAGCCTATGAGGGGAAGGAGAGATTTATTCTTCCTTTCTTTTGGTAATTGATTCACTGAAGGCAGTAATCATTATTTTAATAATTCACCTGTCCCACAAAGTAGAATGAAGTCATTTTACCAAAATAATCCAGTGATCCTTACCCAAGATAATATTTTTGTAGCCAAAGAATATATTCATAGTAATTGATTTCTCCATCTATTTTTCAGTCATATTGGTTTCAACATTGAAATCTGCAAGTGATTATTCATTCATATTGAAGATAATTAGAAAAAAAGAAAAAGTTTCAAGTAAGGTCAAAAGCAGATATACATGCAAGTTTTTGCAATAATTTTAAGATAAATAAATAATGTAGGTGAACAATAAATGTAAAACTATAAGACAATGTCTATGAGAAAAGCAATCTGATGTAAAAGTAGGAAGTTATGCCAGAATTTTTGGGGGGCATAACAGCAAATAATTACACAAGAAAATACCACATAGCATGTATATTTTCTGAGAGTAGAAAATTAGTACAGGTTAAATTTCTAAATATTATCTGAAAAATTTGGGGAGATAGAATCCAGACAAAATGTTTATGGAGCAAGAATTGTAAAAAAAATGAATAGCTATCCAGGGGTTTATTACAAAGCATAACTGTCTATAACTCTCTGACTAGATATATAGGTTATTGTAAATTTCAAAGGTCAAAACCAAAGGTCTCTCTAATGAGCTTTGAAAACAAAGAAAGATACTGCCACAGAGAAAACAGGGGGCATATAAATAAGTGATTAATAAATGCTTATGTTGAAGGCCAAATTTATTGTTATAATTTGGAAGTTTTCTGAATAGAGGTGATAATTAAAATACTGAATTGACGACTACTTAGTACACTACTATAAGAAATAAAAATGATTGTGTCTAAGGGTACGCTTGGAGAACATTCAGAGCTCAGTTTAATAATTTTACTCACTCAATTGCCTCCTTGAAGAGAAATGAAAACTATCCCAAGAATACCTGAGGTATGTAGTGTGCATGCATGTGTCTGTGTGTGCACATACATACCTATATTGTGTCCAAAAGAAATGTAATGCATTTCGGCTTGCTTTTGCTGATGCAGAAAAGTGTTGTAGACTTGTATCACGAAGATAGTCATCACTGATGCTACCGAACATATGTACACTGGCTGCTGTCAGAAAGAGTCCCTTTGGCTTCCATGCCTTTCCATACTCTGTTAGAAAACCTCAAGGAGATGAATGCTGACATGGCTGTGATAAATCATTTAGCTACATTGCTAAGAGGAACAGAGTGATATAAATAGCCTTTACAAATACAGCATAACCTCGGGGCTTTTTCGGCCATAAATAAGATTTAAGTAGTATTGTTACAACATAAAATTTTGATTTTTCACTCAAAATCACATTTTCAGGATTTCTCCATTAAGAAGACTGTGCAAGCAAAAGAAATCAGTCTTTCACATTACTGGGAACACTTTGCCCAAGATGCTGCTCCAAGCCAGTGACTAGTTATTAGAGTAGACACATATCAATGCTGTAACAATTTATAATGAGGGGGAAATTAGTCCAGGCTCTGTAGACTTTATTAATAACTTCTTACGGCTTGAAATTGAGAACTTGAACCCATTATTGTAATGCAACATGAGTAAAATATACTTGGTGTGGAACAATTCAGGATGTTTTATTTATACCTTCATATTATATATCATAACTCTGGCTGATAAATAATTACACTGTAGCCAAGAGCAGTACACACAGGATTCAATTATTACTGGGACAGAGGAAGGAGTCTACGATTGCAGCCAAAGAAAGACAGTATTATTTTTCTAAACATAAAACTTATATCTATAACATCCCCCGTCGGAACACTGAAAATTCTTACACTTTGAAAATAATACCTGAGGTTATAGCTGAGAAATACTAGAGTCCCATTGGTAAAAATGCATCTTCTAGAAAACTAAAGTTTCCACAAGGACATTACAAAATACAGTTTTAATAGTTCTCATGAAGTATAAAAGTGTTTACATGACAAAAACGTGTAGAAATGTCCTATACAAAACAGAGTATTGTTAATATATTGAAAATTCTTTTTTGTATTGCCAACCACAGAAAATCCACATACAAATACACATGTACATGTGATCATATGATCATGAGGAGTAGCTCAAGATAAGAAAAATATTAAAAATGAAAATAGTACTTAAAAATGAAGCGCCCTGCAATGCACAGCATTCCATAGCTGCTGCAGTCAGGGATGTCAAAGAGCGGGCCTGGATATAAGGCACAGATCCAAAGGCTACAGCTTTGCTGCTTGTGTTTGTAGCTAAAAGACCGCGCCTGTGCAGTGTCATCTGGAGCAGTCTGCCCACCACCAGGACAAAAGTCTGGAAGGAGTTGCTTGTTCACAGCTTGGAAGGGTGGCTCAATATCATGTAACATACACATAATAGGGAACTTATTCCCTAAAAAAAATACACAGCTTAGTAAGGAAATTCAGACCGATGTGAGACTTGTAGAAGCTTGAAAAATCAAGTAGTACAAAACATTTGAAGAAAATCAACTAGATAAGAAGAAAATAAACCACTCAGGAAAGGAAAAAACTTAAATGGGATTGTCTATAGGTAGCAGGGAACTGTGAAAAGATTATAAAATAAATAATTCTGTCATCCATGAATCAATAAGAGTGTGGATTAAAGTCATGAAACAAAAGTTAAAAAAACCCACAGAAATCCAAGCCAATAACTATTGGAGATAAAAGTTACATTTATTGAAATAATGATGGACTAAGTGAAAAGTAAATTGAGTGAATTAAGAGAAAACTAAAATATCAGTTTTTGCCCATTGAGTATGATGTTGGTTGCAGGTCTTTCATATATGGCCCTAATTAGATTGAGGAATGCTCCCTCTATTCCCACTTTGCTGAGTGCCTTTATCATAAATGGGTGTTGAACCTTATCAAAAGCTTTTTCCGAATCTATTGATATGATCATGTGGTTTTTGTGTTTGCTTTTGTTTATGTGGTGTATTACATTTACTGATTTACAAATATTGAACCATCCTTGCATCCCTGGGATGAATCCCACTTGGTTGTGGTGTATGATCTTTTTAATGTATTGTTGGATGTGATTTGCCAATATTTTATTGAGGATTTTAGCGTCTATGTTCATCAGCAATATTGGCCTGTAGTTTTCTTTCTTTGTTTTGTCTCTATCTGGCTTTGGAATTAGGATGATGCTGGCTTCATAAAAAGAGTTGGGAAGTTTTCCTTTCTTTTGGATTTTTTGGAGTAGTCTGTGAAGAATAGGGGTTAGCTCTTCCAACAAGTGCTGGAGAGGTTGTGAGGAAAAGGGGACCTTAGTTCACTTTTGGTGGGATTGCAGACTGGTACAACCACTATGGAAAACAGTATGGAATTTTCTAAGAAAACTGAAAATAAACATGTCTTTTTACCCAGCAATTCCACTATTAGGAGTATATCCTAAGAACCCTGAGACACCAATCCAAAAGAACCTATGCACCCCGATGTTTATAGCAGCACAATTTATGATAGCCAAGAGTTGGAAGCAACCTAGATGCCCATCGGCCAATGACTGGATCAAAAAGCTATGGTACATTTACACAATGGAATTCTATGCTGCAGAAAGGAAGAAGGAGCTCCTACCCTTTGCAACATCATGGATGGAACTGAAAAGCATTATGCTGAGTGAAATAAGCCAGGTGGTGAAAGACAAATACCATATGATCTCACTGTTAACAGGAATCTAAACAACATGGACAATAACTAAGGTGGGGGTGGAAATGGGAGGGAGGTGGGGAGCACGGGGGGGGGGCAGGGCTGGGAATATAAGACAGAAAACTGTACTTGAACAAGAATTAAATAAAAAAAAACTTAAAAAAGAAAACTAAAATACCACAAAACAACATTAATGTATATGGAATGGGATTAGAAGGATTGAAATTTAGATATATAAAATTTAGTATAGTTCTAAGAAAACACTACACAAAGAAGATAAAGGGAATAATTAGGAGACACTAACGAAAAAGTAATTTCCAAAATACATGAATTCCCAAATTAAAAAGAAAAATTAAAACTGACAAATAAAAGCACTCAGATATGAGATAATAAATCTTCTGAGCATCACTAACAAAAACAATGAAAATGAGAAATCAAACTTTGTATAAGAAATACATATACATAGTTTTTGCCCTGACTGATGAGGCTTAGTTGATTGAGTGCCAGACTGTGAAGCAAAGGGTCACCAGTTCTATTCCTCGTCAGGGCACATGCCTGGGTTGTGGGCCAGGTCCCTGGAAGAGGGCACCCGAGAGGCAACCACACATTGATGTTTCTTGCTCTCTCTTTCCCCACTCCAGTCCCCTCTCTCTAAAAATAAATAAATAAAATCTTATTTTTTAACTTCTGAGAAAATGTACATTTTTATATGTTTATGTATGTGGACAGATTGATAAATATAGAGATAAATAACTTTGAGTTACTATTTTAAAATGTACATGTATATATTTATTTGTACACAGAGAGGGTTAAATAAAGGAGAACATTATTCTGAAAAAATATATATATAAATATTGTATGACTTTTGCCTTTTAGAGAAATGTCAGGGACCAAAAGTTTTGCTTTTGGAGATATTGATTTTAAACTGTTTATTAAAAATGGGAGTCCCAGGAGAAAGTTTATATCCTCTCTTCTTTTCTGCCCAAGACATTCAAACAGGGAAGTGTTCTTAAGGAAAGCTGTTATCTTAACTAGTTTGAATTAAGTTTGTAGTATGTTCACCTTAGAGCCAAGTTTGGATTAAGTACAGTAAATAGAGGGGCTTCTGGAAGGAGCCTGTTAGCCTAGAATCTCATTGCTCCTGAGTTGCCTAGCAAGAATTTGGCTGCCACCACGGGTCTGCTCTTCCTCAACAACCTGTGAATTGCCTGCTATCACTTTGGAAATTAAGATGTCTTCCTGTATCTTTTCTCTTTGGTACAAATGCCGTATATATCCAATATTACCCCACTATCTTTGGGATTTTCCTGCATGTGTGAATTCCCCATGAACATGTATTAAACTTTTATTTTTCTCCTGTTAATCTGCCTCTGTTAATTTGATTATTAGCTCAGCTAGAAGAACATAGAAGGTAGAAGGATAGGCATTATTTTTCTAGTCCACACAGTAATGTATTTGTCTGATGGTGGTACAATATGGTAGCCTGGTTCTTTTCTCTTTATTTAAGAATAAAGTTGATGAGCTAGTTGTAGGCATCCCTCTGAAAAATCACCTCTGTTGAATGACTTCTAGTGTCTTCTTTTTTCACTTTCAGTTATTTGTATTCACATCATTTTTAATTATCTGTATTTAGTCATCATTTTAGGGTCTGCTGTACAAAAATACCTGTGTACTAGTGTATTCTATTTCTTTCTATTATTTTCTTAGTTCTAAATAAAATGCACCAAATGCATGAATTTTTCACAATGACATTAAAAAATAAATAATGCTTCATAATATAAAATATCATTTAAGAAGTTATAAAGTATTCCTATTTATTCCATTCTTTTATTTGTACATGGTTTTCAAAGTTTTCCATTTTTGTTCTTTTCATTTTATGTCAGTTTGAAGTAAGGTTGACCCAAACATTACATAGTTTCTCAAATGCCTGGTACAATTTTGTATTGGTTGTGGAAAGAAATAAGACCCCTGACAAATTCACTAAAATACAGTGGTTTAGAAAAATCAACATTTCTGTGACATTTAAAAGTGCCGTTGGAAGTCCTCTGTGATCGGATGATCAAGGATCCTTGTTTCTCCCTTGCTGTTCTACCTGCCATCTGGCATTAATCTTATTTTCAAAAGAATAAACAAACAAAGGTTGCAGACAAATCAGCTTTTCAGATAACACAAAAGAAAAAGTGGGCATAAAAGATAATCAATTGACTCTTAAGCAAGTTAGTGTATATTAAATCTACCATTTCTGCTCATACAGCAAATTTAGACACACAAGTAATTAATAATTAAAATGGCAAATGAAAAAGCTATTGCCCAGCCAAGCAGTCCATGAACCCATGAGTCCAAGGAGAGAACAAAATGGGTCTTAATGGAACAATGATTACATTCCTCACAAATCTCTACAGGATTATAAAAGAAATCATAATGTTCTCAAAGTTCTGCTTCTGTAGAGACAGTTATTCCTCTCTCCTATCAGAAACATTTAGAGCATTATATGATCACATTTCCAAAGATCTCCTCTTCTGGGAAATAGATAGTAACTCCAGGTACACTTTATCATTCAATTAACATTAGAAGTAAACTGCTAATCAAAGCCTTTAAATTTATGTGTGTTTGGATATTTTTCTAACACTATTTGAATATAAAACTAACAAGGCAAATATTGTACATTGTCTCCAAAACTACAGCCTTTTTGCTAAGGAAGGAAGGAAGGAAGGGAGGGAGGGAGGGAGGAAGGACACTCTCTCCTGTTAAAGTTGCTTCTTCATTTTTTCCTTGCTTTAACCATAAATGCCATTAAATGACATTCTGGTTTTTGTGTTCAGAATGAGGAGCAGTAGCTTCCTTTTCCTGCCTCTGAGGTCCTACTAGAAAGAGAGAGGCCACAGTGAAAAGCAGCAAGGCTCCAGACTTGGGAAGAGAAAAGCAATTTGGATGTTTCAGTCCCCATCACAAAGTGACAACATTGTTGGGAGACCCCAAATGAGGCTAACAGAATAACCATCTAGGTATCGCCCAGCCAACCTAGAGAATCAAGAGAAAGAATAAGATAATCTTGTCCTAAACAACTCAGTTTTCAGGAGTTTTGTTATGCAGCAATGTGCAGCAATAGATAACCAAAAAATAAATTGGCACATTGGCATAAAAGAAAAATAAAGAACAACTCAGTGGTTTTCAAATTCAGCTTATATCCTAAAGATATTGAATTTCTGAAATCATGATGACAGCACATTACCACAGAATTTGCAGTGTATTCTTGCAGCAAATAAAGCTGCTGTAATTTGCCATTTCATTGACACAGGTGTACCATCACAAAGAAAGGAAATAATAGTCTTTCTCTACAATTCATCTAAGATAATTGGTATATTCCTGTTAGGGTCAGCTCATTACTGGAAAGATAAAGATTAAATGGAAGAATTTAGAACACCAACTTAGAGACAAGAATCACTGGCTTCTAAAGTCAGAGTAGAAGAGCAAATTTCTTAAATTGTTTTACAAAACTCTCTGTACCTGAGGTATAAGATAGCTTTTTAATAAGTTAGATATAAAAGAAAGATGATGATTAGAAACAACTTAGAAATTTTGCTACCACCCCCAAAACAGTGAGAATTACAGTGATTCTCACTGTCATTGCAAAAGTATAGCAAACAGGAAAACAAACCTGTATCCAAAATAAATGACTATTCAATAAGGGCAAATTGTTACCTATACATGCGGGAAGGTATCCAATGCAATCAACTATTAATCAGGTGGCTAGCTGTCTCCCCTTAGGAAAATTGTAGCAGAGGTTCAATGTTTAAGTGTCTCTATTACTGATAAGACAGAAACTCTTTTTTTATTTTTAAATGTACACCCTCGCTTTTTGCTACTTCCAACTGATTAACAAATCCTGTTTTACAGAGTATGTACGTTGTGCCACAATCAATTCAAGAATTGATGTTTTGTGAGTGCTCTCATCCACAGGAAAACTGTAGGTTCTGAAGTTTTGATTAGGATGTGTGTGATCTTTCTATTTATTACAAGGATTTTGAGGAGTTTTTATATGGTAGTATGTAATTTAACTTTACAGCAAAACTATTCTGTGATTTTTTTTTATGCTACTCAAGAATAGGATTGCAAGTATGGTCTAAAACCTATTACCATTAGCTCTATAAATGAGGATTTTGTCTTGAAGTATAATCATAATAAAATATGAACATACATTTGAAACTGAGGTTAGATCGAAATTTCACATTCTATCTCTGGTTTACAATCCCATGCTTATCAAAGATGGTTGTTTAGTGCAATATAAACATCATAATTCTGAATTTATAAAACAGAACTATAAAATACTATGCATGTTGGAAAACAATTCTTATTGAATATCACATATATGTATTTCAGATCCTCTGATCAAAGCCATTTATGGCCAAGTTAAGAACATGTGTGCCCTGGCTGCTGGGGCTCAGTGTATTGAGCACCAGCCTGCAAACCCAAGGTTGCTGGTTTGATTCCAGGTCAAGGCACATGCCTGGGTTTCTGGCCAGGTGCTCAGTAGGGGGCATGTGAGAGGCAACCACACACTGATGCTTCTCTCCCTCTCTTTCCCCCTCCCTTCCCCTCTCTAAAAATAAATAGATAAATAAACCTAAAAAACAAAAAAACAACCCAGAATGCAGAAAGAGACATTCCAGAGTGCAGGCATCATCTTCCTCAAAGACATTAAGGACATAAAGATAAAGAACTTCATTTCCCTCATCTCCCTTTAAAAAAAGATTTCCTTACATTGATAAGCATCATAAAGATAAGGAAACAGACAAAGCAAAATAAAGATAAGTCAAAAAAAATAAAGTTTTTCTCTCTCCCTTTCTCTTTCCAGAGCAGAGATGGGCAGATATTCAGCAGCCCTAAATAACATTGGGTTTGCTTTATTTTGGTGTTCCTCACCTGTGATGCAGCCACTGCATAGAGATAACCTCTTTTTAGTCCTCAGGAAATGCCCTGTGGGCATTGGTGGTTAGGGAATCACAAAGACTCCTTCCGACACAGCAATACCCTTTTCACATAAGTTGTAAGTGAGGATTCTATGTTAAGTCTTGTTTTAAAAATATTCATCCCACTAGAGGGTGATTTTAAAGCCTTAGTACAGTGATATTATCTTCATCTCATCCATCACACAATCCTTTTCAAGTAAATGGGGTATGGTCAAATGAAACAGATGTTGCAGAATAACTCCAGTGACAGAAATACTTGGACTTTGTATATCTGCCTCTTTGGGTTTTGTTCTAAATATGATTTCCTTTATAAATAAATAAAATATTGGGTTGGCCAAAAAAGTTCATTTGATGGCTCTAGTAGTGCTTAGTTATCTGTAAGTTTATTCGAAACAATTTTGTTAGATTGTCCTGTGACAGATGTCCTATCAGTGTGCATTTAAAAAAAACTTACCCAAATTGGTGAATTTTGTATAGCTATTTTAATATTAAAGATGAAAGAAAATAGGGGACATTTTTGGCATATGATGCTTTATTATTTTAAGAAAGGTAAAAACACAACTGAAACACACACACATCAAGATTTGTGTGGTGACTGATCAAACATGTCAAAAACGGTTTGTGAAGTTTCATGCTGGAGATTTCTCACTGGGTGATGCTCCACAGTTGGGTAGACCAGATGAAGCTGATAGCAATCAAATCAAGACATCGATTGAAAACAATCAATGTTTTTCCATGTGGGAGAGAGCCAACATACTGAAAATATCCAAAGCAATACAGTTATTGGTGAACATTTAAAAAATGTGACTTTTATTTTTTTAAATATTTTATTTATTTATTTTCAGAGAGAGGGGAAGGGAAAGAGAGAGGGAGAGAAACATCAATGTATGGTTGCCTCTCATGTGTCCCGTGCTGGAAACTGGCCTGCAACCCAGGCATGTGCCCTGACTGGGAATCGAACTGCGATCCTTTGCTTCGCAGGCCTGCACTCAATCCACTGAGCTACGCCAGCCAGGGCTTTTATTTTACATTAAAAACTAAGCTGACTTTTTGGCCAACCCAATAATTTTTTGTTGAAGAGCATCCCCTCGCAACCTTTTGAGATTCATACAGGCTAAAATTCTGCAGAACCTGCAATTATCCTTTAGCATTTGTCCTTAGTAAAAAAGCAGGCATTTTTCTCATTTCCCCTTGTCTATTTTTTTCCAGCTTTAAATAAAAAGTGTTGAACATATGATAAAATCCACACATTTGAAAAACACATTTTGAGGTCTTCAGTAATTGTATACAGTTGTATAGTGAAAACCAAAATCAAATTATAGAACATTTTCATCTCCGTAGAATGTACTTCAGTGGTCCTGTATAGTCAACCTATTCCATTGTATCTTGGCCCAGAAAAATCACAGGTCTGCTTACTAACACTATGATTTTAATTTTTCTAATTTTATTTGATATTTTTCGCTTAGCAAAGTAATTGGAAATTCATCCATAATGTTGTTTGTGTTAATATTTTATTTCTTCGCTTACTTTGTTGTATTTTATCATATGCTGATATGAAAAATATGCTTACTCATTCACTAGTTGGTGGACATTTAGGTTGCTTCCTAATTTTAAGTGTTGCGAACAATATTTCTAATGCAGTATTCTTTGAACACATGTTTGCTTTCTCTATGGTAAAATATCTAGCAGTGGGATTGCTAAGTAATACATTAAGAGAGTGTTTAACTTTGAAATATGTTGTCATGGTTTTCCAAAGTACCTGTTCCTAATTTTATAGATATTAAAACTTATTTAAATTTAAAAAGAATTCTTATGTTTAGGTTACTTGAGATTTATAGAAAAATTGGAAAGATAATGAAGATAGTTCTATGTTAAATAATTTTTAGAACTTTATCTTATTTTCTCTTTATCAGTTTAGATGAGTTTCTTTGCATTTATGTCTATGAAGCATGTGTGTCTTTTCTGGGATCACACTTTAGACCCTTAAGTTGTACAATCTATGTAGTCTCTATTGTACTGATACCGAATTCAGGCTCAGCTACTTGCAGCTTCAAAAGCTAACACTTAAAGCCAACACTTGAGAGACAGGTGCTGATGTAAGGGAAGATGAGTTATTCAGGTGCCTAGTAGCCCAAGAAGATGGCGGACTCCTGTTCTAAAGACCAACTTAACACCTCAATGCAGGCAGGGGTTTTTATTAGGAGGGAGAAGAAAAGAAGCAGAACAAAGAAGTCAGGGGTGGGGAAACGAAAGTTCTCTGTGTGGAAGTCAGCTTAGTATATTCCAATAATTACCTCAAAAGTGATCATGAGGAGATCTGGTTTATATGGCTGAAAGTCAGAAAGTCTGGAGCTGAAATCTCCAGTTGCTAAACTGAGCTTCTTTGCAGTCAGTCCTTGGAACTTTTACACAAACATGCTATCTATCTATTAGTTAATAGATAGATATTAATTATTAGTTAAGAATTCATCTTTTACAAACACAATTTTAAGAGAAACAACATAAAAAGAATGGAGGCGTGTGCTACAGTACCATTTTATATAAAATGTGGAAATTTTGCAATTAGGTAAGTTATAATCACTCTAATTCTGTATAATATAGGTGAAAAATATTTTTCTGTGCATAAGTATACATATTTCTATATAACTGTGTGTAATAATATGTATAATACAATATTATAAATTTTACCTTTAATAGTATATGCAGTATAGAGATCACAGGACAGTTTTTAAAATAGTACAGTGTTGAATTCTTTTTTTGGCATGAATTTACAGTAACCATTTAACATGCACCAGTTTCTTTCTGTAGTTATAAAGTTCTGTCTAGAATCACCTTCAATGAGACTACCTGATACCCTTTTAAAAACATTTCTTGTAGTGGAAATGAAAAATTTCTAGTGAAAAACTCCTTGATTATTTTTAATCTTAAAATGTCTTAATTTTTGAAAAATATTTTTACACAGTGTTGAATTCAGGATTGATTTTCTTTAAAAATGTTTTATTATATTTTGGCCTTTTAAATTTCTGGTGAGAAGTTAGCCATTGACCAAATTGGTGTCCCACTCTGTGCAATGTCTCATTTTTGTCTTTCAAGCTTTGTTCTTAGGCTTTCAGTGCTGATATGAGTGTTGCTTCTTTGTTTCATTTTTTAAATAATAAGATTTTATTCATTTATCTTTAGAGGGGAAGGGAAGGAGAGAAGGAGAGAAGTATCAATGTATGGATGCCTCTTGTGAGTCCCCCGCTGGGAACTGGCCTGCAACCCAGGCATGTGTCCTTGTTACAGAACAGATATCCAAGGGCGGCCAATATTTGGCCCATCCAGGGACTCCCAAAACTGTTACAGAACAGGTACACCGGAGCCCAGACTCCAGAGGATGGTATACTAATACTGTCCAGACCACCTACTGGGCTCAATCTTCTGTTGCCAATTGGAAACACATCTCTCAATGCCAGAGATTGATGAAAAGGAAAGGAAATGTTTATTTAATGCTTTACAGACCTAACATAGTAACCTAACATCTTCATTAAAATATCAAAGTCCTTTAGGATATCCACCTATGCACATAGTGCTCCCTTCTCCCCCTGCTCTAATTCAGGGTACCATAACTCAGGAAAAGAGCACACGTCCATTTTTCCAGGCCACTGATACCTTCAGATACCTTCAGCTCTGAAGGTATCACACACCAAGGAAGCACACACCAAGGCACATCATAATTACATTACCCAAGGTTAAAGATAAGGAGAGGAAACTTAACAGCAGCAAGAGAAAAGGAGACAAGTTATCTGCAAAGGAATGCCCATAAAACTATCATTTGATTTCTAAAAAAAAACCTTGCTGGCAAGAAAGGGTTGAAAAAAAGTATTCAAAATCATGAAAGGCAAGGATTTACATCCAAGGTTACTCTATCCAGCCAAGTTAGCATTTATAGTGAAAGGGCAGATAAAGTGCTTCCCAGATAAGATCGAGTTAAAGAAGTTCTCCATCAGCAAGCCCTTATTATATAAAATGTTAAAGAGACTTATCTAAGAAAAAGAAGATGATTAAAAATATGAACAGTAGAATTACAGCAAAATCACAGCTATCAACAATTGATCCAGGCAGGATCTCTAATTAATCCAAAGTCATTTGGCACCTTCTCACAGTCCACTGGCAAGAGTTCTTTGTACCCATTTTTCCAGGTAAAGTCTCTCCTGCTTCCCAGGCCATGCAGCCAAAGGGAGCACCCCAAAGCTGCATGGCACTCTTCCACCAAAGCTGCAGCGGTCTGCAATACACCAAAAGCATGTGGCTTTCTTCTTCACCTGGCTGCAGGGGTCCCCACTCTGGCAAAGCCACGTGGTTCTCCTTTACCTGGTCAAGAGGGGCTCCTCACTCTGCTAAAACTATGTGGCTTTTCCCTCAATGACTGCCGTGTCTGCATTTAAATCCCCATGCCAGTCTTCCTCTGTACCCCTATTTCTGACTCCTCCCCCAATCAGTTACACCTGCCAGTATTTCCACACCATTGCAAGTTTACTGGGCTGCCATCATGAGTCTGGGCAGGTATGGCCCCATGTCCTGGAGCTAATCTTCTCCAAGCTTCCATGCAGGCACTACAACTTGGGAGACCTGCCCCCCAGTTACATCTTGGGGGGAAGTGACTTCATCCTCCTGGCTCCAAGCCTGGCCACAGCCATTTAACATATCCAAGTGACCCACCAAAAGCTATAGATATGTGAAATGACCATGCCATGGATTAACTGCAAGGCTGTGGCTGAACAAAACAGCCCTGCATGTTCCTGGTCTATGTGTTCTTTCCCCCAACTCACACCTGAAGGGGAAGGGGTGAGGACATCTTATATGTCTCTCCAATAATTCCTATATACCATGAGTTCTGGACACCATTCCAAATCCCTTTTGGGGGCCCCCTCTTGGCTGCACCTTGTATCACCCTGACTGGGAATCGAACTGGGATCCCTTAGTTTTCAGGCCTGCATGCAATCCACTGAGCTACACCAGCCAGGGTTGTTTTTTTTAAGTTTTTATCATTTGAATATCTCATAGTTGTCAATTTTTGACTTTTATCAAATTTGTATTACTTTATGGCAATCATTTGTTCAAATAGTTTTTTTAGTTCTTCTTTTTCATTTCTCTTTCTTTCTTTCATCTTCTTCTTTCTTTTTTCTCCTTCTCATTTTCTTTCTCCTCTAAATGGACAGTTGTTGCACCGTTAACTATTATCTAACACTTTCTGAGGTTATGTTCACTTGCATTTCATTTTTGTCTGCATATTACTCTATAAAATTTTCACTGGTCAAACCAATTATTAATTTTATTTCATGTAAGTTTTAGTGTTACAATTATTCATTTGACTCTTTCAAGAATTACTTCTATTCTTCTACTGGATTTTTTTTCCATTCAGAGTGTATTATTTCACTTTTAAATTAGTTTTAGTAGCTGTTTTAAAATCTTTTTCTAGACCTACCTGGTGTGGCTCAGTGAATTAAGTACTGGCCTGTGAATCAAAGGGTCTGCGGTTGGATTTCTAGTCAGGGCACATGCCTGGGTTGCAGGTTAGGTCCCCAGTAGGGAGTGTGTGAGAAGCAACCACATATTGATGTTTCTCTTCCTTTCTTTCTCCCTCCCTTCCCCTCTGCCTAAAAATAAATAAAACAATCTTTAATAAAATTACATAAAACCCTCTTCTAATAACCCTAACATCTGGATTAACACAAGGTCAATCTTAGTTGATATAAACCTCACTGTTGTTTCATTTTCCATAGTTTCAGTTACTCACTATCAACCAAGGGATGACAACTATTAAGTAGAAAATTCCAGAAATATACAATTTTTGTTTTAAATTCTGTAATGTTCTGAATTGCATGATGAAATCTTACATTATCCTGCTCCAATATTCAAAGCATGAATCATCTCCTTCTCCAGTGTCTCCAGGCTACATAGGCTCTACTCCTGTTAGTCACTTAGTCATCATCTTGAGGTATCAGAGTATTTGAGTTTAAGTCACCCTTATTTTAATGAAGAATACACTCAGAGCACAAGGCTGGTGATGCTGGAAATTCAGATATGCCAAAGAAAATAGGTAAAGTGCTTCGTCTAAGTGAGAAGGTGAGTATCATACAGTAAGATATTTTGAGAAAGAGGTTACATTCATGTAACTTCTGTTGCAGTATATTTTATGATTTTCCTATTTTATTAGCTATTGTTATTAATCTCTTATGTGCCCAATTTATAAATTAAATGTGTATGTATATAAATGTACAGTTTTTTATTTCTTATTTCTTCATTCTGTTCTAGTTGAATGTTTGTTTCTTTCTTCTGCTCCAAATCATTGATTTGAGACCCGGTTTCCTTCCCTTCACTCGGTTCCCTGTATGTTTTTCTTTATTTCATTCTGTAAAGCCTTCACTTTCTCCTATATTTTGCAACTATACTCAACCATTTCTGTGAACATCCTGATTACCAGTGATTTGAACTCTGTATCTGATAAGTCGCCTATCTCTTCATCACTTAGCTTTTTTTGGAGTTTTGATCTGTTCATTCATTTGGGCCATATTTCTTTGTCTCACCACACCTGTTACTTTGTAAGCAGCAAAGCCTTAGGTATTTGCCAGGGCAGGGTAACCCACTTCACTGCATTGTGACACTGTAGGTGAGGGAAGGATCTGGGAGGGGTCAAAGATAGAACAATGCCAATTGCTTGGCTCTCAACTGTGTTTCACTCACTTCCCCTCCTATCCACAAGCAAATCGGGCCTTTCTGGTGATAATTACCAAGTAGATGGGTTTGTGTACATTCTAGGACCTTCTGGATCTACCTAACAAACTCTTCTGTGAGGCTGGGAGTTTTATCCCCCACTGAAAGTGCACAGATTTTTACAGCCAGAGGTTTTGAGGTTTTCTTTTCCTACACTGGAACACTAGGTTGCATGGTCTGTCTCACTCCTCAGTTGCTTCTCCCTGTTTATCTGCACACAAATGTGGGACCACTTGGTCCTCCAGCTGCTGCCTTGCCATGCCATCCTCTCAGCCCCAACTGCCTATCTCCGCCACTTAGGAACTTCAGGGACAACTTTAAATGCTCCACATCCGAATCCTAGGGTTCCAGAAGGAGAAGAGAAAGAGCAAGAAATTGAAAACTTATTTGAAAACATAATAAAAAAGAACTTCCTTCATATGGCAAATAAAATAGACTTCTAGGAAATCCAGGAAGCTCAGAGAGTCCCAAAGAAGTTGGACCCAAGGAAGCACACACCAAGGCACATCATAATTACATTGCCCAAGATTAACGATAAGGAGAGGAAACTTAACAGCAGCAAGAGAAAAGGAGACAAGTTATCTGCAAAGGAATGCCCATAAAACTATCATTTGATTTCTAAAAAAAAACCTTGCTGGCAAGAAAGGGTTG
Organism: Sturnira hondurensis; assembly: GCF_014824575.4. Lineage (NCBI taxonomy): Eukaryota > Metazoa > Chordata > Mammalia > Chiroptera > Phyllostomidae > Sturnira > Sturnira hondurensis. Next base: position 18,716,412 of record NW_028073511.1, on the reverse strand, counting down.
AAAAAAAGTATTCAAAATCATGAAAGGCAAGGATTTACATCCAAGGTTACTCTATCCAGCCAAGTTAGCATTTATAGTGAAAGGGCAGATAAAGTGCTTCCCAGATAAGATCGAGTTAAAGAAGTTCTCCATCAGCAAGCCCTTATTATATAAAATGTTAAGGAGACTTATCTAAGAAAAAGAAGATGATTAAAAATACGAACAGTAGAATTACAGCAAAATCACAGCTATCAACAATTGAACCTAAAACAAAGCAAAACAATCTAAGCAAACAACTAGAACAGGAGCAGAATCATAGAAGTGGAGATCACCTGGAGGGTTATCAGCAGGGAGGGGGAGGTGGGTGAATGGAGGAAAAGGTACAGGGGAGAAGAAGAGTAAATGGTAGGTACAAAATAGACAGGGCAGGTTTGCATAGGAAATGGGGAAGCCAAAGAACTTATATGTGTGACTCATGGACACAAAGTAAGGGGGGTAATGCTGGTGGGACTGGGTTTCAGGGTAGAGAGAAATAAAGGGGAAAAATGGACAACTCTAATAGCATAATCAATAAAATATACTTCAAAAATTATATAACCTTTCATTAGTGTGTAGCCTATGCTACAGTGAAGCAATAATATTGATTACGCTAGGCTACCATAAAGCAATCATTTTGCTGCTGATTCATTATCAACACATGAAGTCATTACACCTGTAAATATTAGTTGTTATATTAAAAATATAAATGTATAAGAAACAAGATAGTACATGAGGTCTGTCCAGGAGGTATCTAGGCATGTATTATGAAAAATAGAGACATTTATTAAGAAGGTACAAGATATAAGAAACACTGTACATAGGACAATGACACCTCAGTCCCTTCAAAGTAGATACCTTGAGACTTCAGACAGTTCTCCCAATTGTCAACTACTTCCCTGGTGTATTTTTCTGAATCTCATAGATGGTATAAAATTTCCTCCCTTTAAAAACTGAATTTAGTTTTGGGGAAAACCAAAAGTTGCAGGGTACCAAATCTGGGCTGTAGTGGGGTGGAGTCACTTGGGGGATTTGATGTTTCATCATAAAACTCTGCATGAGATGTGATACACAAGCGGGCACATGGTCATGACAAAGCTGCCAATCACCAGTTGCCCATAGCTGTGGCCTTCTGAATTACCTGGATAGTTCCCATGGAGGAATATTGAAGCTTAATGCAAAATTTGATGCAGATTTAATGCTCTACTTGCTCAACCATTTTGAATGCAACAGCTGCATGGTACACATGCTCACTCACTGGGGTCTACTTCCACCACTGTCGAGTACAGTGAAGTCGTCATTGTTCGCACATGCACATCCCACTCCACTCTCCTTGCCTGCACAGTTACATCAATGCCATGCAAAGCATTTTTGTTGTATTAACGATCGGACTTTTTGGGGACAGACCTCATATATAGAGTATGGCAGTATTTTTATTTCAGCTATCCGCTGGGTGTTTTAGAATGTATCCCCCATGAATAAGGGAGGGCTAATGAATTCTTTTTAGTGAAGAATGTTTTGTTTTCTTCATGGTTTGCATTAGGGCATTTTGGATTGTATTCTAGACATAAATTATAAGTCGTGAAGATTCTGGATTCTGTTGTTTTTGTCAAATAAATATTGTTTGTTTTAGTAGACAGCAATCTCGGTTGTGGTTCAACTGTAAACACTATCTCTTGGCTAACATCCTTGGTCTGTCAGAACTCTGATTTTGTGTGAGTCGCTTTGGGTCTTTCCATACATAAATATTTCAGAGATTAATCAGGGTTGTCCATAATTAGAATTTGATGTTTCCTGTTTGTCTTTTTTCCTTCCAGTATTTTACCAGTCTGTTTGTCAGACAGAATTTCCCTGGCTTCAACATTCTGGATCTCCTCGCCAGGAAGTCTGTGTTCATTTCTACCAGGCACCCTGTCACTAATAAACCTGGGCACAAAAATAGAAACTCAGTTCATACAATTCCCCTGCTGTAAGCCCAAATTCTTTATGAGAATCTATCTGCTTCTCTCATACTAGTGCTTTCCAGGAGTTGCTTTTTTGTTACATATGCATATATTACATTTTTTTTCTTTTGTAGAATAGTCAGTCAGGTAGGAACTGAATTAATTATTACAGAAGCAGAAGTCCCTATTTCTTATAGCGTATTTAGATCCTCTCTGTTTCTTTTCTAGTTTACCCAAATCCACTTTAAATATGCTCACTAAAATTAGACATAACAGCCTTTTATGGATCTAATTATTTTCAAAATAGAGCAGACTTTTACATATTTATTGACAAATTAACTTTTCTACATCATTATGAGTAAGCCCATAGCTTGTGTTTAAAACTAAGTAAATTGACTAGTATATATTGATTATTTATACTAGTTTTACAAAAGAGATCAATTAAACTAAGAATTAAGTTTACATTCTTTTAATACATATTCCCTTCAAATTATTGTTTAACTTATAAGAAGTATCTAAGATGACATCTTAATTTCAACTTTCTAGACTAGTGCAAATGAAAACAGCTGTTGATAAATTACATGAACTTTATATTACTCTGGATGGGACAAACAATATGGGTTCCTTATGAAAAGGAATGGAAGATTTCACTTGCAATTGACTGTTCCAAATTGTTCTATTTTACTGTTTCAGAAATATCCAATATTTGTGACTAGGGTGGAATAAATTTACTTTCTGTTTGCAGAAATTATATTCAAATGAATTCTTCTGGTGCTATTGAGCCTATTTAATCAGTTTCATAGCTAGTGTATTTTATACTGACAAGAACTATAAAGTGTGATAATCCAAAATATGGTGAAAATGAATGTCAGTAAAAAATCAATAAAAATAAGACATATCATTTTCACACTCACCAATGCATATCCTTTCTATGGTTAGTATAACAGGGAGTGCAAAAATATAACTAGAATATATATAACTTAAGCTGTAGCTTAGTGATTTAACTATTTATTTTTAATATTATTTAAGGTGCTGTTGATTAATTTCAACTACCAAAATTATAATTATGGGTAATGTGAGAATAATGTTTTGATCATTTTTTACTCAATGATCAAGTGTAAATGAAAAGTAAATCAATATCTTGTCATTTAAACATACATTAATTTGCTGTGCCTGGTATGGCTTGGTGGTTGAGTTCCAGCCTGAGAATCAAAGGGGTATCTGTTCCATTCCCAGTCTAGGGTACATGACTGGGTTGTGGGCCAGCTCCCCATTAGAGGGCGTGCAAGAGGCAACTACGTATGGATGTTTTTCTCCCTCTCTTTCTCTCCCTTCTCCTCTCTAAAAAATTGAATAAATAAAATATTTTTAAAGTATACATTAATTTTAATATATATGTCTATATATCTAGATATCTATATATGTAGCTTTAAATTATGTTAGGGTATATATAATAATACAGAATAGAGTAATACAGTTGAAGTTACTGCTATATCCACATTTTCTTTGTATCAATAAAATTGTGAATTCAGTACTCTCTAAACAGATGAAGAGGTCTTTTTAGTATATCTTTTTGACAAATTTATGCAAATAAAAAAACCTTCTTACTTTAATCATATTAGGAACAATTAAGCCTGCATTAATCATCCATATCCTTGCCTGTGAATGACAATGTACTGCCAAATAGCGAGTCTTCTTAGTGAATACAAGTTAGTCGGTAATATCTCTTGTGGTTTTGTTGATAAATCTAAAAACCCAACCTCATCTATTTCTGTGGCACACATTACCAGATGCATGAGCCAAATAGATTATCTTTCAGACTTAAAGGCAAATAATGATGTAATTATCAGTTCAGTGGAAAAGAAAGTAGAACTTGACATTGATGAAGAGAAATATATACTTTATGCAAACACAACTGATCTCCCTTTTTTTCTGTTTATTCATTTGCATCATCTGGCTATATATGCATCATAAGTGCTTTATCAATCACAAAACAACAACTAATTATAAATTCTGATATCTTAATAGATCATATTTTTAATTTAGCTATGCAAAAATAAATACTTTATCCTCAATTCAGTTTCAGATTGTAACTAGTATGATATTTTTTCATAAAAGAATATCTTTATAATTTAAAGTATATTTAATGTTGATGTTAATCATAAGAATTAACACGATAAATACAAATGTAAATTTGTTTAGAAAAAATTGTCACTGAATACTGATACTTGTTTTAATCCTTGTGAAATATCACTTGGAAATTTCTATGGTGTTGAACAATAAAATAAAAGAGTAAACATTATTCAATTTGTTGAAGTATTCAAAATGAAAGATAATTCAAGGGAAATAAAAATTGAAAAATTATATTATGTGGGCCAAATATTATATTTCCATTTTCAGCAGAACTCTGTGAGAAGCATATTATCACTTCTGTTTTTAAATGGGATAACAAGCTCAGCTGCATGAAACAACAGAAAGAAGATAATAAAACTGATAATTAGTAGAACTTAAGGATTGAAGTGGGGTTGTGTGATGGTGCAAAGAAATCTATTTTTCTTTTAAAAATATTTTGAGCTTCAAGAAGTTTGAAGTGATCCTCGATTTGTCTTTTTCTTTAAATGGCTGAGTATCAGCCAAAAAAGTAGAGATTTCTGATTATTTTTTCTCTGTTTCTTATGATGATTATTTTTATTTGATATTTTTACTTTTGCTTTCTGTTAAAGACATTTTAAAGAGTGGTAAGGATGAGGACACAAATATTACACTTCATGAGCTATGATATTGAAGTGTTAATTACATTTATTTCCATTTTGAAATACATTTTAATATTTCAGTTTTAAAATGTGATATGAATACTTAATGTGAGATCTATTCTCTTAAAATAATTTTAAATATACAGGTATTGTTAACTATAGGCACAGTGCTGTTCAACAAATCCATAAAATGTGTCTTGCTTGAATGAAACTATGCTTTTTGGTCAGCAATTCTCCATTTCTTCCTTTGTTTCATCCCTGGTGACAACTGAGCCACCAAGTGAAATAATGAAATATTTGTTATTCACTGCCTAGATTTTTATATTACTCAGCTCAGTGTCCTCAAGTTTTATTCATTTTGTTGCATATTGTTGAATTCCTTTTTTTAAGGCTAAATAATACTCTGTTGTATATACATGAGTTCTGTCTGGAAAAAAAGTCCAGTCATTGTAATATAAAGAGAATGGTTGTGCGACATTGATGTAACCTGGCAGCCAAAGAAAGTGGAGTGGAATGTGCACATGTGAACAGTGACAACTTCACTCTACTAGTCAGTGGAGTTCGTAGACACTGTTGAGTGAGCATGTGTTCTGTGTGATCACTGCATTCAAAATGACCGAGAGAGAAGAGCAACAAATTTGCATCAAATTTCATGCTAAGCTTGAACTTTTTCCAGCACAGAAATGACTTGGATGATTTGGAAGGCTTTTGGGGACAATGCAATCAGTGCAGCACACATAAAAGTGTGGCACAAATGCTTCAAAGATGGTCAAGAATCTATTGAAACTGATTCACATTCTGGAAGGCCTGCAACAAAGAGAACAACTGAGAATGTTGAACATGTATGCCTGTCATCAACAAAGATTGGTGACTGACAGTGCGAGAACTAGAAGTTGGTCTGGGGATTCCAAAAGCCATTGTATTTGAGATTTTGACACAGGATCTTGACATGAAATATGTTTTAGCAAAATTTGTCCCATGGCTTCTGCTACCAGAGCAGAAGGAACATTGTGCTGCATTTGCTAATGACTTGATTCAGACCACTATCAAGGAATCAAATTTCCTCAAGAAGGTCATAACTGGAGATTAATTGTGGCTCGACAACTATGCTCATGATCTGGAAATGAAGGCCAAGTCATCCCAATGGAAGTCACCTGGTTTCCCATGCCTGAAAAATGTGCACCAAAGTGGCAGCAAGATCAAGAACACGTTAACTGTGTTTTTTGATCTGGAAGGTGTTGTCTGTCATGAGTATGTCCCTTCAGGACAAACAATTAGTAAGGAGTATTATCTCAGTGTGCTTCATCTATTGACAGACGCATTACAACAAAAATGGCCACAGCTGTGGGCAACTGGTGATTGGCAGCTTTATCCCAACAACATATCACATCTCGTGTGGAATTTTTTGGTAAAACATCAAGTCACCCAGGTGACTCAGCCTCCATACAGCTCAGAATTGGTGCCCTGTGACTTCTGGCTTTTCCCAAAACTAAAATCACCTTTCAAGGGGAAGACAATTCAGACCATAGATGAGATTCCGGTAAATATAACAGTGCAGGTGATGGCAATTCTAGCAAAAGAATTTGCAGGGTGATTTGAAGAGTGGAAGAGACACTGGGAGAATTGTGTGAGGTCCCAAGCTGCCTACTCTGAAGGGTACTGAGACATCATTGTTCTCTGTACAATGTTTCTTGTAGACTCTTCAATAAATGTCTCTTTTTTCATATTACATGGCTGATTAATTTCTGGACTGACCTCATATACTGCATTTTCTTTATCCATTCATTTGTTGATGGATAGGCTATTTTCACATCTTGACTAGTGGTGCAATAACATGGGAGTCTAATATCTCTTCTTCAAGATTCTGATTTTAGTTCTTTTGATAATATACTGAAGTGAGATTGTTATATATGTTGGTTACACTTTTAATTTTGGGGGTACCTCCATACTCTTTTTCATAGCAACTGTACCATTTTACATTCCCAGCAACTGTGTACAAGGGTTCCAAATTTCTCCACATCCTTGTCAACACTTGTCTTTTGCTTTTTTGATAATCATCCTAATAGGTATGATGCAATATTTCATTTCCATTTTGATTTGTATTTCCCTAATGATCACTTACATTGACTATCTTTCCATATATCAATTGGCCATCTATATCTCTTTTTTAGAGAAGGCTTATTCAAGTCTTAGATAATTTTTTTTTAAATTTGTGATTATTTTTTATTGTTTGGTTAGTTGTTTTGTTATTGAGTTGTAGGTGTAACATATATTTTAGAAAACAGTCCTTTATCAGATGTATAGTTTGCAAATATTTTCTTCCATTCTTTTTCACTGTGTTGGTTGTTTCTTTCACTCCGCAAGATCTTTATAGCTTGGTAGTCCTACTTGTCTATTTTTGCTCTTGTTATCTGTTCTGTTGGTGTATTATCCATAAAGTCATTGCTAAGACCAATGTGATAAACCTTTTCCTCTATATTTCCTTCCAGAAGTACAGATTCAGATGTTACATTTAAGGTTTTAATCTGTTTGAGTTCATTTTTGTGTGTGGTGTATGGTCAAGGTCTATTTCATTATTTTGCTTATGGATATTCAGTTTCCCAATACCATCTGTGGAAGAGACTGTTCTTTCCCACTGTTCTTTCTTGGCATGCTTGTCAAAGATTGACTGACATATGTATATGTTGGTTTATTTCTAGAATGTCTGTTCTATTTTATTGGTCTATATGTCCATATTTATGGTAGTACAATACTGTTTTAGTTGCTGTAGCTTAGTAATATATTTTCAGATGACATAATTCTTTATAAGGAAAACCCTAAAGACTCAACCAAAAACTTATTAGAAGCAATAAACAAGTACAATTAAGTTGCAAGATACAAAATCATTGTAAAAAATCCTTTGCATTCCTATATAGAAACAGTTAAATTTCAGGAAAAAAATAGTTTGCAATTGAAACAGCAAAAATTAGTTTGGCATGAACTTAACAAAGATGTGAAGGAACCATACACCAAAAACTGCAAGACTTTATTTAAAAAATTGAAGAAGACACAAAGAAATGGAAAGATATTTCATATTCATAAATTGGAAGAGTCAACATAGTTAAAATACCCATAGTACCTATAGCAATATACTGAATTAAGACAATCTACATTAAAATCTCAACGACATTAAAAAATAAACCAAAACAATCAAATCTTTAAGGCAACCACAAAGGACCCCGAATAGACAAAGCAATTTTGAGAAAGGATAACAAAGCCAGAGATGCTATGCTCATTGGCTTCAAAATATACTGTGAAATGACAATAATCAAAACAGCATGGTATTGGCAGGAAAATGGATACACCAAAAAGTATTTGGTATTTTTAATGTGCTGTTGAATGCAACTTTCCAATATTTTCTTGAAGATTTTTGCATCTATATTCAACAGGGATATTGGCTTACAATTTTTTGTGGTGTTTTTTTCTGGCTTTGGTATCAGGGTAATACTGACCTCATAAAATAAATTGGGAATTATTTTCTCCATTTCCATTGTTTGTAGTAATTTAAGAAGAATTGGTGTTATTTCTTCTTTAAATATTTGGTAGAATTCACCAGTGAATCCATCTGTTCTTGGACTTTTATTAACACTAATGGGAAAATGTTTAATTACAGATTTTGTGTATGTAGTAATTATAGGTCTGTTTGGATTTTGTTTTTCTTCATTATTCAGTCTTATTACATTGTATGTCTCTAAGAGTTATCCATTTTGGGGGGTATCCAATTTGTTGGCATATACTATTCATTGTAGTCAATTATCTTTTATTTTGTTTTATGTCATGACTCTTCCCCCTTTTTATTTTTAGTAAGTCTAGCTACAGTTTTTTCAATTTTATTTATCTTTAAAAAAAACAGCTCTTAGTTTCATTGATCTTTTCTGTTTTTTTTTTTTTTTTTTTTTACTTCCCTCTACCTCATTTATTTCTGTTGTGCTCCTTGTTGTTTTCTTCCTCACACTAACTTGGGATTTCAGTGATTCTTTTTTCAGTTCCTTATTGTGTAATTCTAGGTTATTTATTTTGTAGTCTTATTTTTAAATGTAGGATTTACCACTATTAACATCCTTATTAAAATTGCATTTGCTGTTTCTCATAACTTCTGGCATGCTTCATTTTCATTTTTGTTTCTCTCAAAATACTTCCCTCTTAATTTCTTCATGGTTTAATTGGTTGTTCAATTTTTACATACTTGTGAAAATTTAAAAGAATGATTAGTAGGTAAATCTCATGTTAAGTATTTTTACCATAAAAATTAAAAATGAAATTTTAAACATCTACAGTTTTAACTTAAAAAAATATGAAATAATAAAATTAAAATTTCTACTATCTCACACTTCCTCTTTGCATGTAGTAACAATACATTTTATGTCATGATCTCTGTCTACATGCATTTTTATAATAATGGAATAACACTCTATTACTTGTTTTTCTCATGCAACTCATATTTACTCTTTTTATTTTTTTCATTCCTGTTTGCTAAGTTAATCTGACATGCTTTTCTTTGTTTTCTTTTCCTTTTTTGGTATATGGAAAAAAAGATTTTTTTATGTTGAGATGGTTTTATTTTATAAATAAAATTCATCATTTTTAAAGTAGATTTTAATTTCAGGATTTTAGATACAATATTGTTCAACTAAATTAGGTTTTATTAACTGTTATCATTAGTAAGATTAAATACTTTTCTTAATATTTGTTTTCTTCTTAAGTACAATGGCACTAACAGCCCTTACATGGATATTGTACCTAAACTGCTTAGGTTATTCAGGAAATCTCAATTTAGCTATTTATCATTTACCCAATCATGTATTCTATTCAGCAGCCTTCAATTACGTCTTGAAAGATTTGTGTGTTATATTTTATCTTGGTGAAATTCTGTATGGAATGTGAAAATTTTATCTTTCTTAATTGTTTTTACTTACAAGTTAATACTGATACCATATTTTTTCCCATTATTAATTGATATAATTTAACAAATATATCAGGTAAGCAGAATTAAATTATACCTGTTAAACAAATATAATATATCCTGTACCCTATTCACTGGTGCATTATTTAACCTTTTATAAATTATTCATCTTTTTGCCATGTCAATCAATTGATAAATTGAACTAGAGATATAATAACATTCAAAAATATCATTTACAAGTAGAGTTGTTACCATAGCATTATAAATGTCCTTATTTGTATCAGTCAATATACAGATAAGTAATTTTTTTAACTTTTCAGATTTTTAGATATTAGAGTAAAAGTATTTATACCACCAAAATCTTAATATTTTGTTACTGTTATTAATATTTTGTTACTGTTATAATCTTAATATTTTGTTACTGTTATTTTCACTCTGCTGTAATCAAATACTTTGGCATGGCACAAATATAGCCTTAGTTATGTTGAGATGAAACTTTACATGGTTAAAAACAGAAGGAGAATACATTAAAAACAAATAGGAGGAACAAGTAGTTTGCTAACATAATCTACATTTTTCATTTCACATCTCATATGACATAAGCTAATTAAATGCCTATTATTGATTTTTAGAATGCATAAATTGCTAAAATTCAATTAAAATTGACATTAGAATTTACAAAGAATCCCATCTAGATCTAACTATCCATGATTCATTTGACAAAAATATTTTTCTCATGTAATTAAGCAATTTACAATTCCCCTAACTTTAGTCATGAACTGAATAATTTTTTCATAAAATTTTAATTTAGGTGCATATAATTTTAGTTATAAATGCAATGGTGAGATTTGCTAGTTATTTGAGAGATTAAAGGGAAGGTTACAATCTGCCAGAAGTGCCTCTTCTCTCATCGTCTCCTACTCCCTTTCTTGTTTCATAATACTCCTGTAATGCCTTGGTTTGAGTTACTCCTGTAACTCAAACCACTCCCAAAGGGAAGGTTCTCTGCACGTAAATCCAGCCTTCAAGGTTTGTATTCCAGATTTCCACTTTAAAATTGATCCTATTTGGAGTTAAAATAAGGGAAAAGGACATGCTTTCCCCAACCTATCAGAAATTATGTATTTATTATAAAATACATATTTGAGTGTGAATGTGTTTATGTTTATGAGTGTATATATGTATAAAATTATATATATATACACACACACACATACATGCACACATATTATGTTATTTGTCTGAATATTTACTTGTTTAAGTTATCTCATATATTTGGTCACACAGAGTTTATGCCCAGTGGAGGTAAAAAATGAGCATAGAACAAAATGTAGGTTTACGTGATTTCTCAGTGGTTTGAGAGGAGCTTTTTTGTAAATCACCATTTGAGTATTTTTCTTTTTGAACGTGATAAAATGCTGTGATGACAGAATATTGTCTTTTTTTCCCAACTATGATAGCAGTCAGTATACTACTGACTGGTTTCTGGCTGTTTGTGCTGCCTGCAAACTAGAATGTTGTTGTTCATCTTCTTCTTTTTACATTTTCAAAAGGGGTTTTAGAAAGAGAAGGAGGATATGAGAAGAAGGCAAAGATGCCACGGAGCATCGCATGTGAACTGCAAACAATAAAATATTTATTATCTGCACATTTACGTAAAAAGTTGACTGACCGCACATAACAAATGGTGTAAAGTGAGTTCTCTGTTCTCAAGCAATGACACAGATGTCGTGCAGTTGGTTTATATGGTGTTAAACAAGGGAATGTTGTTTCCCTCTTTTCTGTTTCCCTTTCTCTCAACACCAGGACCCACTTGGATGTCTGAAAAACCCTCTTCAACCCTCAATGAGAAACATAAGCTGATCCTTCGTAGGCCATACAGTTTCTTCTTCTTCTTCTTCTCCTTTGTGGGGTTTCTACCTATATAATGAAGGTGAGATGGCATTTTGCGTATAGCACTGGCCCTTCAGGAAGCAGAAACCAGGAAAAGATCAGATCTTCCATAAAATCATGTAAGGAAACACTGGAAAGGGAAATGATGAAGCAATTTCAGGAAGGCCTGTAGATCCATTAAGACTATGACACAGACCTGCCCCTGGTGAAGAAGAGCAGGAAGTTAGTTAGGAAGTTTGGTGGACGCTGGTCAAAATACAGTGCAATTAAGTCAAGTGCCGTAAGAGGAGCCACATGCTGCCCGGGAGAAGGCATGTTTTAACATGTGTGCTGGGAACAAACTTTTTAGAAGCTGAGCTTTGCAGTGAATGTAGAAATGGACTTCAGAGTTTGAGTAGCAGGAATCGTTGATTATAATCCCTGCACCTGAGAGGTCTATTTTCATGGCTGTCACATGTTTCTGAGAGGCTTTTTGGCTTATGTTCAAGAATGCCTCATATTTGTTTCACCCTCATTTCTTGGTCTTATTCTTCCCAGAAGCCATTTCATTTTCACAGCTAAAAGTCGCCTTGAGACACAACTAAGCCTGCTTTCTAATTAAGAAGAGAAGAACGGGATTACCATATGGTGATTTGTCTCATACCATTTTACTGATTAATGATAACCTTCATGTTTTAAGGAAGTGGTAGGCTTCGATTAATGAGTACATTCTGCTACATAACGCTTTTTGCTTATGAGAAACAAAGAAGATGGTGGTGGCGAGAGATTGTGAAGAGCCTCCAAAAGGCTGTTTTCCCTGGAAAATTGATATACCAGGGTTTAGTAACACGGCTGAGTGTCTGATTTGTCAAATATGTTCTGTTCACAACAATGTCCCACAAGAAACACATGTTAGTTGCTTAAGTATTCTCTGTTTCCTGGGCTTGTTACCAATTTCCTCAGTTTTTATTTTTAAAGAAGTAAAATTATACTTGCATTACTGTATATTCTTCAATCAGAACTTATCTATAAACTGCCAATAGTCATTGCAATCTTTTGTTTTCTTCTTTCTCTCTCTTCTAGGATTAAATACAGAATAAACAAAAAAATGCATGCAAACAAGTGACTGGAGATTAAAGTTCTTCAATACAGGTATACCTGCAATTATTTCTGTGGCAGCCTGACCCAATAATATAAACTATTTTTAAAATAGTTCTCTGAAACTCCTTAGTTTTTTAGTCTTTCTAACCTCAATGTGTGTAGATGAAATTTTCTCTTTCTTTTGGAAGATAATTGGCTTACAGTATGTTTCTTCAAATTATCTAGTAAATACTTGTATAATGTTAGTCATTCTGATTAAAAAACAATGATTAAGTACAATAACATATATATATATATTAAAGATTTTATTTATTTATCTTTAGAGGAACAGGGAAGGAGAGAGGAAGAGAAATATCAATGTATGGTTGCCTCTTGTGTGCCCCCTGCTGGGAACTGGCCTGCAACCCAGACCTGTGCTCTGACTGGGAATCGAACCGAGATCCTTTGGTTCACAGGCTCACACTCAATTCACCGAGCTACACCAGCCAGGGCAACATATATAATTCTTAATTCTGATCTTAGAAAAATTGGTTTAATATTCATAAATTTTCCACATTTGAGGCATCAGTTTTACGATATGTCAAACAAAGGCTTGCCTTAAATACAATTCACCACCTTCTCTTTGTTTATTGGAACTTCATATTCAGTAAGTGTTTCTAGCATTTGAGAACATTTTGAGATACCTATTGATTAGACTTGAACTACAACCTAGACATATATTAATTGATTTTCTGAGATTAACTCCCTTATAAGCACATAAAATCATCAAAAATGTACAAGTAGTAAAATTTCAATGCTATGTGTGATATATATGTACATATATTTAAGTTTTCTTGAATGACACATTTAATGCATATTTCACATATTATTAATTGATATACTTACTTAATAACAATACAGAAGAGTCATATTAGCACCAATGGTAAGGAATGGCAGACTCTGGAGCCAGGGTGTTCAGAATGCCTTGTTTATATCCAAGATTCTCCTTGTCTCTAGTTTTTTAAATCCAGCTTTTTTCATCTATAAATAGTTTATTAGTAGTTCCTACTTTGTAGGGTTGTGCAAGGATTCAAGGAGTTAATGCATGCAAAGTGCATGCAACAGGGGCAAGTACCTAATAAAGGGCTGTGGGGGTGTTACTCCTGTGCTGTTACTCCCTTCCCCTGCTCCTCACTGTGCCTCTCTCTCTGTTTTGTAAATATGTGGGCAGAGTCCCCCAAAAGTGGAGTTACCTCCTGGAGGGGTGGCCCTTATAGTTCGAGCTTTCCCTGTTAGGTGAGTGTTTTAGAAACTCATCTGCATTAGTGTACCAGCTAGCATTATTGTGAGAGGTTGGATTTCTGCTTCACTGAATTTTTTTGAAGATTCTTTCAGTGTGTTTGTCCATTTCATAATGGGTGATTCACAAGTGCACCTGTGTGTACCTCGCTGAGTGTTCAGCAGTTTTTTACCAAAATCCATCATAAACCCCATGCCCTACCCTCCCTATCACCCTATCTAATCCCAAGTGACTTTTTTTGTTTCCCTGGATAAAAAAGTCCTCAAAGGGAACCATTTTGTAGATATGGAAGAGGTGAAACAAAAAAATGGCAGAAACACTAAAAACATCAAAATTGATGAGTCCAAAAAGTGTTTTGAGCAGTGAGAAAAAAGTTTCAATAGATGCATTGCATCAAATGGAGAGTACTTTGAAGGTGACTGAAGTAAGAATAAATACACAATTTTTATAAATAAATTTGATGGGGGGGTGCCCCTTCATATATTCCTCCTGCCTGGATAGGACAAAAATGTTTTTCAGACTCAGGAGAGAAAATATCTATATTTTTAAAGAGATTAGTACCATTTAAATATAAATGTGTAAATATTATTATACTTATAATAGCAGTAAAGAATCAATGATAAAACAATTTGAGTGCTTTCAATGTATTTACTGAGCAGCCACAGAGACTTAATGAAACGAAACTAAGCATGCCTCATTTTCAAAAGTGTTTTCATGAAGTAAAATTAAATATTATTAGAAGTTTAACAATTAAACCTGCACACACATCAAAAAAAAAAAAGACAAAAAGAGATGTCAGTGTTGACTTCATAGCCAGCCCCCCAGCGGCTGTTACTGAGTAGAGTCATTAATCAGAATAAAGAAAGCAGTACTGAGTTTTTATCTCAGTCCATTCAGTTCCTGTACGTACGTTGTAAATTCTCATCATGCAGTATGCCTTGGTTGTCCATCTTAACGTACTTCCTCCTGAAGTGGAGAGAGTGAATCTCAGAGCCCTTGGCGCTTCCTTAAGATGGAGGCAGCGTGTGCGGTATTCATGGTGGTCCTGGCTCTTCTGTGCCGGTCTAGAGACAGCGCCCATGAAGTTTGGCTGAAGTTACTTTCAGATGAATCCAGCATACAGGTATGAAAATGTGTGAGTGCTATAAACATTTCATTGTTCACAAAGAGCTCAAAAAAGGTAATCCGAGAGTTGACTGAAACTTTTCTGGGTGCAGAATGTCAATTGGTCTGTACTGCATCTTTTGAATGATATTCTTTTTTTTTAAAGATTTTATTTATTTATTTATCTTTAGAGGGGAAGGAGAGAGGGAGAGAAACATCAATGTATGGTTGCTGTTCGTGGGTTCCCTGCTGGGAGTTGGCCTGCAGGGAACTGGCCTGCAACCCAGGCATGTGCCCTGACTGGGAATCGAACCGCGATCCTCTGGTTCGCAGGCCTGTGCTCAATCCACTGAGCTACGCCAGCCAGGGCTGAATGATATTCTTGATGGTGCTCCCCTAATGATATTGTTGCATCCCTGATTTGTCCCATAAATAAAATGCAATAAAGCCACACACCAAAATTTTATGTTTTTATTCATTCCCACAAGAAGTATGAGCGCATGTGTGTTTCACCAAATTTTAGTCTTTAAGTAATTTCCACAAGAAGTGAAAGCACACATACACTTCACAAATTTAGTAATGTCTTAGGAAATGGGAATGGTTATTGTAGGTATACTCAGAAAAGTTAACATAGTGTGCTTGGGACAGCTATTATTGGACAAATCTGCTGGCAAGCTTGCCCTGAGCTGGCATCTGAAAATTGAGCTGCTATGGTGTTACCAGTTAACAGTGAAATGAATTGATAAAGTATACATACCTCTTGTCCCAAGGATACATACTCCTGATAAAGTATTCATACTCCATGAATCCCAACAGGATTCATGCTGAACATCTCCCTTCTTTCTGGGACTCTGGAATCTCGGTGGGTCTCAAGCAGAGGATGCCCATGTGATCAGCCCCAGTAAAAACCTTAGGGTACTGAGTCTTTCTCTAATGGGGTTCCTGAAGAAGATGCACAGCATATTTGCTGCGTTTTTGTTTTGAGGGAAAGAGAATGCTTGTGCTACTGCATGGGAGGGAGAAGCCATCAGAAGCCTGCATCTGGACTACTGCGCAATCCACCAGTCTTTTTACCTGATGTGATAGCTAAGCATTTCCACTACATTTCTGTTAAAAGAAAACTTGTGCATGCAGATCATTATACGATGAGTATAGGGAGTCTCCATTGTGGTGAGGTGATCTTTAGAGCTGAGAGTGGGGGGAGGGAGAAGGGGTAAAGAGAAGGGCCGGGAACAGGGAAAGGGGCATGGGGTAGGAGAATTAATGTGAAACAACAACATTTAGTCTTAATTCTCCTCTCCTCATGCCCCCTGCCTTCCCTGTGCAATTTGCTGCCCTCTGTCCAGTGCTAGTCTCATCAGGCTCCACTTCCAAAGCCTGTGCCCTGCTTTGGTTTTCTCTGCTGCACGTGCTGCCCGATGAGAAAAGGTAGGACCCAGACCTTACCACAGCTGCATCGCTTCTTAAGAACGTTTCTTCTACATGCTTTCACTTTTCCAGCACCATAAATTCTGCAAAAATTGTCTCACAATTTCATTGCACAAAAGGAACAGACATTTGAAAATCTATATAAACCTCTTGGCAAATAATTGTGCTTTGAGAGGTGAGTCCTAAACAAATGGTTGGAAAAATTTGATATCCACATGCCAAAAAACCCTAAATACTAACTTCACACTCTTCACAAAAAAATGAACTCATGATGGATGCAAAAATATTTGTAAAATGCAAAACTATAAGCTCCTAGAAGACAGCATAAGATAAAACTTAGAAGAATTTGGGTATGGCATTAACTTTTTAGATATAACTCCAAAGGCATGATCCAAGGTAAAATCATTGATGAGCTGAAGTCCATTAAAAGTAAAAAGTTTTGTTTGACATCGAGAGAATGAAAAGACAAATCACCAAAGACTAGGAGAAAATGCTTGCAAAAAATACTTCTGATAAAAAAATTGTTATCCAAAATAACCAGGGAACTCTTGAAAGACACCAGTAAGAAAACGACCTACTTAAAACATGAACTAAAAAACCTTAACCGACATTTCACCAAAGAAGATACACAAATGGCAAATGAGCATGTGAAATGATGTTCACAGTACATGTCATCTTGAAAATGCACATAGAAACAGCAATGAGATACCATCACACACTTATTAGAATGGCCAAAATCTGGAACACTGGCAACACCAAATGCTGGCAAAGACATGTGGCAGGATTACTCTCATTCATTGATGCTGGCAAAGTAAAATGGTGCAGTGACTTTGAAGACACTTTAACAGTTTCTTAAAAATTTAAACATACTCTTGTCATGTGTATCAAGAATCATGTTCCTCCACATTTACTCAAAAGAATTAAAATGTGTTATCTACACAAAACCTGTGCATGCATGCTTACAGCAGCTTTAATCATAATTGCCACAACTTGAAAGGATGTCTTTCAGTAAGGAAATGGAAGAACAAACTGTGATACATCCAGACAATGAAATACTAGTTAATACAAAAAGAAATGAACTCTCAAGCCATGAAGGCCTGGACAAGAATAATACTTATTATTAAATGAGAGATGCCAACTGAGAGACTACATTTTGCATGATTCCAATTATATGGCATTCTGGAATATAAAACCGGGGAGACAGTGAAAACATCAGTGGTTGACAGGGTTGGGGATAGATACAGATGCGTATGTTGACCACAGAGAATTTGCTAAGGCAGTGAAACTGTTCTATATAATATTATGATGTTAGGTACACATCATTAAAATTTGTTCAACCCCACAGAATGGAGAGCATCGAGAGTGAACCTAATGTAAACTGTGGCCTTTAGGTGACAATGTGTCCCTGTCCTTCTTCATTTGTCATAAATGCACCTCTCTGTTGGGGACACTGATAGTGGAGAGGATTTTGTATGTGTTCAGGCAATGAGTATATGGGAAATCTCTGTACTTTCTGCACAATTTAAATAAAGTTGAATGAAAATTAAAACCAAATAAACCCAAAGATTGTTCTACTGTTCACAATATAGTCAAATGCAACAGTAAACTGTTAGTAGAGGAGCTGACTTTATCTTATTCATTGATTCATACCTGAGTTAATAAACTATTTCATGTAATGACACTAGCATTACGACATAAGACCTTAGAGTCCTCTCAGGCAGAGAAAGAGTATATGCTGAATCTTGTACCGACTCTAGTACTTCTGTTTTCCAGGCAGATACAAGCCCATTCCATTCATAGCAATTTGCTTTGAGTGGCGTGGTTACACCTAATTAAAGGTGTTGGGAGTTAATAAGGGCATATGAACATAAAAGGGACGGGACAATCTTCTTTCTACATTCAAAATACATTAAATCAACAATCTATTTCCTTCACCAAATTAGGGAAGTTTTCAGTCATTATTTCTTCAGATAGGTTCTCGTTACCTGGCTCACTCTCTTCTTCTGGTATTCTATCATGTGGATGTTGTTTCATGTTGTTCAACAGGCTTCATGTTGTTTCAAAGGTGTCTCATTTTTTAATTAATTAACTAAATAATTGATTAATTTACTTATCTATGCCGCCTTGCTTGGGTATTTTTTTCTACCTTGTCTTCCAAATCCTCTACTTCCAATTCAATCCTTTATTTCATTTAACTTACTGTTTATTCCTTCCAGTGTATTATCTATTTCAGATATTGAATTCTTTACTTCTGACTGTTTCTTTTTACAGTTTCCATGTCTTTTTTCATGCTGTTGAATATCCTTAAAACCATTACTCTCAACTCTGTATCTGATACATTGATTGCTTTCATTTCATTTAGTTTTTATTCTGAAGAATTCTTTTGTTCTTTTCATTTAGAGCCCGTTTCTTTGTCTTCCCATTTTGGCTGCTTCTTTGTGTTTGTTTCTACGTGTTAGGTAGATCTGCAAAGACGCTGGTACAGGCCTATGGCACATCCTGCCTGGATTGGCCCTGGGCAACTTGTTTGGACCTATCAAGGATCCATAGCTCGTATCGCCCTCTGCTGGTCCTATGTGTGTGTGCAAAGAACCAGGCTGTGCACCAAGGCCAGCTTTTACCAGTATGGGGCCTGGGGCGGGGGGCGAGCTAAAGTCTCAGAGCTCCCAGAGACCCACCTTTGCTGTTAGGCTTGATCACCAATATAGCCCCCAGCTGTACTCAGTAGCCTGGCTTAAGCTCCACAGTGTGGGGTGAGACGGATTGCTTCTAGTGAGGCTATCGCTTCCCCTCAGACTGATGCTACTTGGGGAGGAGTGCGCCATCTGAAAAATATGGCTTCCGCAGTATGTGGCATGACTCAGCACAGGGAGCCGGGTGGTCGATCCTTCAGCTTTCTCCCAGAGCCACCGATGCCAGATTCTCTTCATGTGCCTCTAGTCCACTCTCCCTCCCTCTACTTGACCAGACTTTGCTTTGTCGTGGATGAAAACTTCAGAAAGTGTTGTAAATAAAGGAGTGTGATATTGAGATTGGAGAACAGAAATTTAAATTGTAAAGAAACAATTATTTTTTTTGTATTGGACCTTATGGTATAATAGAATATGCATATAATGGTGCTGGCACATTCGGTTATCTAGCTAAAAATGTGGACAAAAACAGCAAATTATAAACAAAAATTCTAGAC
This sequence comes from Sturnira hondurensis, assembly GCF_014824575.4. Lineage (NCBI taxonomy): Eukaryota > Metazoa > Chordata > Mammalia > Chiroptera > Phyllostomidae > Sturnira > Sturnira hondurensis. The sequence goes on along the minus strand of NW_028073511.1, from coordinate 18,696,788 downwards.
AGAATAGATGCTGAAATGTTTATTAAAATGGTAAGTTATTAGAATTTGTTTAGGAAATATATAAGAACATATCACAGAAGTTACAAAAGACAGAATTTATAAGCAAATGACATTTGACAATGAAAAAATTAGGATTTTATTGAAAAATAAACTAAAAACAAGAGAAAAACAATATACTAAAAATATGCAAGTCAAATGGTAATATAATGGAGAGTATCTAAAAAATACAAAAATCTCCTAACTTTGATTACAAATGATAACTTTTTAAACACGAGCACAATTATTAATAAATAATACACAGAAGTGAAAATTAAAATGTCCAGAGTATATTAATTCTCATTTAATTTTGTTATTGTTCAGGAAACACAAATTAAAGTGTTAGCTATAATTACTTAACTCTCAGAGTGATGTAATTCAATAGGGGGAAATTTAAAGTGTTAGCATGAATATAAAAAGTCCACTCTTACTGACTGCCAAAAATGTATCAGCAATCATGTTGAAATGTATTTCTTAACATTTGTAAAGTAACAAATAAATGCATATGTTTTGATACAACTCTTTCATCTCTGGGAAGCAGATACACACACAAACACACACTGCGCAAACACAATTATATCTCTGGGCATGCTACAAGAAAAAAATAGAACTCTTGTGGGTAAAAAAATAAACCTCAAATTTATCTAAATGCCATCGGTAGTAGAAATGTTACAGAACAGAGGTCCAGGGGGGGGCAATATTTGGCCCAGCCAGGGATGCCAAAAACTGTTACAGAACAACAGAGGCCAAGTTTCATTATGCCCACCACCAGAGAAAAAACGTCTCTCAATGCCAGAGATCTATGAAAAGGAAAGGAAAGGTTTATTTAAAGCTATAGAGACTTAAAGTAGTGACCCAATGTCCCCATTAAACATCAAAGTCCTTTTGGAAACCCACAGATGCCCACAGCACTCCTTTCTCCTCCTGCCCTAATTCCGGGTACCATAACTGAGGAAAAGAAGCACACGTCCATGTTTCAGGCCGCTTCCACCATCAGCTGTCTTGCCCTCCAGGCAAGATCTCTAATTAATCCAAAGCCACGTGGCACCCTTTCATAGCCCACTGGTAGAGTTCTCTCACCCTTCTTCCAGGCAAAGTCTCTCCTGCTTCCCAGGCCACACAGCCAAAGGGAGCACCTCAAAGCTGCATGGGCCTCTTCTATCAAAGCCGCGGGGGTGTGCACTCTGGCCAAAACTGCGTGGATCTCCCTGCAAAGCTGTGGAGAGGGCAGGGTCGCCACTCTGGCAAAGCCAAATGACGATTCTCTGCTAAAGCTTCATGGTGATTCTCTCTACCTCCAGCTGCAGAGGTCCCCACTCTGGCAAAGCCACATGGTTCTACCTCCCAATGGCTGCCGTGTCTGGGTTTTTCCCCCGTGCCAGCCCTCCTTTGCAGCCCCATTTCCAACTCCTCCTACAATTGGCTACACTTGCCAGCACTCCCGAATTATTCCAAGTTTACTGGGCTGCCATCTGAACCTGGGCAGGTGTGGCCCCATGTCACGGAGCCAATCATCTTCTCTAAGCTGTCATGCATGTGCGGTAAGCTGGGAGACCTGCATCCCAGTTACGTCTTGGGGGGGAGAGGGAAGTCCCTTTCCATCCCCCTGGCTCAAAGCATGGCCACAGCTATTTAACATATCTATTAAACTGGATAAAGGTTATACATATGTTAAATGACCATGGCAGAAGTTAGCTACAAAGCCGTTGCTGTACAAAGCACCTCTAAGTGGCCTTGCTCTATTTGTTCCTTTCCCAACTCATACCTGTGGGGGGAAGAGGTGAGGACATACTAATATTTCCTAGACACCTTGAATTCTGAACCCCATTCCAAATCCCTTTTTGGGTTGCCCCTCTTCCCTGCACCCTGCATCAGAAAGACTGAAATAATTATAGAAAATCCTTACTGTGGAATAGTAAGTCACTGTAAAAAGGTTTGAATGATTTAATTTTTACTTCAAATAGTTGTATTTTCATGATATACTAGTGATTTAAAAAGCATACTATATGCAAATAGCTATGGTTTATTAAAGTGAGATGCACATTTAGATTTATTAATTATTTCATAACATAAGAGTCTGAGCAGGGAAAATACACTAATGAGGAAGAAAGAAGGTGAGTGTTTCAGAGGTTAGGGAAAACAAAACATAGTGAAGTGGAAAAATACACTTGACATGGTGTTAATTAAAAACTAATGTGTAAGATTACCCATATTGTGAACATGATAATGAGATTATACCTACATATAATGTATTTATGATTTTATTTAAGGTGTAAAAAATGAATATGTACAAAAAGTTCACTTGGACAAATCACAACATCAATGAAATTATAGGGTGAAATTATGCGCACATTTTAAATATTTCTAATAAATAATAATAAAGTAATGCATATGTCCAATATATTATTTTGCATACTTGAACTGTTCCGTTATAAACTCACTGCTTGAAAAACCTTAACAAACACACACATTCATGTACGTGACCAGTAACATATATTTTCTTTCCATACAGTAACAATTGTCATAAAATTATGTTCGCTAATATTCTCTGTGCTTTTGCAGAAGTGATACCACATAGTTCTTCTGTCAAATTAATATGCCGTTTCTCTCCCAAGTACCTCTATGTAACATACCATTGTTTTTAATTAATTCACTTCTTTATGGTGAATTTAATATCTTTTAAATGCATAAAATACTTTGTGAAGTATTCTATTGTATTTCTATTGTATTGTATTCTTTTGTATTATTGAAGATGAAGTTTTCTATTGTATTTCCTAATAATATGCTTCATATTTAGAATATTCTTTATCACACAAGGCCTATTCCTGAGGATTAAGGTATATTTCTTTGCGTAACTTTTTAATTTGTGTTTGTAGTTTTAACTAAGCCAAAACCATTAGGCCATGAAAATATCTCTAAAAAGGGGGCATATATAAAAATACTCACTCTGTCAACAAATGGATATATTATATCATCTTATATCTTTAGTTTTACCTAATCTAGAGACATTTTAAGAGTAAGTAAAACAATATTTGCTGCATGGTTTTGAAACATTGTTTTCAAATTTTCTTGTGCTGTGGGTAACAGCAATAGTTTCCCCTTTCTAGTTTTCTTATAGCGGGAAATTCATCTCTAGTAAAAAACATCAAGTCATTCCTGTCTGAACAATTTTTCCTTCTGAGAATTGGCTTCTGATTTCAACTTATTTTTCTTTCTGTAGAAAGGTATTTTTAGCATAATTGAATAATTTGTTTAAGAAGTGAAGAGTTTAAAAGATAAATGTTACTCTGCTTGTAAAGTTTGTCTATGCATTTCCTTTAAGTGGAAAACAGAATGTGTGATAAAACTGGATAGAACAGAACTTGATCAGACTGTCAGAAAACTGAAGGGTATGATGGAAAATCTGTCTATTCTTAGCAGAAAGCAGAGAGTGAGAGAAAACGAGAGTGAGTGAGAGAGGATGCTACTTTTCAATGAGAAAAAGGACAAAAACCAATGAACACTGGGAATAGTAGCATGAAGGAGAATTTGTCTTTCTTTATATATTAGGTGATTTTTCATAGAAAATCAATAGCTTACTTTTATTACTTTTGCAACAGTTGACTGTGGAGAAACTTTCTGCACACTCATGAAAGTGCTAATTCTAACGCCTTGGAAACTCTCATCTTGTACAAATCTAATGAAGAAGAGTAGCTTTTTAAAATAACAGTTTGTTATTATTCAAATAAGATATGCCTTTTTATTTTTCCAGGAATATTAAATAATACTATTTCAATATAAATAAAAATATGGTTTTTTAGATGTTTGCCAGCTTGAAAGTACATTAAGAAGAAAAAAATCTTATTCCTTTCAAGGGATTCGAATGATTTGATTTAATTTTATAGCGGTTTCTTCGTTTTATCATCTCTTCAGCAGTCTTAAGTGGATTTTGTAATATATTGACCTTTACAAATACATCACAGTGAAGGTTTAATGAAAATCTGAAAGGCTGTATATGTAGAAACTCATACATGAAACAGTAAGCAAACAAGCCCAACAATGGATTTAAAGAGACTATTAGACATATAAGAATGTGTAGCTAATAAATGTCCACTGTCTTAACTGGAAATTACCATTAATCCAAATCAACCAAGAATGAAAAAGTAAGTGCTATTACTACTAAAAAACTAATATATTGACCTTTGACACGTATAGTTTTATGATACCTATAATTTGTAATGAGGTGACAGTTACTTTATTGATAACTGGTGCCAGAAGTTCCCTTACGGAGGAAGAAAGTATCTTTCGTTAGGAAAGCGTTTTGATTAGTACTCCAGAAGTGGGTGAGTTTCTGTACAGGTAAGGTCATCAATAAAAAAAGTGCAAGTTAAGAAGAGAACAGTAGGGAGGTATAGAAAAGAACCAATTAAATGAAAAGAAACTAGCATAGAGGGTGGAAAGCTAGTCAATCTCATTCGTGAGGTGAGCAATACATACTTAAAGAGTGATGAGTCCTGCTGTTTCATTCCAAAAAGCCTACAGTACTTCAATTTAAAACACGTCTCAGTCTTTCCTAAAAATTTTTAAAAAGCTTACCAGTTCATAGAGTGCATGCTTATTATATATTAACATTTTTGGAAATAAAATATTGAATTTAATAAACGGGCTGTTGCAGTACTCAGTAATATTGCAGCATCATGAAAGCTCGGCAGAAATGCCTATGGGAAAGTACCCCACAACTGACGAATTAGAATTTATAGTCAAGGTTCCCAGGTGATTTGTATGCATATTTAATTTTCAGAAACCCTTCACAGAAAATTCACACATGTAAGCCAAAGCCCCAAAGCTTCTGTGGGCATGAAATATTAAACCTTCTTGGCATTCAGGCTCATCCTTGGAATTTTATAGTTCATAGATGTTTGTGGTAGAATTACAAAGCATCCAGTTTTTTTTTTAAATATTTTATTTATTTATTTTTAGAGAGAGGGGATAGGAAGGAGAAAGAGTGGGAGAGAAACATCAATGTGTGGTTGCCTCTCATGGGTCCCCCACTGGGGACCTGGCCTGCAACCCAGGCATGTGCCCTGACTGGGAATTGAACCGGTGACCCTTTGCTTCACAGGCCCGCGCTCAATCCACTGAGCTAAACCAGCCAGGGCTTACAAAGCATCCAGTTTTATTGAAAACTCAAAGAAAGATGGTGCAATGTTATCATTGATGACACTTAAACTGGTAATTTCTGAAAATTCTATCTAATTAAAGATAACTCATTGCAGTGTTTCTATGTACCTTTTGTTAGTGCTGAAAGGGACGAAAATTTGTGCAACCTGGTCCCGATAGGAAGGATAGAGAGGAGTAATTCTGGGGAACAAGGCTTCATGGGAAGATTCACAGATACACTCTAGGTTCCTTACACCACTGGGTTGAAAGAATGGTAAAAAGTTGAGCCTAAAAAGAAAGATTGAGGCCAACTGGGAAAAAATATAAACTCTCCTGTAGAGAAATAGAATAGACACATTTAAAAATTTTGCATAAGAATATTGCCATTTGAAGAATATTTCCAATAAACTACATAAAAATATTTGCCTTTCCATGTGCAGAGTTTAACTTCACTGTTGTCTCATCATTTGCTATTATGAAGTTAATAAAAATTTAGAATATAGTGAGGGAATGAAAACAAAGTCCTCAAATGTCATCCATGTACTGAGCCAGAACGGTAAGTGAACTCTTCTGGTGTGTGTGAGCTTACTGTGCTGTCTCATCATTAACACCAGTGTCAGGAAGTGTGAATACAGAGTCTGGTCTGATACACTGGAGCACATTTGAAGATATTTGCTATGGCTTGAAGTTTACTGAATCTGGTTTCAGATGAAATGACAATGACATAAAAAAGCTAGTAAGAATTGGCATTTAAAATGTATGAAATACTTTTTATTTGTAAATAGTTATATAGACTGCATTTCAATACGAGGTATAATTAATATTAATAAGCTTGATTTTTATCTGGTGCTATAAAGCTTTGAGTTTCTTTTGAATATTTTTCTGGAATAAAAGTGGTGAAGGATCAAAATAAAACAGTATGGAATATTCTGTTAATTCTTTTAATTTCACTATGTGGAGGTATTATAATGCTTTGTTAGGGTGAGTTCTGGAGTCAGACAACCCAGGTCACATCTCTCTTTTCCCATTAAATAGCACCATGACCTGGTGTAAGTTATTTATTATCTGTGTCATAGAATCTTGATCTGAAAAAGGGTAATGGTCTCATAAATATTCAATCAGGATATGTCGCCATAAAAGTACATACAACAGAACCCAGCACACCTAACACAGAACTTTTGGATTGAATAGATGGACATTTTATATACACACACAGAAGTAGAGATGTAGTGTTAAATTTATTCGGCATTAGGTTATCACTTTGTTTTTACTCATAAATTCGTGAATCTGTTTGGTATCATCAGACAAAGTCCTGGTAAAACCACATTTTCTCATCAAGCTCCCAGTCCGTGACTTATCAGTGAGATTTGAAAAATCTCTCTCCAAATGTTATTTGAAAATAGTATCTCTAATCTGTCACTTGTGATGAAATAATGCTGCCGATATTAGTTTGTGGTCTCCAAGAAGCTTTTGCTAAGACTATTATATGTGTGAGGAATTGATGAGAAGGAACGCTTGGTGAGAAAAGAGGGGGGTAGGAATAAGTAGGGAAAGCCTTCAGACCAAGATGCAGGTAGAACGCCCAGGCAAAGGGAAATGGAAGCAAGTTTGGATAACAGTTCAGGGGGTAGTGTGCTCTAAGAAAGCTTCAGTGAAGGCAAGGGAGAGAATTACCTGTTAGAACAGCTCTCTTTTGGACATAATGGGCCTCCAATTGTATTCCCAGTTTGCTTAGATTTTTGTTTATTTGTTTATTTTTCATTTGTTTCGTTTTGGTTTGGTTTGTTTTGGTTTGGCTTGGTACATCCAATCTTAATTCCAGCAGGCACTGCAGATGGTATATCAATCAAATTATATGGCCACCACACCACCATTTCTCATTTTATTTGGAGTAAAATCAAATTGGTATAGTATCTAACATTGGAAACAGTAATATGTCCTCTTAAAAAAACTAATACAACCAAGAAATGCATTAACTAAAATAACAAATAGAATTTAACATAAGAAAATCAAGCAATGTTAACTTATCTATTAAGAGTTTAAATGGAACAATAAATTGTTTAATGTCATATCAATAAAAAAAAGAAAAAATCATTTGGTAAAATTTGCCACCATTTCAAGATAAATCATTTTTAATAATATAGGAGCATATTCCCTTAACCTGACAAGGATAGCTTAGGAAACCCCATATAAAACATCTGACAAGAGAAAATGTCAATTCATTTTGAAATCTAGAATAAAGAAAACAGTACTGGTTATTATAATTCTACTCAATAAATCACTGAGGAAGTAAAAATGGTAATAAGATTAAAAACAGAAATATACAGTTGATGTTCAATAACTATATGATGTTTTACTTAAAAACAACAGAATCCACAAACAGAATTAATGAGGTTAACAATTTTATATCCATTTTTTGAATAAACTATAAGGAGGCAATTTTATTCCATTACACTGAGGCAAACACAATAACTGAATTTTAAAAGCCTTGTTTACAATAAGTACAAAACTTAAAATAATCTAACAAAATCTATTAAAGACTTCATGACAGCCCTGGCTGGTGTGGCTCAGTGGATTGAGTGCCAACCTGAGGACCAAAGGGTCACTGGTTCAATTCCCAGTTGGTGCACAAGCCTGGGCTGCAGGCCAGGTCCCCAGTAGGGGGTGTGTGAGAGGCAACTATACCTTGATCTCTCTCTCTTTCCCCCTCCCTTTCCCTCTCTCTAAATATTAATGAATACAATCTTTAAAAAAGACTTCATGATAGAAAAAACCTAATTAAAGGTCAATTTCATAAATATGTCCATTTTGCCATATTGCTTTGTAGATTAAAGAAATTTTTTTCAAAATCCAAATCATATAGAAGTGTGTGTATCTGTGTGTGCACATGGAATCTGATAACCTTATTCCAATGTACCTTGGTATACATTTAGTATACGATAGTGATGTGATTCACACCACTGTGGGGAGGCACATACTTTTCTAATTACTCTGGTAGATTGATTATCCTCATGGGAAATGAAGAAAAAAACTGCATGTAGACCTCATATCATTACAAAAAAAAAACAGTTTCAGATGAATAAAAACCTTAAATGGCAATGGTGAACAAGCGTAAAATTTGCAGTAAAGTTTCAGAGTGTTTAAGGAAATTATCTAAGATCACATTGGCCCAACAAAAGTTTTATCAATGGAATGTGAACCTAACAAAATATTAATTAAAGGGGTCCAGTGAAAAATAAAATGTATAATGTATAATATATTATGGCCAAGTTTTACTCATGTATTAAAAGACACATCTATCTTCACCAAATTCATCTAACAATTAATGCCATCTGGTCACAATCTTAGAATATCGAGTGAAATGCAAGTTAAAACACAATGAAATATCTTATACAAGCATCTCAATGACTAAATATGTGGTGGTGATGATTTGGAGCAACTGAAGGCATCACATCTTTTTATGCGCTTGTCATTAGTACAAATGCTGTGTAAAAATTTTGTCTAATATTTGATATATCTTGACACATGCATATAACATGTGGTATTCTACTCCTAACAGAAGTGCTTATGTATATGTACCACACAAAATGCACAAAATTATTCGTAGCCAGGTTTTTTATACTAAAAAATGTAAAACAACAATATATAGAGGCATAGTAGAAGTAAAACTGTGTTGGCTCACTCATACTATATAATTTTACATAGAAATAAAAGCAATTAATTATAAAAATATTTAAAAACAGTAAAATTATGGCAGCAGAAACGTTATTATTGTCCAACCTTGATTTCTCATGTCTGGGAAAGTGCATAGAGAAGTTTCTTATGTTCTGAAAAATTTCCAATGTTGACTTCCTCTTATAAAAATTTATCTCTGTAGATTATAATTTGTATAAATTTTATTTTATTTGGTTTTCTTTGATAAATATATTTCTTAAAATTTTTGAAAGAATGAGATGTGTAGTGATAAGAACGAGAATAGAAATTGTGTGTTTTTTTTTTAAGATTTTATTTATTTATCTTTATAGGGGAAGGAAAGGAGAGAGGGAGAAATATCAATGTATGGTTGCCTCTCATGCGTCCCCTGTTGGGAACTGGCCTGCAACCCAGGCATGTGCCCTGACTGGGAATCGAACTGCGATTGTCTGGTTCACAGGCCCGCGCTCAATCCACTGAGCTACGCCAGCCAGGGCAGAAATTGTTAATTAAAAAATAAAAGGCCAAAATGAGACACCACAGGTGTTTGAGATTAAAAGAATAAATGTTGAAGAAACACGGATGTAGACAGAAGCCTAAATAGTGTTCTCCTTAAGAGGTGAAGTCCAAGGGTATAGGAGAAAGGAAAAGGAAATGATCATATGAACAGAAGGAAGGAATTTCTGTGTGTTAATACGCTAAGAAAGGGATTTCCAGAGATGTAGATAAGCTAACCTAGTGATGTTTATTCTGAAGAAGCTCTTTAATTTTCAGTCTGGTCCTCCTAACAAGTAGTTTTTTGGAACACAGCGCTGCCTTAGGCCCAGTCCAAAGGTCATTGGGATCAGCTTCAACATCCCAAAGGTCTGAGGAGTAAGTCCTGCTGGGTGCAGTTCCTTTGATTGGCCGCTCTGAGTCCATTTTAAAGCAGTCCCTTTTATCGTAGTTTTTGCAAAATACAAAAGGGTATACCGCTAATGTTTGAAAAGTGTTTGTTGTTGTTCTAAAGGGAAGTATTGATATGAAAACCGATATGCTTGTGGAAGGCATATGGGGTCATTGACGTTGTTTTGTGGGTTTGATGAAGTATTTTACTACTTAGGGGAATGATGGAGCATGGAGGAGGAAGTTAGTGATGCAGCAGATCAAGCAGCCAAGTAATCAGTGCTCTTTAGAGCTCTGTTCCCTTCTATCAATCTTTCCAACAGGTCCATGAACAATGCGTAATGCAAATATGAGCATACCATTTCTCTTGCTTAAATCTATTTTAATGACTCTTCACTAGTTTCAAGATGCATTTTACACTTCTGGCACTGATTTATGTGCTACATATACGTAGTTGAACAAATAGTGAGGGATAGCCCTCACCCTAGTAGAATTTATAATCTGGCTGGAAGAAAAAGCAAGACAAACCAAACAAATAAATTGAAGGAATACTTTCATACAGAAAATACTGAGCAATATTTGTATGCAGTTGGCACCAATTCAGAAGAAAGGGTGTATGTATTCTGGTACACAATACAGTCTTTAGTGGTTTTTCCCCACTCAAACCGTTGTCCAACACAACCATTGTCCACTGGGCATCCTACACTTCAACTCAATTCTGACACCATTTCCCTACGTATGATGTCATATCTCACAGATTAAGAGCTAATCTCACAAAATGTCCCACTCACCCTACCATCTCTACTTCAGATACCAGTTGGAGAGGAGAGATATGTCATATATGAATGATAATTTTTAGTAACAAGAACAAAAATCTGTTAAGGTAGTTGGGAAGAGGAGGAAACTCTTTTCCTAGCACTAACCCCAACTTTCATGATTTGTGTGAATTAAGCCTTCTATCATTATTTCACTTTTTATATGTGGGACTCTTTTATGCTGTTGTGATTTCTCTGCTCTCACAGTCCTCGCTGATGGGAGAGGGACAGGAATGGCTTATAGTCTGAGAACCCTCACTGGTCTTGTATGATAGCAGAAATAAACAAATTGTAGATAGTAGAAGTCAACAAATACCTTCCTGTGTATAACAAAGAGCCAGCAATACCAACCATCACATTTCACCCTATAATACTTGTCATTATAAATGTAATTTAAAAACCCAATATTCAAATCTTACAAAAGAGATTTCCTCATAAGGTATTTTTGTTGTTGTTGATGTTTCCTTCCATGTAAATCACTAGAAATTCTAAGTTTACTTGGACTCTAAGTCTATTTCTTTTTAAAAATATATTTATTTATTTTTAGAGAGAGGTGAAGAGAGGGAGAGAGGGAAAGAAACATCAATGTGTGGTTGCCTGTCATGAGTCCCCTACTGGGGGCCTGGCCCACAAGCCAGGCAAGTGCCCTGAGGGGAAGTCACACCAGCTACTCTTTGGTTCTCAGACTGATGCTCAAGCCACTGAGCCACACCAGCCAGGGCTTTAAATTTATTTCTGGACCCTTTAGAAATCAGCCAAAGGAATGAGAATTTGATTGGAAAAATTACACTAACATATTATCCTCCTTTTGTAATGTATTGGTGGCAAAGTCAAGAAAGCCTAATCATACAAAGGGCAAGTTTTTTCTTAACCAATAAGCAAACAAACAAATAAATAAACCTCATAAACAGAAAACGATATGGTCATTACCAGAGGGAAATCAGACATAGTGGGGGCGGGAGAGGACAAAAAGGGGACGAATGGTGCTGAAAAGAGACCTGACTTGGGGGTGGTGAACACACAACACATTATACAGATAACATATTCTAAAACAGTACACTTTATTCTAAAACAGTAACAGTTATTTATTCAAAAAGTTTTTCCGTCACCACACTTCTCCCTCTGGAACTGTGTGTATGAGTGTGTGTGTTTATATGTTAGATCATGTGATATGGTGTCATGTGTGTCCCACTTTTTTTGTTTCACACATATTCTTTTGAAAATGTCTTCTTGCTACACCTCCAAATTCACTGATTTTCTTTTTCTTGTGGTTTCTATCTTATTTTATAGCCCATCAAAATAACTTTTTCAAATATTTTATTTTACATTTGTATAAGTTCAATTTCTGTATTTTTATATTATTTTTTGCTCCACATTAAGTTCAACCCCTGAGTATGTAGTGCATTCTTAGACGGTTCTTTCCAGAAAATTCTATCTTCTTTGCCACTTGTGAGCCATTTTCAAATGACTGATATATGTTCTGACTTGGGGACCCTTTGTCCTATGTCTGCTTCATATTCTTATAATCTTGTATTAGATTATGAGCACTGTAATTTACATGTAGAAAAGCTGAATTTTATGTTATTTACTTAAAAAGTGGCTAATATTTTCTTAAAGGCAGTTATACACCTATGCATTGGTTTGTTCTTTTGGTAGTAGCCTTTATTCCAGGACATATTTAACATCCCTAATAATGCAAGTGCTTATGGGGTACGGAGTGAATGCCTTATGTACTCAGCGATGATTTTAAGTAGGGGAAACTCAACTGAGTTCTTACACTGTATGAGCTCTGGGAATTGTTCACCTCGCAACTTTCTAGTAATTGTTCTTTCTCTGAAAGTTGTTCTTTCCCAATGTCATGTGTTTTCAACCTACAGATTTTAAAAAAAATGTTGTCCAAAGACTGAAGTAGAACCCTACTGCAGTGTCCTGAATTCTTTTTGGTGTAAGTTTCTACCATCATATATGCACTACTATGGAATTTTCTAGATGTTTTGCCATCCCACACTTCAATATCAGCTTGCTCAATTTTGAGCAATATTCCAGCAATCTATTACATTGCTGGTCTATGCCAAAATCCTAGGATTAAATCCTAAGTATCTCTCACTTCATATTTTTCCTTTTCTTCAGGAAACATGGTTATTTTTTTAAAGTACTATCTTGTCATTTTGTTGTTTAGTACATAAGGGTAATTGTACAATATTTTATTTATTCTTAGAAGAGAAGTAACTTTAAAAACGTGATTGTGAAATGAATTAAAAGACAGTAAAATATATCATGATTCCATTTAGAATAAAATTTTTATTTAACAATAGGAGAAACAATACAGAGAGCATTTTTTATTTTTTATTAATCAGCTGTTGGTAATGCTTTTTTGAAAAGTAGTTATTATTAGAGTAGTGTTAGAGCTTCTACATTGATTTTACATATGCATTTCTTAACTTAAATTTAGGCAAAAATAGCACAGAAAGCAGGGTAAATCTAATTTAGCACACTGCATGATATAGTCTAATGAATTGCTCTAGTACAAAAGTTTATCTTGTACTTTATTTCCCATAGAAATAATTTAGTGTTAGCAATTATCTGTATTAAATATTTTCAAAAAACTTAATTTTTGAAAATTATATCAATCTAAACTAATACACTTCAATTTTATATAACAATATTTTACAAGACCAGTGCTCTAACCCCTGAGCTATGGAGCCCTCACCTTATATAACAATATTTTATGTAAATTATTTTAAATTTATATATAAAGTGTTTCTTCTCATGCATCCTTATAAAAAGGCAGCTCATGAAATCCTACGAAAAATTATTTGAAAGTCAACATATTTCCAATTTGATTAATGACTATTTGTTCATAAAACTCATATCACTGATATATAAGTTGATTCCTAGCTTCAACCATTTGGAAGACATATTTGTGCAATATGGGTGTAGCAGTTTGTTTTTGTACTTTTTTAGTTATCTAAATTATTCTTTACATTTTAATTTGGATTTTGCTATACGAACTTCATTTTTAATACTATGACAGTGATTAAAAATTACATGGTTATTTCATCTTTTTGATGTGAGATTATTAACTGAACTACTCTAAATTATTGGATGGAAATATGCTATAAGAACATTGTAAAGAAAAATTATGATGATAATATAAATACAAATATTGTCTGGGCAAAACAACAATAATTGTAGTGATTTAAAAAGTCATTAAAGTCTATTTCTTCCAAAATTATTTTATTCAAGTTTAATTCATCATTACTTTTAATGTAAGAGCAATCAAATATCTCTGGCATATAATTGTAAACAATATGCTAAGAAATTAATGTATTCTGGTAATCATGTTTTAGATTCTATGTATTTCAAATAACTGCATTTAAAATTTTTCTTGCAATTCTATTTTCACTTGAAGAGGCATTTTGCAATAAAGTGATTTATGTTTACAAATGTCAGTTTAGATTTATGCTAGCTATAGATGTGTACGATTTTGACTATAACTTGGACATATTTGAAGCTATTCAAGAATATATATTCATAAGGAAGAATAAATTTATTGGCATGTAAAACTTGAATGCTGCATAAATATATCAGATCACAAGACTACATTTTTACTTTATATGTTTTTAATACAACAGACTCAGTTTATTAAAAACATGAAAAAGGAATCTAAAAAATCACTAAAAATATCAAATTTAATTGTAATTCTAAATCTTAGTTTGGTCTTTTAATAATTTTGAGGGGGAAAGTGAGATTTAAAAACTTCCAAAGTATTCTATTTTCTCAGTTTATACAATATTGCCGTGAGAGAACTATAGAAAACTGGGTAATGCCCTGGCTGGTGTGACTCAGTGAATTGAGCTTTGTCCTGAGAACGAAAGGTTTGATGGTTCAATTCCCAGTCAGGACATATGCCTGGGTTGCAGGCCAGGCCCCTAGTAAGGGGTGCTCAAGAGGCAATCACATGCTGATGTTTCTCCCTCTCTCTTTTCCTTCCCTTTCCCCTCTCTAAAAATAAAATAAATAAAATCTTAAAAAAAAGAAAACTGAGTCATAATTCTTTTTCAGAAGTGGGCCACTATCCTTTTTTTTTGAAGCCTTTTAATATAACTTCTTTTTCTACTTACTCCTTTGCTTTGCTCTTTAAAAAATAGTCCTGAGTTCATGTAAGTGTAAGTATACTATATATAGTTTACATGTTTAGTTTCCTTTATTTGGTTCTTGTTCATTAATGTTTCTCAGATTAAGGTATGACAATAAAAAGTATAAAGTAATTTAAATATATTTTTAACAAAACAGTTTAAAATAGAATTAAATTTGAACTCCTAAAACAAAATGTTTAAGAATCTGAAGAATTACATATTTCTTCAACCCAAGAAACTCCCCAAATCCAAAATGTAAGAGAAACTAAAGTAGTGCAAAATGTTATGAATATAGAACTCACCTAAGTAGTATGGACAGTGACATGGCATTTTTTTGAGCAACTATGAAATATGTACTGGCTTTTTCTGATAGAGTATTGATACATGAAAGCTTGGTATAACATGTTGTCCGTGTTACTGTAATATGAAAGCACAATATGGTGTGAGGAATATTCCTATATTCTAGTCTAAGGTGTCACTGAGAAATGGAACCATTGCAAGTTTCAGTTTGTAAAATATGAAAATTTTATTAGAAGTTCATTGCTATGGTGCACTATGAATTACTACTGAATTGTATTGAATATTCACACATTTAAGAGAAAAAAGGAAATGTAAATTTTGCATATATTTGACTTATGAGAAAGTACACTAGCATTTTTCTAAAGTGACAAAGAAGTACTGACTATCCCTATTATATGTTTTTAAATTTTTTTTAAAGATTTTATTTATTTATTTCTCTTTAGAGGGGAAGGAGAGAGAGAGAGAAACATCAATGTATGGTTGCCTTCTGTGTGTCCCCTGCTGGTAGTTAGCCTGCAAGGAACCAGCCTGCAACCCAGGCATGTGCCCTGACTGGGAATCGAACTGCGATCATCTGGTCCGCAGGCCCGCGCTCAACCCACTGAGCTACACCAGCCAGGGCTTGTTTTTAATTTTTACTAAAAGCTAAATTCCCTTTAGACTAAAACTAGTCTCTATATATTTATTTATTTATTTCTATTTATTCCTTTAGTACCTAAAGGAATACTTAGACACAAAGCATGAAGATACCAGGTAACTCTGTTGCAGCAAATGACACAAGAATAGCTGGACCTTGAGGTCCAGCTATTGGACCTTGGTTCAGCAACCTCACTGCTTCAGTTCCAGCTAAGAAAGTACTTACAGTCAAGACTCAAAGACAAGCAAAAAATATTTAGAAACTCACAGAGGTAGAAGAAATAAACTGTGGAAGAAGTGAATCAGCTGGGCTGCCTGAGGTTAAGAAGTAAGTTACAGAGCAAAAAGAAGGGTGCTTGGAGCTTAGAGGGAAAAAAACCAACAACAACAAAGAAACAGCAAAGAAAATACACTTGGGAGATGGAAAGCGGAAAGGCAAGGGCATGCTATGGAGAGAGGCAGCTGCCCTGGGAAAAGCGCCCATAGACTCCACTAACTGGTCAGCACTGTAGCAGGGAGTTGTTAGTCATCACAGCTGGTCCTGAAGTCAGTCATAATGCCACCATACCAGACCTTGCTGTTTTGGGGGGGGACTGGAGGGGTGGCTGGAGCTGCAACACAACTGAGACCTGAATTTTATGTCTAGGGTGGCCAAGACTCTGTCTGCGTGCTAAACAGACCCAAGGCTTTGCTTCTAAGATTATTTGATGTAATTCAGAACCTCATTGTGCAGTGGGATTAGTGCTTATAGGAGTATTCATGCAAATGTTTGTATGGCAGTCACAGGAAGCTATTCTCTGCCCCCCCCTCCCCTTCTTCCTTCTCTAAGGCTGTCTACCACATAGCTGGTGACATGCCTGGGGAGGAAAGGGCAGGGCAGGGTCCAAACGTCATGACCAACAATATGCAAGGTCAGAGAGTCTAAACCACAGGACCAGTAATATGCTAGAAAAGGAAAAGTTCATCCTAGGGGTGAGGTTCTTGTTTCTCCAGTTTCCCCCCTTGCTAGCTACCATAGGCTTTACACTCTGGTGATGTTCCACACTCAGCCTGTCATTTCTACCCTGTTCGTGCCTGTATAAGTGCCTACTGCAAATCCACTGAATTCTTTGCTCAAGAAATCTTATATCACATTGCTGGGTTGGATTTATTTGGGAGATAAAGTAACCTTTAATTTGCTCAAAGACATTACCAGATCTTAGGGCATGTGTATGGCTGAACAGTAGAAGAAATTCTAATCATACTGTGGGGTCATTGGTCATGACCCTTCCCTTTCCCATGACTGAGGGCTGGTCAGACAGCCTCTGGCCGGAAGGAATTTGTATCATTTAGGGAATGGATCGTAACTCCCTCCTTTTCACCTTTTTGAAGTGGCTTCTTGTCCTGTTGTTACCGAACAAGGGTCTGGGCGGGGGGGGGGGGGGGGAGCAATNGGGGGGGGCAATACTTGACCCACCGAGGAATGACAAAAAAACTACTTCAGAAAACAGGGGTCCCTCCCAAGGACAGTATACTAATATCTATTGGGCTCTTCTGTCCGCTGCCAATTGGAAAGACATCCCTCAATGCCAGAGATTTGTGAAAAGGAAACAAAATGTTTATTTAATGCTATTCAGGCCTAATGCCTTCCTTAAAATATTAAAGTCTTTAAGGGTATACACCCACACACACACACACACACACACACACACACACACAGCGCTCCCTTCTCCCACTATCCCAACTCCAGGTACCGTAAATCAGGAAAAGAGCACACGTCCATTTTTCAGGTCGCTGGCACGTGAGCTATGTTGTCTGTCCAGGCAAGATCTCCAATTAATCCAAAGTCATGTGGCACCTTCCACTGGCAAGAGTTCTTTGTACCAAGTTCCAGTCAAAGTCTCTCCTGCTTTCCAGGCCACTCGGCCAAAGGGAGCACCCCAAAGCCCCGTGGGTCTCTTCTACCAAAGCCGCACTCCACCAAAAGCGCATCTGTCTTCTTCACCTGGCCGCAGGGATCTCCATTCTGGCAAAGCTTCGTGGTCTTCCCTTTCACCTGGCCAAGAGGGGGTCTGCACTCCGCTGAAACCACGTGGCTCTCTCTCCTAAAGGCTACAGGGGTCTACATCTTTCCAAAACAGCATGGCTCTCCCCCTCACCTGGCCAAGAGGGGGTCCTCACTCTGCTAAAGCCACATAGCTCTCACACAGGAACTCTCTCAGAGAAGCAGCCCCCAAATCTATCCTGGGTCAAAGCCACTCACTTCTCCCTGCCCCAAAACTTGGCCACAGCTACTTAACATATCTATGAAACCAATTAAAGGTTATAGATATGTTAAATGACCATTCCACAGGTTAGCTGCAAACTGTTGCTATGCAAAACAACTCTCAATGGCCCTGCTCCATTTGTCCTTTCCCCCAACTGACACCTGTGGGGGGGTGGTGAGGACATCTTAATATTTCCTCCAATATTCCTGTACACTTTGAGTTCTGGACACCATTCCAAATCTTTTCTGGGCCCCCCTTTGGCTGCACCCTGTATCACTGTGACAGCTTCTTGATCTTTCCTATACACTGAAGTAATGTAGTTTAGAGTTACGTGTAGGGCATGTGCTTAAGTCACAGGGAGATGTGGTCTTTCTCGCACTGACCCTTTGCCATCAGTCCATTCCCCTGTGATGTGAGTAATAAACAGCATGTCCACATCCCCTAGGCTTCTGGGTGGTTTTTTCTGAATATCACAAACACATAAGCAGTTCCCAGTTTGGAGATCCTGTGTTACACTTGCCTCTGCCTCTGTTCCCCAAACCGAAATTGCTGACTTAAGACAACCAGAATCTGAGGAAGGTCTAGACAAAGGCTTGCTAACAGTTTTGTTTTCCTTCATTATGTAACTCTTCGAAAGACTGTGTAGAATTAGTAGCAGGGTGTAAGGAAGAAAAAGTCAAGGGAGCAGCTTGACTACAGTGGAAAAAATAAAGATACTAAAGACCTTTAACAGGAGAGAGAGAAGGTATTTAATATGGAAGAAAAATGGCTGAAAACCAAAAGCAACTGCCCTTCAATAAGAATCTTAACTTCTAATAAAATCTTGAGATCCTAGTCAATATTCCCTAAAAAAAGGTGGTAAATAGGCAAAAGCGGGAAATAAAGCTTTTTGCCCAAGGAACAACTGACCCCCATGATTTGGGAATGTTTCTCTAAAACAGAAAAGTAATGAGTCCAACAGTGTCTGAGTAACAGGGTAAAACAATTTCTCTTAATAATTGTCTAAGAAATAAGAGTGTTTCACTTTCACCCCCTTCTTTATAATTGTGACTCAAATTTAAAGATAGTTAACACAGTTTAAAATATTAAAATTAAAGAAACATCTTGGCTGCGTGGATCAGTTGGTTGGAGCATCACCCTCACACCATGTTTCTCTCTCTCTCTTCCCCTTATTCTCTTTCTCTAAAATCAATAAACATATTCTCAGGTGAAGATTTAACAAGTGAGGATAGAAAAAAGTTCCCTGCTTTTCTTGTAGACTCTCTGACTGGTTTAATAATTGAATTGGTGCAAAACAGACTAATAGGAGAAAAACAAATGTCATATGTAAGGGAAAATAGTGGAGCCTCGTGAAAATATGAAGACTCAATGGACTGTTTTAAAATATTGAGGTAAGAAAAGGTACAGGGGTCTGAGGATACAGAGGGAAGAAAACTCATTTGCAGGAAGGCAGGCACAATGTTTGGAAAACAGTTTATGCTGTTATGCAGATAAATCTTAGATAAAACCTTACAGCTGGTAATAGCTCTTTTTCTGCTACAAGCCTCTTTCTGATGTAAATTTAGGTAGTTGAGAGGAAGTAAAAAGCTTTTCCTGAATTTGCTAGGTTTTAATTGCTTTGAGCTCAAAATAAACCTCTTGACAAGGTGTCATGTTTGGGGGTGACAAATTCTGTTCCCCTTCAAAATTTTCTCTTTCTTCAGCATTTCTGTTGCAACAGTAATAAGTTTAAAACAGAAGCCATTTTCATCAAAAGAATATTGCTTCATATTAATATGTTTAATGGGTAGAGTTGACCTTTAAATTATAAAACACAGCCATGAATCAGCTAAATAATAGGTCATCTGGAAAACAGAAGTTCTATTCCAGGCTATAAAGCAGAGACAGCTACCAAACATGTTTATGATGGCTAGTGAAATACCTCACCGTATAGAAATAAAACATATTAATTCCAAAGTTTAAAAACAAATTTAAAATGTTTTTCCACTGGTGCAGTAGAAGATGCTGCTCTGTTCTACATATTTGTATTTTAAGGGATGGTTGAAAATAATACCACTTTTGTTAATTAATTGTTCATATTCCAGTCTGAAACTTAAGGTGGTTAATAAATCTTAATGAACAAGCTACAGTCTGGCCTTCCTATGGGATATAAACAGAAGGTGTTATTATTGAGGTGTATCAGTATGGGGTCGGTACATGGCCCTTCCCCTTCCATGACTAGGGGCTGGTGAGAGGGCAGCTGGCCAGAAGGAAAGTGTATCATTTTGGGAATGAATTAAAACTCTCTCCTTATCATTTTTGGGAATGGCTTTCTGTCTTGTGACTGTTTCTTAAACTTTTCTTTACACTGAGGTAATGTAGTTTAGAGTCACGCAAAGGACATGTGCCCCCTTTGTCTGAGACTCTGAAAACAAGTCTTGGACACAGGGTGGCAGTGCGATCCTGTCACAGGTGGGCACAGGTAACCAGATTCTTGGTGATCAGGACAAAGATTTGAACTGAACACCCAGAGTTTATAGCAGAGAACATGGGAGCAGGCCAACTCCAAGCAGAGATTGACCTCTTGTGCTGGAGGGACTCTATTCTCACAGGGCAGATCCTGCCTGGCTAGTTTTGGCAGGCTTTTACTGCGACAAGCAGTTGTTAACTACTGCACATCTGGTCTCCCATAGTTTTCCTGGATCGGCTGCCAGGGAAGGGGCTCCCACAGTGTTACCTAGTTGACCTCCCCTTCTCCTGGGGTCCCCCTGTACTAGGTTTGATACAGCACGCAGCCAAAGGGCGGGGGGCAAAAAGATTTGGAATGGTGTCCAGAACTCAAAGTGTACAGGAATATTGGAGGAAATATTAAGATGTCCTCACCACCCCTGCCAGGTGTCAGTTGGGGGAAGGGACAAATGGAGCAGGGCCACTGTATTGTTCTCCATAGCAACAGTTTTGCAGCTAAGGAATGGTCATTTAACATATCTATAACCTTTAACTGGTTTCATAGATAGGTTAAATAACTGTGGACATGCTTTGAACCAGGGAGAAGTGAATGGCTTCTACCCAGGATGTAACTGGGGGCTGATCCTCTGAGACAGTGCCTGCGTGAGAGCTTGGAATGGACCGGCTCTAGGACATGGGGCCATACTTGCCCAGGTGAAAGAAGGAGAGCCGTGTGGCTTTAGCAGAGTAAGGGTTCCCTCTTGCTCAGGTGAGAGAGAGAGCCACGCAGTTTCTACAGAGTTAAGACCTCCTCTTGCCCAGGTGAAAGAGGGAGAGCTATGAGGTTTCGGCAGAGTTAGGACCCCAACTTGCAGTCGTGAAAGAGAGAGCTATGTGGTTTTGGCAGAGTGCAGACCCCCTCTTTCCCAGGTGAAAAGGGAAAACCATGCAGTTTTGCCAGAATGGAGATCCCTGCGGCCGGGTGAAGAAGAAAGACGCGCTTTTGATGGATTGCGGCTTTGGTAGAAGAGGCCCACGTGGCTTTGGGGTGCTCCCTTTGGCCGAGTGGCCTGGAAAGCAGGAGAGACTTTGACTGGAACTTGGTACAAAGAACTCTTGCCAGTGGAAGGTGCCGCATGACTTTGGATTAATTGGAGATCCTGCCTGAACAGGCAACACAGATTACAGTGCCAGTGACCTGAAAAACGGACGTGTGCTCTTTTCCTGATTTACGGTACCGGAGTTGGGACAGTGGGAGAAGGGAGCGCTGTGTGTGTGTGTGTGTGTGTGTGTGTGTGTGTGGGTGTATACCTTTAAAGACTTTGATATTTTAAAGAAGGCATTAAGCCTGAATAGCATTAAATAAACATTTAGTTTCCTTTTCAAAAATCTCTGGCATTGAGAGATGTCTTTCCAATTGGTGGCAGACAGAATTGCCTAGTAGATATTAGTATACTGTCCTTGGGAGGGACTCCTGTTTTCTGTAGCAGTTTTTTGGCATCCCTCAGTGGGCCAAGTATTGCCGCCCCCCCTCGCCTTGAACCTCTGTTCGGTAACAGCCCTGCTC
Source organism: Sturnira hondurensis (assembly GCF_014824575.4). NCBI lineage: Eukaryota > Metazoa > Chordata > Mammalia > Chiroptera > Phyllostomidae > Sturnira > Sturnira hondurensis. Next base: position 18,674,905 of record NW_028073511.1, on the reverse strand, counting down.
CATGTATCCCATCCCCCCAGCTCAGACTTGTGGGGGTGAGGACATCCCATATTTTTAATATTTCCTGGACACCCTGAGTTCTGGACCTCATTGCAAATTCTTCTTTTGGGGGCCCCCTGGCTGCACCCTCCTACAATACTGCTTTGCCTATCTGCAGCTGTCAATGCTCCTGGTATCATGAGTATAAAGGTGACATCTGCTCCATCCAGTCCTCCTCGTGGAGTTTTTGGTTTATCCTAATGAGCAGTTGAGACTCCCGGACCCAATCTTCTGTGTTGCAATCAAGAAAATGTACCTGTTACATAAAATCTAGTTTTCATTTTTTAACAAACCTTCATGAACATTGACTAAATGCAAGTGATCAAATCAAAATGATGGCTTCCCCTGTACATATATAATTTTATGTGCCAATTTTCCAGATAAAGATTTTCAATAAAAACATAACCCTTGTGTAAAGTTTCTGCTATTTCTTCCTAGAGGTATGAAATTATTGTATACTTTAATTTCCATTCTACTCCATTAATTATGCATCTTTTAAAGTACAGGAAGGTGATTCAGTATTGGTTGAATTGAAAACTGATTAATTTACCTGAATTCATCTGTGATATTTTTCCTCAGTATTATTTTAGTTATTTATTATCTGTATATTTGCTATAAATTTTGACTATAAAGTAACAGCATTTTTGAAAAAAAATCAGTGTGGAAGATGGCATTTTCAAAAGAAAATCATTACTTTAAAATTCAAAGCAAGTCCAATAAGTTTAAAACATGTACAAATTCTTTTAAAAATTCTACATAATTTAGGACTGTATTTCACAAATTAGACCTGATTTAATAATGTGAAGAATCTAACTCATCCAGCATACACTCTTCCTCAAAATAGGAATTTAATATTAGCACCTCGACCACAGGCTTGCCATCACCTTTACTGTGAAACCACGTGGTTAAAAATCTAACCCTGGTCTAACAGCTACCTCTATCATTATTGCCAGGGTCTACTAGTGAAGCTTCAGCCAGGGGTTGACTGAAGGGAGTGTTAATGAGACTGACAGGAAGCAGGTAGTTATTTCTCAGAGGGTGAAGTGTTACAAAATAGTGACCATGAAGAACTTAAAGGAAAGACAAATGGGGCTGTTATTTTTCTGGCTGAGAGCATACCTTATTGAGAACTATTCCTTTGGAGAAAGCAGAGTTCTGCTTTGATAAATACTGCCTGGGAAGGCCTCACTTTGATCTCTGCCTTATTTCAAGGGTAGACATCAAAATACACTTAATGAGCTTGAGTCCCCCCTTCAGGTAAAGATAGATTCAGGGAATTAAATTTGCAGCTCTATATTTTGATGTCATTTTCCTAGCTTACATTTCTATATAATATTTTACAGATGAAGAAATAGAGGGAGAAGTAACATAACTTGCTCAAATGGAAACTAACTTTAGAAGAAGAGACAGGTCTGGAATTTATTCTGAGTTCTAATCCACAGCTCTCTCTCTTGTACTTTTCTTTCAGGGTGGTTCTCACATCTTCTGCTTTAAGTATCACATTATATTGGCAGAGATAGACTTTTACAAGATTGATTCAATGTGAAGGGTTTCAGAGATGTTCATAATACTGACCATAAATTTAATAAGTTTTATTAAATACAAGGTGGGGCAAAAGTGAGTTTACAGTTCAGATGAAAAATAATATAATAATTGATACAAAAATAAATTGTTTTGTGTACATGCACAACTGTAAACCTAGCTTTGCCACACCCTCTATATGCTGGAGACACTGGGTACCTTTAAAATTATGCTCACTCTCCCATTTTATAGATGAGTAAGTTGGGAGGTGGAAATCATTCCCTTCTTTTTCAGTTTAGTGTCTATGATGTTGATTGCCCCCATTCAAACTGATAAATGAAAATGAATGCAATCTTCATTCATAAGAATTTTGTTTTTACCTGTCATTGATTCTAATTATTTATTATAATTATTTTCTTTTTGTATTAGTACATAGACTGACAATAAATCATATTGTCTTTTTATATCTGAAAGTATAAGTAACACTTGGTGTCATGCTTTGTGTGAATTCACATATAAACATAAATTAAATTAAACAATGTATAGAATAGAACAATATTATTGATCAAAATTGAATGGAAGAGCCCTGGCTGGTGTAGCTCAGTGGATTGAGCTTGGGCCTGCAAACAACACAATCGCGGTTCGATTCCCAGTCAGGGCACATGCCTGGGTTGCAGGCCAGTTCCCAGCAGGGGATTCACGAGAGGCAATTATACACTGGTATTTCTCTCCTCCTCTCCTTCCCTTCCCCTCTAAAGATAAATACATAAAATCTTAAAAAAATTGAATGAAAGAGCACATTAATTGATAATGTGTAGTTGGTTTTAGCTGCTACAGATATATAAGACTTATGTTTATTGCCGTGATATATATTTATGCAATAAAAAAGCCACATAGAAAAAAATTATATTTTAAACCTCAAAATGTGTTTAGTTCTTGCAAGCAAATTTGATTATATATTAAATAACTTTTGAATTGAATATAGTTATCTTCATTTTACTTCATTGTATAATTATACTGTAACACATTATATCAGAATACATAAAATGATTGAATATAGTAATTGTATCAATGCTAATACTTAAAACATTTTATATTTAATTTAGAGAGATCATCTTATATTTTAAGAGCATATCTCTCAAGGAGTGTAACAACTCTATATAAGTGTGCAAGGTATTTCTAAAACAGAGATTGATGGTAATAGAAAAGAAAGCATCGTGTTCTCAGATGAGGAGAAATTTATTTCATGTTGAATGTTAAATTGATTAACATACCTTTGAAAGAAAACTAGAGAGATGTTTTATAACACACTAAAAGTGAAATTTTTTCCAAAATGGACACTTTAGGTTTCTATTGGAAAGTTTTAATTACTTTTTTCAATTGTAATAAAAAATAAATACAAATTCACTTTAAAATTACAAGACAGCATAGTTTTTAGAAGGTAAGAGTTGAATATTTTAAATTCAACTGAGATTCTACATTACAAAGAGAAAAATGTAGCCCTAGTCAGGTGGCTCAGTTGGTTGGAGCATCATCCCACACACCAGAATGTTATAGATTCAATTCCCGGTCAGGATACACACCTAGGTTGCAGTTTCATCTCTAGCTTGGGGGTGTACAGGAGGCAGCCAATTAATGTTTTTTCTCTCTAACATTGATGTCTCTCTATCTCCTCTCTCTCTCTCTCTCTAAAATCTATCTATCTCTAATCTGTCTCCTCAGGTAAGGATTAAAAAAATAAAAATCTAAATCGTCTCACACTCACATTAACCTTCTTTATGTAGAAAAATGAACAATTTGAAAGAATTTGTAATAATTTGGTGCATATTAATTTATGAACAAATTGTTTTTAACATTCTTATGTTTTTTTTCCAATAAGTTTTCATTTTCTTGTCTCAGAGCAGTTTAATTTCCCAAATGTTCTGTCACCAGATGATTTTTTAAAAAGATTTTATTTATTTATTTTTAGAAATGGGGAGAGAAACATCAATATGTGGCTGCCTTTAGTGCTCCTCCTACTGGGGACCTGGCCCACAACCCAGGCATGTGCCCTGACTGGGAATCAAACTGGCAATCCTTTGGTTTCGCAGAATGGTCTCAATCCACTGAGCCACACCAGCTAGGGCACAAGATGATTTTTCATGAAACATTATTGATTACAGTCAAACTTTAATCCACATAATAATTTTATGCATGTGATTTTCTATAAACATGAGTGGTTAGAACTCTAAAATAATTAACCCAGTAAACATACATTTGAATACATATGATTCTTTAGCATCTTTCATGTTATCATGTAATAGTACATTACAATGGCACACCTCTAAATTATTTAATAGAGAAAATGTGAATATTTATCTATTTTAAATATGAATACTACAGGATAGTTCTCTATAGAAGAAAATTCTCTATAGAGAATTATCGAAAATGGTTCTCTAAAGAGAGTACAGCAGTTTAGCATTCAAATAATAATCTTTGTGTAAAGCGTACTGCATCTCATCGAAATAAAAGAACTAGTGAAGCTCTGGCCTGTGGCTCAGTTTGTTGGCACACAGTGACATCAACCCTTACACTAAAAGTCTGCAGGCTCAGTCTCAGGTCCAGGTCTGTATGGGAGGCAACCAATTGATGCTTCTTTCTCACACTGATGACTCTCTCTCTCTTCCTTTTGTCTTTCCTCTCCTTAGAGTGAGTAAACATATCCTCAGGTGAGGATTAAAAATAATTAAAAGAAATTAGTTTAGATCACTGGTATTAATGTTTTAAATGTTATGCCTTATATTTTTATTTAATCAAGAGTTGTTTGTTGTTTAACTGATTTAACTTTATAATTAAAATGATACATAGTTGAATTAATATATTAATTAGCTCCATAAACCTATTTTCTTTGAATCAAAGGTAATATAAAGCCATAACATGAATATAACATAGCTTTTCAAAATATTAGTTAGTATAAAAATTTGAAAGAACAGCATTTATAGTTAATGTGAATTGATAAATGTAAAAAATGATTGAGTTAAAAGATGACTACTTAGAAAAACTTGACAAGAGTCATCAATGGATATATACAAAGTGAAGTGAGTAAATGTTTAATGAGTAATCACTTACATATATTCACAATGTATCACCAAAACATACTTTGTAGTGATGTAGAGGGAAAAATTAATGCTGGAAATTTGGCATAAACCACCATAACCATGTAGTCAAAGGTAACATCCAATATTGAGACAAACCATTATCAAGAGCCTCTAATATACTACACTGGAAAGAATAAAGTACCACTTCTGTCATGTTGCCAAAATGTGCATCACTTTAATATAATTATAAAGATATGCCTCGTGGGCTCTGGCTAGTATAGCTCTGTTGACTGGGTGACACCCACAAACCAGAAGGTCATAGGTTTGATTCTCTGTCAGGGCACATGCCTGGGTTGTAGGTTTGGTCCCAGGCAGAGAGGGGCACATGGGAGAAGCAGCCATTCACGTTTGTGTCTCCCCCATGAATGTTTCTCTCCCTCTTTTTCTCCCCACCTTTAAAAAATTACCCGATGGGCCCATATTGTAGACACTTTACAAAATAATGGCCACAATGTTCAAAAAGCACTGTCAGTAAAGATAATGAAAGACTAAGCTTGAGGAAAATAAAGAGAGATGTGAAGACTTAATGCAACATGCTATAGGAGATTTACAGGGTTTGTTTTAGTTTTCATTTTGCTGTGAGGACATTATTGAAACTACTGGGAGATATTTTTTAAACTGAAGAATAGATAATAGTTTTCAGTAAATGTTAATGTCCTTATTTTGGTAATATAAGCATACTTATGTAAGCAAATAACTTTTGCTCTTCAAAAATACAAATGAAATATTTAGAGGAACAGGGACCAGAGGACTTCAAGTTATACTAAAGTAACTCCAAAATAATGTAACTTTGATTCCATAATTGATTGAAATCAATTTGTGGGATATTTGGGGTCTAATTTGGCATTGGTTTCACCCTTAAAATATTGCATTTGCTTCTCCTGAAGTTAATATCGGTTCAGTTCTCTTTCAATTTTCATGACATAATTGGAAAGAATGACTTTGACCTTCTCTCACTTACCTCTAGCAATAGTAGTCATAAAATTTCTCCTAGGCCAACCCTACATTTTCTGGTGAAATTAAGTCTTTAGCTTGAATTGAAGTTCAGTTACCAATTTTGTTATTTTAATAGTTAATTTTGTGTGTGCACGTGTCCTGTTTAGGACATTTTTACTTTCATGAAAATACACTTTGATACTGCCTCATATAATGTGTTAAGTATTTTTGTTTAGTTCTGTTATGCATTTCAATTTAATATATTGTATATGGTGGTCAAAAATAAGAGGGGTTTGAATTTTCATAAGGCTCTCTAGTTTACAAATAAGCATGCTATCGCTTCCTGAATGCTAGTAGAACAGTTAAGATTTGTGACTCAGGACTTCCGGCGGACCCAGTGAGGGCTCAGGGTGGCTGGCTGACTGTGGTAACACATTCGCGCGCAGATAAACCAAGCAAAGGAGCAAACAGTGAGACAATCAACTCAGGCTACGTCCCCAGCGATGGGAATTAGAGCCTGAAAGCACCAACTGGAAACACTTTTTCGGGGTCAAGGGGCTAGGAGAGGCTTCCAGGCTCACAGAGAGTTTGTTGGAGAGACCCACAGGGTCCTGGGCAGTACACAGGCCCACATACCCTGGAACCAGCACCAGAGGGGCCCAATTTGCTTGTGGGAAGCTACGAAGGGGACAGAAATCTGAGAGAAAGTGGAGAAAAGCAAAGTGCCATTTTTTGCCCTCTCTGACCCCGCCCCCACGTACAGCCTCACAACCCAGAGACTGGGTCGCCTGGCTCTGGTGAACAACTAAGGCTCCACCCTTCATACATAACAGGTGTGAACAGATCAAACATTATGACTCAAGAACAGCTCAAATCCCCAGAGCCTATAATTCTAAGTGACCAAGAAATAGCCAATCTTTCAGATGCACAGTTCAAAATACTGGTGATCAGGATGCGCACAGAATTGGTTGATTTTAGCCACAAATTAGAGGAATATATGAAGGCTAAACTGATTGAAATGAAGGGAAGTGCACAGGAAACCAATAGTGATGGAAAGGAAACTGGGCCTCAAATCAAGGGAGTGGACCAGAAGGAAGAAAGAAACAACCAAACAGAAAAGAAGGAAGAAACAAGAATTCAAAAGAATGGGGAGAGGCTTAAGAACCTCCAGGACATCTTTAAACGTTCCAACATCCAAATTATAGGGGTACCAGAAGGGGAAGAGGAGGAGCTACGAGTGGAAAACTTATTTGAACAAATAATAAAGAAGAACTTCCCCAGTCTAGCAAAGGAAATAGACTTCCAGGAAATCCAGGAAGCTCAGAGAATCCCAAAGAAGTTGGACCCAAGAAGGAACACACCAAGGCACATCATAATTACATTAGCCAAAATTAAAATGAAGGAGAGAATTCTAGAAGCGGCAAGAGATAAGGGGACAGTCACCTACAAAGGAGTTCCCATTAGACTGTCAGCGGATTTCTCAAAAGAGACCATACAGGCAAGAAGGGGCTGGAAAGAAGTATTCCAAGTCATGAAATCCAAAGACCTCCATCCAAGATTGCTCTATCCAGCAAAGCTTCCATTTAGAATAGAAGGGCAGATAAAGTGCTTCTCAGATAAGGTCAAATTCAAAGCGTTCATCATCACCAAGCCCTTATTATATGAAATGTTAAAGGGACTTATCTAAGAAAAAGAAGATAAAAATATGAACAGTGAAAGGACAGCAAACACACAGTTATTAACAACCACACCTAAAACAAAAGCAAACTAAGAGGACAGCTAGATTGGCAGCAGAAACATAGAAATGGAGATCACATGGAGGGTTAGCAACAGGGGAGTGGAAGTAGGAGAAGGGGGGAGAAGGTATAAAGAATAAGTAGCATAAATGGTAGGTAGAAAATAGACAGGGGGAGGGCAGGAATACTATGGGAAATACAGAATCTAAAGAACTTGTGACACATGGACATGAATGAAAGGAGGGAAATGGTGGGTGCGGGATGTGCAGGGTGGAGGGGAGTGAAGGGGGGAATGGGACAACTGTAATGGCATAATCAATAATATATATTAAAAAAAGATTTGTGACTCAAAACAAAGAGTTTGTTATTCACAGCAGAGTCAGTAGCCATAGTACTAGCATGTGTATAAATTCTATGAGTAACAATCTCCACAGGGCTACAGGAAGAGGGATAGAAGAAACTTTAATAGGAGACAGTTGCATTATAGAAGAGAAATCTTGAACCTAGTGATCCCAACTTAACAATGTGTGGTGAGCATGCCTACCATTTCTTGCAGAAGAAGGAATTGTATCTATTTGCAAGGCTGCAGTTAAAATTAATTTTTGCTCTGGAAAGTTATGCTCATGATCTCCATCTTCCAAGGTTGTTTGTAATACAAGCTATCTTGAGAAGATAGCTTGGAACGAACACAATCAGTGAGTCATCTCATAAGTCATACAGACTCATGAAAGGCATAACAAATTGCCTCCTAACAATATCCGCCTCAAATTTTTCTCTGGTTTCTGGTGAATTTTTCTGAGTATGCCATTTTTTGGTGTCTCTGATTAATTTGATGGGCATTTGCTATCTCCAAATTAATTCAACTTGCTTAATTTAGAATTAATTTAAGTTTCTATCAATGGACTCCCAAGGAGAAGAATAAGGCTCAAGAATGTCCATGAAGCCCTAGCTGGTATGGCTCAATGGATTGAGCGTGGGCCTGTGAAGCAGGGGATCGCGGTTCAATTCCCGGTCAGGGTGCATGCCTGGGTTGCAGGCCAGTTCCCGGTGGGGGACGCATGGGAGGCAACTGCACATTGATGTTTCTCTCCCTCTCTCCTTCTCTTCCCTTCTCTCTGAAAATAAATAAATAAAATATTTCTTAAAAACAGAATGTCCATGAAGACCCCACCCCCAACGAGTGCTACAAGTTCCAGAAACCATCAGGGCCTACCACAGAAACCCAAATGGATTTTTCCGTGAGTTTCTATACTGACCTCTCTGCCTAACTTGAGGCATTAATCTAAATACAAATGGTAATTGACCTATGATTTTTCAACTTTATGATTGTGCAAAAGCAATGTGCATTTAGTAGAAACCATACTTTGAATTCTGAAATTTGTCCTTTTTCCCATGCTAACACTGTGCTGTAAGACACTATCTTATGACACTGGGCAGTGGCAGCAGCAAGCCACAGCTCCCAGTCAGTCACATGACCTGAAGGTTAAACAACTGATACTGCCCGTTGCATTCATTGTGTTAGATGATTTTGCCCAACTGCAGGCCAATGTGAGTGTGCTGAGCATGTTCATGGTAGGCTAGACTAGGCTACCATGTTTGGTGGTTTAGGTGTATTAAATGCCATTTGGCTTAAGATAGTTTTCAATTTCCCAAGGTTTTATTAGGATGCAACCTCATCAAAAGTGGAGGAGGATCTGTATAGCAGGATGTGTTTATAATAGCAGACTGTGTCTTTACACCCAAGAAGCTTTTCTGTCATCCTTAATAACTATAGTGCAATGAGGTTGAATGAACAATTTCCAGGTTGTATTATTTTTCACTTAAACGAAAGTCAGAGACATAGCTTACACCATCTTTTCTAATCGAGTGATTTACATGGTAGAAACCACTGCATGAAGTGTAATCATAAATAACAAGTTTATTAGCCCACTGCAAACTCAACCAGTGATCCAAGGGTAACCTCCTTTGAAACAGATCACAGTCTGATAAATGGATTTGTATAAATGAATCTAGTGCTTGTTTTTGGAGCAATTACCTGAGAACAATTAATCCAACCTCACTTGTTAGCCCACACTATGAACAGAATAGCATTATTAATCTGTTTAATGGAATGACTGGACAATGTCTATGAAAATAGGGATTAGGAAGACATCCTAAGGTTTTTCACAGGTGATTTCTAAGGGAAGTTAGGGAGCTGGGGATATGTCATGCTGTCTCCAATAGACTCCCCAGAAAGGTTGAGGATTAAGACAAACAGAACATGATCAGAGATGTCTGGCAGTGGATGTTAGCATCAGCAAAAAGTTAAAGTAATAAAGTATGAGTATTGTCTACTGTGACTGATGTCTCTCTCTACCAACACAAATAAGTTTATACCATTCCAACAGCTACAAATTCACCTTATTTCCGGCCACGCCTTACTTGTGCTCAGATTTTTTTCTCTGAAAGATAAGATGCAAGAAGAACAAAGGTAATACAGTAAAACTTAAAAATACATATTTTGATATTGGTAGAAGACATAAAACTCCTGGATCAGAGACAAAAAAAGTGTATTACTTGCAGCAACACTAATAGAATAACAAAGGTTGTGCTTAAAGTTGGGGAGTGGAAAAGTAGTAATTTTGAACTGTGCCCATAGAAGCTATCATCCTGCCTAAATCCTGACCTCAGGGGAAACTATTTGAGCTTGGTGCACTGCAGGCTTCTTAGAGCCTAACCAGCCCTAGGGGAAGAAAAATATTCAACTCCAGCCCTCTCTAGTCTTCCATGCGGAAGAAGAAAAATACAAAACTTTAGCCCCATCTAACCTTCTGCATAGTGTAAAGCTATGTAAACAGAAAATTTAAAACTGAAATGTAGAGAAAACAGAATGAAAAGGTGAAATAATAAATTTAAGAATTGTGACACAATATCAAAGAATATGGCATACATATAATTGTCATGTTTTAATATATATATTTATAAAATATTATATATATATATTTTTTCTTCCAGAAGTTATTCTCAAGAATAAAATCTTATGTTCAATGTCTTTAGGACAACAATTGACCACAAATTTCAATGAAACATTGTCAAGAGAAGTGTTTTTGTGTGTGTGTTCTATGGACTATGGATCCCACATGATTGTTTTATATATATAATATATAATATATTATACATAGTATAATACATTTTAATATATAGATTATACATATTGTATATTTTATATTTTTCTTCCACAAATTTCAATGAAATGTTGTTAAGTGTTTTTTCATGTGTGTTCCATGGGCTATGGATCCCTTGAGATGCTACACAAAGTAGCATCTCAAACAAGTTTAGAAATCCCTGTATGCCGCTTGCTCCCATATGCCAAATAGTAATATTTTCCATGTGCAAAGAAAAAAATGAGGATTTGTGGTCATTTTTTATCATTATAAATATACTTCTTTTGAGACATTATAAGGTTGTAGCTTTTATATCTTTCAGCAATAAAAGTACTTCTTTTAAGGAAATAATGGTAATAGTAAGTTATTTATTGAAATTTCTAATGAGTGTTTTATAAATCACAAATTAACTAATTTATTTGTTCTGTACATCTCTGTCATACCTTATCATCCACTAAAGGATATGGATAGAAGCCTGAGGATTGCATTTGCATTTGTCGATGCATTTAATACACTGACATTTGATAAATTGAGGCACACAGTTTGAAATATTTTAACTCAGATAAGTACTTTCACTAACTACTCACTTTCTGCCTCAATTCCTTTACCTATGTTTGTCTCACTCTCCCAGTTTGAAGATAATTCTCCTTATTGTGTCACTGGTCATAGCTCTCCCTTAGAACAATTCCTAAGAGAGGGGGCATGTAGGAGCTGTGTAAGTACCTGTCTAATAAGAAAAAAAACATGTAGCCTAAACCAGTCTATTTTCTTTGTCATTTACAAAAGGCAAAAATATGCTGAAATCTTTTCTTTGAGTGTTTCCTGACATGCTGTGATGTTATACTAATGTGTTTGTTTTAAGAGTCTCTTGTATTTCATTAGTTAAATGATTACCCGATTGGTCTGCATGACATACTAATGAAATCAAGTGAACCCAGGACATAACAATGCTGATTCAAAAGCATTGCTGTTCCATCTGTAATGACATTGGCACACTGGCTTTTTGGATTCAAAAAATAAAATGACAAACCAAACATCTACACTGCCATTTGACCTCTTTGTATTGTTGGTCACCTATTCTTCCTTTCACCTTAGCCATTGTTTATAAAGATTTCATTTTGGTATAGCCTCCTCATCCCCAGGAGATTTTAGTAATTTTCATTTTCAAAGTGGGAGGCAGAATGAATTGAAGGGAATTTTCTGGATACCTAGGAACATTTTTCCAAGGCTAAATCAATTGTTCTGACTCTCACAGTGGTGAAGTGTGAAGAATGAACACATTGATTACTTGATGGGCTCTCAACTTTCAAATGTTTTATTCAAGGCAAGCACTTTCAGACTTTTAATTTTCTTATGTAGGGCAATCTCTTAATATTGTCATCATTTATTTATAACTGGTTTGTGTTTCTTTCACAAAGCATATATATTTGGGCCCTAGTTAGAAATCTTTGCTTGCAAAATTTTGCTAACAAAATTAAGCCAAGCATGGACAACATAAATGAGTACAAGATCAGCAAGGGCAGAAGCAATCTTCATAATGGGCTAGAACTTACAGCCCCTGGGAGATGAGATGGCCAGAAAATGCACTAAAGTTTACGGCCGATCCCAAGGTGCCCCATGTGAGCCCAAAGGGCTTAGTGGATAACGTTCACTTTAAATGTCACTTCCAACCTTCTGGTTGACTGGAAGTAAAAGGAAAACAAAAGAACATGCATGTCAATGTTTATCAATTGTATAAACAAAAACTTTCACTTGGTAATTATGTGAAATACAGTAAATTTGAATTTAAAATTGAATTTAAATCTAAAAGAAAACAATATATTATGTTTCAGAAAAAAATTGACTTCTCCAAATCTTAGCTTTGGTTATTTCTTCACATCCACAGATTCAACCAACCAGCAATGAAAAACAGTATTTTCAATCTGCAGTTAGCAATCTGTAGTTCAGAAATATCTGTTGGGGATGTGAAAATACTGTTTTCCATCCTGGTTTGTTGAATCTGCAGTTGAGTTCTCATGATATGGAGGGCTACTTGTATTTATCGAAAGATACTCAGTGTAAGTGGACTCACTCGATTCAAACCATGTTTTTCAAAGATGTATGTTGTGTTCCAGGTGGCTGTGAAAAATCCAGGTAAGCAATTGAGTGTTAAGCGCAAAATCTGAACTCGTATATATTTGGAACGAGAAAAAAAAATTTTATTGAAATATTAAGTGTGCGTTAGAAAAAATAGATTTTATATTTTTTATAAAAAAACATATTAGAGGAGGATTTCTGGGTCACTTTAAATGAATATTTACATTAATTGGCCATAATGTGTTTTTTTCAATTAAATAGCAGCGATTTAATCAATTTATTGATAGATAGCTATGATATTGCTAGCATACATTTTTTAATTATGTAAGTGATGCTTCTTAATACTTTAAAATACTCAGGAATATGAAGTCACTAGTAATTTATTTCAATATTACAACCCTTTTTAATTATAAAAAAATTGAGATATAATTTCAAACTTTGATACACATTTAATTCAGGAAAGTGATTCATGATGTTCCTTCTGATAGTGACGATGAATCACCACATGAGGCATGGACTCCCAGGTAAGCCTACCGGCCTCCAAAATTTCTGTAATAATGAGGAAGGACTTGAGTATCCTTTAGCCACTGACACTTTTTTGGATTGCTATTGCTGCAGCTAAGATTAACCTTTTGAGAGTATGACAGTGCCCTATCATGCTGGGTTTCATTCCTGGGAATGGAGGAGCCCATAAACTGCCCTCTGACTCCAGTTTCGGCTTGTCAAATCCAATGGTTAACTCTACAAGGAAGTTAAAACTCTGCCCCTCATCTTTTTCTTTTTCCATTTTAAAAATTAAATTTAAGGAGGTGACACAAGTTAATAATATTATATAGGTTTCAAGTGTATAATTCTATGATACACCATCTGTATATTACATTGTGTGTTTACCACTCAAAGTTAAATCTTCTCTGGTCAACATATGTTTGACCCCTTTATCCTTTGTGACTCCTCCACCCCCTTCCCTCTGGTAGACACCATATTGTTGTCTGTGTCTATAAGTTTCTGTTTGTTTATTTTTCTTGTTTGTTCATTTGTTGTTTTCAGATTTGTATCCCACATATGAGTGAAATCATATGGCTCTTGATTTTTTCTGTTTGACTTACTTTGCTTAGCATGATCTATTCAAGATCCAACCTTGTTGACCGTATACTGCCACAAATGGTAGTATCTCACCTTTTCTTGTGGTTCAGTAGTAATCCACTGAATGTATGTACCATACCTCCTTTACCCAATCATCTATCAAAGGACACTTTGGTTTTCTCCATGTCTTGGCCATGTTGAATAACACTGCAATGAATATAGCATATTTTTAGGCTATAAGATGCACCAGACCATAGGTGCACCTAGGTTTTAGATGAGGAAAATAGGAAAAAAATTTGAAGCACAAATGTGGTAAAATATATAATAACATAAATAACACAGGTCGCCACTCTCCCCATCTCCCCAGCAAGCCAGGTAAGCTACATTCAGACTATAAAATACAACCTTCTTTTCCTCCCAAATTGGGGGAAAAAGTGCATTTTATACTCTGAAAAATACGGTAGATGTGCATGTATCTTTGTGAATAAGTGTTTCCGATTTTTGGTGTAGATACCCAAAAGAAGAGTTGCTGGGTCATGTGATAAGTCTATTCTTAGTTTTTTGAAGAGCCTTCATACTGCTTCCATAGTGACTGTACCAGCTTATGTTTCCCACCAGCAGTGAATGAGGGTTCCTTTTCTTCTATAATCTCTCCAATATTTGTTGTTACTTGTCTTGTTAATAATAACTATTTGTAACAGATGTGAGTGGTATCTTATTGTAGTTTTGAGTTGCATTTCCCTAATAGCAAATTTGAGCATTTTTTTATATATCTGTTGACCATTTGTTTGTCTTCTTGGGAAACATGTCTGTTCAGGTTTTCTCTCATTTTTTTAACTGAATTTTTGCTTTTTAATCATTGAGTTGTACGAGTTCTTCATATATTTTAAATATCAACCCCTTGTTGAAGCTGTTTTTTACAAATACATTCTCCCACTTGTTTTGTTGTTTTCTGCTTTGTTTATTTATTTGTTTTTTTCTGTGCAGAGCTTTTTAGTTGATACAACCCAATTCACTTACGTTTGCTTTTAACTTTCCCTGCCTGCGGGGTCAAATTCATGAAATCCATTTTAAGACTAAGGTCCATAAATTTAATACCTATGTTTTATTCTATGCAGTGTATTGCTTCATGTCATGTATTTAGTCATTTGATCCACTTTGAGTTAATTTTTGTACATATATACAAAGTGTAGATTCGTTCTTTGGCATGTGCTTTCCAATTTTCCCAGCACCATTTATTGAAGAAGCTTTATTTTCTCCATTGTATGGTTTTGTCTCCTTCCTGCACAGACTTTTTGTAAAGTGCCTTAGAATGTGAAGGAAGTGACTAATAAAAAAATTAATCGAAGGTTACTTTTTCTTTTTTTCCCAATTTTTTATTTAATTATTTTTCAAGTACAGTTTTCTGTCTATTACTCCCATCCCATCCCACCCCCCATGCTCCCCCCTCCCTCCCATTTCCACCCTTCTCACTTGTTGTCCATGTATCCTTTATATATGTTCCTCTAAATCCCTCCCCTATTTCCCCTGAAATTCCCTCCCGTCTCCCCTCTGGTCACTGTCAGCCTGTTCTCTATTTCAGTGTCATTGGTCATATTTTGCTTGCTTGTTTGTTTTGTTGTTTAGCTTCCTGTTAAAGGTGAGATCATATGGTATTTGTCCGAAGGTTACTTTTTCTTTTGCAGTAAATCTACTTGTGCACTTATATTTGTGAACAAATTTATCCATTCTATTATATTCAAGATGTTTTTAGAGGAATAAAGCTTTCATATTCATACTAGTATTTCTCATGTCATTTGAAAATGGTATGTGATTAAAATTTTGCAAGATAGAGTAGAAAATTTGTTCTCAAGTGACAGTTTTGGCATTGCTTACCATCTTATTGATTCTACTTTGGAAAAAAAACAAATTTGAAAAGGTTAATTTTGAACTGTGTTTTAAAATATGTTTCCTAGAACTGAATATACTATTTTTGATAGAATCTGATCAACATCAATTTAATATCTACAGCATCATTGAGTTACATGTTCTAGCTTTAAATGTATACTACAGAATCAGACTATATTAGATCTGACAATATTTTGGTAATATTAAAGGATCTTTACTGAATTTTAGTCATTTAAGAGGCAGCTCTTGCAGGAAAATCACTCAGGTATTTTGGAAGTGGTCAGGAAATTTTCTCGTGGAGATTATTTGCAGTATGTGTGGGGTATGTGCAAATATGTGTGGTAATTCAGCATCAGTGGTTTGGGTCATGTTTTCATTTCTGAAGTTGTTCTCTACCATAGTATAACTGAGAATTTAGGTCAAAATGCTTTTCTGCATAAATTTAGTAAGGGGATTATTTTATTGAACACTTTAATTTTTATAAAGTAAATTGACTCTAAAAGCTTTAATCATCCTGAGGTGTGCCTGTGAAATGTCATTTTGTTCATTGAAATGTTTTGTACTCTCAGAACAAACTACATTCTTTGTTCATGTTTTTCATCATATTCAAAATCTGTTTTAATCAGGCTTGAGAGATGGCATGTCTTTAAACTGAAAAACTTTAACAAGTCCTTTTTTCCTTGTTCCAGAAAAGTTATTCCTAGTTACTCAGTATTTGCAATTTGTTATTCATCTAAATAAACATTAAATAATTAACCGAATAAAATCTAGTATTAATGGTCCATCACAATAATACAATTTTTAAAATAAGAGATTTGGATTATATGCAGTTCTCTTTGTATTAATTTTAAAATTTAGTACTGTAATATGTATGAGTAATTTGAGGATGAAATACTGCTTATTCACCTCACCAGAAGCAATAAAAGATAGCCACGGGAAAGATTAACAAAATATATGCAGTGTTTTTTACAGATGCAGGGTGATTCTCTCTCACTAAGAGAGAGAATCACAAAGAGATTTTTTGCTACTTGAGTGATTTGTGTGAATAAACTCAAAATCACCTTTAGGTCTCTCTGTGGTTGGCATAAGTAAAAAGTAGGGATGTAATGAGCCCTTTAAGGTAGCTGAGCACTCTATGCTCTCAAGTAAATTAGAAGTTTAGTGATTAAATAAAATATAACTAAGCAATAATTCCAAATTATTTCAAAATATAGAGCAAAATAAATTTTAAAATTAATTAAGCCTTTGAATAGTACCAACCTTATAAATCGACTATAATTAAAATTAAGTTATTTTAAATTGAGTTCCACTAATTACCATCATCTAGCACACCACGAGTCACCGAATTTTTATTCTCCTCCTTCCCCTTTCTTCCTTCTTTCTCCTGGTGAATTGCTTCCCAAGACAATATCTATTTTTTAGAGCTGTATTAGAGAGATATAAGGGGGGCAATTCTGTTGTCTGCTTTACTTTCTTTTTTTAAAATATTTTATTTATTTATCCTTTGAGGGGAAGGGAAGGAGAGAGGAAGAGAAACATCAATGTATGGCTGCTTCTCGTGCATCCCCTGCTGGGAACTGGCCCCTGCCAGGAACTGGCCTGAAACCCAGACATGTGCCCTGACTGGGAATCGACCCGCGATCGACTGGTTCACAGGCCCGCGCTCAATCCACTGAGCTACACCAGCCAGGGCTCTGCTTTACTTTCAAACTTGTAGTTTTAGTTGCTTATTATTTGACCTGTAAGGGTTTTTACATGACACATAAAGCTGGACTCTAAGTAACAGCTTCTCCACATACTCAAGCCTATATGAGTTTATCTGAACTCATACTTCAGAAATACTCACTCATGGCTTTTATGATTTGCATGTATGACTGTTACTTTCAGTGTCAATGGTTTCCCTAATCTTCACCTTTATAAATCATAATTTGGAATAATGACAGTTGTTTTAACTATTTACATATCATGTAAGTAGAAATAAAGACCAGAACATAATGGAGTTGGTCAATATAACACTTGGTAGGTTCCAGTGCTAATAAAAATCATTTGAAAAAGTATGGAAATGTGAGAGGGGAAGAGAGAGAGGAAGGAGGAAGGCAGAGACATTTTTATATGCGTTATATAAATTATTTTAAGTGCTATTATATTTTAACCAAAAGTAAATTTTTATTTTCTCTATTTATAGTAACCCATCTCAAATCCCCATATTGTAAATACGTACTTATGATAGGGGACTCAAGACTTGGAAAATTTTAGCTTAAGGTAAAAAGTTGTAAGTCTAGCAAGTAATGTGTATGTTAAAGCTTTTGTTTCAGAATCTATAGATAAGGCCCATCCTGGCTCCTGGGAAAACAGCTGGCCTCCTGGGCACTACTAAAGATTACTGCCTGGGGACCAGTGGAGGCACCTGGGCCCTAGTGTTTCAGGGAGAGAAAGATGACCACCCACCCCTGGGAACAGCTATCTGTCCAGGGCAGGAATGTTGCAGCTTCTATCACCTAATCATCCCTCAATCTCAAAGCCCTCACTGCACCTTGTTTATTCCCGGTGTCAAAAGTCTGGCCTGGAAAGACAAGGCAAGATGGACTGTTAGGGTATGAATCTACTATCTTCTCAGATCACTGGCCATCTAAACAAAATGCCCATAAAAGATTCAATTGCTGTCACTGCCTATTGGATTTAGTAGTGACAGCCCAAACCCTGGTGTCTTTTCCAGTTACATTTACAGTAACAATGATATAAACCTGCATTGCGCTGGTTCATCCACTGCCCATAAAATCACAATAGCCTTTATTTTCCACCTGTTCCTCTCCACAGACTCATGAGTATAACGTTCTGACTACAATTCCCTTTGTTTTGCCTTTTATTTATTCAGAGTTTGCTTTATCTAAGAATGTTTGGTATTTAGCCATTCTTTATTAAGTATGCTGGGCACCCTAAAGGACAGTAAAATAATACTAACAGTAATACAATAACTTTAGAAATGGCACTTGACTGCTATGATTCTGAATTCTAGTGCAGAAGATAATGCCCAAGTAAGAGGTGATAAAAACCTTTCTTTTATTTGGGATAGTTAACTTTTTATAGAGGGGGGCTAACTTGACTTGACTGCATGAGTCTATGACATAATTCTCATTTAATGTAGAAGGGAAGTACTGTACTTTCCCCTTTTTAGAAACTTGCCTCAGTAAAGTAAGGTGTGCACCCAACTGAAGTCAAGCACCCACCATGGACCATAATCTGGGATGTAAGGGGCTATTTTCTCTGATGGTCACATTTCAAAGGGATACAGCTCCCAAGTCCTTGAGAAAGACATTCTTGGGTTGTGAAACTGGCCAGAGGGTTTTATAAAGATTTACATTTCAACAGGGCAGACAAAGAACTTAAAAGTTTACCAAACATATACTCTTAAGAAAGGAAGCTAGGGACTTCCTTAGGGTCAGGAAGAATACGGTCTAGATTTTAGTCAAATTGAAGGAACCATTAATGTCCTCTTGGTCAATAGACATGAACCACTTGCAACAATCCAAATAAAGTTGGTGATATTAATTTAAGTTTGCATGCAAATAAAAAGTGATACTGAAAAGAATACTTAAATTCTCATTACTTCTTAATACTTAAATTCCTAGTTCTTCTTATAAAGTGCATTTTGATTTCTTACAAATTCAAAGAATTTGAAGTGATATTTCCCAATACAAAGGAAGTATCTCATTACTGATATGAAATTGATTGTACTTCATAGTGTGAACAATTTAAGTCTCAAAGGAAAAAGTATGGTTTAATGTTGAACCTGACTATGATATGATTGAAGTTAATTTTAAACATCTAACTTTTTATCTAATGAAATGTGAATAATGTAATTTTAGTAAAATACCTCATTTGTTTAGGTACATATATTGCCTCGCTATCCAATTATTCAGACAAAATTACAAATGAAAAAAGTTGAATCTGTTAAATTAAGTAGGTCATTAAAGTAATTAAGACTGGTGAAGCATATTATTAATACTTTACCAGAAAGAGTAGTAATACAAAATGTACCTGTTTCTTTATATTCCTATTGACACTTAATTATCTAAGACCTCAGAAAATAATTTAAAATCTAAAATGTACATCATTATTAAGAAGACAGCCAAGATATATTTTAATGTATAATGTTACATATAATATACAACATACATTTAACAATATATAAACACAAAATAATAAATTGATGCTTATCCCATTTTGTTAAAAAACAATGACATTAATAAGCAGCAATTAGCCCTGACCAGTGTGGCCCAGTCGGTACAGCATCATATCACAAAAGTCACCAGTGAGATTCCAGTAAGGACACATGACTGGCTTGCAGATTCAGAGCATAAGAGAGGCACCCTTTCATAAGAAAGGATGAGGGGGATGCTTCTCACCCTTTCTTTCTCCCTCCCTAAAAATAAATAAATAACATCTTTTTAAAAATAAGCAGAAACTAGCACAAAAATGAAGATATCAGTATGTAATAACTATTAGCTTAAAAACAAATGCTTAAGAACATCCCAAGAATACTTAAAGAATATAAATATTAGACATTCTAATTTTATTTTTAGCTTAACTAACATGTTTGAGAGAAAGGGAAAAAAACACCTATAAAGGATATGCTAAGGTAATGTACAGAGAGAAAATAGCCAAAGAGTAGAACATATGAGAAATGAAAAGCGATACCTGAGTACTTTAGGTCCTGATCACAGAATTCACTTCATTTTTGCATCACAGGAATTTGAGTAAATGTTTCTGGAGTATAAGTCCAAACTACTAATAATTACATAGTATCTTATAAAAATAATGTTAAAATATGAATTCCTCAATTACAACATTTTGAAGTTTATTTCTAGTTCAATTAAATTTGACCCCCAAATGTTTACAAGCAAATGATAATAAAAAATTTTTCCACTTATGTACAGGTGAGCTTTAGAAACTAAGGTCTGCTTTATAATTATGCTCCCCAAAGCAGATTATGGATGTTGATAGGGTAGCATTAGAGTCAGAAAAATTACTTTTGGTATTTCCACTAGGCATACTCTAAAATAATCCAAAATTCTATAGAGGGCTTTCCCATACTCTAAACATATTTGAAAGTGATTTTGCCTATAAACACAAACACACAGCTAAAAAAAAAAAAAAGACCCCTCCAAGTCAATCCCTATTTATTTCAAATTTGAAGCTGAGTTTTTGATAAACTTAATCTTTTTGGCTAATTTGTTGTCTACCTGTATGGGCTAACATGAGCATTTCCTGGTTCCATCATCTAAGTGTATCAAGTAAGTAAATAGATTGGCTTTTCTCCACCTCCTCCTCCTCCTCCTCCTCCTCTTCCCTTTTTCTCTACTTCCCCTTCCCCTTTCCCCTCTTCATGCCCTTTCTCCTCCTCTTCCCCAACTTCTCTTCCTCTTCCTCCCCATTCTTCTCCTTTTCTTCCTTCTGCCTTCTTTCTTCTTCATCTTCTTCTCTTTGTTTTCCTTCCTCCTCCCCCTCCTCTTCCACTTCCTTCTCTTTCACCTTCTTTTCCTTCTCCTCCTTCTTCTTTCTTCTTCCTGGAATTTCCTCTGTCTCTCCAGCTTTTACCAATTTTCATCATGAAGTCATTGATGATCTCTTCAACACATATTTGCTCTGCTGTATATAAAAAAGGGTGACGATAGCTAAAGAAATAAATATGCATAAGACAAGGTTCTATCCTCAAAAATCTCAGACTAGAATAGCAGATCAGTATGAGGGAAAGTGAGGAATGAGTATATATTCATGTTTGAAACATGCAATTTGGAAAATGCTTTTTAAAAAAAATTACAGTATTCAAATAAAAAATCACATGCAGGCACTTCAAAGGGATCTGTGTAGGTGAGGGGATCTGAGCCTTACGTTTCATTAGTATTATGGTAAGTTCACTGCTCTCCCTGAGCATTTAACGACAATATATACAAAATGCTATGGGAATGCTGTTGATCAGATTTTTTCCTCATAGACTGTTGCCTTCTAATTAAATGTTAGAGAAAGAAGCCCATTAATTCTGATACCTACAAGACTCAACCACGACTTCATTAAATCTTAGCTAAGGTTGGCAAATGAGAAGCAGCTCACCAGTTAAAAAATGTGGGAAGGACCCCCTTGCAGAGAGGGATGCACAGACAAATGACAAAGAGAGATGAATGTGTGTGTTTTCAATAAATTGCATTTGTATACAGCATGGCAGCATCATGAACAAATAATAAAACCAGGAAAAATATGATATAGGGTGGACATTAGATTGTTAAAAGTTAGAGAAGTCTTGGTTTTTGCTTGCCATGCTAAGTACACCTGCTGCATATTTTAAAGCAGTAAAATTCTTAGGAAGTTCTGGCTCTTTTTTGAGTCTCTCTAATTAGAATTATGAGTCACTCACCATAGTTATACTGTATATTAGCATGTTATATAATTTATTAATTATTAATATACTCACCGTGCAATATTAGGGAAATAAAAGCTGACATTTAGCATTCATATTAGTTTATGTATTAAATATAGAGTGTGTAGAGAACACTATTTAGGTAACTAGATATCATGAAATCACTACAAAAGTATTTATATTGCATCCAACTTCCCCCCACATAGACATGTACCTTTGTTTGCTCTGGAGAAAACAGCCAGGCTGATGACATTCCGAGTGATGACAGAGTCATCTGTCAGCCTTCTCTGTGGTTCTCTCCAGGCGCTGGCAGACAAATGCGTTTTCACATGCTATAAAAAATTAAGTACCAAAACAATATAAAAACAACTTTAGGGGTCTGATAAAATAGGCTAAAGCAAGGACATTGAAAGTTAATGCTTCCCTTTCTGACTAAACTCGCCTTATTCAATTTCACAGATTTTATAAAATGTAATAATTCTTAAAAACATGCAGAGGGCAAAGAGAGACAAGATCTTCTTAAAAAGAGATATGAATAATGGTCTAAGTGTGATTATGAATCATCTACATGACTCCAGATGTATTTGTTTTTATCATCTAGGGTGGTTTCTGCTGATAGAAACCAACACTCAGCAAAAGGTGGCTCAAATTGTACATGGACTTCTGACAAGTCATGATTCAATCGTGGCTTTTGCTGTAATTGGGATTGGTGATTGTGCGTGATGTTTTTATTACATTTTATTTATTTTTTCCTTTTTACAGAATTTATTGGGGTGATACCGGTTAATAAAATTATGCAAGTTTCAGGTGCACAGTTCAACACATCATCTGTACACTATACTGTGTGTTCACCATGTCAAGTCAAATTTATTCTATCACAATTTAGCCTCCTTTACCTCTTTCTCCCCCCCACCCCAGCAACTTAAACTGGAAAAAAAGTCACCCATTTCATCCACCACCATCATCTGCCTCTGGCAACTATGATTCTGTTCTTTGTATCTATGAGCTTGGATTATTTAATTTTTTTAAAAATTATTTACTATATTTAAACCTTTTTCCCTTTTGTACTATGAAGAGAGTGCAAATGGGAAATGAACCCTAGGTAGATAATTAATTATGTTAACTGTCACTACACATATGGAATGCTATTGTTTTATCTCAAATGCCCATAATTGATCTCCTGAAATTTTGTAATGACTTTTCATTGTTCTTTTTAATTCATTTTTTCCGCAGACCCCAACCCATATTTATAAGGTGTTCTTTACAGCATGATTCTGACTTAACGTCTTAAAGTTTTTTTCTGCCATATGATCTCACCTATAAGTAGAACTTAATCAACAAAACAAATAAATGGGCAAAACAGAACCAGAGATATGGAAATAAAGAAACAATTGACAGTGACTAGTGGGGAGGAGGGCAAGAAAATAGCAGGGGAAAGAAGGAGAAGGGTCAAGTCAAGGAACGCGCATAAAGGACCCAAGGGCAAGAACAATGGAGGGAGAATTGACCGCAAGAGACGGGGGTGGGCAGGGCAGGGGACAGCAATGGGGGAAAAATGGGGACAACTGTAATTGAACAACAATGAAAAACAAAAAAAAAAGCTTTTTCAGAATCTATTAGAATCTCAGCAAAAAGTATAAATTCCATGGGACAACAGGCATTCCAAGTTTGTCATGTGACTTACTCACCTACATCCTATTCCTTTACACCAGGGGTGTCAGACTCATTTTCGCAGGGGACCACATCAGCCTCACAGTTGCCTTCAAAGGGCCAAACGTAATTTTAGGACTATAAATGTGACTACTGCTTAACTAGGGGCAAGGGGCTCAGCACTGCCACGGGGTAGAAATGAGGTGGAGGGCAAGATAATACAAGGTGGAGGGCCGGATTCGGCCCCTGGGCCTTGTGTTTGTCACCTGTACCTTACACTAAACCTCAGAATCCACATTCCAGACTGTGAACTGTATGTATTTTCATAATTCTATGTCAGTGCTTTTGCATGTCTTTGCTGTAATGTTTGTGATTATTATTTCACCTTGCCCTGGGCTTTTAATTCTCCCCTAATTATAACAACTAGCTTACATACTTCCTGGTTTAGGAAGACTTCCCAAAAGTCTCAGGCTAGGACTTATATATACTTATAGTTCCCATACACATTCTAAAAGCTCTATTTCTGTGTTTTCAAGTCAGGAACTTTATAGAAGAACCTGTTTATTACTGTGAGCACAGCTGCTGACACACAGCTACACTTAATAAGTATATGGAAAATGAAACTGCAGTTTATTATGCTAATAATTGCCTCGTGTGGCACCACACCTCCTATTACCTTATTTATTTTATGTCTTATTTTTTGTCCATTTATTTTCTTCTCAAATTACCCTTTGTATTTGCCAGTTAACTCTAACTAACTCTTAAGGACCAAGGCCAAGAGTGTCACTATTTACCAGGCAGGTGTTTCTAACTCACACATCCATGTTAAGTCTGCCTGTTATGCATTAATAGAGTAGCCTGATCCTTCTCTCGTAACTCAGAGATTGAAGACATAAGAACGTACTTAGTGCCTTTCCTTCTCCATTCCCTGTGAGATCTGTGGTGTCCCCTGGGTCCACTCACTTCTGTAATCCATAACCTAATGTAGGGTTTGAAATATATCAGGCATTTAATAAATGTATATAAATGCAATGATTATATACATGTTATGTTTCTAAATCTGGCCTAGCTCTCTCCTTAATTTACACACATAATCCTGATAGTGACTAAATATTTAATATTGAAAATCCAAGATAACGCTACTACTCAGAGTTAATTGTAACTCTAAGTTAGAGTTACACTGTACACTAAGTTAGAGTTACACTGTACCACTTCTGTCTGTGGCACACTGAAGTGATTTGAGGCATTCTCTAGCTGCTGAGAGAAACTCAGGTGGTAAATCCATTTCACTCCTTGTTTCTAGTGCTCTGCTACAAGATCTATCCAGAGCATGTCTGCTTTGAAGAATCAGACACATTGTGAAGCTGACTGCTCCAATAACTGCAGAAAGGATGTAGGAAGAAGCATCTTATGCTATGAAATCCTTACGTTTGTCTTAAAATTCCTGTCACATCTACTTCCACGTTCCAGTATGGTGACAGTCTTTGCTAGGTGACACGAGCGTGCTAATATTACTCAGTTTTATCATTTCAATTGCTGTGGTGACCATCCTGAAGCCACCACAAACTCTAGCACATACTAAAGCCATGCTCTGTGTCCCTCAGAATTTTTTGACCGTTGATATTCAAAGCCAAAGTTGGACTACAAAGTATCTATAAACATTGTCTTTTTTATCAGTATTGTTTCATTTGAATTTCATTCCATTCATTTCTATTCAGATCTTAATTGATTTTTTGTGTACTGTGTTGCCCAACCTTTTGATTAAAATATGCATCAAAAGGTGTTCTTGCTGCCTTAGCTGGGTAGCCAGGTCGTGTTGTCTGGATACACCAAGGTTGTGGGTTCAATCCTTGGTCAGAGCACATACAAGAAACAACCAATGAACGCATAGATAAGTAAAAAGACAAATTGATGTTGCTCTCTTTCCCTTTCCTTCTCTCTCTCTCTCTCTCTCTCTCTCTGTCTGAGAATAGATTTAAAAAAATAAGGCCCTGGCTACTTAAATAGGAAAAAATACAAAGAACTCCTCAGGTAATAACGCAATACTATTTTCTCCACAATACAGTTTTTTTTCAGAAAACACAAACAAAAACAGATAACAATAATGTGATATGAACCTCATTTAAACAAAAGCTTTATCACAGCTAGAGAAGAGGAAATTAAAAGCCTATTTGGAGAAATTTTTTATAGGTTGGAGGGAAGATATCTCTCCCATAGAAAATGAGGGCTAGAGACAGCTTTAATATCTGTGTTTACGCTAGTGGCTTCCTGAGCTTTCCTCTACATCGAACATCCACATATTCAGCTCCCAGACACGTCCTGGGCTTTTCCTGCTTGTATATCACAGATGTCCCAAGTCAAACTTTTCGAAAGGGAACAAATGGGTTTCTCCAGTCGCGAACCGATTAGCCACTTGCAATTGTATCCTCAATGCGTGGGGTCATCATCTGACCCATGTGGCTGTTCTATTAGCCTCTCTTAACACAAAACTTATTCAAGTATTTCCAATCTTCAAATAAACACAAAGCACCAGCAACAATGATTGCAATCAACACTGTGTAAAATGTTCTTGTTCTTTCTTATAACCAAATTCCTTGAAAAGATTTACTCCTTTAGCAGCCTCTCATCTCTTCATTCCTCAACTTCTATTTTTTTCAGTTAAAATCTTGCTCCTACTGTCATCTCTACCATGAAATTGCATTATTAGTAAACCAAATGTACAATTTTGAAACTTATTTTTCTTTTTTCCCATTTTTTATTGTTTATACCATTACAGTTGTTCTATTCCCCCCCTTCACTCCCCTCCACCTGCACACTCCCTCCCCCACCATTCTCTCCTCCTTAGTTTATAACCACATGTCTCAAGTTCTTTAGATTCTATATTTCCCCCACTATTCTTGCCCTCCCCCTATCTATTTTCTACCTACCATCTATGCTATTTTCTGTACCTTCTCCCCCCTTCTCCTCCTCCCACTCCCCTGTTGCTAACCCTCCATGTGTTCTTCATTTCTATGGTTCCACTCGTGATCTAGCTGTCCTCTTAGTTTGCTTTTGTTTTAGGTGTGGTTGTTAATAACTGTGAGTTTGCTGTCCTTTCACTGTTCATATTTTTCATCTTCTTTTTCTTAGATAAGTCCCTTTAGCGTTTCATATAATAAGGGCTTGGTGACGATGAATTTTCTTGATCATTTTTATGGCATTATGTACTACGAAACACTCCATTTCTGGTTTTTGCCTTGTAATTGTTATTTTAAATTTTGAAAGCCTTGTTTTTATTGTTTTCGCATTTTGTACATTGCTTTATGACCTTTCCAAGATACTGTAATTAACTGAGGGTAGAGGTGCTAATTATACGACATGTATATTCCAGGGCAAAGCACATCGTTAGCAGTTTATTCTCTTGGTGATGGGGAACTGCTGAACGGTTTTTCATTGGTTCATATCTTTATCAATACCGTGCTTAAGAAGTAACACTTTAGTACAACTGATACTGACCCACTGCAGAGTTCAGAAGATAGAATAACAGTGATTATTAGGGATGCAATTGAAATATCTACCAGGATATAACAAACGTCTTACATATTTTAGTGAAAATGAAAACAAAAATAATTATTGAATAAAGGTTAAGCAATTCAAATAATGGGTATAATAAAGAAGACTGCAAAATGGCTTTTATTTTCTAGGGAAATGGCTCTCAACTGGGAATGGTTTAGAACCTGTCCCCTTACTAAGTGACACTGGCAATATCTGGTTGATTGTCACAGCTAGGGGAGATGCTTCAGCATCTAGTGGGTACAAGTCAGTTATACTGGCCTTTACACGCTGTGGTGCACAGGACAACCTTATACAACAAAGACATTTTTAGAAAAAATGTCAATAATACTATTAAGAACCTCTGGTTTAATCAAAGTGGGTAAAGTAGGTATTATGGGAAATTATTATAGGAATTTTTAGGTATTATAGGAAATCTATTATCTTGGCTATTGTAAATAACGTTGCAATAAACATGGGAGTTCAAATACCTCTTCAAAATATTGATTTTATTTTCTTTGCATATATACCTAAAAGTAGGATTACTGAGTCATATTGTAGTTATGTTTTTAAGTTTTGAGACACCTCCATGCTATTTTCCATAGTGGTTAAACCAATTTACATTCACACCAATAATGCACCATCCTTATCTTTCCTCCATAGCTTTGACAATACTTACCTGCTGTTGTTTTTTTGATGATACCATCTTAACTGATGTGAGGTAATATCTCATTGAATTTTCATTTTCCTGGATATTAGGATTAATAAATAATTTTCATATACCTGTTGGCCATTGTATCTCTTTTATTCCCCTCCAGAAGCATACAGTGCTTTACTTATGCTCATTAAATGATTTACTTTATTTTTTCATCACCATTTATACCCATTATACCCTCTTCTTATTCTGTCCACTCCCTCCTCTCCCCACAATCATCACACTCTTGTTATGTCCGTGATCTTCTTTCTCTTTCTTTTTAATTTCTGCCCAGTTCCTCCACTCCCCCAGCCTCTCCACCTTGAGTGGTTGGCCTGCTCTCTGTGAGTCTGGCTCTGTTTGGCTTGTTAGTTTAGTTTGCTCATTAGATTCTACATATGAGTGAAATAATATGGTATCTGTCTTTCTCTGATTGGTTTATTTCAGTTATAATAATGTCCTCTCGGTCCATCTATGCTGTCAGAAAGGGTAATTTTTTATATGGACAAATAGTATTTCATTGTGTAAAAGTATCACAAAAGTTTTAGCTACTGATAGACACTTGGTCTGTTTCCAAATCTTGGCTATTATAAATAACATTGTAATGAACATAAAGGTGCATATATTCTTTTTAACAGAAATCAATATTCAAGTTCTTTGTCTATTTTAATAGGATTTCTTGTTAAATTATAGGAGTTCCTTTTATCTTTTAAGCCCTTATCAGGTACATGGTTTGCAAATATTTCTTCTATTCAATGTCTTTTCTTTACAAAATTATAAAAAATAGCCCTAGAATTCACTTAAAACACGCAAACAAAAAAACGATCTTGACAAAGAAGAGTAAGACTGAAGCATCACATTTATTGATTTTAAAATATGTTAACAATCTACAGTAATAACAACAGAATGGTTCTCTCATAAAGACATACATGTTAAGCAGTGGAACAGAAAAGAGCATTCAGAAATAAATCCATATGTTGGACTCCTGGACATGAACAACAGTATGAACCACGTGTATATAGTCAATTCTGACAAGGGTGCCAAAAGCACTCAATGACGAGAGAATTCTTCAACTAATTATTGAAAAAAAATTGATATGCAATGCAAAACAATGAAACTGAAACATTGTTTCTTATACCACAAAAAACTATATACATGTATAAAATAGATGAAAGACTAATTATAATACCTAAAACTTTAAAACTCCTAGAAAAAAAATCATAGGGAAGAAGCTTTCTAACTTTGGTTTTGGCAATGATTTCTTATATATACATAGTACTGAAAGCACAGACGACAAAAGCAGAGATGAGTACCATATGATCTCACTCATATGTGGAACCTAATGAACAAAATAAACTAGGAAAGAAACTAGAAACAGACTCATAGACACAGAGAACAGACTGACAGCTGTCAGAGGCATGGGGGTTGTGTGTCTGGATTAAATACATAAAGGGATCCACAAAAAAGAAAAGCAAAACAAAAAACAAAACCTCATAGACACAGACAATCGTATGGTGATTATCAGAGGAATGGAGGTGGGTGGTGAGCGGAGGGTAGAAAGAGACAGTAAAGAAAAAGCCAACAAAATAGACCAGTTTGACTACATCCAAATTTTGTTTTGTTTTTATTAGTGTCTATAATTTCCTTCCTTAAGTCGTACTTAAAGATTCGTTCTTTATTTAAACATTCACACTTTCATGAATGTGACTAGGTAAATATATTTAAGAATACTTCAATAAATGTTCCTTTCCCTGCAGACAGATCATAAGAAATGGGGACAAGCAAGTGGCCAAATGGTGTTATTTTGAGTAGAGCAACCCAGGAAAGGCCTCTCCTGCAAATGAAGTTGGAAGAAAACAGAGTGAAGTTTGCAAGTGATGGTAGGATTTATTTAGATACGCACTGGGATGATGTTCAAACATTGCAGATACCCACAGTAAGAGTGGTCTTAGTGTATTCTTGTGTTTTTTTTGAGAGGGGTGGTAATATATGTAGAAGTAAAGAAAGGATGTCCTGATAAAGTGGAAGAAAATTGAACAAAAATATAAAAACTCATAGTGAGATTATAAAATGTGTAGAGAAAGAGTTGGAAGACAGAGAAAAAAAGAGAATAAGTGAGAATTTTCAGAATATATTAAGTTCTGATTTTGGAGATACAAACATGAAATGGCAATAACCAGTAGCCACAAAATTGAGAGTATAAACTATAAATATGCTGAAAATGCTACCAATAGAGAGCAATCAGATTAAATAAAACAGTTATTTTTTATCAAAACAATTCACTAATAACAAAAATGTCATTTGTATTATGTTTACATGAACACGCTAGCTTTATAGATTTTATTCCATAAGAAAAAAAAAACCTAAATCTTAACTTGGTATTCTCCAAAGTATATTTCACAGAAAAGTTTGTTTTATTAGCTGCTTAAGATAAATAAATTTATTTTATGGTCAAATAATTCTGGACAGTACTGCACACTCCATCTCCCTTTTAGATATTCACAAAACTTAATACTTGAGGATCTGATAAGTCCTGCAGTAAATAAGTCTCTTTAGTTTTCAACATATTTACCAGAATGACTGCAGGACTCCTTTCTGCCACAAGTTAAAAATTTTTAATAGATTCTGGACTGCTGTTTCTCAAAGCACTCTTTACAAATCACTGTTTAAGTCCTGGCTAGTGTGGGCTAGTGGACTGAGCACCAGACTATGAAGCAAAGGGTTGCTGGTTCGATTCCCAGTCAGGACACATGCCTGGGCTGTTGGCCAGGTCCCCAGCAGGGGGTGGGTGAGAAGCAACCACACACTGATGTTTCTTTCCCTCTCTCTCTCCTCCCCTTCGCCTTTCTAAAAATAAAATAAATAAAATCTTTAAAAAAATATTGTTTTAAGGTAAGCAATATATGTGTATGCATTTAAATCTCAGAGCTTTTATTGTTTCCAAGTCACAAGTTTGAACTTCTTTTCCTGGAAACCATCTCTGAATATAAAATGTCCAATCAATTAGCTAGGGTGAGCTATCCAAACAGAGAGATGGATAATAGTGTTTAATCAAATTCCTGTGGGAAGGAGTGGGCTATGGCGTCCTTGATTGCAGTTTAGATGGAGAAGTTTGCTCTCCCTTGCTGAGTTAAATGTCTGGCATCACGGGTGCTTGCGTGGTACTGCTGGGTTGGCATGGGTACCCTTGATTCATCCTAATCTATGAAATGTCAGTGTTATACACAGTCGGAAATAGGTCTGGACTGAAAGGGTGAGGAAAAGGCTTGCAATTTCAACTTGCCAGACATTGCTACAATTATAGCACCAAACCTCTCATGAAAAATGAGTGTTCTCTGTCGTACACAAAAGGGTAGAGTGTGATTGTGAGTATCCCTTCAAAAGAGGACATTAATTTCCTGGAACAGTGGGAAACAGTGGCCAGGAGTAGATCCTTGATCATGTCCATATCATGGTCTGGCATGAGAACACTTAGATGACCTCATCATTGTTTGTTTTTTTTTTAAATCTAGCATGACTCCTGCATCGGGCAACTATTCCTTTGGAGAGAAATTGCCATGTTCACTACACTTCTGTGCTATGGCATGGCTCAGGCAGGTATTTCCTCTTTCTTTTGGAATTCCCTTCTGCATGCAGTGTGTTCCAAGTTTGCTACTTTTCTGAAGACAATGGTACTGTTTGGCATTCACATAAAGTGGCTCTTTTTTTGAGTATCTTTGTCCCAGTTAGAGGGATGGTTGGGACAGTAGGCATGGTCCAGCTCCAGCCTCTGTCATGACCATCCTTCCTGGCTGATCACATTCACAGGTAGAGTTACAATGACAGGCCCTTTCCACTGCCCGTTGTGTGGCTGTTGGCTCCTGTCTGAAGAGTCTGTGCCCCTGCCAAGCTGGCTGCTGGGAAGGTGGTCGTGCCTTGCTAGAGTGATGCTCTCTGCATTAGCTGGATGATAGAAGATAGGCAGTCTTTCAATAGCCTGTGCCATTTGCTTCCCCTGGACAGAGATCTTCTGTTTGTGTGTGTGTGTGCTTGTGACCGGCAGTGACAATTGTCTGTGGCTACTGGGTCTGCTGAGTCTGATTCTGTTGGCCCTGCTCCTGCAAAGTCTGTCTTCCATTTTCCAACCAGACCTGAAACTATGTCTACAGATCCAACTATATCTGCTACAAATTCTGTGTCCCAGATACAGATACTTGCCTGATCATTTGGCTTTGTCCATGAAGGACAGTTTGTACAACAATAGCTTGGCCAGTCAGTGTGATTAACAGGCCAATGATTAGCATTGACTTGTACCACTAATGCCCTGGACCTGCTGTCGAATCTGTCTAACGATCTGCTCTGTTGAAATATTGTTCTGTACTGCATTTTGCTCCATGGTCCAAAAAGTTGATAATCCCATTCACAGAAAGCTTCACCCTGGACATCCTGGAATACTATGACGTGCTCTCCAGGGTGCCGAGGAATTTGTGGCAGAAAGACTAGCTCTGGGCCTGGGGTCTGAAAGCTGGACCTAAGGGTGGGAGAAAGGGGTCCAGCTCCAACTGGTACTAGTATTCTGCAAGGGTCAAGAACGCCAATGTGCCTGTTCCCCTGGTGGCATCCTGCATAAGACTGGCCGCTGAAGTCCTTGGACTGGGTGCCTGGAGGCACACACAGGCTCTGGGATAGGGCCACCAGCTGCTCTGCTCAGGTGGCTGGCTAGTCACAGCTCAACTCTGACAACTCATTTTTTATTCAGCATCTATTCATGGACATGCACAGTGGACTGCATTACTTCCCAATTGGGATACAGGGTTATTTAGGAAAGAATTATCCATAAAATCTGTCTATAATGCAATGAAAATGAGAAAAGCATAGAAAATTATGACAAGACAAACAAGGAGATAAAAGAGACATGCAAAGTTATAAGGATATCAGCAGAGCAAAACCCTGTCAAAAATCAGAGACTAGAGTGCAGAAAGAGTAATATTGGAGCAAGATCTTTAATGTGAAAGTCTGAAGGATTTTGAAGAAAAAAATGGGGAATTTATGGAAAGCAGGGTGTCTTTCAAAAAGTGGAGAATAGTCCAATGTGACAATAGCATAAAATACATATAAAGAAGTTTAGATCTCCTAAATTTGGTTACTGTATTTTCCCTCAAGTCTTTCCTTCCTTTTGATCTCTCTGTAGGCTGTATTGTCCAGTGTAGACTTAGCGTTGCAACTCCGTAAGTCAGCATTTCCCAGGTTTCTGACCTTAAACTTCTAACTTTGCACACGCACCCTTAGAGCTGACACCCACAACCTTCATGAACAGCATAAAGGCTGATATCTTGATCCAAAACCAGTCTTCTCAACTCCAGACCATTTCACCAAATGCCTCCTAGGTTTTTCCCAGTGAATGCCCCTAATAATTCTAAAAGCATTATGTCCATCTCTTCCTCACAGACCTATGCTGCCCTGAGTTCCCTAACTTAATCTGTAGCAATAAAATGCTTGAGAAAAACAATAAGGAGGAGTCCCTAGGCAACAATAATAATCACATGATGTCACATCTCTAGGCAATTTAGGACATCCCTCAGAAATGTTCCACACAGAGGAAATGAGAGAGAGTGATAGCAATCGATCCTAAAGATACTTACACGGGCAAAGACATTTTCTTGAAATGTGCCTCTGCGGAGAGGTGGGGGAAAAGAGTGAAATAAATTTTCAACTTTAAAGGGAGGCATGCAGGCTAGCTACATAATCGGTAATGCTTGGTGAAAAATGAAGAGGTGGACATCTGTTTCAAAAATGATTAAAATTCCAAGTCAACCCCAGTAGAGCATTAAACCAAATCGGGACCCTTGCAAGGGGACACCCTGGTAACTGCATAGCCCACACCCCTGAAGGCCTGCCCAAGCCTCACCACCTGCTGGAATTGATTGAGTTAGAAAGTATGGAGGGTTCACATTAAAGGACAATAACATTATATTTTTAAAAAAGCACTGATACAGGCATTTTTAGTAACATTAAGATTATATTAGGCGTCTTGTCTTTTGTGGGCTTTTAGGTTAGCTAATGAATGAATACATTAGATACTTTTGGGTTTTAGTTGGGACTTTACATAATTTACATTCTAATTCTATGGCTCTTTGCTGTTTCTATTAACCCATGTCCTTCTTTTAATAAATGTTATAATACCAACCTTAAAAAATGAGAGAGAGAAGTGAGCTCTACATGACAAAAAGATGTGACAAAGAAATTTTCAGTGCCCTGTGCCTCCTCTGTTCAGTTCTACCATGTAATTACCACGGGGACATTGTGAAACATTTTGTAAATAATAACACCAGTTAAGGACTTGTGCGTTTCCTTTATTAACTCACAACCACTTGGCATTTATAACATTTCATACTAATATGTTTACCACGTGTTAATACATTTTATGATCAACTAGCTCTCACTGCATCCATCAGTAATGGTCTTAACCTATACGTAATATTTCAAAGAAAATATTCCTGCGTTTCTGAGGAAGGCTTGTTTTTAGTTCTGACATTTTATCTGCCACCTTCTTCATGATAATCTCAGAAAAAACATTATTTCTATTCATCTTTCAGTCTGCTATTATGTCATTCCTTCCATTATCCCTTAGCGGCAAAAAAAAACCCTTCCATTATTGATCATGCTATCTTCCAAGAAATACTGAAAGACTCATCAGTTGTTTTATTCACTTTCAGGGCAACACATCTTCATAGCGCCAACTGCGCTTTCTTCAGTCAGTGCATTTCTGTTCTAGCTCACCACTTACTCATTTCAGTATATGCAACATATTCTCAAATTTAAGTAAATTATGCATCAAGGCAAAATACATTCCTGGCAAGACATAGATAAAAGAATTCTATGTCTGGGATACATTTGGGCATCATCACTGACATGTATGTTCCCTTCTGGTACAGTTTCGGTCCCTCATCATTGGAACCTGTCAATCATTCTAAACTGTACGTGGGTTTTCTAGTGTGAGGATATTTCCCAGAGGCTAAAACAATGGAAAGTTTGGGTAGACAGAGAAACAATCTAATAAATAAAAAAATGAATTCAACAAAAGACGTGTCAGAATGTACCATTTTGTAAATTATTAATACTTGGATTTTCAATATTCTGCCATAGAGAAAAGAAGAAAAATTCTATGGCTAAAATGGTTAGGATACAATGGTTTTTAAGTTCATCTTGTTTTAAAAAACAAATGAAATGTCTTGAATGATATCAGACACTTGATATCTGCTACCACACATTTTATATAGTGGGTATATTTTTATATTTTTAGTAAATGGTACATGTACATTTTTATACATAATTTTAATGACATATATAGAATATGAGTGTTTCTGTAACATTACCTCTTTTGCCTCGTCTGCTATTGTGGTCATGGGCTACTTTCCTTCCCAATGTTGTTACACCCAGTGTCTCTTTTCTGTTTTATTTCATAATAATGAATGGGGAAAACCTAATGAAAGAGCAAGTTTTCAAAATTAATAAAAACACAAATTAGAACATAGCTCTATAAAATTTTATTTTTCAAAACTTCATTGTGAAGTTCCTGGTGTCTATTATCATGTTGTACATTCCATAATTGGAGTGAAGTACTTATTTCTAAATCACGTGCACATGTCTCTGATTGTAGTTTCCCATATTTTCTCAGGTCACTAAATGAGTTCCAAATTCATATTTCATAAAATGTAGGATTTTGTAGTAAGTATTTCAGCAAAATCCAACTTATGAAATATAGGAATATTTGGATGAGTTTATTATCACCGCGTTATTTATTGGTTGTGTTGTTTTCACTTGTGAGATGGCAATGACTTCTGAAGTCTCATTTATTTAACATTCTCTGAATAACAGTTTCTGGAAAAGTACCAAGGTCAGGCATGAGCTGTGTCACTCACGTCCCCTGTGTAATCAGATTCGTGCCACAGGACTAGGTATCCTAAATTCCAGCTTATCGTCCTCCCATGTATTTGAGTATGTGTGTCTGTATATGCTACTCTCGGAAAGCATTTGTGTTAGATATGGTATAGGCCGCTCAGTGAAGAATGGCCTTAACTTGAAATCAATTCGATATAATATCAAAAGATAATTCATTGAAAACTGGGGAGAGTCTCACATTTCTGTTACTTAGCTATGATCTTTCACGTAAGTATTATGTCTTAATTCCCAAAATAAAAACGAAGAAAAGAGAATGATTTTCTTTAAATATCTTTACATCTCAGAAAGGAAAGAGAAAGGGATACAGGTGTGTGCTTAGTAAGGGGAACATGAATAATAAGAGAAAGACACAGCTGCAAGGTTTACAATACAATTGTAACTACTTCATGAGTATTAAATAACAATAAATAAATTAAATATTGGTGGAACTTATTTTCTAGTTGTGATATTAAATTATATTTACTTGGGGGCTATATTAAGTAAATTCAAAAGCAATGGGATCATGAAGAATCCTGCGAGCTGAGGCAATATATGTGACAAATAACTTTACCATTTGCTTATAATGTCATGAGATTCAAATTACTGCACCCTTTTGGAGTTGGATTTTGAACTCAAAAGAGCAAGGCTGTTGGAAACTGCATCAAACTGGAATGAAGATCAGACCTATTACAGAAAATATTTTCAATTCTGGAATGCATATTAATACCAGATCCAGTACTTCCCATAATGTTGAAGAGATAGAGGTGAATTTCAGGAGAAAAATAAATGGTTATACTTGTCAGTGTTGTCCCTTTCATTGCTAATGTCCCCTAGTTCTGTGAGGTTCAGTCTCTGATAATTGGTATTCTTTGCTGGGAATTATTAATGACAACATAGAATTATCTAGGCTTGCATAAATAATTTTGACTAATAGATGCATTTATATAATTTTATGCATTGAAAATAGAGAATACACTTGGTTTAGTAAAAATAAACCACAGACTAGAGAAGAGAAAATCTTATATTCAAAAGAAACATCTTGAAATCATGTACTTTTACCATAATGCAATAAAGTAAACAATTAATGAAAAGGTGTCATAAAATCCTCATATCTGAATACTAGCAACACACAAAACAAATGCTGCTTTAAATAGATAATATGAAAATGTCAAAATATTTAGTACATAATTCCTATGAAATTTTTATATGCCAATGTATGTGAGCTAAAACCAAAGTTGGCCTTGTAAGAAAATGTGTGGTATAAAATGCAATTCAAAAGTAAAATATGTCTACCATACAGCTACTGGAATGGTAAAAGTTAAAGAGATGGTCAGTAACAAGTACTGATGGGAATGAAAACAATGTATGTATTGCTGGTGGCAAAGTAAATTGGTACAACCACTTTGGAATGGTTTTGGTGACATCTTTAAATGTTAAGCACCTATATATCTTTTGACTTAACACATATACACCTAAGTACAAGCTTAATGGAAATATTTATAACATATATTTACCATAGGACATAGACTAGAATGTTCATGAGAACAGTATTTTAATTGACTCAAAACTTGAAACTACCCATGTGCCCCACAATATTTAAATTTTAAATGCAATTTAAATTGTAACATAGAAGCAAATCCAACATTTGAGGAATAAAGAATGTTGGTTTTTTTGAAAAAAAAAACAAAAGCAATGATTGAACACAAATTACAAAGCCTGGTTCAAGCTTGAGAATGTGTAAGGAAAACGATTTGGATTCTATAAAATTAGTATCACCTTAGTTTCTTATGTAATTATCGACAAGTAGTTCAAATTCAAATCCAACTTATGGTCACAGATACATGTAACTGCATTTTCCTCTTTTCAAACAGACGAACAAAACAGAGAGAAAACTTCTAAATAAAAGGGAGCTATATTGGATCATGCCTTTTCTGTATGAAGTGGTAGTAAGGGACAGAAATTGAGAGAAAATAAACACAAAGGCATAATTTTTTTCTTTTATGTTTCTATTGGCTTTACTTTTGTTTCCATTATGGTAAGGATGCCTGTGTCCTTCCTACCAATCAACTCATCGACGTGTCCTTAACGACTATTTAAAAACCCTTGATAACATGCAGAAATACTTCCTGTGTAATGCTTCACCACATTCATATGTTGAAGCATGTTTTTTAATTCTACATTTTTAAAGTGTAGGGTCAATTTAATCGGCAGGTGGCAATCGTTTCAGCATGGCTCCTTGTACCACAAACCCTAATACCAAAGTTGAAAAGAATGAAAACTGCATGTGATTCAGCGTTTGTCCCTGTCGGTACATGGACATGTCTCACCACACACGTACATTATGAGTTTCTTTTATGTGTCTTTCCCCTATCTGAGAGTTCAACAGCCTTTCCTTATTAATCATCATCCAGGAACTCACTAATCGGAACACTTCCAAAGAATCTTTGGCCACAGGTGGAAGGAGTCACCACGTCAGGAAAACTGCGCATGTGGTCTGTCAACAGCAATCTCAGGCACTGGGCCAGTATGACCAGCAACCTTCTTTTACATGACAATAACCGACCGTTTGTAGCCAGGATTTTGAAGTTTGTCAAGTAATTTCTCTCTTTCTGCAGCAACTATGCCATAAGTATAAAATGTGTGCTATCATTTTCTCCTGTCTACCACCAGGCCGTAGTCCTTGCACAGTATGTCTGTACCGCATGAGATATCAAGATAAAGGCCTAGTCTCAATCTCATAGTGCCAGGGCATGCAAAATTATTCTCCCTTAACTTTTTATTCAGTCCTTAGGAAAAAAGACAGTTAATTTTTCTTAGTTTAATTGTACATTCCAAAAATTTGGTGCTATCATCATCCATTACTCCCTCTAATATTAGCTTGACCTTACCACAGCCAGCACTACCACATACACGTACAAACTCAGAGACTGTGCGTACATTCTGCTGTCATAGCTTACGGGAGAAGTTTAAATATTAGATTATATGCCTGACCCATCCTAAAGGAGAGAAAATTTTGCAAACCTGTGCAATATGTGTGTTTTACTGCATGGGCATTATCTCCTCAGATGCATCAGTGAGACAACATTTTGTAGATTCCGTGAGAGTGGCTTCTGGAAACAAAAACAGGGTATTTATTCAAGTCTCTGACAATTTCTTGTCAAATGCTTTACTCCACTGGTGCCATTATTGAAGAGGAGAGGATTCCATCTTTGTTTTGTTAAAATTGAAATGCTCTTGAGTTTACTGTTGATGAGAGATTGTGGATGCCCTGGGACACTCAGAAATGGGAAAGGTGTCATTTTACCTAACAGGTTGTTCTGCACTAGTAACGTAAGGAATTGAGCACATTTACTTTCTACATTGCGTAAGGACTTTCTTTGAAGGCTTCTACCCAGTTTTCTCAATTCTTTATTACTCAACATCAGTTCAATGGTGAAGACCTGTATTATAGATATTCCTATCTTGTAAGAATATGATCTCAAATATTTTGGTTAAACATGATTTGTTACTATATTACAATAACAAAAAATGAAAAATTGGAAAACAAATTTAAAGCGAATGAATTTATTATAATCATTTCTATTGTTCTGCCAAAGTTGAATTTAATTTCTTAAATAGACTACTATAGATAATGAATTACTGTATTTGTTAAGTAATTAGAGACCTCAGTTACTCTAGCATTATATCATTTCTTTTTTCTTCTTAAGAAGTTTATAAGGTGGTATTTTTCATACCTGTTTTTTAACTAAAAATAGTTTTGTTTATTGAAGTCAACTAAAATATTTTTTCAACAACCACAATACTAAATGATAATATCTAATTTTAAATGGAGAACTTTTCTCTTATTCTATTATTCATCTCTGTTGTATTTTTCCCATTACCATTTAGTCCTCTTATACCTCCTAGCCTCTAGCAATCACCACACTATCGTCCATGTTCGTGAGTCTTTTTTTTCCCAATGCCCCCACCCACTAACTTCCCACCACTGCACAGCTGCCATCCTGCTCTCCATCTATGAGTCTATTGCCTTTCTCCTTGTTAGTTCAGTTTATTCATTAGATTCCACCTATGAGTGTAATCTTGTGGTATTTGTCTTTCCTGACTAGGTTATTCTACTTAGCATAATGCTTTCCAAGTCCATCCATGTTGCTGTTGCAAAGGGTAAAACTTTCTCCCTTTTTATGACTGAGCAATATTCCATTTCATTTTTTAAGAAAATATATTTAAGCACCTACTAAGTTATTTCAATAGAAGTTATTATTTTAACATTTTTGAATTTTCGATTTAATACTTTTATCATAGAAAGATGAGTAACAGAAACACTGGCTAGCTTACTGAAACACTCACGTTCACAACACTGAAACTAAAAATATGACTTGCACGTGCTATCACCCCAAGACCACACCACAGAAACCACGACTGGACCTTCTGTGGCCCTTCTTTTACTTTACACACACACTCACATAAACACCCAGGACACACACACTGTCACATATACACAAGTGACAGCTACAGGAATTCCTAAATTAAAAAAATACTGGTTAGTTTTCGTTGATTTTTAAGAAATGGCTATCATGCTATACATTCTCTTAAGTATTCATTTCTTTAACTGAGTATTATATTGCTAGGGCTGGCCCATTTCTTTTGAATGCCATTTAATCTTCAATTACATAAGTGTAGCAACCATGGAAGTAACACATCAGAGTTATTTCTTAAACATTATGTCATTTTTAGACATGATTTACCTACAACAGTCGTCATTTTTAGTGTACATCTCAACAAGTTTGGAAATACACTCACAGTTGTGTGGCCACCACCACAATCAAGATATAAAACAGTTCAGTCACTCCAAACTTCTCCCAAACCCCCAGGCTCTGGCAACACTGATGTCTTCTGTTTTTACGGGTTTTTATTCTTCATACTGTGGTGTCAATGAGTTATATTATATGTAGACTCTAGAGTCTATGTATTTTCCAATAGCATAATGTATTTGTGATTTACTTCTGGTTTTGAGTGCTTTAATGT
Organism: Sturnira hondurensis; assembly: GCF_014824575.4. Lineage (NCBI taxonomy): Eukaryota > Metazoa > Chordata > Mammalia > Chiroptera > Phyllostomidae > Sturnira > Sturnira hondurensis. The sequence continues at coordinate 18,634,112 of NW_028073511.1, read as the reverse complement.
GTTTATTCTCTTTAAAATACAGGGATTGGCATAAGTAGGTATACAGTTGTTCATGTGAAAATATATTTGAGTAAATATAATATAAGAATAAACTGTTTTGCATACACACAACTATAAGCCTACTTTTGACAACCCCTTATATACATTTGGTTTGGTTATAGTCTAACATGTAAGCATTAAACCTTGCTTATTGGCTCATCAGTGAAATGATGTTTGGATTGTTGACACTTTTAAATGTTTACAAATAAATCTATTGTGAACTTTCATTGCTGTGTTTTCTGTAAACATGTTTTTATTTCATTGGCTAAATATTCAAATATATAGAAGTGAGATTCCTCTAACATTAAGTAAATGCTTGTGTTAGCTTATAAGCAACTGCCAAACTGTTTTCCAAAACGCCTGTACCATTTTGCTCTGTTACTATCTCCATAAGGGCTCCAGGTTCTCCATCCTGGCTAACACTTGATATTGTGGGCATTGATTTCCCTCTTAATGCTTGTTTATTTTTCCATTTTAGATCTGGATTGACAAATTATTGTGTTTTAATTTACCTTTGTTTTTTGACTAATGTAATTGAGAATCTTTTGTCTGTTTTTCTATTTTCTACTGCATACTTGATGCATAAAATGCACTTAAACATTTTGAAAACATTATTTTAACAATTTTTAAGAAATGCATCCTCAATTTTTTCTGTTGTAAAAAAAGTTTAATTCTCTTTTACATTTTTTTACTAAAATGTCAACTGCAGTGACAGTTTTAATACCAAATCTCACCCTAGAAATTATCTTAATGATTACTCTACTATATATCTGATGAAACAATTTCAAGTTAAAGATTAATATTTACGGAAGAAGTTATTTGTTTATAGATCACAGTAAAATACAAATAATAAAAAACAAAAAAAATTAAAAACATATATGAAACTTATCAAACTTTTTCAAAACCAAGAAATTATACCTAATGAACTGTGATGATATTGAGAGCATCTGTAAATATGAAATCTGTTTGTTTGAATCATGTTGCTATGGGAATTTCAGTATCTAGCACTAATCGCTATTTTGCAACCTTAACTACATCTGACAATTCCAAGTAACTCAATACTCTAAAACATAACATAATGCCCTATAGACTAATTGCATTAGGATAATAGTTGCATGCTACAAGTTCTGCTAGTGTAAGTTTGACCTACACGTAGCTAAGCAATCTAATCAGTGAAAGAAACTTAATCAGTAAATGTAATCAGCAAAGAACTAGGGCTGTGATTCCAGACACTAAACTCTTTTTACCAGGAAATAAAGTAGTATACCTAAGTGGCTATAGTTCTAAAAATATTTAATCACTTTTTCATCTAGTATCCATCCCATCCTCTAGAGAGCTCCAAATCCCTTAGTTTGGAGTCTGCTTTATTCATACATTATAGCAAATACATTGTCTTTACATTAATATCACACATAAATATACAACCTGAAAGGTTTGGAAAAAATTATAATTTTAGAAATAAAGTAGTATTTGAATAGTCTTTTTCTTGAAATACATACCTCCTCAACCACAATTCACAGCAAAAATTAATTGATGTAATTGAATCACAAAAGAACAGTTATGCTTCATTTCCCCTCAATGTAATTCAGTTGTAGTAAAAAAAAAATCTCTTGGTAATAAATGATGAATGCTTTGAGAGTATATAAATAGATTAGTATTTAACAATGTAGAAAACTGACAGTTTTTAGATAAAGAACACCAGACTTTCACTCTCTGTACTGATAGGAAAATTATGTTTGAGTAATCATGCTTGAATTCAAAGATTAGCCATATTATCATAAATACAAGATTATTGCCTCTTTTCCATATTTATCAGGAATACTAACATATGCACCCACACTCTTAACTTATAAGACAATGAATTCTAGATAGTGAATGCATTCAGTGTAGAAAACAAAAATAGATAATAAAGTGATAGATGTGGTGACTCCACAATGAGGACAGCTTTTCTTAGGATTATATCCCTTTGTGTTGTCAACTGTGTAATTCATTTGCCTCCTTATCATTTAAGGGCAGGTCCTACATTGCAAAATTGATATTTAAAAGTGGGCTATTATTATCCACTGCCATTTGAAACATGACAGATACAGTAACTTGTAGATTATATATTGAAATCAGAGGTCACATCTATTGGCTCCAAAATATGCATCAATGGAGGGAAGCTGTTGGAAGCCTATCAGCAGCAGAAATAAAGGTAACACATGTTTTCCCTAGTTTCTACAAACTGACAATAGAGTACTCTTGTGGATGTCAGTATATGACAAAATCCTGTCTGCCAACTATACCTTTAACTCATAAACCTTCTGGCATATTTTGCCAAGAGAGTCTGTTTGGTATTGAGCATTTAGTATGGAAGTATGTCAACAAACACTGAAATTTGGGTATAACAAAACCACATTAAGAATGACATACAAGTTCATGTTTCAATAGAATCTGATGAGAAATGATTATTTTTCTCCTTTTGCAATTACATACTTGTAGTTACTTACCTGATTACATATAATACTTACTAACCTAGGAGTTGTTTCCAGATACATTAGATTACAAAACTCGGAGACTTTTGCACTGTTCAGCAATGGCATTTTACCCTGACTATCTTCAAACATACTAATGGAAGAAAAAACATTTTTTAAACTTAAAGCATGAGGTTGAGTGTTATTGTTGTTAATATTCTGAAGCCACTATTCCTGGGTGTATTCGGGTTCTCTGGCGGAACAGAACAAACAAGTAATATAATAAATGCATAGATTTATTACAGGAAATTGGTTCACATGAGTGTGAAGTCTGAGAGGTACCACAATATAACAGTTACAAGCTGGATGCACAGGGAAGCTGGTGCTGTAATTTCGGTCTGAATCCAAAGTCACAAAAACCAGGAATATAGTCAGTGGTGTAACTCTCAGCAAACGGCAGGAAAAGACCAATACTTCAGCTACAAGAGTCAGATATGGAGAGAGAATTTTCCCTTCCTCACTCTTTTATTCTATTCAGGATTTCAAAAGGTTGGATGATGCCGGCTCACGTTGGGGAGGATGAGCTTCACTCACTCTACAGATTCAAATCCTTATCTATGGGGGAGGGGCGGTTAAACAGATACACCCAGAAATAAGGATAGCTAAATATTGGGCACTCAGTGGTCCAGTCAAGTTGACTCACAAAATTAAGTCACACTGGGTTAAAAACTTGCTCCTCAAATTAGGCAGATGACAATCATGTGATAAGGAAAGTTCTTTTAGCATCTTGCACTTACTTCCTCCATGCGTAAAAATGGAGACGAATAATTCACATGGCATTGTAAATATGAATGAACAAGTGATAGAACTGCTTGTCTAGAAAGACTTCCTGCATTACAGTGGGGAAAGCACTGTTGACACCCTCCTCAGCTAAACTGGTAAACTTTACTTATTTACATAAATTAAAAGCTCTGGGAATTGTCCCAAGTAGATGCAGCAAATTAAGAAATATCTATTCACAAAATGTACTGCAATTTGATGAGAAGAGGAAGAGTCAGTTCTATATGAATTTGGACCTCTCCACTCTTCCCTTCTCACTAAGAGAAAAGCACAATGTATTTGCGCAGCCGAAAATATAAGGATCTCTCCTCCAGCTACCACTCGAAGGATTATCTCCTCAAGAGGTGTAGAATGTCAGCAGTTGTCACGCTAGCAACACCTGCCTATTGCTGAGGCTTTACCTGTGCAATGTGGAGACAAATGGACTAGATATTAGAGACGAAGGAGAGATGGACAACAATGCAGGGATTGACTGTGGGACCCAGGGGCAGAGTGAGTGGAGGTGGGGACGGGGTGAAAAATGGGGACGATTGTAATAGCACAAACAATAAAATACTTAAAAATACTTTTGCAAAACATTAAAAAAGCTGTTTTTTTGAAAAAAAAAACAAAATTGACAGAACTTTAACTAGATTATTCAAGAAACAAAGAGAGAAGACCAATTACTGGAAAGAAAAATTACAGGCCATTGCAACTGACTTTGCAAAAATAAAAAAAAAGATATGAAGCAGTAGTATGAATAATTGTATTTCAAAAATTAGGTAACTTAGATGAGACAGATACATTTCTAAAAGATACAAACCATTGAAATTCACTGAAGAATAAATAGACAATCTTAATAAACCTATAACAATTACGAAGTGGTTGAATTAGTAATCAAAAACAACCCACATAGGAAAGCCCAGGCCCACAATCATCATTACTGAATTCTACCAAACATTTTTAAATAATATAATTTCTTTGCAAACCTGTCAACAAATTATAATAGTAGGGAACGTTCCCCAAGTCATTGTATGGGGCCAGTATCACCCTGACACCAAAACCTAATGAAGGTATCACAAGATAAAAACTTCATACAAATAATATGAATATGGATGCAAACACACTCAATAAAATACTAACAAATGCAATCCAGCAATATACAAATAATTATACATGACAAAATTTATTCCAGGAATATAAGTTTGGCCAACATACAAAAAATAATTGAATTTACCATATAAATAGCACAAAAACAAACCACATAATCTCAATAAATGAAGAAAAAGCATATGGCAAAATTTAATACAATTTCAAATAAAAACACTCACCAAAGTAGGAATAAAAGAAAACTTCCTCATCTCCGTAAATGACATCTACAAAAGAACGGTAACTAATATGTTAATGATGTAAAAGGAAATGCTTTCTTCCTAACATTAGGGACAAGACAAGGATGCCTGCTCACATCATTTTAGTTGGGGAAATAAATCCAGATAAAATATAAGACACATGTAGATTGGAAAAGAAAAAGCAAACCTTTTTTACTTGCAGATGGCATGATCTTGTATGTAAAAATTTTCAAGCAATCTAAACAATTAGTAGAACTAATAAGTGCAGCAAGATAGTAAATACAATTTTTAAAAAACGTATCACTCAATATTGCAATGAATGAACTAAAAATTAAATTAAAGAACAATTCCATTTACAGTAGCATCAAAAATAAAATACTTAGAATTATAAGTGTAAAACTTACTTGTCTGAACACTACAAAACAAGGTTGAAAGAAATTACAGTTCTAAATTGTTGGAGAACATCTATGATCATTTTTCAGAAAAGTTCATGTTAAGGCAACTATACTTAGTAAACTGATCCACAGATTCAAACTCTAACAGCACTCCAACTGACTTCTTTTTCCAAATTAATTTTTAATTTTTATTGCATTTTCTCATTACCATTTATTTCCTTTGTACCCCCTTCTCTCCAATAATAATCACCACACTGTTGTCTATGTTCATGGGTCCTTTTCTCTTTTCCTTTTTGCTCGGTGCCTCCACCCGCAACGTTCCCCTCCATAGCTATCATTCCACTCTCTTTTATGAGTCTGTCTCTGTTTTGCTTATTAGTTCAGTTAGTTCATTACTTTCCACATATAACTGAAATATGGTATTTGCCTTTGTCTGACTGGCTTATTTAACTTAGCATAATGTTCTCCAGGTTCTTCCATAATTAGAAAGTATGAAAGTTTCTTCTTTTCATGGCTGAGTAGTGTTCTGTGGTGTAAATGTCCTATAGTTGTTTCATCCACTCATCTACTGATGGACACTTAGGCTGCTTCTCTATATTGGCAATTGTAAATAATGCTGCAATGAACATCAGGGTGCTTATGTTCTTTTGAATTAGTGTGTTGTGCTCCTTCAGATACATTCCCAGAACTGGGATAGCATGGTCAAAAAGCAGATCCATTTTTAATTTTTGAGATATCTCCATACTGCTTCCCACAGTTTGTTGGAATGAAGATTGGTGCCGCCAGCTGACTTCTTTACAGAAACTTAAAATTTAATTCCAATTTCATATGAAATGTTAAACAACCCAGAATTTTCAGAACAATTTTGAAAAGGAAGAGCAAATTAAGAGGACCCAGCTTCTAGATTTCAAAACTTACTACAAAACAAAAATAATCAAGGCAGCGTGGTACTGTCTATAAGGTGTATAGGTCAATGGAATAAAATTGACAGTCAAAAAACAGACCATAAATCTATAGTCAAGTGATTTCTTGTAAGGATACCAAGACTATTAGTTGGAGAAAGAATAGTTTTTCTGTTTGTTTTTTCTCTGTTTTAATAAGTAATGTTTAAACAAGTAAATAGCCCCATGAGAAAAAAAGTTGGATTCTTATCTCATGTCATATATAAAAACAACACAATGGACTACAGACTTCAACATGAGAAATAAAATTGTAAACACTAGGAAAAACATAGAGGTAAATATTAATAACCTCAGCTTTTCTAATCGATTCTTAGATATGACATCAAAAGTATAAGCAACAAAAAAGTAGACAGATTTTTAAAAAAACGTGCTTCAAATTAGTAATTAAGGAAGTTAAATAATCCAAATGGGAGAATATATATTGAAATCATATACTTCATTAAGATTTTGTACTATAATATACAAAGAACACTTACAGTTTATTGATACAAAGACTAACAACACAATGAAAAATTGGCCAAAGAATCTGATAGACATTTTTTCTGAAGAAGATACACACATATAGTGGTGAAGCTGACGGAAAGGTGCTCAGTCACTTACCACCCAGACAATGCAAGAAAAAAACACAATGAATTAGCAAGCATCCACTTAAATGGCAAAAAACAAAGAGCCAGATGAAAACAAGTGCTGATGTGATTGTAGAGCTACAGTAAGATGTAGAGCTACCCCAGAGATGAATTTAAAACCTCAGCAAGGTAGTAGGATACAATCAGTGAAACGGTGGGAATGTGAAATGGTTGGAACATAGAATTTTAGCCATTTTGGTTAAAAGTCTGGCAGTTCCTGAAACAATTGAATATTGAGTTCCCATCTGACTCATAAACTCCACTCCTAGCTATATACCCAAGAGAAATAAAAACTTTGCCCACAAGCAGTTGTATGTGAATTTTTGTACCAGTTTCATTTATAATAACAACTCCAGTGTCAGTCAATACATGGATGTGGATGAACAAACCAAATGTTTTATCCACGCAATGTAATACTATTTGGTCATAAAAAAAGAATGAAATGAGGAGCATGTTACAACATCGTTGAACCTGGAAATCATTATGATAAGTGACAGAAACTAGTCACAAAAATAAAAACATCTGTTATATGATTTCATTGGTATAAAATTATCTAGTATATGCAAGTCTATAGACAAAAATAGTAAATTAGTACTTTCTTAGAATATATGACAGGTGATGGAAGAATTAAGAAATGATAGCTAAATGAAATGGATTTTCTTTATATGGTGATGGAAATATTCTAAAATTGACTTAATGGTAGTTGAATATTTTAAAACCACTACCTAGCACACTTTAAGTGTGTGAATTTTGTGGTGTGTGAATTATATCTCAATAAAGCTATTGAAAAAATAAAACCACTTTAGTGGCAGCAAAGCAAACACACGTTAGCTCTCACTGTCTTCTGTTATTTTTGAGACACTGACTTGACACAAGCCATTAAAACCTATATTCAGTTTCATTTGAATTAAAACCACATTCCAAGCAGTTTTATCCTTTGATTTTTAGCAATTTAGTAGAATTTATAAGAAAAGTCTATCCATCTCAATACATAATAAGAAAGCAAAATCACAGGAATTTGGGTAACATAGGTAGAAGTTTAATAAGGAGCTATGTATAGACCAGGTATTTAAATGATTTAAAATGTGTTTACTAAACCCTAAAAATTATGTCAATTGGAAGATGATTTTAATAGTATGATCCATAAAACCATTGTAGCTCTTGTTTCTTTGAAAAGGTGGGTTTATTCTGGGAAGCAAAGTGCCACTGCACTAAATGTTTCATGTGTAGAGGTGGGCAGTAACTTCATAGTCTCTACCAGCCTTCCATTACAGACTGTTCTTCCTAGAGAGGAAGTTGTTCTGAGTGACTGACTGTATAACGCTTATTTGGATTCATTCATAACTTAAAAATTGCATGGGCAAGTTGACAATTAATTTGATCATTGGCAGGGTGAAACATTTTTTTCCTCTTCAGAGCAGAATAGACACTTCTTGAAACCACACAAAGCATTTTAATTCCATTCAATAAATTACCACTGAGCTGTAGCCAATCTATTTTGAAATAAGTCACAGTAAATATATTATTTACAGGGAGATTGCTGGGTCACTGCATATCATTTTTTAACATACTGTATTTGTGTAAGTAACAGAAAAAACATTAAAATAGGGGGAAATGGAAACCACAGTGGTTATAATACCACTTCTGACATCCAAAGAATATTTATATATATGTCTGCTACATTCATTTACATTTTGACAATTTGCTTTTAATGCATGTCTGCCACTAACTCCATACCAAGATGTCTATTCTATTCCCATTGCATCTCCTACCATTTTTTTAAATGTTATGAAGCACTAGGCAATGACTCTGCAGTTATTACAGTGAAATTCACATTAACCAGAAATCTCTACCTCTCATTTTTCAGCAGAGCCAAAGTTACAAACATTTTCTCACATGCTAAAGATGACACTCTCTCTGGTTATAACATAACAGTTTTCCTGATCTTTCCAAGTTCATTGTGTCTTAATGCACCTTCATTTTGCTTTTATTTTATCTTACGTTTTTATCTCAGTTGGAATTAATCCACTTAGTCTTTCATATTTGCAGAATACCATTTCATTACAACTGCATGGAAAAATTCAAATTTCCTTTTTAAAAACTTTTATTTTATTTTTCCATTACCATTTAGTCCCCTTATATACTTCCTCCCCTACAATCACTACCTGTTGTTCCTGTCCATCAGTCTTTTTCCCTTTTTCCTTAGTCCTTCCACTCCCACCCTTCCCCCTTAGCTGTCATCCTGCTAGCAATGAGTCCAGCTCTATTTTACTTGTTAGTTCAGTTTGTTCATTAGATTTGACATATGAGTGGAATCATATGGTATTTGTCTTTTTCCAACTGGCTTAGTTCACTTAGCATGATGTTCTCCAGGTCCATCCATACTGTTACAAAAGGTAATTTTTTCTTCTTTTTTTATGGTGGGTAGTATTCCATGGTGTAAATGTCCTGTGGCTGCTTTATCCCCTCATCTACAGATGACACTTAGGTTGCTTCCAGATCTTGACAATTATAAGTAATGCTGCAATGAACAGCAGGGTGCTTATGTCTTTTCAGATTAGTTATTTGGGTTCCTTCAGATATATTCCCAGAAGTGGGATTACTGATTGATTTTTAAAAGGCAAGTTAATTTTTAATTTTTTGAGATATCTCCATACTGCTTTCCACAGTGGCCCCACCAATCTGCACTCCCACCAACAGTGCAAAAGGGTGCCCCTTTCTCCACGTTCTGGCCAGCACTTGTTTGTTGATTTAATGATGACAGCAATTCTGACAGGTGTGAGATGATTTTTCATTGTGGTTTAAATACACCTCTCTGATGATTAATGATGTTGAGCATTTTTTTTTCATATGTCTTTTGGCCTCTGTATGTCCTCTTTAGAGAAATAGCTACTCAGGTCCTTTGCCCATTTTTAATTGGATTGTTTGGCTTTTTGTTTTGTTGAGTTTGTAAGTTCTTTATAAATTTTGGATATTAACCCCTTAACATATGTATTGGTGAATATTTTCTCACAATCCATGGGTTGTCTTTTTTTTTTTAAGATATTCTTTTTTTTAAAGATTTTATTTATTTATTTATTTTTAGAGGGGAAGGAGAGAGGGAGAGAAACATCAATGTATGGTTGCCTTTTGTGCATCCCCTGCTAGTAGTTAGCCTGCAAGGAACCGGTTTGCAACCCAGGCATGTGCCCTGACTGGGAATCGAACCTCGATCATCTGGTTCTCAGGCCCGCACTCAATCCACTGAGCTACGCCAGCCAGGGCTCATGGGTTGTCGTTTTTGTTGTTGTTGATATTTTCCTTTGATATTCAAAAGCTTCTTAGTTTGATGTAGTGCTATTTATTTACATTAACTTTTGTTTCCCATGCCTGGGGAGATATATCTGATAAAATATTACCAAGAACAATGTCCAAGATTTTACTTCCTATGTTTTCTTCTATGGTTTCCATGGTATCAGGTCCTACATTTAAGTCTTTAATGCATTTTGAATTTATTCCTGTGTGTGATCTAAAAGCATAGACTAGTTTCATTTTTATGCACATATCTGTCTGTCCAACTTCCCCAACACCATTTATTGAATAAACTACTTTTAACCCATTGTTTGTGCTTGCTTCCTTCGTCAAATTTAATTGAATTGACTATAAATGGATAGGTTTATTTCTGGAATTTCTATTCATTCCATTGATCTGTGTCTGTTATATTCCCAGTATCATGCTGTTGTGATTACTATGGCCTTCTAGTGTAGATTGATAGTAGGTAGTGTGATTCTGCCAACTTTGTTCTTCTTTCTCAGGATCACTGTTATTATCTGAGGCCTTTTATGGTTTCATATAAATTTTTGAAATATTGGTCCAGTTCTGTGAAATATGTCATTGGAATCTGGATAGGAATTGCATTGAACCTGTAGATTGCTTTGGGAAGTGTGAACATTTTATTGATGATAATTCTTTCTGTCCATGAACATGGTATGTGTTTCCCCTTATTTATATCTTCTTCAATTTCTACTTCAGTGTCTTATAATTTCTGAGTATAGATCTTTTTAATCTTTGGTAAGGTTTATCCCATGGTATTTTATTATTTTTGAAGCTATTGTAAATGGGATTTTTTCCTAATTTCCCTCTGTTCATTTGTTATTGGCATATAAAAGTATATTTGATTTATGGATATTAATTTTGTATTCTGCTACTTTGATGAATTCATCTATTTGTTCTAATAGTTTCTTGGCAGAAAATTTGCGGTTCTCTGCGTACAATATAATGTTATCTGCAAATAAAGATAGTTTGACTTCTTTCTTTATAGTTTGGATGTCTTTACTTCTTCTTGTCTGATTTTTGTGACTAGGACTTCCAGTACTTTGTTAAACAAGAGGGGTGAAAGCGGCCACTGTCTTTTTCTGGATGTTAAGGGGAACGCTTGTAGTTTTCACCCATTGAGTAAGATGATGAAAATGGATTTCTCATATATGGCCTTCATCATGTTTAAGTATTTATCCTCTATTCCCACTTTGCTGAGAGTTTTTATAAAAAATGTGTGATGGGTTTTATCAAATGCTTTTTCTGCATCTATTGATATAATCACATGGTTTTTATTCTTCATTTTATGTGGTGAATTGTATTTATTGATTTGCAAGTGTTATAGCAAACTTGTATTCCCAGAGTAAATCCTGTTTGATCATAGTGCATGATCTTTTCGATGTATTGTTATATTTGGATTGCTAATGTTTTGTTGAGGATTTTAGCATTTATTTTCATTAGGTATGTTGGCCTATACTTTTCTTTTTTGTAGTGACTTTATATGGCTTTATAGTTAGAATGATGCTGCATTTATATATTTTTTTCTAATTAGATATTTTCTGTGTTCTTTACTTCCAGTTCTCTGCTTCTCTTACTCCATTGATCCTCTGAGTCTTTTACCCTGTTGTGGACTCCCTGCAACATATTCTTCATGTCAGTTGGTGTAGTCTTCATTTCTGACTGGTTCTTTATATGTGTTCTATACCCATTTTTTGTGTGTTTCCAATCTGTTTCTTGAAATTCTCACTAAGTTCACTTACAATTCCCCTAAGCTTATTGAGCATTTTATAACCAATGCTTTGAACTCTGCATCTGGTAGATTGTTCATCTTCATTGCATTTAGTTCTTTTTCTGGAGTTCTGTTCTCTTCTTTCATTGGCAACATGCTTCTTTGTATTCTTATTTTGACTGCCTCTGTGTGTTTGTTTCTGGGTATTAGGTAAAGCTCTACATCTTCCAGTCTTGGTAGAAGAGTCTTATGTAGCAGGTGTTCTGTAGGATTCAGTGCCACAACCTTCCAGTCACCTGACTCAACACTCTATGTGTGTCCCCCATGTGGATCATGTGAACCATCTTGTTGTAGGTGATCCTTAACTGCTGTTGGCATACCAGTATGGGTACTTACCCTCAGATCAATCTGTTGCAAGGATTGGCTATGGCCCTCATGGAGGATCAGTACTTCAAGGGATAACCCCATAGAGCAGGGCTTACTTCAGCAGGGCTCAGGTGCCCACTGGGTCCACCCTTTCTTTGTGTTGTTTATGAGGTAGTTGGGTGATGCTTCGATGTGGTCTGAAACTGTCCAGTGGGTGCACTGACTCTCAGGCTTCCTGAGACATGTAGATCAAGGTTAGCTGCCTGAGATTAGCTACCAAGAGCTACCATATGATCTGGTACCTGCTCTGTGTGGGGAGGGCCAGAAAAAGACCAATAGCCTCTGCCAGCATTTCTGTCTGGGAGAAAGCTGCCTATCCAACTCTGGCCCTGATGCTGTGGAATAAATGATTAATTTCCTCCCCATATATTCCTGGTTCCTTTTGCTCTGCTGTTCCAGTGCTGGAGCTCAGAGCAAGTTAGAGAACATGTATGTAGGCCCTTATGAGGAAGGCCAAGGAAACCAGCAACCAGGGAACCAGAAGCCCTGTGTGTCTCTCAGCCACAATGCCTGCTGGTTTTTACAGTCAGAATTTGTAGGCCTTCTCTTCCTGGACCTAGAACCCTGGACTTGAGGTTCTAGTGTGGGACCTTCCCACTCCTTTGAGTGATCTCTACAGTCAAGATATCCCTCCTGATCTTTGTCTGCCACACATGGGTGTGGGACCAGCACTTTCTGTGTCTACCTCTTTTGACCAGACTTCATCAGTATTCTTTACAATCATAGTTGTAGGAATCCTGTTCAACTAGATTTCAGGTGGTTCTAAATAATGTTTTTTTCTTATAATTCACCTGTAAGTTTGATATAGTCGTGGGAAGATTAGAGTACCACATTTACCTACACTGCCATCTTGACCAACACTTTCTGAACAACACTTTTTTAAAACAAATAATGTGCTCATCATGGCTATTATTCTATCCTCAACCACCACACTGATTACAATGAATTAATACTTGACTCACTTCTGTGGTATCTGAATGAATTAAAAGTTTGGGCTACATTTATATTTTGGAAAGAGTGCACATCTTCTAAACCCAGTGAACAGACTTAGTATTAAAGATGTATCTGTTCAAACCGTTATCCACTCCTCCTCAACCAAGGAGTTTATGTTTATCAGATAAAACTCATAAATATCACTGAGTTATGAGACAGTTGTTAAAATTATTTGAAAATGTTCTGTTAAATAAGAAGCCTAGAATAGGACATAATTATGTAGTCCACTTTTTCTCTCAATTAATGTCAAGTACAGTGGTACCCCAGTGCGTGTTGTTAATTTGTTCCAGAACTCATGACAAGTGCCAAAACCAACGAGTACCAAGCCAGTGGCAAGAGATGAAATATTTTCTCTTGCAGGGCAGCTTAGTGACTCATGCAAGTCCTAGCAAGTGTGATGAGTCTCAAGCAAGCACCAAGTGCTGAAACATGTTTTTTTCTCATAAAAGTGTGATGAGCACAGTGTTCAAGGAGTTCTGAAGCCAACGAGTACCAATGTATGACTGTGTAATCAAATCACTATGATCATGTACTCTACAAAAATAAAAGGTATTCAGGTTCTGCGTTGAATTGATGTTCAGATTCATGAAAGTTTATTATATGTATTTATCGATACAATGTAAAGTATAATTTTTGGAGACTTAAGACTAAAAATCAAGATTCTTAATTGCTAATCCAGCAGCTATGAAAATCCTAGTATCTCAATCTAACAGAAAGAACATTATCAAACTTTTAAAATTCTGTGGTTAATGAAATAAAGGACTAAAGTATGAACATCAGTGACTGCTAAATCTTAAAAACAAAGACATCTAGTATATATAGCCAGACAAAAGAATGAAACACCACAAATGGTATTGTCAAATTATCCAATCTATATCTGATCAAGTCTCTGGATCTAGCATCCAATTTTTATAAGAGATTGAGGTCAGCGGACATATAGAACTTCAGAGTGAGTTTATAATTTTTAAATTCTAGACCATGGAATATACTACAAATCCAATGAGTTGGATTTATCAATAACTAAATTATTCCCTGCATGGGTTAATTCTATGGCAGCCTTTGGTTCATGTAACAATACGACCTGCTGATCTTCAGAGCTCAATAATTCCTCTTATGTGCTCCACTTTTTAAGAGATATTTCAACAATAACCTTTCAGAAGATAGCCAGGGGGTTACTGCTGTATAGTTGGACCTGGGCCACATTATACTCTCCTCTCAGTCTCACGACTTCTTTGATTTCCGCCTGCATTACTGAAACTATGTTTATGAGGGATATTACTATAGTCTAGGGAGAAAACGTATAACCACAGATTTTTTTGTATGGCCTAGTATTAGTTAAAATGCCAGGGAATTCAGAACATGAGATTTAGGGTCAGAAGATAGGTTTCCCTATTTCATTTGTGGGGCTTTTTTGGTGTTTTTCATCTTCTTTGTTGTTGTTGTTGTTGTTTGGCTAAAGTATGAGCCTGGAGATTGTGGGATCAAAATAAAGAATATCATTTTTTTTCAAACATCTTGCCTAGACATTCATTTCTATGTGGATTTCTTTTATGTGTATGCGCGCGCACGTGTTTCGAAGGAAAGGAAGAACAACCACGCAATTAGAACCCTTCTGAAATCTGAGGCAGGGAAAGAGCCCTTCGCAAGGCAAACATACTCCTTTTCATTTCCTGTGCATTTGATTCTTATACTAATTCAACTCATACAATTTTTTTTTTATCAAAGCCAGGCAAAGTTTTCTTCTCCTTTTTTTATTTTTTAAAGATCATTTATTTATTTATTTATATTTAGAGGGGAAGGGAAGGAGAGAGGGAGAGAAATATCAATGTAGGGTTGCCTCTTGTCCATCCCCTGCTGGGAACTGGCCTGCAACCCAGGCATGTGCCCTGACTGGGAATCGAACCAGGATCCTCTGGTTTTCAGGCCCACTCTTAATCCACTGAGCTACACCAGCCAGGGCAGTTTTCTTCTTCTTCTTCTTCTTTTTTTTTTTTTTTGCCAGAGCTCTTTGCTTTCTAAATCATGTAAAAATAGTGTCAGTCACTAAAAGTCTGCATACATTTCACCTCTTTTATAATAGATCTGTTCCAATTAGATAGCTCTATAGTACACACAAACAAAAGATTTATATGACCAATTAATCTCGTAAAGCTTTAAAAAGAAACCAGTCAAAGCACAAAAGGGCTACAATTGGAAGCAAGCTCTTATATAAACTAATTATCTTCTTTCTTGAAGAGGAAAAAAACTTGAAAAATTAGTTGCACACACACTCACCACAAAGAAACGTAGAGAAATAGTAGCCTTATTATTTTCAACTTCAGCCACTGGTCAAATGTAAATGCACAAAAAACAATTTGCTGTATTTTAAACTAAATTCAGCAATCAGCTGCTTCACGTTCTATAGGAATGGTCAGGTAGAAGAGGCGAATATTCTCCTTGAGATGTTCCTTAAAGCCAGAAGTGATGTCTATTTGAGTGACTTTATCTAAAGTTAAGCTTTTTCTTTTGCATAGTCTGTGAATTTTTCAAATTGATAAAATGTGCAAATAACATAAAGACCTTTACCCAGTAATCAGATGATACATTAGAGGTCGGCCTTCTGTCATCCATGCATTAGAGGTCAGCCTTCTATCTTTCAAAATCACATTCTTACAGTATATTGGCAGAAAGAATGGTTTCTGAACATCAGGAATTAACAGAATCTTCAACACAAGAAAGCACAAGGGATAAATACAAAGGTATAACCAGTGTTGTCTGTCACTTGAAAAAGACCGTTTGGTCAAATAATATAATCAGAACCAGATTCCCATATTGCCATTAACAAGAACAATATGACATTCATTACAAAATGGGATCAGACTTGGCTGAGAAACAAAATAGTTAGAAAAAGCCAACAAGAATAAGAATAAGTGATATTCACTGCCTGGTTAAATCTGCCACTGGAGCCAAGAAAGGTGAGTCTGGTACAAGACACAACTGATGTACATTTTGGAAGAAACACAATTTAGTTTTTATGGGTAGATCTGACTGTGAATTTTGATAGTGCTTCCACCAATTAAAAAAATCATAGAAAAAATATATCTTTATTTTTGATATTTTGCAGGGGATTTTATACTTCTAAAGAAAGTAAGATCTTTAGAAGGAATGAAAATCAATGGAATGAGTAAACATGCTGTATTCTTTCAATATCCATAATTACTTAGAGGAGAGTTGATAGAGAAAAATAATAACATTTCAATGTGAAATTTGAAATTTTATAAGTAAAATGTATGACCATAATTGTAGAAAAAAAGGCCGGAGGCTGAGAAAGTATACTATGGCAAGCTTCTTACATAATATAGGAAATGATACTGTACTATGTGAAGGACAACTGTGAGAAGTTAAAGATCCATGGTATAATACCTAGAACTACTATTATAAAAATCAGTACTAAGGAAAACAGGAAAAAAGAACAATCAAAAAGAAATGAAAGAAAATTTTAAAACAAACACTAACATGGTAGATATTTTTTAATATTATTTCTGTATGCAAAACATTTTTTCTGAGATATGTGATATCCTTAGCCATAGTGGTTGCAAGAAAGTTCCAATTTGTTATTTTTTTTAATCAGAAGAATGTATGAATAATAGATTATCTAAAAAATTCTTTATTTTTTCTCTCTCTTAATCCAAAACCTCTCTCACACCAGATTTATATTGTAATCAAATGTAAAATTTGGGGTTGATATTATTTTCTTTTGGAAATTAAAGAGGCTTAATTACATTTTATTTTACAATAGTACACACACTCGTCTAATGGCCACCTGATATTTGCTCTTTTGTAACCAACCCACTTTTTTTCCTTCTGATGATTTTACAATCTTCTTTTATGTTTAGTATTCTGGTAGTTTAGCAGACATACCACCTCTGGTTACTTTGCCTTGTAGCTAGCATGGCAGTTTATCGGCCTTTTCAAGAAGAAGACTGAGGACTAGCATCTTGTTACCGAACAAAGGGTCTGAGGGGGGGGCAATACTTGGCCCACCGAGGGATGCCAAAAACTGCTTCAGAAAACAGAGGCCCCTCCCAAGGATGATACACTAATATCTAGAGGGCTCTTCTGTCCGCCGCCAATTGGAAAGACATCTCTCAATGCCAGAGATTTGTGAAAAGGAAACAAAATGTTTATTTAATGCTATTCAGGCCTAATGCCTTCCTTAAAATATTAAAGTCTTTAAGGGTATACACCTACACACACACACACACACAGCGCTCCCTTCTCCCACTGTCCCAACTCCCGGTACCGTAAATCAGGAAAAGAGCACACGTCCGTTTTTCAGGTCGCTAGCACGTGAGCTGTGTCGCCTGCCTGTCCAGGCAGGATCTCCAATTAATCNCCCAACTCCGGGTACCGTAAATCAGGAAAAGAGCACACGTCCGTTTTTCAGGTCGCTGGCACGTGAGCTGTGTCGCCTGCCTGTCCAGGCAGAATCTCCAACTAATCCAAAGTCATGCGGCACCTTCCACTGGCAAGAGTTCTTTGTACCAAGTTCCAGTCAAAGTCTCTCCTGCTTTCCAGGCCACTCGGCCAAAAGGAGCACCCCAAAGCCGCGTGGGCTTCTTCTACCAAAGCCACACTCCACCAAAAGCGTGTGTCTTTCTTCTTCACCTGGCCACAGGGATCTCCATGCTGGCAAAGCTGCATGGTCTTCCCTTTCACCTGGCCAAGAGGGGGTCTGCACTCTGCTGAAACCGCGTGGCTCTCTCTCCTAATGGCTACAGGGGTCTACATCTTTCCGAAACAGCGTGGCTCTCCCCCTCACC
Organism: Sturnira hondurensis; assembly: GCF_014824575.4. Lineage (NCBI taxonomy): Eukaryota > Metazoa > Chordata > Mammalia > Chiroptera > Phyllostomidae > Sturnira > Sturnira hondurensis. Next base: position 18,616,225 of record NW_028073511.1, on the reverse strand, counting down.
TGGCCAAGAGGGGGTCTTCACTCTGCTAAAGCCTCTCTCGCAGGCCCTCTCTCAGAGAAGCAGCCCCCAATTCCCAGCCTGGTTTGCTGCCACTCACTTCTCCCTGGCCCAAAACTTGGCCACAGCTATTTAACATATCTATGAAACCAGTTAAAGGTTATAGATATGTTAAATGACCATTCCAGAGGTTAGCTGCAAAACTGTTGCTATGCAAAACAGCTCTCAATGGCCCTGCTCTATTCTTCCCTCCCCACAACTGACACCTTGGTGGGGGAGGTGAGGACATCTTAATATTTCTTCCAATATTCCTGTACACTTTGAGTTCTGGACACCATTCCAAATCTTTTCTGCCCCCCCCCCCTTGGCTGCACCCTGTATCAATCTGATTAGGAAAAACTTTTCTGTCATTTTTGTTAGTTTATTTCTTTCCACCTTTTTCTGCTCCATACACTAAAAGTTTTATTGTAAAGCTGTGGAACAAGTGGACCGATTTTCTGTGGCTCTTTAATATTAATTTTTGTACATTGTGCCTTGCATTGTTGAGGATTTCCTCATCCTTCTATGCTGAATCTCTAAATAAAATTTAGCCCAAAAGGATTTTGATTAAAAGTTCCAAGTGGAAATTTTGGAAGTACACTTCATTATCAAAACAATAACCTAGTGACCTACAGGAAGAGTGATACATATTAGGATATTATCATGTAAAAGAAGCCAAAGAAAGAGTTGCTTTTATTTTTGTTTTTTTCAGAAGATAGATGTATCTTAAAAGATTATTATAGTCTATTATAAATCAAATTAGGCAGCAATTCCAATGGCAACAGATGCTTTAGATACAGACTTTTAATGGCACAAACCCATAAAAACCTGGTATCTATTGGATAACCAATGATTTTAGAAATGGTTTATCAGTGTGAATATAACCTGGGAAAAACGGAAGCAGTTTGCATTCCCATGACAAAAATAGCAGAGTACCTTCATTAAGAATTATATGTAATAAGATTGCTCTTGGCTTTATCAGTGCTTCCCTTTCTGACTCATAATTAAAATGCAAGGATCTTCATTACATTGACCCATATCACTAATGAAATTTGAAGGCCTCCCCATGCTACAGAAATATCTGTTTTGCAAGGTTAGGGACATATTAGTATATAGCTTCTTTGAAGTGAATGTGAAATTGCTTTGCCTTGAAACCTGAACTAATGAAACAGTAGCACAAGATGAGTCTGTTTGGACCAGGGGTGTCCAACCCACAGCCCGTGGGCTGCAAGTGGCCCAGGATGGATATGAATGTAGCCCAACAAAAAATTGTAAATTTATTTAAACTCCTTTTGTTTTTTTGGTGATCGGTTTTTGTTAGTATTTGTGTATTTAATATGTGGCCCAAGACAACTCTTCTTCCAATGTGGCCCAGAGACACCAAAAGTTTGGACACCCCTGTTTTGGACTTTGGAGACCACAGAACACTTTATACTTCTGTATAAAGTGTTCTTTATACAGAACACTTCTGAGCATGTTACTATTGTCCATTTCTTTGAGGGCCATTAATATTCTGCATAAAGAGGGATCTTGAGCAATGAAATATTTTCCAGCTGTTCCCAGATGGAATTGAAAGAGATTTTTCCTTTGGCTTGAATCCAGATCTGCCTGAAGTATCTGTTGCAGATGAGTATGCTCTAGATATTCTGTGGCAGGCACTTGAAAGAGAAACATGAAGTGTATTCTGACGGTTTGGGAGCGAAGAAAAATTTTCTTAGAAAATAAGTGTTTCCTTATATCAGACGGTGACTTCTGGTAATTCAAAGTCTATTCGTAGAAGTTAAGCCTGGAGCTCATATCTCTGGTCATTCCAAACTGATTTCAATTTTTAAATTACCTAGTGTTTGTTTACATCTCTGCTGTCTACTTAAATTATACATTTCTATTATATACTATAAAATCTCAACTAATAAACTATATCTTTATGATGAACTCAGATTTCAAACCTGTATAAGACCCACTTAAAGTATCTCAGCTAGAAATCATAACTTCTCTGGTCAGCTTTCCTATATTACTTGAATTTTAACGTTTAAAAATATTTATCACATTGCTCTTTTATGTATTAGCATCTTTATTAAGATAGTGAATATTGCCCCTAATGGGATCTTGTCAATGGTGATAATAATATTTTAATCCAATGTGATATATAATATAAAAAGTATATTTTCATTTAAATGAAATTAGAATTTAAATAAGTAATGATAACACCAGCAATTAAGTGATGAATTATTTATCAAATAAACATATATTGTTCAGGAAGAGAAATTCCAATGATCCCTCCTCAAATGTTACCTAGTCAATAAAATTGGATGTGGTGAATCAATTTTACATGTTAAGTATTATACAAATATTTTAAAATATTAGTACAGATAAAGAAAAACAGTGAACATTGGATCATATACATTTTCCTTAAAAATAAGTTTATCGATGCTGATGAATGTTAACCTGTGTGATATATTTTTCAAAACTATCATTCTCGGTTAAACATTTTTTGTCTACTAAGATATTTTTCTTAGTAAACATTAGAAGTAACAAAATAAGTTCTGTGAGATATTCAATCTTGATTTTTTAATATTTGATTTATGCAATTACAGTTGTCCCAGTTTACCCAGTTTTTTTCCCTTTGCCTCCCTCCACTAAGACCCCTCTACTCGCTCAGGTAATCCCCACACTGATGTCCATGTTCATGGGTCATGCATATATATTCTATGCTGCACTTCACATCCTCACAACTATTTGGTAAAACCAATTTGTACCTCTGAATCCATTTAACTTTTCTGCCCATACCCTAAACACCCTTCCATCTGGCAACCATGAAAATGTTCCTGTATATCTATTGATTTTATTTCTCTCCTGCTTTTTAAATTTTGTTTCTATTTTGGGTTCAATTATTGAGATGTATATTTATTGCCATTTTATTGTTCATTTTTTATTTTCTTCTTTAAGAAGATCCTTTAACATTCCATATAACATTGGTCTGGTGGTCATGTACTCCTTTAGCCTTTTGTTGTCTGGGAAGCTCTTTATCTGTCCTTTGATTCTAAATGATACCTTTGATGGGTAGAGTAATCCTGGCTTCTCATCACTTAGAATATTTCTTGCCAATACCTACTAGCCTGAAAAGTTTCTTTTGAAAATTTAGCTAACAGTCTTATAAGAGCTCCCTTGTATTTAGGTAACAAACTGCTTTATTTTGCTGCTTTAAAAATTCTCTTCATATTTAACATTTGGCATTTTAACTCTAATGTGTCTTGGTGTGAGCCTNTCCCTCCCTTATTTCCCCTGAAATCCCCTCCCCTCTCCCCTCTGGTCCCTGTCAGCCTGTTCTCTATTTCAGTGTCTTTGGTTATATTTTGCTTGCTTGTTTGTTTTGTTGTTTAGCTTCCTGTTAGAGGTAAGATATTTTTCTTAGTAAACATTAGAAGTAACAAAATAACTTCTGTGAGATATTCAATCTTGATTTTTTAATATTTGATTTATGCTATTACAGTTGTCCCAGTTTACCCATTTTTTTCCCTTTGCCCCCCTCCACTAAGACCCCTCTACTCGCTCAGGTAATCCCCACACTGATGTCCATGTTCATGGGTCATGCATATATATTCTATACTGCATTTCACATCCTCACAACTATTTGGTAAAACCAATTTGTACCTCTTAATCCATTCCACTTTTCTGCCCATACCCTAAACACCCCTCCATCTGGCAACCATGAAAATGTTCGTATATATCTATTGATTTTATTTCTCTCCTGCTTTTTAAATTTTGTTTCTATTTTCGGTTCAATTATTGAGATGTATATTTATTGCCATTTTATTGTTCATTTTTTATTTTCTTCTTTAAGAAGATCCTTTAACATTCCATGTAACATTGGTCTGGTGGTCATGTACTCCTTTAGCCTTTTGTTGTCTGGGAAGCTCTTTATCTGTCCTTCGATTCTAAATGATACCTTTGCTGGGTAGAGTAATCCTGGTTTCTCATCATTTAGAATATTTCTTGCCAATAACTACTAGCCTAAAGGTTTCTTTTGAGAATTTAGCTAACAGTCTTATAAGAGCTCCCTTGTATTTAGGTAACTAACTGCTTTATTTTGCTGCTTTAAAAATTCTCTTCATATTTAACATTTGGCATTTTAACTCTAATGTGTCTTGGTGTGAGCCTCTTTAGGTTCATCTTGCATGGAACTCTCTGTGCTCCTGGACTGGTATGTGTATTTCCTTCATCAAGTTAAGGAAGTTTTCTTTCATTGTTTTTTTCAAATAGGTTTCTAATTTCTTGCTTTCTCACTTTTCCTTCCAACACCCCTTTGATAAAAATGTTGGTATGCTTGAAGTTGTATTAAATTACATTATCCTCACTTTTTTTGATTCTCTTTTCTTCTTGCTGTTTCAATTTTTTTTTTCTTCCTTATGTTCCAAATTGCTTATTTGAATCTCAGCCTCTTCCATTCTATCAATTCACTGTAAATTATTCTTTATTTCAGTTAGTGTGTCCTTCATTTCTGACTGATTCTTTTTTATGGTTTCCATGTTCTTTTTTTTAAAATATTTTATTTATTTATCTTTAGAGGGGAAGGGAAGGAGAGAGGAAGAGAAACATCAATGTATGGTTGCTTCTCATGCATCCCCTGCTGGGAACTGGCCCCTGCCAGGAATTGGCCTGCAACCAAGGTGTGTGCCCTGACTGGGAATTGAACCGCAATCACCTGGTTTGCAGGCCTGAGCTCAATCCACTGAGCTACACCAGCCAGGGCTCCATGTTCTTTTTTTATGCCGCTGACATTTTCTCTGAGTTCATCCACTCTTATCCTAAGTTCATTGAGCATCCTTATAACTAGTGTTTTGAACTAAGCATGTAATACATTGCTTCTCTCCATTTAGTTTAGTTTTTTTTGTTTGTTTTCCACCCTGAAGTTTTGTTCTTTTATTTCTTTTAGACCGTGTTCCTTTGTCTTCTAATTTTTGGCAGCTTCCCTGTGTTTATTTCTACATATTAGGTAGATCTGCTATTACTCCTTGGATTGGTAGAGTGGCCTAATGTAGTAGGTGTCCTATAGGGTCCAGTGGCACAGCCTCCCTTATCTCTCAAGTGGAACACTTAAAGTATGCTCACCATGTGGGCTCTGTAACATTCTTCTTATCAGTGAGCTTTGTTTACTATTAGAAGATCAAGGAAAGGGATTTACCTAGACCAATAAGCTCCAAGGACTGGCTATGACCACTAACCACAACCTCCAACCACCATGGAAGATTGGCTCTGCAGGATTCTACTCCACAGAGCAAGACTTACTTCAGCAGGGCTCTGATGCCCACTGAACCCACCCTCTGTGCATGTCACTTGTGGAGGTGTTTGTGCAGTGGGGCTCTAACTTGATCTGTAGCTGTCCACTTGGTACAAACTCTGCAGCCTCCTGAGTGAGCTATAGGACAAGTCAGCCACCATCTGTGTTCTGTCTGGGGCCACCTGGAATAAGTTACAAAGAGATCTTCAGATGGCTACTATTTGTGCTTGGCTTAGAGGTGCCCAAGATAGGCCAAGTTGTGAACCAAAACCAGTCTCTGCTAGTGCCAGGCCTGGGGCCACTAAGCAAGAGGTTCAGGGCTCATTGAGACCAGATGATATTTTTTTTAGATAATTAATTAATTAATTAATTAATTAATTATTTATAATTTATTTTTAGAGAGTGAGGAAGGGAGGGAAAGAAGGAGAGAAATATCAATGTGTGGTTGCCTCTCGTGTGCTCCCTACTGGGGCCCTGGCCTGTGAACCAGCCTTGTACCCTGACTGGGAATCAAACCAGTGACCCTTTGGTTCACAGTCTAGCACTCATCCCACTGAGCCACACCAGCCAGAGCTGTTTGAGACAATTTAGGAAAATATGAAACATAAGCCAAGAAAAGCCATTTGTGTGGAAAAGCCATGGGACACAGCTTGAGTATGCCTGAAAATTGAGTAAGGCAGAGCCTCAGGGAATCTCCAGGGTGGGGCAAACTGTGTGAACCAGTTTTGATGACGTCTCAGATATATTACCTGCCTGCCAGCTTTGCGGTGGGAGGACTCCAGAAGGGCACAATGCCTTCTGCCAGAATTGTGTCTGGAAGAAAGCTGCCCTGCATACTTCAGTTTCTTCCTTTATGTCCCTGGTGCCTTTCACATGTTTTGCCCCATTGCTGGAGCTCAGAAGGAGTAAGTCCATGTAAGTCCATAGGTGGGACCTTTAAGAAGAACTGCCTGGAACTCCAGAAGTTCCTGTCTTCCACAGCCTCAATCTTCACTTTTTTTATACCTAGAAGTTTATAGAGGCTTATCTTGCTGGCACTGGAGCCCTGGGCTGGGACCCCTCACTCCTGAGATATCTCTCCCAATTTTCACCACACATGGGTGTGGGACCAGCCTGTTCTGCATCTCCACCCTCTCTGCAACTCTCAATGTGCTTTTTACAATTTTATAATTGTAGAACTTGTATTTAACTTGATTTCTGGTTGTACTGAGTAATGGTTGTTCTGTATTTTAGGTTAATTTTGGTGCTGTTAGCCCTGTTTACCTACTCCACTATCTTGCCAGAAGCCCTCCAATACTGAATTTTTGAAATAAAAATATTTGCCTGAAGATTTTGCAATTCATTCTAACTTTGTTTCTCTAGTTCACACATACAAGTTTTCACAGTAGTGTTGAGAAAGTGGGTCTGGGGATTATAGCACCAGCGTCTTAAGTGAGAAAGATAAATGGACCATGGAAAAACAAAAGGCTGAGACATTTCTCAATGTGTTTCTTCATTTACACATTATTCTGCTTAGGAATCCTAGAAGAGTTTTCAGCATCTAGTGTATTATGAAGAATAGTTAACAGAAGATACACTGATCAAACTCCACCCTACCAGAATTTATTTTTCCTGTTCATGATCCCTCTTCTACAGTCCTTGTAGGTTCTGACCTTTGAACAGAGCCATCATCTTTTTATGTATGGCCAGGTGGTTGCAAGAATGGGCAGTGTTCCATGAATATTTTTTTTAATTTGATCATTTTGGTGAATAAAGTGCAAAATTTAAAAAAAAATCTAACATTTAATAAGTCATTAATTCATATTAATATTAAAGGATAAGTTTTTCAAGTTCATAAAACATTGATAACATCCTTCTGTTAAATAGCCTTTTGTTGAAAATATTGGGGTTTTACTGTCCTTCACTATGTGATACTAATTTTAAGATTCACCAAAAATACTCACATCTTAAATTTGGGAATAATATAATAATTTAAAGTATCAAAATAAAATTGTTTTTTGGTGAAACTTTAAGAGTATATATTTTAAGTTAGTAATTGGTGGTATTTCATACACTGGTTTCTAAAGGACATTGTAAGACGCACCTGTGAATCACTACTTTGTTAGGATGAAGTTAATGATAAAGTAAACTGAAATAAACAATAAAAATTTATGAAAACTGATGGGGCAAAACTTTCTCTGGATTTAGTAACAGAAAAATAGTATTTACCAAAACATCTCTCAATCATTATGGTGATTTCTAGAAAGCTAAAAACCCATGTCTGAAAAGTATATTAAAAATGGCTGTCACTCATTCTATGTGCTTAAACTTCCTTAATTCATGCAATATTTGTACTTACATTTAGCTTTGAGATCATCTTTTATTATTCACTATAAATCTTTGGATGTCATATATCATTAGATGCTCCAACTAATATGCTTCATTCTTTAGAGTATGTTTAATTGATTCACATATTTACTTAGTCAACAAACAACCATTAGTGGCCACTGTATGGTATAAGTAAAGCCTGAATATATAAAACTGGTCTAAAATGTGTCAAATATCACATACACAAATTAATTACACCCTTATTCAGATTCACCATGTAGTCCTCTTCATATACTCTGGCATTTTACTTCCATTTATCTGATACCCGGAGGAACTAAATCAGTTATTCTGACATACCTGTGAACCTGTTGGAAGGGATTAATCTCCTGTACACCCCCACCTCCTTTAAGTCATTGCAAAAATGACAAGCTAGTTTCAAATTATTTTAAATTGAAACCTATTTGTATTCCTAATTTTTAACTCATTCTTAACTCGTCACACTTATTATCACTGAAAATATAATCTAACCAAATTATTTATCTTGTTATTGTACCTCCAACAAAACTTTTACAAAAATAGACTCCATGGAAACAAGAATATTAGTCTTCATTGTTAATGGTTGTCTCCTCATTGCACATAAAATCTGTGTTTTAAATATATATATACATATACAAGAAAATTCTATATGTAACCATCTGTATCTCTACTAAGCTGAACACAGGCTCATGTCAATGCCTCCTACTCTAATTCATTACCATATGGTTCATTGTGGACTCCTCTCCTTACTTATGTGTAACATCCCACTTCAACATTGAGAAACCTAGCTGCTACCATCTGCTACCCATTTACTTAACTGTTCAATTTCAGTATACATGTATAGCGGTTTCAGAGTTGTTAGGCAAATTCCCATGGGAAACAATTATCCATTAGAGAGACTGTGCACAGTTCTATTTCACTTTAGTTTTACAGACTTCACTCATTTCCAATATTACTTAGGTTGCAACTTTTTCCTATTCCACAGAGCAAGGCAGTATCATTTATTTTTAATACAGCTAGATTGTTTTGTCATACACTGTGGCCATACTGGCATCTCTCAATTTCCAAAATAAACTTTTAAATTTGCATAGAATAAGGCACACTCATTGTGCAGTAAAGGTCTATGTGCATAATGACGTGTATCCACAATACTACAGCAAACTGAATATTCTCACCACTTTCAGCAATCCACTGCACTTCACCTATTCAACTTGTCTCATCCTATGTACCATTTAACCACTAGTCTATTTACTGTATTCATCATTCTTTTATTCTTTTTCATAAAATAATGTTTTGTATGTTTGCTGCTTTCTTTAATAATATAAAGATATCCAAAGTTGGCAGTATTTGTGGCTAAAATGTAATTTCTCTAAATATAACACAAATTTAAAGTAAATCAAAGGTTTTTAAATTTTAAAAAAAGCTATTCACAGGCCTTTTATGCTCTGAACAACAACTCAGAAGTCATCAGGAATGCACATGGAAACACTGAGGAAATAGAAGGGTGAAATATGTCTATAGTTTATCATTGTAAAAGTTGGAGATAAATATTCTTAAATTGGTCTAAATGGAGTGTGATATCCTGAGCCAGAAAGACCTGGATATACGCAACAGTTACCGAATCTGATCCACATATAAAACACAAGATATCCACAATAAACATGGATATAAATCATTAGAACCAAAGAAGAGTTTGCACAATAGAGGATATTGGCACATTTGGCACGTGAGAGTCAGGAAACAACAATAACTTGAATAGTAAGCCCAATCCAAGAACACTCCATCAGACAACAAAAACTTGCAAATGTGGTGTCCTCTTTGTTAATGAAGGCACCTGTCCTCAAATAGGATAATTGTGGGGTTTGGAAGTAAAGAAAAGATGAAAGAATTAATGGAGCTTTACAGGTGTTCCCCAGTGCACTCTAGTGTGCTGATTCCATTCAACTCTCTTCTTTCCAGGTTTTAATTGCTTTTCAGAAGAAATCTCAAGATCCACGAGTCAATTGAAATTTTCATGGTGGTAGAATTCCTTGGTGAATGTGGGATGAAGAGGAGTGATATATACACACAAATTTGTTGGGTGTGAAAAGGTGCCATCCATTCTGCTAGGCACAATAAAGATTTAAGGGATAATTCCTCCCTTTAAGAAATCAACACCACTTGTTAGAATGGAAAAGTAAATAAGCAACTACAGCAGAATATAACAAATATTAAGAAATCAACACCACTTGTTAGAATGGAAAAGTAAATAAGCAACTACAGCAGAATATAACAAATGTTATGTTAAAGTACTGCAAGATTGTTTAACTCAGTTGGAAGCTCTTCTAGCAAGGTTGGATACCTTTTTATCTGAATTGCATATCTTTTACACCGGAAGCTATTTATGTTTCAAAAATGCATGATAACCTGGGTTTTCCAAGAAGCACCAGAGTTACCTCAGCTAGAATTTATGCTTCAAAACAGTGAGGTTATTGAGGTATTTTTTAAGTATCCATGAGATCAACGGTTTCATTATTGAATTAGGTGATAAGAATTGGGGATTAACCATATGCACCACATCCAGTGCTTAGAGAGAAAATGGAAGCATGTAAATACTTAGCTCATAGTTATTCTGAGGATAGAATGAGACAATTGGTCTGAAAGCAATTGGAATACAGTAACATAAAAGTTTATATTCTTTAGACATCCAGTAACATTTCTATGATCAAACACTTTAAGGCAATGCAGATGAATGTTGGTAAATAATTTAATAGTTTTAATTTAATTATTGTGGCCCTGGCTGGTTTAGCTGAGTGGATTGAGTGCAGGCCTGTCAACCAAAGGTCACTGGTTCAATTCCCAGTCAGGGCACATGCCTGGGTTGCAGGCCAGGTCCCCAATAGAGGGAGCACAAGAGGCAACCATACATTCATGTTTCTCTCCCTCTCTTACTCCTTCCCTTCCCTTCACTCTAAAATTTTTTTAAAAAATGATAATAAATTTAATTATTGTGACTCTGCTGTTCTGCCTGTTATCTTTTTCTGAATTCTACTTCTTACGACCTACAAAGGAAATAAAGTATAATAAATTGTTCATGTATATTCCCATTACCTGCAAACATTCTGGTCAAAAATAAAACTTTTTATAAGGAGACATGCAAGGACATAAAAAAAGAAGTATCTTATGACCCACATCACCTTGAATATCTCTACTCTGAATATCTGAATTCAGTAATTTAACAATAATGGGCTACTGGCACACTAATGTTAGTAAATGCCTAAATTGCTCCATTTTTACTAAATATATTCACAAATGGGCCATGTCATATTTCCATATATACCCTGATTTGCCTCACATTTAATTGGGAATTCTTTTGTTGGTCCACCCTATAAGCAGACCAAAAATCATATGATAACCCTGACTGTAAACATATTAGTGACCTTGATAATTATAAAATATCTCTGTTCTCTTGCGTCAAGTGGAGGACTGATATTTTTCCAAGTTTTAGATATTTCAACAGAAGTAATGCTAGAATAATTTTGCAGAGAAAAGATATAACTTGTTATACTCTTGCCAGACCTTAATGATGTAGTAGCAAGTAATAGCATTTTTACACACACCAGATGAAGATACTGATCTAAGACTGTCAGTGAGGAGAAAACATGATAAAAAAAAAGTATTTCCAAATAAAACATCCAAATTAGAAATCCTTTCAATGACCTGTAAGGCTGGTAGGATAATAGAATCTCACTGTTTTGGGTGATTTCTTTTTCCCTTAGAAATTAGGAGATTCAGTAACTGGAGAAACCTTGATAAGCTTTGGTAATTTTAAAGAGTTGTTGACTTATCAGAGAAGAACAGCTTATCACGTATATATAATGCATGCAAATTTTTATAGATAAGAGACAGGCACTTTTACAGACTTACTGAAAGAGATTCTTGCTAGATGAGATGACAGTACCCTGAAACTTGATTCTATTTATTCATTCAGAGTGGATATAAAGAATACAAATAAACTTCAGTTGTAAATGAAGCAAATAAATAGAAACAAAGCTTTTCATCAGTTTGGGAAGGAAAGATATGTTTAGATAAGAGAGAAAATATTCTGAAAGATGTAGCAAAGGGGAAAAATAAGAACAAGAAAGTAGATGTCATGTGGTTTTAGCTCCTTTTCTGCCAGGGGGCAAAAACAAAACAGTGAGTGAGTCTGCAGTACTGATAAGGCCGTCTGCTCTTTTTTGAATGTTGCCCTTGCCAGGTCTTAACTCTCTTTCCTATAAAGGGTATCCTCCAGTTTGCCAAACTCCATCCCCATTTCACAAACTGAATTCTATACACAATCTAGACATTGTTATCAATCACAACGGCTTTTTTTTACTGAAGTAAAGAATTCCGTATTTCTTTGAATATATTCCATGGATATCCTTTCAAATATCTGTTTTACTCTTTTTTACTCACATATATTAGTGTATCCTTTTCATTCCTTAACCTTTTTATCGACATCTTTTTCCCATTTCTCTATTTTCCTCTGCTCTGTTCTTTATTTCCTACCCAACTCATATACCTCGGTGCAGCGCTTCAGCCAGGTAGGCTCTTCACTTCTGACCGGCCCCTCAGACCCTGCATTCTCCCTCATGCATGTCTGAAGGAGGAGTGTTTTCCATATTTGTGACTTTTATTCTGGTTCCTTTATAAAGTATTTCAAATGGTGAATATTCTTCTTTACCGCCAAACCTACCCCTCAAGATTTATTCTGTGACTGTTTCATTGAGAAAACAGATTATATTTTATGAAACTAATCAATTATCTATATTTCAAATATTAAACAGCTTCACCACTTCATTCACTATTACTGAACTTACTTCGTAGGCAAAAGAAATATCTACATTCCCTTCCAAGGCCAATTTTCCAGATATATCTCTAGAATATATATATCTAGAACTCTTGGCTTATATATCCAACTGCCTACTTGACCTCCACTTGGGTGGTAAGAGACTTCTCAAATTTTTCATGTTTAACAGTGAACTTCGGATTTTTCCCAAAGCATGCTTCACCCACCATTTTCCCATTCTCACCAACGTCAACTCTATCTTCACATCTTTTTAGAGCAAAAAATCAGAGTCACTTTTAACTCTTCTCTTTGATTTATAAATAACTTTAATTTTGTAAGAAATCTTGTTGGCTCTACCTCAGAAATATGTACAGATATAAACATAATAGAGGATCAAAACTAATTTCATGATTGTGATTATTAAACTTTGGTTAAAGAAAATATCTTTATTTTTATGCATAAACACATGGAAAGCAAACATTTGAAAAATAAATATATTATCCTAAAGGAAAATGTGTGTTTTCAGAATCCACATTTTTCTCATGCCATTCATCGCTACTCTTCTAGTCTTGCTCACCATCATTTGCACTTTGGTTATCCAAGTGTTGCCAGTGGAAGTAGGGTTCTTTCAAGGAATCATGAGAAAAGCATTTTGGGGACCCATGCATAGAGGATGAGTTACAGTGGTGAGATTTATTGGAGCAAGAACTAAGGATTGCCTCCAAGTGCCCCGTGTCCAAGCCATGTCCAGGTGGCCCAGCTCCATCCCACTGTGGAACAGCTCCAGCCTGCAGGGCCGCAAACCTGAACTTCTCACCAGGCCCAGAAGGGCCAGGGCGCAGAGATACAGAATTTCTCCGTGTTTCATTTCCCCATCTGCGGGTCTGCAGACAAGTCTATGCTTGGACTGACACTTCAACTGTGGTTTCTACGCAGAGAGAACATGTAAGTGAACTCAGGAAAACTAACCCACAGATGGGCCTTTGTTAACCTTTGCCTTTATTGCCTCAAACTTGGGAAAATGCAGGGTTTCTTTCAAACTACTTGATTTCTTTCCCAGTTCTTCACAGGCTTGTACTGGGCCCTCTCCCTAACCAACCCACTTTCTGGAATTTAGGAATGGGTGGGGGAGATTTGGGTTCCTTATCCAATCCAATCTTTTCCCCAGATTTTCCCAAGCTAGACTCTGCCCCTTTATAGCTCCATTTTGACTCCTCCTGAGCATACTTCTAAGTTTTTCCACTTCATCTGGGTTCTAGTGTGCATGTGCTTACCTCCATTTGTGTCATCTTAGCTTATACCAGGCACCCAGCCAGCAGAGGAATTTCCCCTTCCCCTCATTGTTTATCTCTCTCCACCCCCCGTCATAGTCTGGGTGGGTGGAACAATTGCCCCCCTTCTCCTTCCAGCCACATCTTGCAGCTTGGTGAAATTAGAAAGCTGTTTTCCCCTCCCTTCATGGGAGAGAGGGTGCAGAGGGATGTTAATTCCCTGGGCAGGGATTCAGATATCCCCTGGGCTGTCTGGAGCTATAACTTGTAGGCTTGAGCTTGATGAACTGTAACTTCAGAGTTAATCAGGCTTAGGCTTAGCTAGTTTTGTTCCCTTCTGTTAATAATTAGCTGACTATGCTAACACCAGTAGCTGTCTCACTAGTCCCCTTAGATCTACCATAGTCACATAGTTTATTAGCAATACCTACCATAATGATTTTTCAAATTTACAATAATATAAAGCATGTTGATTTTCTACAATAAATTCCAATCGTTTCCCATTTCACTCAATGTAAACTCCAAAGTCTTAATATAACTTAAGACATCTTGCATATTCTTATTCCTCATTATCATTCTGGTCTCATATCTGGTCTCTCCAGCCCATGCGAAGCTCAGTGGCACTGCAGATAAAAATGGGCTACTGAAGTACCAGTCTATGTGGCATCTAAAAAAGTCATCTTACAGAGACCAGCTGTAGTGATCTCACATTTTGGGAAAACCTACCTAAAACTGTTAAGTAGCTAGATATTCAAAAATTGATAAGGCAGAGTAAAGTAATATACACTCTTTGAGTATCTGCATTTTTCAACCATATAGCATTTATCACACTTTTGTATGTTTCTAAAACATTGATTGCATCTGTGTTAAGTTTTAAGCTCTTTGACATCAGGGTCTTAGGCAATTGTGGCACACTACAGGGCTCAACATCCCACTGCTTTACACCAAGGTTCTCTTTTAAACCTCTTTAAATCAATGAATACTTCAAAGGCTCTTCTTACACTTTCACTGTTCAGATACATCTGCCTGCACCCTTAAGCACCTATTTACCCACAGGCAAATAATAACTGCCCCTCCTTTGCCTAAAATAGAACCTGGATGCCACAATCAATCTAAATTTACTTCTTCAGTGGTTTAAACCTAGAGTTTACATCTATTTGGTTGGGTTCCCTACACAATATCTAACTGTATCTACACATTACACTTGAGTATGTAAAACATAAATGTTATGATATGATGAGGCCACTGACAAGGTCTTTGAACAAAGTTAAGAATTATAGATATAACATTTAAAAACAAAACTTATTTAATGTGGTATTACCTAAATTCCCCTTATTTTCAAAGCAGTAATCAAAAATTTCCCTTCACACAAAAGCCCTGGACCAGATGGTTTCACGGGAGAATTCTACAAAGCTTTTAAGGAAGAACTAACCCCGATTCTTCACAGACTACTCCAAAAAATCCAAAATGATGGGAAACTCCCAAACTCTTTTTATGAAGCCCGCATCATCCTAATTCCAAAACCAGACAGAGAGACAACAAAGAAAGAAAACTTCAGGCCAATATCACTGATGAACATAGATGCAAAAATCCTCAACAAAATATTGGAAAATCGCATTCAACAATACATCAAAAAGATCACACACCACGACCAAGTGGGATTCATCTCAGGGATGCAAGGATGGTTCAATATACGCAAATCAGTAAATATAATACACCACATAAACAAAAACAAAGACAAAAACCACATGGTCATATCAATAGATGCGGAAAAAGCTTTTGATAAGGTACAACACCCATTTATGATAAAGGTACTCAGCAAAGTGGGAATAGAGGGAGCATTCCTCAATATAATAAAGGCTATATATGAAAGACCTACAGCCAACATCATACTCAATGGGCAAAAACTAAAAGTTTTTCCACTAAGATCAGGAACAAGACAAGGTTGTCCACTTTCACCACTTCTATTTAATATAGTATTGGAAGTTTTAGCCTCAGCATCAGGCAAGAAGAGGAAATAAAAGGCATTCAAATCAGAAAAGAGGAAACAAAACTGTCATTGTTTGCACATGACATGATAGTGTACATGGAAAATTCTATAGACTCTACAAAAAAAACTGCTCAAACTAATAAATGAATTTGGCAAAAACAGCGGGTTACAAAGTCAATATCCAGAAATCAAAGGTATTTTTGTATACTAACAATGAATCAGCAGAAGCAGAAATCAAAAAAAAAATCCCATTCAATACAGCAAAAACAAAAATAAAATATATGAAAATAAACCTAAGCAACCTGTATGCAGAAAACTGCATACAGGTACATAACACTAAAGACAGAAATCAAGGAAGACACAAACAAATGGAAACATATACCTTGTTCATGGATTGGAAGAATTAACATCATCAAAATGTCCTTACTACCCAAAGCAATTTACAGATCCAATGCAATCCCTATTAAAGTACCAATGGCATATTTCACAGACATAGAACAAACACTTCAAAAATTCACATGGAACCATAAATGACCCCAAATAGCAGCTGCAATATTGAGAAAGAACAAAGTAGGAGGGATCACAATACCTGATATCAAATTGTATTACAAGGCCACTGTAATCAAAACAGCCTGGTACTGGCATGAAAACAGGCAAATAGACCAATGGAACAGAACAGAGAGTCCAGAATTAAACCCAACTCTTTACAGTCAATTAATATTCAACAAAGGGGGCAGTAACATAAAATGGAGTAAAAATAGTCTCTTCAACAAATGGTGTTGGCAGAACTGGACACCTATGTGCAAAAAAATAAAACTTGAGCACCAACTTACACCATACACCAAAAGAAGTTCAAGATGGATAAAAGACTTAAGCATAAGTCGTGACACCATTAAAGTCCTAGAGGAGAACAATGGCAGGAAAATCTCAGATATTTTACCCAGCAACATTTTTACTGATATGTCCCCTAGAACAAGGAATATAAAGGAAAGAATAAACAAATGGGATCTCATCAAAATAAAAAGCTTCTGCATGGCTAAAGAAAACAGCATTAAAATAAAAAGACAACCAACTGTATGGGAAAACATATTTGCCAATGATACCTCAGACAAAGGTTTAATCTCCAAAATATACAAATAACTCACATGACATCACTCTAAGAAGACAACTAACCCAATTAAAAAATGGGGAAAAGACTTGAACAGACACTTCTGCAAGGAGGACATACAGAGGATCCAGACACACATGAAAAGATGCTCAATATTGCTTGCTATCAGAGAGATGCAAATTAAAAACACAATGAGATACCACTTTACACTGGTGAGAATGGCTATCATAAACAAAGCAATAAACAACAAATGTTGGAGAGGGTGTGGGGAAAAGGGAACTCTGGTCCACTGTTGGTGGGATTGCAGACTGGTACAACCACTATGGAAAACAGTATGGAATCTTTTCAGAAAACTAAAATGGGACCTGCCTTTTGACCCAGCAATTCCACTGCTGGGATTGTATCCTAAGAACCCTAAAACACCAGTTCCAAAGAACGTGTGCACCCCAATGTTCATAGCAGCACAATTTACAATAGCCAAGAGTTGGAAGCAACCTAGGTGCCCATCAGTAAATGAATGGATCAAAAAACTATGGTACATATACACAATGGAATTCTATGCTGCAGAAAGAAATATGGAGCTCCTACCTTTTGCAACAGCATGGATGGAACAAGAAAGCATTATGCTAAGTGAAATAAGCCATGGGGTGAAAGACAAATACCATATGATCTCACCTTTAACAGGAGCTAAACAACAAAACAAACAAGCAAGCAAAATACAACCAAGGACACTGAAATAGAGAACAGGGGGACAGTGACCAGAGCGGGGAAGGAGGGAATTTCAGGAGAAATGGGGGAGGGATTTAGAGGAACAAATATAAAGGATACATGGACAACAACTAAGAAGGGTGGAAATAGGAGGGAGGGGAAATACGGGGGATGGGTAGAATGGGATGGGAGTAATAGACAGAAAGCTGTACTTGAAAAATAATTAAATAAAATTAAGAAATAGATTAAAAATTATGCTCTAATTACAATGCAGAACATATATTTCTGCAATGAAGCTTTGAGTTAAATATATCATGTGAGAAGTTAAAATGCAATTATGCGCACGAGAAACGATTCTGGCCTGAACCAGACTGATGCAATAAGAAAAGAGCATCAATAAATACAAGAGACACTTAGTGCGTGCAATTGAATGATTGTCATGATTAATTAACCATAGAATTGACAAAGTTTGTAATGCACCCTGGATTTCTAATTTGGTATTTGTGTACACTTAAACAATAAAAAAATAGAAAAAAATACCAGGGATTTTTTTCATGTGTGATGATCTCTGTTTGTGCTACTTTTAATATTAAGTCACTGAAAGTGACAGATTAAGAAAAACAAACAAACAAACAAACAAGCCCACCACACATATACACACAAAGAAAAGCTCCTGATACAGGCACCAGCTAGGTGATTACTAGAGAGAAGAGGCAAGTGGGAGGAGGTAGAAGATGGCATAAAGGGGAATGTACAGTGGGAGAAGGAGAATTTCCTAGGGGTGGTGAACCCACAACACAATATACAGATGATGTGTTATAAAATTGTACACCTGAAACCTATAAAATTTTATTAACCAATGTCACCCCAATAAATTTAATTAAAAATCTATCAAGACAAGTACTGTAAACTGTTAATGATAGAATCTGTTCACCATAAATTCATTTCAACAATTTTGTATTTTTAAAATATTTCATAACAAAGTTTTCAAAAAATAACAAAAGGCAGTTGTAAAAGTAGATCTGAAGCTCAGAATAATATTCTCTGTACATATTAGATTTTGAAGTTTTAACACACACAGCATTCAAAACAGTAAGAGTGAATGAGGTATCTTGGGGAGAGGTGTAAATTGCAGTTCCCAAAGTCAAATGCCTACCTTGTAAACTAGTAAAGCTTCAAACGAAAGAGTAGTAGCAATGGCTTGGAAATCAGAGACAGCTGGTCTTCAACACAAGGGAATTGCCAGATCGTCTAATTTTGAAGGAAATCCAGATGTCTATATTTATACATACACTGCCCATTGTTTATTTTGGTAATTATCTTAGCAAGCAAAGAAATGGTCCCTGAATGTTTCAAATGAAAAGAGGAACTTTTGTAATGATATTTATCCTTACATAATTGGTGGGATTCTTCAAAGAATTTTGGGCTTAAAAAGTGGGCAAAAATCAGTAAGTCTCAGTAGGCTCGGCATTTTGTACAATTGGTCCACATATCTCCAGCATAATTGCTGAGAGCAGCTCATATTTATTTTTCCTCTCCTAACTTTAGGTTCACAATTCCAAAGGGGGTATCTGATTGGCCAGCCAAGAGCAAATAACCTTTGTAGGTGCAGGTGAGCAACTAAAGTGGTTAAGACAACTTTGCCTTCCTGAATGGGAGAAAAGACCCTGATTTCTGTCATCAATACACAGTAGGGCATCTTCCTCAAAAGGCATCATTGCTGTCGAGCTAAATAGCTTCTCCACAAAAGTAGTCCGTGCTTTATTCACAGCACTACACACTGAGCACACATATCCAGCCTTAGCACTGGCTCACAGACAACTCTTTGAAACCTCCAAAAAAAAAAGAAAAATGAAAAAAGATAGGCTTGGGCTAATAAATACCAAAATGTAAGGAATGAGTAGAGCAAACAGAGTTCAATCAGACTAATGTTTCCTGCAAACTTCCAAGAACAATATCTGTTGTCCTCAAGGCCAATGGTTTTTCAATTGGAAGGGGTATACAGCAATATCCACAAATAGACTGATATTTCAGACAAAAATGTGTCCTTTCAACTTTGTAATGTGGGGATTCCAGAGTCAAAAACTAGATTTTCCAAAAAGGTGAAAAAGATAATTTCCTCAAATTATTAAGACAACAGATATTCAGACAAAGCGTTGCAAAGTGAAATCGTGAGATAAGGCAAAAACTAAATGGGATTGATTACTCCCAAAGCTACAGAAAATGGAGATTTGAACAAGTTTTAATAGTAAATTGGTGTATCTAGAGAAAGACGAACAATCTAGAAGTATGTAATTAAGTTGAAAGAGAGGGAGAGAAATGATACAGGAATGTAGGTAGAGGGACCAGAGCTATATTGGAGAATCAGTGAGGGCCTCTTCTTAGGTAGGAAGTGAGGCTGAGGAAAGTATCAAAGAAAACAGAACTGTCAAGTCATGGTGGAAAGCTGAGCTGGTCTTCTCAATAATTGAAATCTGACATAGCAGAGGGTATCACCTGCTAAGAATGCAGCATGGAAGTTAAACCAGAGTTTTGAGGAGGTCAGATAATGAGAGAATAGCAGGATTTCTTTTTTATGAACTCAGTGTTGTCCTGGTTGCCAACGATGGTTGGGAACCTTGTTCATGACTATGATTTCCTCATCGCTTTCTTACAATTGATATGTCTCTTTGGTTTCTGAATCCTGTCAACGCCACCGATCATCCATTTCTCCAACTCACCCCGTCTTAACCTGAACATTGTCGTTTCGCAGTAGTTTTTCATCCAGGCTTTCTTGATATTCAGCCAACTAGAATTGTCCTCTACTCCATTACCTCTGTAATCATTTTTGTTAAAATAATGCTTTGTTATACTTGTTGGGGAGAAAAAAACAACTGACCTGATTATCCCTCATGATTAAGTAGAAACTCTTAGCCTGAAAAAAAGTTATAATATTTTGGTGTCAAGCTAGATTTTTATTTTCATCTTCCACACAGTCAAACAAATATGATTTTATCAAAATTTTCCTATTTAAAATCAAAATTCCCATTTAATTATTTGTTTATATAGTTATTGATTTATTGAGTTTTTTATGTATTTACTTATTTTTTACGATGTATTTCTGCCTTAGTTAAGAGCAAGCAATCTTGGTCAAAAACCTTCTTCTCTACTAAACATAATTTTTCTTTCTATATTTGTTATAATTCCATTAATATTTCCCTTACATTTTTATTCTGTTTTATTCTGTTTTATGTCAAAAATAGGTAAAACCATCATACTTACTTATTTACTTTTAAATCGAGAAGCACTATAAATTCAAACCTCACTCTACCCATAGTGTATAGAGCAAAGAATGGTTCTTTTAAAGTGTAATGTGTCTCTTTTCTGGAAAGTCGAAGCCAGGGTGGAGAAATAAACAAATCCCTTTCAGGTCAGCATATATGGTTGTGAGTATACACTTTTCCTGCAAAATTCTTTGCCCAAAATATTTAGATATTTAAACAGCTCCAGGGTATATTTATTCAGGGGGAGTAATTATTTCTAAAATTCTATTCAGAGATGTATTTACAGACTCTGAGAAGCATGTAGAGAATGTCAGTGTCAGCAGTGGGGTTCATAGCAAGGTACATTTTTGAAAACTTTTTAGGGGGCCAAAGATCCTGAGCACAGGAAAAAAATGCTGTCCTGTTTGCATCTCCTAAGAGCAAGTTCTCATGGGGGAGATAGCTCAGACATAGTTAAATGGATTTTTAACTCACTCTGGATGAATGATAAATGAATTACTTTATACACATAAAATAAAAGTTGTAAATCAATATTGATAACAAATGTTTCAGAACCTTAAAATAGCAATGTACAATTTAGCATGTTATAAAAATTATGTTTATACTGAGGAATTCACACACATTAATTACTTTGCATACATTATTTAAGGTCACTTACATCTTATGAGGATTAGAAGTAAACTGCTGAAATTCAAGTAATATCCACTATTTACCCAAATTTACATTGCTTCAATAAAGCTTTTGCTTCTGATATACCATAGCTAATTGATAAGTCCATATAAGCGTGTCATAATGGGTTAAAATTAAAATCATAGCATACTATTTTACCTATATTATGATTGCCTTTATCAATCTGCTTTCAAACACTCCCCACTACAATAAAATCTAGGTCAAATCTAATAATGCTTTCAATCTCTCTTAGTGATAAAAGTCTTCTCCTCTTTATCAGTCACAATAATATTGCCCTGTAAGCAGTATACATGGCAATACTGACTAGCCTTTGGAAGGAAGGAAGGTAACTGGGCCAGTCACTTCTCTCTTTACCCATCTAGTTCTTCCATTTCCGTTTTTCCATTAAACAGGCTGTTCCTGGGGACTCCAGACATGAATGGAAGTGGTAAAACACGAGAGGTAAAGCACAAACCTTACACTCTCCTTGCGTCAGTGTAATTAGGTTTTGATACTTCCGGTCTTAGTAATTGCCAAGGAAACAGACACACTTTTAGCTTGACAGATAATAAGAAGAAGCAGCTTTTTTGGAGCTTATTTGTGAGTTCTTTAGACACCGACTGGGAATACTTGACTAGACTTTCTTGACATGTGCAATTTATTTCCTCCTGGTAATCACTTACATTTCTTCTCTCAGCACTGAGAACTTCGGCATTTTGGCCACCTTAGTTCTTAGGGGTGATGGAGAATCCCCTCTGTAAGTACACTTATGGGAATGATTTAACATGTTTGTAGTTTCTCATTCTCTGCTATGTGACATACATTTGGTAACAGAACTGAAACAGATCAAACATTAAGCAAAAAAAGCAAACAAAACAGTAAGAATATAAAAAAGAAAATTAATAAAACTCATATATCCTTTCCTCTGAAGTCAGGGGAAATAAAACCAGTAATAGTCAACCATGCTGCATAATTTCAATGCGAGACCTTTGCTCCAAAAGAAGGAATAACAAGTGCTATTAGAGGTACTAACCATAAAAAATTTTCTTCCACAGTCCTTCTGTCTACCTGCCATGGCATATTTTTGATATGCCATGTGATCACATGTTTTTAATTTTCTATTTAATGTCAAGCTCCCTTGGACACAGGGATACTCAGAGGCTGCATGCAGACCCTCGCAGGCACCTGCGAACCTACCCCACAACTCAACAGGCAGCCCCCTGGCTCTTGGGTTCCCTCTCAAGTAAGCTGCTAGAAGATGCTAGGCCCTGATCTGGAGAGGGTCCAACCACACTTACCCAGGGCAGACAGGCAACCACCAAGGTGATAAAGTTTCCACACCAAGCTACTCTCAGTGCTTGGATAATGGATCACTGGGAGCCCATCCCTCCAGTTTCCAGCTGACCGTGCTGACAGCCCAAAGCAAGATGTGCATAGCAGTCCCTGCACCTTACTAGTATTGATTTGCTTTCAGTTCTCCAGTTTAAATGTCTATTTTAAAAATAAAATACCTAGTACCCTCTCACTCTGTTCATTGACAAATAATTGAATAAATCATTTTAAGGGTTTGTCATGGTGTATGTTGATAAAGTAACATAAAAGATAAAGATTTAGTCTGACTTCTGACCTTCCTTCCAAAAAACAAAGCAAACAATATAAAAAAGAAATACAATTTAAAGAAAAATATTTTTGTTTCTTTTTTTTTAATTTTCAGATAAGCAGGAGGAGGAATACTAAAAGTATTTACTCTTTAAGGGTTTTCTTATGCATAAGGCCCTTAAAAGACCAACATTTCAAGCAATGTCTAGGATTTATATTTTTATACATGTTAGTTTAAGAAATATATCTTTAGGCATCACCCTCTCTGGCTGGAGGAAGGACACTGGCAGCACATTTCATACCCTGGTGCAGATTAGAACTGCCAGAGCGCTAAGAAAGAAGAAAATGAACTAAGTCGTAGGTAGAAACAGAAACTGTAACAAGAATTCCTGATACAAACAAAATTACAATAGAAACTTGCCCATAATACATTGTGTCATGGGGAGCATAGATAACATAAACAAAATAGATTCATGAACAATAATAATACACTGAAATTATTGGGGATACGAAGTTGTAAAGAACTGCTTTCTTTGTCTTTTAGTGCCTTTGTAAATATATGTCCGCATATTGAATAAATATATTCAGGGCTTTGGAAATCTCCCTATAAGGCTGAATAAATGTTTCTGTTGAGTAAATATATATTTACTCAACATTTTTAGGTGTTCAATATATATGTGCTGATTAACTGGGTCAAAGATTTCCCAAACAATAAGATATTGAATATACTAATCAAATTAAATAATAGTTTAGGGTTATAATTAGAGACTTATTAATGCACTATGTACTTTTTTGTGCATAATTGAACTCTAAAACAAAAAATTAAAATATACATTATACTTGCGGTTGCCTGAAGGGACCTCATGTATCAAAGAACATGCATCTTTATCCCTCACATAAGGAGGGCTTGAAATGTTTAAGCAACCATTTCTAGTTACTTCTTATTTCAGAGATTTTTCACTGTTGGGAGATTTCTTTCTAAATTTTATATAAATTGGACTCGTTTTCTGTTTCATAAGACAGAGAAAGCCATAAAAACTCTTCCATTTCTGGGACAGAGACGAGAGAGTTTTCTAAACAGAACTTATATAGCCCCAGAGATGCAATAGACACAGAACTCACAGAAAAAGTGGCAACCATGGCAACTGTACAGAACACACCGAAGGGGAGGGAGCCCATGTCCTTGAAGATCAATGTTGTTCAAATTAAGCAGTATCTAGAAGGCACAGTGCTAGTTAACATTAGAAACGTAATTTAGGAAGGCTCTGCCCTTAATGTATGAGTACCAAAAATGGCATGGCTCTAAGTAGATAAAAAGATGACACAAGAAAAAGCTATATTATTATATATTATTTAAATGTGTATAAAGTTGCATGAGAAAAATGGAAGGCCTACACAAATGATTTAAGATGATAAAGGAAGACATGTTTACATATGATTCAAACCAAATATAGAAAAAGAAGAGAAAGTAATTCAAAATGATGAATATATTATAAGCCATTTATAAATTTAGATGCATATCCTATCAAGATAACAGGAAAAGAGTGCCACATTCAAAATTGAATAATGTGAGAGAGTTTAATTATAACTTTTATATTTATAAATGTGTAGTTTTAGGGAAACCACGGGGATACGGCAGTAACTCGGGGTTTAGAGTAACAAACTCTTACCATCCTTAGGCGCAGGAGCCAGATATCATAACCTATCAGAAATATGCCACAGAAGTCAGAAGGAAAGACCACTGTGTAGCATTATTGGTCTTGACATTATTGTTAATTTGGTCAAGAACTAAAGTCAGAAGCCCAAAACAATGTCATAAAAAGGTACCCAGAGAAATAAGCACTGTAACCTCATCCCTTACTTTCTACAATCTCCTAATAAGGCTCCCCATTGTGCAGACCTGCCTGAAACTCAGTGGTGCCCTGCTGATGAAACAACACAGGTCAACTTCTTCAGCCTGAGAAAGGCCAAGGTAGGTGATAGGAGAAAATAGGCAGACAGACAAAATGTAGTTAGAATATGCAACCATACTTTGGTTAAATGTTTAATCTTCACACAGTCGATTGGATAATACAGTCAGCCCCCTGTATCCGCAAATTCCACATCTGCACAGTCAACCCACTGGGATTGGAACCTATGTTTTAAAAAGTGCTCTGGTTGCTAAGTGAGGCCGATGATGGTTGTGGTGGCTGCCTCTGTATTTAACATAAGTATACTTTTATTTCCTTGTCATTATTCTGTAAAGAATACAGTATAACAATTATTTGCATAGCTTAACAGGTGGGAATGAATATATATATACACATACATACATACACATGTATATGAATATATATGAAAAATTTGACCTGACTGTATGAGATTTTTATAGTCTGCCTTACTCATTTTAAACTAAATTGCTATAATTTTCCTACTCTAATAATTCTTTGCTTAAAAAAGACAACAACCCAAATATGAGGCCAATTTTTTTATTATTCACCTAGGATATATTCTGAAAGTAAAATTACTTTGTCAAAGTGAATATATTACTAAGGGCTTATGGCACTTGCTTTCTAGCCATAAGTTTTACATCTTACCTAGCAGTGTGTGAGACTCATTATTTCACTGAAGCTTTCCAGCACTAAATAGTTATTTGATTTTTCCCTAATGTTTGCCAATTTTACATGTGTGGAAAAAACAATATGTTATAATTTAAATATGCATATATTTTTTAAAGTTCTTATTTATTTGTTATTAGAGAGGGGAAGGGAGGGAAATATCAACGTGTGGTTGCCTCTCATGTGTCCCCCACTGGGGACCTGGCCCAGCATCCCAGGCATGTGCCCTAGACTGGGAATCAAACCAGCAACCTTTGAATTTGCAGATCAGCACTCAATCCACTGAGTAACACCAGCCAGGGCTGCATATATATTTTACTGCTTACACATTTTAACATATCTTATTTATTTATTTATTTATTTATTTATTTATTTATTTATTTAAATTTATCTTTAGAGGAGAAGGGAAGAAGGGAAGGAGAGAAATATCAGTGTATGGTTGCATCTCGTGAGTCCCCTGCTGGGGCCTGGCCTGCAACCCAGGCATGTGCCCTGACTGGGAACTGAACTGCGATCCTTTGGTTTGCAGGCCCACGCTCAATCCACTGAGCTGCACCAGGGCATTTAAACATATATGTATATTAGCAATTGGTATTTCTTCATTTAAGTTCTTTGAATATTTGTCAACTGCTATATTAGTGCTTTCCTTTTTTACTCATTACTCTTTATAGAATAAGGGCAATAATACACTAAGACTGTGTGAATCATTTTATTACATGTATATTTTTACAAATATTCTGTACCATGACACTTGACAAATATTGTCGCTAAAATAAAAGTTCTATTAGTCAACACTATATAAAATATCTTTTAACATTTTTTATAACTGCTATAATTAGTTGTGACCTCTAGCAGTTTGGCAGTCACATATAATTCATATTCACTCAAACTCTGAATATTTTGTACACTCTGAATCCATAGTTCCATAGGCCACTTCACATAGTTGTTCCAGGACTACTTCACTGCACGGGAATCTGCCTGCTTTATTCTCTGAAAAGCCTGAAGGATAGTCAGGGTCAGCCTAATTTTAAAAAATGTCACCATAGAACCAGTAAGAGGATAAAAAGTTTGTTTGTTTGATAACAAAATTGATTTTTTTCGTACTTTAATGAATACAAGTAATGGCAAGTACTTTAATGGATCAATATACTACCAGAAAAAGCCAAGAAAGTTGCCTTCCGGAGGTCAATTTATTTTTATGTCTTTTTAGTGTTCATTTTATGGCTTTGTATGGCTGTATTAATTAGCACAAGGACTGTGTAGGAAAATGGCATCAAAACAGTCTGTTTTACCTAATGTAAGCATGGCATAAAATAATTAAAATAATCATTTCTTGAATGTTTTAAATGTAACTATTTCAAGTGAAATTATAGCTGCAAAGTACAAGATGTCATTAACATGCTTTACTGAACTTTCATATGTCATATTTATTTCTCAAAGCTCAGAAATAAGTTTTCTTTTGTCCTTCTGCTTCCTTCTGTGTTTGTATGAAGATGTATTGTTCTCTTTATTTATCTCTCATACAGATTAGATGCAATAAATCTTACACTTCTAGGTATGATCAGAATATATATATATATATGTATATATATGTATACATATGCATATATATAGGTATATGTATGTATGTATACACACACACACATGCCAGCTCTTCTATGCAAACATCAACATTCAAAGTCCATCAGGCATGTGATATCACAGAATCAGAAGAATTTGGCTAGATATAAAGTTAAGGCCTTGTGGTCAGCCTGCTCCTTTATAAACAAAAGTCTTTGTGTGTCCACTGAATAAATCCCAGGAACTATTTGCTCTACTTTATAAGAAAAGAGTACTTAACATTCAGGGACCACTTTCTGCATCAGAAGGTGTTCTTATTTGTAAGCATTTCAAGCAGGTCCTACTGGGTCAAGCAGAAGGGAGTTTATTAAGAGGATATTGAGCACTTCACAGAATCATTAGAAAAGCTGGGAACTAGGCCAGATGCTAAACAGTATGAAAAGGGCCCTGAACTTTATTTTAATGACCAGTATGAACATACTGCTATATACTGCCTAGCACCAGATAGTCCCATCATAATATCCCAACCTCTTTTTGGTAATGGATCCGCTCTTTCGCTCCAGCTCTTTCCACCATCTTTGAAAAGCAGCACTCCTTTTTCTGACCTTTATCTGTCAGCAGCTCCTGAACCCACAGTGGTGTGATGCCTCCAATTGCTGGCGCCTGGGCCACATGCTTATGTCCTGTGTAACGTGAAGACGAGGAGCAAGCAGATGGCACTGTCAATCACAGTGCAAGACAAGTGTTTGTGGTCAGTAAACAATCATTACATATAAAATGTCCAAAACATAAAATGTGACTAAATTCATAAAAAACAAAGACATCACTAAGTGGTATAATATTTTTTAAATAACAATATTTCAATATTTATTATTTGATAAAACTACTCAGATTTTTATTGAACTTCCAATAATTTCTACATTCATTTTGATCATTTGAATATATATGTATATTCAAATATATACATATATATGTGTGTGTGTGTATATAAAGAGAGAAAGATTTTTAAGACTTTATTTGTTTATTTTTAGAGCGAGGGGAAGGGAACGAGAAAGAGAGGGAGATAAACATCAATGTTTGTTGCTTCTCTCACAGCCTGCACTGAAGGCCAGGTCCTCAATCCAGGAATGTGTCCTGACTGGGAATCTACCCAACAACCCTTTAGTTTTCAGGCCTATGTTGAATCTACTGGGCTACACCACTAAGGCAAGAGAGAGATTTTTTTAGGGTAATATGCATTTAATTCAAAGTGATTAAGTTTATGTGAAGTGAGAATTTTTGTTTTTCTCTTAATGAGTCACATCAATAGGCATGATTTCTTAACAAATGAGACATTTATTTTACTACAAATACAAGAGCTTTATACTTATAAAACCATGTCCTTATATTTGAAATGTCCTGTTATGTTAAATAATTATCTTACTATTACTGTTCTCCACTCAAGGAAGTTTAAATATTCATACACATTTGCCCCCCTCCCATAATTATAATGAAGTTATACAATACCTCATCAATTAAGAGCCCATTTTTATTTGAAGGATAATGTATTGGATCTTCTAAGATGAAATGAGATTAAAGACACTGAAATATTAACTTTTAATAAAATGCAGTGATTCTAATGGTAAACAAGTCATTGGTCTGTATTATATTGAAACCATTGTCTGTAACTACATATCTCCCCTCCCCTTATGCAGAGCATTACAAGTGAGTAGGCAGGAGATGAAAAGCAAAAATCTGTAGTAAAGGTAATGATCTTTGAAAATTTTCTCTAATGAGTAATTTGTGGCTCAGTGGATTTCAAGAGATTATTGGTTTTGGAAATGGATTCTATCAACTAAGGGTATAATGAAAATCATTAGGGCTGAATAAAATAAAACAGCAAATCTGTAATGCACAGTAGCACTCTCCAAGTCTCTAGTTCACACACAAGTTGAAAGCCTGTTTAAAAACACAATTATGAAAGTATTTCTATGGAAGCCAATATATTTCTGTGTAACCCATTGTGTTTTTACTTAAGGTGAAGAATAATATTACCTTGAATGAAGTTATTGAATATTATTTTTTAAAAAACTGAAATTTAAGATGTTATTATATGATACAAAAGTGTATGTTGTCAACATCTATTTGATAGCAAGTAATTAATTATGCACAGATTACATTAAAATAGTTTGACCCAGGACATTTTTGTGTCATATACTAAATATAGAAATAGCTCCCAGTATCATTTCTGGATAATTTCCTTGACACAGAACAAAAAATTTTAACATTTTACATTTCTTAATAAACTCCTTTCTGTTTAGGTTCTCATATCCTCAAGCCTTAGATCAGGAATATGTACACAAAGGGAACTCCATTAAAAATCGTTGTTAACTTTCTAAATGAATAATATATATGTGTATACATATTCACACTTAAAGATTAATTCTGGAAGTTTAAGTTACAGGACAAAATTCTTGATTTTGCATCTCTCTTATGGCTAGTTATGCTGAGCATCCTTTCATATGTCTCTGGGCCCTCTGTATGTCCTCCTTGGAGAGGTGTCTGTTAGGGGCCTTTGCCTATTTTTTAATTGGATTTTTTATTTTCCTGGTGTGGTATCATGTGAGTTCTTTGTATGTTTGGAGATCAAACGCTTGTCTGAGGTATCATTGGCAAATATATTTTCCCATAAGATTGGTTCCCTTTTCATTTTGCTGATGTTTTCTTTTGCCATACAGAAGCTTTTTAATTTGATGAAGTCCCATTTGTTTATTCTTTCTTTTATGTCTCTTGCTCTAAGGGACACATCAGTCAGAAGGGCTATAATGAAAAAAATTAACAAACAGCAAGTGCTGGTGAGGTTGTGGAGAAAAGGGAACCCTAGTGCACTGTTGGTAGGAATGCAGACTGGTGCAGCCACTGTGGAAAACAGTATGGAATTTCCTCAAAAAACTAAAAATGAAACTGCTTTTTGACTTCAACTGTTGGTAATGTGCCCTAAGAATCCCTAAACACCGATTCAAAAGATCGGTGCATCGCATTGTTAATGGCATTGCAATTTACTATAGCCAAGGGCTGGAAACAGCCTAAATGCCCATCATTAAATGAGTGGATCAAAAAGTTGTACATTTACACAGTGGGATACTATGCAGCAGAAAGTAAGAAGGGAACTCTTACCTTTGGCAACAGCATGGATGGAACTAGAGAGCATTATTCTAAGTGAAATAAGCCAGGTGGTGAAAGACAAATACCATATGATCTCACCTATAAGTGGAACCTAATCAACAAAACAAACAAATGAGCAAAATAGAACCAGAGATGTAGAAACAAAGATGTATTACTGACAATAACCGGATGGGAGGGGGAGATGGGTAAGGGTCATCAAGGAACATGTATAAAGAACCCATGAATAAAGGCAATAGTGGGGGAGGATTGAATGTGGGAGGAGGGGTTGTGTAAGGCAGGGGAGAGTAATGGGGGGGGAAATGGGGACAACTTTAATTGAACAACAATAAAAAATAATCCTTGAAACATGTAAATTTGTATTTATATTAATGTATTAGATTAATAAATGAATTATACTAAAAAGGTAATATCATTTTTAAAAGTATAGTTTGATAATCTTTAATAATTAGAAAATAATTAAATGGAAACCCATTATTAATCAAATTATTTTTTAAAGATTTTATTTATTTGTTTTTTAGAGAAGGAAGGGAGGAAGAAAAAGAGGGACAGAAACATCAATGTGTGGCTGCCTCTTGAGCACCCCCACTGGGAACTTGGCCTGCAACCCAGGCATGTGCCCTAGATGAAAAATAGAACCAGTGACCCTTTCACTGAATGCAGGCCAGCACTCAATCCCCTGAGCCACACCAGCCAGGCCCCATTATTAATGGGATTCTTCATCAAACTCTACATAGCATTTTACTTTTTTTAATGTTAAATATACAAAAAGAAAACATTATCTATTTGTTTAATTTAAAAAATGAAATGTCTACATAGTTCACCTGATCCCAATCATTCTGTTCCCTCCTCTTTCTCATTGATGAACACTGTCTTAAAGTCATTTAAAATATTTTATTCATTTTCACTTTGCAATACCAAGTGCTAATGATAAATGCTAACAGTATATGACATAAGCCAGTAAGCATGCAGGCAGGCTGTGCATTTGGAATTGCTGGTGTAATGTATTCCTAGAGTTTTAACTGTTTTAGTATCAAAATTGACCTGCTAGCATTTGAAAAGATAGTAAGATTTCACTGAAAAGCAATTATCACATTACTTAAAATAATACCTCATTTTTCTAAAAGACCATATAAATGTATGTTTACATGTTTATAGGTATAGACTTAGTTTTAGTTGTACTCATCTATTTGTATAGGAAAATAATGCAAAAAGAACAAGAAATATAAAATATATTTTAGGATCCTTTTGTGTAGTGGGTCGTAAAAACAAGTACTAGTATCAAATAAATCCCCCTTGTCACATTTATATGGACCTATTCTCTATTTTTCTTTATATGGATCTACTCTTATTTTACATAGGTCTATTCTGGCAAAGATGTATCTAATTGGAGAACTATAATTTTATTACACAGATGTAAGTCAAAAATAACAAATGTTCATTCTTCAAAAGGCAAGAAGGAAATGAAAACACACTTCTTCCTTGTAAGGTAGTAGAATGGAAAATAAACCACAGGGTTCCACAGCTTCCAAAAGCTGTTGTGCTAACAAGTCTCCTGTAGCAGATTGTTTAGCTAGTTGTAAAGGACTTGGGAAGGCTCATTTGGGAAAGTAATCTCTGGTAGTTGAGTAAGACTTTGCAAACTTACGAGGAACAAATGTTGCGAGATGGAAATGGATCCCGGGTTCCAGAAGGGTCTGAGCAAATAGACCATTTACTGGTCCTGGCCAGTAAATAAAGAGGGAACTGCCACTAGTTCACCAAAGTTGCTAGTAGAGAAGGCGCTCAGCGCTTGATGGGCGTTGAGGCAGTAATGCAGTCATAAAGGTTATAAATGCAAATTTAGACGTTCGAACTTTATTCCGATAAGAAGTATTTTTTTAATACATAACTTTGTCAGATTTGTGTTTTAAAAAAATCAGGCAACATGCAGATTTTATTGGAAGATAACAAGATTGCCAGCAGGAAGGGCACTTAGAAAATTATTTACAGTGAACTGGGTAAGAATTAGTGGTGGCTTGAATGAAGGGAAGTAAGGAAGCATATCCCTTTGTTCCCCCAAAAGTTACCAACTTGTATCTATGTGTGTGTTACTTTCAAAAGTTCACTTGAGACCTAATTTCTTATATATAACATAAACTAATATATTATTGTTTAGTTTACTAATACAGTTTATTTTATAAACCTTTAGTAGAATATGAACAGTTATGATGTGTACTGATGATATTGCACACACCTGCCATTATTAGCCCAGTGCTATTAAAGCTGTGGGGACTAGGGTTCATTTAATGTCACTTGGGAAATTGTTAAAAATGCAAATTTATAAGATCTACCCCAAAACACTGATACAGAATTCTTTGAGGTAAGCCCAAGTTCTCCTGCTGACTTAATCAAGGTCACAATGTACTTAAAAAACAACAGAATAAAATTTTAAAGAAACAAGTAGCTAATGACCTCATGTTCAAAAGCTAAATCAGAAATGTTGAAGTCACAGTAAATGTCAAGCATTTCAGTTTTACATATATTGCATGCAACTTTATTGGTGTGCATTTTGTTTCATTGTTTAGAAATATAACATCATATCTCAAACAGTGTAACATTTCTGTTAACTCATCTAAAGTATGAAAATGTATTGTGAATAGCTCATTGACTCTCTCTTGCCTATGGTGCCCTTATTAACTTATGGGGGAAAAGTGAGAGGTAAAACCTCCAGGTATATGAATGTGATTGATTAAGTTTATAGAAGAAAATGTTCAGAAAAGAATTGTAAAAACTTCATTAGATAATAACGCTAATATAAAAGAGATAAGGCTTTACATTTTAATTGTAGAATTCCTAATAATAAAAAGTTTAATGAAATTTTTCCGCCAAATTCTTGTATGAAAGTAACTGTAATTAGTGAAATCACACTAATAATCACACTAATCACACTGTAATTAGTGAAATCACACTTTGTATCATAAAAAATCACAATTTTTTTGATACAAAGTAGGCCAAAATCATAAGAGTGACACAATCATCAAAATTTTGCATTCACAGTTATATATTCATTAACTTTCATCATTGCTAACTGAATTTGTACATGTAATAAATCCCCATGAGCCACTTCAAAATTGTAAATGCATTACAAAGTTTGCTTGTCAAACTCAAAGTTAATGGAGATAAAAGTAAAAAGAATACAGTGGAAGGGAAAAAATCATGGCAGTAGACTTATTATTGTGATTATCATATAAAAGAAAAGAATGCTATTCAGTCACCAGAAAAAAACAAACTTAGAAAACCTCATTATATAAATAATTCCTGGTACAGGTACAAGCTCCAAAAATATTATCAGTTAAACAGATAATTGTAAATCTACACATAAGCATGTAATCGTCATCATAGTAACTGCATAACCCTACCATAAATATGTATTAGAATTTTGGTCTAACATTTTTACTAGTTAAGAAGAATATTTTGCCATAAACATAAATAAAATTTCAGCTCTGGCTGGTGTAGCTGAGTGGATTGAATGCGGGCCTGTGAACCAAAAAGTCACAGGTTAGACTCCCAGTCAGGGCAAACGCCTGGGGTGCAGGCCAGGTCCCCAGTGGGGGACATGCAAGAGTCAATCTCACATTAATGTTTCTCTGCCTCTCTTTCACTTCCCCTTCCCCTCTTTCTAAAATTAAATAAATAAAATATTTAAAAATAAATAAAAATTATATTTAACCCTATAAATCACATCTCATAAGAAATTTATTTACTGCTGATAGCTATTTAATAAATGACATAATTAAAATTAAATAATTATAAACTTTCATGCAACCCATGAGATGGTAAATATCTTTATGATAAAGTGCTTCTGGGAAGAACCTATGGCTGATATTTTACTAAATAGCAACATGTTGAAGGTTTCCTTTTAAGATCTGAATAAAGGGGATATTTAAAATTATACTTTCCAGTCAACCTTTTTCTGGATGACCTAAAAATGGCAGTAAAGCAAAGCAAGTAAATAAATATAAGCATTAAAATCATCAATTGTAACAAAGTTAAAATGAAGTATTGCAAAGTGAGACAGGCAAAGATAAACAGAGAATAAAAATAGGTTGCAAACAGCAAATTTAGTTATTGAAATAATAAATTTAACTATAAAATTACATCTCACAAATTTTGAAAGTATTGGGAAAAGCTTGAACAGTTTGACATATTTATTAAATAAATTATGGAATGCCCAGATAATAAAGTTCCATGCAGACAGTTTTGTCTTTTATTGGCCATGAAAACTTTGGAAAAAATGCTAAGAAAAAATTCTAGAGCAGTTGCAAATGTAACTAATGTAACAGAAAATCTAACAGAATTTTTCAGCAAATAGTATAACTTGCTTTTTAGAATTCCCATTATTTAAAAGAGTCCTAGCCAAATGAGTTTACATCTAATGAAAGTTGTCACATATATATAATCGTGTTGTAATTCAAAAAAATAAGATTATGTTTCTTAGGTATTGACAATTTAAAGAATGTCCACTATTCTTATGCCTTTCTAGAAGATAGCCTTTGTCATTTCTTTTTAATACAGGAGCTCCTTTTAGTTCATAATTCTCGCCTTTTTCTAGTGAGAAGACTTGTCCTGCATGATTCTCTCCACTCTTCAAAAGAAAATAGCACTTACAAACATTACAATAATAGAGAACCACTGGATATTTTTTAGTGACACTATCTTAATTATTTCAGAAAAAATATATTTTCCTCCTTTTTATGACTGTAAATAACAAATGTGTAAATGTAGCACAGTTTTTTTTTTTATATGCTCCTCTACTGATGGGCACTTGAGCTGCTTCCAAATCTTGACTATTTTAAATAATGCTGTAGTGAACATAGGGGTGCCTATTTTCTGTTGAATTGGTGTTTTGGATTTTTGGATATATTCCCAGAAGCGAAATTGCTAGTGATAAGGCAGTTCCATTTTTAATTTTCCTGAGGTGCATCTATACTGCTTTCAACATGTCTACACCAACCTTAATCCCATCAACAGTACACAAGGGGTCCCTTTTCTCCACATCCTTGTCAACAGCATGGATGAGCCTGGGAAATATTACACTAAGTGAAACAAGCCAGTCAGAGAAAGATAAGTACCATATGATTTAACTTATATGTGGAATCTAATGAATAAAATAAACTAACTAACAAAATAGAAACAAACCCATAGACACAGGGAACAGACTGTCAGCTCTCAGAGGGAAAGGGGTTTGGGGGCTGGGTGAGAAAGGTGATGGGATTAAGCAAAGACAAAAATTCAAGAGAGAGACAACAGTATGGTGATTACCAGAGGGAAAGGGGGTTGGGGGGTAGGAAAAGGTAAAAGTAGGATAAATGGTGATGGAAAAAGGTTTGACTTGGGTTAGTGAACACACAATACAATACACAGATGATGCATTACAGAATTGTGTTAATGTTATTAGCCGATGCCATCCCAATAAATTCAATATAAAAATTTCATGGTCACTCTCCAATCAAAGCACTATGTAATTATCTGAAAAACATACATGGAAGGGTAACTAGTAAAGTTCATTTATATACACAAAAACTTAGAACCATTCCCTGTGTTATCTCCAGTATCAGCAGTTTGTATTACGATTTAACAGCATATACAAACACTTTGCTTTCTTATCATAATATCTTTCTCACTCTAATCTCTGCCATTGTACTGTGGAATTATGTTACATTTCCTGAGACTTCCCCAAAAAGTAGAAATTTCCATATAATGATATGAAGCGTTTGCTTAACAGAAGTAGAAATCACACTTTGAGACTTTTTGAATGCTTACCATTAAAATGTGCGTATATCAATAGACACACAAATGGTGTATCCCTGCTGTTATAGAGGAAAACAGGGTGAAGCCTCCCAGCTGGGGGGCATTCAGTGAATTCTTTACATCAACGTGGCATAAACTGGTTATTTTTGTAACTCAAATCAGTTCAAATTAATAGTGCATTAATATGTAGGGATTCACCTTTTAGCTTGATAAACGTGTCTGTCTGTTCTCAGCCTTTTGCCCTCGTGATCAGAGCACTTTAATTGTCACCAAAGACACAGAGGAGCTCTGTGTGCAGACACATCGACAGCTCCTTAATGAAGGCGTGTCACTGGTGAAATGGTAGGGCTTCCAGGGTGTGCGTATTATGAAAAGGTTAATGAGTGGTGTCGCCCACAGAGACCGTTTAGCTGACTCTGAAATGTTCTTGATGAAAAACTTTTGATTTTCTTTTCTGAAGAATATGTTGACTGGTGATATTTATTAACAACATAAAAGAAAGCACACATGCATGTGTTTTTGATAATTGAAGTGATTTTAAGTCATGGGAATACGGACTACTGTTTAAAATATTTCTATTTCTGAGTGGCTGACAAGCTTATTAGATAAAGAAGCAGCACAGGATTGCCGTGTTCCCCATTATGTTGGACTTCTGGACTCTCCTTAAACATAAGCTGGACAATAATTATTAATAACAACAATGATAATGCCAATTATGGCATTAATTGTTCTTGGATGTAAGAAATAGGAATGGACTGTATTTTAAGCAAAAGTTTAATGTAGTGGATGTGTGCGCAGGCGATCACTATACTGATTGCAGGTTGGAGAACCTAGGTTAGGACAAAGTGCAGAAGTGAGACTCCGAGAACTTGGCAGCAGGA
Organism: Sturnira hondurensis; assembly: GCF_014824575.4. NCBI lineage: Eukaryota > Metazoa > Chordata > Mammalia > Chiroptera > Phyllostomidae > Sturnira > Sturnira hondurensis. The sequence goes on along the minus strand of NW_028073511.1, from coordinate 18,579,157 downwards.
ACATCTGGTCAGAAACTCATTGAACTCTCTGTTACCACTGAACATTGTTCTACTGCCCAGCACAAGAAATGTTAAACTTTCCTTTCTTTTGCATTGAAATCTATAGATTCCAAATTCTGTATCTGAGAATCTAATTGGTTGAGCTTCACCGCTATAAACTTCTGGTGCAGGAGCCAAGTTATTGCCTTCCCCAGTGTGGGGTTGATGATACTGAGGAAGGGACTATTTCTGTGCTCCCCCACTCCCTCCCATTTCCACCCCTGTTAGTTTTTGTCCATGTGTCCTTTATACTTGTTTCTGTGAATCACCCGCTTGCTGAGATGGGAGTAAAAGACAGAAAACTGTACATGAACAATAATTAAATTTGAAAAATGCAAAAAAAATGCAAAAAAAAAGAAAAGGGACTATTTGTAGCTGAAACACAAATGACAAATGATAACTATCTGCATATTTCTTCATCACTTTGACTTTTTGAAATCGAAAAACATTCATGCCAATTTTTATATTGATAAGTAAAATCACAATGCACCTATCCTGAAGGGACATTCATTCTCTTGCCTAATGTGAGAAAACTTCAAATATTGTCAGTTACTGTGTATAGTTTACATTTGGGTTAATTATTTTTATGGTATATTATATTGGTTATGACGCAAAATAATAACATATATAAGTAACTAGAGTATAAGATGGAAAGTCTCTCAGTGTTAAAAGTACCTGTACTACACTATGCACCCCTCTCTCCCCCTTCCTAAGTCTGTGAAAACCACTGATTAATTAATTAATAATTAATTCAATTATTTTCTCTCTAGTTTTGCCTTTTCAAATAATTTCAAATAATTGAAATTAATTTAAGATTGATTTAATTCGCTTAGCAAGAGATAGATTTAATATGCTTTCATGCATTTTTCATGATTTAATAGCTCATTTATTTTTATTGCTAAATAATATTTCATAGACTAGATATACCACAATTTATCTGTTCACTTACTGAAGGACATTTTAGTTGCTTTTAATTTTTAGTAATTATGAATGTAGCTGCTGCATTTATGTAAAGGTTTATGTATGGTTATAACATTTCAACTAATTTGAGTAAATATTAAGAAATTGAATTGCAAGATCATATAGTCAGGTCAGTTTTGGTTTTGTAAGAATCTTCTAAACTGTCTTCCAAGGGGACAGTGCAATTTTGCTCTCTGATGAGCAATGAATAAGAGAGTTTCCATTGTTCTCCATCCTCACTAGCATTTGCTGTTGTCAGTGTTTTCTTTTCTATTTTACCCATTTTATTAGATATACCTTGGTATCCCATCACTGTTTTAATAAGAAATTCCCTAATGCCTAATGGCATATGATATGCAGAATATTTTCACATTTATTTAGATTCAATTTTTTTACTTTATTTACAAATGCATTGTGTTGATATGAAAATTTTGAAATCAGTGGTAAAGTTGTCCAACACAAACGTACCACATAAAAATTGTTGGAAAAAAAGGGAGAGAGGTTACAAAACTGAAAATATAGATGACTTAACATTTTCCCTTAATGTATGCATATTAACTCCCTCTTTCACTACCCTTTAATTGCCTTTGAACAAATCTCAGATAAATGGAATTCTTCATGCCAGATCACAACCGATTTTATAAAGATCTGCTTCTGACTCTTCCACAATTAGAGAGGCATTATTATCCATGGTCATTTTTAAAACTAAAAGTGGGAATGCATGGAAGAGAACAAGGAATCCCCAGTTTTATCCATAGCACTTCTGGTATCCAAAGCATAAACAGAGCTCTGTGTCTCGATGATTACCAGAAGCTATTACCTAAGTCATATCCTGAACACTTTTTTTCCCAACTCTTCTTGGGATTTATAGACAAAAAACTTCAAGCATGGCAGAACCCCTCAAAATGACTGTTGCAGGTTTATTTTAGGGCCATAGCTCTGCCCCTGGTGGAGCAGTCCTTTGCATCCTACAGTTGAGGACAGAGTCTGAAGAGAATCCTGAGCTCCAGGTGCAGGAGAAAAACATTTCTATTATCATGTCACCGAATGTAACCACTGGAAATGCCGCCCATGCACATGCATGGTAACCAGAAACATGTTCAGTTCAGAGCTTGCTCCCGATCTTTGAAGCATTGCTCCAAATGGGAACACATACAGTGGCTCCAATGACCTCTCTTCAGAAGGGTGAAGGGCAAACAGTTGTAATTCCTGAAATAACAACTTTTTATTAAACGTCCCTCAAAATTGTTCTAGAAATTTCTACAAGTATCTCACCATTGTAGCCTTTCCATCCCCCATCGGATATTTACAAGCCAGTCAACTCTGTCAAAATGTATCAAATTGGGCTGCAAGCTCACTCGCTCATAGACAAAACATTAATGTAGTCAGGGTTTTTTTGAAGCCTGAAATTTAATGTAACTTGGGGAATACTGAGTATTAGTATCTCAATATCTCCATTTAGGAAGGGGAGAGAAAGAAAAGAAAGGATGTGTGTGTTTGTGTGTCTCTGTGTGTGAGTGTGAGAGAGAGATTAATAGATTTTAGGATCAAAATGGTTTACACACACAACTTTCTCCTTCTATGGCCCCTCTTTATCTCAATAATAAGATTTAACCAGTTGGAATGGAAAAAAGGACCTTCATGATCTAGTCACAGACAGTATTTCTAACCTTCTAACCCTAAAGTAGCCTTAATTAAATTCTTTTGTAACTTTCAACCCGCACCCTAACTTCCCACAATATGTTCTCTGATCTAAGTACTTTAAATTAATCATAATTGTTTTATAATCCCATTCATTTCCCTACCCCCATAATTCCCTTTCTTCTGTCTAGAAAGCCGTATGTTAGTCTCTCCACTTCCTATTGAACAGATAGGTAGATATTCAGGCTTCAGAACAAGTCTTAAATATAATTTCTGTGAATTCCTCTTTAGCTTTCCCTAACAGAGTTAATTATTCTCTCTATTGCACTCTTAGAACATTATGTACATAAAGCATTTGCTGTATTGCTTTGAAATTTTTTGTTTACCCATCATTTTTATCCACTAGATGGTGAGAATAGATTTTATGTCAGAGTCATGCTTGTATCACAGAGATAAAAAGAATAGGTACTTATTTGTGGAGTGCTGAACAATTGTGATTTGTAGCCACTTTTGGAAGCTGTTCTTTATGCTAACAGGACTCCTAATGGACTCCTAAATTCCTACTGGAACTTTGACCATTAGGTCAAATTTTGACCCTGGAGACTAAGCCATATGCAGTACTTTTTTCACACATAATTTTGCAGGATATTAAAATATACCATCTATTTCTTAATAAAACATGGATACAAGAAGAGAGACATAAATTAATTTATATACTCAAGCTTTTCAAATATATCTTTTGCATATTTTGCAAAAAATTCAAAAGGCACTTTGAGTTTCTCTTTAATTGATAAGAAAAAAATTAAGAAAATTTAAGCTGAATTTCTTGATACATTTTAAAAAATATTATGACCTTCGAAAGTAACAAGAACTTTGTTAATTTGCTCAACAGAAAAATGATAGATCTATAAATAACTATAAAAATGGGATTAAGATTCAACATATGATCACTGGCTAATGTTATTATAAATATTTAGAAGGCTGTGGGACTTAACTAGGATAGTGAAATTGCTAGCCACTAAATTTAGATTTTACCTATATCTTAGAACTTGAAGTAATAAAAATTGAAAATCATCATTTTAGATTTGACAATTGAGTGACAGGTAAGTACACTGGACAGCTAAAATATATCCCAAATGTAAGAGAGTTAAAATCACAAGTGATCTCTATTTTAACAATGCAATTTTGAAATTCTGCTTCCAGTTGGCCACAGGGAAATATGTTAAGTACCTATAAAATGATAGCAAATGTCACAATCTCTAATATAACAAAATGGACAAGTTTTCCTGTTATACCAAGACAATATATAGGAAGTTTCAGTCAACTCATCCTGATGTATTCCTAATATGTTATGCAACGCCTGAGAGAGAAACTAGGAAATAAAGAATCAACACAACTTGCCAGCTCAGATATATTTATATCACAGATTTCAAAAGATAGGGCCAATTACAAATAACCAAAATATTGAAGTAACAAGTTATCGAGAATGGTTATTGTGAAAAATTATTTTTTAAAAAAATCATATTAATTGTCTTCATCTGTTCAGGCTGCCATAACAAAAATCCCATGCACTGAACTGCTTAAATAAAATAAATTTATTTTCTTACAGCTCTGGATACTGGGAGATCCAAGGTCAAGGTGCCAGCAAATTCCGTCCCTGGTAAAGGCTATTTTCCTGACTTATATTCTCACATGGTCTTTCCTTGGTATGTGTTTGTGGGGAGAGTAAGTAAACTCTACAGTGTCTCTTCTTAAAAGGGCACTAATACCATTATGATGCATCTTCTTGACCTTGAAAACTCTGGAAGTCTCCAACTCTGAATATTATTATATTGAAGACTTGTGTTTTAATTCTGAGAGGACCTAAACATTCAGTTTGTAACATACTTAGTCCACTTATCTACACTGAAACTGCAGTAATATTTATTACATTTATTTTGAAAATAACTTCAAAAAAAAGTTTGTGGTGATTGCAGACTACTGAAGACCAAAAACATAGTTCTAAAATTTGCATGAGTTTGTGTGACCTGTGTAACAAGATGTCAAACAGGAGAGAGAGAAAAGAAACAGCCTTAGCAGATAACTGAACTTTAAGTAAAACAAAATGCACTTTTCTTCCTCTGACAAGCTTCAGTTTTTCATTGCTGTTATTAGGACAGTTAAAATACGAGATAATGAGATTTCAGATTCATGAAGTAATTTAAACAAAGTCCTGCAAATAGAAAGAAGCAGACCTAGGAATTTTTATCCAGAACAGTTGGAAATGTCAAATATAAATTCATAACTACCTACACAGTCCAAGCAACCTACCTGCATTTTTATATATTTAAGATAGGAAATGGGAGGGAAGTGGGGAGCACTGGGCGGGGGGCGGGCAGGGCTGGGAATATAAGACAGAAAGCTGCACTTGAACAAGAATTAAATTTAAAAATTATTTTAAAAAATAAAAAAAATAAGAAGTTCAAGATAACTAAAAAAAAAGACAGGAGTAGGACAAGCAATATAAATTTTAGAATGGCGGGCATACAAATGATACATAAAACCATGTAACAGGGTGTGTAGTTTATCATACAAAGGATGTCAAGAAACTCATCTAAGTCTATCAAGGATTAGGTGAAAAAAAACTAATGAAATCAGCAAATCAGACTAAGATTGTCTATTGAAGTAGAATGAGAACCATGAAAAAGTCCTATATGATGAACCAAGTGAAGACTGAAGTAGGAAGTAGATACAAAGGAACATGTACTGCTTATGGGTTCAGCAGGATGAGACCTAAGAAACGGCAGTAATCTGGGGTGCTTTGGAAACGATTTTCCTCAACAGTACCCAGGCTCAGATCTCACCCAATACCCAAATATTGGCTCATCCCCAGAGATCTGGATTTCTGTTTGCTTTGGTGGTCACTCCAAAAGATTCATAAATTCGATGTGATAGTCTTGAATTATTCCTTGAGTCAGTGGATTAGAGACCTTAAAGTAAAACTTTTCAAAGTTTATTTAGTACTAACTTATATCTAGAAAATTCTTTTGATCTCTATAATGATTAGCATTAAGGCCAAGTGAACAGATACAATGGAATCTGTTAGATGGAACCTTATTTTACACATTTTACTGTCAGAGAATATTACCTCGTGGAAGGTACTGCACCATGCACTGCGTTGATATATGCCTCTATCAATCTTATCTTTTTGAATGGGTTTCTGCACATAGGACATCCGAGTATATATGGTGGAGCAAATCTCAATGCATAGCAATGCATAGATTTTTTAAAAATCCACCCTACCAAACTACTTCCCTGAAAACAATCTACTTTTGCTACCTTAAAAGTAAAGTAGTTAAGAAGAGTGGAAACAAAATTTACTTTCTAGCAGGCCTTAAGTCTAAGAAGTATCTATGATACTTCTCAAATATACACTCACCTTCCATCTCTTCTGGATATTATTTTGTGTTTTATGTGTGTAAAGGTAAGTCACCTGTGGTACATGATTTTGAATTATGATTATTTATAACATTAGTGTTTTAAAATATTTTATTTATTTACTTTTATAGAGAGGGGAAGAGAGGGAGAGAGAGAGAGAAAGAAACATTAATGTGTGATTGCCTCTTACACGCCACCTACTGGGGACCTGGCCGGCAACCTAGGTGCATGACCTGACTGGGAATTGACCTAGTGACCCTTAGGTTCGCAGGCTGGCACTCAATCTACTGAACCAAACGCAGGCAAGTTTTCAATTCCGTAGTTATTTTAGTTCTTTTGTTTTTATAAACGACTACCACACATTTAGCTTGTTCTCCATGAGGTTGAAAAATTATTTCAGACCACTTTTATCGGTGCCTTTTTACCCACAAAGTCAGCTGAGGTCTGATTTTTTTAAAAAGTTTCAAGTCACTCTCTCACCATCTGCACATATTTAGCAAAGGCATACAGTGTCCACCTTGAGTGGATATGTGCTTTTTATCCCTCATGAGAAAAACATTAAAATAGATTTCTTTTTAGTCACAAATTCAGTAATTTTCTCTGTAACTGCTGTAATTGGAAATCCCCCTTATCATTCTGAACAACTCCAAGAGAACAAAATTACTTTTCTTTGACTTTCCCATTCATCTAAGTTTCCTATTGATTTATATTTTGATGTCTTTCCACTGTATTATAAATCCCCTTGGAAAATGAGCAAGCAAAGTTTGCATGTTTGTTTCTATGCACTCCAGGGCTCAATGCAGTGTTTTCCAGAAGCTAGAAATTAAAAAAAGGGTAAGTGTGTAGAGTAAGACAATGTAACAGGTGATAATTTATTTATTCATTGTATGAAATATAAAGTATGTATTTGTTCTTTATGTGTATGCATGTGCTACTATACACATATCTTTTTCTCCTTTTCTTAACTTTATAGGAGTCAAAGAGCTAGGGATTGGGATAGCTTTTTATACAACTTTATTTTTTTAATTTTATTTATTTATATTTAGACAGAGGGGAAGGGAGGGAGAAAGGGAGGGGGGGGAAGCATCAATGCGTGGTTACCTTTTGCATGCCCCCTACTGAGGAGCTGGCCTGTAACCCAGGCATGTGCCCTGATGAGGAATCGAACCAGAGACACTTTGGTTCACAGACCAGTGCTCAATCCACTGAGCTACACCATACAGGGCAACTTTAAATTCCTGGTTCTTGTTAGGATGTCTGGTGCAGACTAAACACTAAATAGGTGTTAGCTGAACTCAATTAAGTTGGCATAAAATTAGATTGAAATCTAATTTATTGCTACATCCTTTTGTAATCCAAATAAAGTAATGAAAGAAGTATTTCTTCTAAGTCCCTTCAAATACATAAAAAAGTGCTAATGAATTACTTAAAACCTTCTATTCTCTTAAATGAAAGTTGTTTAAAAGAATATTTTCTACAGTAATGATTACAAATGTCTTGAGAAGTCACTAATATTTTGGAGAATATAAAACAAAATTAAAGGTCTTATCTCAAACAAATTAAATATAAGTTGTGATACCATAAAATTCCCAGAGGAAAGTATTGGCAGGAAAATCTCAGACATTCCACACAGCAACATCTTCACTGATATGTCCCCTAAAACAAGGGGCATAAAGGAAAAAATAAACAAATGGGATATCATCAAATTAAAAAGTGTCTGCATGACTAAAGAAAACATCATTAAAATGAAAAGAGAACCAACTATATTGGACAACTTATTTGCCAATTAATTATTAGACAAGGATTTGATCTCCAAAATATATAAAGAATTCACATAACTCCACTCCAGGAAGATAAAAACCCCAATTAAAAAATGGGCAAAAGACTTGAACAGACATTTCTCCAGGGAGGACATACAGAGGGCCCAGAGACATCTGAAAAGATGCTCAGCATCACTAGTCATCAGAAAAATGCAAAGTAAAACCACAATGAGATATACTCCATACCAGTCACAATGGCCATCATAACCAGATCAACAAACAGCAAGTGCTGGCAAGATTGTGGAGAAAAGAAAACCCTAGTGTGCTGTTGGTGGAAATGCAGACTGGTGCAGCCACTGTAGAAAACAGTGTGAAATTTTCTCAGAAAACTGTAAATGGAACTGCCTTTTCACCAAGCATTTCCACGGTTGCAATTATATCCTAAGAGCCCTGAAACATCAGTCCAAAGAACCTATACACCCCGATGTTCATAGCAGTACAATTTACTACAGCCAAGTGTTGGAAGCAACCTAGGTGCCCATCAGTAAATGAATGGATCAAAAAACTATGGTATGTTTACACAATGGAATTCTATGCAGCAAAAAAAGATGGAGCTTCTACCCTTTGCAACAGCATGGACGGAACTGGAAAGCATGATGCTAAGTGAAATAAGCCAGATGATGAAAGACAAATACCACATGATCTCACCTTTAACTGGAACATAATCAACAAAAGAAAAAATCAAACAAAATATAACCAAAGACATTGAAATAAAAAAAATCTAACAATAGCCAGAGGAGAGGGGATGGAGACAGTGCAGAGAAGGGGCTTTAGGAACTACTATAAAGGACACATGGAAAAAAACAAGGAAGAGGGTGGAAGCAAGAGAGAGAAGTAGGTTTGGCTGGGGAAGGGGGAGCAGTAAGGGGGAAATGCAGACGACTGTAATTAAACAATAAAATAATTTTTAAAAGGTCTTATCCTTTGAGTCATCCACATATATGCAAATAAACTCTGATTCCACATCTTTCACAAACCCTATCTTCTCATATCCAAGTAAGGTCCATGGACAAGAGCACTGATCTACAACAGTCCACATGGAATATTCGGATATATCATATCAATCCATAACTGATGAAACCATGTGTCAGATGTAAATCTCTACTGATCTCAAAGCATAATAGCAATATTTCTAGTATGGTTATAAAAGAAACAGTATGAATTTGTAATTAATAATCCTACATTTAGTTGTGTGGCATTTAAAATTTTTATTCTTCTTTGGCTGAGACATTGATCCAGGTATTGAAAATTGCTCAGTAAATGGCACATTGTACTTCACTCATTAAATATTGCAATCTGACTATCGATAATTTTTCCACATTCTTTGTCTATACATGAAGGTTATAACCAAAAAAAAACATTGGGTTATACAAGTAATTTTCTAATAATATTTTCTGATAGTTCAATACAAGAACTTTAAATTATTTTAAATTGTTTTTAACCTGATTATGGCTAATATTTTAATATTTATTTTTACATTTGCTATTTCATTAGTGAGATACATAATTAGGGTTAATAACAAATTTAATTAATGTGTTCCAGTATGATTCTGTATGGTTTTATTTTTCTCTCCTCCAGTTTCTACTCTTATTTTCCTATAGTGTTCTGAAAATGTATTGAAGAAGAAAAATTCTATATCATCAAACAAAAAGAAACTAGTTTCTCTTAGCATTTAAAAGGTAAAAGTTCTCCTTTGCTTTTTTGTTTTCTACTCCTAAAGTTGATCTTACCAAAAACATCAAGGTAGTATAATTTGACTCACACATGACACATTTTACAGTTTAATTTCATTGATAATTAGCAGTATTTATTTTTTTATCTTGACATAGGTAGCTACTCCATGATGTATAGATTCAGATATGTTCTTAAGTTTTTAATTTTTCCATTTTGTTTGCAATTGAAAATTTAAGCAGTAAAAAAGTTCAAAACACATCAATATATCTTTACACTTCCTTAATAAAATAAATTTAAAACATTGCTTCTAAAAACACCAAAGGTATAATTTTATTTTTTAATGCAAACTAATGACAGAATAAACTTTAGACAATGGGCGAATTTAGACGGTAACAGCCAAATTCTATGTATACTATATTTTTTCTGATTATTTTCAGTAAAATAATGTAAGCTTTGACATGTTTATTCATTGAAATTCTAATTATGAGTGGTCAAGAGTCAACAATTTGTAGCTGTACAAATTTCAAAATATAATTTGAATCTAAAAATTGGTAAAATTTGCATTGAAATCCAATTTACATCAATTTCAGACATGTGTGTATATAATGCATGCAAAATAATCCACAAAAAGAAAACAAAATATTCACATATCTGTGTTAAGTTTGTCAACAATATTAGTAATATTCTCAGATTTAGCTATAGTACAGAGATGTTTATTGTGTTATTTTTATATTCCATATATGAACACATTCATTACATTCTTCACTGTATATGAAACCTATCATAAAAATCCAATAAGAGTCTGCAAAAGAGTGAGCTTCAAATTGAGTCAAAATAAACTATACTTGTGGAAATTCAATATAGAAAGTGATACATTTGAAAATTAACTGCACTCTGTTCATAAATATTTAAAGTGTATATTCATAGAATTAAACAAGAAATAAAACTTTGGTAAAATTCCAGAAATGTTTTTGAAAACTGAAGCTGTTAATCATTTGACAAATTGTCCTCTTAAATCCCTGAGATTTTTTTAATGACATTTTATTTCTCAATTTTAGTTGAAATACAATATTACATTAGTTTCAGGGGGAAAATAATCCTTAGACACTTATGTAACTTATGAACTGATCACCTCAATGAGTCTAGTACCCATGTGATACCCTACAGGCTTACTACAATACTGTTAACTATGTTCTCCATGCTGCACCTTACATCCTGGGATTGCTTTTTATAATTATTAATTATTAAAAAGGTCTTCAGCCTTTCCCCTTTTCACCCACCTTCCTAATCCTCTCTCATCTGAGATGTCTATCTCTAGTCTATTTTAAAATTTATTTAATTATTTTTCAAGTACAGCTTTCTGTCTATTACTCCCATCCCATTCTACCCCCATGCTCCCCCCCTCCCTCCCATTTCCATCCTTCTCAGTTGTTGTCCATGTATCCTTTATATAGGTTCCTCTAAATCCCTCCCCTATTTCCCCTGAAATTCCCTCCCCTCTCCCCTCTGGTCACTGTCAACCTGTTCTCTATTTCAGTGTCTTTGGTTATATTTTGCTTGCTTGTTTGTTTTGTTGTTTAGCTTCCTGTTAAAGGTGAGATCATATGGTATTTGTCCTTCAACACCTGGCTTATTTCACTCAGCATAATGCTTTCCAGTTCCATCCATGATGTTGCAAAAGGTAGGAGCTCCCTCTTTCTTTCTGCAGCATAAAATTCCATTGTGTATATGTACCATAGTTTTTTGATCCATTCATTTACTGATGGGCACCTAGGTTGCTTCCAACTCTTGGCTATTGTAAATTGTGCTGCTATGAACATTG